>NW_026988514.1:4800000-6000000 GCF_030222135.1 Aotus nancymaae | reverse complement strand
CATAAGAGATTTAATTATTTAAAAATTCTGAGTATGACTAGTTTTATAGTCATACCTTTGATAATCTCAATGAAAGAAAAATTTCCACTCAAAATTATCAAATTTAATTCAAGGTAGAAGAGATCTGAAATGCCTTTTTAAACTCTAAAAGAAACTGTTGGCCAGGGACAGTGGCTCACGCCTGTAATCCCAGCACTTTGGGAGGCCAAGGCAGGTGGGTCACCTGAGGTTAGGCATTCAAGAACAGCTTGGCCAATGTGGTGAAACACCATCTCTACTAAAAACACAAAAATTAGCGGGGCATGGTGGCACATGCCAATAATCACAGCTACTTGGGAAGCTGAGGCATGAGAACTACATGAACATGGGAGGGAGAGGTTGCAGTGAGCTGAGATTGCACCATTGCACTTCAGTCTGGGTGATAGACTGTATCAAAAAAAAAAAAAAAAAAAAACCAGAAAGAAATTGTTAAAATTACTTAAAAAATTGATACAATAGGCCAGGCATGGTGGCTCATGCCTGTAATCCAAGCACTTTGGAGGCCAAGGCGGGCGGATCACCTGAGGTCGGGAGTTTAAGACCAGCCTGACCAACATGGTGAAACCCTGTCTTAAAAAAAAAAAATTGATACAATAAAAGATACTTAGATACTTGAATATTTTAAGCAAATTATTTCATATTTTCAAGGAAAAACTAATTACCACAAGAAAACTGTGAATTGGAAAAATAACTTGTACTAAGAATACTTAAAGAACTCATCAAATTAATAATGAAAAGATAACTGTAATTTTGAAATGGGAAATAGCACTAAATAGACACTTCACAAAAGAAGACATGTGAATGAGCACATGAAAAGTTGCTTAACATCATTAGTCAAGGAAATGAACATTAAAGTTTAATGACATCTCACATCACATTAACATATAAGTTGGCTACGAATTTTAAAGGATTGACAACACCAAATGTTGGAAAGAATATGAAGCCATTGGAACTCTCTCATATGCTGCTGGTGAGAATTTAACATGATAAAACTATTTTGAAGCTCACTCTGTCAGATTTTTATAAAGTTAAACATGTCCTTGCTCTGTGATCCAGCAACTTCAGTTTTAGATATTTACTCAAGAGAAATAAAAACATAGGTTCACTAAATGACTTAAGTGAGGATGTTCAACAAGGCCAAAACTGGAAATAATTACTTGTTTATGAACAGGTAAATGGATAAATGAATTGTGGCATACAAGATAAGAGTAAGTTAGCATTTAAAAGGAAGGAACTACTGATATATGTAAGAGAAATCAGACAGTAAAGGGTACATACTGTATTATTTCATTTATATAAAATTCTACCACAGAACAAATTAGGCTATGATGATATAAATCAAAATAGTGGTTGCCTCGGGGGCAGATGGGAAAATGGTAAAGGAAAAGTGGCATGATAACACTTTCTGGGGTCTTGGAAATGCTTTATGTTTTGATTGACATGGTGGTTTCATTGGTGTATAAATTTGTCAAAATTCACTGAAGTATTCAAACAAAAGTGGTGCATTTTTATATAATAATTATACCTCAGTTAAAGAGTATTATTTTTGGCCAGGCATGGTGGCTCATGCCTATAATCTCAGCCCTTTGGGAGGCCTAAGTGGGTGGATTGCTTGAACCCATTAGTTGGAGACCAGCCTGGGCAACATGGTGCAAACTTATCTCTACAAAAACTAGCCAGGCATGGTGGCATGCACCTGTGATCCCAGATACTGGGGAGGTTGAGTTGGGAGGATCACTTGAGCCTGGGAGGTTGAGGCTGCAGTGAGTCATGATTGCACCACTGTACTCCAGCCAGGGCGACAATGCAAGACCCTGCCTCAAAAGAAGAAAAAAGAGTATTTTTTAAAGTCTATTATTTCCTCACTGGTTTAACATTTGGCTACGTCATCTTAATATTTAATATTGATACATTGTCATGTATTACATCTTTTTTTTTTTTTGAGATGAAGTCTTGCTCTGTCACCCAGGCTGGAGCACAGTGGCACGATCTCGGCTCACTGCAGCATCTTCCTCCTGGGTTCAGGTGATTCTCCTGCCTCAGCCTCCTGATAGATGCCATATGACCGTAATTTTTTTTTCTTTTTTTTTTTGAGACAGAGTTTCACTCTTGTTACCCAGGCTGGAGTGCAATGGCACGATCTCGGCTCACCACAACCTCCGCCTCCTGGGTTCAAGCAATTCTCCTGCCTCAGCCTCCTGAGTAGCTGGGACTACAGGCGTGCGCCACCATGCCCAGCTAATTTTTGTATTTTTTAGTAGAGTTGAGGTTTCACCTTGTTGACCAGGATGGTCTCGATCTCTTGACCTCATGATCCACCCACCTTGGCCTCCCAAAGTGCTGGGATTACAGGCGTGAGCCACCGCGCCCGGCATATCAACATAATTCTTTAGAGATTCTTCCAAGTCCTTGTGAAACTACCTTTGCAAACATATCCATGAAAAAAATTATAACAGTGAGCAAGCTAACCCACCTTTCATCTTGCCTTTCCCTTAATTATTCCTGGGCTTTGGGGCCAAGCTAACTTTGGAAGACATTTATAGTTTAAGTAATAATAACCCTTCCGCCAAACTCAACCATCTCTGTAAAGGTAATGAAAAGTCATCAGGCGAGGGGGTGGAGAGGAGCCTGATTCTGCTACGGTACAGATGTAAATTGCCAGCCATTCCTTCAGATTACACCACTGTTGTAGATTGGCCTTTCAAGATATCGGTTCAGGTTTTTTTTTACGTGTCTGAAACTCATAGTTTCACCTGGGCCCCATTACTCCATCTGGACCCACCAAGCCTGCACCTGTGGCCCCACCTAGACGTGATTTAGCATGCAGGAGAACAGCTTTGATCCCCTATGATTTCGTCTCTGCCGCAACCAATCAGCAGCAAGCCTAGCCACTGCCAACTCTGCCCCAAAACTGCTTTTGAAAACCCCTAACCTGGGAGTTTAGGATGAGACTGATTTGCGTACTAACTCCAACTTCCACATTGCGTGGGTTGCCTCATATTTATTAAACTCTCTCTTTACTGCAGTGCTGTGGTCTTTATTTGCACACTAGGCAATAACCAAATGAAAAAAAAACCAACACTCTTTGGCTGTTACAGTTGCATGTGTCAATAGTTCACTCCTTTTTAATAGCTGAACATTATTCCATTGTATGTATGGACCGTATTTTGTTTAATAATTTACCTGTTGAAGATATATGGGCTATTTCCTGTAGGTCTTTGTCTGAACATAAGATTTTGTTTCTCTTGGATAAATGCCTAAGAACACAATTGCCGGGTTGTATGGTAGTTGCATGTTTAATTTTATTAAAAAATGACAAATTGTCCTCCAAAGTGGCTTCAACATTTCACATTCCCACCAGCAATGCATGAGTGATTCAGTTTCTTCACATTCTCGGTAGCATTTGGCATTACTATTCTTGTTTCATTACAATTAAAGAATTAAACATTCATGTGATTTAAAAAAACTATCTATGGGAAAGGAAAAACAAATGGCAGATAGGAAGCAGGACTATGTTGCAGCTCCCACTCAGATGGACAGAGCAGCACGTGGAGACACACATCCTGAGCTTTTGCTCCAAGAACTACCACAGGAACATACCAGGAATGTCAAGAGAATCCATGGACTCGTTGAAGGAAGTGGTTTACCCTTGCAGGCCCTGTGAGACAGCCAAAACTGTGGGGACCCAAAATATGAGGGGGAATGTCTGCACCCAGACACACATCCTCACTGGATAACCTGAAGATCAGATAAAGATTTAACCTTACTTGGAGCTGAGATGAATTTAGAGAGCTGAGTGAAATATAGGGGTAGAGGAAGCAGCGGGAAGAGCCCTGTGGGCACTCTGGGTCCCCAGGGAAGCCATTCTTGACTTTGTCTCACAGGGGTCCTTGGGGAGGGCTGCCAGTGAATTGGGGAAAGACCACAGGGAGAAGGAAATTTGCAGCTAAACTTAGTAACAGTTTCAACTGAATTTGAAGTTTCCTCGACAGAATGTCGGGGAGGGGATGAACAGGGAGTGCAGACGGTAATATAGAAACCTTGGGCAGGTGGGAAGGCATGAAGCCTGAAAGCTGTGCTTGCTTTCTCAGCAGGGAGGTAGACTGGGACAAGATCTCAGCCCTGCTCACCAGTTGCCTGGACATAAATTCAGTGCTATTGAGGGGGCACTTTGGGAGTAAGACTGGCCTTTTGGGCTGTGTGGGAGCTGGGTAAGGCCTGTCACTGCTGGCTTTCTCCCAATTCCCTGGCGACCTGTGTGACATAGCAGAAACAGCCATGATCCCCTGGGGCTGGAACTCTATTGGCCTGAGAACCACCCCCATTTTCCCCCCACAGAAGCCGCAGCAAGCCCAACCCAAGGAGAGTCTGAGCTCAGACGTGCCTAACCCTGCCCCCACCTGATGGTCTTTCACTACCCTCCCTGGTAGCCAAAGACAAAGGACATAATCTCTTGGGAGGTCTATGGCCCCAACTACCACCTGAGAAACCCGAATATTTATCCACATGACCCTAGGGCCAGCTTGTATCCTTCCTTAATTGCCACAGTTGATGCCTTCTTGAAAGCGACCTCTCTTGACTGTAGGCCAAACAGCACAAAACCATACCACTAAATAAAATTATAACCAAGGTCACACACAGAGTCCACCTCACTCCCCTGCTGCCTTCACTGGAGTGGGTGCTAGTATTTATGGCTAAGAGACTTGAAGATGATCACATCACAGGACCCTTTGCAGACAGTCCCCAGTACAAGTCCAGAGCCTGCTAGCCTCGTTGGGTGGCTAGACTCAGAAGAGAAATAACAGTCACTGCAGTCTGGCTTACAGGAAGTCTCATCCCTAGGGGAAAGAGGAGAGCACCACATCAAGGGAGCACTGTTGTGGAACAAAAGAATCTGAACAGCAGCCCTTGAGTCCCAGATCTTCCCTTGGATGTATTTGTTCTTCAGAAACATAATCTTACCAAACAAAGTGTCACAGCCATCTGAGTTGTGAGTGTATTTATGTGAAAAGTTTTTCTAATTGCTGAGAAATTCTTCCTAACTCCAATGGGAAGAACAGTGCAGAGATAGTTATGAGCTGACAACAAAAGTATTCTTCAACTCTTTATTGTTCAAATAACCCATTTCTTGTTTGATAACTTTAAAGAAACTTTTAGAAAAATATTGGAGTTTTTTCAGAGGCTAATGTTTATATTAATAGTAAGTTGTGGTTTATTTTCAAAAAAACTAATTATGACTTCATTTTCTTTGTTTCCATGATGTTTAGAAGGAAATCCCAATGCAGGAGCACATGATAAATTTCAGTGTATCATGGATACGTTTCATATGCTCAAAATTTCTCTAAAGTAAAAGAAGAATTTTTCTTGTAATAAGATTTTAGTCAATTGCCATTTCCTTATTTACCCTGAAGATTATGGTGACTTGGAAAAATGCTTTATAAACAAGGACGAACTATTCAATTACAAATTGCAATGTAGATACATTTTCATCAACACAAGGCATACTAATTTAGATCATTTATAATATATTAATAAAATCTATTCCTAGCTAAATACAAATTTAAATGATATTAAAAACTGGTAAGAAGCCAGCCAAAGAATCTCAGTGGGTTATTGAAGTGATACACAGAGAACAGGATGATATGATAGTTGCAAAGTTTGGTTTTAAAAGTGTGTTTGTCCAGGATCACCATAGTCAATAAAAATTTAATTTTACATTTAAAAATAACTAAAAGTATAATTGGATTATTTGTAACACACAGGATAAATGCTTGAGGTAAAGGATATTCTATTTATTTTGAGGAAATTATTATACATTGTATGCTATATCAAAACATTGCACGTATCCCAGGAGTATTTACTGAGTATCCCATGAGCTACTGCATACCTACAGAAATTAAAATTTTTTTAAAAAGTGTTTGTTGAATGCACCCAGCTCCCCTGAAGGAAAGCAAGCCAAGAAGAAAGGTAAGTAGAGTTTACCAGAAAGATGCTACTAGGGATAATTGCTGAAGTATTTTCAGCAGACTGTGGAGATTAAAATTGAGGCCAAGAGAGATAGCAGACATAGAATGGAGGTTTTGGTAGAATTACCGCTCATCACACCCAGCATGTATACTCTGCCTACCCTCTCCACCCCATCAACCACTTGATGCTGGTGACAAGTTGTCTTCAAAGCATGTAGAAAATAGGTTCAATAGGTCTTTACAATTTGACAAACAACCCACACCTAGGACACACTGCCTTTGCTCATTATGCCACAGCCAGCCAATAACTAACTTCTTCCTACTTGCAGTGGTTCTCAAATTTGGCATGCCTCACTGTCACCTGGTGGGTTTGTGAAGTCACAGATTGCTGGGCCATATCCCAGGAGTTTCTGATTCTGTAGGCAGGACCCAAGAATTTGCATTTATAACAAGGTGCTGGCCAGGCGTGGTGGCGCATGCCTGTAATCCAAGCACTTTGGAGGCCAAGGCGGGCGGATCACCTGAGGTCGGGAGTTCAAGACCAGCCTGACCAACATGGTGAAACCCCGTCTTAAAACAAAAAACAAAAACAAGGTGCTGTATTGCTACTGGTCCAGGGACCACACTTTGAGAACTAATGTCATATTTCATTCTTCTGACACCCATTTTAATTCTCTTTCACTAAGTGTAAATTAGTTTTTTCAGGAGATGAACAGTAATGGAAATGAAGCTGAGGAACTAATGAGCTGTTTTACATCCAGGAACAAGGCAGAGTATAAGCAAATCTGTATCACAAATCGTATCAGTTTTAAATGAAGTGCTTACTATAATCATGCTGCTTATAGGGAATCGAAAGAATGGAGACATGAGAGAAGAAAGGGAAAATTTACTTATTTTTGCCTACTTTGCACCAACTGGCTCTGAGAGCCATGAGCAGAAGTGGCTTCAGTGCTAGTTAGTAGTAATTGTGTTAGACCATTTTCAGGGCTGTGATAGAATTCTCCAGGGCTGCCTAAAACCCCTGTTATCCCTTAACACCACAAGTAAAGAGCTGCCACAGAATTTCTCTGCTCATTTGGGCTTCAGTTAGAAAGTGATAAGTTCGTTTCTCAGCCTACTGGTCACTCCAATGGGGATAAATGAACAGATAATTAATTCTTCAGAGAGTAGATTTTCTTCCATTGTTTAGTTCAACTTGAAAATGTTTTTGATGAACCTAACATGACTGCGGGAAATTATAATAGCTTGCCTTAATTATATTGCTAATGTGCTAAGTAACTAGTGTAGAAAAGCAGTTATCGGGTATTTCCTATTATGAAATACCTTGGTGAGTTAAGCCTTTGAACTCAGGGCAGGGCTAGGCAAGGGAGTTACAATATAAAATGTCACTTAACATTATAGCAACATAGTATTCATTGGGGGAGAAAGAAAATGAGGCAAGACCAAAAGATGCTCAAAAACTGGAGGGCAATATTAGGTGTAGGTGATGTGTGACAATAGAGGAATAAATAAATAACTTGTAGAAACCAGTTTCAGATATGATGGAGAAAACACATTCCACCCTGTCTCTATCACTGAATGCAGCTATGAAATACAATACATGTTGAGCAGTTATTATCAGAGTCTGAAAAATTAATAGTAGCAAGATTGGAAAGAAGATCGGACTCCAAAGCCGAGTTTGCCATTTGTTAATCTTCTTGTCCTCTTGTGTGTTGCTCCAGGACATAGGTACAGTCACAAAAGTAAGCAACGGGGAAGAGTAACTAAGGCTCCATATTTCTGGCTACAGAACCTAAAAGAAGAGCCTCATAAAAACAAGATGTACTGGGGAGATTGTAATGATGAAGGACCTCAAGAAAGAAACCCCATTATGTTAACCCCAAAGTTTACTCCAAAACTACACATGTTCAGATCTGGCACTAATCAGTATAACAAAAACATTGAAAATTGAACTAACAGAAAGATTTCTGGCCATAACCCATTCTATAACTGGATGATATACAAATGGGACAGATCTGAATAGCTCTGTAAAAGTTTTGAAGACTGAGTTGATGGGTAACCACTTCAGATGGGATAAAACTTTTGGCCCAAATTTAACCAGCTCAATTTCTACCTTAAGTAAATACATCAATATTCTCCAAAGGAGTTTTCTTCAATCCTCAAAACATGATACCTCAGTCCAAAACTACTCAGCAAATGGACACAATAGATATGAACACTGAGATGGCACAGATGTTAGAATTATCTGACAGATACTTTAAATCAACTATTTAAAAATTTTGCAACAAGCAATTGCAAACACACTTAAAATTAAAAGAAAAATGGTCTCAGCAAAGATATGGAACAAACAAATTAAAATACAGAACTATAAAATACAATAACTGAAATATAAAACTCATTGAAACAATTCAGAAGTATAATTGAGATCACATATTAAATGGTGAGTGAAATTGAAAATAGATCATTAGAAATTATCCAATTTGGAAATAAAAAAAAATAATTTTAAGCAAATGAACAGAGTCTCAGCGACTTGTAGGAAAATAACAAAAGTATAATATTCTTGTCATCAGAGTCTCAGGACAGCAGAAAACATTCAGTGCTAAAAAATACATTTCAAGAGATAATGGCTGAAAACTTCTCAAGTCTGGCAAACTACATAAACCTACAGATTCAGAAAGATGAATGACTCTTAAATGGGATAAACTCAAAGAAATAAACTCAAGAAATGACACGCTTGGAGCAATCATAACCAAATTATTGTAAACTAGAGGATGAAGAAAAAATACTTGAAATCAACCAGAAAATAGCCACATTACCTGTAAGGGAAGAACAATTTGCATCTTTTTGTTCTTTTTTTAACTTCTAGTTTCGGGGGGTACATATGCAGTTTTGTTGCATGGGCAAATTGTGTGTCACCGACATTGGCTGTATGAATGATCCCATCACCCAAATCATGAGCATAGTACTCGATGGAGAGTTCTTCAACCCTCACCCCATGCCATCCTACCTACTCTAGTAGTTCCCACTGTCTGTTGTTCCCATCTTTATGTCTATGTATACTCATTTTTTAGCTCCTACTTATAAGTGAGAACATATGGTAGTTCGTTTTCTGTTCCTGCATTTATTTGCTTAGAATAATGGCCTCCTGTAGATTTCTAACCAGAAACTACAAAAGGAAATGACATAATATTTTTTAATTACTAAAAGAAAATAACTGTTGGGGCCAGGCTTGGTGGCTCACATCTGTAATCTCAGAGTCCTGGGAGGCTGAGGCAGGAGGATCACATAAGCCCAGGAGTTTGAGACTAGCCTGGGCAACATAGTGAGACCCTGTCTCTACAAAAGATTTTAAAAATCAGCCAGGTGTGGTGGCATATGCCTGTAATCCCAGTTACTCAGGAGACTGAGATGGAAGAATCACTGGAGCCCAAGAGGCTGAGGCTGCAGTTAGCCGTGTTTGTGCCACTGCACTCCAGCTTGGCTGACACAGCAAGACCTTGTCTCAAAACAAAAACAAAAACAAACAAACAAAAATAAAATAACTGTCAACTTGAAATTTTATAGTTATCAAAAAAAGTTAACAATCGAAGGTGAAATGACAGTGTTATCGATGAAGGAAAACTATGAGAATATTTTGCCAGCAAATATGCTGTAAGGGCATTGCTAAAGGAAGTTCTTCAGACAGAAAGAAAATGATACCAAAAGAAAATTGTACATCAGGGATAATAAGAGAAATGGAAAATATCTTGGTAAATATAATACACTATTCTTATCCTCTTGAATTCTTTAAAACACATTTGATAGTTAAAAGAAAAATAATAACATTGTCTAAAGAAATATTTCAATGTGTATAAATGTAACCTATTAAGTGAAAAAACATTGATTCTAATTAACCTGTGGAAAGTAAAATGTGTATATTATGGTTTTCAAAGTATCCACTAAACAAATCTATTCCAAGAGATATAGCAAAAACATTCTTGGTAAATTAAAAGATAATACAAAAATATTTCGGATAATCCAAGAAGGCAGAAAATGGGGAAACATAAAAAAGCAAAACAGAGGGGAGAAAACCACATCAAACAAATAATAATATGGTGTACCTAAATCCAAACATATCAATAATGAAGTTAAATGGAAATGACCTACACTCACCAGTTAAAAGACAGAGATTGCCAGGACAAATCCTATATGATTCTATTTTATGAGGCATCTAAAGTAGTCAAACTTCTGGAAACAGAAAGTATAATAGTCTTTACTGGAGGCTGGAAGGAAATGGAAAAGGGGAGTTGTTGTTCAATGAGTATAGAATTCCAGTTTTGCAAGATGAATAAGTTCTAAAGATCTCTTGCACAACAATGTGCATTTAGTTAACAGTATATTGTAGACTTAAAATGGTTAAGATGACAAATTTTATATTTGCAAATAAATATATGGCAAAATTTATATTACGTGTTTTTTCCCTAACAAAAAAGACAAATTTTCAGATTTGTTAAACAAATAAACATGATCGAACTATATAGAGTTTACAAGAAATAAATTTCGAATATGCTCATATAGATAAGTTACAGGAAAGAATAATAAATGAGATAGTATCTAACTAAAATTGTAATTTGGTGAATATATTAGTATCAAAGTACACTTCAGAACAAAAAAGTTACCAGGGATAAAGAAGAACATTACATAATAATAAAATTGTCAATTCACCAAGAAGATACAAAAATCCTAAAAGTATATCCACACATACCTAACTAAAGAGCTCCAAAATACTTGGAACAAAAAAAGGGCATAAAAGGAGAAATAGAGAAATTCACACATATAATTGGAGACTTCAGCACTCATATGTTAGTAATGGCTTTAACTAAGAGAAACGAAATAAACGAGTATATGAAAGATCTGAACATCATAAACTAAATAGATACAAACGGCATTTACAGAATGCTTTACAAGACAACAGCAGAATACACATTATTTCCAAGTACACACAGAATATTTACCAAGGTAGATCTTTTCCTGGGTCATAACACAAACCTTAATAAATTTAAAATAATTCAAATTATACAAAGTATGTTCTCTGTTCATAACTTTATTAAACTAGAAATTAGTAACAGAAAAATAGAAAATTTCCAAGTACCTAGAATTTAAACAATATACTTCAAAGTAGTCTTCAAGCCAAATAGGAAAAATCAAGAAATATATTTTTATATTTTCAACTGAATAAAATCTTAAAATACAACATATCAAGATTCTAAAAATGTAGCTAAAACAATGTTTCTAGAAGAATTTATAGTGTTAAATAATTATATTAGAAAAAAGGAAATGTCTCAAGTTAATAACCTAAGCTTCCATCTTTAGAAATTAGTAAACAAGGGAAAAATACATCTGAAGCTAGCAAAGGAAAAAAATAATAAAGGTAAGAGCATAAAAGAATTATCTGGGGACTTCCACCAAGATGGCCAAACAGGAATAGCTCCGGTCCACAGTTCCCAGCGAGAGCAATCCAGAAAGTGAGTAATCTCTGCATTTCCAACCAAGGTTCATCTCACTGGGGCTGGTTAGACAGTGAGTGTAGCCCAAGGAGGGCAAGCCAAAGCAGGGTGGGGTGTTGTCTCACCCGAGAAGCACAGGGGGCTGGAGAACTCCCTCTCCTAGCCAAGGGAAGCCATTAGGGATGTTTCCTGACACTCTGGCACTCTGGTTCAGATACTGTGCTATTCTCACAGTCTTCACAACCTGCAGACCAGGAGATTCCCTCCAGTGCCTACAACATCTGCACCCTGGGGTTTCCAGCACAAAACTGGTCAGCCATTATAGCTGCAACGTTTTTTTCCCCCTCATACCCCAGTGATGCCTGGAGCACCATTGAAACAGAACTGCTCATTCCCCTGAAAACGGGGGCCGAACCCAGGGAGCCAAGTGATCTGGCTCGGTGGGTCCCACCCCCACGAAGACCAGCAAGCTAAGATCCACTGATTTGAAATTCTTGCAGCCAGCACAGCAGTCTGAGCTCGACCTGGGACATTAGAGCTTGATGGGAGGAGGGGCATCTGCCATTGCTGAGGCTCGGTAGGCGGTTTTAACCTTGCCTGTGTAAACAAAGTCACTGGGAAGTTTACACAGCAACTGGGTGGAGCCCATAGCAGCTCAGCAAGGCCTCTGCAGGCAGACTGTCAACTATACTCCCTTCTTGCTGGGCAGGGTATCTCTGAAAAAAGGCAGCAGCCCGTTAGGGACTTAAAAATAAAGACCCCACCTTCCTGGGACAGAGCGCCTGGGAAAAGGGGCGGTTGTGGTTCCGCTTCAGCAGACTTAAATGTCCCTGCCCAGCAGCTCTGAAGGGATCTCCCAGCACAGCTCTTGAGCTCTGATAAGGGACAGACTGCCTCCTCAAGTGGCTCCCTGAACCCCATGAATCCTGGCTGGGAGACGCTTCATACAGGAGAGCTCTGGCTGACATCTGGCAGGTACCCTTCTGGGATGAAGCTACCAGAGGAAGAAACAGGCAGCAATCTTTGCTGTTCTGCAGCCCCCACAGGTGGTTCCCAGGCAATCAGGGTCTTGAGTGCACCTCCAGCAAACTCCAGCAAACCTGCAACAGAGGGGTCTGCCTGTTAGAAGGAAAACTAACAAACAGTAGGAAATAGCTTCAACATCAAGAGAAAGGACATCCATTCAGAGACCCCATTCAAAAGTCACCAACTTCAAAGACCAAATGTAGATTAAATCCAAAAGATGGGAAGAAACCAGCTCAAAAAGGCTGAAATCGCTAAAAACCAGAACGCCTCTTCTCCTTCAAAAGATCACAACTCCTCACCAGGAAGGGAATAAAACTGGATGGAGAAGGAGTTTGATAAATTGACAGAAGCAGGCTTCAGAAGGTGGGTAATAACAAACTTCTCTGAGCTAAAGGAGCATATTCTAACCCAAAGCAAGAAAACTAAGAACCTTGAAAAAAGGTTAGATGAAATGCTAACAAGAAAAACCAGCATGGAGAAGAACATAAATGACTTGATGGAGCTGAAAAACACAGTACGAGAACTTTGTGAAGCATACACAAGTTTCAATAGCTGAGTCGATCAAGCAGAAGAAAGGCTATCAGAGGTTGAAGATCAACTCAATGAAATAAAGTGAGAAGGCAAGATTAGAGAAAAAAGAGTAAAAAGAAAGGAACAAAGCCTCCCAGAAATATGGGGTTATGTGAAAAGACCAAATCTACATTTGATTGGTGTACCTGAAAGTGATGGGAAGAATGAAACCAAGTTGAAAATCACTCTTCAGGATATTATCCAGGAGAACTTCCCCAATCTAGCAAGGCAGGCCAACATTCAAATTCAGGAAATACAGAGAACACCATAAAGATATTCCTCAAGAAGAGCAACCCCAAGGCACATAATTGTCAGACTCACCAGAGTTGAAATGAAGGAAAAAATGCTAAGGGCAGCCAGCGAGAAAGGTTGGGTTACCCACAAAGGGAAGCCCATCAGACTCACAGTGGATCTATTGGCAGAAACCCTATCAGCCAGAAGAGAGTGAGGGCCAATATTGAACATCCCTAAAGAAAAGAATTTTCAACTCAGAGTTTCACATCCAGCCAAATGAAGCTTCATAAGCGGAGGATAAATAAAATCCTTTATGGACAAGCAACTTCACAAGCAAAGGAGAAATAAAATCCTTTACGGACAAGCTAAGAGATTTTGTCACCACAGGCCTGTCTTGCAAGAGCTCCTGAAGGAAGCACTAAACATGGAAAGGAACAACCAGTACCAGCCACTACAAAAACATACTAAGACCATCTACGTTATGGAAAATATTCATCAACTAATGGGCAAAACAACCAGCTAGCATCAAAATGACAGGATCAAATTCACACATAACAATATTAACCTTAAGTGTAAATGGGCTAAATGCCCCAATCAAAAGACATAGACTGGCAAATTGGATGAAGAGTCAAGACCCATTGGTGTGCTGTATTCAAGAGATCCATCTCAAATGCAAAGACACACATAGACTCAAAATAAAGGGATGGAAGAAGATTTACCAAGCAAAAGGAGAGAAAAACAAAAGGAAAAAAAAAAGCAGAGGTTGCAATCCTAGTCTCTGATAAAAGAGACTTTAAACCAACAAAGATCAAAAGAGACAAAGAAGGGCATGACATAATGGTAAATGGATCAATGCAACAAGAAGAGCTAACTATGCTAAATATATCTACACCCAATACAGGAGCACCCAGATACATAAAGCAAGTTCTTGATAACCTACAAAGAGACTTAGACTCCCACACAATAATAGTGGGAGACTTTAACACCCCACTGTCAATATTAGATCAATGAGATAGAAAATTATCAAGGATATCCAGGACTTGAACTCAGATCTGGACCAAGCAGACCTAATAGACATCTTCAGAACTCTCCACCCCAAATCCACAGAATATACATTCTTCTTAGCACTGCATCACACTTATTCTAAAATTGACCACATAATTGGAAGTACAATACTCCTCAGCAAATGCAAAAGAACATAAATCATAACATAGTCTCTCAGACCACAGTGCAATCAAATTAGAACTCAGGATTAAGAAACTCACTCAAAACTCCACAACTACATGGAAACTCAACAACCTGCTCCTGAATGACTACTGGATAAATAATGAAATGAAGGCAGAAATAGAGCTGTTCTTTCAAACCAATGAGAATGAAGACACAATGTACCAGAATCTCTGGGACACATTTAAACAGTGTCTAGAGGGAAATTTGTAGCACTAAACACCCAAAAGAGAAGCGAGGAAAGATCTAAAATTGACACTCTAATGTCATGATTAAAAGAACCAGAGAAGGAAGATCAAACAAATTCAAAAGCTAGCAGAAGACAAGAAATAACTAAGATCAGAGCAGAACTGAAGAAGATAGAGACACAAAAAACTACTTCAGAAATCAATAAATCCAGGAGGTGGTTTTTTGAAAAGATCAACAAAATAGATAGACTGCTAGTCAGACAAATAAAAAAGAAGAGAGAAGAATCAAATAGATGCAATTAAAAAAATGATAAGGGGGATATCACCACCAATCCCACATAAATATAAACTACCATCAGAGATGACTACAAACACTTCTGTGCACATAAACCAGTAAATCTGGAAGAAATGGATAAATTTCTGGACACTTACACCCTCCCAAGACTAAACCAGGAAGAAGTTGAATCCCTGAATAGACCAATAACAAGGTCTGAAATTGAGGCAGCAATTAATAGCCTACCAACCAAAAAAAGCCCAGGAGCATATGGGTTCACAGCTGAATTCTACCAGAGGTACAAAGAGGAGCTGGTACTATTTCTTCTGAAACTATTCCAAACAATACAAAAGGAGGAAATCTTCCCTAACTCATTTTATGAGACTAACATCATCCTAATACTAAAACCTGGAAGAGACACAACTAAAAAAGAAAATTTCAGGCCAGTATCATGATGAACATTGATGTGAAAATCCTCAATAAAATACTGACAAACCAAATCTAACAGCACATCAAAAAGCTTATCCATCACGATCAAGTTGGCTTCATCCCTGGGATGCAAGGCTGGTTCAACATATGCAAATCTATAAATGTGATCTATCACGTAAGCAGAATCAAAGACAAAAAACCACATGACTATCTCAATAGATGTAGAGGCCTTCAAAAAAATTCAACAACTGTTTATGCTAAAAACTCCCAATAAACTAGGTATTGATATAACATATCGCAAAATAATAAGGGCTATTTATGACAAACCCACAGCCAATATCATACTAAATGGGCAAAAGCTGAAGCATTCCCTTTTGCTGGTACAAGACAAGGATGCCCTCTCTCACCACTCCTATTCAACATAGTATTGGAAGTTCTGGCCAGGGCAATCAGGCAAGAGAAAGAAATAAAGGACATTCAACTAGGAAAAGTGGAAGTCAAATTGTCTCTATTTGCAGATGACATGATTGTATATTTAGAAGACCCCATCGTCTCAGCCCAAAATCTCAAGATGATAAGCAACTTCAGCAAAGTCTCAGGATACAAAATCAATGGGCAAAAATCACAAGCATTCCTATACATTAATAACAGACAAACAGAGAGGCAAATCATGAGCAAACTACCATTCACAATTGCCACAAAGAGAATAAAATACCTAGGAATACAACTAACAAGGGATGTGAAGAATCTCTTCAAGGAGAACTACAAACCACTGTTCAAGGAAATAAGAGAGGACACAAACAGGTGGAAAAACATTCCATGCTCATAGTTAGGAAGAATTGATATTGTGAAAATGGCCACACTGCCCAAAGTAATTTATAGATTCAATGCTAATCCCATCAAGCTACCATTGACTTTCTTCACAGAATTGGAAAAAAACCAACTTAAACTTCATGTGGAACAAAAAAGAGCCCGCATAGCCAAGACAATCCTAAGCAAAGCGAAGCAAAACAAAACAAAACGAAACAGAAAAACAAACAAAGCTGGAGACATCATGCTATCTGACTTCAAACTATACTACAAGGCTACAGTATTCAAAACAGCATGGTGCCAGTCCTAAAACAGAGATATAGACCAATGGAACAGAACAGAGGCTTCAGAAACAATGCCACACATCTACAACCATCTGATCTTTGACAATCCTGACAAAAGCAAGAAATGGGGAAAGGATTCCCTATTTAATAAATGGTGTTGGGAAAACTGGCTAGCCACATGCAGAAAGCTGAAACTGGATCCCTTCTTTACACCTCATGCAAAAATTAACTCCAGATGGATTAAAGATTTAAACATAAGACCTAACAACATAAAAACCCTAGAAGAAAACCTAGGCAATACCATTAAGGACATAGGCGTTGGCAAGGACTTCATGACTAAAACACCAAAAGCATTGGCAACAAAAGCCAAAATAGACAAATGGGACCTAATTAAACCCCAGAGGTTCCACATAGCAAAAGAAACTATCATTAGAGTGAACCAGCAACCAACAGAATGGGGAAAAAGGTTGCAATCTACCCATTTGACAAAGGGTTAATATCCAGAATCTACAAAGAACTTAAACAAATTTACAAGAAAAAACAAACAACCCCATCAAAAGGTGGGCAAAGGATATGAACAGATACTTTTCAAAAGAAGACATTTATGAAGCCAACAAACATATGAAAAAAAGCTCATCATCACTGGTCATTAGAGAAATGCAAATCAAAACCACATTGATATACCATCTCATACCAGTTACAATGGTGATCATTAAAACATCAGGAGACAACAGATGCTGGAGAAAATATGGAGAAAGGAACACTTTTACACTGTTGGTGGGAGTGTAAATTAGTTCAACCATTATGCAAGACAATGTTGCAATTCCTCAAGGATCCAGAAATAGAAATACCATTTGACCCAGCAATCTCATTACTGGGTATATAGCCAAAGGATTATAGATCATTCTATTATAAAGACACATGCACACATATGTTTATTGCGGCACTGTTCACAACAGCAAAGACTTGGAACCAACCCAAATGACCATCAATGATAGACTGAATAACGAAAATGTGGCACATATACACCGTGGAATATTATGCCACCATAAAAAGGATGAGTTTATGTCCTTTGCAGGGACATGGATGAAGCTGGAAACCATCATTCTCGGGAAACTGACATAAGAACAGAAAACCAAACACTGCATGTTCTCACTCATAAGTGGGTGTTGAACAATGAGAACAAATGGACACAGGCAGGGGAACATCACACACCAGGGCCTGTTGGGCAGTGGGGGTATAGAGGAGGATAGCAGGGGGTGGGAGGATTGGGAAGGGATAGCGTTAGGAGAAATCCCTAATGTAGATGATGGGGTGATGGATGCAGCAAACCACGATGGTATGTGTATGCCTGTGTAACAAACCTGCATGTTCTGCCCATGTACCCCAGAACTTAAAGTATAATAAATAAATAAATAAATAATTTATAAAGTAAAAAAATTTTAAAAAATTATCTTGAAAACAGGAAATAGAGAAAAGAAAAAAAAAGCAAAGTCTGTTTCTTTAAAAATATTTTAAAAATTGATAAATATTTAGTAAAGTTACAAAGAAAATGGCCACAGTAGCTCATGCCTATAATCACAGTACTTTGGGAGGCCGAGCCAGGTGGATCATGAGGTCAAGAGATCAAGACCATCCTGGTCAACATGGTGAAACCCTATCTCTACCAAAAACACAAAAATTAGGCTGAGGCAGGAGAATCGCTTGAACCCGGGAGGCACAGGCTGCAGTGAGCTGAGATCACACCACTGCACTCCAGCCTGGCAACAGAGCAAGACTCCATCTAAAAAAAAAAAAAAAATTACAACAAAAAAAGAGAGAAGCTATCAAATACCAATATCAGGAATAAAAGATAGGATATTACCACAGATCAAACAGATATCAAAAGTATAATAAGGAAATACTGTAAACAACTTCATGTTCATGAATTTAGCAACTTAGATAATTGACTAATTCCTTGAATATCAAAAGTATAAAAAGTTGACATGATTTTATATGTGAAAACAACAAAAGATTCCTCCAAAATACTCCTAGCCTTGCTAAACAACTTCAGTAAATTTCAGGATGGAAAATCAATGTACAAAAATCAGTAGTATGTCTATGCACTAATGTTGTTCAAGCTGAGAACCAAATCAAGACTCAATTCCATTTACAATGGTACCCCCCACACACACACACGCACGCACAATACCTAGGATTACATTTAACTGTAGTTAAAAGAGGTGAAAACTCTCTACAAGGAGAACTATAAAACACCAATAAAAGAAATTATCAATGACAGAGACGGATAACACATTCCATGCTCATGGCTTGGAATAATTAATATTGTTGAAATGACCATATTGCCCAAAACAATCTACAGATTTATGCAATTTTCAAAATACCAACATCATTCTTGAAAGAATTAGAAAAAATAATCCTAAAGTTGATAGGGAACAAAAAAGAGCCTGAATAGCCAAAACAATCCTAAACTAAAAGAACAAAGCCAGAGGCATCGTATTACCTGACTTCAAATTATACTGTAAGCCTTTAGCGACTAAAACAACACAGTAGTGGTACAAATGTAGACATGCAGATCAATGGAACAGAATAGAGAACCCAGAAATAAGGCCACATACCTACAATCAACTGATGTTCAATAAAGTCAACAAAAATAAACAATGAGGAAAAGAAATCAGGATTTCTTTTAGTGAAATAGTGCTGTGAAAATTGGCTAACCATATATAGAAGAATGAAACTGGACTCCTCTCACTATATACAAAAATTAACTCAAGATGAATTAGATACTTAAATTTAAGATCTGAAACCATAAAAATGCTAGAAGAAAAGGCAAAATTCTTCTACTGGTTTAGGCGAAGAATTTACGACTAAGACCCCAAAGCAAATGTGACAGAACAAAAAATAAGCAAACAGAACTTAATTAAACTTGTGCACAGAACAAGAAATAATCAATAAACAGACAACATGCAGAATGAGAGAACATATTTGCAAATTATGCCCCTGACAAAGCACTAATATCCAGGATCTATAAGGAACTCAGACTATCCCATGAATAAGTGGGCAACGGGCCAGGAGTGGTGGCTCACGCCTGTAGTCCTAGCACTTTGGGAGACCAAGGCAGGTGGATCACTTGAAGCCATGAGTTTGAGACCACCCTGCACAACATAGCAAAACCCTGTCACTACTAAAAACACAAAACTTAGCTGGGTGTGGTGGTGAGTACCTGTAATACTAGCTACTCAGGAAACTGAGACAGGAGAATCGCTTGAACCCGGGAGGCAGAGGTTGCAGTGAGTGGACATCACACTACTGCACTCCAGCCTGGGTGACAAAGCAAGACTCTGTCACAACAACAACAAAAAGTGGGCAAAGGTTATGAACAGATATTTCTCAAAAGAAGACATATGACCAGCCAGCAAACATTAAAAAAAAAAAGCTCAATGTTACTAATCATCAGAGAAATGGAAATCAAAACCATGAGATTCCAGGTTACACCAGTCATAATGGCTATTACCAAAAAGTCAAAAAACAACAGATGTTGGTATGGATGTGGAGAAAAGAGAATGGTCATATGTGATTGTGTGGGAATATAAATTAGTATAACCTCTATGGAAAATAGTATGAAGATTTCTCAAAGAACTAAAAATAGAACTACAGTTTGACCCATAAAGAAATCATTGTGTACAAAAGACATCTGCACTCACATGTTTACTGCAGCATTATTCACAAGTAGCAAAGTTGTGGAATCAAAAGGTTGGTTGGATAAAGAAAATATGGTACCTATATAGCATAAAATATTATGTGGCCATAAAAAAGAACAAAATTGTGTCCTTGCAGCAACATGTATAGGCCATTATCCTAAGTGAAATAACTCAGAAACTGAAAATCAAATACCAGGTGTTCTCATTTATAAGTGGGAGCTAAACAATGAGTATACATGAACATAAAGATGAAATATTAGACACTGGGGACTCCAAAAGGGAGGAGAGCCAAAATATTATCTATTGGATCCACTGTTTACTATTTGGCTCATGGGTGCACTAGAAGCCCAAAAGCCACCATTATACAGTATATCCGTGTAATCATTCTGCACATGCACTTTCTGAATCTGAAATACAATTTAAATCTAAAAAAACTCTCAATACTTATCTGAGATGAATAGACAACCTGAATAGGCATATACTATTGAGGTAGTTGACCATAGTTAAAAGATTTCCAACATACTTCCAACATGTAAAGGGCTTGGAAGTCCTTGCTTACATCCTTAAAACAAGAAAATGCTAGAAAAAAACTGGAATTCAACACTTATTTTGGATCTATGAAAGAAAAAATGTTGCATGGCAAATTCCCAGAATTTGAAGACAGGTGCATCTCCAGAGAAGCAGCTAAGCTCTGATTACTGGAGGCAGAAGCCACTGGAACCATTAATTCTTAGGAATACTTTGAAGGTCATTTTGACCAATTACTGGAGACTGAGTGTGGAGTAGTGCAAGAGTGAGAAACTACATGGGATTGAAATCTGGGGTTGTGGGGAAGGTGATGTTCAAGATTTGTGTGGACTTTATCTCTAAAAACCCTACCAAGTTCTGCCAGTGTATTTCCCAGAAGGATCTTCTCATGACTCTGGTGATGGAGGGGAAGAGTGGTCATTCTTTTGTAACAAAGGCCCACAGTACAGGGGAAAATAACTTTGCCTGTGCCTTATCTCAGTCAATGGACTACTCTAGCTCTGTGTAGTCCTCCTTTCTCAGGTAAAAGAGAGGAGAAAACAGCAGAAATAACAATGAACAAGAGCTTCAGGGAAATAGATCATGAATAGTGCAGCCAGGGAAAAGAGTAGAGAGCTGGGGAAAAATTCCACTACTGAAGAAACATTTGTAGAGAAGAAACATTTGTAAAGATTTAAGGTCAAGATGCAGGCCAACTAAAATATGAATATTTAAAAGGAAAGTTAAAGAATATCATTCCCTCCCCCCCACCACTTTACCACTACAGCAACATGACTTTAATATATTAACAATGAATTAGGTGAAGGAGCTCTGAAGAGGGGTACTTAGGGAAAGACAAAGTCAAGAGGGGAAAAAAGTGATTAAAAAAATCAAGAGGAATTTGAATTACTGACAGCTTTATCTGTAGCAAACAGTAAACAGAGCCCAACTCCTAAACATATTAACTGAACTCCTCATAATAAAGGCACACTAACCTCAGTTCCTATTATTTGATGTAACATATCCTGCTTTCTACAACAGCAAAAACTACAAAATTATAAGAAATGTTAGAAATGGCAAGAAAAAACAATTTGAAGAGAAAAAGTAATCATCAGAACCAGATTCAGATATGACACAGTTGTTGGCATTATCAGACAGGGAATATTAAATAACTATCACTAATATGTTAAAGTCTCTAATAGAAAAAGTAGATAACATGCAAGGTGAGTAATGCTCTTAGACCATTTCTTAGTGAATGGTCTAAGAAAAAGTTGTTTTTAAAGTTAGAAATAAAAAAGCCACTGTAAAAAAAAAATGAAGAATGCATCTGATGGGCTCATCAGTAGAGTTGGTACAAATGAGAAATCAGTGAGCTTGAAGACAGGTCAGCAAAAACTTCCTCAACTAAAATGCACAGAGAAAAAAACAATTTAAAAATGAGAAAAGGTTAGAAGATCCTAAAATGGAATGCAGAATGTAATAAAAGTATTTAAAAAACCTCACTAGGCTAAAATGTTGCTGATTTAAGTAACTTGGCTAGGACTGGAGCCTGTAAGCTTAAAGGCTAAAGAAACTGTATGTAAGCACTATATTCTAATTGATAAAGTTATTTCTCACAGGGGTATGTTTTAACAATTCTGATGCCACAATACAAGTATACAGGGATTTAAATTTGCATAAGTAATTGGCAGATGGTGGGAGCTAGGTTTCACACCGTTGCAGTTGGGGATCACTGGTAATAACGGGAAGGAGGCTAGAATGATCCATATGATAATGAATGAGAGTTGTAGACATCAGTATGAACTCATGTTTGGCTTAATATAGATAATCAGGGCTTACTATGAAATTACTTTTAGGCAGGTAAACAGGGTAAAAGTTCTCAGTGGAATTTTCCTTTAATAAAAGCAGCACCAAACCATTTCTTTTCTGACAGAAAGCAACTTGATAGATACGAAAACTAGGAGCTTTCATATGTAAATACAAGCAGCTGTACCTGAAAGTCAGGTACATTCAATGTGGCGTTTCCCATCCTCTTTTCCTTGTCATCACATGTGCTGGTGTCATGGAGTCCTCCAGGTAAAAACACGTGTGCAGATATCATGGCAACCTTTAGGCAGAAGCCACATTTGCATAATAAAAGACTAGGGTGGGAGGGCCAGTCTTTTGCAGGCTATGTATGGCACAGCTGGTAAAAACCAATCCCCTGTGCCCTATGTAAATCAATCACTGCCTCCTCAAGCCACTATACAGAATCAATTGTGTTCCCCCACAAACCAAAGACCCTCTCTTGGGCAATCCAATTTCTTAGCATGAGAAATCTTTTTCTCTCTTTCTTCTTCTTTGTCTATTAAACTGTCCACTCCTAAACCCACTCCTCGTGTGTGTCCGTTTCTTGAATTCTTTCTCGGTTGAGACAAAGAACCAGGGTATAGACCCCAAACAATGGAGCCATTTCATAGATATATATGATTACATATAGAAATGTTTACAGATAAGTGTATATACACAGGTTATTAGACACACATATATTTCCTTAATCTGTCAGCTGAGAAATTAGACACACATATATTTCCTTAATCTGTCAGCTGAGAAGGCCTAGAAGCAATGACAACCCAGTAGCAGTGAAAAGACCTAGCACCCAGATCATAGGTTCTTGACACTATTCTCCAATAGAAGGAACCAGAACTCTTTGGAGAAAGGGCAGATTATAAGACTGCTACAGGAAATACACAGGATAAACATGGAGCATCTTGTAGGTCTGGAAAAAGTAAGGCAGTGTTTTTTATTAAAAAAAAAAAGCAAATAATGGAGTTATGGCAAAGGGAAACAGTCAACAGAAATAGCTGCGAAAAACCAATGCTGGAAAGATTTGAGCAATAAAATAAATAAAATAGTATTAGATAATAACAAAGTACAAAATAAATATATACAACCTCACACTGATATAAATAAATAATTGAATAAATAAACAGAAATGTTATGGGAGTTACTAAGATATTATTTTAGACAGATAGAAAGGAAAAGGAGTCCATGGGAAGTTTTCGTTTTTTTTTAAGCAGGTCCAGAAACGTTTCTTGTGTAGCAGGAAAGCCCCGGCTCTTAAAGCCAGGCCAGCAACCTTTGATATGCAAATACCGGCCATTAGAAACTGGGTCCCCCCAAACATGGTGATTTCTGCCCTCTTCTTCTTGCCCTTGCCCCAACATGTGCCTGGCAACATGGCCGCCCCCACAAATCCCCAAGTATGTAGAACATCATGCGCCCTGCATTTGCATATTAAAAAGCCAGGGAGGGAAGGCCAGTTTTTTTTGTGGGCTGCGTGAATGATATGTCTGGTCAAACCAATCCCCTGAGCCCTATGCAAATCAGCCACCTCCTCCTCCAGCCTACTCATATATGCAGCCACTTTTCCACTGTACATGGGGTTTCCTCTCTTGGAGGCCCCTCCCTCTGTCTCTGTATGGGGGAGCTGCTTCCTTCTTACTTGCCTATTAAACTCTCCGCTCCTTAAAACCACTCCACGTGTGTCTGTGTCATTTTATCCAATTCAACTACAGACAAGAGCCCTGGTGTTCCTCCACTCATCAGAACCATATCATAAGAGAACAGACAAATATTTGATATAGAATTCCAAATAATTTAAGTAGATACTTCACCTTCAAGAAAGTAATTCCCTACTCTTTAAGTGTGGGCTATGCATTGTGACTTTCCTTCAGAGTATAGCAGGGAGTTGGGGGGAGTAACTTTACAGTAGAAAACCCTGTCAAATCCTATCAGCCAGGTGATAAAGGCCACATCAACAATGAGATATAATATTTACCCTAATAATGACAGTATATATCTTTGATATGATATCATTGGCACTTTTGTAGTTTTCCTTTCAAAACTCTATAATCCTGATCTAATAACAAGAAAAGAATCAGACAAATCCCAATTGAGTAGCAAAGTACCTTTCCAGTGCTTCTTTAAACTTTCAAAGTCATCAGAAATAGTCTGTCATAGGAATCTGGAAGTGATCCCAGAGGAACGAGTTGTGGCTGAGGACCCTGGCGGCTGGCCCAGGTCCGGGACCATGAGCTGGATTCCTTTTAAGATTGGGCAGCCCAAGAAACAGATTGTGCCCAAGACAGTGGAGAGAGACTTTGAAAGGGAATATGGAAAACTCCAGCAGCTGGAAGAGCAGACCCAGAGGCTGCAGAAAGACATGAAGAAGAGCACCGACGCCGACCTGGGTGACGCTGGAGACCCACACTGTGAGCACCACTGATCCGGACAATTGAGGGGAATGGAAGGATGCCTTTCCTGAGTGTGGAATCTCCTGAGCTCCCCAGCAAGCCATGTCAAAATCTGCTGTGAAGCTATCCTTGGATTTACTCTCCAATCCTCTCTGTGAGCAAGACCAGGACCTTCTGAACATGGCGACGGCCCTGGACACCGCCATGAAGCGGATGGATACCTTCAACTAGGAAAAGATGAACGAAATCCCGAAGACTGTGATCGAGCCCTTAAAAAAGTTCGGCGGCGTCTTCCCGAGCCTCGACATGGCCGTGAAGCGGCTGAAACAGGCATTGCAGGACTGCAGGAGGCTGCAGGCCAAGGTGGAGAAGTACGAGGAAAAGGAGAAGACGGGGCCAGTGCTGGCCAAGCTCCATCAGGCGCCAGAGGAGCTGCGGCCCGTGCGGGAGGACTTTGAAGCCAAGAACAGGCAGCTGCTGGAGGAGATGCTGCGCTTCTATGGCAGCTGCCTCGACTACTTCCAGCCCAGCTTCGAGTCCCCCATCCGAGGGCAGTGGTGTACTACTCGGAAATGCACAAGATCTTTGGAGACCTGACCCAGCAGCTTGACCAGCCAGGCCACTCGGACGAACAGCGGGAACGGGAGAACGAGGCCAAACTCAGTGAGCTCCAGGCCCTCTCCATTGTGGGTGATGACTGGAAACCCGTCACTCTCGGAGGACTCCTGTGACACGGTCAACCTTGCTTGTTCTTGCCCTTCTCAGGGCTAGGGTCCCACTCTTCCCACAGGCTGGGGACAGAGGTGGCCCTGGTTCACTTGCCGGCCCTTTGCAATGAGTGACTCTTCCCAAGCCCAGCACCAGAAGCCCTAGGCAGGCCGCCATCTCCCCACTCACAGCCCCAGCAGGTAAGCAGTGTAGACAAACCCTTGGGGCTTTTTTATTTGGAGAACCGTCCACGGTGCATCCTGGCTCATGGCCTGAGCAAGCAGCAGCCCTTCCAAGGGCATGGCCTTTGTTGGCTCAGTTGGGGGTCTTAGACCTGCATGCGTGGTGGGGAGCAAATCTACCTCCAAAGGACTACATCCTGGGGAGCCAACTGGCCACTTGTTGCCTTTTCATCACTTCAAAACTTCTTTTTTCTGGGAGAGGCCCTGAGCCCTGCCAGGGAGAGCTGGTCCTCCAGCCCTGGCAGGCCCTCAGCCAGCTTCCCAGCAAGACAAAAGCTATCCTCGTGGCTTTGGGACCCAAGTTCCAAGTCACTGGGGTTCCCAAGGTAACAGAACTGTTACCTCGGGAACTCAAACTGTCAGCGCAACTGTCCCACGTTAATTCATAGGCCTCAAATCAAGAACAGTGGGTTTGTGTCTCACCTGAGTATTTGGAATTTTATTTTTTCAAGTAAAGTTTTCAATGAAACATCAAAAAAAAAAAAATAGTCTGTCATAGGAAAATCCTAAAAAGACAGTATGACTAAATATAATGTGATATCCAAGATGAGCCCCTAGAACAGAACATTAGGCAAAAACTAAAAACAACCTAGATAAAGTGTGGGCTTTCTTTAAAAATAATGTATTAATATCGGTTTATTAATTGTAATGAATATGTCATGATAATGTAAGATGTTAATAGTAGGGAAACTGGGTATAAGGTGTGTGGAAATTATCTATATTATTTTCATAAATATTTCTGTAACTTAAAACTATTCTAAAATAAAAATATTGTTTAAAGAACTACTAATAATTTCTAGGTCCAGATGGTTTTAATGGTAAGTCTACCAAAAATTCAAAGGAGAAATAAAACTAATGTTATAAATCTATTCCAGAAAATAGAAGAGACAATTTCTTACTCACTGTATGAGTCCAGTATCACCCTGATACCAAGCTAGACAAAAAAACATGAAAAAAATAACTACCCATAAATGTCCTTCATAGACATAGATGTAAAAAAACTCAACAAAGCATTAGCAAATTCAATCCAGAAAAATATATTAAAAGAATAATAAAACACCACCTATGGGGTTTATCCAAGGAACTCAAGGATGGTTCAATTTTTAAAATCCAGTAAATATAATGCACAATATTACTAAGCAAAAGAAAAAGCACTTCACAATACCAATTGATGCAGAACAGACATATAACAAAATTTAATATTTATTCATGGTGAAAATTTCCCAGAAATCTTCTTCAATGTAATAAGGGCATTTACAAAAAAAAAAAAAAAGTCATGTTATCCTTAAATGGTGAAAGGCTGAATGCTTCCCACCTAAAAGTCAGTAGCAAATTAAAGATGTCCCCCTTCACCATCCCAATTTACCACCATACTACAAGTCCTAGCCAGTGCAATAAGATAAGATTAAAAAAAAAAGACACACAGACTGTAAAGGGAGAAACAAGACTGTACCTACCAACAGATGATATGATTATCTTCAAAGGAAAAACCCAAGGAAACTATAGAAGGCTTCTTAGATCTAATAAGTGAGTTCAGTAAGTTGCAAGATACAAAGTGAACACAAAGACACAAACATCAAACATGTTTCTATACACTAGTAATGTAAATAGAAACAAGTTTTAAAACAATATTTAAAACATCTCAAATAATGTAAATATCCAGGTATAAATATAACAAAACATGTATAGGTATGATGTGCTAAAAACCACAAATTAATGAGAAACAAAATCAAAGAAGACCTAAATAATACTGTGTCCATAGACTATATACTCAATATTGTAAAGGTATCAATTTCTCCCTGATTGATTTAAAGTTTTACTCAATTTCAATAAATATCTCAGCAAAATTTATTGCAGATATAGAAAAATCAATTCTACTATATATGAAAATGCAAAAGATAGAATATCTTCAACAATTTTGAAGGAGATAAAAATGGAAGAAGATAAAGCAGTGGAAGGTGATAGAAATTGAGTCACATTAGAGCCATGGGGAAGAGCCACAATAAAAGACTTCAGAAAAGACAAAACATCGCTATGAAAATTTGAATCCTATTAGATGCTTACTGCCCAGGGATCCTAGAACTAAACAAACAAATCTTTCCCAGATATAGAAAAAATAATTATTGAAACCTACCAAGTGGAAATGGAAAAATATTTTAAAAATTCTACCATGCATAACAGCAAACAAGAACTTAGAAAGAGCAAGAAAAGTAGGGCAAAACTTATAGAAGGCCATTTGAAGCTTTTCTTATCTAAACTAATGTCTAAGGTTATAAACAAGAAAAGGAAAAATGTATAGAAGATTTTTTTGTATTCTACTTCAGCAGACTTTCAAACAATATTCTGAAGCAGACCCCAGAGCAAATGTAAAAGGATCCCTGTCCTGTCTTTATGTAATAGATGGGCTATAATCTGAAATAGGAAATTTGGTTAAAAATTGCTTGGAAAATTGTGGTTATGGGGTGAATCTCCAATATTCAGCTGAATGATTTCAAGTGAACTTAACAACAATTGATATGCTAAAGGCCAAGACAAACTTATGGCCCTTCAGGTAAAACAACAGGCTCCTAAAATAGACACTGAATTGAAGGACCTTCCATAATCTAAGAATTATGGAATTATTACTGAGGATATGTACAGCTATTGCAAGCAAAAAAGCCATTGGTAGAGCAAATGTCTCATATGATTGAAAATCAAAACAAATCAAAACTAATCACCCCTTTCACTAGTCTATGTAATATGGCTGATTTGCCTGTAAGGACTAAATGGATGAGATGGTAGTTCTGTTCAAGATTTCCAAGTAACTAATATAATAGCTATGTGGTTATACTTTACTTTCTGATATTTCCTATCCAACTGATCATACTTTGCTCAGTCTTACCTGAAGATGGAAAATTCTTCACTAACAGAGACTTCTATTCAGCATTCTTTACTAACCCATAACTAAAGATAGCCAATATTCATTTTCTTTTACTGGGGAAAATATATTACTCAGAGAGTGACACCTGTGTAATTACTGGGGCTCTAGCTCATGTCTCTCAACTTTTAGATAAGGATGTCTAAAACAAAATTTCCATTTTGATCTCTCTTATACAGTATGTACATGATCTCCTTCTACACTTCACAGATTCAGAGTCTTCTACAACTAACTCTAAATATCTGGCCGGGCGCAGTGGCTCACGCCTGTAATCCTAGCACTTTGGGAGGCCGAGATGGGTGGATCACCTGAGGTCAGGAGTTCAAGACCAGCCTGGCCATCATGGTGAAACCCCATCTTTAAAAAAAAAAAAAAAAATCTATTCACTGAAGTGGTTTAAGAAGGATACATAAATTAAGGAAAAGCTTCCCAGTCCTAAGAGGCCAATTATTACCTCAATCATGATTTGTCAGCCAAAATTAGGGAGTTATCTGGGGAAATATTGTTGACATTTCAAAATTATCCAAAGCTATTTTCTAAAAGACAATTTCTTGGATTTACAATATTTTGCAAACAATAGTGACTTAGCTTTTCTGAAGTAGTAAGGCCTTTACATGAGCTTCACTTCTGTGAAACTTAGAAATTAAAAATGCTCTTAGTAACTTCAAAATGCCCCTTCAACAACTACTTTTGCTGGGTCTTCCAGATTATGATAAACTTTTTTTTTTTTTTTTTTTTTTGTTGTTGTTGTTGTTGTTTCTGTGCCCAGTTAAGTTCAAGTCATGGTCTTGAGAGATGAATGTAAAAACACCCATCAGTAACTCATTGCCTATATAGCCTGTCTCTTGATCCAGAAGCCAAGACTTAACCTTTTGCCTCCAAGTGACTGCAGCTTCAGCTAAATGTTTCTACTAGTGAAAGTAGTTACTCCTTTCTCCTTACCTGATGACTGGGCTGCAATGATGTTTTTAACCGGAAGAATGCCCAAGGCTGATCATCTAGATATTCTCCTTCAAAATCTTAATGTGACTTTATTTGTTGATGGGTCTTATCTTAAAAATGACAAAAGATCAATACTACATTTGGTTTCCTCTTTGCCTAAGCAAGAATTTTGAAATATTTTTTGTTGGAGATTTGAGAAATGTGTGATTTCCTTTAATTAGCAGCTGCACAACTGTGCCATGGTTCTTTTTTTTTTTTTTTTTTTTTTTTTGAGACGGAATTTCGCTCTTGTTACCCAGGCTGGAGTGCAATGGCGCCATCTCGGCTCACCGAAACCTCCGCCTCCTGGGTTCAGGCAATTCTCCTGCCTCAGCCTCCTGAGTAGCTGGGATTACAGGCACGCGCCACCATGCCTAGCTAATTTTTTGTATTTTTAGTAGAGACGGGGTTTCACGATGTTGATCAGGATGGTCTCGATCTCTTGACCTCGTGATCCACCCGCCTCGGCCTCCCAAAGTGCTGGGATTACAGGCGTGAGCCACCGCGCCCGGCCCGTGCCATGGTTCTTAAGCAAGAGAAGAAACTCAGAAGCTATCAAGCTAATTGTTAAAACAACTAAACTAAAAGAGCGCGGGGCGTCGGCGCACGTTCCCGGCGCTGCCTGGTGGCGCCCATTTTTATTAAAAAAAAAAAAAAAAAGATTCTGCATAGCAAAATATACATTTATATGAACAAGTCAAGTGCAAAATGATAGATTGGAAGAAAATACATCATATCTTTTTAAAAATTTCAATAGTTTTGGGGGGTAACAGGCGGCATTTGGTTCAATGGATAAGCTCTTTAGTTATGATTTCTGAGATTTTGGTGCACCCATCACCCAAGCAGTGCACACTGTACCTAATGTATTTTATCCCTCACCCCACTCCCACCCATTCCCCCATGTCCCCAAAGTCCATTGTATCAATCTTATGCCTCTGTGTCCTTATAGATTAGCTCCCACTTATGAGTGAGAACATATGATGTTTGGTTTTCCATTCCTGAGTTACTTCATGTAGAATACTGGTCTCCAGCTTCATCCAGGTTGCTGTGAATCACATTCTTTTGTTCCTTTTTATGGCGGAGTAGTATTCCACGGAACATACATATATGTGTACCATATTTTCTTTATCCACTCATTGATTGATGGGCATTTGGGCTGATTCCATATTTTCGTAATTATAAATTTTGCTGCTATAAATATGCATATGCAAGTCTTTCTTGTATAATGACTTCTTTTCCTCTGGGTAGATATCCAGTAGTGTGATTGCTGGATCAAATGGTAGATCTATTTACAGTTCTTTAAGGAATCCTTACTCTGCTTTCCATAGTCGTTATACTAGTTAACATTCCCAACAATAGTGTAAAAATGTTCCCTTTTCACTGTATCCATGCCAACATTTATTATTTTTTGATTATGGCCATTCTTGCAGGAATAAGGTGGTATTGCATTATGGTTTTGATTTGCATTTCCCTGGTAATTAGTGACATAGAGCATTTTTTCATATGTGTGTTGGCCAGTTGTATATCTTCTGTTGAGAATTATCTATTCATGTCCTTAGCCCACTTTTTGATGAGATTATTTGTTTTTTCTTGCTGATTTGTTTGAGTTTCTTGTAGGTTCTGGATGTTAGTCCTTTATCGAATGCATAGTTTGTGAAGATTTTCTCTCACTTTGTAAGTTTCTGGTTATTCTGCTAATTATTTCGTTTGCTTTGCAGGAGCTTTTTAGTTTAATTAAATATCATCTATTTATCTTTGTTTTTGTTGCATTTGCTTTTGGGTTCTTGGTCATGAAGTCTTTGTCTAAGCCAATATCAAGAAGGGTTTTTCCAATGTAATCTTCTAGAATTTTTATGGTATCAGGTCTTAGACTTAAGTCTGATCTATTTGAGTTGATTTTTGTATAAAATGAGAGAAGATCCAGTTTCATTCTTCAACAAGTGGGTTGCCAATGATCCCAGCACCATTTTTCGAATAGGGTGTTCTTTCTTCCACGTTTATGTTTTTGTTTGCTTTGTCAAAGATCATTTGGCTGTAATTATTTGGCTTTATTCTTTGGTTATCATTTTGTTCCATTGGTCTATGTGCCTATTTTTATACCAGTACCATGCTGTTTCGGTGACCATAGCCTTATAGAATAGTTTGAAGTTGGGTAATGTGATGCCTCCAGATTTTTTCTTTTTACTTAGTCTTGCTTTGGCTACATGGGCTCTTTTTTGGTTCCATATGAATTTTAGGATTGTTTTTTCTAGTTCTGTAAAGAATGATGGTAGTATTTTTATTGTAATTCCACTGAATTTGTAGATTGCTTTTGGCAGTACAGTTATTTTGATAATATTGATTCTATCCCTCTATGAGCATGGGATGTGTTTCCATTTGTTTGTGTTGTTTATAATTTCTTTCAGCAGTGCATTGTAGTTGTTCTTGTAGAGGTCTGGTCTCTTACCTACTTGGTTAGGTATGCTCCTAGGTATTTTATTTTATTCACAGCTATTGTAAAAGGGGTTGAGTTCTTGGTTTGATTCTCAGCTTGGTTGCTGTTGATGTACATTGATTTTGTATCCTGAAACTTTACTGAATTCATTTATCAGACCTAGGAGCTTTCTGGATTAGTTTTTAGGGTTTTCTAGGTATACAATCATATCATCGGCAAACAGTGACAGTTTGACTTCCTCTTTACTGATTTGGATGCCTTTATTTCTTTCTCTTGTTTGATTTCTCTGGCTAGAAAGAATGTTGGATAGAAGTGGTGAAAGTGGGCATCCTTGTCTTGTTCCAGTCTCACAGCATTTGCCGTGGCAAGCTGCTTCTTTCAAAGGGTCTCTGAATTCTTTCAGTTTTCCTGGTATGTTCCAGTGGTGGTTCTTAGAGCAAAAGTTCACAATGTGGGTCTCCACGTGCTGTTCTGTCCCTCTGAGTGGGAGCTGCAAGTTATTCCTGTCTTCTATTTACAATTTTCATCAAACTCCCCCTACATCATATTTGACAGACAAAGGTTAGTTTTCTTAATACAAAAAATCTCTTCTAATAGATAATCAGATAGAAAAATGGACAAACAACATAAAGAGATGACTCTCATAAGAGGAAGTGTGCATGTCAATCATGTCAGTAACCAAAAAAAAAAAAGAATGATACATAATAATAAAATAATAAATAACAGTAAAATGACATTTATCCATGATATTGGCCCACACTTAAAAGAAGTACAAAAGTCAGGGCAAACAAAAGACACAAGAAAAAAGGCCCCATTCCTCTGCTGTGGGTGAGTTGCTGCAGCCTTTGTGGATCAGAACTTGTGGTACCCAGTGACATTGAGATATGCAAACATTTTTATTTTTTAACTTTTAAGTTCTAGGGTTCATGTGCAGAATGTACAGGTTTGTTACATAGGTAAGCATGTATCAGGGGAGTTTGTTATACAGATTATTTCATCACTCAGGTATTAAGCCTAGTACCCATTAGTTACTTTTCCTGATCCTCTTCCTCCTCTCACCTTCTGCCCTCTGGTAGGCCCTAGTGTGCATTGTTCTCCTCTATGTGTCCATGTGTTCTCATTATTTAGCTCACACTTATAAGTCATAACATGTGGTATTTGATTTTCTGTTCTTGCATTAATTTGTTAACGATAATGGCCTCCAGCTCCATCAATCCATGTCCCTGCAAAGGACATGATGTCATTCTTTTTTATGGCTGTATAGTATTTTGTGGCATATATATATATATATATATATATAGACCATATTTTCTTTATCCAGTCTATCATTGATGGGCATTTAGATTGATTCTATGTCTTTGGTATTGTGAATATGCTCCAGTGAACATATGCGTACATGTGTCTTTATAATAGAATAATTTGTATTACTTTGGGTATATACCGAGTAATGGGATTGCTGGGTCAAATTGTATTTCTGCCTGTAGGTCTTTGAGAAATTGCCACACTGTCTTCTACAATGGTTGAACTAATTTACATTCCCAACAGTGTAAAAAACATTTTTTTTTTCTCCACATTCTGCCAGCATCTGTTATTTTTTGACTTTTTAATAGTGGCCATTCTGACTGATGTAAGATAGAATCTCACTGTGGTTTTGATTTGCATTTCTCTAATGATTGTTGATGCTGAGCTTTATATATATATACACATATATATGTGTGTGTATATATATACATACATATGTATGTGTGTGTGTATGTGTGTGTGTGTATATATATATATATATATGCTTGTTGGATGCAGAAACATGCATACATTTTGATACAGCAATCACACTTGGGGAGTCTATCCCACAGAACTTAAAGCCCTAGTACATAAGATCTATATGCAAAAAATTGTATCCCAGTCTCAGCCTCCACACTGGTAAATAGTTGACTGTGGTGAGTACTTCATGAGTCCATTACTGGGGTTAAACCTAATGAATAGGAAATGCTTTTTGAAAATTAGTTGTAACTGTTAAAACACATGGCAACGTGGAATACTGTGGGATTTCCAAAAGAAGATCCCAGATTTCCTTCCCTGACTACTCACACAGCAACCTCTGTGTTTTCCACAGAGGGAAATAGGGGAAATAGCAGAGATAAATACTACAGTGCACAAGAGAAGCCTGCGCTTCCTCAGCCCAAAATGGAGCCACCCTGGAGGGCCACTTTCTGGAACTTTGACTACCTAGTCTACTGAGGTTTCTCTTGGTATTAATTACTCCCAGAAATTTTGGGACAACTGCAAAAAGAAGCCTCTGGATCTTGGAGGCAGAGACAGCTCTGGCCATGTCTACAGGGATCCTGGAGTTCAGTCATTATCTGCTTGTCTCTGTGGGCTTTGTTATCTCTAGGAAGCTGGCCTCCCAGTGGGCTCTTCTGGGCAGCTTGGAGGCTCTGGGTAGTTTTCAGAGGTGAATTCTAGACTGAGATGACTCGGAGCCTTTGTGAAATTTCCCCTAGTACGTAAGGGATGGATAAATTTGGGGAATTATGATGACTAAGAGAAAAGTCTACAGGCTAGAGTAAATGCATGCCATGAAAATAGAGGCTGCAGAGGACCCTTTGCTTAGGGAATCATCTATGTTTCTACTAATGATGTCCCAATCTAGTGAGTGGGCTTTCCCAAAAGCCTGAAGGGTTAGGATGCTTGCTTTGATTAATGGGAGATGTGTAGTGTTTAATAGGGCTTCCTCTCCTCCAACATCACCCAACATTTATCCCTCTTACCCCATCTTCCACCCTCTCAACCACAACTTCACTAGCTTTAGGGTGGCATAACTCTTTTTAAAAAAATGAAATGTGGAGACAGTGCTATTATGTTAGTCTGATAAGTGAGGTAATAGAAATTGGCTGGAGTTAATTCTTTGAGATCCTCAATCTGTGCAGAGAGGCACAGACATTACTGAATATGCAGGTAATATGGAGTTATACAATGTTAGGACATCACTCTGCCACTTGCCTGTCATGTGCTTGTTACAGTGACTTCACCTCTGAAACCTCTCTCTTGTGCAAAGTGGCCTGAAACCATAGAAGAGCTCAGCACATGTTAGTTCCCTTTACCTTTGAAATAAAGGCTGTGCTATTGAACGTTTGCTAAATGGGTTTTATCACTTGACTTTAGAAAATCATCTTAATTTAATAGAACAGAAAAATGGGTTCCAAACAAACCTGTAGCACATAGTTTCACAAATAAATGCTGGTGTCTAAACAATGAATTATTTACAAAAATAGCTACTTAGTTTAGAACATATCATAAACTAAATTCTAGTTGAACTAAAGAGTTAAATATGAGTAATTAAACCATAGGAAAGTACGGTGAATATTTAAACCATCTCTTAATCACAAAACTTAAGCACAAAAGTAAAAGAAGGGGAAGGAGAAAGAGAAAAGGGAAGAAGAGAAGAAGAGAAAAAGGAGAAGGATAAACATATAGGATTTAACTGTATAAAATGTTAAACTTCTGTATTAAATGTAAAAATAGCCAGAATATATAGGAAAAAGAGTTAATTTCTTAGTATGCAAAAAAACTCATCCAAGTCACTAAGTAAAAATATACACATTCTGGAGGGAGTCAAGATGGCCGAATAGACATAACTCTAGTGCACAACACCCAGTGAGAGAGATGCAGAGATCTCCTAGCTCCAACCGAGGTGCCAGGTTCATTTCAATGGGTCTGGTCGGACAGTGAGCAAAGCCCAGGCAGGGCAGACCGAGGCAGGGAGGGGTGCCACTTCACCCAGAAAGTGCATCTGACTGGTGAGTTGGAGGCTCCCCCTCTGGCACTCCTGTCCAGATACAGTGCTACCCCCAAAGCCTCAGCAATACACAGAACAGGGGATCTTTGCCAGTCAAGTGCTGGGAATTACAAATGTAGAGTTGAATAATAATCCAGGACACTGTCCTAGATTGGCGCACAGATCTAAGCAAATGCATAAGCCCATAAGCCTGCTGGGAGAGCCTGCAGACTGAGCTATAGCCCCCTCCTGCTGCCTGGAGAGAGAAGGAGCTGAGAGCGGGAAGACAGAAGGAGCAGCTGGGTAGGCCCCTCCCCCATGACTAGAGAGAGAGGGAGCTGAAAGCAGGGAGACAGACTATGCGACTAGGTGGGTCCCTACCCTTGCCCACAAACCCCAGAGGGCTGAAGCTCTGACTCTAGCAGGTTACGCAGCCAGTGCCTCAGCCAGAGCTGAACCCTGAATGATCCAGTCCTGTGGAGGAAAGACACAACCCACCATTAAAGAGGTGGGACTAGGCTTCATGTTTTAACAAAAAACACAGGAAGCCTACATAGCAACAGGACAGTGTTCTTGACCACCCAGCAGCACCTCCAGGTCAGCAAAAGAGGAGGGCCTAACCTCCCAGTGTAAACAAAAAAGACACAGGAAGCTTACCTAGTAAACTGAAGGAGTCCCTAGAAACCCCATGGTGCCTTGACAGGAAGACAAGCGACCTCATCAAGCAGCTCCCTGAGATCACAGCCAGGTAAATCCATGAAGATGGAAAAAAAACCAGCACAAAAAAGATGAAACCATCAAAGTCCAGAACACCTCTTCTCCTTCAAGGGATCACAACTCCTCGACAACACAGGAACACAACATGACTAGGAAAGAGTGCGATGAATTGACAGAAACAGGCTTCAGAAGGTGGATAATAACAAACTTTTCTGAGGTAAAGGAACACGTTCTAACTCAATGCAAAGAAACCAAAAGCCTTGAAAAAAGGTTAGACAAAATGCTAACTAGAATAACCAGCTTAGAGAAGAACATAAATGACTTGATGGAATTGAAAAACACAGCACGAGAACTACATGAAGCAAACACAAGTTTTAATAGCTGAATCTATCAAGCAGAAGAAAGGATATCAGAAATTGAAGATTAACTCAATGAAATAAAAAGAGAAGGCAAGACAAGAGAAGGAGTGAAAAGAAATGAACAAAGCCTCCAAGAAATATGGGATTATATGAAAAGACCTAATCTCTGCTTGATCGATGTAGCTGAATATGACAGGGAGAATGAATCCAAGCTAGAAAACATGCTCCAGGATGTTATCCAGGAGAACTTCCCAAGCCTAGCAAGACAGTCCAACATACAAATCCAAGAAATACAGAGAACACCACAAAGATATTCCTCAAGAAGAGCAACCCCAAGGCACATAATCATCAGATTCACCAGGGTTGAAATGAAGGAAAAAATGCTAAGGGCAGCCAGAGAGAAAGGTCAAGTCACTCACAGAGGGAAGCCAATCAGGCTCACAGCAGATCTCTTGGCAGAAACTCTACAAGCCAGAAGAGAGTGGGGGCCAATATTCAACATCCTTAAAGAAAAGAACTTTCAACCCAAAGTCTCATATCCATCTAAACTAAGCTTCATAAGTGAAGGAGAAATAAAATCCTTTAAGGACAAGCAATTACTGAGAGATTTCATCACTACCAGACCTGCCCTAGAAGAGCTCCTGAAAGAAACACTAAGCATGGAAAGGAACAAGTACGAGTCACTGCAAAAGCAAACCAGTTGGCAAAGACCAAAAATGCAATGAAGAAAATGAGTCAACTAATGGGAAAGAAAACCAGCCAGTAACAAATGGCAGGATCAAATTCACACATAACAATATTAACATTGAATGTAAACGGCCTAAACACCCCAATCAAAAGATACAGACTGGCAAACTGGATAAAAAGTCAAGACCCATCGGTGTGCTGTATTCAGGAAACCCATCTCACATACAAAGACACATATGGACTCAAAATAAAGGGATGGAAGAAGATTTACCAAGCAAATGAAGAACAAAAAAAGCAGGGGTTGCCATCCTAGTCTCTGATAAAATGGACTTCAAACCAACAAAGATCAAAAGAGACAAAGGTCATTACATAATGGTAAAAGGATCAATCCAACAAGAAGAGCTAACATCCTAAATATATACGCACCCAACAGAGGAGCACCCAGATGTATAAAGCAAGTTCTTAACAACCTAAAATGAGATTTAGACTCCCACACAGTAATAGTGGGAGACTTCAACACTCCACTGTCAATATTAGGAAGATCAACAAGACAGAAAATTAACAAGGACATCCAGGACTTGAATACAGAGCTGAACCAAGCAGACCTAATAGAAATATACAGAATGCGGCCAGGCGCGGTGGCTCACGCCTGTAATCCCAGCACTTTGGGAGGCTGAGGCGGGTGGATCACGAGGTCAAGAGATCAAGACCATCCTGGTCAACATGGTGAAACCCCGTCTCTACTAAAAATACAAAAAATTAGCTGGGCATGGTGGTGTATGCCTGTAATCCCAGCTACTCAGGAGGCTGAGGCAGGAGAATTGCCTGAACCCAGGAGGCGGAGGTTGTGGTGAGCCGAGATCGCGCCATTGCACTCCAGCCTGGGTAACAAGAGCGAAACTCCATCTCAAAAAAAAAAAAAAAGAAAAAGAAATATACAGTACGCTCCACCCCGAATCCACAGAATATACATTTTTCTCAGCATTACATCACACTTACTCTAAAATTGACTACATAATTAGAAGCAAATCACTCCTCAGCAAATGCAAAAGAGTGGAAATCATAACAAACAGTCTATCAGACCACAGTGCAATCAGATTAGAACTCAGGATTAAGAAACACATTCAAATCCGCACAACTACTTGGAAACTGAACAACTTGGTTCTGAATGTTGACTGGATAAACAATGAAATGAAGGCATAAATAAAGATGTTCTTCAAAACCAATCAGAATGAAGACACAACTTACCAGAATCTCTGGGACGACATCTTTAAAGCAGTGTCGAGAGGGAAATTTATAGCAATAAATGCCCACATGGGAAACAAGGAAAGATCTAAAATTGACATGCTATCATCAAAATTGAAAGAGCTAGAGGAGGAAGATCAAAAAAAACCTCAAAAGCTAGCAGAAGACAAGAAATAACTAAGATCAGAGCTGAACAAAAGGACATAGAGACACAAAAAACTCTTCAAAAAATCAATAAATCCAGGAGCTGGTTTTTTGAAAAGATCGACAAAACAGACAGACTGCTAGCCAGACTAATAAAAAAGAAAAGAGAGAAGAATCAAATAGATGCAGTAAAAAAAACATAAAGGGGATATCACCACTGATCCCACAGAAATACAAACTACCATCAGAGATTACTACAAACAGCTCGATGCACGTAAACCGGTAAACCAGGAAGAAATGGATAAATTCCTGGTCACTTGTACTCTATCAAGACTAAACCAGAAGGAAGTTGAAACCCTGAATAGACCAATAACAAGGGCTGAAGTTGAGGCAGCAATCAATAGCCTGCCAACCAAAAAAAAGTCCAGGTCCAGACGGGTTCACAGCCAAATTCTACCAGATGTACAAAGAGGAGCTGGTTCCATTCCTTCTGAAACTGTATCAAACAATACAAAAAGAGGGAGTCCTCCCTAACTCATTTTATGAGACCAACATCATCCTGATACCAAAACCAGGCAGAGACTCAACGAGAAAAGAAAACTTCAGGTCAATATCCATGATGAACATCAACATAAAAATCTTCAATAAAATACTGGCAAACTGAATGCAACAGCACATCAAAAAGCTTATTCATCACGATCAAGTAGGCTTCATCCTGGGGATGCAAGGCTGGTTCAACATACAGAAGTCCATAAATGTAATCCATCACATAAACGGAACCAAAGACAAAAACCACATGGTTATCTCAATAGATGCAGAAAAGGCCTTTGACAAAATTCAACAGCCCTTCATGCTAAAAACTCTCGATAAACTAGGTATCGATGGGATGTATCATAAAATGATAAAAGCTAGTTATGACAAACCTACAGCCAATATCATACTGAACGGGAAAAGTTGGAAGAATTCCCTTTGAAATCAGGCACTAGACAAGGATGCCCCTCTCACCACTTCTATTCAATATAGTACTGGAAGTTCTAGCCAGTACAATCAGGCAAGAAAAAGAAACAAAGGATATTCAATTAGGAAAGGAGGAAGTCAAACTGTCTCTATTTGCAGACAAAATGATTGTATATTTAGAAGACACTATTGTCTCAGCCCCAAATCTCCTTAAGATGATAAGCAACTTCAGCAAAGTCTCAGGATACAAAATCAATATGCAGAAATCACAAGCATTCCTATATACCAATAACAGATGAACAGCCAAATCAAGAGTGAACTCCCATTCACAATTGCTACAAAGAGAATTAAATACTGAGGTATACAACTATCAAAGGATGTAAAGGACCTCTTCAAGGAGAATTACAAACCACTGCTCAATGAAATAAGAGAGGACACAAACAGATGGAAAAACATTCCATGCTCATGGTTAGGAAGAACTAATATAGTGAAAATGGCCATACTGCCCAAAGTAATCTATAGATTCAATGCTATCCCCATCAAGCTACCAATGACCTTCTTCACAGAACTGGACAAAACCACTTTAAACTTCATATGGAATCACAAGAGAGCCCACATAGCCAAGACAATCCTAAGCAAAAAGAACAAAGCTGGAGGCATCACACTGCTGGACTTCAAACTATACTACAAGGCTACAGTAATCAAAACAGCATGGTTCTGGTACCAAAACAGAGACATAGACCAATGGAACAAAACAGAGGACTCGGAGGCAACGCCACACATCTACAACCATCTGATCTTTGACAAACCTTATGAAAACAAGCAATGGGGAAAGGACTCCATGTTTCATAAATGATGTTGGGAAAACTGGCTAGCATTGTGCAGAAAGCAGAAACTGGACCTTACACTAAAATTAACTCCAGATGGATGAAAAATTTAAACATTAAACTTAACACCATAAAAACACTAGAAGAAAACGTAGGCCAAACCATCCAGGACATAGGCATAGGCAAGGACTTCATGACTAAAACACCAAAAGCAATGGCAATAAAAGCCAAGATAGACAAATGGGATCTAATTAAAATTCAGAGCTTCTCTAGAGCAAAAGAAACCATCATTAGAGCAAACCAGCAACCAACAGAATGGGAAAAAATTTTTGCAGTCTACCCATCTGACAAAGGCTAATATCCAGAATCTACAAAGAACTAAAACAGATATACAAGAAAAAAACAACTCCATTCAAAAGTGGGTGAAGGATATGAACAGACACTTTTCTTTTTTTTTTTTTTTGAGGCAGAGTTTCGCTGTTGTTACCCAGACTGGAGTGCAATGGCATGATCTCGGCTCACCGCAACCTCTGCCTTCTGGGTTCAAGCAATTCTCCTGCCTCAGCCTCCCCAGTAGCTGGGATTACAGATGCACACCACCGTGCCCAGCTAATTTTTGTATTTTTAGTAGAGACAGGGTTTCACCTTGTTGACCAGGATGGTCTCGATCTCTTGACCTCGTGATCCACCCGCCTCGGCCTCCCAAAGTGCTGGGATTATAGGCGTGAACCACCGCGCCCAGCTGAACAGACACTTTTCAAAAGAAGACATGTGTGAGGCTAACAAACATATGAAAAAGTGCTCATCATCACTGGTCATTAGAGAAATGCAAATCCAAACCATGTTGAGATACCATCTCACGCCAGTTAGAATGGCAAACATTAAAAAATCTGGAGACAACAGATGCTGGAGAGGATGTGGAGAAACAGGAACACTGCTGCACAGTTGGTGGGAGTGTAAATTAGTTCAACCATTGTGGAAGACAGTGTGGCGATCTCTTAAGTATCTAGAAATAGAAATTCCATTTGACCCAGCAATCTTATTACTGGGTATATACCCAAAGAACTATAAATCTTTCTAGTATAAAGGCACATGCACATGTATGTTCATTGCAGCCCTGTGTACAATAGCAAAGACCTGGAACCAAATCAAATGCTCATCAATAATAGACTGAAAAAGAAAATATGGCACATATACACCATGAAATACTACACAGTCATAAAAAAAGATGAGTTCGTATCCTTTGTAGGGACTTGGATGAATCTGGAAACCATCATTCTCAGCAAAGTGATGCAAGAACAGAAAAGCAAAACCAAACACTGCATGTTCTCACTCATAGGCAGGTGTTGAACAATGAGAACACGTGGACTCAGGGAGAGGAGCATCACACACTGGGGGCAGTTGGGCAGGGGTAGGGGAGGGACAGCAGGCGGTGGGGAGGTATAATATGGGGAGAAATGCCGGATATAGTCAAAGGGGGAATAGAGGCAGCTAACCACCTGGTTATGTATGCACCTATGCAACAACCCTGCATGACCTTCACATGTACCCCAGAACCTAAAGTAAAATAAAAATAAATAAATAATGTTCACAGTAAAATAAAATAAAGTAAAATAAAATAAAATAAAATAAAATAAAAATGTGAAGACTGCCATGGGTAAAGCCATAAGGACATCTGTGTATACTTAAGATGAACTCTTTATACAAAATGGAGACTTATGTTAATAGATTGTGTGCCTGCTCTGTGCTAAAAAAAAATACACATTCTAAAATTGTCAAAAGATAGTAATAGAAAATAGCAAAGTCATTTCAAGTGCTAATAAATGTGTGAAAAATCCAACACACCATAACACTTAAGAGAGCAAGATCTAGGTGCTGACTTTAAAATAGAAAGGCCAAGGTGTGCATTAATACTGAACGCTGGTGTGGGTGCAGACAAATGGGCCCTGCTGGGAAGTGGGGGTGTATGCAATTCCATAGGGATGTGCCAATGTAAACACCTCGAAGAGCATGTGCCAACTGTCGGGCAGCCTGAGTCCAAGAAGAAGGGAAAAGGAAGCATGGGGACATACCTGCCCTGCTTTTCCCTCAAAATTCACCAATTACATAGGTCTTCCTCTAACTCACATCTCCTCGGTGAATGAGGTTTGGGGAAAGCAAATGTCTTACAGCTGGAGGAGGTCTCTCTGCATGAAAAGAAACATCAGGAGTTAGAAAGAAGTCCCCCATTCCAATGATGAGCACATTCCATGATCTCCTCCTTGTCCTCAACTGTTTAATTATATTACTTTTCAATTGCCGAGTAGCAAATTATCACAAATGTACCAGCTTAAAACAACACAAATTTATTTTCTCACAGTTTCTATGGGTCAAGAGTCTGGGCATGGTTTAACTGGGTCCTCTGCAAAGCTGCAATCAAAGTGTCTGTCAGATCTCGGTTCTCATCTGGAGGCTCAACTGGTGATGAATCCACTTGTAAGGTGTTGGCAGAATTCATTTCCTTGTTGCTGTAAGATTGAGAGTCAGCTTCTTGCTGGCTGTTGCCTGGAGACCATCCTGAACTACCAGAGGCTGCCTGCAGTTCCTTGACACATGACCCTCTTCACAGGCCCTCTCATAACATAGCAGTTTGGTTCTTCAAAGCCAGCATGGGAGAAAGGGAGTGAAATTCTGGCAAGATGGAGTCTTAGATAATGTAATCATGAGAGTGATTGATAGTACATCACCTTTGCCATATTCTCTATTGATAAGAAGCAAGTCAGAGGTCATTCCCACTAAACGGTACATCATACAGGGTCTGACCACCAGGAGGTGAGCAGCATAGGGGCAATCTTAGAGTCTTTACATCACAACACTGCATAACAGGGACGACCTGGCCACAGACTGAGGAATGCTCATGTTCCCCATTCCCCCATCTCATCATATTTTATAATCTGTCATTTATAACACTCTAATTCCAAGTAACATATTTCTGTATTAGTCAGGACTGCAAGTTTTGAAATAACATATGCCAAACCAGAACTAGTTTATGAAGAAGCTAAATTTTTTAACTCAAAAATAAAGAATATCTCAACTATAAGAAGAGCCTGGCTGGGCGTGGTGGCTCACGCCTGTAATCCCAGCACTTTGGGAGGCCGAGGCGGGTGGATCACAAGGTCAAGAGATTGAGACCATCCTGGTCAACATGGTGAAACCCTGTCTCTATTAAAAATACAAAAATTAGCTGGGCATGGTGGCGCGTGCCTGTAATCCCAGCTACTCAGGAGGTTGAGGCAGGAGAATTCCTGAACCCAGGAGGCGGAGGTTGCGGTGAGCCAAGATCACGCCATTGCACTTCAACCTGGGTAACAAGAGTGAAACTCCGTCTCAAAAAAGAAGAGCCTGGGCATGGTGGCTCATGCCTGTAACCCAGCAGTTTAGAGGGCTGAGGCAGGAGGACCACTTGAAGTTAGGAGTTCAAGATCAGCCTGGGCAACATAATGAGACCCCCATCTATACAAAACATTTAAAAAGTAGTCAGGCATGCTGGAACACACCTGTAGTCCCAGTTGCTCAAGAGGTTGAAATGGGAGGATTGCTTGAGCTCAGAAGTTGGAGACTGCAGTGAGCTATGGTCATGCCACTGCACTCCAGCCTGGATGAAAGAACAAGACCCTATCAAAAAAAAGAGTAAAAATGAGCCTCAAGAAAAACTGAAACTGGGACTCCAGGACTTCAGATGTTACCAGGACATGTTTTCCATCTCTCATAAATGCATCTCTTTGTGTGTTAGTGTCATTGTTTCTTATTGTGGTGAAATTCTCCTGCAGTGTTAAACATGGCTACTGATAGCACTCAAGTTTTATGTCTTACAGCTTCTACAACTGGGAAGAGATGGACCCACTTTTAATTTCAATGTTAAAAATAACACATGAGGGATTTCACTTATGTGTAGTGGACTACCACATGTGGTATGGTAGAAAAAATAAAAAAGATCTTGAGATCAATCTGAAAAACCAGATAAGATTTTTGAAAAAAATTTAAAGGCCCTGGGGAGTTATTGAATTAACCAGGACTAGAAGCACCAATATTTTAGATAGAGGAGAGAAATCATGGATTGATTAGATGATGTTTTGCAGTCACATTTTTCCCTAGAAGCATTTGCTGATTCCTAGCCAGAAGCAGAGGAAAGAGGCTAAGAATCTGTGCTTTGCTTAGGTAGAGGATCATTAGTGGGAAGCAGAGAAACCAGTAGAAACTCTAGAAATCTTCTGAAGTTGAAGAAGATAAATTAGAGATTGGACGAAACAAGATCTTAATGAGAAGAAAAGAAAAGAAAAAATCCTAAGCCAGATACATGGACAAGTTTCCCCTTAAGACATTTGCCGAGTCCTGAAGCTTCACAGAAAAGAAACCAACTTTGGGAAAAGGATAGGGGGTGAGAGTCTGGGGGGAAAAGCATCAGAACAGTGGAGAAGCATATTTAGCAAGCATGACTAGTTGAGGAAACAAGGCAGTTCAGGAACTTCCAAGAGAAAGGGCCCAGGTGAATATGCTAGGCTCTTAGTTAGAATCACTAAAAAACTGTACCCTAAGAACATGGATTAGCCAGAGGCAGATGGAGCCTTTCTGAAACCGCAATCATATTTGACTTAACACAACACAATTCCTAATGAGAATAAAGTGATCAACCAACTCCCAGACTGGGTAACATAGCTATCTGGGAGGCTGAAGTGGGAGGATTTCTGGAGTTTGGGAGGTCAAGGCTGCAGTGAGCTGTGATTGTGCCTCTGCATTCTGGCCTGAGTAACAAAGTGAGACCCTGTCTCAAAAAAAAAAAAAAAAAAAAAAAAAAAAATTAAAAGAAAAATGATGTTAGATGGAAGTGGAGAAAAGCAAGAGGGAATATAAATATAAAATATAAAAATTAAAAATAAAAAGAACTACAGGTGATCCAGATATTGAGGTTAGCAGAGAAGGGCTTAAAATGAGTTACTTGAAAAGGATTAACATATCCAAAATATAGAGGAGAAGATGGAGGAAAAAATGAAGGAGAATTTCACCAGAGAATTTGAATTTATTAAAAAGAATCTAGTTGAAATTCTACAGTAGAAAAATTTTCAAAATTAATAACCAAAAAGAATAGATTTAACAAGCAGATTAGACATAACAGAAGAAACAACTTGTAAATTAGAAGACAGTTCAACAGAAAATATCAGAATGAAAGCACAGAGAGATAAACAAAAGAACAAGAGCATTAAGAGTCATGAGGTACACAGTGAAAAATGCATATATAACTAGAGACATATAAGAAAACAGAATGGGGCAGAAGAGATATTTGAAAAATAATGGTCAAGAATCATCCAGAACTAAGAAAAAGACCAACCCGCAGATTCAAGAAGCTCTGTGAATGACAAATAGGTTAAATACAAACAAAACCATACCTAAATACATCATAGTAAAACTTCTGAAAATCAAAGACAACCAGAAAATTTTAAGAACAACCAGAAAAAATAATTTCAAAAGAGTAACAATAAAACTGAAGTCAAATTCTCAATAGAAACAATAGCAGGTAAATTATAAGAAAATAATACTTAAAGTGATGAAATAAAATAACTGTCAACTTAGAATTTTATACTAATAAATATATTCTTCAGAAATAAAGATAAAATATTTTGATAAGATATTTTGCAAAAAACATCGAGTAACTCTATTGCCAAGTAATTTCACTAAAAGAAACACTAACGGGAGCTGTTTAGGCAGAAGAAAAACGATGCTAGATGGAAATGTAGAAATCCAGGAAGGAATAAAGGAACACATGAGGAAATATAAGTGACTGAATATTGACTGTACAAAGAAATAATAACAGTTTCTTATGCAATTTAAAATACATATAGAATTAAGAGGTTGCCAAACTTAAGACAAAAGGCATGCAGATGATTAAAAAAAGTGAAATTGTTCTAAGGCATTAGTATTATCAGGGGAATAATAAAAGTAATTATATCGGACTGCAAATACCTGAGAATACACATAATTATTAGGGTAACAAATAAAAGGGTAAAATATTATATGGCTAACAAGTTAAGATATATATATTTATACAATTAAAAAACATTTAGTAATTGATAACAATATTAATATGATATCAATACACAATATAATTAAAATAATATATGGTAAATAATATATAGTAATTTATGGTAATTATGGTTAGCAGACAAGGGCTGAAAATGAGTTACTTAAAAGGATTAACATATCCAAGATATAGAGGAGAAGATGGAGGAAAAAAATGGAGGAGAATTTCACCAGAGAATTTGAATTTAATAAAAAGAATCTAGTTGAAATTCTACAGTAGAAAAAAAAATCACTTTTGTTGCTCCCTTCTTCTATCTTCACAGCCACTGGCCTCATTAATCAGGCCCATATCTTTTCTCTCTGAAAAAAAAGTGCTGTACTCTTTTAATTGGTACCTGCCAGGTTGTTTGCTGTGCACTCAGTGGAAAGATGAAGGGGACTGAAACCTCACCTCTCCTCTGCTCTACATGTTATATGTCCTGCACCAGGGTCCTGTTAACTCGGAGGAAAGTATTTCCTTCTTATTCATACGAAAACAATGAAACTAGTGGTGGCCCTGAATTTAGCAACCTACAATCCATGTAATGTTCTGGCCACCAGTATAATCCAGCCAACACATGATCTATTAACATAATTTAGAGCCTTGCTTGGCATAAAAAGCTCACAGAGATGTGGTCCCTGCTTAGTTCAGATTTTACTAATCTCTATTTTGTGTTCTATTCTCCAGCTATGCTAACCCCTGGCAAGTCCCTAAATGCAACATTCTATCCCAAGCTTTCACATCTTTGTACAAACGGCTCTATCTCTGGAATATCTTTCCTCTGCTCCTGTGCCATGTGGGCTTCAAGATGGTCCCTAGTCATCTCTGCCTCCTGATGTTCACATCCTGTGTGGTCCCTTCCCTTGAGTGTTGGCAGAGGGGGGCATCTAAGTTAATTCTAACCAATAGAACATAGCAGTCATAATGGAATATCATTACTATGATCATGTTACATAAGATTGTAACATCTACCTTGCTAGCAGACTGTCTCTTGCTGGCTTTGATGAAACAAATTGCTATCTTACTAGCTGCTCTATGAGGAGGCAGGCCCACATGGCAAAGAACTATGAGAAGTTTCTAGCCAACAGCCAGAAGGAAATTAAGGCCCTCAGTCAACGGAACACAAGAAACTGAATTCTGCCAATAACCACATAATTGTGGAAGAGCACCCTTCCCCAGCCTTGAGATGAGATTGCAGCTCTAGCCACCAATTTTTTTTCTCCCCAATTGTTTTCTTTTTCTTTTTAGTGGACGCATAGTAACCATACATATTTATAGAATCCAGAATAATATTTAGATGTATGTATACAATGTGTAATTACAAAATCAGGGTAATTGGCATATCCATTACCTCAAACACTTATGTGTTGTGAACATTCAAAATTCACTCTTCTAGCTTTCTGAAAATACACAATAAATTACAGTTAACCACGCCCATGCTACAGTGCTACAGAACACCAGAACTCATTCTATTTAGCTGTAATTTTGTATCAGTTAACCCTCTCCTTATCTCCCCTCACTACCCTTTCTAGCCTCTAATAACCCACAATGCTACTCTCTACTTCCATGAGTTTTTTTCTTAACTCCCACATATGGATTAAAACACTCTGTATTTATCTTTCTGTGCCTGACTTATTTTGCTTAACATAACATCCTCCAGCTCTATGCATGTTTCTGTGAATAACAAGATTTTATTTCTTTTTTTTTTGAGACAAGGTCTCTGTTACCCAGGCTGGATTATGGTGGCGTGATCATAGCTCACTGCAGCCTCAAACTACTGGGCTCAAGTGATCTTTCTGTCTCAGCCTCCCCGAGCAGCTGGAATTACAGGTGTGTGCCACCATGCCCAGTTGCTTTTTGTATTTTTTCTAGAGACAGGGTCTCACTATGTTGCTGAGGCTGGTCTTGAACTCTCAAGCAATCTTCTCACCTTAGCTTCCCAAAGTGCTGTGATTACATGCATGAGCCGTTGTGGATGGCACAGGTTTCATTTTTTTATGGCTGAGTTGTATTCTAGTGTGTATATATACCACATTATTAATATCCATTTATCTGTTGATGGACATTTATGTTGATTCCATATCTTAGCTATTGTGAATAGTGCTATGGAAGTGCAGGTACATTTTTGATATATTGATTTCTTTTCCTTTGGAAAATACTCAATAGTGAGATTGTTGGATTGATGTAGTTTTAGTTTTAGTTTTTTGAGAAACCTCCACATGGTTTTCCACAATGCCAGCTAATATCTTGAATGTAGCCTTGTGGGAAGCCAGGAAGCATAGGGCCCTGAGAAGCTCTGCCTGAACTCTTGACCCACAGAAACCATGAGATAATAAATGTGTGTTGTTCTAAGCTGCTAAGTTTATAGTCATTTGTTATGCAGCAATAGCTAACTAATATAGCCTCTGAATTCAGAAAGCTCTTGGTCATCAGAGGCTGGGATGCTCCTTCCTCTTGATTCTAACACACCAAGTGCATTCCCCATCATGCTAGCCAGATACTTGAGAGCTGGAATTCTGTCCACCATGGTCATCCTCATTTTAATTTTAATATTTTTTTTGTAGCTGGGGGCCAGTGAGGCCTCCACCGGCACTATTGGCATGGAGCCCATCAGTGTTTGCTGATTAAAGACACAAAGTGGAGTGCCAGCCACCCAACCTGAGTCACATCAGAGCTGAGTAGCAGCCTGGTGTCTGCACAGTAGAAAACTGTGGAGATAGACAAAACCTTGTGATACATGTCGAGTGGTACATGGCTACATAACTTTTTAAAATGAAAAAGAAAAGACAAGCCAGTGCAAACACACAACCTTAAAAAGCATGACTGTCCTGCTCTGTGACTCTCATGCCCATGCACAGTAACCAGATTTGTATCTCCAAGATTATTTTCCAGGAAAAGGAACCAGGACCTCCTGGAGGACAACTGATTCCATGGCTTAGGAAAAATCACAGTGTGTCTGGACTTACGGGTAACAGAAAATGGGGATGCTCTCAGGATGTTAGGCCCCTACTAGTGAGAATCAAAGACCAGAACCACAATTATGTTTAATTAGAAGTGCTTAAGCCAGTGAAAGGTCATGAGTTCATACAATACTTAAAAGAGGAGAGTTAATATTATAATAAAACAGTAGTTGTAATATTTAAACAGATGAGTATAGTAGGATTAAAAGAAATTTATATCTATTTCAATAAATGTAAGAATATTAATGAGAACTTTTTCTCCTAATTACACATTAATTAAAAGTTTATTTATATACATCTATGTAAGAATATACACTTTTTACTGGAGTACAGGAAAGAGAACAAAATAATGTGGCTATAGTAGATATGTGCAATCTGAAAAGCTAAATTAGAAAATATGACTTGATAATTCTGCTACAAAGTATGAAGTTTAAAACCAGTACTTGAGTTAAATTAAGATTCTATTAAAGGAAAACCTGTCTGTGAGGAACTTTTCTCAAGTAAGTGTGAAGTAAAAAGCAATTTAAATGCAGGCAGACCTCATTTTACTGCCTCCCTTTATTGCACTTTGCAGATATTGCATTGCTTAGAAATGGAAGGTCTGTGGCAATCCTGTATACAGCAAGTCTATCAGTACCATTTTTCTAACAGCATGCGCTGACTTCATTTGCATTTTGGTAATTCTCACAATATTTCAAACACAACAGTACTGAAATTTGGCTAATCAATAACCCTACAATGGCCTGTAAATGTTCAAGTGAAAGGAAGAGTTGCATATCTCTCATCTTAAATCAAAAGATAGAAATGGTTAAGCTTAGTGAGGAAGGCATGCCAAAAGCTAGGCAGTGAGACAAGTTGTAAATGCGAAGAAAAAGTTCTTGAGGAAATTAATTTTTTTTTTTTTTGAGATGGAGTCTCACTCTGTTGCTCAGGCTGGAGTACAGTGGCGTGATCTAAGCACACTACAACCTCCACCTCCCAGGTTCAAGCAATTTTCCTGTCTTAGCCTCCCAGGTAGCTGGGACTACAAGTGCCCTCCTGTTGGGGTCACCACCTGCCAGGGTCTGTCCTGCAGACCCTGACTCAGTGACAGATGAATAAGTACACTGACACATAGATATTATGCTTTGCCAGTTCAGCTGAGGGTTTGTGGCTGCTTACAGACTCCCTGGAGAATGCTATAAAGAGATAGCAGCCACTGGTCCCCACCAGCCAGTGAGACTTGCATTTATTTAGTAAAGTTAAGTTGACAAAAGCTTGAGTCAACACCACTAGAGTGAAGAGATTAAAGGACAGGTTCCGATGCCCAAAGCAAACACCATTAGAGGGTAATATCTGTGGTCAAACTCCCATTGAGAGGACCATCTGGCTCAAAGGTTAGTTTTAAGACCACATGTGTAAACAAACTAGTTAGGTAAACTCGCCCACATACCCTAGCTATTTGCTTTAATTATTAACTAAATGTATAGAAGATTTAGGCTGCCTTCAGCTAAGAGCTATAGAAAAAGTCCTTAGGCCTTCCAAAAGGGTTTGAAACTATATTCTATAACTTTCTCTAATATTTTTCCCTTAATATTTTTGTTACCACTCTGAGTGAATTCCCATACCTGCCAGCCACCACTCCTGGCTAATTTTTATGTTTTTAGTCAAGACGGGGTTTCACCATATGGGTCAGGCTGGTCTCGAACTCCTGACCTTAGGTGATCCACCTGCTTTGGCCTCCCAAAGTGCTGGGCTTACAGGTGTGAGTCACTGTCCCTGGCCAGAAATTAATGTTTTTTTAAAAAGTCATCATTCATGGATTCAGTGAACATATAAATGACAAGAAATTGAAACTTGAAACAGCCTTATGGCTGATATGAAGAAAGTTTTAGCGGTCTGAATAGAAGGTCAAAACAGCCACAACATTCCTTAAGCAAAGCCTAATCCAGAGCAAGGTCCTAACACTCTTCAATTCCATGAAGAGAGAGGTAAAGAAGCTGTAGAAGAAAAGTTGGAAGCTAGAGAGGTTGGTTCATGAAGTTTAAAGGAATAGGCCATCTCTGTAACATAAAAGTGCAAGGCAAAGCAGCAAGTGCTGACGAAGATGCAGCAAGTCACCCAGAAGATCTAGCTAAGATCACTGATGAAGGTGGCCACAGTAAACAACAGATTTTCAATACAGATGAAACAGTCTTCTATTGGAAGAAGATACCATCTAGCTAGGACTTGCATAACTAGAGAGGAGAAGTCAATGCCTGGCTTCAAAACATCAAAGGACAGGTTGACTCGCTTGTTAGGGGCTAATGCAGCTGGTGACTTGAGTTAAAGCCAGTGCTCCCTTTAACACTCTGAAAATCCCCAGGCCCTTATGAATTAATGCTAGTTCTACTGACTGTGTTCTGTAAATGGAACAAAATCTGGATGACAGTTCATCTGTTTAAAGAATGGTTCACTCAATATTTTAAGCCAACTGTTGAAACCTACTGCTCAGAAAAAAGATTCCTGTTAAAATATTACTATTCATTGACAATGTACCTGGTCACCCAAAAGCTCTAATGGAGATATACAAGGAGATTAATGTTCTCACGGCTGCTAACACAACATCCATTCTGCAGCTCATGGATCAAGGAGTAATTTTGATTTGCAAGTCTTATTATTTAAGAAATATATTTTGTCTGTAGCTTCCATATAGATCCTCTGACAGATCAGGACAGTATAAATTAAAAGGCTTCTGGAAGGTATTCACCATTGTAGATGCCATTAAAAATATTTGTTATTCATCAGAAAAGATCAGAATATCAACTTTGAAAGAATTGGTTCCTACTCTCATGGATGACTTTGAGAAGTTCAAGACTTTGGTGGAGCACTGCAGATGTGGCAGAAATAGCGAGAGAACTACAATGAGAAGTGGAGCTGAAACATGTGACTAAATTGCTGCAACCTCATAAGACTTGAATGGGTGAGGAGTTGTGTTTTATAGATGAGCAAAGAAAGTGGCATCTTCAGATGAAAGCTACTCCTAGTGAAGATGCTGTGAACATTGTTGAAATGACCACAAAGGATTTAGAATACTCCATAAACTTAGTTGGTAAAGCAGCATCAAGGTTTGAGAGGATTGACTCCAATTTTGAAAACAGTTCTATTGTGGGTAAAACGCTATTGAACAGCACCACATGCTACAGAGAAATCTTTCATGAAAGAGTCAATCATTGTGGCAAACTTCACTAAGAATTTGCCATAGCCACCCCAACCTTAAGCAACCACTATCCTGATCAGTCAGTAGCCATCAACATCAAGGTGAGGACCTCCTTTAGCAAAAAGATTGAGTCTCTGAAGGCTCAGATCATCTTCACTATTTTTTTTAGCCATAATATATTTTCAATTCAAGTACACACATTGTTTTTTAGACATGTTGGTCTTGCACACTTAATAGGCTACAGTACAGTGTAAACATAACTTTTATATGCACTGGGAAATCAGAAAATTTGCCTGACTCATTTTATTGTGATATTCATTTCTTTTTTGTGGTGGTCTGGAACCAAATTTGCAGTATCTCTGAGGTATGACTGTAATTTTGTGTTTTATTGCTTCTAAGTAGATAGAATTCATTTACTAGAAGTCCTTAGAAGACCTAACTCAATAACATAAAAATTTATTAGTATTTTTTGCAAGAATGGATACAAAACATACTACCAAGACTTACATAACAAAGCATACTACCAAGACTTACGTATTTGACAAATTATTGTTTTTTCAAAGTAGTCATATGTGAACGTTATATGCTTATTGCAATGCTGCCATTGCTCAAAATGTTAGAATACTGATTTGTAAATTTGGAAGTTGCCTTCAGAGGTAATAAGTTTCAAGTATACAATTTCCATCGCTTTTCTGTTTTCTCTTCTTCCTCCTTCCCTTCTTTCCTTTCTTTTTGACTTTCTTTCTTATCAGAAATAACATTAAAGACAGGAAGGAGCCCTGTCATCACAGCTATGGGCTGGTTGTAGCTAGAGCTGAAAACTTCTAACAGTAACCCCCTGAGGCCCATTCATAACCTCAAGATACCTGGGGCTGCCCTGGCTACCCTTCTTAAGTCCTGGTGATTCAACTCGTTCTTCAATTATCTTTATTTACTTTTCTTTATTTTGCTTTGGTTAATGAACGTTGGTTTCAGCACGCTGAAGCCATAGGATCACAGCTGAAACAAGTTTAATTGCCAACTTTGGCTTCATCTGGTCTTAGGTCCAGAGGAAAAAAATCACTTACCTAAAGGCACATCGATTTTCCATAGCAGAACTGGATCTAGCACTCAGGACTAATGACTGCAATTCAGAGATTTTTCTGTTACATCACACTCCTCTTAGATTTGACATCCCACCCCAGATGGACTCAAGTTCTGAGCATGAAGAGGTTCCCATGTATAGGCTCTGTGGTACAATTCAGGCTTTTGAAAGGGGAGAGAAGAGAAACACCAGGAAAATGATTAGAATAAGTAGTAGATGAGATGACCAGTTTATGAAATGAAGTGCTCACAACTGACTTCTCAGTGGTGACTTCTCATCCACCAGGCAAAGGCGAAAAAGGTCCTAAGTATTGTTCTGGGACCTCCTTTCCTGTTTCCCTAGGCTGCTCCCCATCTCTGTTTTGCTACTGGAATGTAATTTACTTTAAATTTACATTTCAACTGTACATAGAGTGTCTGCACATGATAAGAAATTCAAACAGCTTCTAACTATGAAAAGTAAGCCGTTCTCCCAACTCTGCAGCCCCTGCATCAGTCTCTAAGCTATGTTTCATTCCCAAAAGGTCTGGCCTTGCATTCTAGCCATCCTCTTAAAGTCTGGACCACTGTTCTGCACAGACTTTCATGGAGACTCCTTGGAGAGAGTGCTTTTGAGCAGAGTGGTGGATGAAGGCTTGATGGGAATGGACTAAGTGGAGACTGCCAGGTAAGAAAATGGGGAAGATAAATGTAAACAAATCTTTCACGGAGCTGGCTGTAGAAAAAAAGCAAAAGAGAAGAACCGAGAAAATAGTTACTATTCATTTAGCAAGCACTTTGGATAATTTCCTCTCTTTTTCTACCAGGATAAGAAAGGGACTTGCCTATCCTCCTGTGTCTTGTAAGTTATTTAACATCTAAGTTACAATGGAAATAGAAATAATATTCAGGTAATTTTACTAAAATGTGCTCAACTTTTGAAATTATGCTTTCAACATTTAACTGAACCCTAGTTGACTGTAAAGAGTAGTCTCTACATTTTTTTTTTTTTTTTTTTGAGACGGAGTTTCGCTCGTTACCCAGGCTGGAGTGCAATGGCGCGATCTCGGCTCACCGCAACCTCCGCCTCCTGGGTTCAGGCAATTCTCCTGCCTCAGCCTCCTGAGTAGCTGGGATTACAGGCACGTGCCACCGTGCCCAGCTAATTTTTTGTATTAGTAGAGACAGGGTTTCACCATGTTGACCAGGATGGTCTCAATCTCTTGACCTCGTGATCCACCCGCCTCGGCCTCCCAAAGTGCTGGGATTACAGGCTTGGTCTCTACATTTTTAACACGGTATTTTCAAAGGAAAACACAGGTTGAACATCCCTAATCCAAAAATCCAGTATTTGAAACTTTTTGAATGTCAATGTGATGCCACAAGTGGAAAATTCCACACCTGACCTGATGTGATAGATCACAGTCAAAACTTTGTTTCATGTACAGAATTATTAAAAATATTACCTTCAGGCTATGTATATAAGGGGTATAATAACACATGAACTTCATATTGAGTTGAGAGTCCCATTACCAAGATATCCCTTTATGTATATACAAATATTCTCAAATAATGTTAAAAAAAATCTGAATTCTGATACACTTCTGGTCACTAGCGTTTCGGATAAGGGACACTCAACCTGTACAAGTTGAATGGGAAGAAACTACAGGACAGGCCGCTTTCCATGCTCTCTCCTTTGCTACCATCTAGTGACAGTTTTGTGTAACGTCAAATATAAAAAGTCTGTCTAACAATGAAGTCTTGATGTGGCTATTTCCTCTGCCTATGCAGCGCCCTCACTAGGCTGGAATTATTTCCATTTGAGCCTGGGGATTTAATTTGCTGGTATGCATCAGCGGTGACACTATCTCCGCAAGAGCGCTTACTAAACTAGGCTCTGGGTCCTGTACAAAGTGAGGCAAGCTGACTTCTGAAAATGACATATGATACGACTACAGCACAAGCAAAGGTCACGAGAGCATCACGAAAAGCCCATTATCGAACAAATATATGACACTACACTGCAGCCAGATGCTTTGCAGTGAGAAATGAATATTTTCTATCAAAATGTGCAGCCATAGGCTGGGCGCGGTGGCTCACGTCTGTAATCCCAGCACTTTGGGAGGCCGAGGCGGGTGGATCACGGGGTCGAGAGATCGAGACCATCCTGGTCAACAAGGTGAAACCCCGTCTCTACTAAAAATACAAGAAATTAGCTGGGCATGGTGGCGCGTGCCTGTAATCCCAGCTACTCAGGAGGCTGAGGCAGGAGAATTGCCAGAACCCAGGAGGCGGAGGTTGCGGTGAGCCGAGATCGCGCCATTGCACTCCAGCCTGGGTAACAAGAGCGAAACTCCGTCTCAAAAAAAAAAAAAAAAAAAAAAGGTGCAGCCATGTGTATACATTGTTTCATATTGTTGGTACTGTATCTTTGGGAACAATCTCTGGAAACATAATTTCTGGATCAGAGAGTAAATGCACATATACTTTTCCTAGATATTGCCAAATCCCTCCTCAGTATGGGTTGTAACATTTTATATCCCACCATCAGTGCCTGAGTTTGGCTGGCTCTCCATAGCCTCACCAACAGAGTAGGTTTTACACGTTTGATCACTTTTGATAAATAAGAAATAGTAGGTCCTTGTTAGTTTTGTTTCTCTTATTATTGTCCTTTCAGCCAAGGTCCAGCCAGGAAAAGAGAAACTAGACCAATTATTCTAATAGAGAAAATGGAATACAGGTACTAGGTTAAACCAAATTGGTGAACTTATAAGGCAAAGAAACATGGATGTAACAGAAAGTCTAACCAGCTATATTAAACGATGTGGAATACACAGAATGGCTTCGGTTTTCTCACTGAACCTGAACTTCTCTTCATGGCTGTTTGCCCCGGATCATCACATTGCCCCCTCTCTGACTCACCTGCTTAAATTCTGATATTCAGCCTTTTAATCCCACTGAATAGAGAGGTTTCTTGCATCCTAGGGGACCCATTTAGATTGCCCTGAACAAATATAACCAGGGTCTCTCTGGGATTTAAGGTTATTCATCTCAGCAGCTTCATTTAAATTGGCATATCCATCCTGAATTCCTGAATTCAAAAACTCTGTGCCTGAGAGGTCTCTTGACAAATTGGGAGGTAGCATAACACATTAATGTCCTGGTATTATGAACTTGGCACAGTTCCTGAAATGCTCTATGATGTAATCGACATTTATGACAAAGATAACATATAAAATGAAACTTAAAACTGTCAGTTGATGCATTATTAAAAGCTCTAAATAAAATACTGTCAGATACTATAACACTAGGATTATAAAATGCCCTTACTTAGTAGGACTAAATTGCTGAGTTTATTCTGATACACCATATGGGTCAAAGAAGAAGAAAAATAATGATCCATAAAATGACTATGAAAGATTTAATCTTGCTTATATTTAAATGCAATGATTCTAAGCAATAGAGCTATTTGTACTTGGTTTTACTGTAAGGAATGCAGCTATGAATTGTTTCTGTCATTTTTGTCTCTTCTTCACTCAGCACTAGAATTTATAAGTTTCAAACTGTCTGGATTATTTTGCACTTCTTCTGAACAATAAAACAAGAAAAACAAAAGTAATTCTTTTACCAGATGTCACAATGCTTTATTTTTAAAATGACAGAAAATAATCTCTTAATCAGTTTTACTACAGAACCCTGAATTTAGGAAACAGCCATTACACTTATCCCTAAATAAGATTAAAATAGGCAGTCCCCCTAGTCACCAGGCTGGTGAGAAATCCTACTTTGGAGTCCCTCAACATGTCTAGGGTTATATTACACTAGGGCTTCGTGTGGACCTGGAAATTGGAGGAATGACAGCAATTGGGAAGTTCAACTGTCCAAGCTGGTTGGTCTGTTTGAAATCAATGTGGGACAGGGACCAGAGGCTCTTGCTTTTGGAGGCGAGTCCTGGCACCCACTCAGAATCCTCTCATGGGTCCTGCCACACTCAGGCTCTGCATGGTGGAGGGACACTCACCCCTTTCTCCCACGTTTGAAGACAGCATATCAGTCTCAGGACAGATTTTCAACTTCCAAGGCTGATGTCACAGCACGTTCTGGCAACTCTATATGTGGGGACTTTCACCTTGGGCCACAGAGTCATGGGATACGAATAAAACACAAACAAGCTTTAATGCTGCCTTTAAGTCTCAGTAAGGAACAAAGGAAAGGGTCCCTAGGCCAACAAAAAAGAAGTTTTACAGGGTACCGGCTAGAAACAGAACGAGAATGTGGGGGAGGCGAAGCAGTGTTTCTCAACTATGAACCTCAAAAAGCTGTTTTTTCTCACCAGGCCACTGAAAGACAGAACTTTTAGGACGGCCAATTGGGTCCAGAGACGCACAAAAACAGTAGGATGAGTGCATCAGTCAGGGCAGGTACCAAATCCACTCTGAAATCTGGCCTGTCTCGACAGTTTATTTCTCACTCATGTGATACCAAAAGCAGGTTGGCAAGAGGCTCAGGAACTACCTAGAATGTCCCCTCCACTTTGACCTGGGAAATGGGCACACAGAGAATCATGAAACAGCTTTTAAAAGCATCACTAACTCAAATGGCCAGACCTAGTGTTGTTTCTCACAGCACTGTAAGGGTGCTGGGAAACATGGGATGAGTACTTGGGTATCTGCTCACCAGATATCCCTCTTTCCTCCTTCCACACACAACATACCGTCTCTCCAAGGAAGACAACCACAAATCCCATACAGTCACTACACTCTGAAAACCCTGGGATGTCTCTAGACCAAGCCTGGCTCCATCTATCTCCCACTGGTCCAGAGCTCTACTCACCAAAAAGATCCCATATCTGTGCTCCTCTTCCCACGTTCCCCAACACAGTGGAGGAACAGAGTAATGCATATCCATGCTTAATACTAAATAAGAAGTGCACAGGAGACCTTAGTCTGTGACAGTTCTGCTGTCCTAAAGGGCATATTGGCTGTTAAATTATTTTGAACATCACTACTGTGGACAGCCCTGTTAGCTGTCAAAATGGGCAAATTCCTGAAATTTAAGAAAGAAGTGTTGGTCCTGGCCAGAAGCTATCTCAGACACAAAACTAACATGAATAGCATTGATAGTAGATCCTAAAAGGGCCAGAGCCACAATCCTGCCAAGGAGTGACTTGGCTGCGAGTAATAGGGTGGCCAAAGATCACTTTTTTCTTAAAAAACAACTGTGATCACCTCATACTTATAAAACACCCTGTGAATATCCTGTTGAATGAAACTTGTCAACAAGGTAATTGGGAAGTTCAAGGCCATCTTCTATGGCCCTGCACTCAAATGCAAGGCCAGGAGGAAGGCAAAGTTCAAGTTTGAGGAAATCAAAAACAGACAAAACAAGTGATCCATCCAAAAGCTGTGGTTTTAGATCTGTTGTTTAAATAATTAAAACAATTCCCCAGGAGAAAAATAAACAGAAGGTAGTAGTATACAAAATATTTCTTTTTTATTTTTATGAATAATTGTCATTAATACAGCAGAAACCGATATGATTATAAAAGATACCAAAAAATCAGAAAAATGTTAGCATTCAATAGAAATTAAAAACCTGAGCTAGAGGCTCATCAGAGTCTGACACTTGGCACCATTCTGATGGAAGTGAAGAAACATGTTTGCCCGACTCCTTAAAACAATTCATTAACACAGAAAGAGTTAAATTTCAAAGGAGCTACAATGCACTGACACATTATATGACTTTTGTTGTTGACAAACATTTAAGCAGGGCTATCTAATCTCACAGTCGTGAAGGCAGGGAGGTGTGTAAATCATAGATTTTTAATTAGCAGGAAGCAAGCTGAGATTTTTCTTGGTGAAATAGTTTGTTTACTCTTGTAGATCTAAAAGGCTAGCTCAGTCTGTCAGAGCACAAGAGAATGCCAGAAGAGGTCAAGGGCATGGGGATGGATCGACACGAATCCATTCCAACTTGTGGAAAACAAATGACACAGCAGTTACCATCACAAAGAATAGTATTAGTAGGAATTGGAGACTTGAGGTCCAATTCAGTCCTCATTTGGATTCTATAGTATCTCTTACTAAAAATTTGATAAAAAAAAAAAAACAGGGAAATTCTTACTCCTTTAATTAACATTGTCCACAAGGAGAAGGGAAGAAATAAACAATAGCTAATATAGATGGGCCTAACTTATTAAAAATCTGTGAGCTTGAATACATTTTAATATGTTGAATCTTGAGTCATACTTATAAACCAATGGTTAATATACTACAAAACTTTACAAACAAAATCTCATCTGTTGCAGAACTTCAAAACTAGTGGAATTAATTTCTTCTCCCTTTTATTTCTTCCACAGAAAGTCCTAAAACTGAGTAATCACTGGCATGCCTGCATTCACAAATATATCCTCAAAACATAATGATTTTTATCAAAATGTATCTGCAAAACATGATGGTTTTTGAAAATGGAAGTAATTTCAAATGAGGTCAAGGATGTCATACTCCCTCCAAACGTATTTTCAGTTCTTTCTGCTCCACGTCACATAAAAAAGAAATGAGGGTAGCTGGACTCACGTAATTTCTTTCAGCCCAATAATGTCATTAAATTCCCAATGTTTTCACACTAGCAAAGATCTAGTATTTAAGTGATCTACTATAAAGCATCTCTATTTCTAAAAAAGATTCCTTTCATTTTTTACTTTTTCCTAAGAGGGCTCAACAAGCTGTCAAAAAGCCTTTTACTTAACGAAGACCAGCCACAGATTTCCTTCCTGTACCAGCTTTCCAAGAGGATAAGTGAGTCTTCACCCTGATATTTTTGCCCCGGGTTTTACGAGGCTTCTCTTCTTTATGTACCTTCATGTGCTGCCTCAGATGAGAGCTCTGACTGAAACATTTGCCACATTCACTGCACTGGTAGGGTTTCTCTCCTGTGTGGGTTCTCTGATGTTGAATAAGGTGGGAGCTCTGGCTGAAACACCGGCCACACTCATCACACTGATAGGGTTTTTCTCCAGTATGAATTCTCTGGTGCTGAATGAGATTTGAGCTCTGTTTAAAGCTTTCTCCACACTCATCACATTTGTAGGGCTTTTCCCCAGTATGGATCCGTCGATGCTGAATGAGATTAGAACTCTGAAAAAAACTTTTCCCACAATCAGCACATTTATGGGATTTCTTTCCAGTATGGATCTTCTGGTGTTGAAAAAGAGTTGAACTCTGACTAAAACTCTTTTCACATTCAGTACACTTGTAGGGTTTGTCATCCAAGCTTCTTCTAAGTCTACTCAAGCTGGAGTCAAATCGAATAGTCACACCCCACTTCTGCCGCTGCCGGCCTGTTTTGCGCTTGTTCTCATAGGCCTTTCCTTGGCTTGAGGTCCGGGAAATACCTGCTTTAGGCTTTGCTAACCTCATGGTGAATAACAAAATGTAGATGTATGAGAGTTTACAGGCTTCTTCTGAGCTAATGTTTCATTTCCCAGAGGTGCACAGCTCAGAATTTTCTGTGTAGAAGGAAAAAAAATTATAGATGATCAGAAAAAAAATTACAGATATGTTAATTACTCAATTTGAATACCTCTTCAACCCATCAAAATTGCATTCATGTTTAAATTTAAAAAGTATAAATGCAAACAAAGATAATATGAGGGGAAATTTGGGGAGAAATACTTGCAACGTAATTCTAACAGTTCCAGAGTTTAAGCTTAACAAATATCACCAAATTTTGACTGAGTTTACCACTGGAGTTTCTACTGGGGCGGGACAAAAAACAAAAAAAAGTGATGAGGTGAAATGGAAATTTTCTAGGCATTACAATTTTGAAGGTCTAAAAAATGGAGATAAGGTAAAATCTTAACGGAAATGGAATAAATCCAAAAGACAATCAAAATTTGTGTAACAGAATATCACTATTTTAAAATATTTATTTCCACGTTAAACTTCTACTCACTGGTGACTGCCTAAATAAGGTATCCAACTGAATAAGAAATGACAAATTATACTACTTTATAATATAGTCCTGTTTATCTGTATTTAGCCATTCGATTTCCACAGCTCTAGATGACAGATTAGCTCTAATTCTGTAGCATGAAGTGTTTTGAAAATTGAAACTACGCTACAGGGAGCGGTAGGTTTACTTAGTCTATGAAGACACACTTTATTACTGGTTTTTTTAGATCCTAATGATCCAAGAAAGCAGACAATTTGTTGAAAACCCAAAACAAAAGTATTGTTTTTGGAGAGAGAAAAACTGCAAAAGGACTTTTACCAGATAGTGGAATGAAACTGAGTAGAAAAAGCATGGTAGGTAGGACACAAAAAAAGGAGAAGGGGGACAAAATGAGTTTACATGTAAAAGTAGGATGGAATTTTTAGAACACCCAAATGATGCAAAATTCAGAATTTCAAACTTGTGGCTATTTAAAGTAACAGTCAAAACAAACCAACAAACCCCCCTACAAACCCTATATAGGTGGCAACGTGGGAAAAGCTAGAACTTCAAAACCAATAAAATTATTGGAACTACTTTCCATTATCTTGTTTCAGAAAGTAGACTTTAAAATAGGAATAATTACTCTGGGTTTCTTTGCATACAAGCATATAAAGCACATAAATGAAAACACAAACATTGTTTTTCTTGCCTTCCTTTCATCTTATTCTTTAACTGAGACTTTAGGACCAGGACTTTATCTGGATATTTAATAATTATATCAGCTGTAATTATGGTCAGCGTAGGAGCAAGGGGCATATAACACAAAATTACAGTTAGCACTATCCATTCCTTAACTTAAGCAAATATTTACAGAACATCTACCACACAGGAGAAATTGTGTTAGGTACATGATGCTTTTTTTTAAAAAAAATATAAATAATAATTAATAATAGCTATAATGGCTATAAAAAATAGCTACAGTCTCTCTGCAGGGAGCTGTCTTTGTATACAGTAATTATACATATTTTTAAATACTATGGAAGTCAGATCTGTAGGCAGTAGGGCACAGATCCAGAAGCCAATGCTTCAGCCCAGATTCTGCCATAACCCATGCTGCAACCTTCCTCGTGCTGGGTCTCAATGCCTACTCTGTACGTCAAGCGGACACATTAGATGACCCCGAGATCTCTTACAGCTCTCAAATCCTACATGGTTTTGAGAAACTCAGACTATCAAATCCATCTACAGACGAGGCAATCATACTAATAGGTAGCCTATGTGCCAGACACTGTGTAACTTGATTCTTTGCTAACTCTTTAATTCTCCTGGCACCTTTATCCAGTTATTTCCCTTTTATATTAAAACAAATGAGGGCACAATGCTAGAAGGCACTGGCCGGGTTCCCAGACCCTGGCAGTCCGACTTCAGAGCCAGTACTCTTAGTGGCAGCCACATCTTCCATCGCCCAGTCCAACGCGGCGACCCGTGCTCTGCATTATCTCCCCAGCACGGGCAAGCATAAAGACAAACCTGAGTGACGGGAGCTGCTGTTCCTGAACACCCAGCTAACTAGAATCTGCCTCAGTTTCCTCCTAAAACTGGGAGGGTAGCGATAAAGCGACAACACCATCAGGATGTCAGAATCTGCAATGAATCTGAATCTGAAAACCGCTCAGAGCAGCCCTGTGCTGCCTAAGCATTTGTTCCACACATCCAGTCCTTTAACGCTCCGAGCGACGGAAGGGGCCGAGGCTCCTGCTCACCGGCCCGGTTCCACCCGCCGCTGGCCGCGCCTCGCCGGGGGCCCCGGTCCAAATCTCTCCCGTCCCCAGCCCTCCGCCGGCCGCTCCTCATTGACCCGGCCCGCCCGCCGCGCAGACTGCGGCCCCACCCTGGGCCCGCGAGGCCCTCCTGCCCCCGCCCGGCGGCCAGGCCCTGCCCTGATGCGGGTGGCGCCCGCCACGCCATCGCCTGGGCCCGCGCCGCCCTTGTTGCAGCCAGCGCGCTCCCGAGCAGACCCGAGTACCCAACGCGGGCCCCGCGCGCCCCCACGCACCCCAGGCCCACTTACCGCGCGGGATCAGCCACCACCCTGGCTCACTAGGCGCCTCCCGCGCCGCCGGAAGTGAGGGCCGCGCCGCGCTCTGGCGCCGCCACCGTCGCTCTAGGAACGTGGTGGAGCGACCCTCTATGGTCCCGGGCCCACCCGAAAGCGTTGTTCATTTTTTTCCTGTCGTTTTATTTTCTCCTCCCGCCCCTCGGAAGGCGTCCCGTGACCCCCAGGACCTCAAGAGCTGTAACCGCCCCTGTGTGTTGTCGAGGCTTTTGAAACCAAACTCCAGCCTCTCCAACCTAGAAACTATATACTCTCTACAAATATTGAGCTTTTTGAGAGCCTAAAAAGTTCTTGGTACTTTTCACGAAGTCAACTTATTTAATTATCACCAAAAAAGTTCCTGCAAGATGGGAGCAGTTATATTCCATTTACAGAAAAGGAAACCAAGGCTCAGAGAAGAAATTTGCTCTGTTCACCGTGAGTAAGCGGACGACCCAGGATAGTGGTTCTTTGTGGCTCCAAAGTCCGATTTCAACACACCCCTTGTGTTGCTCATTAGTAATGATCTCTCTTGGTTTTTCTTCCTCCCAGGCTCCTTCTCAGCCATCCTGGCCGTGCTCAGCCATCTGACCAGCTGACCTCCGCGTCCCCTCACTCCCTGGGAAATCCTCCCGCCTCTCGGCTTCCAATGCTGTTGCTGCATGCTGAAGACTCCCGCACTAACTCCAGTCTGACCGTGGGACGCAATTGTTATTGAACTCCAGACTTGTATATCGAACTGATTACTAAAGAGCTGCATTTGCATGTGTAATGGACATCCCAAACCTAACACACCCCAAAAGGAATTCCTGATACCTACCTGACCTGTTCTTTCAACTGTGTTCATCCAAGAATGGAGAAAGAGCCCGGCATCTTTCCAGTTGCTCAGGCCAAAACCGTTGATTGTTGTCTCTAATTTTTTTCATCCAAAATTCACCTGTGATTTATCTGCAAATTATGTTGGCTTGATCTTAAAATACATTCATTATTGAGCCACTTTCAACACCTCCACTGCTATAACCACCAAGCCACCTACATCACCCTTCTGGATTATTATATTGGCTTCCCTGACTACAGTCTATTCATGGCCCCAGAGTAATCCTCTTAAAGTAAGATCATGTCATTCATTTGTTCAAAACCTTCAAAGGCTTTCCAACTTATTAAAGCAAAGTCAAGGCTTGGCAGTGGCACATGGCTCCCATCATGATTTGTCTCTTTAGTTCTTGATTGTGTCTGCAGTGCTAGAAACAGTGCTCAGGAGGGAACAGGCACTCGGTAAATATTTGTTGAATGAATGAATTTATAAGATGCCTTATTGTTTACAAAGTGCTTTTACATCTGTCTTCTGGTTATTCATCTTCACCATAGCCTCATGAAGCACAGATCATCATATCTGTCTTGCAAATCAGTAAACTGAAGCAAGAGAGGCTAACTTGCCTGAAGTAATACAGTGGGTTATTGGTGGAGGCTAGACTAAGTCACAGTTTCATTCTCTTAAACTGGGGCTTTCTGCTCTGCAGGGAGCTGTCTCTGCGTATGGTAAAGCACAAAGCCGAATGAGATCTGGACAGAGTCTGCACTCACAATCTAGAGAGTATCTGGACTATTGCAGTGATTAAATGAGGTGAGGTAAGGCACTTAGCACAATGTATAACACAGAATAAATGAGAGTCATTGCTGTTACATTTATTTTTAAGTTATTATTATAAATTGGTTGATGCTGGTGGTTGGAGGGTTTGGGGTAAAGGGCAATGGCCAGAGATCTAGAAATGGTTTAGGAAAAGTGTCAGGAGCAAACATGACCTGTTGGAACTGTCTGCTCTACGTACACTAAAATAAAAAGATAATTAAAAAAAAAAAAAAAACCATTTCATGTCCACATAAAGGTGGATTATCCCTTTTTCCTATACCTGAAAACAACCGGGCTAGCCATAGAAGGCCCAGAGGTATGTCGAGTAAAGCACTGGGTAAAGAAGGATGAAATTTTTAAAAAAGAGAGAGATGAAATAAAGGGGTATGGGTGCCTAAGTGTGGACAGAGTTCTAGGCAGTAAGGATGGAGAGGAGGGAGAGCCAGAAAAAGATATGAGGAAGAGGAGGGTAAAGTAGAACTGGAAAAAGACAAGGAGAGAAAGCAGGCAGGGTTTTATACCTTCAGCTTAGTTATTAGTATAATAATAAACACTTATTGAGTGCTTATTATGTGCCAGGCACTGTTTGCAGCGTTTGAGGATCTCATGTGAGATTCCCGCGGTATGATTGTTGCTGAGAGTTTGCTCCATCTTCTCTGGTTTAGGTCCCTGCACTTTGTGGTGTGACTCCCGGTGCCTCCTGGTGAACCACATGCCCGTCCCACTGATGTTGACTTGACCACGACTTGCACTGGGGCTGACTTCATGTGACTGGAGGCAAGGGGTACACCACATCCTGGAAGAAGCTTTGAGTCACTGCCTTTCTGCCAGGACTCTGCTCTTTCCCTCTGCCTTGAGAATAGCATGTCCCAAGTAGGGGCTGCCCCCTTAGTCTAGGGCCCAAGATGAGAAGACACATGGAGCAGAGCGACAGAAGCCCACTGTAGCCACAACAGTCCCACGAAATGTGAGAGAAACAAATGCTCTTGTAACACTGAGATTCTTGGTGTTGTTTGTTATTGCATTAAAGTTGACTAACGTACCTCCCACCACCCTTAAGAGATAGGAATTGCTATTATCTTGTGATATTATGAAATATATAGTTGGTGGGTTTCCTGACATACAACTTCTAAAATACGTAGAATCTCCAAAGTGATGTCTTTTTATATGTGAATGAGTTGACTGGTGGCCGGCAGCCCCTGGGTAGCTTCAGGATGGGGCTGGTCACTGGAAAGACCAAGGCAGGATTAGAAGAATGGCAATTTCAGCTCCACCCCATCAACATTGGGTGGAGGAGGGCGACTGAAGGTGAAGTTGATCACAAATGACTGATGAATTAATCAATCATGCCTATGTTATAAAGTCTCCATAAAAGCCCCAAAAGGACTGGGTTCGAGAGCTTCTGGATACCAGAACACATGGAGGTTCCCGGAGGGTGGGGCATGGGGTTGGGGGGTGCAGCGGGGAAGAGGCATGGAAGCTCCACGCCTTTTCCTTCATACTTCACCCTGTGCATTTCTTTTTCTGTATCCTTTGGAATATCCTTTGTAATAAACCAGTGAATGTGTTTCCCTGAGTTCAGTGAGCTGCTCTTACAAATTAACCCACGGAGGGGGTCATGGGAATCTCAACTTGAAGCGGGTAGTTCACAAGTTCCAGAGGCCAAGGCTTGTGACTAATAAGAAGGGTGGAGACCATCTTATGGAGCTGAGCCCTCAACGTATGAGAGGTGATGCTACCTCCAAGTAGATAGTGTCAAAACTGACTTAGAGGACACCCAGCTCGTGTCCCTGCAGAAATGATTGCTTGGTTGGTGTGTGGGGAGAATCCCCCACCCCATTTGGTCACAGAAGTCTTTTGTGATTATTGTTGCTGAGTGAGAGAATAACAGAAAGCACTTTGAGTTTGTTTTCTTCCACACAGAATCCCCATTTCACAGATGGCAAAACTGAGGCAAGAAACTCGCCCACAGTCACACATATTTATAAGTAGCAAAGCCAGACTTTGAAGTCAGAAAGTCTGGCTTCAGAGCCTGTTAACCTCTCAATAACAGTGTATCTCCCAAATGGGATTCTAGGTAATTTTTATGCAAATTAAATGATTGAAAATGGTCATACATGATATTTACAAAACACAAAGGAGAAAGGGAACAAGGGCATGGGAGGCGAGGGGTGGACACAGTCTGGGCATCTTTCTGCACATATTTCTGGGGATTCTGGCCCAAGAGAGGCCAGATCCCCTTAGTGGTTGGGGCGTCTCTGGGAAACTGCCCAGCAGGGGCCAGTTTGCCCCTGAGCCCAGTGGTATTTGAAGGATTCATTCTAGGAAGAAGGGTCTTCTGGGGTGAGAAAAATCCTGGCAAGATAGTTTCATTTTCCCATGTCTTTGTCCCCTGCACCCTACTGGCTTGCATGTGCGTGTGCGCGCACACGCACACACACACACCACACACACACACACAGCAGCGAGCACCGCTGCCTTGGGTCTGTGTTTGGCAACACAAATCCCCAGCCCAAGTGCCAGAAAGGCAGTTATAGGTGTGGCTCATGTGCAGTAACAAGAGTGATTCTTCTCCCATGAAGACTTCTCAGCCAGGGATCCTGCACAATGGCTCTCTCCACCAAGCCTGAGTTTTGTTTCCTTTGGATTCTCTGGGAAAGAAAAACCCTGGGAATTCCCATTCCTAGGTCTGAGAAAACATCTCTGTTAAAGGTTGACCAGGAGGGCAAAGGGCCCCACCCTGAACAACATGAATCTTGGGCAGGGCATGTGAGCAGTTGGCCTGATCCCAAACAATTGCAGCTCTCAGGGCCTAAATATAGCCCAGGCATCTGGCTGTTTTTACACTCAGTTGCTTGGCTCTGATTGACCAAGCTTCCCGTCTGATCACTGCTGAGGGACTGAGGGCAGCAGGCCATTGCCCGCCACTGCACCTGGCAAGGATATCCCGCTGCCCCTCTGCAGCTGCCAGGCACCTGTGTCCTAAACACCAGGGGCACATTTTGCACGGCTGGTCGCTCCACAAATCATCTGGTCAGACTGGATAAGCCTTGGAACTCATTTCCCTGGGACTAAGGGGCCAGATGTATCCTGGGTGAACCCTGGCTCTATTTTGCCAGTGGAAAGGTCTTTAATCCATTTTCTGGTAAACATTCCAAGCAGGTAGCATATGGATATCACCGAGGAAAAAACAAGATGTTTTGATCCCTTCTGGTAATTTGTTCTGGGCAAACAAACTTGTTTTTCCTGAGTCCAGTCCTTTTGCAATCATGCTGATTTCATCCTGTGCTGTTTATTATTCTCTCTGGTTCCTGTAGCCTGGCAAGACAGTCCTGTTTAGGAGACAACGCTCTCCCTTAGGGATCTTTGCTTTATCTTTGGATACCTTTATTACCTGAGACACTAGGTAGCCAAGGGGTATACAGGAAATACCCAAAGCTCTATGGAGAAAGAAAGTGGTGGTTCCCTGCAGGAACCAGTAGGAAACCACAGAGACCAGCCTCTAACGTTTGAAATTATGGGGTTGAGGTGAGCTGAATTCGCAGTTTCAGATTGCGTCTGAAAAGCAAACATGATGTTGATTAAAAAAATGTGAACCCCTCAGCCAAGTGAAGTGTATACCTTTTCCCTTTTTCTGAACAGTCACTTGCTAGTGACTGTTCAGACCTTAATGTTCAGAAATTAGTTTGGTAACACCTACTTTAAAAGTGACACTTATCCAAAAAGGCTTTAAATAATATTGTAATAAGTTGCAAAAGTAAACCAACCAACCAAACAGGCTGGTGCTTAAAGAGGGTCTCCTGCTCCACCGGCTTCCTGTGTGCCAGGCCCTGGCCTGCTCCCGGCTGGCAAGTGTGTGTTGGCCTGCGACACCATGTGCCCTTCTTAATCAACTCTGCCTTGGCCTCGGGCTCCCTGCTGACCCTCCCAGTGTCTGGGCTTCTTCTCCTGATGAGGAGACCCCTAGACACAGGGCAGACTGGCTCCATCTTTGTGCCTCCAGGGCCGAGCACAGACCTGGCACAAGGCAGTCAGTCAGTTACAGCTGAACAATGGGACAGCAGCTGTCCTACACCTGACGTTGTACGTAATAGCTTGGGAGTACAATTACCTGGGAGCTTCTGTTTGATTTGTTTTGGACCCTCTTCTAGGCCCTGCTTCCATTCCACTTGAGCCCCTGGCCTGGAAGATTCCTGGGGCCCTTCTGATGCTAAGATTCTGCGACTCAGGGTCACTCTATTGCTCATCATCCAGGTCACTTGTACGCCCCTACCAGTGACACCTGCGTGTTCCATGGCAGCCTCCCCTCAGGATCCACACTAGTCCTTGGGGCATGCGCAGAAATGAAGGAGTCATGTCAGCTCCTAAAGCAGCGAGCTGTGGCTCTTCTGCCAAACATGGCCATGCATCCTTTAGGATACGAATTTCAGAAGTTAGAGCCGGGGCTCAGGGTGGACACACAGAAAGAAAAAAAAAAGAAAACTTAATTCTCATGTCTTCAATACAACATGACTTTATTGAGCACCTAAGGATCTATGCTGCTGAAGGACAGCAGAGTCGACCAAACAGCGGGCAGGCCTCCCCTGCATCTCCCCGTGTCTGTGATGATGGAGCTGGGTTGGGGAAATCCTCCCCTACAGTGTCATTGCCCTGACGAGCACCTCCACAGAGCATGGTGGCTTCCAGACTCTGCTCTTGATAGGCACCGGTAAGGAGCTTCTACATGCATTAGAGATGGAGCCTCTCCTGTCTTTGCAAGTCTTTGTGGTTCTTCCCTTTAAATCTGCCATCCACAGACCTCAACAGGAGAATAATTTGGTCTTCAGTTTGCTGTTTTAGACAAACACTTAGCATGACTGATGTAAACTGTTGCATAATTTTGCAAAGGCTTTCTCATTCATTCCAGAAATTCTCCATCAGTCACAAACACAAATTGTTAAGTATCTGGCCCCAGGGGATTCAAAGTCCTTTCCCCCAAACAGACATTTTTTCCCTTATTATTTTTCCTTAAGGGGAAGTATTGAAAGTTGTCCCCACACACTAGAGGAGAGAAACGCAAGCCCAGAGAAGGCAAGAGGCACACAGGCGTCCACCGGACAGTTATGATGGGGCTGAGCATCGCCTTCCTGAGCTGCTACTGGGCAACCGTGGACTCTCATCCACACAGGGCAGCACCCTCTCAATGCCATGTGGACCCTCCTCAATGTGATCGAATGGCCGTGCTTCTTGTGGCAAGCTCCTTATAAGAACCCCTTTAGGTCTCTCTGATGAAGTAAAGGCTGATTTCTGCAGAGAAAGTGAGATACTCGTGGCCTTATTCCTGGTCTCACGTCTGTGCCAGGGCCCTGAGCTGTACGAGGCTCACAAGGTGACACTGGAGGCTTAGAGGCCGGGGACGCTGTGGCAAGGTGATGGTTGAAAGCAGTCTAGTCTCATACCTGCTTGCAGGCCCTGCTTTTCCCAGTAGCATTTCTGCAGGACAACATGATGTGAGGGCAGGCAAGAATCTCATATAAAGGAAGAGGATAGGGGCTTGTGGCTCCACAGGGCCTCAAGGACAGGCACTGAGCAAGTGGATGAAGCCTAAGCTGCAGAGGCTGGGCCAGCACTGCTCTCCAGTGCAGGAGAGGCGTGGTGTCGACAGGGCTGGCCACATAGATCTGACCCAGCAAGTTTCTGGCCCCTCAGGCCTGGATCTGCTTCCTGTGGGTGCTCACGTCAGAGCCAAGAGCTAGGGCTGCAGCAATTACGGTGCTCAGGCTTCAGACAGGTAGATGCACAGGTGCTCGATTCCTCAGGTGGTGGCTAGCAGTCAATGTGACCGGCCAGGACCAGCCACTAGGGCTCAGTGTGCACCTGCTTCGGCTGGGGACTTTGGAAGAGGCAGGTGCTGACCAGCTACTTGGCCTCCACCAGCTGCTCCAGGCGCTGCAGCATCGTCAGACGCAGGGCTTGGAACCTGGAGGGAGACATCGCCAAGAGGACTCACTGCAGGCAGGGCAGGGAGGTGGGCAGCAGAGCGAGAGACCTGCAGATGCCTGGCTCAGGAGACCCCTGCAGCAGCCACGTCTCTCCTTTGCCAAGGAGAGGGAAGGCCGTGTGGCCTGTGCCTCGTGAGGAGCAATCAAACCAGGCTGTGGACTGCACAGAGCATCAAAGCAGAGTGTTGTCATTTCTATTGCAAAGACTCTAACACAGACAGCAGTGCACTGGAGTGGACAGGGCAGGAGGGCAGGGATCCGGAAGCCCATGTTTCAGCCTGGATTCTGCCATAACCTGTGCTGCAACCTTCCTCATGCTGGGTCTCAATGTCCACCCTGTACATCGAGTGGACCCACTAGATGACCCCCAGATCCCTTCCAACTCTCAGACGCTACAGGGTCAGCATGGACTGCAGAGTGGAAGGTTCCCCCTGACTGCAGTCTCCTCTGTCTGTGTGGGGTCTGGCTGCACAGATGGGAGACTGTGGAGAATGTGGCTTTCCAACGGTCATTCAACCAGATGCCAACATCCATCCTTTCCCCACACACCCCAGGCCCTCTCAGTGAGCTCCTGCCCTTTCCTTCCTAGCTGCCTACCCGCCAGCCCTGGTGGGGTGCCCTCCACAAGTCCTGTGCCACACTTCACCTTGCTGAGGGGGAGATGTCATTGGGACCACAGTCTGGCTAACCTCATGCAGCCAGGTCCTGGCGTGGTGTCCCCAGGAGCCAGCAGGTGACACCTGCTCATCTTTTCATTGAACTAGCCCTCTGCACCTGAAAACATCAGCTGAGGTTGGAGTTCCAACATCTGCCACTGTGGGGAAGGATCAGAATTCCCACTAGGATGAAAGGCCCCAACCAGGCCAAGTCTGCCTCAGCATGCCGGCTCCTCGGAGCCACATCACCAGCGGAACTCGGAAGCCTGACCCAGCGCCCACCTGGGTTCCTGCCTGAGTCTCCTGCCTGGTGTTCTGTAGCTCCTGCCTGCGCTGGTGAGGATGCCGAGACTGGATGGGTGATCGTGGCTGTGTCCCATTGTTTTGGCAAGCTATCACCCCAGCATGGTGGCAATACTAAGCAGGGGGACAGAGGGCGATGCTGGGGAGCCAGGGTTAGCAGGCCTCTCTGTGCCAGGGCACCGGTGCCCATGGAGGAGAGAGACCTCCCAGCTGGCACTGGTGCTGTGCCTTGCAGACCTGCCCTGATGCTCAGGACCCATGACTGGCTGTTTAAGTGCTGCTTACTTCATGGTCAGTTTGATTATTTCTCTTTCCTCCTCTTCTTTTAATTTTTCAACAAAACTGTCCAGCACCGGCATTTCAAACTTAATGTATTGAGCGACCTAGAAAATCCAAGAACATTTTAATGTGCTTTAAATTCGAAGCCAGAAGTGTGTTTTCTTTTCCTCAAGGCTTCCATAGTGGCCCATTCAGCCAACATCTTGTATCCACGGAAGGAGCTGCTGCTTTTCCCACCCCACCCCCACACTGCTGTGTTGTGTACGGATGCCAGGATTGGGAGCCTATTCTTATCTCAAAGGCAACTGTTATCCCTGGGAGGAAACGTTAAGCTGAATATTAGGAAGAGCGTTCATTACAGCAGCATTGTCACATTGGGTGCTCTCTGGGCTGGGGGGTGGGGAGGTGGGAGTACCATTGTTTCTAACAATGGAATACAACTGCCTGAGGGACACGTGGTCTCTAGGCCTCCTACTTGAGGTTCAAACCCTGAAAGCGGCTTCTGTGCAGAGAAGTCTGGAAATGCACTCCCTGTCTGGTCAGAACTCAGGCTGTTGGTAAGACTTAACGTTTCTCTGTCTTTCACAGGCTTGAGGTAGGCCATAGTTAAAAAGCCTTTGCCTCGGTCTCTCATATAATGACAACAAAACACATTCCAATGAAGGAAAAGGCTGTATTTCCCTGGGACAAAAAGCACAGGGCCATGGTTTTACAGGACCCAAGTTCTTCTTTCCCCTAAGCTGCTGGCGCTGGTGGTCACTGATGGGAGAGGGAGGGCTGGTGCCTCCCTGTGCTGGGCCTGAAGCCCTTTGGGAGGGTGTGGAGTTCCTGGAGACATCATCTGGGAGGGCTCTGGTCAGGAGTCCCTGGGAGGCCCCATCACCCAAGAGCCTCTCACTCTACAGCAGTCCTCCCCAGCCTCAGCCCCCACTCACGTCATGTGGGACTTCCACGCCCAAGTCGGCTTCCATCAGGAACATCCTGGCGATCTTCTCACATGGCCCATGCAGGATTCTGGAAATCAGCGGGTACTCGCTGTCTTTTAATTTTGTCCGCTCTGAAAAAGAAGGTGGTTTACAAAAATGACAGGAGAGTAGGATCACCTCTCTCTGTTCCAGATTAAGAACCGATAGAAAACGCGTGTCGAGGGGCCCAGGGAACCCTAAGAACACAGACCTTGCTAACAGTGCTGCCCTGAGAGATGCCTGCTCACACTGAAGGGAGGCACAACAGGGCCTCCAAATCTGCCACTTTGGCGTAAGGATTAAGTGGAACCACTGGCAACTGAGAAGAAGCAGACACAAGAGAAGCTCTCCGCCCTCCCCTATTTGCCGAAAAGCAGGACAGAATTTGTCAAGGTGTCCCGGCCGCCACTCTCTAGGGAAGGATAGGATTAATCACCAGACACAAACCGAGCCCCTCCTCAGCCTGGAAAGGGCACCAGAGGAACCTGCACAGCACGTCCTGGTCCCGCTGAAGCAGCGCGTCCCTTCCCGCAGCTCCCCATAGGGTAGGGTGGCCTTCCTGCCCTGCGCCTCCCCAGAAACTCAGGCCCTTCTCCTCTGTCTTGTCACTTCTGTAAAAACTTACTGTTCTTTTGTGAAGCTGTTATTTAAGCCCAAATTCTAACCACTCATTCCGGGATGTTCCCACGGGCATGCATGATGCAAGAGTTAACAAATGTCTGTTTGTTCTCCTTAATCTGTCTTTTGTTAATCTAAATACAGGGCCCCAGCCAATGAATCTAAATTGGTAGAAAGAAAAGATGTTTTTCCTCCCCTACAGTGTCATTGAGCAAAGGTGCAGCTTGAAGAGAAACAAGATCTGAGAGGGTGGGAGAAAGGAAAGCTGAGATGGTGGGGGGCCAGGGCCTGATGCCGTGTGACATGCACCCCACCACTCCTAACTCAGACCGATAAGCTAGGGACCCATCCATTTCACTGGAAGAGGTGGAGAGGGAGCCTTCCTACAGTTTGGTGGGATTCTGAAAGGGACAGAAAGTGTGCCTGGGTGTGGGTAGGGGAGAAATGTTCATGCTGGGAGGCACTGCATGCCCCAAGGTGAGGAGGGGCAGCTGCTCCCAGCCCCCTAGGTAAGGAGCACCATCTCGAGGCGGGCGGGGTGTCTTGCTGAATAGGCAGAGACCTTTTGCTTTTATGATCAGAAGTGGAGCAGGTACTTACCCCCAGATTCGTGAACGATATAGAGTGAGAACTCACTGGGACCGTCTTCCACCTGCACAGGCAGTCACAGGAAGTCAGATCACGGTGCTTTGAGATGGGAGAGAGCTGAGGGGGTCCCCTGACAGCAACCACACCCCCAGTGACACACACACAAGCCGCAAGGAGCGTGCCCTCCCCCAAGCCCCTTCTGCTTAAAATCGGAGAGACAAAAGCTCAGCAGATGGAGGCTTGCTAGACTTTCCACCCAAGAGCCACGGGCAGCTTTCCCCAGCACCCCACGCCCGACAGAACAGCAAACCACTGGCATCCCCGGGCAAGGCCACTCCTGACCAGGCTTACCCTGAACTTGTTCAGCAGAAGGGTGAGCACCTGCAGGGTTGTCATGGTGCTGTTGACCCTCACATTGGTCACGGACCCATAGGCCGGAGTAAACACGGAAGTCTGTACCGGGAAGGGAGAGCAGTTCAGGGCAGGCCCAGAGGGGACGAGGGGCTGACATCACGATGATGAACAGGCCCAGGCAGCAGGTGATGCTGAGATCTAAGAACACCTCTATGTGTCCATTCATGCGGACGCACACACAAGCTGTTCCCAGATCTGGGGGACACTCTGGGAAGCTATAGTAGTGCACGCCTTCCAGAGGCCTAAGGAAGATGTCTACACACCCAGAAGGGCCACCTCTCTGGACCGGAGGAACCAGGGCCGTGGAAGTCATTCACAAGGGTGGAGCAACCAGTCTCTCCTTCACTCCTTCTATTGATCAAGTCACCAGGTGTCTGTTGATTCTAAGGCTGAAAGTTCCCTAATCTGTCCCCTCCTTTTCATTCTCCCAGTGGTGCCTAGTAGAGGCACTGGTTGCATCACATCAGCTTCCCAACTTGTTCTCTTCTGGTCTCAGTGCCTCTAATCTATTCTCTGCACCGCCTCCCACAGGCACAGACTTCTAAGACTCCTGCACCTGCAAGTGTGGTCTAGCCCAGCTGCATGTGTGCAGGCTCGGCTCCCTGCCCTAACCTGCTCCACACCACCTGAATCAGAGTCTGTGTTTGTAGAACACCAGGCCACGCAATTTGTGCACCTCAATGTGAGTAGCACTGTTTGAAGGCACGGGTCTAAAAGTATCTGACGCCTTCCTGGGGCCTGTGCAATATCATTTGTAGTTCTTCTCATTGTCATGCACGTATGATACCATGGTTCCCTCACAAGGACCCTGTGCTCCAGTCACAGAGCTTCTTCACAATTGGTGGAGGGGGGAGCACATAATATTTTTGCAGGTATCTTGCCTTTGCCTGTGAGACACCATATATGAAATCAACCAGGACTCTGCCTGACACATAATAGGTTGGCCCTCAATAAACACTAGCTGTGTATTGAACCTGCTAAGAGTTTACATACAATCATTGATTTAATATTCATAACAACCCTTTGAGGCACCTATAACTAGTCCCCTTTTCTTAGAAAGGAATCAGAGGCTTTAGGAGGCTAACCAGCTTGTTCAGAGTCACCCATTTAGAAAAGACAGAGGCCTGACTCAAAGAATTCCATCTGAAAACCTACATGTTACCACCTTGGTACTGGTACCTCTCAGCAAATGTGACTAATCTGCAGGTGAACCTCTCTTTGCTTTTCAAACTCAAGTTTAGATTCGCATATTCCTTCTCTGAGGTCCTAGCTCTGTTTTCCCAAGGAGGTAGCTGAGGCTCCAAGAGCTCAAGGACCTATTCAGTATTCCCCCGCCGCCCCAATCCCTGCTTTGATAAGTACAGGCACAGCTGGGAGCCACTGTCGGTTCGGTTCCAGACCATCACAGTGAAGTGAATATCTTAATAAAGTGAGTCACACAAATGTTCTGGTTTCCCAGTGCATATAAAAGATATGTTTACACTATACTGCAGTTTCTTAAGAGTAAGATAGTATTACAACTAAGAAATGAATGTGCATGCCTTAATTAAAACTACTTTATTGGGCCGGGCACGGTGGCTCACGCCTATAATCCCAGCACTTTGGGAGGCTGAGGTGGGTGGATCACGAGGTCAAGATATCGAGACCATCCTGGTCAACATGGTGAAACCCCGTCTCTACTAAAAATACAAAAATTAGCTGGGCATGGTGGCGCATGCCTGTAATCCCAGCTACTCAGGAGGCTGAGGCAGGAGAATTGCCTGAACCCAGGAGGCGGAGGTTGCGGTGAGCTGAGATCGCGCAATTGCACTCCAGCCTGGGTAACAAGAGCGAAACTCCGTCTCAAAAAAAAAAAAAAAAAAAAAAAACTACTTTATTGCCAAAAAATCTGACACAGACACAAAATGAGCACACACTGTTGGAAAAATGGCACCGATAGACTTGTTCAACACAGGATTGCTGTGCACCTCCAATTTGTAGAAAATGCGGGTGCAGCAAAAAAAAAAATCTTCAAGGCACAGTAACGAGAAGCACAAGAAAACAAAGCATGTTGTGCCAGGGTCAGACTCAACTGTGACCTGCTTCGCCCGGCTTGATTCTAGTTGAGGTGCAGAATGACTGTGTTACATAGACAGCCAGGATTAGGATTAGGCTTTCTGTTCCTAAGAAACATGAAGAGAGGAGTTAGGCTATTTCAAAGAGACAAAAGTCTTGTTAACAAGACATTGTTTATGTTTCTTCTGTATGAAGATTTTTCTCAAGACGATACCAACCAACTCCAAGTAGGAACAAGGGTCCCGTGGTTACTTTCTCATCTCTAATCACAAATGGTTTCTCTCTAACAGAATGCATTTGAATCCAACAGGCCAGGCAGTGGGAACAGCTACAAAGTTTCACCCAGTCTGGAAATAAAACCAACATTTCTGGGAATCAGAACAGTTTTGGATAATGACTGAGTGAAGTAATAATGCACTGTTCTAAGAAACAAAACCTGGAACTGTCTCAGAAATTCAATGCTAGGAATTATTTATTTTTCAATTATTGCCTCTGACTCAAGGAATCCACGCCCTAATTTCTAAGGACATTAGTTCTGTATGGATATCGAGTGTGGTGAGAAACAGGGCTTTTTGTATAGAGGTATTCTTTGGGAGTCCCCTTACTCACCCAGGAGATGGGGAAACTACGGTCCCAAGTGCTTAAGACACTATTCTGTGTCCCTGAAAGCAGCACTTTTTCCTGGAAGAATGGATTCACATTCCACAGGCAAATCTGTCGCTAGGAGGAAAAGCTGCCCTCACTGGGTGACAGGCTGAGGCCCCGTGTCGTCTGGCTGAGCAGCTCTTCTAGGTAGTGTGGTTCAGACAGAAATGAGAGGCTGTGATGAGAACCCTCACTGTTCATTTCAAAGGCCGCATAGTGCTAGGGATGTGATGTTCCTATGACATTGGCAATGACTACAATAAGTTTGAATGTGCTACACATATCTCTTAGCGATGAGTGAGATCCTTCGAGAACTAGCGAATGTACTAAACAAAGCTAAGCCCCACAATTCAGTACTTTGAATCATGGAGCAAAAGATCCCCCCCCTTTTTTTTGTAAGGAACATAGAACTGGAAAACACCCATGCACATATTTTGGAAATTTTTGAATAATTCTTAAACTAAGAATGCTAACAATGGGTACTTTACACATCACACACTAAACCTCTTTTGGAACAAGATTTCAAGAATACCCAAGTCATGTTGTGGGTCCTTTGGCTAATCTACACCCTTGTTTATCTCTGCCTAACTTCAACCCTGGGTCCCCTTAACTCTCTCAGGAAACTCTACTTTGGAATAGTCCTGGGTTTTTCTGGACTTAGCAAAGGCAACCCTATTATCATTCATTCACCTAGCGAAAGCCTAGCAGAGGTGGAACGGAGGTCCTGAGATTAAAGCAGGGTCCTTTCAGCTTGCCCAACTGAATTCCACTTTATCCCAAAGTCCAGGGCACCCCAAGTGTGGCTTGAATGACCCCTGGATGGCCTAACCTGGGACACCTGCTCCATCAGATCTGACCCTGAGAGCCTCCTCCTGGGCCCCCTCCCTGCCAATGAGTCATCCTCTATCAAGAAGGGCAGCTGCTTCAACTGGAAATCTCGGCTTGCATTTCCCAGTGCTGTGGGCAGGTTATGGCCTGTCACAGCACACTCCATCCAGGGCCTTGCCCAGACAGCCAACCATTTTATTTATAGTAACAATCAACTTCTCCCGTTACAGTTCAGTTTGTTTATAGAATGATGTAATTTGGAGAAGGGACAGCTTTTCCTGAGGTCAGTGCAATGCATCCTTGGACAAAAGGCTGCTTGCTGGGAATCTGGGGTCGTCCAGGTTCTCTAAGGCACAGACGCATGTGCCCTAGGCACACCCCTGCTTAATTACTCAGTGAGAGTGACGGCTGGATACATTGTTCCCAGGGATCAACCAAAAGATACTGTCTGCCCGGGGCACTCCCAGCTTACTTGCCAGAAATCCGTGTGACTTGTGAGGATGGACTGACAGTGAGCGTGTGCTGGAAAATGCATAGGTCATGAACGGGGCTGTTATGTGGATGCAACCTGGCATGAAACCTCCTGAGGACACGGGGATGCCAGCAGCCTCCGCGCCGTCATGGTGAGGATGCACTTCCATGACTGTCATGAGGCTTGCTGTGCCTGTGGTCAGGGCTTGTTCCCCATGTGCTCAGGGGAGGGGCCAGGTTGGGGCGTCACCTTGTGGTTGTAGAAGTGGCCGTTGATGGAGAAGCGGTGTCGCCGGATGCACTGGGCCTCTCCAGGGGCGCGGCACTTGGGCCTCCTCTTCATGCAGCTGGCATCACTCTTGGTCCGCATCAGCTGGGGGGCCTCTTCATCCTCCTCCAGAGGCCCTGCATGAGAAATGGGCGAGAGGGTGGCAGGGTGGGTGACGCTGACAGTGCAACTGCCTGCTGTTGGGAGGTCTGGCTCCCATGTGCATTGGGGCAGATAGGGTAGTGAGGGCCATTCCTGGACTGGAGGTTGGATATTCCCAGCTTGCAGACAGGAAGGTGAGACCCAGACAGGGTAACCTGGGTTAACATCACATGGCCATATGCCTCTTGGTCTCTATCTTGGGCACCCACGGAGGTCTTTGGTGGCCCCAGCCCTGTCCTCTGAGCCCCTGCTCTGAAACAGCTCCTTCACTGAGTGCTGAGGGAAGGGGCACGAAGAGGACGGCTGAGCAGGTACAGAGTCCAGGGTGTGAGGTCGAGCTCCTGGAGGGAGGCGAGGGGCCAGGAGAGCGCAGTGCCCTCAGGATGCTCCCCTTTCCCATAGTGCGCACAGGGCAAGGGACTCAGGCCACCCCCATGCTGTCACCTCCCAAGCCTCTGCTCCCTTTTCCATAAAGAGAAGTGAGAATGAGGTCAGAGCACCTCACAGGCGGGCACCTGGCTAGGGGTCCAGCAGATAAAGTCACTCTTTGCTGGGGCACAAAGCTGTCCTTTGGAGATTGTGGTTGTGAGCCAAGCTCCTACCCTGGATGAGGAAGGGGTCCGGGCAGCTCACGGGCTCCGCTTACCTGAGCTGTCTCTGGAACTCTCTGCCTTGTGCACTGGCTGAGTGCTTGGCTCCTGGGCTGTGACGTTGCTGTCCTGGGGTGATGTCTCCTTTCTGAAAAGAGACAACTGAGGTGCTGAGATGGCTGCTGACAGAGAAAGGGAGCTCAGGGTAAGGAGAAAAGACCAGCAGCCCCTGGGGAGGACACAGGTGGGAAGCAAGGCAGGCTGAGGTGAGGCCTGGATTTCAAACTGAGAGAGTCAGTCTGAAACTATAAAAGAAAAGTAGGGGCCTCCCCCACCACCTGCTGGATGGAGCATGAGCCTGGCCCTGCAGACCTGTGGGCCTGTGCTGGGCTGCATTGCACAGACACGCAGACGCATGAACGTGGCCAGGGCCTGCACTTTCCTAGGCACCAGGCAGAGTGAGGCCAGCAGCTGTGTGCCGAACAGGCTCACTGGGCTTTCCAATGGCCTGGTAGGGTGTCAGGCAGAGGCCACCTAGAAGGGCCTAAACTCCAGGCCTCCTGACAAGATGAACTCAAGGCCAGAGCAGCCAGTGCTGGGCCGGAGAAGGAGTGGGTGTGTGATGAGACAGAGTCCTGCAGCCCAGAGGACCTGGGGAGGAGAAGACAGACGGCATCCTGGAGAACACACGGGCAGAGCCTCAGCTGTTGCCTGTGACTGCTTGTACCTCGAGGAGGGGGACATGTGAGTCACACTTGCAGCCTTCCTAAGGAATCTGACTTTATGCTCTAATTCTGAGTGGCTCAGAATTCGCTGAGTGACCAGGAATACCTGGGGACGTGCCGGGGCTGTCAGGGTGGTAAGTGCTGTCAGAGCATGGGTTTTAGGTGAAATCTGAAGGGGGCTAATCTCTGAGTGTGTGCCCTCTACAGGAGTTACTACTGCAGAAGCAGGCAGGGCCCAGCCACTAACTGAGTCTTTTGGGAATGGGCTGAGAAGGAGATAAATGTGCATTAAACAGTAAGGCAGGCAGGAGACCATTTCCTCCTGAAAGAAACATTCTTCTGATATTAAATAAATCTAATGTGAAATTCTGATATATTTATTTAAAAAATTTGAACATTAAAATGAAAACAGAGCAGTGAGAGGCTAAATCTGTGTGAATTTTTAAGACAGAACAAGAGATGCTAAGACATGTTTGGCTTGCACAGGTGTTGGGAGCCCCCCCTGGCTGCAGCCGTCCCTTCTTGCCAGCAAAGTGGCTCCAGGAAACGTTCTCCAGGAGGGAGGGAGAGGCCACCCTGGGCAAGGACTGAGGCAGTCACGGGACATGGGGATGAGGCTGGGTCACCATCCTGTGCCAGAGTCCCATACGGGAACAGGGTTCCCATCCAGAGGCTCGAGATATCCTCAACCAGCATCCAAAACAGGGAGCTAGGGCTGAGAAGGTGTCACAGAAGCCACCAGGTCAGCTGGGCACTCACGGGGGGCAGCTGGGCCGTCCGGGCATCCACGAGGAGGAGGGGAGGTGCATCTGTTCCCGGTCATCCTGCATCTGCAGCCGGATGGGCCGCCTCAGCCCCCAGGCGATGTTGAGGAGCCCCTCGATGATCAGAGTCCCTTCTTCCTGTGGGGATCCACACATCAGCCCTTCCCGCAGAGCAGCTGTCCACCTTCCCTGTGCCCCCTTGGGGTGCAATGCTCTGGTCATTCAGGCCCCGCACAACCCTCCTCCTGAGTGGCTGGCCCGGTCCCCTTGGGAAGGACCACCAGCCACTACGTGCCCTGAGGCGCGTGGCCAGGCCCTGTGGGAGGAAGCCGAGGCTTGCTGAGCTCATGCTGGGCCAGGCGCACGGCCCGAGATGCAGCGGCTGAGTCAGGTGTCCCACAGGAACCCAGCTGCTGGCCAGCAGGCACGTCCACACCGTGGCAAGGAAGTGGTTCCAGGGACGCAGAGCCGGTTTGCTTGTGTGAAGCAAGTGACCTCTCTGCCCACACTGCACCTGGGAGGGGGTCCTGCACCACCAGATCCTGTGGCCACCAGGCCCTGTGGGGTCCCATGCCCACCAGAGCAAAAGTGGGTGCTCTCTGTCCTAACTGTGTCTCAGCCTCATCCTTCTCCCAGTGCCCCCCGACAGCAGCAGCATCCACTCGCCAGGGCTGACAGCAGGTCTTGCTTTTCTCACCACTGCTAGGACATCACTAGCCCTACATCCCACACCAGAATTTCTACAACAGCCTTCATCCCATGTCTCCAACCTGTCTCAGTTTTCCTAGGTCTGCAGGTGATATAGCTCCTCTCCTGCTGCCAACCTGGGGTCCTAATCAACAGAGTCCTCTGCTGGCACCTTGCTAGTGCTGGTCGGCACCCATCGGGCCCTTGATTCAGTGCCTCTGACCTATTCCAGGCCTCAGTCTTTGCGAGACCACCCCAGTGCTCTGTGCCAATCCCAGTCACTCCGTGCGTGAGCCTGGCCAGCTGCGTCATTGCCAGAACACTTGCTGGCAACCTCAGCTGCCCTCTCTCCAGAGCTGCAGTCTTGAAACTGCGCACTCCTCATCTGCTCTGACTCTAGTCTTTCCACAATTAACTTTGAATGTCATTCTCCCATTTCCATCTCAACTAACATTTAATTTTATTATTTATTTGTGTTTCATTGTGGTAAGGACATTTAACATAAGAACTACCCTCTAAACAAGCTATGAAGTGTACAATACTGTATTGTTCACTGCAGGTGCTATGCTGTCCAGCCCATATCCAGGACTTACTCATCTTGCATAACTGAAACGTTATATCAGTCGCATAGCACCTCCCCATTTCCTCCTCCCCTCCCCAGTCCCTGCAACCATCATTTTCACTCTCTGCCTCGATAAGCCTATTTTAGATTCATTATATAAGTGGAATCATCCAGTATTTCTGACCCATATTTTAGATTCACAAATCCCATTTCGCTCTCCTTGTTGGCACCGAAAGCCCTGTGAGAACAGGGACACCAAGGAAACTTCTTCATATCCCTGGCAGCACTCAGGAAGACCCTGCTCAGTGTGGATTTCATGGCAAGTTAGCAATGGGGTTTCTAGGTTCAAACATCCTGCCATCCACAGAGAAAAACAGTGTACTTGAAGGTTATCAAAAATATACACGGCTTCCAGATATGACCTTGCACTATCTGCTAAAAAGGAAAACAAACAAGCAGAAACCAGAGTTGTTTTTGATACTCACTGGCGCTCTACAAGCACAGATGTGTCACTGAGCTCCCTATGAAGGTGAGGCCAGCATGGAGTTCAAAGGTCCATGGGGGTTCTGTTCTTGCCTCTTGGCCTCAGGTGCCTCTCAGTGGAGAGAGCCTGTGGGGATGATGGCTCACTCATGGAGACCCACTGCCCTGCTGCCCCACCCTGGACCCCAGGCAGAGGGAGATGGAGCAGACACAGCCCCAGCCATGAGGGGCTCAGGCTTGGATGCAGAAGGGGATGCAAGGAAGATTCCTGGAAGAGGTGCTTGTTCACTGCACAATGGAAGACAGGTGAAGGCGGACACAGAGGAAAGCTGAGCGGGTGGCACTGACTTGGGGACCTGCCTGGACAAAGTCAGGGGCTTGGCTGTACCGGGGACAGGCTGGTTTGCCATGACTCAGGCCAGATATCCCTGCACAGGTGGCATGTGTGCCCCCAACATACCTGCCCACCACTGTTTACCCTCCTCCAGCTTGGCTGATTCTGAATGGAGGGAAAGCCCTGTCAGCCAGCAGGAAATTCTTCCATCTCCCTCCTCCTTTCAGTCTCTTGACTAATCTGCTCATTGGTAATAAATTCAAAGAGTCAGAGAAACAGACAAAGGGTCTACTAAAGTTGTAAGAGCTTGGGCAAGGTGAGAAGCGCATGTGCAACTGAAATCCTGGTCACTGTCTCAGGCACTCTCTGCCTCCATGCCTTTCCCCACGTAGGGTTCCACCTAGAATCCAGGATTCTAGGATTCCTCTGCCAGTTCCTCTTGCTTGCCTGGGGAGTCTGGGATCTGCCCAGTACTCAGAGCTCAGGCTTGGGCTACCTCTCGGTGACTCCCCCACCTGCAGCACAAGGCAGGCGTGTTCCAGGTGGGGCTGTGGCTGGGACTGGGGCAGAAGATCTATGGCCTGTCTGGGGAGTGCGGGATCTTCCTAGTGGCTGCCTCCCTCGTCCTTGGCAGCCTCCTTTCCTGGCATGGTCACTCCTGGACAGAGGCAGTGGCTTTCTAATGCTGTCCAGGTGCTCCTTGGCAGCTTCCCCCTGCAACCTGCCCCAGCGCAGGCCCAGCAGCTGAAGCGATCCTTTGAAGCAGAAGCCAGACTGCAGTGTCTTTCCCTCCCTCTTGGAGGAAAACTCAGCATCCACGCCAAGGTCCACTGACCCATCCTACACGCGCCAGTCTGCAGGCGCCTTGCTGTGCCCTGAGCACACCTATCCAGTGTACTCTCACCACAGGGGCTTTGCACGTGCTGCCTCGCCACCCGGAATATGTATTTTCCCGTTTTTTTCAGGTCTCTGCTCCATATCTGCTCTTAGGGGAGACACCCCTGACCACTGTACCTGCGGTGGCAGCACACCAGTGCACCCCACTGTGACACTCTACCTCTCCCTCAGGCAGTGCTTGGTGCCTGAATCACAGCACCCATTCGTCTCTGGCTTCATCTGCCCCCTTACTAGAATATGAGCTCCAGGGGGCCACTCCTTGGTCTGCTGCTACATTTGCCGTCCTTAGAGCAGTCAGTGCACAGTAGCAGTGCACACAGTACCACTGCACATCTGGTGAACAAGTAAACCAATTCTCAAAAGCACCCCATGTGGGGTGCAGGAAGACCAGGGTCAAACTCCGCAGACCACCCTTGGTCCCATGGGCGGGGGGTGTGTCTCTCCTGGGAGCAGGCCTAGGGACCTCGCCTCAGCTGCCTCAAGGATGTGGCCCTGTGCTGCTGATTTTTTATCAAAGTTGCCAAGGACCTGGCCCAGCCTCACAGGTGCAGGCCCAGGGCTCTGCAAGGACCGTCAAAAGGCGTGGAGTCAGGACGGGCTGGTGTAATAGAGTGGGGAATAAGCTTCGGGGCAGAAGGGACCCCTCCCTCTCCCAGTGCCCCGAGGTGACCAGCAGTGGGCCCACCCCTTTCCTGCCTTGCGGCGTAAACATTCCCCAGCCTCCCACAGGCAGAAAGACACCTCCAGGCTGGCAGCTGGGCCAAGCCCCGCCCACCGAGCTGTTTTCCTAAGAGAGCCTTCCTGAGCAGGCTATTTTTGGCCCTCGTGACAGTGATTGATAGCTTGTGGGAAGGTATAAAAGCAGCTGCCTGCTGAGGTTCCTCAGAGAGCTCAGCGACGAGCCTGCGACGGTGAGCTCGGCAGAACTCAGTGCATCGTCCTCCTCCCGGCCACCCGACGCTGGAACCCCTGTCGGACCCTCCACCCTTCGGGCCCCAAGCTTCCCAGGGGCTTCCTGTGGACTGGACTGTCCCTGCTCATCTTTTCTCCTGCCACCCCCAGACCGCCTCGGCTCCAGGTAAGAGGAAGCAGCTGCCCTTGGGTTCGAGACAACACACAAGGGCTTTGTTTATCTTTGAGGGCAATTCCCAGCCTGAACTGGCACAACCTCCCTATGGCTTAGAGACCAGGGCTGCCTGTAGGGGGCTTTGCATTTAAAGGGATTCAGATGCTATTTCTTCATGAGTTTTCCACAACATCCCTGCCAGGGGTATTTACAACCCTGTTTTATGGATGGGTAAGTGGAGGCCTGGAGAGGTGGCCTTGCCAAAGGTCAGTGGGTGGCCGATCCTGGGTTTAAACACAGCTTTCCTCTTACTAGTGTTAATGTTAAGTTGGGTTGTCTTATCTGGGCACATTGTGAAACGGGTCATGATAAAATCTTAAGCCTGTGGGCTTTTAACCTAAACAGGAAGAAAAAGCCCAGGAGTCTGCGCTCTGGTCTGGGCTCCGTGGACTTCAAACTGCTCTCAGGGCACAGGATTCCTCCAGGCAGCCCCAGAGGAGTGTGGGGACCCTGAGGGGCCGTGGGATGCATGGCAGGCCCTCACAACCTGGCCTCTGTTTCCCAGCAGGTTGCTGCCTCCTCTCACCAGAGTGATGAGGTCCCGGCTTCTGCTCTCCGTGGCCCATCTGCCCACAATTCGGGAGACCACAGAGGAGATGCTGCTTGGGGGGCCTGGGCAGGAGCCTCCGCCCTCCCCTAGCCTGGATGACTACGTGAGGTCCATATCTCGACTGGCACAGCCCACCTCTGTGCTGGACAAGGCCACAGCCCAAGGCCACTCCAGGCCACCCCACAGGCCAGCCCAGGCCTGCCGGAAGGGCCACCCTGCCGTGTCCCTGCAGGACATCACCGCACGTTTCAGTGGCCAGCAGCCCACACTGCCCACGGCCGATGCTGTGGACCCCCTGGACTGGCTTTTTGGGGAGTTTCAGGAAAAGCAGCCAAGCCGGAGGGACCTGCCACAGACTGGCCCCTCTGCTGGCCTCTGTGTTCTGCACAGACATATGGACAGTGGCAAGGCCAAAGGGGCCCCCAGAGGGAGGCTCTGTGAAGCCAGGATGCCTGGGCACTGCCTGGCAAGACTGCCACAGGATGGGCAGCAGAGCTCTGACCTGAGAAGCCGGACTTCTGGGCAGCCTGGTCAGGCCACAGCCTCTCCCCGCAGCCCCCGCCCGGGCAGTGTCCTCAGAACTCTCTACCTGCACCTCCCAGTTATCCATGAACTCTGACCCCTCCCCAATAAAGACTTCTGTAAAGAGCACGCCACCGGGTCTGCGTCTCCTCCTGTCTCCTCCATGGTGGTCACTGTCCCTGGGAGGTGTCTGGAAGGGAAATGCTTTTCTGCAGGGGTCCCTGTGTGGGCAGTTCACAGTGAGACCGACCCCCTCTGAGACCGACCCCCTCTGAAAATGTTAACAGCCTGTCTCACCAGAGGAGATGTTATCAGTCCCATTTGCTCTGATCCTTGCTGGCTGATCACCTTGAGCAAATTACTTAACATCTGTGTTCCTCAGTTTCTCATGGGTAATACGGGGATAATTACTGGCACCTGCCTCCCAGGCCTTTCTGATGAGTGAACACATGACAGGAGCCCATTCGCTGAGTAGCTATTGTCATCGCTGGTGGGGAAACTGGTGGTAGGGGTGTGAGGGTAGTGGGGTGCCAGCCCCCTAGGTATTTCAGAGCAAGGCCTTGGGCACTCCCAAGTCCGCCTTTCTGCCCCCACTCAAAGCCCATGTTCTGTGAGGCCCAAGAGAACACATGGAGTCTTAGCAAATGCACTGCTGTGTTTCGGGGGGCTGTCACCTGGCACCACTGGGGCACTGCTGGCTACAACTCCTACATCCTGTGGTGGCACTGGGAGAGTTCCCCATGGTGAGGGCCAAGACAGAATCTGTACCACTCAGCCCACCATCCCCATCTCACACCACCTCCACCCAGGGGCCTTATGGCTTGGTCAGGATCCCAGCTGTGGGTGGGAAGCAGGGCACTGTCCAGCTGCCCTCCACTGAGTAAGTACTGATGTCCTAAAGCCCAGGCCGGGGCATCTGGAGTCTGGAGGATCCCAGTTCTTGGAGGCATCTGGCAGCAAGCAGGTGAAGGCAGGGGATGGGAGGAGGGAAATTTCCTTCCTTATTGAGGCAGGTGAAGCGTCAGGGAACAGGAATCAGGCTGGCTGTGGTCAGAGGTGAAGGGACAGAGAGAGGAGAGGAGGAAGGTTGAATTGGGGGCCACAGCCAAGCTCAGCTCACCCGGGCGTGTCTCTGCCACCTTGCTCTGTGAGCTGTCAGTCTATGTCTTTCTCTTTTTTGTGGCTATTTTTAATTGCTTTGGACTTGTTAAATGTTTATCTGTCTCCTGTTATGTGTGTTTTCTGGGGAGACAGAATGTTAACCATATTAAAAGGAAAAGGTTTCAGACAAGCAGAGCAATTAATTACCCAGTATCCTTATCTATAAAATGGGGACATCAACAAGTGTCCTTCACACCCTGCCAGGGCTGGGAACCTGCGCATATGAACCTGGGGCTGCCACTATGAGCACCATAGACAGATGTTTGTATCTGCCACAGCCCACTGTGTGTCTGCGGTGGTCTCAAACCTGCAGGTCCCTGACCTTGGGCAAATGTGTAGGGCAGCCTTCAGCCAACCATCACCCTCAGGAGAGATCACCCGCCAAAGTGGGGTGGGGGGATGGGGGGGTGGGGAGGTGGGGAGGGGTGTCCAGGCTTGCTGGGCCCAGCCTCACTACAGCCCCTTCTGCAAAGTATCATGAAACTGGGTCAGAGGGAGAGTCCAGCAATGAGGATGACGTCAGCAGACTCCCCTATGCTCAGAAGCCACCCCACTGCATCTGGAGAGGTCTGACAGTGTGAGGAGACCCAGGAAGGCGCTCCCTCCCACCCGAACACGTTTGGGGTGGGGGCTTCTGGCAGTGTCCCAAGCTCCTGCGGAGAGGCCCAGGGTAATTCCTTTCCCTTCCCTTCCCTTCATGCTAAGCCTCCTGGTGGGGCCCTTGTAGAGCAGTCCTATTCTCCTCCCTACTAGCCACTGGAGAGGGGGTGTAGAGAGGGGAGTGAAGAGGAGAGTGGAAGTGGGGATGGGAGTGGAGAGGGGATTGGGGGTGGGAGGTGGAAAGGGGAGTGGGGGTGGAGGTGGGAGGTGGAGCGGGGTGGAGAGGGGAGTGGGGATGGAAGGTAAAGAGGGGAGTCGGGGTGAAGAGGGGAGTGGGGGTGGGGATGAAGAGGGGAGTGGGGATAGAGGTGAAGAGGGGGTGGGGGTGAAGAAGGGAGTGGGGCTGGGGGTAGAAAGGGGAGTGGGGGTGGGGGTGAAGAGGGGAGTGGGGGTGGAGGTGGCAGGTGGAGAGTGGGATGGAGGGGGAGTAGAGAGGGAAGTTGGGGGTGGGAAGTGGAGAAGGGAGTGGAGAGGGGAGTAGGGGTGGAGGTGGGAGGTGGAGAGAAGGAGGGTGGAGAGGGGCATGGAGAGGGGAGTGAGGATGGGAAGTGGAGAGGGGAGTGGGATGGGGTGGGGTGGGATGGGGGTGGGAGGTGGAGAGGGGAGTGAGATGGGATGGAGTGGGGATGGGGGTGGGAAGTGGAGAGGGGAGTGAGGATGGGAGGTAGAGAGGGGAGTAGGATGGGATGGAGTGGGGTGGGGTGTGATGGGGTGGGGTGGGATGGGGGATGGGATAGGGGTGGGAGGTGGAGAGGAGTGTGGGGGTGGAGTGAGGGTGGGAGGTGGAGCGGGGAGTGGGGGTGGGGTGAGGGTGGGAGGTGGAGAGGGGGTGGGTGGGGGTGGAAGGTGGAGAGGGGAGTGAGTGGGACACAAGGCCCTGCCCAGAGCCTGCAGGCTGGGAAGCGCTTTGCGACTGCCAGAAAACAAGTTCGTGGTGCTGGCCAGTCACTCCGGGAGCCAGTGGTCTGCCGGGCCTTCGGAGAGGGGACGGGGCAACTCTCCCAAGGTGGGCTGATGGTTTTCCGCACCCCTGCGAGAGACAGAGTCCCCGTACCAGAGGAAGCCCTTTTCGTTTCCCGCATTGCTGAGGAATCCCGGGGCAGAGGAGCGAGGCTGAGTGGAGCGGGGCTGGGTGTGGTGCGCGCCCGCGGTCAGCAGGGGGCGCCTCCAAGCCTCAGCGCCCCCCAGGCGGGCGGGGCCGGCACGCAGTCCACGAGGAGGGTAGGGCTTCCTGGGGAACACTTGCTAGCGGAGAGACGTGGATTTACACAATGTAAGGACATTTCCAAGGACGTTTCCCGGCGGTCCGTTTTTCTTTTGAGATACCTGCCAGCTTGGGAAAAGCCCTTTGCCATCTTTAAAAGGCACAGACTGCTCCCTATTGCTCAGGCCTTTTGTTGTAACACAAGCAAAATTATCCCAAAGGCAAAGTTCACGATAGAGGAAGTCGGCGCCTCAGCCTCCAGAGAGAGCGTCCCTCCTCTCGCCCCTCGGAAGCGGGGAGAAGGCTCACAGGGAGATGCTGGCCCCAGAGCGTGGCCCTGCCAACTTTCTGAGACTTGGGATGACAGTGGAGGAAAAAGTGCCCCAAACCCTACTGCTCAGGCTGCAGGTGCTGCGGCGGTGGGGGTGGGGCGGGAGGGGCAGTGATAACACGGGGCGGGGGCGGAATCTTCCAGTCGGCTCTGGGAGCGCAACCCGGGTGGTAAGCCCCTCGCCAGCCTGAGAGACCCTTAGCTTGGGGCTTAAGGCAACAACCAGCTCCCTGTATCCCTGGGACCTGTTCACTGACACTGGGTGGAGATCTCCAAAGCTTAATGCTGGAAATGGTATTGCTGATTTGTAAGTGGCTGTGATCTTGGGGCCATGGCCAGCACATTTCACTTACTGCAATGTGACCTTGGACTAGAGACTTACACCCTGTGAACCTCAATTTATTTGCCTGGAAAATGGTCATTTTTATATCACCTTGTATTAAACAAAGGAGAGGCAAAGTGCCTGGTGCGTTGGAGGTTCCTTGGGGAAGTGTCCGTTCCTCTTGCCTGCCCAGCCCTTGGGGCCTGTGGTGCCTGAGGAGAGACTGGCCTGGGATGGCCCTGCCCCTGCAGCAAGTGCCCAGAGGCCCATGAGGTCGTGGTGGGTGCATCCTAGGGCCCCAGTGAGACCTGGAGGGGCTCACTGTTGTGCCTATCAGCGTCACAGCCTGCAGCCTTGTCTTATGTGGTGATTGTGACCCAGCAAAAACACACACTTCTTCAGGCCGGTACCCCCTGGGCTGTTAAGGCTGCAGAAGTTTCCTGAAAGGTACTTTCTGGCTCCATGGAGATCAGGTCAAACCCTCACGCTTTCGTCAGAGTTAGGGACAGGAAAATTCCCCCGGTGGGTTAACTTTCTATCATTAGGGGCTGTCCAGAACACCTCTTCCCGGCCTTGGAGTCCCTACTTCTCTATGCCGCTGTCCTCACACACAAAACACACAAACCACAAACGCACAGCAGAGGCTCTTGGGGTTTCCCACCCCCCACAGCTGTTCCTACAGAGTGGATTATCTTGGTGAATCCCAAGTGCCAAGACTAAGCTCTGACTAGTGGTTTTCAAACTTGACCTTCCACCAGAATGCCCTGGAGGGCTCCTTAAAACAGGGATAGGAAGACCAAGAGTTTTCGGTTCAGCAGGCCCGGAGGGGAGGGGAGTGGTAGAAATTTGGATATCTAACCTGTTCCCAGGGCAGCTGGTGCTTGGATCACCTGTGGAGAGCCACCTGGGGTTTAGATCAATCCCTGAACAGCCAGAGCTGAGGAACAGCCAAGACCACACCCCAGGCCCCACCAGGAGATGTGAAGTGGTATGTGTTAGCACAGATGGAAATCCCTGCCGCCCCATTGCCTACTGCCTCCTGCTGCCCAGCACAGGAGCTCAGGAATCAGGACTCACCCCAACTCTCTCCAGGGCTGCACCTGCTGGTTAAGTCATCCACCAGCTCTGCACAGGGACCCCCAGGGTGCAGGGCCTGGGGAGTGCAGGATGGGGGCAGGCAGGGTGAGACAGGTGTCACAGAAGCAAGTGTTAGGAGGTAAGGCGTCCGGAGAGGGAGGGGAGCAAGCTGTCAGCCCTCTGGCCTGGGCAGGTCAAGGAGGCGGAGCGTGAGGTTTGTGCCATGCCTGGTGGTCACAGGCAGCGCAGCACAGCCTAGACCAGGAGCCAGAAGCTCCCGAAGGGTGTGACGTCTGGCCTGGAGCAGGGGTCACCTAGGGGGCTGGCTAAGGCCGTCTGGCAGCAGGTTCCAGCCTGCCCTCTGACCTGCCACTGACTGGCAACTCCCGGCTGCCCGGAGCTGCCTGGATGGCGGGGTTAGTTTGTCCTGAGAGCTGTAGAAGGGATGGAAGAGGGAGGACTAGGACTAGTGAGCCAGGACTAGTGAGGAGGTCTTGGGTTTCCTGGGGCTCCCTGCCCATTCCTCTGTTCAACAACAAAGGGGCACTTAGAATCCATTGGTCCTGGTCAGACGCTGATGGATGGGAGAAAGTCCAGGAGCCAACCCCATCTCAACTGCAGAAACCCCCCAAAACGGCCTTACCACGATAAGACTTGCCATTAGGTGGTACAAATATGTTGAGCTAGACCAAGATAGGGGCACAAAGCCCCACCAAGGTTCCCGTATGAACCATCGGAGGATGTGAATGACAACAAGACGAGGGCTCCACTTGCCCTGCCCAGCGCGTGGACCCCCAAGCCTAGGCCCTGCGGAGTTCAGCCGGTGCCCAAGGGCTGTGTTTGGCATCAGACGTGTATTTAGCCCACATGATGTTTCAAGATTTAGGAAAGTCCTCATGAAATTCAAGATATCTAGCCTCTTTGGAAAGATCAGAAAGGGTCTGGCTACACCAGGCTCACGGTCCCGCACAGCAGGGATGGGTTTGATCTGATAGGTGGCTGGCTCCTTTGGTGGGGACCCACTTCCCACACCTGTGCTGCCTGCTATGAGCATCTGACCCTGTAAGCCCCCATGTAGCCCCACACCCCACTTTACACATGAGAGCACTGGGGGACCTGGGGCTCCCGTGATGCTCTGCAGACCAAGTGAGACCCTGCAGATATGTGGCAGGGCCAGCAGGGAACAGAGAGGGACTGATTCCTCTGCCCGCTGAGTGGTGTGCTGGGCGGAGGAAGGACTGCTCTCAGCAGCCATTCACCTGGTCAAAGGTCTCAGGGGAAGGGGGAAGGCCCCCAAGGTGATTTCTGCTCCTGGGAACTCTGGAAGGGATGTGCTGACCCTCTGCAAGGGAGATGACCTGGCTGCTGGTAATCTGGTCCCTGACTCAGGGTCAGAGGTGAGTGATAAGAGTGACCATATAATTCATTGTCCAAACTGGGCCACTGCTGAGAGTGAAGGGGATGGTCTTCATCACTACCCTGAAACAACAGGTGTCAGGCAGGGTCTCCCAGGATACATGGTGACCCCATGAACAAGAGCGACAGGCTCACCTCGCGGTGTCTCAGCTGGAAGCTCTTGCCCTCGTGGTAGCAGTTGTAGGTTTTCAGCAGGCCTAAGAGCTCCGACCTAGAGAAAGGGAAAGACATGTACTCCTGGGGTGTGGTGTGGTTAACGTCTGGCTTCTGGACAGGGAACTGTCCTCTGTTTCCTCATTTGTAACAGGAGTGTGACAGCACCCATCTCGCTGGCCAGGCATGACCAGCGGAGACTAGACTGTCATCGCGATGCGCCCTGTGGTCTCCCAGATGGTTTTGCACGTGGCCCTGGTGGGAGGCGTGGGGGTGGGGCTGAGGAGGAGGTGAGACTCGGGACAGGCCCGTGTCTGGTCCAGGATGCCCAGGGTGCCGACATTTTCACTATCATAGGTAAAGCCCTGGCAGCCTCCCTGCCCTCCACTTGCGTCGCTTCCTCACAGTAAATGCCCTGGGCTTGCTTGTGGCATTGTATAGCCTCTTGCTTTTCCCCATGTCATGTCCTACAAGGCCTGCTGTGGCTGCTGTGGGCCACCCTGAGGGGTGCCTGCCTCTTCCCCACCCTGACTTTCTGGAGACACAGCAGAGTGACAAAGGTGACGGTCCTGTGAGTAAGGCCCTGAAATCTGCAGGAAGCCACTCTGCCTGAATGCTGTCTTCCCTCCCGAAGGGAAAGCCACAGCCTGGCTGATGTTGGGGGGAGGGGAGGCCAGACAGCTGCCTGAACCCAAGCTGGGCTCTGTGGGGCAGCGGGGCCAACAGACGTGGGATGTGAGCCACACTGGTAATTTCAATCTTTTACATGTTAGGAGGTGATATGGTTTGGATGTGTGTCCCCGCCCAAATCTCGTGGAATTGTTGGAGGTGGGGCCAGGTGGAGGTGTTTGGTCATGGGAGCAGGTCCCTCATGAGTGGCTGGGGCCATCCCGGTGGTGATGAGTGCGCTCTTGCTCTGAGTTCACACGAGGTCTGGTCATTTAAAAGTGTGTGGCACTGCCCTCCACTCCCTCTCTCTTGCTCCTGCTTTCGCTTGTGTGAAGTGCCTGCTGCCCCTTCGTCTTCCACCATGACCGGAGGCTCCCTGAGGCTCCCCAGAAGCTGAGCAGATGCCAGCACACTTCCTGTACAGCCTCCAGAACCAGAAGCCAACTAAATCTCTTTTCTTTATAAATTACCCAGATTCAGCTATTTCTTTATAGCAACACAAGAATGGCCTATTAATACAGAAGGGAAAATGAAACAGGTGAAATTAGCATTAATAACACATTTTATTGAACTCAATATGGCTGAATTACTATTTGTCAACATGCAATCAATGTAAGGTTATAATAAGGTTATAATGCAGGCACTTATTTCATATAAAGTGCCTGCATCTGGAGCCTCTGTTCTATGGCCCATGCCTCCCAGCCATGGTCATGTGTGGTTGGGGATCCCGTATTGGACAGGCTCAAAAAGAAGCACCACATCACTGTCCCCCACGGCACCTCGTCAGATCTCTGAACAAGTGCTCAGAACCCGTCTACCTAAAGACTGCCCAGGACATGGGAAATGGCAAATATGAAGACCCCCCCACCCCACCTGCACACCAAGGCTTACTTCTGAATGGACTTGCTGTCGCTGATAGGCACATGAGAACTTGGTAGACAGTCTTCCTTCATCTTCTCTTCCTCTTGTCTGCAGACCTAGAATTTACTTGCTGGGAAGACAAGGAAGAATACATAGACAGGTGAGCCGGAGGAGCACCGGCCAGTGCAGCACCCAGCGCCCAGCACCCGCAGCCCTGGCACAGACACCGTCGGCCTTGGCATCACACCGCCTGGGCGCAAGGTGACTGCGGCTGAAAGGGTCTGGCCCAGACCCACATGATTACATGTCAGCCAAGCTGCCCTTGCTTGGGCAAGGTCATGCTGAGCCAGTGACACTGGTCCTTCCAACCGCTCACCCTAGAAGACTCTCCATAATCCCCAGGAATCCAGATCCGTCTCCTAAGCATTTAGACCACATCCTCCCTTCCCTTGGCTGGGACACCCTGACAGATGGCTTCTGCCTCAGTTGCTCCTGGAATCCTTTGGAGCTACCTTGGGCCTCTCTCCTCCCTTCCCACTGAGCCGGGCTCTCCTGGCAGTGGGTCAGTTGGCACTGCATTCCCTATGTGCTGTAGACGGTTGGCATCTTCTCTGAGTTATCTCATCCAGTTCCTACAACAATATTGTGAGGTGAGTTTCACCCTATTCCCATTTTACAGATGAGAAGACAGGGACAAGAGCTTAAGCACTTTGCCCAAGATTACCAGGAAGTAAGGAGCAAAGCCACTGTCCCAGCACAAGCATTTGGACCCCTGATTCTGGTCTCTTAGCTCCTTCTCTATACTGGTCACGGGCAGTGACTTAAACTCCCAAGCCTCCCTTTCCTCATCTGTGCAGCAGGGTAATCTCTAGCCCACAGGGTCACTAGTGGATCCACACACACGCTGTTCACACACACTGTTCCACACACATACTGTTCCCTCTTTCCACGCACAGCCTTGACTGGTTTGAGGAGCTGCTCCTGCCCTCCCCACGTTTCTTTCACGGATGGTAAATCCACTAGAGCTTTCTCCATCCTGTTGGCATCTGCACAGCTTTCTCTTCCTCTCCCTCCCCATGTTAATGTGGCCAAGGACTCTTATCAAGGCTAAGTCCTCCGACATGCTGGGCAGGGAGGTAAAGCTTCACACACATACACACACACACACATACTTTCACACTCTCTCACATGCACTCATACACGCGCACACACACACACACACCCAAACATACACACATGTATTCACACACTTGCATGTACACAATCACATGCACACACACAGTCTCTCACATGCACACACTTATACTCGCACTCAACACATATAAACACGTTCACACGCACACATGCAAACATAACACATGCAAACAATCACATGCAAATACACACTCATGCACACACACTCTTACACACTCACTCCAGTGCTGACCTTTCCTCTATCTTCCATCATCCAAGTTGCAGTTCAGGGCTGGGGGTGTTAGGACACATTGGGAGGGGGCACAGCCTGGGGCCACACCACATTCTTCCCCTGATAGAGCTCCACTCATTCACAATCTCCCAACATCTGTTCACACAAACCCATCATGTCTTTCCGGTGCCAGGTGCAAATGCTACCTGGGGCTCAAGCTCAGCTCCACCTGCTGTCGTATTCATTAATGTCCTTAGAGCCTGTCCCTGCAGAATGCCTGTCTCCTCGGGCACTCACTCTGACTGGTCCAGTTTGCTCTCTCCCTCCTTGCTTGACACCCACAAATGTGACGAGCCTGCCCTCTGTGCTGGCATCAGCCCTGCGTGAACCTGTGATGCCAGAGGCAGGGAAATACAGTTGGCCTGGAGAAGGGAAGGATTAGAGGGAGTGGATGTCCTGAGGACCTCAGGATCAGCCTATTCATACCTCCCCTCCACCTTGTGCCATAGTGAGGCACCTCTGGGCCTGGAGAGAGGTCAGGCCCCCAGCAGCAAGGCCTGGAGCCATGGACTTCTCACATTTTTCTTGGCCAGGCAACAAGGATTTCAAAATAAGTTTCAGTTCCTGGGCACCTCCGATTGCCCATAGAAAAAGTGATCTGTCCCCTCTCTGGGTAGTTCCTCATATGCTTGCGAGGCAGAAGGCTACTGCAGCCCAGGGCAAGCCGTGGGACTGGGTTTCTCAGCCCACACTGCTTCTGTGGGTCTTCAGCACAACCAAGTCTTGCTTTCAGCAAGCTCATTATGGGAAGGGCTGCATTTACCCCGAAATAACAGGCTGTGTTTTTTTTCTTGCCTTCCTCTGTATCCAGCTTCCACTCCAACTTCCTGCTCTAAGCCCTGAACCCACTGAGCAGTTCACGGCCCCCCAAGGAGCTCTCTGTTCTTTCTTCCTGTAGGGCTTTTGTAGTGCTGTTCTTTGTTCAGAACCCAGCTTCCAGCTACTCCTGTCCTCTTATGTTAGCTCCTGCTGGAAACCCTTGCCAGAGAAGCCCCACTCCGTGTTGGGGCAGCTCCTCTTTGCCCCATCACCTCCTCCCACTTCCCCACTGGGCCCTGCAGAACTCACCTCTTGTTTAGACTTCCCTCCCAAAAGAACAGAAGCCCGGGGAGGGGTATTTTACCACTAGTTTCCAGCACCAAGCGCAAGCCTGGCACAGCACAGGAAATCCACACATGGTTGTTAAATTGCTGAAAAAATACAAGAAGCTTCTAGACTCCCCCAAGTCTACTCTTCCAGAGCTGTGCACATACAGCAGGAATAAATAATGTAAAAGTCTCCAAGGGCCACGGAGGTGACTCCACTGAGGGACACTCGTCATGGGGTCCATAGGGAATAGTGGGCACATTCCTTCTCTGATGGGGCAACTCTTCTGGCGTTTCAGAAGAGGCCAGAAATCTGATTTTTTCGGGGCTATGCTTCACTACTGAAAGGTGGGTGGCTGGCAGAAGCATGTACTGTCCCTAGAATGCCCTCTGCAGACAGCTGGGGCGGTGGGCCTCATTCTGACCACTGAGCTGTGACCAAAGTGCTGTGGGTGCCTTCCAGGCCAGCACCTTTAAGGGCCAGCGCATAACCCTCCAGTTCTCCTGTCTCTGCTGTGGTGGCTCAGAAAGCCACGTGTTTCAATTGTGCAGCTATTTGATGGTCAGCCTGGGTCCCTGAGTGACTGTGGACCCGAACTGTCTGCCAACTCGCACTGGATATAGACTGAGAAAGAGAAAGAAGCGTCTGCCAGGACAAGCCACTGGTGTATCAGGGATTTGTTACTGTAGCATAACCCAGACCAGCCTGACTCATGGAATACATAATCCATTAAAACAACATACAGGGGCCGGGCGCCGTGGCTCACACCTGTAATCCCAGCACTTTGGGAGGCCGAGGCGGGTGGATCACCTGAGATCAGGAGTTTGAGACTAGACTGATTAATGCGATGAAACCCCATTTCTACTAAAAACACAAAAATTAGCCAGGTGTGGTGGTGGGCACCTGTAATCCCAGCTATTCTTGAACCCGGGAGGCAGAGGTGACACCACCGCACTGCAGCCTGGGCAACAGAGCAAGACTCCATCTCAAAAACAAAAACAGAAACAAACAAAACAAAACAAAACCAATATATTTAATGTAATATTTTATATTTAACTATATTTATAAATAAACCAAACACCTTTGCAAGACAGATACACCTAGTGGTAAGACAGGAATGACACAGGTGGTCACAGGAGAATAGAAAATTCTAGGCAGCCGTTTCACACAACTAGCAAAAGGAAACTTAAAATTGGGGTCATAAGAAGCTAGGGGTCATAGGACCCTAAAAAAGTCAGAGTGTGGGCCAAGCAGGCTACACGGACTGAACCCGACCTGGCACTGGATTCGACCTGGGTTTCTCCAGGACCTCACTAGACGCCCGTTAACGGGGCAACTCTCCGGGATGCTAAATCACACACCCACGGGCACCATGACAGTTCTGGAACACCCATATTTTGTGTAAAAGTGGGTGGCACCACAGTTTCAAGAAAGTTCCACCTTTATCCAGGGATCTTCTTGGATATGCCACCGCTTGGTTAAAGAAACCCATCAAGGCAGCATCTCCCAACTCCCTTGCACACTCCCCCTTCTTGAGTGTGTACTTTCACTCGTATGAGAAGGTATTCAAGGAGTCAAGAGTCTGGACACCAGCTGGGGTCGAAGTCCCACCAGTGTTTGGGGCCCCCCGAGCCCACTGCTATCTGTAGGGCTCCAGTTTATGACTTCTGATTCACAACACGGCATGATTTACATTTACTTCTGGTCTCCCACAGCGTGTGGGGAAGAAGTCGATTTCGCCGTATGGAGTAGGAACACCTAGAAGTGGAATTTCCCATAAGTCAGGCAATGGTTACTTATTAATAGAAGATGCTTCCTGAAGAGCTCTGGGGTGCTTAGTTACATGCCTTCTCTTCTCTGGGCCTTCATTTTCCCAGCTGTACAACAAGAATATTGACCTTCAGTGGGTTTGAAATTTTCTTAACTGTGGAAAATTTATGCAAAACAGATTCAAGGGGTTTGCCGTGGTTGACAGTGAGATGGTGGCAAGGAGCCTCATCTCCAGGGCTCTGTGTAATACTACTTGAAAGGCAGGGTCCTCCCTTGCTGGCCTTCAGGAGTGCTTTTCCCTGCACACTTGCTTATTTACAGGATGCCGGCGACATGCTGAGTGTCTTAAGCCACAACTGGATGGCGTCAGCTGGGGGTGGCTGCTCAGAGGAGAGAAACCAGGAGGAAAGTAAAGGAGAGTCCCAGACCGCAGATGGCAAAGTGAAGGGATAAAGGGGAGGTGGGCTTGTAGGGTAAACAGCAGGGGCAGAGAATGGGGCACAGCATCCCGTGGGAGGGCAGGGGAGTCAGGGAGCAAGGCTGAGGGAGGAGGCGCAGGGCCCACTGCAGCAAAGGGAGGCTCTTCCAGCTTGCTGGGCTGGGTCCTGAGCCTTACAGGGTGGGCACCTGGGCTCCGCACAAAGACAGTCTCTCCTTTGAGAGAGGCACTCAATAGCTTCATGGCCGTAAGCAAGGGAAGGAGATGAGAATATTTTATCCCCAACATAGACTTGACATATTTTGAAATGGCTGCCACTCGCCCATCCTGAAAGACGTGGCTGGCAGAGTGTCTCCAGTGGGAAACTCTGCATCTGTAGAGAGTCTCCATTAACGCAGCCAGGCCCCTTCCCTTTTCCAGGCCTTTCCCCACATCCAGGAGAGATTGAGTCCACACCTTCAAAAGTCTCTCTGACGGAGGCTTCATCTACATAACAAGGTCACTTTCACTAGCCAAGCTTCTCTTCCTCCCTAGCCTGTTTCACCAGACTCTAAGCCCCCATTCTTTCTGTAACCTCAAAATGGTATATAAGTCTCTGTAACTCACTGGGAAGCTGGGGCATCATTCTCCAGGCTCCCATGCATGCACCTTAAGTAAGTGTGTGTGCCTTTTCTCCCATTCATCAATCAGCCTCATGTCCTCAATTTTTTGTGAAACTCTAAGGGGCCAAGAGCCTATGGCTCCAACAAAAGTTACTTGGTCTCTCTGGCTCTCCCACCCCTCCACTGCAAGAAGACAACACCTTGTCTCCCTGAGCTCTGGGATCACTCAGAATTCCACTGCAGATCTCAGCATTGTGCTTGCGACCCATCCCCTTTACCAGACTTTCATTCATTTTGATGAATTTCATTCGTTTTGATGTCACAGGGTGAGTTCTACAGTAAGCTGCACAAGTATCTAAGGGGTGTCTGAAAGACAGCTGTAGCAGGAGCAAGCTGCAAGGGGGAACATGCACACTCAACAGGAGAGGAAAGGGAGGCATCTCTCCATTTGGAGCATTTTCCTGGAACAGCCTTTTGCATTGACTCTCCAAGTGCATGGGGCAGGGCCTTTGAGAATCTCTACCGGGGTATTTTTCAATCTTTTATAAACAGCACAACCTTATCTTGAAACTAGATCCTAGGCAGAAGCCCACTACACAAATGGATTAAAGTGAGGCTGCATGGGTGGCAGCAGGAGTCAGGAGAGGATGGGCTGGGGCTGGCCTGCCACCCAGGCTCAGGCTCAAAACCACAGAGTGACAGATGCAGTTGGACAGGCCAAGTCAGCCAGTGGGCCTTCCCTTCCCCCCCAGCCCTGCCATTCTGCTGGGAAAGTCCCGCCTTCTTTGTCCTGGCCTTCCCCCCTCCCCTAGGCCCCAGGACACAGTGAGGCCTCCACGCCTGTTTCCCAGGCTGGAGGACACTGTGTCCCCACCGGAGTGCTCAGCTGTAGCCAGTGCTCTCTGTGCCCCAGAGGAGGGCCCTGGGCAGCTTGCCAGCCACGGCTACCTGTCTCAGTGAATAAGCAGTGAGTTGTTCTCGCTTTCCACTTCAGCAGCTGCTCTGCCAGCCGTGCAGAGAGAGCTTACAGCCAGCGCCACGGCCTGCTGTCGCTACTGAGGGACAAAGGCCTCTGAGGGCTTTAGAGCTGCTAGGCATGGGCTGTCTTTCCTTTTTTATGTTTGTGGGGCCAGGCATTACAGAAGAAAGTGACTGATTCTTCCAGTCACCTCCGGGGCCCAATTCCTACAAGCCAGTGGCAAAAGGAGCAGGGGATGTTGAGTGAAGTAAGGCTTTCATGACATGAAATTGAGTCCACTTGAAAGCCTTTTATTTTAAGACTATGTGCTGCCTACTTTTCCATCTGACAATGTCCCTTCTTACAAAAAACACGGCCCACATAGATGGTGTTGTACTCACTTGGCAAAAGGGAAAACGTATGGGCATCCAAATTAAAATGTTCTAAGCATGTCTGTGAAGTCTGAGAGCTTGGTTACCTCTGTTTTAACATTTCCTGAAATTGTGATTTTTATTTTCTTATTTCAACATGATTTCAATCAAATAGCTCATAAAGACAGTGACCTGGGAAGCAAAAGAAAGGAGGACAGGGTGTGTGGCACAGCTGGGGGCCTGAGCTGCTCCCACTGGAGGAGGACGCAGGTGCAGGCCACGAGGCAGGTGCAGGCCATGCTGCCGGCATTCCTGGGGGAACTCAGTTCCCGCTGCGGCCCGTGGCTACCACATTTGAATGCCAGCCACAGTGGCAGCAGGGCGCTGAGGACAATGAACCTTTAAAAGGGCCCTCTTAGCACCTGTTAGCCAGCAAATGGCAGGAGCCTGGCCGGGGAAGAAGCTGCAGTGTCTGTGGCACCAGGTGCCTCTGAGGGGGTACCCTCAGCCAAGCATTTTTGTGGTGAGAACCGGCTGTCCAGTTGTAGATGGCAGGCAACGACTCAGCAGCTGCCACTTCCACCTCTTTACACACTGCTGTCCCCTCCTGCTGGCCAGTTCCAATCACCAGACCTCCCCTCTACACTCCCACCATCACCCCTCTGGCTCGACTCACTCCTGCCTGCCCCGAAGACTCTGCACTGTCCAGGTGGAGGTGATGGAGGCTAGGGAAGTCCAGAAGAGGCAGGCACAGATCTCCCCTCCACCTCCACTCCCGCCTTGCCCTGGGCTGACCACACAGGCCTGGCTCAACTTTACTCCCCGCCGCGGTCCTGGGCTCTCACTGACAGGTCTCTGAGTCCAGTCCAGCATCCAGGCCTCCCTGACACAGCTCCCCTTTCTCTAAGAGCCTGACCCTGAGCACCCATGTAGATTGCAGACCAGCCTTCCCAGTGGGCAGGACTTCTGGCTTTTGCCCTTGTTTCAAGGCAAAGCAATTTGGGACAAGAAAACCATTTCCAGTCCTCCTGCTCCCCCTTACACCTTAAATATACATTCCCTGGCCCTGGAACCCTCTGAATCACTCCAACTTCCCCACCAACCAGGCTCACCTCCCATCTATGGAAGAGGGGATCCACAGAAACAAAGATCTTCCCAGGTATGGTTTTCAGGCCAAACAGGTGCTCACAGTGGGCACTGGCCAACATCCCGATTGCCTGGGGCTGGGAGTGCAGTGCAGAGGCGCAGACCCCTCTGGGTGCCAGCTGTTGCAGGGCTGCTCTGGACACTGACGGCTGCCCCCACCTGTGCTATCCACTGCCCCAGGGCTGTGTGCCACATGTTGCGGCTGGGGGCACAAGTGTCCTGTGAGACACAAGGGTCTCAGAATCTTTTGGGTCATAGAGTCTTTGGAGTCTCTTGAAAGCTTCGTGCACTCACCCCAGAAAATGCATGTGTGTGCACGTTGTTGCAGTCCGCATGCACGTGCATACACATATACACACATACACACACTGGGCATACCACTGCAGGGGGTGGGACAGCTCTTGTCCATGTCCTCAAGATCCCCAGATCCCAGGTTTAGAATCTCTGTGGAAATGTCACGGCAAGAAAGAGGAATGTCATAGAGGCTTGCATGTGAGTTTTGCTGTGGCATCGATTTGGTTTGTGACCTCTCTCGGGTCTCAGTTTAGCCAGAGCTGTTGTGGCAGCTGGCATAGAGTGTCTTCAGGGCTTTTCCCAGCACTGAAGGGCTGGGGCCTTCAGCTGTGGGGCTGAATGACACCCCACCCCTGCTTCCCAAGGCCAGGCAGGGCAAAGGGAGGGGGTACCGGGTATCTTCCTCAGCAGTACATCCTAGGGAAGAGGGTCAGACAGTCAGAAAAGGGGACCCCAGGAACTACAAGTTTCTCTTTAATAAAAAGAAAACTGCTGAAGCTTTAGGAAGTACAGCCACTTCCTATTTGATTTTTATTTACTTTAAAACAATTTCTCCAAATGTACTCCGTGAGAGAATAACCATCTAGCCTTTGCAAGCCTCTGAGTTCAAAGCCCTGCTCTGTGATTCTCTGGCTGTGTGACCTTAAGCAAGTCATGTTCCCTCTCTGAACCTTGGGCTCCTCATCAATTAAATAACTATCATCCTCAATGACTTTTGTGAAGATGAATGAGGAGACCTGTAAGATGGGCCTTGTGTGAGACTTACCCTAAAGAAAGGAAGCTCCCATTACTATTCTTATTGACACTGGGAGTCGGGGGATCTGGAAAGACAGGTTCCCAGAGATGGGAATGTGAGGCCTCCCAGCAGGACTGGCCATGAGTGAGGAGAAAGTCTGAGTTGACCCCTGAAACCAGGCCCCAGGCCCCAGGGACCCAGGGCAGAGGGCTTTCTGGCAGACCCCCTAGTTAGGGTCTCTCCTTTGAGGCTTTGCACTTTTAGAATCTGAACTCTGACACACACTCAAATTTCATTCATGTTCTTTATTATCTGTCATGGTCCACTTGGTCCTGACCCAGGGGGACCCTGGACCTTGATTCTGTTCTCGACCTCCAGGCCACTCACTGGAGCGTCATGGTGGAAATACAGCTCCATCTCCTGAGTTTCAGATGAACACTTTAATTTGTGGCATCAACCTTTTTATCATCAAAGCACCAGCACTACACACAGAGAGAATTATGGCTAGAACTAATGACAACAGCCTTCACATACACTGACAAAGTGCTGAAACAGCCCATGACAATTTCCAGCCAGCATTTTTTTAACCTAAGTTTAATGAGTTTCATCTCTCCTCTTCTCTCCCTTCCTCTTTCTCCCCTGACTCTCTCCTTCGCTGTCTTCTCCTCTAAGCTCCTGTCCTGGCAGCAGTAGCTAAGGAACTCCACAGAAGAACAGAAGGAGGGTCTACATTTCTCTGTTACTTCACCAATTCGCTTCTAACTTTTTTTTTTTAATGGTTTCTGGCAACAAATCCTGATTGGCACCTTAGTACTGTGGGCAGTTAAACTACAGCAAAGCCAGTGAGGGTCTCCTCTGGGAGTGCACAGCATGACTTTGGAGTCTAACCTGCTTGGGTTCAAATTCCAGAATCCCAGCCCTTATTTGCTATGCAACCTTATTTAATTCCTATGTGAAATGGGGCTCCTGAAGCTCTTCTTATGGTGTTTTAAGAAACTGCTGGCCCCGGCCTGGGCACTGATCCTGGTGTGAGAGGAGGCCTCCCTCCCTCGACCATGCTAGGTTAATGAAAACACTGGGGCATCTTTTGGAAGTGGGAAGTGCAGGACAGGACCAGAGTCAGGAGCCCAGAAGAGCTGGGCAGCAGGCAGACTGAGCTCCGGAGGCTGGAGGTGAAGAGCAAGAGACACGGAGGCACAGCAAGCCCTGGTTTCAAATCCTAGCACCACCACCAACTCATTTAGTAAAGGTGGACAATTTTATAACTCTTTAAGCTTCAAGTTTCTCATCTGAAAACGGGATAATGAAAGTAGGAATCTCACTTGCTGTGAGGCGTTAAGAGGTATATTGTGTTAAAGCACTTGGCCCAGCGCAAGGCAAGCCCTCTGCAGACAGCGATTGTGAGACAGACCCCTGCTGCTATCTTAGTCCTGGATTTCCATCAGTGAAATCAGAGTTGTGCCAGAGGCCTCTAGGCTCTCTCCTCAACTCTAGGATCAGTGCTTCTAGGAAACTGGCTAAGGGCAAGGTGAACAAAAACGGTGTAGCCAGTGGCCGTGCTCACCTGCCGTGCTCAGGTGTGGCCCTTAAAGTGCTTAGCAGAGGGGCCGGGCGCAGTGCCCACTCTCAGCAATGGGCCCGAGGCCCGCAATGCGCCAGGCTGGCAGGGGGAGGGACCCTACGCGCTGCGGCCGAAGGGTACAAGTGCCCAGGCTCCAGCGTCCCTGCCTGGTGGCAGTCCCGGGTAGGAGGGGGTGCTCCATGGACGCCCACGCATTCTCCTGCTCGTGCATCACTCACCGTCCAGTCATCGCGCAGTCCAGAAGCCACTGCATGTGTCGTGCCCTCGCTTGCTCCGGAGCTGCGCCCGCAGCGCCTGCTGCCTCCGGGTTTCAGCGGCTCGGGGCCAGGCCCGCCCCTCGCCCCGCCCCTCGCCCCGCCCCTCGCCCCGCCCCTCGCCCCGCCCCTCGCCCCGCCCCTCGCCCCGCCCCTTGCCCCGCACTTCCAATGGCGCCGCCCTGGCCTCTCCGTCCTGCCTCGGGCACGCCCCTCACTCCGCACTGGGCAATGGCACCGCCCCGTCTGCCCCGCCCCGCCCCGCCCCGGGAACACGGGTAGGGTCCGGGAGCCGGGCGGTGCCCTAGGGGCGGCGGGGAAGGTTTGGGGTGAGCGGTCTGTCAGGTGTCTCCAGGCCACTGCTCAGGACGCCGCGCGTCTCCTAAGTTCTCGAGGGAGTCCCGGGACGCGCGTAGAAAGCAGCCCGACTCAGCCCCGAGGGGTTCGGAGTGCGGGTGGCGGCCAGGGACTTTGGGGATAACACGGACTCCTGGACTGCCAACAAAGGCCGCTGAGCAGGCGCTGCATTCACTGCCGTCGCTTGCAAGCATGCTTGGTGGGGCGTGTAGTCTGGGGAGGCTTATCGGTAAACCCGGAGCTTTTGTTATTTATTGCTTAAAGGGCACCTTTGTATAGTCTGGCTGTTTGCTTGGCATGGCCTTAGAACTCCTTGTCGTTTAAGAAATCCGATCTGGTGAACAAGAAGTTAGTCTTTCCCAGTCACTGCCTCTTGGACGAAGAATAGCCAGCAAGGAGGCAGAGAGGACAGAAAACCACAGGCCATCTGGGGAACTGAGTCCAGCTCAGGGTTTCTGGGGTGTGGAGGTGGCATGGCTGGGGCTGGGGTTGGTGGAAAACATTTGCGATTTCTGCTTTAACTCACCATTCCCAGCTCTGACCTCTGGACCTGTTCTCTGCTACCCCTAACATAAATCGTTTTAGTTTCATTCAATGTGCGTTTCCTATTATTTTTAGGGTCTCATGGCCATTTTGGAATCTGATATGGATCTTTTAGAAAATGCAGGTGGCCACATGCACCAAAATCAGCCTGGGATTTGAGTCTCATGGGTCCCTGAACCCCGACTTAGAGGGGCTGTGCCAGTGCTTGTATGGCTGCTGTATGACCTAAGTAGCAACCCCCACCTGCAAAAAGTGACAGAACTAAAGATGCCCAGTCCGGGGGCCCTTCCATTTCTGCCTTTGCTTGAATTTTTGGAGAATGGCCCATCCTTTGACAGCTCTGAGGGTCCCTGTGGTTGGTGACTTGTCATGACACATTTGCTCTTCCACAGCCCAGGCAGACCTCATCAAGTCTGAGACCAATAATTGGGTGCTTCCAAAGGGTTTTTAAAACAGTAGGTAAAATTCAATATAGCTGTCAACTTCTGAGCATGAGATCCTAAGAATTTAATCACTCCTAATAGGAGAAGTAAACGTAGCACCAGGGAGACATCCAGTTTCCCTGGGCTCTCTGGAGCTCTAGCGTGAATGACTCTCTCTGACCTAGTTAGTGCTATTCACAGGGCCATGACTGCTCTGAGTGAGGACTGGGTTTGGGACAGCAACCCCATGTGTCCTGTGCAGGCATTGTGGCTCAGACACTATGCTGGTGCCTTACACCCGGGATCCTATGCAGTTCCCTCAGCACTCCTGGGCAGTTGGTATTACTGTTTGCATTTTTTAAAAATTTCCATTTTGATTTTAGATTTAGGGGATACATGTGCAGGTTTGTTACAGTTGCACATTGTATGGTGCTGAGGTTTGCGCTTCTATTGATCCTGTCACCCAGGTAGTGAGCATAGTACCCAATAGGAAGTTTTTTACCCCTTGCCCTTCTCTCTCCCTCCTGCTTTTGGAGTCCCCAGTGTTTGTTGCTTTTATCCTTTTTTTTTTTTTTTTCGGAGACGGAGTTTCGCTCTTGTTACCCAGGCTGGAGTGCAATGGCGCGATCTCGGCTCACCGCAAACTCCACCTCCTGGGTTCAGGCAATTCTCCTGCCTCAGCCTCCTGAGTAGCTGGGATTACAGGCATGCGCCAACATGCCCAGCTAATTTTTTGTATTTTTAGTAGAGACGGGGTTTCACCATGTTGACCAGGATGGTCTCGATCTCTTGACCTCGTGATCCACTCGCCTCGACCTCCCAAAGTGCTGGGATTACAGGCATGAGCCACTGCACCCGACCCGCTTTTATCTTTATGTCTAGGTGAACCTGATATTTAGCTCTTGCTTATAAGTGAGAACATGTGGTGTTTGATTTTCTGTTTCTGCATTAGTTTGCTTAGGATAATGGCATCCAGTTGCATCATGCTGCTGCAGAGGACACAGTTTTATTCTCTTTTATGGCTGTGAGTGCTTGCATTTTACATCGGACACAGATGTCCATTGTCACCGTCCTCAGTTCCTTAGGAAGGAAGGGTCACCTTTTCTTTCAGTTTCAATAGAACTGGGTGTGGTCTCCAGCTCCCTTATGGTAGAGGCTGCGGTTACTGTCAGTTGCCAGCCAATGTCCATTCCCTTCTTTGGAAAAAAGAAAGCAAGAAAAAGAGATAGGAAAGAAGGAAAAGAACAAGAAGGAAGGAAGAAAGGGAGAGAGAGAAGGAAGGAGGGAGGAAGGAAGGAGGGAAGTATGGAGGGAAGGAAGGAAGGAGGAAAGAGGGAAGGAGAGAGAGAGGAAAGAGAGAAAGAGGGAGGGAGGGAGGGAAAGGAGAGAGAAAAAACAACTTGTCTGTAGCAGCAACAGGCCAGCCCTTAGTTATGGATCATGCCCCATAGTGGGTCATGAAATTAATTTAGGGATGATATGACTAGTACTTAAAAAATGGAAGAGAAAATATCAGTGTATAGAATGAATAGTAAATATAAGTTGTGTTTTATGGAACTTTTTGTTTGCATTATATTTCCGTTATCTGTGCTTCTCACTGTGGGTTACAGTTAAAATAAACAGCTGTCTAAGTCAGTCTTGACAATCCTTTTTGTAGCTTTTTTCAGCTTCCTTTGAAGCTAGAAGTGGCCATAAGACCTACTTCTAGGCATAGAGACAGGGGAAGGTGTGCTGCGGGAGGAGAGATTTGAGGGATAGTAGAGATAATTTTTGCTTTCCTGGTAGAAAGAACAGATGTCTCTCTTGCCTGCCTGTCTCAAATGGGGACATGATGTGTAATGTCTGGAGCATTGGCAGCCACATTGAGATCATAATGCAACATGTCCGCATGCCGAGGCTGGCAGGGCATAAAGATCAAAGGTGTCTGGATCCTTCTTAACATCATGGAGCTTCTGCACCATCCCTGCACTGCCTACTCCAGACTCCCTAACATGGAGAAAAATTAGCCTCTATTTCTTTAAGGCAGAGATGGTAAACCTTCTCTATACAGGGCTGGATAGTAAGTGTTTTAGGCTTTGTGGGCTAAATGGTTTGTGTCACAACTACTCACCACTACTATGGTAGTTTGAAAGTAGCCATAGACAATATGTAAACCAAAGGACATGGCTGTGGTTCTCAGAAAACTATTTTAAAAAATGGGTGGCAGGGCTGTAGTGTGCCAACCCGTTCCCTAGATGATCTTGTCCTCTAATTGTCTCTCTGAGCTCGTCTCCTCCTACTGCCTCTCCTTCTCCCTGCTCTGGTCACACTGTTTCTCCCACACACCCAGCCTGTTGCTGTCTCAGGGTCATTCCTTCCCTTGGAGGGCTCTTCCCCCTGAAGTCCGCAGCGTGCCCTCCTTCCCCTCCTTCAGGTCTTTAATCACAAGTCACCTCCTCCTTAAGGCCTTCCCTGGCCCCTCTGTGAATGCCCCTCCCTGACCCGCGCATACCACTATGGCATGCTGTGTATTCCACTTCTTTATCATGAGCTCCTAGAGGAAGGGACACTATGTTTCCTTAAAAACTGATTGTGTCTGGATTGTCACAGTGTTTAATTAATATTTGATGTATGATTGATTTTTTTTTCTTTTTGCCAAATTCAAGTAAGAAAACAGACTCAGGGAGGCCGAGTGCCCCCTCCAAATGACATGTGCAGATAGTGGTAGAGTCCAGGTTTGTGCCTGGTGTCTGTGCCACTGGGGAGTGAGGGAAAACAACATCTACCTCTAATGGAACACACTGGGTCTCAGGGGAGCCGAGGCCACACAGAAGTTCCTGTTAGGCTCCTTGCCCCAGTGCGTCACCCCAGTGAAGGAGGCCTTTGGGAGTCCATTAAGTGAGCAGGGCGTCCTGTTCATCTTGGGCAATTGCATTCTTTTTGGCCTTCTCAGAAAGACTTAGGAAATGCCATTATTCTGCAAGCAGTTCAGATTGACTTGTAAGATCCATAAAAAGACAAATGGAAACACTCATGAGCCAGTGTTTTTATGAAAGAGCCACAGAGGATAAATTCATGTTTGATTTGCAAGTAGGGAAGCTCATAAGAGCCTAAGAGCCTGATAAAGCCTACCGGACCTGTCTGTCAGGCAAGGCCGCCACCAGGCAGGCTGCTCTGTGGGGTTCTGGCTTGAGGCATCTTGGCACCAGGGCGCAGATTCCAAAAGACCGAAAAATTACCTTCTTTCCTTTGCTGCTTCCAGGGGGAAATGCCTGGGTACAATCACATGTTGTTGAGATGTAATTTAGATTTTTGAGTCTTCAAAAACAAGTTTATATATCTTGATGTAAATGATATTAATAATGAGAACCATCTTCAAGCTATTCCCCTAAAACAGAAAACGGGATTTTGAATTAATTACTGATTGATCTGATTGATTCCTTAAGGCCTTTTATGGATGGCTTTATATGATTTCCCCCCCTTCATTGTATCCAGCATTAAATTAAGAACAAATGACTTTTTCTTTTCCCTCCCTCCCTCTCTCTTTCTTTTCCTTCCTTTCCTTCTCTTTCTTTCTTTATCTTTTTCTCTCTTTCTTTCATTCTGCCTCTCTTTCTTTTTCATTCTCTTTCTTTCTTTCACCTTCCCTCCCTCCCTCCCTCCCTCCCTTCCTCTCTCTGTGTCTTTCTCCTCTCCTTTGGCAGGTCTTGCTCTGTCCAGGTTGGAGTGCAATGACAATCACAGCTCACTGCAACCTCGACCTCCTGTGCTCCAGTGATCCTCCTACCTCAGCCTCCTTCCTAGCTGGGACTATAGGCATGTGTCAGCACACTCAGCTAATTTTTAAATTTTTTGTAGAGACAGGGTCTCTCTATGTTGTCCAGCTTGTCTCGAACTCCTGGACTCAAATGATCCTCTTGTCTCAGCCTCCCAAAGTGCTGGGAATACAGCCATGAGCCACGATGCCCACCACAAATGACTTTTTCAAGCAATTTTTACAAAAGTCTGTGTGATTCCAAATGTGTATTCTTTAGAAAACAGTCGACGATTGTGTGTGCTTGGCAGGAAGAGACCACGTATAGAATGTTTCTTGCTCTTCTGTTTGCTTTGGTGAAATCCTTGACCAATGAGGTCATCCCATTGCATGATTTTTTTTTTTTTTTTGAGACGGAGTTTCGCTCTTGTTACCCAGGCTGGAGTGCAATGGCGCCATCTCGGCTCACCGAAACCTCCGCCTCCTGGGTTCAGGCAATTCTCCTGCCTCAGCCTCCTGAGTAGCTGGGATTACAGGCACGCGCCACCATGCCCAGCTAATTTTTTATATTTTTAGTAGAGACGGGGTTTCACGATGTTGACCAGGATGGTCTCGATCTCTTGACCTCGTGATCCACCCGCCTCGGCCTCCCGAAGTGCTGGGATTACAGGCGTGAGCCACCGCGCCCGGCCCATTGCATGATCTTAACATACAGATGACTTTTTGAGGATTTACCACCAATTTTCAGGTGAATTCTCAAAAAATCTGCATACCACATATCTTTCCTTTCTATGTGAAATGGTTTTCATTAACTCCATTTGTTAGCATATAAAGAATAACTTTAGGTTAATATATTTTACTCTTCAACCCATACCAGAGGCAGCCTAGAAATGATAATTTATTCCCCAAATGCACATAAAGTTTAATGATACATGCTGGGTAAGTGCCTTCTTGTTAAACACACACATACACACACACACATACAATTTTATGTATTATTTTTCCTTCATGATTATGCTTTAGAAAAGCCTTTGCATCCCACTCTGCAGAACTAATAAGTGCTTGAGCACAGGGTTTCCTAGGAGGGAGGGAGCTTGCTTCAAAAGATGATATAGTTAAAAATTGCTGCTGAAACTTCCTTTTGGGGAAAAAATAAGTGATTGGTTCAAGCCCTTTCTCTACTTGGTCTCTGAGGAAAGGGTGAGCTGCCTAACACAGGTCTAATGCAAATACATCTGTGAGGACAAGGATGGGCTTTCCACCCAACAGAACAAACTGCAAAGCTGGAAAGGGACATCTCTCCTCTTTCCTAGGCTGCCCCTGCCTCCCCAGGACTGTGTCACCTCCCCACCCATCCACACTTCACCACCCTTCTTCCTTTGCCTTGAGCTGTGCTCCTGGGGGGCATAGACAGTGTGGGGTTGCTGGTAAGCTGATTATTAATAATGGACATTGTAATTGCTGTGAGTTGATAACATCTTAAAAATAAGACGGCTGGTCGTGATGGCTCACGCCTGTAATCTCAGCACTTTGGGAGGCCGAGGCGGGTGGATCCTCTGAGGTCAGGAGTTCCAGAGCAGCCTGGCCAATATGGTGAAACCCCGTCTCTACTAGTAACACAAAAATTAGCTGGGTGTGGTAGTGCACAACTGTAATCCCAGCTACTTGCGAGGTTGAGGCAGGAGAATCGCTTGAACCTGGGAGGTGCAATGAGCCAAGATTGCACCATTGCACTCCAGCCTGGGCGACAGCGTGAGACTCCATCTCAAAAAAGAAAAAGACGAAAATAATTACTGTGATGCAAGACTCCTGAACAAACTGCATTTTCAATATAACTCTAATTTTAATAACATCAGAAAGCGGCTTTATGTTGTTCAATATTTTGATCGTTTAACAAACAGCAGAACTGTAAAAGGAATGTAGGCATGAAACAGTGCAGGGTATGAGGGTTTACAGAAGGACAGCGCTTCTCAAAAGATTATGTCTTTAAAACAGATTTTCCTTCACAAAGAGCCTGGTGTTGCAGCTTGGGCTCCAGAATTCCTATGAACAGTGAGACATGACTGAGATGACTGACATGCAAGGCTGTGAACTCGTATGTGATCGGGACCTTCCCTCAAGCCAGGAAGTGAAACAGCCGAAGGAAGTGGAGACCTCCCAGATGGAAAAGGAAAGGAACCTCGAGAGGGCACAGCACATTTGCACAAACAAGGGCTATCTGTCCAGCTCCTGGATTGCGCATTTTAAAACAGACCATCCTCAGGGCAGTCTGGGAAAACCCACCAGCCAGACAGTGTGGCTGCTCCCAAGTCCTGGAGGGAAGCTCTGTGCTCTCTTTTAAGTATGCAGCTTCCAAGGAATGTAAAACATTCCCCAAGGGTGAAGGGCCAAGCTGGCCCACAGCTAGCCAGACTTGACCTGTTAACCCTGTGTTTAAAGATGCTTCAGTTGAGTTGACCTCACCTCCCAGCCTGCCATCAAAGCCACCTCTGTTAAGCCTCCCGTTTGATGGGGGCTGCCTATGCCCAAGCTGCCTTCCCAATCTTCCTAACTATGAACTAAGGACTTGTGTTTAAGGAAGGATAGAGCCATGTAATTGCAAATCATCTTAAGTTTTGTCTCTGTTTGGGAATTATCTCTGGCTTTTCACCTTGAAAACATATGCTCTCAAAATAATGAATAACTTGTCGACCTTGTAGCTGGAACAGAATTAGAAGGATTAGTGTATTAATCAGGGTTTTCCAGAGAAACAGTATATATACTTATATATGTATTTCCTATTGAGGTCAAGAGAGAAAGATAGAGATGGGTATAGCCAGCTAGGTAGCTCACTATGTAGCTAGATAGATTCAAAGGAATATTTGGCTCATGTAATTGTGGGGTTGCCAAGTTCAAAATCTGCCGGGCTGGCCCCAGTGGACTGGGGATTCAGGTAAATTGATGTTGCAGTGTTGAGTCTGAAATCTGCAGGCCAGCAAGCTGGAAACTGAATCAGGGCAGTCTTGAGGCAGAATCACTTCTTTTTCAGGCCACTTCAGTCTTTGCTCTCAAAGTGTTTAGTTGATTGGATGAAGCCCACCCACATTATGAAGGGAAGTCTTCATTACTCAAAGTCTGCTGATTTATATGTATGTGTCATCTGAAAAAAAAATACCTTCACAGTGACATAGAGACTGATGTTTGATCAGACGCACCATGGGCTAAGCAAGTGGACACCTAGAATTAACCATCACAACGAGGAAGTGTAGAGAGTTTCACCCACAGCTCATACTCATATTCTTATCAGGACAGACTCTGTGGCAGAATGTGGCTTGATTCCAAGGTTCCTTAGCATGTACTTTTTTTCTGGGATTTCATGTACTTGTGCAACCTGTGGCAATTTCTGAGAAAGTTTTGTATCTCCATTGGTCTAATAAACCTTAGGGATTGGCAAATATTTTCTGCAAAGGACCAGGTAATGAATATTTTTCTATTTGCAGGCCACATTATCTCTTTTGCAACTGCACAAGCAAAAACAGCCATAGGCAATATGTAAGTGAATGAGTGTGGCTGTGTTCCAATAAAACTTTATTTACAAAAACAGGCAGAGGGCCTGATTTGGGCCACAAATAAAGAAGAGTTTGTGTGATATCTCTCTTTGGCAGGATCTTTTCTCCCTGCCAAACCTGGTGAAGGAGATGGATAAGTGACACTGTAGGTTGGGATGCTTTTAGTTGTGAGGAATAATAAACCCAAACAACGGAGATTTTATGACCTCACATAATAAAAATCTCCAGCAATGGGTAATTCCGGACTTGGTTAATTCAGTGTCTCGAAGTCATCTTGAAAGGCCCAAGTTCTTTCCATCGGTGCTCATTGCTATTTTTAGCATATATGTTTAGTTCTCCTTGACACTTGCAAATGATTTCCGTGCTTTCCCTCAGACACGCCCACATTCAGGGGAAGAAGAGGAAGGGTGTGTTACAGTGAGGCTCCTTTGATTGTTTTATTTTTTGAGACAGGGTCTTGCTGTATTGCCCAGGCTGGAGTAACACGATCACAACTCACTGCAGCCTTGACCTCTCAGGATCAGTTGATCCTCCCACCTCAGCCTCCTAAGTAACTGAGATTACAGGTGTATACCGCCACACCTGGCTAATTTTTTGTAGAAATGGTGTCTCACTTTGTTGTCCAGGCTGGTCTCAAACTCCTAGTTTCAAGCGATCCTCCCGTCTTGGCTTCCCAAAGGGCTGGGTGTACAGACATGTGCCATGGGTCCGCACCTGGGGATCCTTTTCATATTGATGGAAGGAAACCTTTCCCAGAAGCTTCCCAGTCACCTTCCATTTCTTTCACTGGCAGGACTAGGGTGCAGGCACCCTGGGGAGGGTGGACCACTGTGACTGACCCAGTGTAGGACATGGCTGGCCAAGGGAGAAAGGTCCATGAGCTGGGAAAATTCAAGCTCCATCAGAAAGCAGGGGGTCAACAGTGTCGCCTGGAGGAAGCCCTGAAAAGCCTGCCACAACTCCACAGAGTCCCAGCAGCTGAGCGGTGTCTATTCCAGGGGCAAGATCACTGCCTCCAATGTGTGAGTTAGGTCTCAAGAGGGAGGGAGGGAACAGGCTGGAGAGACGGAAGTCTGGGAGACAGCTCCTAGGAGTGAGGCTCTGGGCAGCTGGGAGAGGATCCAGAGAGGGGCAGAGAGAGAGGGAGTGTGGCCAGGAGCACAGGGGGCTGCTCAGGCCAGAGAAATGGGAACTGAAAATGCCCCTGGAGAAGGAGAGAGCCGTAGCTGGGCCTGAGGCCAGAAAAGCCTCCATGGGCTGCTGGGGGCTTGGGGAGGTGGCAGCGAGCTCTGCGCTCAGGGCACAAGTGGCCTTTGGAGGCTGGGTGCTGGCTACACTCTGTCTGCCAGCCTTCTCTGTAAGTCCCAGGCATTGGAGCACAGCAATCAGGAACAGCAGGAGACCTGGGCCCTTAGAAGGAAACTGAGGAGCAGCTTGGATGTCCATGCTGTGTTCCTGAGTATTACAGTGTATTTCCTCGCCACTTCTTACTTGCATGGTGAGACCCTGCATGAGGAGACCCTGCTGAGGTTAAGGTTCTTGTTCTGGGCTTGGAAGTAGCAGGGCTGGGGCCTGGTAGGAGAGCTTGGCACAGCTCCCAGGCTCTGCTGGGGCCCAGCTCTTCTCAGGAACTATCAACCACTCAGGGAAAACGCAAAGGGCACCAGGCTTCTAGCAGTGTGAGCAGCACAGTATGGGCCACGCCGAGGGCAGGCAGAGCCCACTCCCCCCGGCACTGTGTGTCTGGGTGTGGGTTGCTTAGTGCTCAGAATGGCAATGGCCTCTGAGTAAAGGCTGCACAAAGGCGAGAATGGAGTCAGCAGCAGTCACAACCAAAGTGGGGAGTGGCTCCGTTTGCCTTCTCTATCTAAGCCTTCTCTACCCCTTTCTCATGTTTCCTTTGTCCCCCGCATCAACCAGCCACCCGTTCCTCCTCTTCATCAGCACTGCCACACCCCACCCTGAACACTTAGCACCCCATGTGACTTAGCTGGAGGGAGCCTGCTGTGGACTGAATTGTGCTCCCCTAAATTCGTATGTTGTAGCACTAATCCACAGTGTGATGGCGTTGGGAAGTAGGGCCTTTGCCGGGTGACTGGATCGTTTGCATGGAGCCCTCCTGCATAGGATTAGTGCTTCTGTAAGCAGACACACAAGAGAGATAACTTCTTTTCCCCATGTGAGACTATAGCAAACAGGCAGCTGTCTGTGACCCAGGAAGCCAGCCCTCCCTAGAACCTGACCATGCTGGCACCCTGATCTTGGACTTCTAGCCTCCCCTCCAGAACTGTGAGGAAGAAACGTTTGCTGCTTGAGCCACCCAGCGTATGGTATTTGTTATGGCAGCCCAAACGGAGTGAAACAGAACCTTAGGGGTCACCTGGTCAAAACTCTCCTTCTTCAGATGATGAGAGGAGAGAGGCCCAGGCCATCGGGCAGGTGAGGTCTGTGTCTAGTCTCAGAATTTGGTTTCCTGATGGCATTAAGAATCTCTGCTCTGAGCCTGGAAAGAAGACAGGCTCTACATGTTTTTAGCTGTGTGTAAATTACCATGCAGTATGGTTTCCCATCTATAGAATGGGGCTGTAAGGGACCTGGCCTCACAGGCTCTGGGGATTGGAGGAGACGGAGCAAGCAAAGCACTGAAGCCACTGAGCTCTCAGCGCTCTCAGCGGTTAGTGTCATTGCTGTTGATGCGCCTGCTTGCCTTATTTTCTTTGTACTGCACAAACACCTTCTTTGTTATGTATGGAAAATAAATCCACCTGCTTCCGACCTGATGGACTGGGCCACGCTTCCTTTGTCTCAAGATAGACAATGATGTGTGTGATAAGATTCTAGCCCTGCTTCTGAAGCTCAACTGAAATCTGCCTTCCCAGACTTTCCTCTGCCTGACTTCTCCTCTCACAGCACACTGCTTGCGATTTTCCTGTAGCACCATGTCTGCCTCAAGTCAGTCACACATTTGGCCTGTGTAGGAAGCACACAGCATGCCAGACTCACCCCCTCAGCCCAGCACCTTGTGAGATGCCTGGTCCACACAGTAGGTGCTTAGTAAATGTTTGCTGAGTTAAACTGACTTTTGTCCTCAGCAACCTATTCTCTAAATTTATACTGATGCTGCTAGTTTAAAAGAAAGGAACATGTTTCAATGTGAAAAGAGGAACCCAAGACTCGGGGCCTGCAAATACCTCATCCAGTTTCCTAGAAGCTGGAAACCGAAGCTGTAGTGGGCTGGCGGCACCCTCACCCCTGCTGGAGCATGTGCAGCCTCAGACAGAAGCACCTATTTAGGGACAAATGAATAATCAAAGGCATGGCCCATTTGCTTTTACTCTTTATCTGCTCTTTGAAGAGAAAGGTGAGTTGAAACTCACAGAGGCTTCCATATCCATGAGGGAGCAAACATCACCTTGGATGGGCTCTTGCTCCTGCCCCAGTTACTTCCAGTACAACCTTCTCTGGTTCTGATACTCCCCACTTTCTCCAGATCCCTGTCTTGAGACTATGCAAAATTTCCAGAAGCTCATACTGTAAAAAGAATTGCACAGCATATGTCTAGACTCAGTGCTGGATTTTCCTTGGGCTTGCTCCAAATGCTTTCTGGTAATGTGTACAGTTGGGCATCCCTGAGGCTTGGAGCTGGCAGGACCTTTTGGGATGGCCTCATCCCTTGGGTTTCATGTGGGGAATGGCCCAAGGCTCCAAACCCCAGCAGAGTCAAGTGGGACCATACTCCTGAACTCCTGGCTTCCTGTATGCTGCTATTGTCTCTATGCAGCTGTTTCACCCTTGTCATAATGGGAAATTAAGGGCATAACATTCCACTTAGCAGCAACTTGGCTTCTTGAAATACTTCTTTCCTGTGCAAAGATCATGACATGACTCAGTTCTTCCTTCTTCTCTGGACAACGACAAGACATTCAGCCTGTTAAGCAAGTACCATGGGAAATCCCACTTCGGCCAATAGAGACAGTTCCTCTTTATCTAATGTGAACACTGCCCTTTTGCTCCCCTTTCCAGGTGGTCAACAGCTGACTGTCCACCAGCGGGCTAGCAGCTGAGCCCAGGGCTTTGAGGGACTGATGATAGCTGGAGGGCTGACCAGCTTGCAGAGAAAGCTTGAAATCTTGGGCACACAGGGAATGGAGCGAGAGATTTTCCCATTTGGACATATCAAGAGTATGTTCTCTTTGAGAGATTGGTGAGGAGTGAGATGGGGTAGCATTCCAGACAAAGAGGGTCAAGTTTGTTTCTCACGCAAACACGCCATTGGCAAGGTACAGGCGCTAGGCTGAGCTGACAGCAGCAGATAGGCCTTGATGAGCATGACTTCCAGCCTGCAGAGAGAGCTGCAGCCCAGCAAGAAGGGAGTAAATGGCCCCAGAGCAGCTGTAGGCACCCATGTCCCAGGAAAAGAGCATTTAGGGGCCAGGAGGATCCTGTCCATACTTCACTTATATCTTCATATTTAATTCTCAGACATTTTTGGAGGTCAGCACTATTATTATTGGTTCTTTATAAGTGGAGAAACAAAGGTTCAGAGGAGTTCCATAAGCTCTAGCCACACAGGTGGTGAAGGACAGATACAGGACTCAAGCCTAGGTCTCGTGCACCTGACGGTCAGAGTGCTCATCAGTGCACTCCATTTTCTCATGGTCGTGGCAAAAAAGTAAAAATTAGGAGCAGTACTTTAGGACTCAGTAGCTCAGATACTCCATTTTCTAGAAAAACAACTATTTTACTGGAGAAAATGATAAATAATAATTTAAATATCTGGAAATTGTCCTAAGGGCACACAACAAATGGAGAAACACTCATTTAAGAAATCTAATAAATTTTGGTAAAAACAGTGAGGGAAGGTCCATGGCGTTTGAACATGACCCACTTCCCTACAATCTCTCAGTTCTGCCTTATGGAAACTCTGCTCTAGGGGGTCTACTCTGGGCGGGTGTGGTCAAGAACACAGGGCTTCCTCTCTGAATAGCTCTCAGTCTAGGCTACGATTTCACTCTGGGAGGGGCAAGATGCTGTTTCTCATTCCCCTTGGCCCTGTGCTGCAGAAACTCTATTCTAGAGAGGCATGGCCAAGATGACGGAGGCTTACTTCCTCTTCTGAGCACCGAGTCATTTAGCAGAAGCTCTATTGCAGGAGCAACAGACTGAGAATACTGGAGCCTTGATTACTCCACCCCAACTCACTCCCAGGGCAGAGGTTCCACACTGAAAGGAGCAAGCTGAGAATAGCAGGGGCCATTCTCCTTAGTACCTACTTGTAGAGCAGAGGTGTCACTCCAGTGAAGCAGGTAGCTGTTCCCACTCCCAGCTCCTTTGCAGTGCTTCAGACGTTCTACCCAGGGAGAAAGCAGACAGTAAGAATGAAGAACATACAGCTCTGCCTGAGAGGAAGGATTTTGTTCAGAACAGGATGTGGATAATTCTGTGCATCAGACTCTCAGTGAAAACAATGAATATCTTGGTGGAGAGCAACTAAAAGGGTGCTCATAACTCTGTGACACTGGTAGCAATAAGCAAAAGGGCAGGGCAACCAGAAATTTAACAGATAACTGGGAAAAGAGACAGCCAAGATCCCAAGAGCCCTCTTGGCATCACAGTGAATTCTGGGAGTTAGGAAGGCTGAACGTGTACTAGGCCATACCCACTCAGGAGCAATCAGAGCAGAATGTGGGGCAACTTGAAAACACTCTCCAATTTACACACAAATCCATCAAAAAAAGGGGGGGAAGTGGTAGGTGCCTCACTGGCACAAGGGCTTAAACACACATTCTGACCAAACACTAGATTGGAGCAACTCCTAGAAAGCTAGGCCAAAAAATAAAAATAAAATAAAATCACATACATTTCTGGCAGTCTGGAACACAGTATTCTAGGCTCAAGATTGTGCCCTCTTAGAAATGATCAGAGAAGAGACATCCTAACTACCGGTCCCTGGGTGAATGTAGAAATAAATGTAAACTCCTTGAATTTTGGTAGAGGCCTCCAAACCCTATGCCCCTAGTTAGATACAGACTTAAGGGGGCGTAATCACAACTTTTGACCAGTAAATGGCTTATGCCGACCCAGGAGAAATCCTGAGATAATCAGTCTAAAAGATTAAAAACAAAGAAAAAATTCTGAGCAAGAACACTGGAAGCTGAACATTTGGGAAAAAGTGACTGACTTCATAGAATTAGTCCATACCAATCAATAAACAAACAAATGAATAAACAAACAATAACAAGAGACCAGGTAAAAAAGGAAGGAGAATCAGTATTCAGAATTGATACCAATTATGTTCTAAAATGTTTAAATAAGAGAGCGTGATAGCTAGGGAAAATAGCAAGCGGTAGAGACAACTTTTGAGGGATCCCAGGTATGGAACTTAGCTGATAAAGACATGAAAGTAGCTGTTATAAATATGTTCAGTGAACTAAAGAAAACCACATTTAAAGAATGAAAGAAAAGTATGATGATGTCTTACCAAATAAAGAATATCAGCAAAGAGATATAAATTATTTTTAAAACAGATCAAATGGAAATTCTAGATTTGAAAATTATAATAAATGAAATTAAAACTTCACTAAAGAGACTCAACAGTGGATTTGAGATAGTAGATGAAAGAATTAGCAAACTTGAAGATAAATTGACAGAGATTATGCGACCTGATTGATGGTAATAAGGATGGAGAAGAAGGAACACAGCATCAGAATAATGTGGGACACTATCAAGCACACCAACATATCCATAATGGAAGTATTAGAAAGAGAGGAGGAAAAAAAGGAGCACAATAAATATTCTAAGAAATAATGGTTGAAAAATTCCTAAGTTTGATAAAAAACATTAACATGAATATCAAAGAAACTCAATGAATTTCAAGAATAAATGCAGAGACCTACATTCAGACACATTATCATCAAAATGTTGAAGATAAACACAAAGAGAAAATCTTTAAATCAGTAAGAGAAAAATGACTTATCATATGTTAGGGAACCCCCATGAGAATAATAGCTGACTTTTCATCAAAAACAATGGAGACCAGAAGGCAGTGTGAGGACATTCAAAGTGCAGAAAGTAAAAATAAAAAACAAAAACAAAAACTGTTGACCAAGAATCGTATATCTAGCAAAACTCTTTCAGAAACAAAGGTGAACTAAAGATACTCCCAGGCAAACAAAAGCTGAAAGAGTTTGTTGCTAGTAGACATACCTACCTAATAGGAAATACTAAAGAAAGCCTGACAATGACAATAGCAGCACAGGAGGCAGGTGGAAACAAAGTTACATTGCAGAGATGAAATGAAACCAGATGGTAACTTGAAGTCAAAGAAGCAAATGAAGGGAACTAGATGGTTAATGAAAAGGTTAACATAAGAAGTGATAAATATGTACTCCTTTCTTCTTTCAGCTTCTTTATAAGACTTGATTGTAAAAAGTAATAGTTACAACAATGTGTTGCTGAGTTTGTAATACTTACAGATCTAATATATGCTAGTAATAGTATGGGAAGTGGGGGACAGAATAGAGCTATGCAGGAGCAAAGTTTTTATATCTCAATAGAATTAAGTTAGTATAAATCTAAAGTAGATTTTGATATGTTATGGTGTGTGTTGTAATCATTAGAGTAATCCCCAAGAAAATAATTCAAAAATATAATTTAAAAAATCATAAAAGGAACTCAATTTTGCACTAGAAAATTTTTATTTATACAAAAGAAGGCAGTAAAGGGGACACAGAAACAAAAAATACACAAGAAATATAGAAAAGTAGAAGCAAAGTGGCGGAGAGGATGAAGAGAAGCTGGTTACTAGGTACACATATATGGCTAGATAGAATATATATAAGCTCTAATGTCTGACAGCCGAGTAGGGTGACTGTAGTTAGCAGCAATGTATTGTATATTTCAACATTGCTAGCAGAGAGAAATCGAAATGCTCCCAACATATAGAAATGATAAATATCTAAGGTGATGGATAGCCCAAGTACCCTGACTTGATCATTACACATTCTATGCATGTAACGAATACTCTCATTTATCCCATAAATATGTAAAATATTATGTATCAATATAAAAAAGCAAAATGGGATATATAAATCCTATCACATAAATAACATAAAATGTAAATGAATTCAATGATCAGATTAAAAAATGGTAGTTACTGGATTGAATAACAAAACAAGATTTAACTATATGTTGTCTACAGGATACACATTTTAGTTTCAAAGACACAAACAGGTTGAAAGTGAACAATGAAAAATATTTACTGTGCAAATGGCAATCATAAGAGAACTGTAGTGGCTACAGTAATGCCAGAAAAAATTGACTTTAATAAAAAAAAAGTGACTAAAGATAAAGAGAGACATTCCATAATAATACAAAGTCAATGCATAAGAAGATATAAAATTACTAACTTACATGCATCTAACATTGGAGCCTTGAACACATTAAGCAAAACCTAACAGAACTGAAGGGAGAAATAGGCACATTAACATTAATAAAGACTTCAATACCCCACTTTGCATAATGAAGGGAATGAATCAGACGATCAAGGATACAGGACTTGAACAACACTACAAACCACTTAGACTTAACAGACCTCCACAGAGCACACCATCCAACAATAGGAGAACACACATTCTACTTAAGAGCATGTAGAACACCCTTCAAGGTAGACAGTATGGTAGGCCATAACACAAATCCAATATATTTAAAAGAATTGAAATCATACCAAGCGTGTTTGCCAACCACAATGAACTGAATTAGAATAGGTATAAATTAAGTAACACACTCCTAAATAGCCAACAGATAAAAAGAAGAAATCACAAGGTAAACTAGAAAATACTTTGAGATGAATGAAAACAAAAACACAATATATACCAAAACATATGAAATGCAGTTACAGCAGTGCCCAGAGAGAAATTTATAGCTGTACATGTCTATATGAACAAGTACATGGCCGGGTGTGGTGGGTCACACCTGTAATCTGAGCAGTTTGGCAGGGCAAGGCAGGTTGGATCACCTGAGGTCAGGAGTTCAAGACCAGCCTGGCCATCGTGGTGAAACCCTGTTTCTATTAATAATACAAAAATTAGCTCGGCGTGGTGGCCTGTAATCCCAGCTACTTGGGAGGTTGAGGCAGGAGAATCGCTTGAACCTGGGAGACAGAGGTTGCAATGAGCTGAGATCATGTCTTGCACTCCAGCCTGGGCGACAGGAGGGAAACTCTGTCTCAAAAAAAACCAAACCAAAACCAACACATGTCATACTAATAAGATTTCACCTTAAGAAACTTTTCACCTTAAGAAACTAGAAAAATAAGAGTAAACTAAGTGCAAAGTAAATAGAAGGAAGGAAAAAAATAAATATTAGAAAAGAAATAAATGAAACAGAGAATATAACAATAAAACAGAAAATCAATGAAAACAAGTTGTTTCTTTGAAAAGATTGACAACACGGACAAAACTTTAGCTAAATTGACCAAGAAAAAAAAGAGAAGCCTCAAATGATTAAAATGGGGTATAAAAAGAGGGGGCATCATTGATTTTATGGAAATAAAAGAGATTATAAGGGAATGCTATGCCAACGAATCAGATAACTTAGCTAAAATGGACAAAACCCTTGGAAGACACAAACTATAGAAACTGATTTAAAGGTGAAATTAAAACAAAATCTGAAGCTCTGTATTAAGTGAAGAGTTTGAATTAGGCCAAAGCCCAAATGCCCTCACTGGAGAATTCTACCAAAATATGACAAAAAATTGGTATCAGTCTCTCACAAACTCTCAAAAAATAGAAGAGAAGAGGACACTTCTTGATTCTATGAGAGCAGTATTGCTCTGATTCCAAAATAAGACAAAGACATCACAAGAGTAGAAAGTTACGGACCAGTATCCCTTATAGAGAAACACAAAAATCCTCAAGAAAGTACAACATAGAAAATTTAACCCAACAACATGTAAAAGGATTACATACTATGAGCAAGTGGGATGTATTACGTGAATACAAGGTTGATTAAATATCTGAAAGTGAATTAATATAATGAACCTTATCAATAAAGGACAAAAACCACCCAATCAATTTAATAGGTCCAGAAAGGGCATTTGACAGATCTAATACCATTTCATGATAAAAACTCTCAATAAACTGGAAGTAGAAGGAAATTTCCTCAAGCTGATACAGGGCATCTGAGAAAAATCTACCACTAACATGACACTCAGTGGTGAAAGATGAAATGCTTTCCCCAACCATCAAGAGCAAGACAAGGATTTTGGCTCTTGCTGCTTCTGTTCAATATTGTACTAGATATTCTAGCTAGAGAAATTAGGCAAGAAAAAGAAAGAAAAGGCTTCCAAATTGGAAGAAGTAAAACTCTATATTTGCAGATGACATGGTATTGTATGCAGATAATAATAATGTATCCATTAAAAAAAAGATTGTAGGCCGGGCGCAGTGGCTGATGCCTGTAATTCCAGCAATTTGGGAGGCCAAGGCGGGCGGATCATGAGGTCAAGAGATCGAGGCCATCTTGGCCAACATGGTGAAACCCCGTTTCTACTAAAAATATAAAAAAATTAGCTAGGCATGGTGGTGCACGCCTGTAGTCCCAGCTATTTGGGAGGCTGAGGCAGGAGAATTGTTTGAAATCGGAAAACTAAAGTTGCAGTGAGCCGGGATCCCGCCACTGCACTCCAGCCTGGCGATAGAGCAAGACTCTGTTTCACAAAAAAAAAAAAAAAAAAAAAAGATTGTGCAATCCCGCATGCTGGCTCACTTCTGTAATCCTGGCACTTTGGGAGGCTGAGGCAGGAGGATTGCTTGAGTCCAGGAGTTTGAGATCAGCCTGGGTAGCATAGTGAGACCCTGTCTCTATAAAAAGTAAAAAATTAGGCATGGTGGTGTGTGACTGTAGTTCCAGCTACTTTGAGGCTGAGGTAGGAGGATCGCTTGAGCCTGGGAGGTGAAGGCGACAGAGCAGGACCCTATCTCAAAAACAAAATACAAAACAAAAAGATTGTAACCAATAAATTTGTTCAACGAGTTTGCAAGATGCAAAATCCATACACAAACCAATCACATTTCTACATTCTAGCATCTGAAAATGAAATTAAGAAAACAATCCCATTTACAAAAGCATGGAAAAGAAGAAAACAGGAATAATTTTAAGAAAAGAGGTGTGAGACTTACACATTGGAAACTACAAAACATTGTTGAAAAAATTAAAGATCTAAATACATGGAAAGAAACCCTGTATTCCTGGATCAGAAGATTTAATATTGTTCAGAAGGAATGGAATACTCTCCAAATTTATCTACAGAGTCCAAGAAATCCCTATCAAAATTCCAGCTTAATTTTGGGGAAGTTGGCAAGCAACAAGCCAGGCTGAAGCGATCCTAAAATTCGTATAGAAGTTCAAGGGACCCTGAATAGCCAAAACTATTTTGAAAAATAAGAACAAATGTGGAGAGGGCTCAGACTTCTTGTTTTCAAAATGTACCACAAACCTACAGTAAGAAATGATGTGGCAATGGCATCAGGATTGACATACAGATCAACGGGCTAGAGCTGCAAGTTCAGAAATAAACGCTTACATTTACAGCCTATTAATGTTTAACACAGTGACCAAGGCAGTTCAAGTCAACAAATGATGCTGTAACAGTTGGGTATTCAGATATAAAAAAATTAAGTTAGGTCCTACCTCATACCATGCACAACAACTACCTCAAAATTGATCATAGATCTAAATGTAAAAACTAAAACTATAAAAGTCTCCGAAGAAAATACAGAAGTAAATCTTCATAACCTTTGGTTAGGCAATGGTTTCTCAGATTTGACCACAAAAGAATAAACAACAAAGAAAAAAAGATAAACTGAATTTCACTGAAATTAAATTGTTTCTTCCTCAAAAGACACCATCAAGAAAGTAAAAAGGGCTGGCATGGTGGCTCACGCCTGTAATCCCAGTACTTTGGGAAGCTGTGGTGGGTGGATCATTTGAGGTCAGGAGTTCAAGACCAGCCTGGCCAACATGGTGAAACCCCGTCTCCACTGAAAATACAAAAGTTATCCAGGCGGCAGTGGTGCATACCTGTAATCCCAGCTACTCGGGAGGCTGAGGCAGGAGAATTGCTTGAGTCTGGGAGATGGAGGTTGCAGTGAGCCGAGATGGCGCCACTGCTCTCCTGTCTGGGTGAGAGAGTGAGACCCAGTCTCAAAAAAAAAGAAAAGAAAAAGAAAGAAAGTAAAAAGACAACCTACAGAATGGGTGAAAATAATTGAAAATAATGGGTGAAAATATTTATCAATCATATATCTGTAAAGGGTACAGTATCCAGAGTATATTAAAAACTCTTATAACCAAAATAAAAAGACAAAAAACCCAATTGAAAAACAGGCAAAGCATTTGAATAGACACTGCTTAAAGAAGATATTCAGAGGCCAGTAACTACATGAAAGATGCTCAACACTATTGGTCATTAAGTGCATGCCTGACTACAATAAAAAAGACGGTGACACGTGTTGGCACGGAGTAATCAGGACCCTCATACACTGCAGACGGGAAAGTGAAATGGTACAGCCCCTCTGGAAAACAGTTTGGCATTTCCTCAAGAAGTTAGACACAGAGTTACCATAGGACCCAGCAATTCCACCCCTAGATTTATACCCAAGAGAAATTAAAGCAGATGTTCAAACAAAAATGTGTACACGAATGTTCACAGCAGTGTTATTCATTATAGATACAAAGTGGAAACAACCCCAGTGTCCATTAACAGATGAATGGATAAACTGAAGGTGGCATATCCATACAATGGAGCATTATTCAGCCGTGAAAAGAAATGAAGATTCATGCTATGACATGGATGAACCTCAGAAACATGCTAAGTAAACAAAGTCACAAAAAATCATTATTATACGCTTCAATTTATACGATAAAAAGTAGATTAACGGTTGCTTAAAGCAGGTGATGGGAGGTGGGGTGACTGCAAATGGGTGCTGGGTTGTGTTTCCTTTTGGGGATGATGGAAATGTTGTGAATTTACGTTTTGATGAACATAGTTTAAGAGTCTACTAGAAAGTGTTTAGCTGTACACTTTTTTTAATTTAACATTTTTTAAAAGATTGTTTTGAGACAGGGTCTCACTCAGTTGCCCAGGCTGGAGTGCAGTAGAACGATCTCAGCTCACTGCAGCCTTGACCTCCTGGGCTCAAGCCATTCTTCCATCTTTGCCTCCTGAGTAGCTGGAACTACAGGTGTGTGCCACCATGCCCGGCTAATGTTTTGTATTTTTGGTAGGAACGAGGTTTTGCTATGTTCCCCAGGCTGGTCTCACATTCCTGGACTCAAGTGATCCACCTGCCTTGGCCTCCCAAGGTGCTTGGATTACAGGCATGAGCCACTGCACCTAGCCTAGCTGTACACATTAAATTGGTGAATTTTATGTTATATGAATTATATCTCAATAAAGATATTTCAGGAAACTAAAACCAAAAAGACCACCTTAGGGCTGATGGGAGAGGGAGACAGAGGACCCACGGTGTGACTCCTAGGGTGCAGCTGCTCACAAATGTGGGGTCCACACTGCAGCTTTCCTCTGAGGTAGGGGTTGGTGGCTGTACCCTCCCCAGGCTCTAGCACTGGAAACTGGAGTGGAGACAGGTGCTGTTGGATCTGAACTGGCCTTGCCACAGACACAAGTCAGGGCGGTGCCTCCTCAGTGCCCCTCACGGCGAGGCCTCTGTAGGGTTAGGGATGTGGTGCAATCACAGTGACTTGTGGTTTGTAGTTCTCTGAAAAGCACTTGCTCCTGTCTTGTGGAGTTACTGCTGTGAATCCCACTTAATAAGGGAACCTGAGCCAGAGGTGGGAAGGGGCTTGAGCAAGGTAAGTTGTGTATTAGTGGAGGTCGAACGGTCCTCAGCCTGGTGCTCTTTCTTCTTCCTGTCACTCTGTTCTTCATCTACAAAATGCTCCCCTCTCTGCTGAGAAAGGGAGAGGGATCACAGCAGGGCCAGCCCTACTAGTCTTTGCTTCTTGGCAAGGGTGCAGATTATTACAACATCTGCTTTGCAGGGATCCTACTGGACAAGGATGTGGTCACAGAGTTCGCAGGCTGAGAATCAACGGAGGCACGTGGTGCTCCTCTGCTTATGAGGAAGCGAGGAAGATGCCACTTTCTTGCCTGGTCCACTGATTGGTGAGAGTTCTGGCCTACTTAATGATCTCCCTCCGGCTTTTTGGTTTTTGTTTTTTTTGGTAGCCATAAGAGTGTTTGAGAACTTTACTAACCTAGGTAAGATCATAACTGTCCTCTAACACTGCACACCAGCAGACTCTCCCTTCACTGATGACAATCTCCAGGAAGCCTAGGTACCTCAGAATCCCATCACATCATCGCTGGAACTCCCAGCGCACGCTCTAAGACACCTCCCAAACCGTGGTCCCAACACACATCCCACCTCTAACACACACCCAAAACAACACTCTGCACTTGGGTTTATAGAGGTGTTTATTAAACGGGATCTGACAGCTCTGACATCACACTTTCTGGTTTGCTTCTTGCAACCTGGTCATCCAGCTCTGCTGGCTGGGACTCTGAGGAGAGAGCTCCTTTGATGCACAGGAACGTCAGAGGCTGGCCATGCCTGTGCCGGGAGGGTGTCTGTGGCCATCGCATTCCCCTTCCACACATGACAGGGGGAAGACGCCTGGCTCCACTCCACTTAGACTCTTTCTGTGCACAGGGGCCTGCCTGGGACACCTGGCCCATTAGCCACGGGGCACCTCCTTGCCTCCAGCCTATGCATACCCATGTCCCATATTGTTCACTCTTCCCTGACTGTGGATGGTCAGGTCCTGAGGTCCTGCCCTGATGGCAGCTGTAGAAGCAGCTCTGCTGCTCTCGCCATTGAGGGCTTGCAGGAATGTCTTGAGTAGCCATTTGTCATCTGATTGGAGAGACCTGGGCTACCACAGGAAGTGCTCTGCTTATCTGCTTATCTGGAACACCTGCTGCATTTAGGCACCAAACTGATACTAGCTTCTGGTTGGCCATTATTTTCATACCTTTGTAAAATGACTTGTAGGGAACGTTGAAAAGTGTGCAAGCACAAACACAGGTTTCTCATTAGACTGTGGAGTGTGCACTCTAAGGCTTGTTTTATAGAGCCTGGCGTCAGCCCCCACGGGGACTGGGAAGCCACAGGACTCTTCCTCCTGACTGTTCCTTCACTGCAGTTGCCGTGAAGAATGGTGTGTCTTCTCTTCCTGGCAACAACCTCATGGACCCAACAGCAATTTTTAGAAGGAAAATTTATGCTGCAAATCCTTTACAGTTTACAAAGGAACACTTGATTCAAATGTCTTTGTTTCTTCTGGGTTAACTGTCACTTCCGTGGCTCCATGGCAGAGAACTTGCCTGCCTGCCCACCTTCCTCCTATCCTCCCGTTTTCCCTCCTCTTCCTCCCCACCTTCCTTCCATTTTGAAGAAGTTTATATTTATCACCTATTCTGCTAACAGGCACTTAAGGATGCCACTTCTCTGTGCTGTGTGACCTCTGGGCAGCCTCTGTGGTCCTGCACACAGCGGGCACTGCCTCCTGGGCCCTGGCATTCACTGCTGGAAACTGCTATAGGCTTTTAGTGGCTTTCGGTTTGCATCATCTACTTGGAATCTTGGAAAGGCCATGTTGGGGGGAGGCAGGGAGCCCCCAGCCATGCTTCTGGAATGAGCTTTGCTCATCTGGCCTGGCGTTCCCACAGTGAGCACGGAGTGGTATTGTTTCCCTGAGCGGCTCCGCCCCAGCCCTAGAGCATGCAGAGAATGCGGCCGTTGGCCGGCTGCTCCCACCAGAGGCCTGCAGCCTCTCTTCCTGGCCCTGAGCAGTCTTGAATAGTCAAGACCCATGGCCATCTTCTCCTGCCTTAGAGACGCTTAAGTTGCTGCTGCTTCCCTGGGCCTTCAGAGATGGGCGGACCGTAGATTCCTCACGGAGTGCTGGTCCCTGGGTCAGGAGTAAGGAAAGCCCAGAGGCGTTTCCTGGGCAGACATCCTCTGTCCGTTCTGGGCTGAGGCAGTAGCACCTGCAGCCTCATGTACAGTGGGAGTGATGGTCTCACTGGGGAAGCACAAGGGTTTCCCCACCTGTGGCCAGGAGGAAGGAGCTTCTGCTGGCTTGAGGTGGTGTGAGCCTTGTTCGTGCCTCCCTTGAGGCTTCTGCAGAAATGCTGGCCTGTCATACCTCCTGATGGCCGCAGGGGCTCAGCCAGCATGGGGGTGTCTGGTTACCCTTGAGAAGCTGACCTCAGAAGACCCTGAAACTCCAGAGGGGGCCATCGAGCTAGGTAGACCCCTCACTGAGCATCCTCCAGGCTGGAGCAAGCGCTCAGAACAGGCCGGTGGCTGTAAGAGATGACAGGAAGAGTGGGGCCTGGGGAGGGGGGATGATGGGTGTCGTGTCCGAGGTGGTCTCCTCTGGCTCGCTGTCCTCATCATCCAGACCTTCGGCGAGGGAGGGGACGATGCGGACTACGTTGTCTTCAAAGTGCACCTGCTTCTTCTTGGCCAGGGAGTCGGCTGGCTCCAGGCTCAGCTCCATCGGGGTGTTGGGAGGCTGGAGGGCACTGGACTTCTTGGTCCCCTTCAGGATGCTCTTCATGTGGACGAAGAGGGAGCTGGGCCCCTCTCTGAGGGCTCCATGGAAGGTATAGGTTTGCTCTGTGTCCCCAGAGCCGGTGGTGCTCACGGCGCTGCTGGAGGGGTCTGTGTACTGCTCTGGGGAGGTCAGCACCTCGGGGGCAGCTTTCCTCTTCTTCCTCTTGCTCAGAAGGAAGTAGGCCAGGCCGGTGATGATGAGCATGGAGCCTGGAAAAGAGCCGGAGGTCAGGACACTACATGAGTCACAGAGAAAATCCAGAGGCCTTGTAAGCAGGTCACACAGCAGGGCTCCTGTAGCCGTGTGCCGTGTGGCCATGCGCAGGCCCCTGTGGCTCTTGCCCTCTTGCCTGGCTTGTTTTCACACCCCACATCAGATTTGGGGGTCCACCTGGCGGCTGGGACTGGGATGCGAAGGATGGGGGCTCTGCTTTTCAACATGGTCTCCCTGGAGGGCTGGCTTCCCTGTATTGTAGACGGGTTCATGAGGAGGGGGCACGGTTTTCACAGATAGGGAGCAGAGAGGAGAAGGACATTAGCAGAAAAGGTCATGGATGGAACTGAAGAGGTGGGAGCAAGAAATCCCGGGTTCTGCCATCAGAAGCCAGGCTGGTCAGTGGTATGCACCCAGTGAAGTGGAAGTAGATGAGGCTGTGCAGGCTTTCTGGGGTCCCACGCTGAAGTGCCTTTCAACCCAGGCTGAGGAGTTTGGACCTGACAGGTAGACACTGAGGAGATACGGAAGGGTCTGGGCAGGGAAGTGGCCATGTCGCATTCTTGGGAAGCTCAGCGCACAAGGTCAGTGGGAGGAAAGGTGAGCTCCCCTTCGTAGTTCTGCTTCTGGATGGCTCTATGCAGGAAGGATGCACTTCTTGGGACATTCCTGCCATTTGGTCCCCATAGAGGATGTCTGGCATTCCCGTGATTCCTCATGCCCACCCTCTAGGTCAGAGAGGACAGTGGGGCAGGTATGGACCCTGGAGCTACCATTGGAGCTGGACTTTGAGGGGTAGCCCCTCCTGCTCAGAGCTCCCCTGTGCTGGGGCTGCATAATTCTATCCCGGTGCTCTTACCTGGGATGGTCACGTGCCAGACCAGGACCGGGTGCAGGAAGCAGGCCACCGACAGCAGCAGGTAGGCTAGGAACTTCTGGAAGCAGCCCAGCCAGTGGGCCTTCTCTCTTGCTCTGTCTGCTAGGGACCCTGGTTGACACCTAGGGGAAGGGAGCTCAGGTTAGGAGAATGTGCCCCAGGAAAACCCCAGCAAGACAGGAGGCCATGGTCTGAGCCCGCCCCTACTGTGGGCAGACTCTGCAGTGGGCCATGGCTGAACAGGAGGCCCCGTGGTCCTTGCTGTGGGTTCCACAAATGAGTGGGCTTACCTGAGTCCTTCTAGAGGGTCCATGATTTTTTGAAAGGCTGCCCAGCCCTATCTTTCTGGTCAAGGGGGAAGCACGTTAATGCTCTCAGGATGCTGCCTGGGTCAGTGAGGAAGAGAGTGGGAGGCTCAGGGCTCACAATGCAGAGAAAGTGTGCAGTTTGGGAACCCCCGGCTGGGGCAGCTGTGCTTGTAGTGTATTGCACAGGAGGCCTGGCCAGGTGGGTGAACAGGTTGGAATCCAGCTGTGCCCTGTTTGCCCAGTCTCGCCTAGGCACAGGACAGTGTTGGCCTGAAAGGGCTTCTTTCCTAACTGCACAGGCACCGCGCATGTCCCTGGCAGAAGCCTGATGCTGAGCAGCTTCCTTCAGGGGCGCTGCCTTTAGGTTTCACAGAGGGCAAGCGCCTACCTTTAGACCCAGCACCTTCATCCTCTGAATTGGCCTAGAGCTGGGGCTCTGCACAGCTGCATCCTGCCCCTGTAGCTTTGAAGGAGTGCACAGAGTACGTGGCCCAAAGCGCTGCTCTCTTAAGCGCAGCATGAGGGACTGCCATGGCTCACTGGTGCCCCCTGGTGTCCATTCCTGTATGTGTCTGGTGGCGGGGCGCGGTGGAGTCCCATTCAGGGCTAATTCCTCCCCAGCCTTCTCCCCAGCTGAAGTTTCAAGCACACCTTGGCAGTGGAATTCAGCAGAAAGGGGGAAAGCTTTCTGCCTTAGTGCTGGTGAGCCTGGGAGGCAGCCAGTGGCCTTGCAAGGTGCTGGGACAGCTGGATCTGAGGCCTAGCTCTCTCACTTACCACCCAGGGACCAGTGTTCAGGTTCTGAGAGCCGTGGCCCAGGGCCCCAGTCCTTGGTCCCACTGATGACAACTTCCACCTATTACTGAGTGTAGGTCTGGCAGCAGCAGGGGCCTCATGAGATCCTGCAGGGTCTGCCCTCTTGCCCTATGATGTACCACCCTTGACTTGGCTCCCAACCTTAGGAAGAGACAGAGCCAGTTCCCAAACCCAGCTCTGCTCACTCCCAGCTTGGGGCAGGGTCCTTATCCCATGGAGGATGGCTCGGACACCGGGGCCCAGTGACTGGCTGCTCCTGGTGAGGGGCAGCTGGACTTTTCTGGGGATTCCGGGCAGGGACAGGTCCTGAATGAATGTGTTGGTTGGTTCTCTTGGTTGGGGCCAGGACAAAGAAGGCAATGGAGCACATGGGCCTGTGCCCACCTCCAGGCCAGGCTGGCTGTACCTCAGGGGGTGGGGGCATCCTGTCCATGGTAGCTTCAGGATCAGGACATCCCTTGGATGTGAGCTCTTGGGTGGAAACATCTGGGATGTCTGGGGCTGGGGTGGGCAGTGAAGGGGTCTCTTTGGAGACTACTTACTGGAAGCAGATGGCCAGCAGCTGAGCCACAAAGTAGGCCCCTTCGCATACGGAGACAGCAGCTCCTGTAAACCTGCGGGTGGAGACAGGTGAGGGAGGCTGGCGCCTCTGTCCTCCTTCACTTCCTGAGGGCTGTCTTCTCACACGTGGCCTCCTGGACATCACATCTACAGCCAGCGGACTGACCTAGACTTGCCCAGACAACAGTCACCAGGGGCTGTCTCCAGGCCAGGGCCCGTCCGGGACTGGGCCACGTTGGGGAGGGGTGGGGCCGAGGGTCAGAGATGGGTGGGGAGGGCACACTGGCCAGCAGGTGAGATGGCCTTCAGCTGGCACCCTGTGTGACACTGGCAGGCATGCCCTTCTACCTGCTGGTCACCAGGACGGACACCCACTGCCTGTGTTCCAGCCTTAAAGCTGGACCTGTTCCTGACCCTTTCCTTCTTCCTTTTCCCACTGTCCAGTCACCAGGAGCTGTTGATTACATTCCTTCAACACCTTCCAAATGGCTCCTGTTCTCTGACCTCCTGGGCATTGCCTGGGTTCAAGTCCTGCCCCATGACCCCTTCCCTGGCTCCACTTCCTCACTTATCCCGGCCTGTCTCCTGTTCCTCCACTCTGTCACTCTGGGCTCCCTGAAACCCGAATCTCATCATGTTCCTGCTGAAACAGAATGCCTCAAAGGCTCCTCGTGCTCCCAGTGTGGTCCAGGGACCCTGCAATCAACCTCTGCTGAGGAATGTGTCGAATTCACGGCTCCCTGGACACCCCTAGAGTCACATTGGAATCCTTGGAAATGGAATGGGTACTTACGGAGGGTTTCACTGCCTACTCTCCATGTTCCCTTGACAACATAGAAAGCTATCAGGTGCCACAGAGCTTTTGCACAAGTGAGTCCTTCCTGGAAGGCCTTCCCCTTCCCTCTCCAGTCTGTCTGGTGACCTCCTCCTGCTTCTTCATGTGATACCATATGACCAGAGCCACCAGTCTGTGAACTGCTAGAGGGCGTTCTTGGGCTCCATTAATGGGCATTGCAATGAATGAATGAATGAATGAAAGTGGGCATGTTGTACAGAAGGCGGCTTGGGGCCAGGGTTTCCTCAGAGCCATGGGTGTTTCTCCCAATCAGCTGTGTGACCACAGATGAGAGGTGTGACTTTTCTGTGCCTCAGCATCCTCATCTGTAAACTGGGGGTTATTACAGTGCATCAACAATAAAATTGTTCTAAGAATTAAATGACATTTTTAAAGCACTTGGGGCCATGCTTGGCACACTGTGATTATACCAATTCTAGTTATCATTTCTCTCTCCCTGTGATTATTTAGATCATTTGGTGATCTCCACTCTTCTCACTCTCTATGCCGCCCAGTGTCAGCCTCACCCTTATTCCCTGGTTTTAAAATGATAATAACTAACATTTATGTAATGATTGCTGTGGGCCAAGCACAGTTCTAAAGACCTTGCAAATATCTTGCAATAATTTTACAATAAACACTATAATTACTGTCAGTTTACAGATGAGGAAACTAAGGCATAGAGAGGTTTGTCCCGTCAACAATGGGCACACAGCCCTCTATCACCTAAAGGTGGGGCAGATCCGGAGGAGGGAGGGAAGTGGAGGTCACAGCCTGGTGACCCTGCAGGCAGAACACGACATTTGTGGGGCAGCCTGGCAAACTGTTACCTATTGCTTCTCAGCTCAGTAAGCTCCTCAGGATTAGGGGGGCTAGAACACACAGGCTTCCTATATCATTAGGAAGAAACTGCTGGAAGCCCCTTAGGATGGGGCTGCAGAGATGCTGGGGCAGAGACCCAGGTTCTTTTCACCCCCTGGGCCACTGCACAGTGATCACCTTCCTGCCAGGGCATATTTGTAGAGGCAGCTGGTAGTGGAGAAGAAAGGACATCATCTGGGGAGCAAAAGGGTCTTGGGTGCGAATCTGAGTCCTGCTGTTCATGAGTTTGGTGATGTGGAATAACCTGCTTACTCCTGAATTTTCCCATCTGTAAAACTAGGCCAATATGCACTGCTCCTACAGTGCTGTGAAAGTTAAATAACATAATGCAAATAAGACATTTAACCGTGTTTAGCATGTAGAGAAGCTCAAATATGTATTCCTTTGACCTGATTCCTCTCTCTCTAAAACAAGAGCTCAGTTAACACTTGCTGAAAAAAGAAATGATTTATGAGATGCGTGGACGGGTTGGTGTATGGATGAGTAGATAGATGAATGGATGAATAGATGGGTAGGTGGGTGGATGGATGGATGGATAGATGGATGGATGGGTAAATGAATAGATAGATAGGTAGATGGATAGATTGGTGGGTACATGGATGGATGGGTGAGTGAATGGATGAATAGATGGGTGGGTGAATAAATGGATGGAGGGTGGATGGATGGATGGTTGGGTGGATGGGTAGTTGGATGGATGGATGGATGTGTAGGTGGATAGATGGATGAATAGGCAGGTGGATGGATAGATGAGTAGCTGGCTGGATAAACTGGATGATAGATGGATAAATGGGTGGGTGGATGGGTGAATGAGTGTGTATGTATGTGTATGCATATATGGGTAGATGGATGGATGGCTGGGTGGATGGATGAATAGATGAATAGGTGGGTGGATGGGTAGATGGATGGATAGATAGATGAGTGGATGGGTGAATGGGTGAATAGATTGGTGGGTGAGTGAATGTATGGGTTGGTTGATGAATGACTGGGCAGATAAATGGATAGATGGGTGGCTGGCTGGATGAACTGGTGGATGGATGGGTGGGTAGAAAGGATAATTCATTGATTTACGGGATGGTCTACACAAACCAGGAACTATTCTAAAGCCCCCCTTGACTCCCTTCACCCCTGAGATAAGGATGGAATTAGCATGGGAAGGGGACTGCTCTGAGTTATTCTGAGTAGACAGATGTAGGGTGAGTTGAGCAGAACTTGCAGGTCAAAAGTGGCATGTGCACAGATACTCACAGCAGATAGAAAGCCAGGCTTTTGAACTGCCCCCGGAGGAAGGTCTCAGTGCCCACGCCGATCAACACTAAGGGGCAAGAGAAGAAGGAAGAGTGGGCCTGGTGCTCTACACCACAGCACTGCCCTGTTGAGGGTTCCTTGGCTGTGGAGTGAGCCTTCTCCCTAGGGACTGAGAGCCAAGGTAGATTCTTCTCTTCATGGCACAGGCAGCTGTGACTGGCAAGGTGCAAGAGAGCAGGAAGCCTCTGGGATTGGTCCCTGGAACTCCAGGCAGAGCCCAGAAGTCTTCTGATTAAGCCTTCCCAGAGCAGCCACCCTTAGTGCCCCCAGCGACTGCCCACACTAACATGCCACCAGCCCCTCGGTTCACAGCTGATCTCAGCCACGTGCTGGGGCCCACACCAGTGTGTGCTGTGTGTCTGGCTTCAGGGCTTGGCCATGGATGGGCCGTGCCCCAGCCCTGTTCTCTTGCTCTGGTCACTGGTTGCTGTTGCATGGTCTTGGTCTTGCTTGCTGAGGAGTGGCTGCAGGTCACACTCATTGCTCATTGCTTTGGATCAGTGCTGATTAAACCCCTGGGCTTTAGCTCTGACAAGGAGATGTTGCTCAGCCTCAGCTCTCCTCCTGCCCTTTCTTGGCAGTTGGTGCTGACCTTCCATTTGTCCTGGGTGAATTTCATCTTGGACCCGCCTTTCTAGACTTGCTGTCTCTGGGTGCTCTCTTACAGGGATTTGCTGGCTCCCACGGCTTCCCACAACCAGCGCAGCACTGACCATTGCAGTCCCCAATAGAAACATTCCAGGGGCAGTGCGTCGGCCTGCTGAGCAGATGTCTTTCTGCCCCTAACTGATTACACTGCTGGGCACCCTGTTTCTCTCTGGGCTCTGATGACGCCCCTGCTATGTGCTGGAGTGTGGCTTCATCCTCTCTCCCTCCCAGTGTCGCTATCCCTGCTGCTCATGGGGCTGCTTCCTGGCTTCTGGTGCTTCCTCTCTTCCCTGGCAGCGACATTGTGTGGGTTTCCATCCTCTGGTGTCCCAAGCTGAAGGGAGCCCTTCGTCCAGTGCTGAAACTCCCCTCCTGGAGAGCAGGGAAGAGCCTTGCACTGAAGCCACCAGCACTCCACCCCTCGATTCCAGGGGGGAGGGGGGCGATCACAGAGATACTGGGGCTCGGAGTTAGGGGACAAAGCACTTGGAGCTAGGCAGGTGAGAAGAGGCGGTTCTGTTTTCTGAGTGATGGATGGAGGGCTCTGGGGCTCCACTGTGCTTCATGGGCGACTGCCCACACTAACATGCCACCAGCCCCTCGGTTCACAAAAGGGAGAAGCTAAGTCTCCCACGCTCTCCAGGTTCCAGCTGCCCTGCTGGCTCACCTGGGGCAAGCACTGGTGATGCTACCGGGCCACTGCAGTGTCAGCCTAACTGAAGGGTCCAAACTTACGGAGCACTTCAGAGCTTCCACACCATGGTGCACACATCCTGGCCCTTCCAGCAGGCCTGTGGCACAGGAGTGTCACTCTCCACATTTCCCAGTGGAGGACAAGGCTCAGTGGCCTGTGTAGGTCACTCAAGGACACATGCTGGAGAGCGAGGGCCCAGAGACTGGATGGAGGCCGCCAGCTCTAGGTGGTGTGTGTTTTCTGCTTCCCACTGCCTGCCAGCATGCATGTGTGCATGTGTGTACACGTGTGTGTATGAGTGTGGGTAGGCTTGTGAGTGCACGTATGTGTGACTGTATGTGTGAGTGTGTGGCACGTGTGAGCGTGTGAGTGTATGTGTATGTGAATGTGTATATATGAGTGCATGTGTGGGAATGTATATGTGTGAGTGTGAGTATATGTGAGTATATATGTGAGTGTGTGTGAGTGCATGTATGTGTGTATGGAGTGTATGTGTGTGAATGTGCATGTGTGAATGTGAGTGTATGTGAGTGTATATGTGAGTGCAAGTGTGAGTGTGAATGTGTGAGAGCGTGTGTACGTGTGTATGTGAGTGTATGCGTGAGTGTGCATGTGCAAATATGTGTGTCTATGTGTGTCTATGTGAGAGTGTGTGCGAGAGTGCATGTATGTATGGAGTGTATGTGTGTGAATGTGCATGTGTGAATGTGAGTGTATGTGAGTGTATATATGAGTGCAAGTGTGTGAGAGAGCGTGTGTACGTGTGTATGTGAGTGTATGCGCGAGTGTGCATGTGCAAATATGTGTGTCTATGTGTGTCTATGTGAGAGTGTGCGAGTGCACGTGTGTATGGAGTGTATGTGTGTGAATGCATGTGTGAATGTGAGTGTGAGTGTATATGTGAGTGCAAGCGTGTGAGAGAGCGTGTGTACGTGTGTATGTGAGTGTATGCGTGAGTGTGCATGTGCAAATATGTGTGTATGTCAGTGTATATGTGAATGTAAGTGTGTGTCTATGTGAGAGTGTGTGTGAGTGCACGTGTGTGTATGGAGTGTATGTGTGTGAATGTGCATGTGGGAATATGTGAGTGCATGTGAGTGTATATGTGAGTGTAAGTGTGTGTGTCTATGTGAGAGTGTGTGTGAGTGCATGTGTGTGTATGGAGTGTATGTGTGTGAATGTGCATGTGTGAATATGTGAGTGCATGTGAGTATGCGTGTGTTGTGCAGGCAAATGGCCATTTATTTGGTTTTCGCCATGTCCTGTTCTCAGCACTCAGAATTCATTCACTTATTTAATCATTGCAGCAGTCCTACGAGAAGGTACTCTTGTTATCCCCACTTTACAAAGAGGAAACTGAGGCACACAGAATGTAAGTTAAACCAACCACCCAACTATGGATGCATGCCCAGATCAGAGCCGGAGTTTCGGTCTCTCATTTTCCAGTTCATAGCACAGTCACCCAGTCTCTCTGAGTCTGTTTCCTCATGATACCTCCTGCACACAGTGGTCATGAGGACCGCAATGAGCTAACTGATGCCAAGCATGTCACGGGTGCTCAGTGAATCACTGGCTGGGGAAGGAGTGCTTCCTGCTCTGGGCCAGGGAAGGTGTTTGAGTCAGGGCTGATGCCTGCTTGAGCACTCCGTAGGGCAGGCGTGGGCTCCACCCACATGGCAGGTCACCTTGGCCGATTCGCAGGGGCTTGTGGCTGACGACCAGCAGATGGCAGGAGAGGGTCTTGGGAACGCAGCTTCCTCCCTGGACCTGTACCTGTTTGGCATGTGGAGAGCTATTTTGATGCCCTTTGTTTTGTATTCTTTAGACAAACAAAGGGTCAGCAGTCAAAGGGGCATTCAAGGAATACTGTAGAGATAGTGCTGGTTTGCATTAAAAAAAAATAAAAAAATGGCAACAGAGAAATGAGAGCTGGATGGACATCCCAGTTGTGTGTGTCATTACACACAAGTGGTAAGTACTGAATTCATCCAAGCTGTGTTTTCTCATCTGTGGAAGGGGCAGAATAAGTTATAACTCACAGAGTCATTGCTCGGATTGGAGAAAACAAGTCTGGAATGCACGGCTTAGTGCCTGATAGATGTCAGGTGAGCAATGCAAAGAGGCACTCCTTCCCCCAACTCGGCCCTGGCAGCTTTCCCAGTGTCCAGCCAGCCACTTTGCACTGAGGGGCATGGGGCCACTCTCCCACAAGCTCCCTCCCAACCATAGCCGGCTTGATTCTTTATGCCAAGACTGACGGTTTCCCTTTGGCGGGAGGAGGAGAGAGTGGGGAGCCAGGAGTACGGCTCCTCAATGCACACAAGGTGGAAGGGGATCAGTGGGGCACTCATGAGAGATGGTAAAGCCCTTTGACATCCAGGCCAAGGGGTCAGCGCTTCCTGCTTGATTCTCCCACTTTTGGGGTTTGTGTTCCTGGACGCAGAGCATGCCAGGTTGAGACAACACGAACCCACCCTGAGTCCCTCCTCTGTCCTCTGCTCTGTCTGCTTCTGGCCTCAGTGCTCAGGCAGCTCTGCTGGGAGTGGCAGGCCCACCCTCCTGGGGCAGGGAGGAGGTGGCTCCTGCCCACTTCTTCTAGGCCCACGTGGCCTTCGGTGGTTACTGGTTGGCCCAGGCGCCGGGCTCATTCCTGGGGTATACTTAGTCCAGCAGGAGAGATGTGATGTGGACTGAGAAAAGTGTATTCAGCGAGGGCAGTGACCCAGGCTGGATGAGGGACTCACCCAGGAGCTCTGAGGTCAGAGAGGAGGGGCCACTCCTGGGACTATGAGGAAAGATGAATAAAGAGGAAGCCAGATGGGACTAGGAAAGCAGCAGGGATGAACCTGTGCTGATGGGGGGGGGGGCAAGCACTGTGGGGGGTGGGGGCTCCTAACAGCAGGAGCAGGGAGACAGTGGGGGGAATGGGCAGTGCCTGTGGATCAAGGCGACTGTGGGGTCCTCAAATATTGGGTTCCACAGTGTGAGCAGAAGGGACTCGTGTTTAGATTGGATTGGTATTTCAGAAAGCTCCCTGATCCTGTGCAGATGGTGAGAGACTTTGGTGACATTTGGTGGTGGCTGGGGGACAGAGACCAGCTCCAGGTGCTCCTGGCCACCCCTTCTCCCAGCACAGGGTATCTGCCAGTTTCTTTGTTGACTTGGGCTTGAAGCACAGTTCTGGTTTGGCTCCTGATGGTGTGGCACAGGTGGCTTTGTTGTCCAGTGGTACAGCAGGGACAGGAGAGTGAAGGGTCTGTTCTATGTGGGGACTCAGCAAAGGAGGCTTCCCAGGAATAAAGCAGAAGCCATGCCCTGCCATTGTAGGTTGATATTTGGGCTTTATCTGAATAGTGGGAGGCAGAGATGTGGACTGGCCAGGAGGTGTCTGGGATTGGAAGCTTCCTGGGTGTGTCAGCCCTGTTGCCTGTCACCCAGGTGCCACCACATGCCATGCAGACAGTAGGCCCTCTCCATACATCTCATTTCATCTGCACACCACCCAAGTGGGAACTGCCAACCCTAAGGTCTCCCAGTTTTCTCAACGATGTGCTGGGTGCCATCTCTCAGGAAAGTTGGCTAAGAATGGCTTTGCTGTGAAGACACTCCTGCTAATCTCTGAGGAATGAGACTGACATATTGTGAGGAAGCCTAAGCCAGCCTTGTAGAGAGACTGATAAAAAGAGAGAGAGAGAAATGAGAGCAAGCGGGGGTGGGCACAACAGTCCCAGCTGGTTCAGCTTTGCACAGGACAAATGACAGAAGAAGTTATCTTTGACATTCCAGCTCCAGCAGATGTAACATAGACTGGAAGTGATGGACCCAACCAACAATCAGAACTAAAGCATCAGATGAGCCACCTCAGCCCTGTGAACCATGCCAGCCACCCTACCTGTGACCCCACCTGTGGCCCCAGTCATCCTGGAGCAAAAGTGAGCTGCTTCCACTGCTTTCTGCCAAAATTCCTGAACCACAGCATTTTGGGCATAATCACATGATTGTAGTCTTATGTCACTACGTTTTAGGGTGGACTGTTATGCAGCCACACACAGGTGACTGGAAAAGCAGCTTACTCTGTCATCTAGCCACCTGAGATTTTGGCATGGAAGTCCCTGTGTCTGGTCTGACTCCTTAGGAGTAAGCATTATATTCTGACTCCTTGGGAGTAAGCATTTCTGGGTCCTGTAGCATCTGCCCCATATCCTTGGAGATTCAGGCTCCTAGGAGTAGGGGTGGTGTCTGGGGACTCCCACTGGGTCATGGAATCCTATTGGTGGTTTTACATCTTAAAAGACTTCATCGAGGATCTGTGGAGGAGAACCCTGTATCATCCAAAGCAGGTCCCTCCCACAGCTGCATTTTGCAAACATACCCAGTAGAAAAAGTGAAGGAAGAAAAAAGTGAGATTCCCTGCTGCAGGAATTTTGTGAACCGCCTCGGACACTCACCCCACACAGCCACGTTGGGCTGGCTGTGGAAGACCCTAGCCTGGTGTGCTGATTGGACTGTGCTGAGAACAAAATCTCCCTGGAAGGCATCCCAGTTCCGCATGATATAGATACAGGACCCCAAAATGTTTTTACCCAGAGCCTGGGGTTTCCTAAATGTTTTCTTCCAGGGGATTAGTCTCCAGAATTGGCAGGAGGTGAACATGAAGTGCACCTGAAATTTAGCGGGGGGCTTGAATGAGGAATGGGATTGGCACAGGTTAAGAAGAAGCTCCTCTCCTGTCTTTTGAGCATCTGTTCCCGGAGACCGCACAGGTGGGCCCCCTGCCTCTCAGAGGCCTCACTTCAACCCATGGGTGAGGGTGGCCCACTCCTTGTTTTGTGGAATTGGACCTTAGGCTTCTGCCAGGTTTTCAGATATAGGCGGGGCTCTCTGTTAAACACAGAGAAGTTATGGCACCCAGAGAACCAGGACCAGGGTGGGCCCGGAAAGACACCAGGGCTCAAAATGAAGGAGGCACGCCTCCTAAGATCATGGAGGTGCTCGTTCATTAAGGAGGTGTTCTCCCTAAAACTAAGGAGATATTTGCCGTTAAATAAAAAAGTGTTCTAAAATGAAGGAGGTGCTCCTCTTAAAATCTAGGGATTGCTTATCGTAACATTTAGGGGGTCCTCATTGTAATGTAATGTGGCCCTCACTCTAAGCCTGAGGTGGCAATCCCTCCCTCAGGGGCAGTGTAGGCCCTTCCCTGGCCCTGAAAGTGGTAGCTCTGGCCCTGGCATCCAGAGATTTGGGTGGCCCAGGGTCTGAGGGCTCCTAGCTCCTTGTGGAATTTGGCCTGTGCTCTGGCCTTCCATCCTCCTCGCAGGACAGTGGGGCTCGCATCTTGGAAACTCTGCCTTCACAGGGTGCTAGTCCAGTGTGGAAGCGGTTGGCCTGAATCAGCAACTCACTGGCACAGATACCCCTGTGGCATTGCCCTGAGCTGGGACAAGGGACTGAAGAGCTGATCTTTGGATCAGCTGATCAATGATTAGGAGCTAATCAATGGAGACAAACAATGGGATGAAGGCCCTACTACCCCCAGAATCAGAGCCTCATGACACCCAATTCTCTACAAGAAAGAATCGCCCTGAGACTTGCCTCGATCTGGATGTCTGTCTTTCCTATCCAGGTGGAGGGGCAAGGGGCACTGGTCACTGCTGCTTGACAGGGCCATTAGTGGCCTTTGACTCCCTCCATCCCTCCCTATTACCCCACCTCAGGCCCCCTAGTTACTCTCACCCCAGCCTAACAGAGGCACATTATGCCCACCCCAGCACAGCTCACCCTACGCCTCTGTCTCACTCCCTGCACAATTCCAGGAGGCACCCTGGATCGCACCTCAGTGGAGCCATTCCTCGACAAGCCTGGCCTCTCATCTCGTTAGCTCCTTCCCTCCAGTCTCTGTCCTTCCTGTCTGGGCCGCGTCCAACCTCAGTACAAGAACGTTCTTCTTTCAGGGGCCAGGGCTTGCTTCTGTGTTGCTTTCTTGAGCTGTCTGTTGTAGTTCGGGCTTAGCAGAGATCAGAGATCCTGGGCCAAGACCTGTGGTGCAGGCCTGGGCCACGCAGTCACCGCGTGAGCATCCTTCTCATCCTGGAGCTCTGGTTTCAGCATGGGTGGATGAAAGCTAGGAGGGGGCTACCCTGGAGCAGAAAGAACACGGGGCTTGCATCAGAAAAGCCAAGTCCTGCGTCCTCACAAAGGTGATTAACTCTTTGGTCTGCATCTTCTTCTGGAAAATGGGGAAAGTAAAGCCATGCATAACCATGTCCACCAGTGCTGGGGCCAAGTAAATGAGAGTGCCGCACAAATGCAGACGATGGCTAGGACAGCTATTATAAGAGGCAGGCGGTTTCCATCAGTATTCTCCAGGGGAAGGAGAGGACTTATTCTCATCCTTTGCTTCCATTAACACACTTGTGGTTTTTTCTGTGGCCAAAAATCTCTTCCCTATGCACCAATGTTGTCTGTTGTTCACTGATTTACTTTGAAGTCCCTTCTCAAAGCCCAGTTGGGATATAAGTGACCCAAACTCCCATCTGTCTCCTCATCTCTTGAGTTAGCCCTCTATAACCCTGCTAGGGACCCCGCGGGGCTCAGGCCAGCATGTTCCTGGGACTGGGGACATCTGTGAGGTTGCCTGCTAAGGAGATACTCCCCTGGCCTCAGGCTGCTGTCACTTTTGCCATAGGCCTGACCCCATGGTCCACTGTTGCTTATCCATTCTGATTCCATGGGTTGAATTTTGACATCTGTCTTGCATTCGTTGTGATGCCCTTGGTGGCAACATGGGATGCTTCACAGTCACCAGAGGCCACACTAACTGGGTTTTTGTCAGGCAGTGACCTTGGTACTGGATGCTCGGGCATTGGAAGAGAATTCTGTACTCACCGTTGCTGAGGGCAGCCTCAGAACCCACCACATATATTTATTGCTTTCCTTCATTCTCATCTCCTGCTGGACTCAGGATCTCCAAGGACACCTCAGGGAAGGATACTCCAGGCTGATGACAATGGGCGTGGACGGTCCAGGAGAGATGGTCACCGCAAGGGTAGAGATGAAAAGCTAGATTTGCACCATTTCTAAGACTACGGAGATTCTGGAACCAGTTGCTGTGAATCATCTGGGACAGTAAGATAGTAGCTGCAGGATTCTTAGCTCAGAAGTTATGCAAACAGTAAGCATGGTGGGGAGGTTTACCTGCGTGTAGAGATCAGTTCCGCTGATGCGTGTGAGCCAGGGTTCAGAGACAGTGTGGGAAAAGGGAAGGATTTCATAGTAGACATTTATGGACATTCAGTTGGAAGAGACCAGATTGATCTTGTATTAAAACTGTACAGCAATTTGGGGGAGAGCTAATGTTGAGCCAGGCTTCTGGCCCATCAACAAGATATATCTCTATTCTTTTAGATTTTCTTTATTATCTCTCAGCAGTTTTCTAGTTTCTAGTGTAGTTTATGTTACATCTTTTGTCAGATTTATCCCTAAGCATTTCCGATTGTTGATGCTATTATCAATTGTATTTTTAAAGATTTCATTTTCTAATTGTTTGTTGCTAATGTATGGAAATACAGTTGATTATTATATATTGAGCTTGGCTTCTGCAATCTTGCTATTCCCTCCATGAGCTCGAGTAGCTTTAGGGGTAGATTCTATTAGATTTTCTATAGATGATAATGCCAACTGTGAATGAAGTTTTTACTTTTCCTTGACAATCTGTATGCATTTTGTTCTGTTTCTTGCACTGACTAGAACCTCCAGTATGGTGCTGACTGGAAGTGATAGAGGGGACACCCTTGCCTTGTTCCTAATTTAGGAGGAAGCACCTGATCTTTTACATTTAAGTAGATGTATGTTTTCTGTAATGACCTTTTAAGATTGAGGGAGTTTCCTTCTGTTACTAGTTTGCTGATGACAGTTTTATTTTCATCATAAAGAAATGTTGGATTTTACTTAAAACTTGGTGTCTGTTTAGATGATAATATGGCTTTTCTTTTTTAGTTTTTAAACATGATGTCTTAGTCCATTTCAGCTGCTATAACAAAATCCCATATACTGGGTGACTTATAGGCAACAGAAATTTATTTCCTACAGTTCTAGAGGCTGGGAAGTGCAAGATCAAGGTGCTGGCAGATTTGGTGTTTGAGGGACCCCTTTCCTTATAGAAAACTGTCTTCTCACTGTGACTGCACATGGTACGGTAAGAGGGCCCAGGGAGCTCTCTCAGGTCCTTTTATAAGGACACTAATGCCATTCAGAGAAGGCCCTACCTCCCAATAAAGTCATCGTGGGTGTTAGGATTTCCACATATGAATTTGGCTGAGGGGACATAAACATTTAGTCCATAACACATGGTCAGTTACGTTAACTGATTTTTTGAATATTAAAACAACCTTGCATTTCTGAGATGAACTCCACTTGGTTATGATATATTATCCTTTCAATATACTTTTATTTGTTAAAACTTTGCTTAGAATTTTTGCATCTATGTTGATGAAGGATATTAGTCTATAGTTTTCTTGTGATATCTTTGTCTAGTTTTGGAATCCACATATATACTGATTTTATAGAAGGAGTTGAGAAGTAGTCCCTCCTCTCAAATTTCTGGAAGAGTTTGTGTGGAGTAGATATTATTTCTTCCTTAAGTGTTGGTAGAATTCACCTGTGAGGCCATCCGGGCTGACACCCCTCTCTTTGGTGATTAGGAAGGACTCTGCAGACTCACATATTCACTGACACTTTTGAGCATAGTGTCTCCCGTGTAGAATAGCATCTTCCTTGTAAGGACCCTGATATGGTTTGGCTGTGTTCTCACCCAAATCTCATCTTGAATTCCCACCTGTTGTGGGAGGGACCTGGTGGGAGGTAATTGAATCATGGGGGCAAGTTTTTCCCTGTGTTTTTCTCGTGATAGTGAATAAGTCTCAGGAGATCTGATGGTTTTGAAAAGAGGCGTTTCCCTGCACAAGCTCTCTCTCATTGCCTGCTGCCATCCGTGTAAGACGTGACTTGCTCCACCTTGCTTTCCGCCATGATTGTGAGGCTTCCCCGGCCACATGAAATTCTAAGTCCAATTAAACATCTTTCTTTTGTAAATTTCCCAGTCTGGGGTATGTCTTTATCAGCAGCGTGAAAACAAACTTATACAGGCTCACAGGAGGCATTTCTTCTAGATCTCAATGTCAGGGAGACCCGAGGTATTCACTTCCTATTCTTTCTCAGTGTTCAAGGAGAATGCATCTGCTCACTCATCCACATGGCAGGTTTCCAGATAGCATTGTCCGTGCCCTCCTTGTTCTCCATCCATTCCACACATACCAGGCTTCTTCATCTGACCATTTCCTGGCCTCCTGGGGGGTTTCCTGAGCCCCTTCTCCACAGTGTTAGCCACTTATGTCGGACAACATTTATTTTTGTTCACAGCCGTCTTCAGAAGGCTGAACAGAACCCAGGACAATCTTGAAAGAGCTGTCATCCCATGACAAATAAAACAGGGCTGCCATCTTTCCTCTGGTTGGCTCACTCTATGTGGTGTAGCAATAGCCCAGTTCCTGTGGGCTGATCTTCACAACCCAAGCTCAGAATGTGATGGGAAATGTCTCCCAATATGAGGCCCTTTCCAGTGTAGCCCCTTCCTCCTTCCAGCCTTATGGGCCACATGCTGCTTTGCTCCTTTCCTTGGATCTTCCTTCTTCTTCGTCCTACAAAAGGAACTGATAACTCATGCTACGCAGCTCCATGCTCTGCACGTTCCTCTAACATTAGCCACGCTGAGAGAGAATCTGTGTGCCAGGCAGCTTGCTACTTTAGCCATTGTTTCATTGAGTCTTCACAACTCCAGAGGGTAGAAACAGTGGTTGTCCCCATTTCGTAGATGAGGAAACTGAAGTTTGTAGAGGTTAGGTGATGTGCCTAAGGTCGTGCACGTAGTAAGCGGTAGAGCAGGACACAGACGCAGGTGATTTCTCACCCAAGCGAGCCCACATTGTGTTTTCAGACCTTCTCCCAAACACTATGCTGCAGTGCTTGGTGCTTGGATGTGCGTTTACTAGTTTGCTTCTCTGTTCGGCCCATGCGCTCGCACCGGGCAAGGTCTGGCCATCCTAATCTGTGCGTCTACACTGCATGACTGGGAGCTCAGCAACAGTTTGCCGAGTATGAAACCTAACTGAAGTTCCAGATTTCTTGTTCTAAATCGAGAAACAAGGCACAGGCACAAAGCAGTGAAGAAAGAAATGCTTGAACCAAATCCTACTGTCTGCCTAGTGTAAAGCTTAGGCTACAGTATTTACTCAAAAATCATGTTCATTCTCAGCTACCCCTGCTCTGGGCAGAGGCTGGGAGAGCGAAATATAGCCCTGGAGTGGCGGCAGTGGGGCCTCAAGCTGGAGCCTCTTTGATCTGAGGAAAATTGGGAGGCCTTGCTCAAGTGCCCAGAGACATTTTCTGAGCAAGCCTCTTTTTGGGAAGCCCATGTGCATCTGTGTGTGAGGGCACAGCCTGGAGGGGAAGGCTTTCTCTACAGGGCGAGGCCCAGGGACATGTCTGCCCTTCCCTCCACACCCAGCCTGGAGTACCTGAGAGGTGCATCCTCTGCCTCACACAGGGGGCTCTTCCCGTTCTCTTCCCTGGCCACTGGCCACTGCAGCAGGTAGGGGGTGGTGGGGCGGGGGGAACAAAGGGATGCAGATTTCATTTCCTCGTGGAGCCGATTGTACCAGAAAAGGAAAACAATCAACATTCACTTGGAAGGTCTGAAACACAATGTGGGCTCGCTTGGGTGAGAAATCACCTGTGAGGCCTTGGAGTGCGTGATGCTTCCTGCTTTCTTTTTTTATTTTTTTATTTTCTTTTTTATTTTTTTTATTTTTTTTTAATTGCATTTTAGGTTTTGGGGTACATGTGAAAAACATGCGACTTTATGACCAAAACACCAAAAGCATTGGCAACAAAAGCCAAAATAGACAAATGGGACCTAATCAAACTCCACAGCTTCTGCACGGCAAAAGAAACAGTCAATAGACTGAATCGGCAACCAACAGAATGGGAAAAAATTTTTGCAGCCTACCCATCTGACAAAGGGCTGATATCCAGAATTTACAATGAGCTAAAAAAGATTTACAAGAAAAAAACAAACAAGCCCGTTCAAAAATGGGCTTCCTGCTTTCTTAAACAGCAGGAGGTGGTCACGCGGATATACATGTAAAAGGGGTGAAATTAGCATAGAGGGCCCAAGATGTCTGCTTCGGAAGCATTCGTTTTCCTGAAGGCTTTGAACGGGGCTAAGGTCAAACTATGCATTTGGTGTATCCTTTAAAATATAATGAGAACAGCTGGGTTTTAAATAATTCTTTTCTCCTAATCTATATTAATAAATCAAGGCTCTAGCTGCGTGGGAAGCACAGGAGTATTTGAAAATGTGGCCTTGTCCATTACATAGAGAAACAGGTTAATGGGTCAAAACCTGGAACAAAACAGAACCCCTCAGTGATCCCAGGTTGATTCCAAGCACTCTATTTGTGAGAAACAGCATGTCCGACTGACAGGCAGAGTTTGCTCAGAACGGCTCTGCCTCCAACCCCTTCATGTCCCTGCTGGCTCTTCTATGCCCTTTGCTTTGGAGCTGCCCCAGCACAGCCCTGTTTGGGCAGAGTGGAGTTCCAACACCAGACCTCTGTCTCGTGGCCATGTGACCTCTGCCGGGCTACCTCAACGTTCTGAGCTTCAGTTTCCTCATTTGTAAAATGGGACTGAACTCAGCATGGGGAGAACCTGCTTTGAGGGATGGACAGCCTCACAGGCATTTGTGGTGCTGGAATGAAACTATGAACATAAAGCGTGCAGTCAGCCCTGCACCTCTGGACCCGTCAAAGCAAGCCCTACCATGATAGTTCCCTCTGGAAATATGTGCGGATTTGACTGTTCCCAGATGGGGTCCAGAAGCAGGTTTGGCTGGAGAAGGTCATGGCGGTGCTGGTTAAAGCACATGTGGCAATCTTGAGACAGAGAATGGACAGCTGCATTGACTATCGGTCTCTTGAGATTTAGGAAGTGTTTGGTGATACTGGACTGTGTGCTCTAGTGTACCCGTGTCCTCACCATGACCCCACCTGCCTGATCAAAACTGACCAAGGGCAGGAGCATGAGGGTAGAGGATGGGGCAGTTCTGATCAAGCCTCTCCTGCTGTCCTCTGTGTGTTTTGCATCCTGCATCTTGGGTCATCAAAATATGAAGAGACATGCTTTTAAATCCTGACTGAGGTGGAGGAAACAGCGATTAGGAGTGGAGTCTCAGGACCAGACCATCATCAGGTGGAACTCTGCCTTCTTGCTTCCTGGTGTGTGACCTTGAGCAAGGTGCTTCACCCCACCAAGCCTTGGTTTCCCTTTCTGTACAGTGGGTATGAGGATGAACATGATGATGCTTCCAAGGACAGTTAGGAGGATGAAATGAGATACTGTAATGAAATGAGATACTTCCAAATGTCCTTGGAAGCATTTAAAATGCATAGTGCAAAGCTTGGGCCACGGTACTTACTCAAATAATCATGTTCATTCTCAGGTACCCCTGCTCTGGTCAGAGGCTGGGAGAGCGAAATACAGCCCTGTATTGGGGCAGTGGGGCCTCAAGCTGGAGCCTCTTTGATCTGAGGGAAATTGGGAGGCCTTGCTCAAGTGCCCAGAGACACTTTCTGAGCAAGCCTCTTTTTGGGAAGCCCATGTGCGTCTGTGTGTGAGGGCACAGCCTGGAGGGGAAGGCTTTCTCTACAGGGCGAGGCCCAGGGACATGTCTGCCCTTCCCTCCACGCCCAGCCTGGAGGACCTGAGAGGTGCATCCGCTGTCCACACAGGGGGCTCTTCCCGTTCTCTTCCCCAGCCACTTCAGCAGAGGCTGGGGAGTGGTGAGTGAGTTATTTGCGATTCCCCTGAGGTAAATGGGTAAGAGGACGGCTGAAGTTCTAAGGGAAGCCAGCCCTGGGACCAATGCTGTGGGACAGGCCCTTTCTTAGAAGAGGAGTGCCCTGGACTGCTGTGCTCCAGGCTCAGTTAAATGCATTTCCCAGGCCCCTTTTCCTGCCATTTGGTCTGTGCTGAGAACCTGTCACAGGGCTGAGCCTCCTCTGGGGCTTGAGTCTTGCACTCAGGACATATTTACCCTGTCTCCGGTGGACACGGGAAGAACCTGCTTTGAGGGATGGACAGGTAGGAGTCCTGGCATCGTCACAGGGGGAGGTGGGGTGCTCACAGCTTATGTGTGGTTTCCCAGCTGGGTCTGCTTCCGTGGGCAGTAATGGATGCCACGTCTCAGCTACTGAGGCACTTAGACATCACACAGGCGTATGCATGCACATGGACCCACATGCGCCCCCCGACCCCTGCATTCCAGGCCAGGCAGGTGATGCGAATGAGCCCAGTGTAAACAATGCAGGAGTGGTCTGTGATGGCCTGGAAACCACATGACTGCTGCAAAGGGAGGGAATTTTCTAATTTTAGAAACACTTCCACCCAGGTGCAGCTGCCGGTGGCCTGTTTACCCCCATGTGGTGGCGGCAATGATTTGTCTGTGCTTGCTCTGGAACCCCTTGTGATGTGGGGCTGGACATTGAGGGGGGGAAAGAATGGCCGGTGGGGGTGTGAGGAATCCTAAGGAGGCTTCATCGGAAGGCTGTGCCTTCACCCACAGTCATGGGGCCTTGACATGCTGGCAAAGGCACCTACCAGGTGCTCTCAGTGCTTTTGACAGCCCCAATCCTGTCTTCAGGGGTTCCAGGGAGGAGGCTGCTAATGAGAGGCTATAGCCTTTTAGCAGCTGCCTGGTCCCTGCAGGTGACACTCTGAGTGCCCTCGGGTCACATGTCTTTCTAGCTTTTAAGAAATCCACACTGCCTACCTGCAGGGGACAAGGAGCCACCTTAGGTCCCTCCCTAGGATTTCTGCAAAGTGAGGCCCTCTATTTCCAGTCTTATTTCCTCTCTAGCAGCAGTGCCCTTATAATTGAAGCCTGGACTTTTCAACAGGGGATTTCAACAAAAAAGAGGCTTAAGAGAATAAGGAATTTGCAAATCTTATGTACTGGAAACAGGCCAGGAGTTCAGTGATGCTGGAAGAAACTCGAGATTTGTCCAAGAACACCAAACCCCTCTCCCTAGCCTCCCACTCACTCCCAGCACTCTAGAAAGCCCAAGCAAGATCATCTGAAAGCCTGGCCATTAGCAGGCCACTCATGGGCTATTTTTAGTCTGAATCTCCTCTCAAAACCAAGAGGGAGGCCCATTCTCAGCATTAACAGCAGTCCCCTGTACGGAGATAAAGGCTGTGGTTAAGATGAGCACTGTGTGTGTATGTGTGTGTATGTGTTTGTGTGTGTGTGTGCGCGTGCACATGTGCATGTGCTGGGAGTGTGGCGGGCTGCAGACTCTTCCATTGACTGAGATAAATCAGAATGTTAAACTGTTTCTAGCGAATCCATTAGAAGGATAGGTACATACATCTTAGAATAGCCTCTCAACAGGAGGTGGGGCTCAGATCGGGGTGGAGTGTGCCTGGGGAAACTGGGATTCCTGGCATTGTACAAATTTGGAAACCAAATTCTAGAGGGAGCAGGGTGGACTCAGATCAACAGACATGGAAACCTATTTAGGGTGGACTTCCTCTCCCCAGGATGGTTTGTTGGCTTGTTGGGGACCTTGGGCATTATTCCCGTATGTGTGGATGGCATGGTTCTGAAAGGGGCTGGATCTGACTGCTTCATCAGTGCCTCCACTCACAGCCTCAGCAGAGAAATTGTAAACCACCTCTTGCTGTCTGCTGGGCAAGGCTTCCTACTCTGGAAGGCAGAGAAGGCTCTGGCCAGAGCCCTGGCCTTTGTGAAAGTTGAAGGACCAGGGCTCCGGGCTGGCTGTCCCTCTGACATGCAGCATGACCTTGGGCAAGGTCACTACCTGCATTTGAGCTCAGATGCTCCGTCTTGCAGCAGGAGGGGCGGGGTTAAACCATCCAGCAGCCCTTCATGGTCTAACTCACAGACTAGATACTGGAAGAGCCCACTGGTCAACTCACAGCTGAACCCAGCCCAGTGTTCTAAAAATGACCCAGCTTCCCACTGAGCTCTGGAGTGTGTCATGGGGGCTTCTGCTGAGAGGTTTTCATCCTCAGTTCCACTAGCCATGCTCAATTTCTGCATCCTTGATCTGTCCAAACACCTGGCCAGCATCTCCATCATACAGATTGGAAAGTGCAGTCCCAGTGGGGTCAGGGGCTCCTCAAGGTCATACATCAGGCAAGTGACTGGGCTGGGGCAGGAACCAGCACTACTTGAATTTGACCTGGGAGAAGTTTCCCATTTGGCAAGACCTGTGGGTAAGCTTTTGCCCAGTGGTGGGGAAGGGCTTTGTTAGGGGGTGTGTCTCTTCTTTGTCCCCAAGGGACAATGTGGCTCAGAGTTAAGGGCTCAGAATGCTGCCTCTTCACTTCCGTAATACAGATCCTGGCCCCTTAGGGGGCCTGAGGGTAAGAGTCAGGCCTGCCCTGGGGAAGTGAGCAGGCAGGGCTCAGGATGGTGGCTGTGGGCTCTGCCCTAACCGTCTGCCCTCCTGGCCAGTTGAGCAGCCCTGTGATCCTGCTGGGTGAGGGAGGGGAGCCCAGCACAGGGAAGCATCTCTGCTGCTAAGACCACAGTGCAGACCACAGATGAGGGTCTGGGTTCCTACAGAATGTTCTGTTAACAGGGTCCAGCATGGGACTGAAGGAAGCCTGTGATCTCCGTGTGCACCCTAGCTCAGCCTGTCCCCCCAGGGCAGAGCTGCTCATGACTGGGAATTCTCTTTCCATGAGGTAGGGCTGCAGTTTGAGTAAAGCAGGATGAGCTCAGGTGACCTTTTGTAGCCTCACAGCGAGGCCCAGACCTTTCTACCTTCACCTTCTGTCTCCACCTCCACCTCATGACAACTCTCTGAGGAGGTGGGGTGGACCCCTGGAATCATTTTGCAGATGAGGATCTTGAGGCTTCCCAAGGTCACAGGGAGGAAGAATTGCCAAGCAGAGATCCAGCACCCAGCCCTCTGGCCCCTGGCCTGAGGCTTGCCCCACTGCACCTGCTGCTGCTCTACAGAGCAGTGTTTCTGGGGGTCTAGGGAAAAATTGGAAGCACAGAAGTGGCCAGATGTGTCCGCAGTCTCCCAGCCGCCTCCCACCCCTCAGGCAGCCCTATCTGCCATGCCAGTGTGCAGGGAACAGCAGCTGGGAGGTGGGGTCTTACCTGCAGCAGTGGTGATGCCCAGGAGCCGGCAGGTGTATTCCAGCCCAGTCCAGAACACCTGGAGCTTCATGGTGCCGGGGGTGAGGACAAAGTCCTGGCAGGTCAGGCAGCAAAGGCCCCAACCCTGAGATGCTCCGGGCCGCCCTTGTGCAGGTAGGAGGCTGCGGCTGCTGGCTCAGGCCCCTGCACATTGGGGCCCTGCCTTCCCTAACCAGTCCTGGCCACCACAGCCTGGCCGAGGTGTGAATAGGGCTCACCTTCCCGGCTCTCAGCCCGTGCCCTTACCAGGCACTCAGCTTAATCATTACCTTGGAAGAATGCTCCCACTGCTCACACAACCCCAGCCTGGCCTGGCCAGCTCAGCCTTAGTGCAGCCCAGCCGCCGGAGATCCGCGATTAGGGCTGGGCTGGAGGCAGCCTGGAGCTGGAGGCAGCCTGGAGCTGGCAATTAACTGTTTCTGGCTGGGAGGAGGGAGCGGAGGAGTGAGCCAGGCCCTTCCTTACGAGGCCATGCCTGGAAAGTCACACCTGGATTTCACATGTGCTGGGGGCCTGGAGCGTCAGGTTCTGGAAGAGACAGTGCACGTGCAGGTCTGTGCTTGTGTGCATGTGGGAGAGAGGGGTGTGTCTTTAAATCACCAGTAGAAACAACTCTGAAATGAGTTCCAAGCTTCATTCTTCTGTGTATAGGTGGATTAGAAAGCTTTTCAAGTCTGTCCTGGATTTGGACTCTGGGTAGACGTACTTAGCTCAGGCCCCACTCTGCATCCCAACATGGGATGTAGGAGATTATTTTGATTCTTTGAGAGGGGAGTTGCTATGTCAATAATTAACTGGGTGACCTTGGTGAAACCCAAAGGCATCTGTGAGGCTTGGCAACTTTTGCAGAAAATGAATGGAAAGTTTTGGCTGGATTGGTGTTTTTCAAAGTACTTGGGGTGTCCCTGGAGCTGTTCCAAGGAGCCCAGCCTCTACACTTGGACAGTGGGGGCTTTCACTCATTCTAATTTACTAATGGATGTGCTGGATTGAATGGTAGTAAGATTTAGTTTTCCTCTCAGGTGTTTTCTGAATTTTTTTTTTTATCCCTTTGCTCATATAAGATAGAAAACAAAACAACCAAATAAGGAAAAAAAAAAAAACAACTCCAAGCAAACCCAATACACATGCTCCTCAACTTACGACGATTTACGTCCCGAAAGCCCCATCAAACACTGAAAATATTTTAAGTTAAAAATGCACTGAATCCACCCAACCCACTGAGTATCAGTGCTTAGCCTGGACTACTTAAATGTGCTGTTTATGGTTGGGCGAAATCATCTAACACAAGGTTTATGTCAGTAAAGTGTGGAACATCTTGTGTAAGAGTATCGTACTGCATATTGCTAGCACAGGAAAATACCAAAGTCCAAAATTTGAAGTACAATTTCTACTGAATGTTCGTCATTTTTATACCATCCTAAGTTGAACCATGAAAAGCTGGGATTTGCCAACAGTAGTAGAAAACTCAGGCATAGTCCATTTGGCTTTTTTCTTTTCTTTTCTTTTTCTCTTTTTTTTTTTTTTGGGAAAAGGTCTCGCTCTGTCACCCACGCTGGAGTACGGGGTGCAATTACGAATCACTGTGGCCTCAACCTCCCAGGCTCAGGCCATCCTCCCACCTCAGCCTCCCGAGTAGCTGGGACCACAGGTGTGTACCACACCTGGCTTGCATTTTGCTTTGTTGAGGATGATACACCCTCAACATAGGTAATGAACAGATTTTTTTTTGCTATTAAAATTATTTTAATTTGATTGACTAATTTGATCAAGAATCATGGCATTCCATAAAGATTACTTTTTTTTGTTTGATATTTTTCCCCCTTGAATGAGTTTAAGAACCTCTGTGCTCATGCGATCTTCAAGGTCAAGTCTATAAGCGTATGATTTACATATTTATTACCTCAGTTAGTTGTTGTCTATTAGCAGACTCAACCTCAGTCTTCTTAAACTTTGACCTATCTTGACACCCGTGCATACCCACTCCCCCACATGCAGGCGTTCCGGTCTCTGTGGCACACCCTGGATTGCACAGATGGAGCTGCGGGGGCTGGGCTTCAGCAGCGCTGGCAACTCCCTGTCCCTTAGGAACCCTTGATCTTCATGGGTCCGGAAGCCCTGGCTGCCTGCAGGGCCCACTTGCTTCTTGCTGGCCAATAGCCGCTGATTTTTGTTTTGTATCTGACACCTGCTTGCTCAGAAGATACGAATTCCTTCTGGGCCTGGCTTGGCAGGGTCTGTTCAGTCCACAGGTTAGTCCATAGTCTCCCCTTCCTAGAGACTGCTTCAGGAATGAGAGAGTGTGACCTAGGTCTGGTCAAATAGCCCAGACAGGGTGTGTGCTGAGGACTTCTGGGAAAGTGTCCCTCAATTTTAACAAGAGGGAGAGGACTCCTTCTCTTTGGATGCACCTGCTCAGGGTGGCCAGCTGTCTCCTGATGTGGATGGGGCTCAGCCAAGGCCATCAGCAGCTCGGGGCCTGGCCCATGAGACAGGAGTGGCACCAGGCACTGGAGGACGTTTTGGATCTGCTAAACTTACCTGTTCCTAACTGTCAAGTGGGTGATGTAGGTTTCCAGTTAGAGCTGAGGGCATTTTGCTGACAGTGGACATGTCTGAGCTGTGCAATCCCCACAGCCTTTTCCGTAGGAGGCCTTTTTCAGTGCACTGGGTTAGGAGAGCTGAGAACTAAGGAGGCTGAGGGTTATCCTGGGACTGTCCCCACAAGACGGAGGGAAGAGGGGGCTGTTGGGTGATGGTGAAAAGAAAGTAGGGCCTGTGGGAAAGAGCAAGATACGGAGGAACCCCAGAGAGGGCCCCTCTTGAAGAACCCGCAAAGAGGGCTCTGGCGGGGCTTCCGACTTCTCTACTACCATCTAAGCCGATCTGAGGAGCCCCGGGGGAGCGGGAGATCTGCCTGGGCCAGCATGTTCCTTAGACCTCTCTGGAGTTAGAGAAGAGGTTGCCAGGAACCAAAGACCACACCCTAAAATAGAACTTGGAAGAGAAGGTGGTGAACCCCCAGACATCCATGTCTGACCCAGCAGTCGCTAATGGATGCAGAGGAGAAAGAGAAGGGGCATTTCCTGCAGAAATCAGCACACACCGGGGAGCTCTGCTTCTAACAGACTTGTGAGAGGCAGAGGAGGGGGAAGGACAGAAAGCCCCAAGGCAGGGAGGGAGGCGGAAAAGTACTCTGAGAAGGGAGGCTCAAGTTACAGCATTCATGAGCAGAGTGGACAGGGGCCTGGCTCTGGGGAAGTGGTGCAATGTGGATATTACACAAAGAAAGCACAATTGCCATTGCATCCCAAGGAGTCCAAAGCTAGGCTAGTGAGGGGAAGCTGGGTGGGGGAGCTTTTAGCTCAAAGTAGGGAAGACACTCCAGTAACTGGCCGCCCAGTGTTAGGCTGAGCTGCTGCAGAAGGTAGTGACCCCTTAGAGCCCATTTGGGTTCGGGGTCGGGGAGGGTACTCCGAAAAACAGTTCTCACACACTGACTTGACCATTCCATCCCGAGAATCTGTGATTCTGGGCGTCTGAGACTCCGGAAAGAACCTGGACAAGAGCTCTGAGAAGTTGAGAAGGACTTCTGGAAGAGAATCTCTTCTGGACCCTGGCACACAGAGGAACAGAGCTGGGGCTTCCTCGCCTGCTGTTTCTTCTCTGTCCATGGTCCTTTCGGTGTCTGAGCAGGCAGAGCAGCCATGTATGAAGGAGAGGAGGCAGGAAGAGGCGGGAAGGGAGGAGAAGGGAAGGGAGCAAAGCCCAGCTCCGCACTCTGCAGTTAGCAGCTGTGTGGCCTGGGACATTCCTTACTCTCTCGGTCTTAATTTCCTCATCTGTAAAATGGGTCTAGTAGGTGTCTTACTGGGTCAGATGTACTGTGTCTAGAGAGGGTGCCAGGAAATGGGAGCTAATATCAAAAGGAACAAAGAAAACTGGCCACTTTGACCAATCCTGCACAGCTTTTGTTATAGGATTCCACCCACTGAACTAACACTCCAAACTGGGAGCACAGCCTGGCCCCCGACCATAGAAAATTGGGGTAAGGGGAGTAGCTTTTCTTTGGAATGACGGGCTCATCCAGAGCCCATATTCACCATATTGTTTCATGTCACTGTACACTAAGCAGAGTGTCTGTGTGCGGGGACAATAGGAAGACAGACTGACTCAATAAACCTATAATTGAGTCCTTTGGCAGTCAATGTCTGGCCTCCAGGGCTTGTGAAAAATAGCTAGTCTTTGCCTAACATTCAGTGCATTCCAGGTACTGTGCTAAATGATACATGAACAACCCTATTCTTCTTCCCATTTAACAGATGAGGGAGCAGGGTCACGTGAGGTTCAGTGGACTTGCGCAGGGATTGGCCCATCTGCTGCCACTCTGGTTTCATAGGGGCCCCAGACACAGAGCTGCCGAGTGAGCAGAGAATGTCTCCACAGCCACGGGGCGGATGATTTGGGAGGGCTAGAGGCAGAGGTGCTGATCTCATGGTTTCTGGATCTGCAGAGCTGATGGTGAATTTGAGGAAGGCTCTCACCATCTTCCTCCCAGGTGGTCCAGGAGAATGAGCACTCCCAGCAGTCAGGCCACAGCTCCCCCAGCCTCGTCTGGAGCTTCTGTTACTATAAATGGATGCTTTGTAGACATCCCCAGCCATAGGGGGTGGACATAAATTGTGCATCACTGATAGCAGCACACAAATTTCAGATGCCTGGGTGGCTCTGGGGAGCGTGAGAAGCCAGGGGAGGATGAAACACGTGTGTGTGCTACTCTTCAGCTGTGGGGTGAGGAAGTTTCCACAACACAGCAAGAAGATCGTGGGCATAACTCAATGTTAGTGTCTGTCCCTGGAGAAAAGTCCCCAGAGCTGATCTAAGCCTTTGATCTCTTCCAAGCCCCCGTCCACCACCTCACCCCTCCCCTCACTATCAGCAGAAGAAAATAGAGACCCTCAGATGAGCACCCTGCAGACCTCTCACATCCCTCACAACCATCCCTCACCTGTCCTTTCCTTCCACTAGAGGAGGGGGAGTTCATCCTCTCAGCTCATGCTTCCAGTCACTATCCTCATGTGTCCTCTGGGACTCTAGATCATCCATTACAGTCTCTGTCCCATGCTTCCAATTTTCCCCTCCATCTCTTCCCACCAGCCAAAGCATTTGTTTACAGAAACAGAACAGCTTCCCTCTGCAAACCACTCTCAGCCTCTTTTCCAGTCACCACCAAGACTCTGGAAAGTGGTCTACATTTACCACCACCTGCCATTATGTCTTTGTTTTCCACCCACTTCTCCATCTGCTAAGAGGTGGCTTCTACCTGCTTCCATAGCATTGTTCCATACTTATTCAGTTCACACTGCCTGGACTTTTTAGCATTTGAAACCAACCCGTCCTTCTGGACCATCTCCCTTATATATTATCCTCTGGTAATCATCCTACACTCACTGGGGCTTGCATTCTTTCCTTTTTCCGTGCATCCTTTACAGAGTCCTCTTTCTTTGCTGTTTCCTGGGTTGGTGATCTGTGGTTGGCAGCCTCCAACAAACCCTGCTCCTGCTATTCATGTCCTGATCTGGTCCCCTCCCACATTATACCTGGGTTTGCCTATAGGACTCAGCACAGCAGACGTGGTAGCAATAGTCCCAATATTGAGTTATAAAAGGTGTGACTTTAGTCACTCTCTCACTCATGGGTTTCTCTTATAGGACTCAGCACAGCAGACGTGGTAGCAATAGTCCCAATATTGAGTTATAAAAGGTGTGACTTTAGTCACTCTCTCACTCATGGGTTTCTCTCTCAGGAGGAAGTCAGTTGCCTCCATGGGGAGCCCTGCAGAGAGGCCCATGCAATGAGCCACTGAGGGCTCTTGCCAGCAGCTGCCACGTTAGGGAGCTTAAAGGCTGATGCCCAGCCCCACTTGAGCCTTCAGATGATGGCAGCCCTGGCTGACAGCGTGGCTACAACCTCGTGAGAGGTCTTGAGCCAAAGCCACCTGGCTAAGCTGCTCCCAGGTACCCTCAGAAACTGTGAGATAATGGATGTTTGTGATTTCAAGTTGCCAGATGTCAGGGTAATCTGTTACTCAGCAATAGACCAAGGCATCATTTGCAACCCTCTCTCTCCCATCCACTCTCTGCTCTTTTCTTGGTTATTGTCTGACTCTGTGGCCTGAGTGCCATCAGCACAAGGACTATTCCTAGCAAGGATTGACACCAGCATTTCTCCTCAGCCGTGAGCTCCACGTCCACCTGCCTATTGGTCACCTCTGTGTTACACTCAACGTATTCCATCAAACTGTCTTTCCACCTCAATTCCTTTACACTTCCTGGACTTTACATCTTGGCTACTGGTTTCATTATTACCCTTGTCACCAAATCTGGAAACAAAGTAGGTTTTGACAATACCTTGTCCTCTTTCGTTCTGCCAGTCCTCATCCTCATTGCTCCACATCTGCCATCTCTCATCTGCCGCTCCCATCCCTCTCATTTCTTGTACAGATGCTTCCCCAGTCCCTTAATGAGCCTCCCAGCCTCCAGCATCATCCCTCTCCAATCTGTCCTCCAATTGCGGGAATTCGCTTTGGAAACAGCAGATCTTTACACGTCACATCCCTGCTTAAGACTCCTAGAGATTTGCCATTGCCTAAAGTCTGAGTTCCTTCGTCCAGATCCCTGGTTTTCTGCTAACTTCCCCTGTGCTGCCTCTCTATTTCCATCTTCCATCTGCTTCTTTCTCTTTCTCCTCCAGATTCTCTGACTCCCAGGCCACGCAGACAAATGCTTTCCTATTACCTTTGGTCACAGGAATGCATTTATCGACGTGGCCTGGGAGTCAGAATATTCCATATTCTTTTGTTTCCTCCTTCTTCCTTTTTTTCCTCAACATTCTCTTCTTCTCATCATTATACACGTTATTCAAAGCCCAGATAAGTCACCGCCTGACAGTTGTTGGTCCCCACAATCAGAGTGAGTTACCTGTCCTCCGGCCCCCAGCACTCATCCCTTCGTATTTTTTTAAGATGGAGTCTCCTGCTGCCCAGGCTGAAGTGCAGTGGTGTGATTTTAGCTTACTGCAGCCCCTTCCTCCTGGGTTCAAGAGATTCTCCCACCTCAGCTTCCTAAGTAGTTGGGACTACAGGTATGTTTCCACACCTGGCTAATATTTTCTGTATTTTTAGTAGAGATGGGATTTTGCCATGTTGCCCAGACTGGTCTTGAACTCCCTTAAACGATACTCCTGCCTCAACCTCCCAAAGTGCTGGGATTACAGGCATGAGCCACTGCGCCCAGCCCCTTTGTATTTGAATTACTTAAATTAATGCTGGCATCTCCCACCAGTTGAGAAGAGTTGTAAACTCAGAAGTGGTAGATCCTTGAATGAATGAGGGAGGCTTGTCCAAGCGGGACCTTTTATTTAGATTTATTTCCATAGGATCAATTTGGCCAACATTCAGGAAATAGGTAAAGCCACACACCCAACTGTGGAACAGGGTGCAGTGGATACATTTTCAGGCTGACTCACCTTTGTCCCTCACCTCTTCCTCCTTCTCTGAGTTAGATGCAGTCCCATTTCCTGACTCACACTGTGGGCAGTATCTAGAGTAAGTGCACGGCTTGTGTTCCCAGCAAAGCAGAAAGGCCCTGCTCTTGTGCATGATTATCCTGACCATCGCCTGGCAAGTCAGTCTTTAGCTTCCAGGGCGTTAGAACTGCAGGGTCCACTGGGCATTGCTCTGTGTGGGGTGGGGTGAGATACCTGCTCCACAATGTGGCTGCGGAACAGCTGGCTCTGCTCCCCCTGCGGCTCTTATGGGGGCCCTAGCAGCTGTCATTTGCTACCCTGCTTCTGGTAGAGGAGATGGTGCAGTGGTTTTTCCAGCCAGATTATCTCGGGGTGGATTCTGATTGGCGCAAAAGGTCAGTGTGAGCTTGTGCAGATACACTTTTCGAGCACTGGTTTTTCTGTTCCCAAAGAGGTAGTTGAACCCTTCAGATCCTCATGAGTCACTGATGCTGAGGTCTTTATCACTATGAACTCCATTTCAACTAAGCCTCCTTGAAAGAGGGCACTGACAGAGTGAGGGATTGCTGTGCCAGCCGGGGTCAGGCCAGGGATTGCCTCTTTGCTGAGCAAGCTCACTGGATATCCATCAGACGGCCCTGCTGGGGAGCTCTGTCTCCTGGGATGAGCTGTCACGAGGCAGATTTACAGTGTCCGGCCACGGGAGTGTCTGAACCTTCCCTGGGCCTTCTAGATGAAGGCAGATTTCTGTAAATTGGTGTCTGATGTCAATCCTCCCCAGAGACCCAGGAGACTAAGTACCCAGCATTAAAGAGGTTAGGTCTCCAGTGCCTCCAGGAATGGATTCCAACATGCAGAGGAAGTGATATTTCAGGCAAAGGCACTGAGCGGCTGTGGACAGGGTCCCCCTCCACTGTTGCTGTGAGGAAGGGGTTTCCTCATTAGTCAGAGCCTTCAGGGGCAAGGGCCTGGCCCAGGAGAAAGCACAGAGGATCCTCCATGAGGGCGGGGCTGTGCTCTTCAAGGGGAGCCTGGCCGCCCAGGGATGTTGGGCTGGAGTAGACTTTGGAGTGGGGAAGCTACAATCTCCCATCTGTGTCAGTGCCTTTTATGATAATGTCTCTGAATGTTTGATTTTTTCAGTTTAAATCAATTCTCGAAAGCTGGCTAAGGTTCTATCAGGAAAAATGAGAATTTAGTCTGTAAAATTTGTGATGTCAGCCAAAGTCATTTGTAACCTCCCTAAATGTTAAAATTGTGTTTTATTCATTTTGCTTTGTTCATTCACCAGCCATCAAACAATTGCCAATCCACATTGCAAAAATACATACTTTCTGGCATAACTGAAACACAAAACAAAAAACAGGCTTATTTTTGAAAACATAGGGACTTCCAGATACATATGGCTGCTTAGTGATCGGCATTTGGCTCTTCCCCACCAAAAAAGAACATGAGAATTTAAAAAGCGTTCATTCTGAGGACACAGATAAAAGCAGACAGGAATTCTGGTGAAGGGTGGAGGGTAACAGATCTTGTGGAACACAAGAGAGTTCTGCCTGCAGTAGGCTGTTCCTGTGAGCAGTAAATGTTTCACCTGAGCCCACCTGAAGGGCTTTGCACCCAGAGACTCCAGGAATCAAGGAGCAGAGATTGGGCTTGGGACTGAAAATGAGGGAATAGCTGAAAGTCTACCTCTAGAGCAGTTGGACCCCAATCTCCTTCTCCCACCCCACGCAATCTGGAGACCCCCCATCCCTCCTCTCCTCCCTGCCCTTCTCCTGCTTTCCCATCCAGTGCAGACCAGAGGTTTATTCTCCAGATGAACTGAGTGGTGACGGGCCAGGCCTCGGCAGGCTGGGTGACACAGAGGATGGAGACGGGGATTGAAGCCAGACTTGTGTCAACCAGTGGCTCCTTAGTCCCTGTCCCTATAACAGCTCAGGTCACCTCTATCCCAGGCAGCTAGAGGACTCTTTCTGAAGAGTGTCAGTAACCCCAGAAAAGACAGGGATTGATATGGTTTGGCTGTGTCCCCACCCAAATCTCATCTTGAATTGTAACTCCCACAGTTCCCGCGTGTCATGGGAGAAACCTGGTGGGAGGTAATTGAATCATAGGGGCAAGTATTTTCTGCGCTGTTCTCATGATAGTGAATGAGTCTCATGAGATCTGATGGTTTTAAAAAGGGGAATCTCCCTGCACAAGCTCTCTCTCATTGCCTGCTGCCATCCACATGATGTGACTTGCCCCTCCTTGCCTTCTGCCATGATTCTGAGGCCTCCTCAGCCATGTGGAACCGTTAAGTCCAGTAAACCTCTTTGTTTTGTAACTTGCCCAGTCTTGGGTATGTCTTTATTAGCAGTGTAAAAATGGACTAATACAGGGATACCAACATTTGGGGGACCAAAAAGTCTGATGACCCCCTGGTGAAGCCAGCAAGTCTTTGAAATCTTCAACACTCACATGTAATACTTTCAATCAGTTTTTCAGGGCCTTGTCCTATGTATGAGGACAGCCCAAAGTCAGCTGGTATTTGAGGAAAGAATCCAACATGAAGCACAGAAACCAGGACAAACAGAAAAAGGGGAGCCAGAGAGGGAGTGCAGCCAATGTAGGACACATACAGAAAACTTTAAAAAATAATATTCCCAACAGTTACTATACTGAGTGATATGAGAAGATGTTACATCTGTAAAACAAGGACAGAATACCATGAAAGTAACCAGACCACAGGAATCTCCAAATGAAAGACAGGCAAAAAATAAAAAAATCCCAAATAAAATAAAACAAGAAAACAACAGAATGGTTAGAAGCTAAAATCAGGTAGAACAAAAAGACAAAGGGAAATAGAAGAGAAAGCATAAAACAAATGATATGATTTAGTCTCAAGGCCAGTCTGCTGACCTACAAGAGTTCCAGAAGCAGAACAGAGGGAGGAAAACTTCAAAGACGTAATGCAAGAAAATTTCCCAAAACTGAAGAAAAGGAGTCTTCAATGTGATTATGTGTTAGGAAGATGGGAAGAGGTGTATTGATAGGGAATTCAGGTTAAGACCTACAGCTAATTGATTAAAAATTGCAATATGAATATAGTACCAAAAATATGAAATTGAAGATGAGAATAATTTCCTGGAAGTATTAATGACAATGTTTGTCTTTGGGGACAACTGGGGTGGAATGGGTGAAATAGGACTGCTTTGGGTTACTTTTGTTTTTCTTTGTCTCTTTAAGACTTACTATTTCTTGACTTCTTAAACTCAGTGCATACAATACTTTGAAAAAATAAAAAAGCATTTAAAAATAAACAGTTACAAACACTAAGAAAATACTACCTCCCCATCCAGATTTTAATATACTAAAATACATCCTTCTAGATACATTTCTATGCATATACAGCAAAACATTTTCTTACCATAAAAAATTAACATGCATTTTGCTAAATAATGATTTATTTAACCTAAAAATATACTGGAATCATCTATGTGCCAACAGACATATTCAGAGTGATTGTACATGGATGTCTCATTACAGGTAGTGTAGAAGAGAATGAGGCCCTGTACAGTTCACAGCAATAAAGGCTGCATGAATTGAATGCCACAAGGGAGAAATATGCAGGCTGAACTGACCCAGGGAGGTTTCTTAGAGGAAGTGTTTTTGGGAAGCACACCAACTCACAAATGGGAGGCCTCAGTACCCAAGAAGATGAATTGGGGTCGGGCGCAGTTGTTCACGCCTATAATCCCAGCACTTTGGGAGGCTGAGGCGGGTGGATCACGAGGTCAAGAGATCGAGACCATCCTGGTCAACATGGTGAAACCCTGTCTCTACTAAAAATACAAAAATTAGCTGGGCATGGTGGTGCACGCCTGTAGTCCCAGCTACTCAGGAGGCTGAGGCAGGAGAATTACTTTAACCCAGGAGGAGGAGGTTGCTGTGAGCTGAGATTGCGCCATTGCACTCCAGCCTGGGTAACAAGAGTGAAACTCCATCTCAAAAAAAAAAAAAAAAAAAAAAGAAGATGAATTGGCCCAGGACCATGCCAGCCTGTGCCACCCACAGCCACTGAAGCACTTGTCTGAGTCTTGCTGGAAACATGGGCCCATGTTAGTGATTATGTGCCTTGTAGCAGCAGACACAAAGCTTCCTCTGCTGAGAAGTTTTCAGCAGTTCCATCAGTGTGAGCAAGGAACTTATGAACTGAATGACCTGGAGCATGGTGAGGTCCCTGCTGCTGGAAATTTTGGGGGAGGCTAGGCTACTTTTCTGAGCTGCTAGTGAGTAATTCTGATTTTGGGGTGGGGGGCATGCACCCATGACCTTCCATGTGGGCTGATGCTCCCAGCTCTGACTCTATTGAGTCAGCTCTTGTCTGTATGTTCCCAACTTTAAAATCCAGGCTCTCATTTTTCCTTTGCCTTTTTTCTTTTCCTGTTTCCTTGCTGATTCAGGCTGCGGGTAGAGTCAGTTCCTTGTGGTTGTAGAACTGAAGTCCCTGTCTTCTTGCTAGCTGTCAGGGTAGGGCTGTTTCCAGCTTCTAGAGGGACCCGCATTCCTTCATGTGCAGCCTCCTTTCTCTGTCTTCAAAGCCAGCAAATGTGGTCCTGTACATCTTACCTGTGAGTCTCTACTTCTTTGCTCATCTCTTTCTTTCAGCTGGGAAGGGAGTGCCATTGTAATTACAATGGGCCCACCTGGATGACCCAGGCTAGTCAGTTGCCCCATCTTCAGGTCAGCTGGTTAGCAGCCTTAATTCTGTCTGCAGCCCAAATTCCCTTTCTCCAGCAACACAGCACTCACAGGTGCCAGGGATTAGGACCTGGACACTATTCTGCCCTACCCACTCTCCGTCCTTCCTCTACACACTCTGCCTCTGCTGAAGATTGGGGTGGGGAACTTTAGCACAAGAAGTCAGAGTGCTTTAGTTAGCCTTGCAGAGAATGCTTATGTCAGAGAAAAGCTGCACTCTGGGAAAGTAGAAAGCAGAAACCCAGACCTGCGGTTCTCCAAGGAGGCTCCCAGGACCAGTGGCATCAGCCCAACCAGGAACCTGTTAGACAGACAAATTATGGCCCCACCCAGACCCACAGAATCACAAACTCTGGGGTGGGCCAGCCACCTGGGTTTCACAAGCCCTCTCGGCGACTCTGATGAGACCCTTTGCTACAGAACAGCCATCCCTGCTTCTCTTGCTTTGGTCCTGATGGGCCCATCATGGAAAGTGCAGATGGGAGCCTCTGCATTGTGCTTGGCCTAAGGAGTTCCTTTTAGACCGCCGGTGCCTCCCAGCCACTCTGTGCCACCCCTGGAGGACTGGGAGCTCAATTTCCTCAGAAACCAGGCTGCTAATGCCCTGAAAAGGTAACATGACCCAGAAAATCGACCAGGAGGAACTAAAAAGCCTTTGGCAGGGTCTCCAGGGAAGCCTGCCTGGCTCCTAGCTCAGACAGGGATCCAGGAAGGCAGGACTGCAGGGGAGGAGCCTACAGCTTCATGCAGGACCAGGGTGGCCTGAGTTCTGTGGTGCCAGCTGCAGGGTTTCTCTGCATGTGGGGCTGTCTCCATGGCTAGAGATCTTGACCTTGGAGGATGAGGTGTACGGAACTCCTTAGGGTTAGCAAGCACCCAGGTGGTGAGGCCTTTCAACTTGCGTGATGGCTCACACCTGTAATCCCAATACTTTGTGAGGCCAAGGCGGGTGGATCTCTTGAGGTCAGGAGTTCAAGACCAGCCTTGCCAACATGGTGAAACCCCATCTCTACTAAAAATACAAAAATTTGACTGATGTGGTGATGTATGCCTGTAGTCCCAGCTACCTGGTAGGCTGAGGCAGGAGAATTGATTGAACCCAGGAGGCAGAGGTTGTAGTGAGCTGACATTGCACCATTGCACTCTAGCCTGGGTGACAGAGGGAGACTCTGTTTCAAAGAAACCAAAACAAAACAAAAAAAAACCAAAACAACAACAACAAAAAAACTTTTCTGAGAATCTTAGATTTATTCTTGACCTAAGTGTCACCTAAGACATTGGGCCTCACACTTGACTGCCCATAGGAATCACCTGGGAGCTTTTGAAAGTCCTGATGCTCAGGTCACACCTCAGACCAATTTCATCAGAATGAGTGGGGTGAGACCCAGGCTTAGTACCTTTTCTAAGGCTCCCCAGGTAATTTCAATGTGTACACAATGTGCAGGCAATGTTGAGTTGAAAACTGCTTGTCTAAAAGTGACTCTTAATCCTGGCTACAAATCGAAATCAACTGAGAAACATTAACAAAATAATGATGAAGCAGGCTGCCCCCGTGCCATAAGCCAGAGTCTCTGGGGAGGGGCCTGAGCGTTGCAGGTGGTAAAAGTCCCCAGGTGATTGTACTGAAGCACAGCAGTGTTAAACCCTGGACCTTGGACTGTGGTGCTTTCTCTTGCTGGCCTGGTGCGGTCCCTGGGCTCGGCCCCACCATCTCTAGGGTGGGATTGTCATTTTTAAACTCCAAGGCATGACAGTGCTCAGTGAGTGTTCCTTTGCATCCTTCGTCGTTCGCAAGCTGACTCTTACTTGTATGCTGCAAGGAAACCTGTGGCAGAAGGAAGACTTGAGCCCCACAAATGAGACCCGAGAGTCTGGGTTGGCTTTAGAGACTACTTTTTAAAAATAAAGATCTAGGACACATATTTTGATGGCTTACACAATGATTTTTCCTACTTTATCTCTTTGGTCTTGCAGTTCTGTATAACCCACAGAGAAAAACTGGACAGAGAAATCAAGAAGAGACCACTCCTCAGGCAGGTGTTCCAAGATAAACTGAGGAACTTATTAAAATATTAAAGAGTTTTTTTGAGGAACTCATGAATTGGGCAGTGACAGATAGAAAGCAGTTAGGGACCCCAAGGGAGGCATGAGAGGAAGGCTTTTACAAGGTGAAGGTGAGAGCAAGGCAAAGAAAATACATGATTGGTTACAGCGAAGCAGTAATTTCATTCAGATCATTCCAGGGGAAAGTCCCTAGTTAGAGAGTAGTTGGTGGTTTCTGATTGGTTAAGCTTAACTAGTAAAAAGTCGCTAGTTAGGGATTAGTCAGCAGTTTCTGATAGGCCTAGAATATGATTCTTTATGCTGAGTCAGCTTGTGGATTGACAACGTAGGAGTCAAGGGCACTGGAGCTGCCTCAGCCTGATGGCCTCCTGATTAATTTTTGTTTTTAACACAGGTATGACAACACAGTGGCCACATGTGCCTTCCAGGTCCCTGGCTGGGAAGGAAGGTGAGGCAGCAGCAGCAGCTTCACAGTGCAGAAGCCGAAGGCCCTGCTCCTGGGTGCCGCTCTTCTAGATGGGCAGCCAGGACTTCTCACAGGCTACCTGCGCTGCAGCTCTCAGCCCCTGAGGTTCACTTTGTGGCTCCCAATGTCAGTGGGCCATTCTTCCTGAGCGATAGGCACTCATAGTATCATGTCATGTGGTTGTTAAAAGCAGGGTGGGTGGGCTGGTCAGGTTCAGCTATTTACCACCTGCATGACCTTGGTCAAGTCATTCAGCTTCTCTTAGCCAAGGCAGGTCATTTGTTTTTAGTAGGTATGGATTTTAGTTTATAAACACTTGAGTATAAAAGTTGTCACATTCTCCAAATTAGATAACTGCTCTAGTTTCCAATCACTGAGCTGGTAGAAGATATGCACTGTGTCCAGCTGAGCAAGAGTCTCAAGAGTTTTAAATGGTTCAAGCATGACTGGGTGCAGTGGCTCACACCTGTATAATCCCAGCGCTTTGGGAGGCTGAGGAAGGAGGATCACTTGAGTTCAGGAGTTCAAGACCAGCCTGGGCAACATAGTGAGACCCCATCTCTACAAAAAATTTTAAAAAATTAGCTGGGCACGGTGACATGAGCCTGTGGTCCCAGCTACTTGGGAGGCTGAGCAGGAGGATCACTTGAGCACGGGAGCTTGAGACTGCAGAAAGCTGTAATCCCACCACTGCACTCGAGCCTGGGCAATAGAGCAAGACATTGTCTCAAAAAAAAAAAAAAAAAAAAAAAGGAAGAAGAAAAGGTCCAAGAATTCAGAAGAGGTTCTTTGGCATTCATTCCACACTGAAATTCTGAAATTCTCTTTGGAAATCCAGAGGTTTCTTGAAGGCAGGTGACTGGGTCACCTCATAGGCCTATGGTAGCAGAGTGCCCGAGTGGCCATGGTCCTCCTCTCCTTCCTGTGTCCATATCATTTATAACGTGGCTTTGCAGCAGCTTCTTTCCCCTCTGAATCTGGGCTGGACTGTGTCTGGCTCTGGCTATAGCATGCGGTGGGAGTGGCGAGGGGCCGCCTGTGGACTTGTGCCTGGCCGCAAGGCCTCCGTGCCCCGCATTCTCTCTCCCTGAACCCCACCTGGTTGCCTCTGGAGCAAGTCTGGGCTGCCAACTGGAGGAGTGAGGAGACTGTGGGAGCTGGCCCAACTGCAAGGCACCCTCCAGACCAGTCAGCCCCTGCCCACCCAGCAGTAGAGGCACAAAAAGAACCATGTAGCTGAGCTGCCTCAAACTGCCAACCTGCAGCATTGGGAGATAATAAGTAGCTGTATTTTTTGTTTTTTTGAGATGGAGTTTCGCTCTTGTTGCCCACGCTGGAGTGCAATGGCATGCATGAGCTCTCTGCTCACCGCAACCTCTGCATCCTGGGTTCAAGCAATTCTCCTGCCTCAGCCTCCTGAGTAGCTGGCCTTACAGGCATGTGCCACCATGTGTGGCTAATTTTGTGTTTTTAGTAGAGACAGAGTTTCTCTATGTTGGCCAGGCTGGTCACACACTCTTGACCTCAGGTGATCCACCGGCCTCAGTCTCCCAAAGTGCTGGGATTACAGGCGTGAGCCATCACACCCAGCTAGTAGCTGTATTTTAAGTTATTAGCTTTAGAAGCTTTATTACTCTGACAGAGCAGTTTTTATCCTCTCTAGGTTCTCTGCAAGGAGCAGACTGAGCTGCTGCTACTTATAGAAAGGAACCTCAACCATCCCCAGCCTCTCTCCTTCCTAGTGTTGCTAACTCCCTCTCAGCCTTGGCTGCTTTCAGCAAACTGAAGCCTATGCGGCAGTTGTATCCTTCCTCTGGGCACCGCGTGACTTGAGGTGTTCCTGAAACACGAACTCCAGCCACTGCTCCCTTGGGAGGGGACTCCTAGGTCAGAACACACAGTGGCTCCCCTCTCTGGATGAGACAGCATCATACCATTCTTGCTGTCTCTGTAGCCCCTAGAGCCCGAAAAGCAAAGGAACATCTCTGCAGGCAGAGCAGGAGCGGGACCTGCCAGTATCTGCTAAATGAAGTCGGAATGTGCGGGTGCTGGGCACAGTGCTGGGCCCACAGTCACTGCTAAATAAAGATGGAATATGCAGGTGCTGGGCATGGCACTGGGCCCACAGTCACTATTAAATGAAGATAGAATATGCAGGCGCTAGGCACAGTGCTGGGCCTGTGGTCACTATTAAATGAAGATGGAATGTGAGTGCTGGGCACAGTGCTGGGCCCGTGGTCACTATTAAATGAAGATGGAATGTGTGGGTGCTGGGCACAGTGCTGGGCCCGTGGTCACTATTAAATGAAGATGGAATATATGGGTGCTGGGCACAGTGCTGGGCCCGTGGTCACTATTAAATGAAGATGGAGTGTGGGTGCTGGGCACAGTGCTGGGCCCATGGTCCCTATTAAATGAAGATAGAATGTGTGGGTACTGGGCACAGTGCTGGGACTGTGGTCGCTATTAAATGAGGATGCAGTGTGGGTGCTGGACACAGCACTGGGCCCATGCTCACTATTAAATGAAGATGGAATGTGGGTGCTGGGCACAGTGCTGGGCCCGTGGTCACTATTAAATGAAGATGGAATATATGGGTGCTGGGCACAGTGCTGGGCTCGTGGTCACTATTAAATGAAGATGGAATGTGTGGGTGCTGGACACAGCACTGGGCCTGTGGTCACTATTAAATGAGGATGCAGTGTGGGTGCTGGACACAGCAGTGGGCCCATGATCACTATTTAATGAAGATGGAATGTGGGTGCTGGGCACAGTGCTGGGCCCGTGGTCACTATTAAATGAAGATGGAATATATGGGTGCTGGGCACAGTGCTGGGCTTGTGGTCACTATTAAATGAAGATGGAGTGTGGGTGCTAGGCACAGTGCTGGGCCCGTGGTCACTATTAAATGAAGATGGAGTGTGGGTGCTGGGCACAGTGCTGGGCCCATGGTCACTATTAAATGAAGATGGAATATATGGGTGCTGGGCACAGTGCTGGGCCCGTGGTCACTATTAAATGAAGATGGAATGTGGATGCTGGGCACAGTGCTGGGCCCGTGGTCACTATTAAATGAAGATGGAATGTGGGTGCTGGGCACAGTGCTGGGCCCATGGTCACTATTAAATGAAGATGGAATGTGGGTGCTGGGCACAGTGCTGGGCCTGTGGTCGCTATTAAATGAGGATGCAGTGTGGGTGCTGGACACAGCAGTGGGCCCATGATCACTATTTAATGAAGATGGAATGTGGGTGCTGGGCACAGTGCTGGGCCCGTGGTCACTATTAAATGAAGATGGAATGTTTGGTTGCTGGGCACAGTGCTGGGCCCGTGGTCACTATTAAATGAAGATGGAATGTTTGGTTGCTGGGCACAGTGCTGGGCCCGTGGTCACTATTAAATGAGGATGCAGTGTGGGTGCTGGGCACAGTGCTGGGCCCGTGGTCACTATTAAATGAAGATGGAATGTTTGGTTGCTGGGCATGCTCTGAGCCTGCGGTCACTGTGAAGCGGTAGGGAGGAGCTGTTTCTACTTCACTGCTGCCCTATCCACACTAGGCTTGCTCTGGCCTTCCTGTTGCCTGGGGCCTGTCCTTTCTTGCAGCTTTGGAACAGGCAGGATAATCTCTCTCCAGAGCGGGGAATGCACTTGGGCCAGGGACTCCTCACTACCAGTTTGAGGGCTGTGCCCAACCCCATGTCCTTCAGGAGGGTGTCCCAAGTTCTGTCCTTGCCTAATCAGCTGGCACCTGTGCTCAAAATATTTATTTCCTCCGTGCCAGCTGCTCTTCCATTTGTCCTGTCAAAGGGAGCGTGGGGGTCTAGAGGGTCTTCCTGCATCCCAGCCTAAGCCCATCGGATATGGGGGACTTTTGCCCCTCTGGCCCTGCTCCTCATGAGGCACAACCTGCATGAAGTGACAGCCCCGGTGCTACCTGAGCCCATGGGACTCAGCACTTCATCCTCCCAGGGTATCTTTTGGTCTAAGTGCCCTGGGCACTGGAAGGGACCTGGAGTGACAGGAACACATGGCTCATGGAGCAGAGGTGGAGCAGCCGCCCAGGGTGGCTGTCTGCCTTCCCCGGGGGTCATTCCCTCTCTCTTGTCCTAGGAGCCTGAGGTGCCTGAGCTTAAGGTGGGAGGCTGTGTGCTCTGGGAGCTGGCAGTGGTGTCATCTTCCAGGGACATCTGTCATGCCAGCCAGGGGAGGCTCATTTTCCAGTCCTGCCTGACTCCCCTCCTTCTGGGTCCTCCACGGCACAATGATATATTTCATATTTCTACGGAAGAGGTGTCATGTCTCAGCTCTCACACTGGCACATTTTTTTTTATGCCAAGCAAGTCAGCTCGGACTCAAATGTCAGTTTCTTTGAACAGATTTGTCAATTACCTCAAAATAAACTCTCCCATTTGAGGAATGGCAGGTGCTGCCCTTAATACATCTTGCAGACCCAGGAGTGACAGGTGTGGGGCCTGCTCACCTCGGATCAAGCCTCTGGGCCTTGGTGATCACATCTGTACAGTGAGAATCACAAACATCCTTCCAGCTTGGACACCCTGAGATTGTAAAATGAGGTGAAAACTTGCTGAACAAGGGAAATGTTCATCACCATACAAGGACATGGGCATCTTCTCCCAAGCTCTTAGCTCTTGCTGAGGTTCCCAAGAATGCACCTCTATAAAAGTTCTAGATTTGAAGGTGTGAAACTTGTTAGCCAGGAAAAGCACCTTCTTGTTCACTTTCTGTTAGACTTTAGAATGTCAACATATGAACAAGCTGGAATTTATATCTGTAGTGTTGCCTCCTATTTGACACTTGCTTGAATTTTGAGGTATGAATTACACTTGTGAGTGTGTCCTGCTCTGGGGCTTGGGTTATTTATTATTTGATGTTAATATATGTGGAGGATTGGATGTGGACAAGGCGAGTCTGGCCAGGCACAGCTTACAGGGCCCTGTGTTATTTTCTCTTGTTCTTTATCCATTCATGTTGGTGCCAATTATTTTGAAAATGAACCGTGGTCCACAAATAGGAGAGCAAAGCCTGGGTGCATTGCCCTGGGCCTTGCTGTCCTCCCTGGCACTGCTTTGTGCCTCCTCTTCTGGGGTGCACAGGAGAGGCAGATTGGGACAGGAGAGATTGGCAGTAGGATAGTTCTGGGACTGACCCTTAGAATCCCTAGTTTGAGAGTGACATACTATCAAGCTTTCTAGACAGGCTGGTAGCTCCCGTCACCTCTATTTCTAAGGAAAGAAACATAGAGACAGTTACAAATTTGTTGAGATTGCATTTGGCAATGCCTTGCATTGTCCTTAAAGTATAGGATACACAGGCTGGTGTACAGTACAGAAACAGTGCCTAGTGCAGAAACAGCGCACCATAAATGAACACTATAGAGCAACGTAGGTGGGAGATGGACGCGTGTGGGATGCAATCTGATAATATGCAGAGAAAAGAGCAAAGGCCAGTCCACGTGCATTAGGATGGCTGCTACCAGAAGAATGGGAAAAGCAAGAGTGAGTGAGGTCGTGGAGAAACTGGAGCCCTGGTGCATTGCTGGTGGGAATGGAAAATGGCACAGCCATTGCGGAAAATAGCATGGCAGTTATTCAAAAGGCAAACACGTAAGCAAAATAAGCCAGCCACAGAAAGACAAATATTACACGTTCTCGCTCATATGCGGGAACTAAAAACATTGATCTCGTGGAGGTAAAGAGTAGAATGACAGACACCAGAGACCATGGAAAGTAGCAGGGAGGAGAGATGAAGAGGGATCGGTCAAAGGTTAAAAAAGTACAGGGAGGTGGAAGGAATACGTTCTAGTGTTTCATAGCACAGTAGGGTGACTTTAGTGGACCATAATTTATTATATATTTCAAAATGGCTAGTAGAGAAGATTTGTAACATTCCCAATGCAAAGGTTTGGGGTGATGGATAGCCCAGTTACCCAGATTTGGTCATTACACGTTGTATGCATGTATCAAAGTAGTACATGTACCACATAAATATGTACAGCCCTGATGTATCCATAAAAATTAAAAATAAAAGAAGTTAAACACTAAACAGAATCGCCATGGGATCCAGCAATCCCCTTCTAGGTGAAGCTAACTGAAATAAGTCATACACAAAAGGACAAATGCAGTATGATGTGTTCACACTGATAAGAAGCTACCTAGAATAGGCAGATTCTTAGGGACAGAAAGTCAAATAGAGGCTGCCGGGACCTGCGGCAGGGAGGATGGGGAGTTGTTGTTCAATGGGGACAGTTTCTGCTGGGGATGCTAAGACAGTTCCGGAGGTGGACAATGGTGTGATTGCACAACATTGTAGATGTCCCTAATGTCACTTAAAAATTGTTAGAATTGTAAATTTTATGTTATATGCATTTTATTATAAGAGAAAAGAAAGAGCAAAGTCAGCTGTGGGTGAGTTCATGGCATTTCCCTTGAGTTCCAGCAGGTCCCATCTGCGATGTCCCATGGTCCTGTTGTGTAGGTCTGGTGGTGTCACGGGTCCCATTTTATAGATGACTAAACAAGTCACAGGGACATCCCTGTGTGTTCTCACTCGCATCCCTGTTCATTCTCTGTCTCACTACACTGGGGTGTGCATTCTCTCAGGGTAGGGACCTTATGGGGCCACTCACCCCAGGGTTCTCAGAGCCTGGCACACAGAAGATATTTGCACTGAATGAAGAAGTGAATGGCACACTTTGAGGCTGGCCCTCGAGCTGGTAAGGAGCAGGTCCAGAACACCACTCGGTCCTCCCGCTCTGGCCCTGTGTTCTCCAATGCCTCAGACTGCCTGGGGGGCACGTGGGAACTCCATACACATGAAGGCCCTTCCTGCTCCAAACCAGGGCAAATGGCCTCTGAGCAGCTGCAACTGGACAACAGGTCTCTGCCTTGGGGTCACCCATTTTCTTGGTTGGAACTCCCCCCAGGCTCCCACACTACCCTACTTAGACCCTGTCCCAGTGCTGGCAGGTGTGCCCACACACGTGTGGTCTCTTCTGCGGTCTCCCTGCCTCTGGACCCAGGCATATTCTGCTTCCCCAGTCCCGGGCCAGAGTCGGAAGCTGACCTCATCTCTCTCAGGGTGGCCAAGAGCCAGTGGCTGGCCGGGCACACTTCGTGGGGAGGTGGAGCCTGACCCCAGGCTGAGTCCTCACCTGGCCAGCCTTCTCCTCCCACATCCTCCTCCCAGGGGGGCCTGTGCCTGGGGTTCCCACTGCATCTCCATTTCTCCCCACCCTGCCACAGTATACTTGTCTGGTCCATGCTGGTCACAGATCCAGAGGCTCCTTGCTGAGCCTGCAAGTGCTGCCCCGGTGGACCCAGTTGCCCCCTGCCTTCTGGGTGTGGCACGGCTAGCCTGGGAGTGACAGGCTTGTAAAACTATGAAAACTACTGGCCACAGAAATGACTCACTAGCTAAGCATGTGAACCTCTGTCCTCCAATCTCAGCCTGTTTCCCGTGTTCAAGGTCATGGGCACCACCAGTTTCTTCTGCTTCAAAACAGCCCAAAGCAGCTCATCCTTGTTTCAGTCCTGGCCCTTGCTTTAAGCCTTCTGAGGCTTCTAACTTGGCTGATAACATTGGCATCCGCCCATCTCTCAGGCTTAAAACCTCAGGGCCAGCGTTTGCTTCTCGTTTTCCTTTAGAGCTTCCCAGTTCAACAGAAACCCTGTCCTTTCCACCTCTCTGGCTACCAACCCTAGTGGCTTCCGGGGTCCCAGGGTCTGCCTGTTTATCCTCTGATGCGGTGCCATTGACTGCTGGCTGATTCTGCCACACTACAGCCAGGGTGCGGCTCAAAAACACAGAATAACCATGTCACTTCCCAGTGTAAGATTTCCACATCTTTCTAGTTCCTGCAGGTCATGTACAAAGCCCTCACCAGGGTCTGGGGCAACAGTGTGCTGGCCAGTAAATATGTAACAAAAACTGTCCAGGAGCCGGGCGAGGTGGCTCAAGCCTGTAATCCTAGCACTTTGGGAGGCCGAGGTGGGTGGATCACCTGAGGTCAGGAGTTCAAGACCAGCCTGGCCATCATGGTGAAACCCCATCTTTAAAAAAAAAAAAAAAAGAAAAAAGAAAAAAATAAAAAACTGTCCAGAAAAAAAGCCCTTACCTGTAGCATTTGCCAATTACTGTGGTATAAATACTCCCACTGTGGCTGATTTCAAGCCACCCACATGATGTCATTGGGTGCAGGGCTGGGAAGAGATGCCTAGAATCACAACGTCAGACAGCATCTCCCCTGTGCAGTATGATGGACACTACATGACCAAGAGCAGAAATAAGAGGAAAATGTAGTCAAATAACTATGATGTAATGAGTTTGGGGTATTTATTATACTTTATCTAATTTATTTAACATCCAGCTCTAAAAATAGCTGAAAATCTAACCAACAGCTCTCACAAGTCAGCACAAGTCAACAGCAGGGCATAACTGCCTGTGACCAAGCTCGTCTCCCTCTTGACTAGGGGTATAGCGAAAGCCATGGGCTTGGGAGTCCAACCGAGTCAGCTTACATGTGGACTCCTCACTGGTTTCCAATAACCAAGTCCAGCATGGTAGGTCTGGTACTACTCTAGTTTCTTGAGCAGAATACTCAGGTCCTCCATGAAGTGGTCCTGTCTTGCAGTTCTGTCTCTTTCAAATTAAGGACTCTGTCTACTCCCATATGTATTTGTGATATAGCTGCAGCAGCTGGAGCCAGGCCCTGCGGTGGCCTCTGCGGGGTGCACAGGGCATGCCCTCCATGTGGCTCTGCTTGCCTGGCCACCCATCTCCTTGGCACCATCATTCTCACAGAGCTGGAAGGCAGAAGCTCTGTCTCGTAATCAGTGCGGTGGGGCAGGCTGGATAGCCTGTGGCCTGGGCTCTGTGTCTGCAGCCCTCTTGCTGTGCTAAATGCACATTGATGGACATCACTTGACTGCTCCCTAGAAGAAATTGGTGGAGTTAGACTTTTTCCTGCAGAGGAAAGTGTATTAGAAACAAAACCAGAGCCCAATCAAACAAAAGAAGCTCTGAGCCTGCATATCAGGTGTATTGTCTTCAGGGAATATAGGAAGTTGGAAAAAGCCAGGAAGATTAATGAGTGGAAGAGAAGGAAGAGGGAAGGAGAGGCCTGCCTCCTGTCACACCTGTCCTTTTACGAGGTCAGGCTCTTGGAGGACAGCTGCTCTTGCTTATGGAGTCAGAACGGGCCCCAGTGACCTTCACACATGCCTAAGGAGCTCAAGCAGAATCCACCTGCTGAATCGAGATCACGTATTTTTCTCCCAAGAAGGGGCTTGTGCACACTTGGGAAAGCCAGCCTCAGATTTGGAGCCACACTAACGTGAGCACTAGAGGCACACCCCACAGCCTGAGAACCTGGGGCACAGGCCATCCTGAATGCCAGCCTGGCGTCAGGCATCCGTGGAACTGAAATACTAACCATCACACACCCAACACTTCATCTCTAATTTGTGTTCCCTTTTCTTTTATGGAACCAGAGTGCAGATGGATTTGGAAAGACCCTGGACTCTGGTAAAATGCCATTTAAAATTGTTCTATGGTTTTCCATCAGGAGAAGTCCAAGGAATTGGTAAGACTTATGGTGGACATTGTTACCGATCATTGCATAAGAATTTTCTTTGCAGTCAATTAATGTTCATCTCTGATATTCACTTCGAATATGTGATGTTAAAATGGGAAGGGACCCTTGCTTGGGCAAAAACAACAAGGTAGCTTTTTTTGAAGACTGCTCATAGCAGTGGTGCCAGTGTGCACTTTAATGTGAGCTGGGCTGGTCCTTGGGCCAGGATTCTGGGTCGTTGGTGTATTCCTCAGTCCTCCAGAAGGGCCTCTGACTCCCCAGAGAACTGGTAGGCCCTTTGCAATCTGCCCAGACATTCTCCTGGCCCTCTGTATCTTGTCTCTTTGCCCACCAGCATGAGGATCCCAGCACCCATGAGCCCTTCCCTGACCACCCCAATAGATGTGGTCATTTATTTTCTATGCTGCCAGAAAATCTCATCCATTTGTCTGGTTGCCCTTATCTCATTGTAGTCATCATCACTATCTCATTGTAGCCACTAGTATTTCTGAATACTCACAAGATGCTAAGCACAGGGCTGAGCAGTTTCAGCTGTTTATGGGCCTGACTTCCTCCGTCCCTGCTTCTGTGGGTTCCTGGGAGGCAGGAACCATGTTTTTAATACAACTCAGTCCCCTTTATCTAGTGGCTACCACAATGCTTGATTTATAGTGGGTGCCCTTGTTAAATAGGTTCCTTGTTAAAGGAACTTGTATCAATTGATTTGTAACTATGTCTTATAAAATCAATCTCATTTCTGTTTACTATTTGAAAAATGGCTTTGGTCCTTTGTCTTTTGCAAGAAGGCCCTCTCAAGGGCCGTGTTCTTGTAACAAAACAAATGTAGTGCATTCACAGAACGCTTACTTAGGCCCGCAAGCTCCGTGCAGCTTCTCTTCCCTTCCCTATGGCCTGAGACTGGAAGACTCCGTGGCTGGGGCCAGAAGCTGTTTCCTGTGGAGTGGATCTCGCTCCTGCTGCCACGGGGTGTGCCACGCGGTGTGGGTGCTTCTGCTGCTCAGCTGTGGTCTTGCTCACATGGCTAGGGTGGTATACCTGGATAACTTGGATAAAGTTCAATGCAGGTACCTCACGATAGGGAGATATCTTTGTTCCTGCTGTTATAACAAAATACCTCGGACTGCATAATTTACAAAGAGCAGAAACTTATTTCTCACAGCTCTTCAAGGCTGGGAAGGCCAAGCTCAAGGCACTGGTAGGTGAGAGCCCAGTCTCTTTGCTTCCAAGATGACAACTTGAATGCTTCATCCTCACATGGCAGAAGAGCAGGGCAGAGAACTGACTCCTGCAAGCCTTTTATAGCGGTGCAGTGCTCATGATCTAAACATTTCCTAAAAGGTCCCACCTTCCCAACACTGCTGCACTGGGGATTAAGTTTCCAACACATGAATTTTGGAGGGGACATACTCAAAAAATAGCAAGACGTTTCCATGGTGATGCTGGAAATTGTACAGAGACCCTCAGCTCTGACCTACCTAAGGGACTTGTCAGGGCCAGTTGAATGCAGGTCTATCTTGAGGCCAACAGGTCTGAAGCAGGAGTTGTAAACCCTTGTCTCTCTGTACTTCATTGCAAAAGAAAGTTGGAGAAAGCAGAAGTTAGTGGATGAGAGAGGACTTCATGTGGCTTTTTTTTTCTCCCCAATCAATTGCTTCATAAAATGCATACATGATTGGGATTCCCTGCAGGAGAAAAGGGGGAGGAACATCACCTGTAGTCCGTGTCCCATTTCTCTGCTGCCCTCACTCCTGAGTGAGTGGCCTGCATTTGCAGTCTCTCTGTTGTGTGGTGTAGGAAATCATTCCCTCCCCACCACCGCTGGGGTGTAGAAATGGTATAATTATGTGGCTAATATAGTCAATGTGTGTTGACTACCTGACACTTTGGTGTGTAAGATTGGGTTTTCTGAGTCACCTGTAGCTGACGTTGGAATTCAGCCATTTAGAACAATTCTGCATTCACAGAGCGCCTTTGGTCAGCCTACCCTTGCTGGGCTTGGGGGACGCAGAGGTGAGATGAGTGACTTGACTCCATGTATCCGAGGATTCTCTGATTTAGGAGCTCAGGACTAGAGGCAAGCAGGCACTGCATAGTGATCTGAGAACGCACCGCATAGACACTGCTTCGGAGGCTTCAGGGAGAGGCGAGGATAGAGCAGTTCCGTGTAGGGGTTGAAACCTTTCCTCAGCAAGTCATCAAATCTGACTCAGTTCTGGATTTCAAGGCCTGTGGGATTGGAAACATGGACCCCCTTCAGTCTTCACAGGCCAGGGCCACCGCTTCCCACTGAGACACAGACTTCCATATGGTTTCTAGATTCGTGATCCTCAGTGAGAGGGCTTCTAAAAAACTGAGGTACATACAGCACGCAATTGTTAAACAAAAATTATAGGAGGCCATTGTTTTGGACCGAACTGCATTAGGCCCCAACAGGCCCAGACTCAAAATCAAAATGGAGTCAGCCATGCTCAGAAAACCAAAACTGAGTCGTTATCTGGGCTGAGAAATCAGATGAGATAACAGCCACACTTCCCACATGGGTCGCTTTTAGTGTTCATTTGGCATGATGATGAAGTTCATGCCTTCAATCCTTATAAAACAGAGTAACATGAAGCAACCTGGTGTAAATTTTTCTGTTATTCTGCTTCCAGGTCCCACCTTATAAGAAAAGTAACGTTGAACTGAGCAATGCGCTCTTTGTTCTTTCTTTCTGCTTTCTTCAGCCCTTTCTCTGTCTATAGAATCAATCTTCTCTGCTCAGCTCATGGGAGCACTTATTCTATAAGTGCTTTATAGAATGAAGTGTTGCCCAATTCTAGAGTCATCATTAAAGTCAGTTGAGGTCTTTATATTTGTTGTAATTTTGTCTTTTGACACAGCAACATGCATGATTTAAGCCTTGAGTTTTCAGAATTGTGATAATCGCTTATACCTGTTTACACTCAAAACAAAATATGAAGCACTGTCAGCCTCCATGAAGCTCCTTTCTACCCCTTTCCAATCAGCCACCAACAACCATGTTTTATTTCTGTCTCTGTGGATTAGTTTTGATGATTCTAGATTTAGTATAAATGGAACCATAAAATATGTACCCTTTTGTGTCTGGCTTCTTAAATTTTTTTTAATCTTCAAATATTTATTGAGTTCTTTTTAAAATTTTATTTTTCCATAAGTTACTGAGGTACAGGTGGTATTTGGTTATATGAGTAAGCTGTTTAGTGGAGATTCGTGAGAACCCAGTGCACCCATCACCTGAGCAGTATACACTGCACCGTATCTGCTGTCTGTTATCCCTCACCGCCCTCCCACTCTTCCCCCAAGTCCCCAAAGTCCATTGTATCATTCTTTGCCTTTGTGTCCTCATAGCTTAGCTCCCGCATATCAGTGAGAACATGCGATGTTTAGTTTTCCATTCCTGAGTTACTTCACTTAGGATAATAACCTCTAATCTCATCCAGGTCATGCACATGCACTAATTCATTCCTTTTCATGGATGAGTAGTATTCCATCATGTATATATACCAGAGTTTCTTTATCCGCTTGTTGATTGATGGGCATTTGGGTTGATTTCATGATTTTACTATTGTGAATTGTGCTGCTATAAACATCCATGTGCAAGTATCTTTTTCAAATATTGACTTCTTTTCCTCTGGGTAGATCCCAGGAGTGGGGTTGCTGGATCAGATCCACACATTCAGGTTTTCATATCAGTAGTCCATTCCCTTTTATTAGACCACAATCCATTCACCGATTGTTTCTAGGATGATTTTGACTGTTTTGAAGAAAATTGTTACGAACATTCAGGTACAATTCTCTTTTGTAGACACAGGCTTATATTTCTTCAGGGGTAAATATGCACAAGTGGGATTGCAGAGTCACAGGGCCAGTGGATGTTTAGCTTGACAGAAACTAGGAGCTGTGCTCTGATGCGGGTGTGCCATCCTGTACTCCCATGGGCAGAGCAGCGGACCCCTCGGGCTCTGATCCCAGCAGCGCTGGTGGGCAGGAGCGGGTGTCTCATCCTGGACAGCGGGCTGTCTGACCACCCATTTGGGTGCACACTTATTTGGCATCCTGTGGCCTTTTACACTATCCTGTGTGTGCACAGCCTTCCTGTTGGGTGCATTTGGGATGTCTCAGACGTTAATTTTTTAGACCAGGACCCTGATGCTCACTGAGAACCAACACCTTGAGAGTCAGCCAGGTGAACCCAGCTCTGCCTGTGTGGCAAAATGAAAAATAATTATTTGATCTTTGTCCCTAATTCTGGGAGAGAGCTCCTAAAACGATTAGAATTGCCTGACTCACAAGAGGGTTTTTTTGTTTTTCATAATGAGCCCTTTGGCTATACCCAAGTTTATTCCAGTGAGGCGACACCTGGCAGGCCCCGAGACAGCCTCAGGATGCAGCTGATGGCCAGAGGGACCGGCCACAGGATTGGAGGGTGGGAACTTGCAGCCTGTCTGCTGACCTTCCAGGAAGAAGGAGGATCTGGAATAAAGTGCAGTCACCGACGGCTGATGATTTAATCATTATGCCTACATAATAACACTTCAGTAAAGTCTCAGAAACAGGAGGCTAACAGAGCTTCAGACTGAGGGACACATAGGTGCACCCAGAGAGGGCATGGGAGCTCCGTGCAATGACTCTTCCTCCAGTCCACCCTGTGCTCCTCTTCCATTCATTTATGTCTTTAGAATTCAACTGTAATTATGAGGAGTGTCCTGCTGAGTTCTGTGAGTCATTCTAGGGCATTGTTAAATCTAAGGGGGAGTTGTGGGCATCCCTAAATTTGTAATCAGCCAGGCAGAAGTGCAGGTGTCCTGGAATTGCATTTGTGGTTGGATCTGAATGGGGCACTCTTGTGGGATGGAGCCTCACCCTGTGGGGGCTGAGTAACTCTAGGGATTTAGTGTCAGAATGGAATTGAATCATTGGGCACCCAGTTGGTGTCAGAGAACTGGTGTTGGAAAGATGTAATGGTGTCAGGAAATCCACATGGGCTCACTCTTAGCACCCCTCACACTGCCCGTTGTTTTCTGTGGGCACACAATCCTGAGCTGCCCTTTGAATGACGGGACCTGCCGGCCTTGGGACAGAAGAGTAGTGAGAAGGGCCTCCTCTGAGGCCTGGGGCATGTGCCATGCTCCTGTGAAAACAGCAGAATTAGGGTATGAGCAGGCGACTCCACGGATTTGCCAGATGCAACTTACCAATCTTCTGAGCACAGACTTTTACAAAGACTGCATTCCTGACTACGTCACAGAGCCCAGGAAGGCAGGCATAAACCATCCGTGTGAGCAGAGGAAGGTGGAGTGGAGAAGTCGGTAAGAACCCTTTAATGGACATGTAAATGACATCAGCGAGAGACTAAATGGCAGTGGAGTGTTGCTTAGAGGCATTTTATGCGTTTTACGATGTATTGTGCATTTGAAAATATTGATAATAGGAAGAGAGGGACCCTATCACAATTCTGGTCTCTCATTATTTGTACATAATAAGCATATCCATTATCGTTATTTAGACCATTTGCTAGTCTGAATTTTTCCAGAAATGATGTTTTCCCAGAATGTCTAGGACTTCCTCTCTCATACTGAGTTGTTGAGGCTAGAGTCTGCTGCAGGCTAGAGTCTGAAGCCAACTTTGTCACGAGGTGTCTTGGCTAGGACACTGAGCTGCCCAGGGTCACCTGCCCAGGAAAGCAGCTGGGGAATTCCTGGGTATTGAGACCGCACTGGAATGGGAGCATCTATTGCTAGAGAATGATGCAGTGTAGGACAGTCAGTCAAAATATTTTTGAAAGAAGCAGCTGCACGCATTGTCTGTTTCAACATTCGTTGGCGGGTGGAAAGCTGAGCCTGGATAGGTAAAGTCATTGCCTATGTCCGCTGGCCACAGGCAGGGGAGGAGAGAACCCACTCCCTCGGGCCCTTGTTGCTGTGTTGGGTCAAGGTGGTAGAGAAGCCTTGCCTCTAGAAAGAGAGGAAAGGAAGAGAGCAGCAATGCCTTAGGAAAAGAAAAAAACCCTGCAAGTTACTGAGCACTGACCACAGGCCAGCACCTGTCAGTGCTTGACGGCAGCCACAGCCCTGAGGGACAAGGGCATAGAGCCTGGGTCAGTGAAGTGAGCTCTCTAAGGTCAGAGGTGAAGCGAGGGGGATGTGCAGTGTGAGCCGGGGGCTCTGACTGCAAGTGCTGTCCACCATGGGATCCAGGTGGCTGGGTGTACTCTCACCGTCCAGACGACAACTGGATTCGGGGGTCTTTTCCAGTGCCAGTGTTCCAGTGTTTGTCGGCAGCTCTGGTTTATGCCGGTCCCTGATCACCAAAGGCTACTTCCCCTTTGTCCTTGTGGGGAATGAGAAGGGTGGCCCTGAATCACACACTTCCACTTCCTCTGGTCTGCACTGGAGCTCTGAAAAGAGGTGAACCTCAAACACTACTATTCTGGGCTGACAGCGTTCAATCTGGCCTCTGTGTACCTGGAGTGTGGGTAGCTCGTCTTGGTCTTGCTGGTGGCGCTGTTTTCTATTGGCTGAAGAAGCAGGGGACGCTCTGTTTTGTTGCATGTTCTGTGTCTTCTGCAGACTTCCCCGGCCACACTTGCGCCTGGGAGCTGCGTGGTCACCCAGATAGGGGGTGTCTCAGCCCTCCAGCCTTAGAAGGAAACATCCCCAGCCCATCCGTGAGCCTTTGCCGCGTCCTGTGACCTTCTGGGTCCCAGGGCCCAGAGCACACTTGCCTCTCACAAGACTTTCCTCAGCTGGGATTTAAGTCTGAATTTCTGAAGCGGAAAGGAGTAGGTCCACAAGGCCTCAGAAGCCACAGTAAGTGTCCAGTGAAGCTGTCATATGTGATTAAGAAGAGAAAGAAGCCTGTCCCAGGTTTGGGAATGGATTGGTCTGTCTGCTCAAGGCAGCTATGCTGAGTAAAATGATATGACAATGCCCCATGTCTTGAACCCTGGGCTTCCTCCTCTTTATCCTGGAGACCCCACCTTGGTCTGAAACTGCCCCTTCTATCCCAAGGCCTGCCTTGCCTTCAGAACCCGTGGTCTGTCCGGACTCCCGGTTCCTTGTTCCCCCAGATGGAGGTGTGAGGGAGGGGCTCTCCCCCTTCTGCAGACAGACAGGCTGATGCTCAAGCGTCCGTGGCTTGGCTTTGAGGACACAGGGGAAGTGGGGATCCCGGCTAAAGCCAGGTCTTTAGATCCCAGCTCCAGGCTTTCTGCCCGCCTCACCCTGACTCTTGGTCTACTTTTGTCCCTGTTTTCCCCATTAGACACTTAGCATTTTGGGAAGTCTTCCATTTTTGGGGTACAGTGGGGTGATATCCAGACGACACCCTCCCCTGCCTCCTGATGTTCTCACCCAGGTGTCCCACAGGCATATCTGTCCTTCCCTGCCTGAAAAGGACCTCGCCATCTCCCCCATCAACAGCTCTTCCCTTTGCTAGACCCCTACCACTAACCCAACACTCCGACTAGGGTCTGTTGCTGAGCTGATCCACACACCTGCCTTTCAGTGGCCTCGCCTTCCTCCCAGCTCTCACCTCTCCCTTCTTTTCACTCTTGCCACTCCTCAGGCACTGATCATCTTACTGTGACCACTGAAACAATCTGGGATGGGTCCCCCACTGTGGCGTTCCCACTCCATGTGGCCCTGGGTGCCTTGCGCTTTCTCACTCACAGTCTTAGGAACCTATTCTGGTAATGTGAGGTAACGGAAGTGCACTAGAGTATGTATGTTTGCCGGTGGATTTGCAGAGGGCTGGCGAATCAGGCCTGGAGCTGGCAGGCAGTGAGGGTCTCCCTGGAAAAGATGAACCCATCTCTCCCACTTCGCTGTGTCACACCAGGTGTCCACTAGAGTTGCCAACTGCACAACAGGGTACAGAGATAAGGAGGTGGAGCCTGCCCCAGGGCACGACCTTCCAGGATCCAGGGCAAAGGATTTGAGAGGAGAACCAGGCAATGGGCAGGTTCTTTGGGAGTAAGATGCAATCAGAGCTAGGAAGGTCGTGCTCATGAGTGAGTGGTAGATTGGGAGAGGGAAGGCTGGGGGGCGGGAAGGTAAGATAAAAAAGGAAGGAAAGAAAAGAGAGAGGGAGGGAGGAAAGAAAGAAGGGAGTAGAGTGGAGAAAAGGGGAGACTTTAGATTTGAGGTCGTGGAAACCCAGGAAACCCAGCAGGCATGAGAAGGTCTGAAGTGGAGGGTCGGAGGTGGTCCTGGGAGGGAGGTGGTCCTGGGAGGGAGGTGGTTCTGAGTGAGAGGTGGTTCTGAGTGAGAGGTGGTCCTGGGTGGGTGGTGGTTCTGGGGAAGTCCCTTGAGCCTGGCAGAGCAGTCCTGGAAGCTTTGCATGGGGAATTTGGAATTTGAGGGTTTGGAATGTGTGGGAAAAAATTCTCTAAGGACGACCCCCTGGAGCCACCCTTGGCATGAAGAGTGGGAGGAATGAGGCTGAAGCGTCCCAGGTGCCCACAGGGCGGCAGCACCCCAAGACAGCCTCAGAGGTGAGGGAGCTACAGGGAGAGGATGCAAACAGCTGAGCCTGTGGAGAGCCGGCTTGTTCCAGGCGGTGTGGCTGCCTTCGCCTTGCTGATGAGGACAGTCGGATACAGGGAGAAAGAGGCTCCACCAACAGCACCCAGCCAGCCCCCAGCACGCCTGGGATTCGAGCACAGGTCTGTCTGCTTCTCTAGGGAGAAGAAAATCTTTTTCCTTTACCCCTCTAGGTTCTCTGGCTGGGGCTCTGAAAGCGACTGACAGAGGCAGATTAACAAGAGAAAACCAGACACGAGTTGATTACCACGTGCATCACGCACACTCGTGGGAACGTGCGCAGTGAGTAACTCCAAGGGGCGGACAGAGCTCGAGCGTTCATAGCACCTCAAAAGAGAATGCGTGTTTAGAGAAGTGACAAGACAGAGGAGAAGGGCCTGAGTTTCTGGGGAGGCGCAGGGCGGGAAGGCCACCCTACCCTATGGGGAGCTGCGGGAAGGGAAGCGCTGTTTCAGCAGGACCAGGACGTGCTGTGCAGGTTCCTCTGGTGCCCTCTGCAGGCTGAGGAGGGGCTCGGGTTGTGTCTGGTGATTAACCCCATCCTTCCCTAGAGAGCGGCGGGGGGACACCTTGACAAATTCTGTCCTGCTTTTCGGCAAATAGGGGAGGGCGGAGAGCTTCTCTTGCGTCTGCTGCTTCTCCATTGCCGACAGCGCCACTTAATCCTTATGCCAAAGTGGCAGATTTTGGGGTGGCACGTTCCGCTCCCCTTCACTTGCAAAGCACTTCGCTTTCTTCCAAGCTGCGTATCTGTCTGAATGCCGATCTTCCTGAGGCTCAGCGAGGCGGAGGGAGGCAGATCCAACCCCAGCGCGGGGCTTCACGGACATGTGCGCATGCGCACTGGCAGAGCGCGACTGCGTCTCTCTCGGGGACTTTCCCTCTCCTGCTCATCAACTTGGCCTTATCTCTGCCTTTGGGTGGGCAGAGCGGCGGCCTCCGCTCCACCTCCAAGGGGCCTTTCCCCCTCCCCAGGCTGCCGTCCCAGGTTCCGCGCCTTCCCAGGCGTTGACTGGAGGAATGGGTCCCTGACCTGGATGAGAGGCATGGCCACAAGGCGGGGGGGGGGGGGGGGGGTTCTGTTTTCCAGCACTGCCCTTAACTCGAACCTTGCTGTGCAGTATCTAATTTTGGCTTTCTAGCACCTTTCTTAAAAAAATTATTTAGAATTAACAAAATTGATACATATTTGTACATATTTATGAGGTACACGTGAAATTTTGTTACATGCATGGAACATGTAACGTTCAGGTCAGGGTATTGGGGTGTCCATCACCTGGAGCATTTATCATTTCTCTGTGTTAGGAACATTTCAAGTCCTCTCTTCTAGCTATTTTGAAATATACAGAACGGGCGCGGTTGTTCATGCCTGTAATCCTAGCACTTTGGGAGGCCAAGGTGGGCGGATTGCCTGAAGTCAGGAGTTTGAGACCAGCCTGGCTAACATGCTGAAACCCCATCTCTACTAAAAAAAATTACAAAAATTAGCCAGGCATGGTGTAGCGAGCACCTGTGTTGCTATCTACTTGGGAGACTGAGGCAGGAGAATCACTTCAGCCCAGGAGGCTGAGGTTGCAGTGAGCTGAGATCGCACCACTGCACTCCAGCCTGGAAGAAAGAGTGACACTCTGTCTCATGACAGAAAGAAAGGAATAAAGGAAGAAAGAAAGAAAGGATACATTGTTGTTAACTATAGTCACTCTACCCACTGTCTTTCATCTCCTTTCCAGGTCACTTTCCAATATTCCACCTGGATAGCCCATAACCATCTAGGAAGGCACTTGGATCACAAACCACAGGACCAGGAATTGTCTGCTTGTCTCCTAATTGGAAGCCATTGAAGAGTCAGTGGACTGACTCTTCAGTCCACGGAACGAATGAGCCATTAGATCAACTGAAAATGTCAAGTTCAGATGAATCTGAATTCTCATTTAGGTGTTTTCTGGCTGTTGGCCCAGCCCCACAAATAAATACACATTTGAAAGTTATCCTGTTACTTTGATAAAATAATTTGGTCTCTTACAAATGATAATTCAGCTGTCAGTGTGGCTTAGGTGAATATAGTTTTGGATTTCTGCAAGTAAGATATATGAGCACAGTGTGCATTATTTGTACAACAGATATCCATAATAATTACAGTAACAAAACCACCTTCCTATATTTCTTTAAAGTTTGTTTTTTCCATTTAAGCTCCTTCCCAGGAATTTGGGCTATAATTCAGGGACTTGCAGAACCTCACAGCGAGAGAGGAGTGAAGTTCTGTCTGCTCGGATTTACTGTTGCTTTGATGAATGAGAATTGCCAGCTTTTCTTTCCTTTTGGAAGGAGCCTGGGGAATGCAAACTTCCCACCTGCCCTTGAAGGAGAAAGGAATCTGAACTGGATACATGGAAGCTCATGAGGAGCATTTCTCCTGCAGTTCTCACTCAGTGCAGGGTGCTGGAGCCCTGGAGACTAGAGCCAGCCCTGCTGGAGGGGGCGATGAGAGCAGAAGTCTTTCCATTGAGAAGGGGACCACGGATTGAACGGATAGATGCCGAGCTTTTGGACACTGTGCTGCTGGAGCAGGCTGGGGGATGCAGGAGGTGTGAAAGGAACCAGCCCCCTCAGCAGACCTGGAAAGCTGAGGGGGCCCCAGACCCGGTAGGTTGTTGCTTTACTGGTCCGTGCTGCAGCAGTGACTTGGCTTGTAGACCTGGGAGGCCACTGTGTTTTTATTCATCACATTTCAAGCATGGTCTGCTCGGTGTGTGGGTGAGGTTAGTTCTGCCTGTTGATTCTCTTACTCTTGTTTCATTGTGCCCTTACTGTAAGGGGGGTGAGCAGAGCTGGCCACATAATGGGCATCTTCTAGGTATTGTCCTGGCCAGAAGGACAGGCTGCTGTTTACACTGGTTCCCCTGTCAGGTCAGGCTTTGGCCCACCACCTCTGGCTTCTGTGTCCTCCTTCCTGGGTCCTCATGCACCCCTCCTGTGGTAACCACGTTGCCTTTACAGCCATGAGTGCTGTTGTGGTGCCCTTGCCAGGCACAGTGAGAAACACAAGGGTGACCTGTAGACGAACTGGGCTGCCATGGGTGGATCGAGGCCCAGAGCTTGTGTGTAGACGTGTCAGAAGAGCATGCTTATGAGAAGGGAGAGTAGCGCCTTCAGGTAATGAGAAGAACCTCATTCACCAGGGAGTGGGGAGGGAGGTGCTGGCAAGAGCGTGGTATGGATAGAGGCGGACTAGGCCTTGTCTTTAGAGCTGTGATGAACGCTCAAAACTGCCCCACACCCCAACTCATTCACTCAGTCACAAAGATGGGTGACCCATCTTACGATGGCTTCTGTTTCCCACTAACAGTCTAGGAACACAGATGGGCCCATTCTCCTTAGTGCTGCCAGTCTCTCCACTACCAACACTTACTGGTCACCCCAGGACACTGAAAGAGCTGAACTCGTAAGACAGGACCACTCTCTGCCCTCAAGAGGAGGCTGTGTCTAGCTAAGTGAGATATATGATATGTATGTGTGTGTGTGTATACACATATGTGTATAAAGACAACCATATTTATTTGTCTATATGGGACTATGTCACTGCATAAAGACCGCCATAGTGTAGGCTCTGAGGTCAAAGTTCATCCTTACTTCAGGTAGGCAGGAGGAACCAGCATTTTCTAATTAATGAAACATCTCACAGCTTTCCTTATCCTGCTCTAATTGGACATGGAATTTTTTTTTTTTTTTTTTTTTTTTTTTTTTGAGACAGAGACTTGCACTGTCACCCAGGCTGCAGTGCAGTGGCGCCATCTCTGCTCACTGAGATCTCCGCCTCCTGGGTTCAAGCAATTCTCTTGCCTCAGCCTCCCAAGTAGCTGGGACTACAGGTGTCTGCCACCATGCCCAGCTAATTTTTTTTTTTTTTTTGTATTTTTAGTAGAGACAGGGTTTCACCATGTTGGCCAGGATGGTCTTGATCTCCTGACCTCATGATTCATCCACCTTGGCCTCCCAACGTGCTGGGATTACAGGCATGAGCCACTGCGCCCGGCCAGGTCATGGAATTCTTTTGGTTACTCTGCTTAGGAAAAGTGGCCTCTGCATTCAATGTCCAGTTCTGCAGGGGAGCAAAGTCTATGCTTTGCTTAACACATAGAATAGACTTGCATTAACATGAGAAAACATTTCAAAAATGATGGAGTCTGTAGAGATGCTGGGAATTGTTTCAAGATCATTACCGTGCATGTATGTATGCCTTAAGCTTCATCCTAAAATGTGCTGACTCTTAATTTAAGCATATGCAACCCAAAGCTATCTAGGCCTGTCAGCCTCAGCCTTACACTCTAGTGTTAGCACTGTGATGCATCAAGAGAAATATAATTTCTACTCCAAAACCTTTTTAAGATAACATAAGACTTTAATTAAGTCTTTGACCGGCTGGCATTTTGGGGATGTGACACACAGCAAAAGATTTCCAAAAATCCTTACGCATGTGCATCGCTGTGCTAGTCAGCACTGCCTTCTCCTCACCCTTTCGTGGACTACAGTCCCTCTTCTGGCCTCCCCTAAAAGCTCTGGCAGGCCCTCTTTCACGACCACTTCCCCCCTACTTCCTTTTGTAGATCTCCACCTGGACCCCTGAAGTAACACCTTAGCTCAGGGTGAGTCTCCTTAGCGTCTTTGAACACCACAAACAATTCAGGACCAGGCTTCCACTGACGGCGAGGCGGGGAAGGGTGCTGAGTACTTTATGCCATATTGTACTTTATGCTTTTGTGACATACTCTATAAAACCCAAAGTTGGGTCTAAGTCTTCTCTGATCTGCATGACCTGTAAGTATTAACGATGGGGGGAATTGCACCTTAATAACTCTTGGTGAAGGGTCCCCTGTGGGGTACACAAGGATGAGAATCTAGCCTCACTTACTGATGATGAACTGAAGAGTCAGAGGGGCGATTTGATCTGCTCAAATCACAGAGCTCTCAAAGGGGGCAGAGCCTGGTCTTAAACTCAGTTCTTCTGGCTTCAAATTGAAGGTCATGTCCACTAACTCCAAGAACAGGGACTGAGTCTCAGCTCTGACCTTTGGGTTGTGTTAGGAATCACAGCTTCACAGGGAATACATGTAGATTTATTTTGTTGCACAAACTTTTGGCATTTCTAGCAGTCACAGTGACTGAGAGATGAGCGGGGCTTTTAGAACTCCAGGCAGGTGACCCTCATCTCCCTTGTGCCACCGGAGCCTACCCAGGGGAACACTCCCATTCAGCTACCCCCGTCAGGGCTGCATTGAAACCACTGGTTCCTCCAGGACCCAAAGCTGCTTTTCTGGATGGAATGTAAACCATTCCTGCCTGGGGCCCTGCCGAGCGTTGGCAGGATTCAATGTGACATTCAGTTCCAGATTAATCCAAGTTGGAACAGTTTTGCCGAAGATGGAGAGACCTTTGATTTATTTATCTTCTGAAACCCTGAAATAGCTTTGAAAACATAGCTTTGGATTTCTGCAAGTAAGATGTATGGGCTCCGTGAGTATTGTTTTTGCAACAGATATCCATAATCATTATAGTAACAAAGATACCTTCCTATATTTCTTTAAAGTTTGTTTCTTTCTTTTAGGCTTTGTTCCAGGAATGTGGTCTGTAATTCAGGGCCTTGTAGAAGTTCACAGTGTGCGAGGAGTGACGTGTCCAGTCTGCAATATGAATCTTCCCTATGAAATTTCCACCCAGTGCCCTCCAGGGCCGACTCCCTCACCCACACTCCTGCCTTACAGGGCAGACCATTTACAGCACTACCTGTCTCAATGTTCTGCATCGAATTGAGTCCAGATATGTAAACCCTGAGTAGAAGAATTCTCAGGTCTGGAGGGAGCACAAATGAACTCTCCCATTTTATGGAGGTGAATACTGAGGCTTGAGGGAGAGATGTACTAGGAATCAGGAGATCTGGCTCTGATCAGCTGTACAAACTGAGAATTGTGACCTTGTCCAACGCAGGTGGCCCAACTCCTAATTCCGTGAGTGAAGTGTCTCTGTTACTTTGGAATACTGATTGAAGGTATGTGATTACAACTTTTTGTCATAGTCTTCTGAGACAACATTTTATTATCATCTTATGAGAAGCTTAGGGCTGGGTAGACATTTTCCTGGGTTAAAAATAAAGTTCTTGTTGAAAATGTAGGTGTTCAGAAAATTTTCAAATTGTCTTTATTATAGAGAAACATAATTGTGTGATGATGGTTTATGATGCTTCAGTGTAATCACTTATAGCAATGTAGCGATGATGTCATTCAGGGGGTTTTCAAAGTGTGACCCTGGCCCAGCACCATCGGCATCTCAGGAAACTCTCACGGGGACAGCCCTGCTTTCCCGGATCAGAAGCTCTGGGGCTGGGGCCTAGCAACTCCTGCTTTAACAAGCCCACCAGGGTCTTCCTATTCATGCTAAACTCTGAGACCCATTGTTACAGAATATTGTCTTCCTGGTCTTGATAGCATGATGATCAGCAACCTAGTGCATTGCTCAAATAATAATGTTGCTATATTGATTACAATTAAACATGTTATCTCTACTGTGTTATAGCAAATCACAGATTTGACAGAGAAAACAGTTACCTAGGACTCCCAGTTAACAGTAATATCTTTCTGGCATCCTCCAGTTTGGGGAGTGACAAGCTGAAACTTATTAACTATTATTCACTGACCCCCTACAATAAGTCTGACGGAAATTGGCACCTGAAATGTGCTACCTAGAAGCTTTATTAAAGCCACACAAGCAAAGCCTTAGTAACTTTGGTTCATTTTTTTTCTTTTAGAGACAGGGTCTCACTCTGTTGCCTAGGCTAGCATGCAGTGGTGTAATCATAGCACCTTGCAGCCTGAACCTACTGGGCTCAAGCAATCCTCCACCTTCAGCCTCCTGAGTAGTTGAGACCACAGGTATGTGCCACCATGCCCAGTGAATTTTTTGAATTTTTTTTGAATTTTTTGTTGAGTTGGGGTTTCACCATCTTGCCCAGGCTGGTCTTGAACTTTTGGCCTGATCCATGAATGCAATGTGTCTTCCATTTTTTGAGTTCTTTAAAATTTTTTCTGACCAATGTTTTATGGTTATTAGTGTGCAGTCCATTCAAATAATTTGTTAAATGTATCCCTAAGTATTTCATATTTTTGATGCCATTTTAAATGATACTGGATTTAAATTTTAACTTCTGATTGTCATTGTTAGTGAAAATATAAAAAATTGGTTTTTGTATGTTGATCCTCTTTCCTGCAACCTTGTTAAACTCACTTATTAATTCTAGTATCTTTTTGTGCAGGCTACACTGAATTTTCAACATAGAAAATCATGTTGTCTATGAATAAAGACAACTTTACTTCTCCTAATCTCAGTGCTTTTTATTTCTTTCTCTTACTGTATTGCATTTTCTAGACAATGTTGAAAAATATTGAAAAGAACTTGTAAGAGTACGTACTTTGTCTTGTTCTTGAGTTTAGGGGAGAAGCATTCAGTCTTTCAGTATTAATTATAATGTAACAGAAGGTTTTGTAGAGGCCATGTATCAGGTTGAGGAAGTTCCCTCTAATCCTAGTTTGTTGAGAAAGTTTATATCCAGAATGGATGTTAGATTTTCTAAAATGCTTTTACTGTGTCTATGGTGATACTTACGTGGTTTTTCTTTTTTTGCTGAATCACATTAATTGCTTTTGAAATTATAAATCAACCTTGCATTTCTGGCATGTAACCCATTTGGTCATGATATTTCATACTGTTGGATTTGATTTTATTTGCTGAAATTTTGTTTAAAGTGTATTTTGTTATAAAGTGTATATATAGATGCCGGGTGCAGTGGCTCACATCTGTAATCCTAGCACTTTGGGAGGCCGAGGTAGGCGGATCACTTGAGGTTAGGAGTTTGAGACCAGCCTGGTCAACATGGTGAAACCTCATCTCTACTAAAAATACAAAAATTAGCTGGGCGAGGTGGTACACCTGTAATCCCAGCTACTCAGGAGGCTGAGGCAAGTGAATTGCTTGAACCTGGGAGGCAGAGGTTGCAGTGAGCTGCGATCATGACATTGCACTCCAGCCTGGGGCACAAGAGCAAAACTCCATCTCAAAACAAAAATAAATAAAAGTTAAGTGTATATATGTGTGTGTGTATACATATATATATATGTATACACACACACGTATACAAAATTTGCATTAATGTTCATAGAGATATTAGTCTACAGTTTTCTTTTTTTGTAGTATCTTTGGTTATGGTACCAGGGTAAAACAATTTGAGAAGTATTCTTTTACAATTTTTTGGGAATGTGTATGAAATTGGTCTTAATTCTTCCTAAATTAGGTAATAAATTCACCTGGGTGTGGAGGTTTCTGTGTGGGAAGATTTTAAAGTACAAATTTAATGTAAAAAATAGACATAAAGCTAATTCAGATTATCCATTTACTTTTAAGTGCTGATAGTGTCTTTCAAGGAATTGGTCTGTTATATTTAATTTGTCATATATATTGACCTTAAGTTTATCATAGTACCCTCTTAATTTTCTTTTTAACTTATGTAGAATATCGCGATAGATATCACAATTCCCATTCCTGATGTTAGTAATTTGAGTCTTTTCTCTCTTTTTGCCTTTCCTTCCTCCCTTCGTCTCCTACCGTCACCCTGGCTGGCATGCAGTGGTGTGATCTCGGCTCACTGTAGCCTCTAACTCCAGGGTTCAAGTGATTCTCCTGCCTCAGCCTGCTGAGTAGCTGGGATTATAGGTGCTCACCACCACACCCAGCTATAATTTGTATTTTAGTAGAGACCGGGTTTCAATACGTTGGCCAGGATGGTCTCAAACTTCTGACCTCAAGTAGTTTGCCGGTCTCAGACTCCCAAAGTGCTGCGATTACAGGCGTGAGCCACTGAGCCCGGCCTATGAGCTGATTTTTCTCGTTTCCTTTCTTCTTACTTTGGGTTTAATTTGCTCTTAAGGTGGAAGCTGAGATTTGAGATCCCTCTTCCTTTCTAGCCTAGTGTAGTGCTATCACTTTCCCTCTAAGTATTGCTTTAGCCAAATTCCCCCAGTTTTGACACGTTGTGTCCTGGCACTCCATCCATCGATTGCATTTTCTCTTCATTTTGGGTCATTTGTTTCTGTCTCCGTTCATGCATGGTCATTTTTTACTGGTTGGTAGACACTGTCACATTTTTCTTGTTGTGTGCTGGATATCTTTGTTTTCCTGTATGTATTTTTGGGCTTTGTTCCGGGATACGGTTACTTTGTAACAGTCTGATCCTTTCCGGCCTTGCCTTTGGCGTTTCTCAGGTGGGGTTAGAGCTGCGTTTTGTAATAACTACTCCCATCGCTGAAGCAGGGCTGCGGGTGCCTCCTGAGAGCTGAGCCTGCAGTCCGGCTGATGGAGGGGGCGCCTTCCTGCCCCGTGTGAACACGGGCTGGTCTTCCCTCTGTAGCCCCACTGGGGTCTCCCTGGGCCTCTGGCGGCTTCCTCGCCAGCCCGTGCCGAGCAGCCTCGCTGCACCCTGGCCGCAGCCTTTGCGGATCGCTGGAGCTGTGTCTGTGCAGCCCCCTCTTCCTCCAGGGACGCCGTGCCTGCCCTGCGGACTCGGCTTTGTCCCTCAACGTGGGGTTGAGCCCGTGGGGTCCAGCCCCGCTCGTGTCCTCACGCGCCCTGTGCTGTGGCCGAAGCTCGCTCTGCAGTAGCTCTGCATCTGGTGTGCTGGGTTTTGGAAACGGTTGTCGCCAGAGTTTTGCGGGTTATCCCCCACTTCTTTCAGGCGGGAGGGTAGTTCTGGCCCGGGTTATCCATTTCGGCCCTTTCAACCTCAAGGCAACGTAGCAGGTAGGGACCGCTCCTCCCCCCACGTGACACAGGAGAACTCTTCCGCTGGCGGTTTTCAGTGACTTCCCGGGGCCGCACTCTGGCTTCGCGCAGCGCGCTCGGGTCCGGGCTCCCGCGCGGCGTCCGCCAGGGGGCAGCAGAGGCCCGGGATGGTTTGCACAACGCCCGGCTTTGCGATGGGGCCTTGTTCTCGGATCCGCGTTTTCTCTCCCATCCCGTCACTGCCTTTGTCTCCACTGCTGGTGACTGCTTAGCTCTAGGCTTGGTTGCCGCACAGTTTTGCGTCTTGGACGCAGGGCCGAGACGCATCTGGATGCTTTGTCCCGAGTCAGCTCCTGGGATCCGGCGTGTTTGCTCGGGCCTCGGGCCTCCCCTCCTCTGCCTGCCCCCCTGGTTTGACTTTGTTCTCAAGCTGGTGTCCCTCGTGGTTCCAGCCTCACGCATCACACTCTCCGGAATGAGACAGAGACTCTTTCCAAATTCATCAAGGAGGAATCCTGGCTTCGCTGGGTGGACCCACCTTGGGATACATGCTGTATCTTCCCCTCAAACCCAAGAGCCGTGGATTGCTGCAGCAAGGCTTGGCGTGGGCTGGGATCCCTGATCATTGCTAACTCTACGTCGTTTGCGCTCAGGGGGTGAGATTCTACTGCCCAAACTAGCAGCATTTACCCCTGGAGCTGGGGTGGGGGCCAAATCCCTCAAATCACACCCACTGCACATTAGGGAAGGAGCGGAGCGCTAGGGAGCCTTCCCACAGTGTTTAGGAAGTTGTCAAAGACAGAAGCGCCCAGACCCTGTGAGCGTCAGGGCAGAACGCTCAGGCCATGTGCTGATGGGCACTCGGTGTGGAGCCAGGTGGCCAGACGCTCACTGCACAGGCTCTGCCCTTTCAAGCAGAGGCAGTCTGTGGGTGCACAGGCTTGACCAGCTCTGCTTTGCCAAGCAAGGATGGCGGGAGCTGGATCTGACACATTTGTAGACAGCCTAATTCATCTGCTGTCTCGAAATGAATTACTTATCCACTAGGCATTGTGTGAGGACTGAATACGTGCCAGCAGGACTTCCAAGAATGTCCTGTTTACTAGAGAGAGAAACAAGAAAACCAATAAATGCAGTATAGCATCAGACATTCTGTGTGAGAAAGAAATGTATATGGAACTGAGGAAGCTTGAAGGGAGACCGCCTTCCCCAGCCCAGGGAGGCTAAGACATGCAGTCAAGAGGAGGATGCCCTCAGAACGTGAGGCACATGGAGGAGAATGAAGTGGGTGTGGGAAAAGGACTCTCCTGTGTCTGGGGAAATAGGTGCAAAAACACAGGCAAGTCAGCCTGCCACTTTGGGGGCAGCCTTTCTTTTTTTTAAGCAACTCAGGATTTTTACATTGGTTGAAGTTACTTGATTTTAAATCAGTGCTGACGTTATGCTTAAGAGAAACAAAAGGTCAAAGAAACAGTATGGCAGGAGTAATTCAGGTGGTTACTTTGAACAGTTTCTACAGACAAGAACTGCGTGGCCACTTCCACGAACACCATAAGCCCCAGTAACGCTCAGATGCAGGTGCAGCAGGGTCCTCTGCAAGGGGCGCCGCGTGGTGGGGCCAACTCCAGACCATCCTGGTGTGGAAAAGCTCCAATTCCTTTGCTCTCCAGCCTAACTCACACTCATTGGCTAGGGCATAAAAAGGTCTGTAAAAGACCTTCACAAGCTAAAACCTGGTTATAGCTGAAATCTGGCTTGGCAGTTTGTGGATTTCCGGCTCCCCCTCCCTCCGCACTCACAATGACTGCAGAGTGGAGGGATTAATAAATGCAGTTTCTCTGCAGTTTGAAAAAGGAAATCTGTTTTCCTAGATCTTGATAGAATATACAAAAATGGTTTCATACCGTAAGCCACTTCTTTAAGCGGGCAGCTCAGGGAGCTGATGCCAATTGGCTACTCTTGTAGAAACTTCGTGAACTACGGTGAACCATTCTCTAAGCCTTTTTGACAACTAGAGCAGCCTCCTTCCTGCCACTGCCTTTTCGCTTGGCAGGAGCACAGATCCTAGAGGGACAAAGGGTGGCAGAAGTCACCAGAAGCTGTAACGGAGTGCAGCTGCACAGAGACATGTGCTTATTCACACTCCTCAGCTCTGGGCTCCTGGCGGGCTTGGCATTGTACTCGAGGAGCCTACCCAGCTTTGAGCCAGTGCCAATATACTTTTTAAATCAAACTTTAATGGATTTAGGCTGCATATATTCTGTTCTGTATACTCGTGGCATCAGGATCTCAAAGACTTTTCAATATTTTTTCATTTACTCATTCATTTATGCAATAAGTATTTTTAGACCCCGTGCTGGGTACAATAGTATACAAAGCCAGATGGAACTGCTGTGTTCATAGGGCTTGGCATCAAGCAGGAAGGTCAAAACACAGGGTGCAGGGGGCATGAAGCCGGCTCACAAACGCTCAGCCTGAAGGCAGGAAAGTGGGGCCCTGGCTGGAGGCAAGGGGAGCCTGGAGCGAGCAGAGCTCTGCAGGGGTTGTATGTGGAGGAGCCAGGCCTGCCTCAAGAGCCTGTGGTGCTCGGGAGCCTCTGAGATATAGCTGGGACTGGGGAGCTTTGGTCAGTGTTCGTGGGAAAGCAGGGCCATTCCAGCTATTTCAAGTAGAGAGAGATTTAATATGGGGAGCTGGGGCCTTCTCTACCATGGGAGGGAGTTGGGGAGTGGAGATCAGGAAGACTGCCTCACGACATCGAGAACAGAAATCGAAGGGAAACGGTCACCAGCAACCCCCGCAGCCTGCAGTGCCCAAGCAGGTTGCTCTCAGGGGAACATCTGGAGCTCCGAGAGCTGTGTGTTCCTGGAGGCCAGCCACCTGCAGTGACCACGGAGGCTTCTCAGAGGAAGCCTTGGGAGGCCAGAGAGAGAGCGCCGCTGATGGCTGTGGCTGCAGGAAGGAGAAAGACACTCCATCTGATGCCCTAGAGTGTGGGCTACTCATAGGCTGAATCTAACCTGGCCTCTGGTGGGAGAGTGATTCTGTGGCCTCAGACATGTCCCTGAGAAGTAGAGGATGGTGTAGCAGGCACCAGGAAATGCTGCTGCTGCTGCTGATCCAGCAAAATAGTTGGTGGAGAAGGAGCTGGGCCCCTGTCCTGCCTCTGCCACTTACTGGCTGCGTGCCTGTTTCCAGGCCTCAGTTTCCTCATCTGTAAAGTGGGGATGACAGTATTACCTGCTTCATGCATCTTATAAAACGTTAGACAAGATAACGAGTAAAGTTTTTAGCATATTACTTTGCATGTGGGTTTTGATGGTTTCTGCTTATTCATAGTGATTTTTTGGTTATTATATATTGAAAAGAAAGCTGAAAATCATTTAAGAATTTAAAAAACACAATCGAAATATGCTTATCTTTAAAAAAAAGTTGCAGTAGCTTTGGGACGTCACTGGGAATGGCAGCCACATGGCTCCAAACTGACTGACTGCTCTGTGGCCGGGACCGCCAGGGTGGGGCTGGGTCCAGCTCAGAGTCATCCTGTGGGGCGTTCAGCCCCTATATCCTTATCAGGTCATTGTGAATCTCAGCACATTCCAGTGGGCTACGTGCACGATCCCTGTGGAGGGGTGGGATGGTTCCCTCCACTTTGGCCTGAGGATAGTTTGCCTTTCCCAGGATTCTGGCCAGTAGAATTCAAGTGGTGTAATTTTCTTCATCTCTGAAGTGTTTCCAGGGGTTTGCAGGGCCTCCTCCTTCCTGGCTTCCTTCTCTGCCTCGGGGGTGCCTGTGGCCACTGGAGCCCTGAGCAGGGTTTGCACTCCCAGTCTGGGGATAGTAGCCATGAACTTCCAGGAGGACCTGTCTGATGGGAGCAGCCGCCAAGCAAGGGTGGGAACGGCAGAGGTAACCCCGAATCCAGCAGGTGTGACGTCCGGGTGGGCCAGATGAGCAGGGGTCCAAGGTCAGGGTTCACAGGCCCAATGAGAAACTTTCACTTGGAAACCTAAAAAAGGAATCGGCACCGAGGGACCTAACCACACAGACACCAAAGGCCCAGACAGCAGGCTCAGGCTGGCGCGCGGCTGCTGGAGGTCATGAAGCTCTGAATGCTGCTTGAGCCTCCAGGCCCCGGGGCCTGAGCCTTCGGGACCAAGGTCTGGAGCTCCTGCCCTACTATACCAAAGGTGCTGCTGTAAACACTGTTCCTGTTTTAACTGTTTAATCCCACAGCAACTCTAGGAGGCAGGTGCTATTTAATATCCTCTCCAGTTACCAAGAGGAAACTGAGGTTCAGAAAGGGAAAGGCTCCTGCCCAAGGTCACACAGCCTGTGAGCTACTGGACCAGGACCCGGGCAGCTGGCTCTGGAGGATGCGTCGGGCGCCAAAGTCCCGGCCTCTGTGCACGTTCTCATTCCCGTGGCCCGAAGCTCATCCCGAGGTCAGCTGGGAGACTGTGCAGCCCTCTTCGAAGGCCCATCTGCAGAATTTGTGAGGCTTTGAACCATTTATCGACTGTAGAAGACAATCAGCCCAGAGAGAAGGGAGATGGTTCTGTAGGAAAGACTGTGATAGGAGAGTCAGCAGGAGCCTAGTCCAGTGTGTGTGTGTGTGTGTGTATGTGTGTGTGTGTACACTCAGAAAAAGGCAAGTTTCTACTGTGGAAAAGAATAGAGGATAGAAATGCAAACGTGTTGAGTACCCTTTGACAAAATAAGTTCTTTCCATTATTCATTTTTTCTTTACCATTTTATTTAATGGATGCAACATTGCCCCGAGGGAATACATGGAAATTAAATCTGTGTTTTGGAGATTTTTTGGCATTTTTTTTTTTGAGACTAAGTCTCACTCTTGTTGCCCATGCTGGAGTGCAATGGCATGATCTCGGCTAACCATAACCTCTGCCTCCCAGGTTCAAGCGAGTCTCCTGCCTCAGTCTCCTGAGTAGCTGGGATTTCAGGCATGCACCACCATGCCTGGCTAATTTTTTGTATTTTTAGTAGAGGTGGGGTTTCTCCATGTTGGTCAGGCTGGTCTCAAACTCCTGACCTCAGGTGATCCACCCAACTCGGCCTCCCAAAGTGCTGGGATTACAGGTGTGAGCCACCATGCCCGGCCTTTTGGCACTTTTTAATCAGGAAAGTACTAGTTACAGCTACATGCTCAGACACACATGCACACCCTCTGTGCGTGCATGTGCGTGTGTGCGCGCACACACACACACACACACACAGACGGGGAGGGTCGGAGACAGCAGACAATGGCACCTAGCCCAGCAGGGCCCCCTGGATGGGAAGGCAAGTACAGTGTGTCAATCACTTAGAGGGTCGGAGGTGGGATAGAGGGAAAGCCCCCAGCCCCTGAACATGGTGGGACTGATCAGGAGTAACCCTCATCCCTGTCACTTTCCTATAAGCTCCATACCGAGTGAAAGTCAGGAAGGTTAGGGTCCTGCTGCTCATCTATAAAACGAAGTACAATGATGACAGTGATGGGATTAAATCACATCAGGTTGAGTTGTCCAGTACCTGCAACACAGACACTCCAAGGAGAACAGTCCCTCTAGGTGTTAGGGACAGCAGCCTCTGTCCTAGGGCACCTGTGAGAGTTGGAAGCGGTGCCTGGTGGATCGCACTGGTGGGAACCACTTCTGTGGCTGGTCCGTGTGCAGCACAGAGAAGGATGGCTGCGTGGACCTCACTTGATGGCTGTGACAGCCACAGCGTGCTTGGTTTCCCTCACAGGAGACCTGCAAGGCCATTCACACAGGGCGATCGATTTAGTGGCTCAGGGTGCCGGGATGGAAGGGCCTTGGGAGTCTGTCAGTGATGACCCTTTTCTCTGCGTGGCTCCAGGCCCCAGCCTCTCTCCTCCTACCAGTCCTAGTGACTGACACCCATCTTTTCTCCCCAACCCTCTTCTCTTTCTAATCTGTGAAAGAAAAAGTAGTCCCCACTTCCCTGGGGCCTTGCCTTTAGAATTCCAAATTGTTTTACCGCAACTCAGCTCTGGTAAATTCCAAGTTTTGACTTTTCTCACTATTGTTTAATATGTGAATTTCAAGACCCAGTCTGGAGAACTGAATATTGAGGATTTTATTCCTTTGTGTTCCTGCTACTTTCCTCCTAATTCTCCTTCCTGCAGAACAGGCTAGAGGGCGAGTCATTGTCTTAGTCAGCTTGAGTTTCTGTAACAAACATGCCTCGAGCTGGGAGGCTTAAACAGCAGACATTTATTTCTCAGCGTTCTGGAGCTGGGAAGTCCAGGATCAAGGCACCGGCAGATGTAGTGTCTCGTGGGAGCCCTTTTCCTGGTTTGGGATGGCACCTTGCTGTGTTCTCACATGGGGGAGAGCAGAGAGGTAGGGAGAAAGCTCTCTCAGGTCTCTTCTCATAGGAGCACTAATCCCATCATGAGAGCTCCACGCACACAACCTCATCACCTCCTGAAGTCCTCACCTCCAAATACCATTACACTGGGGTCATGCTTCAACATATCAACTCCAGGAGGACACAAACATACAGCCCATAGCAGTCACGTACCAGAAGTTGTGTTAAATAAATACACAAAATAACATTTCTGTCTATCACCATCCTCCTCCTTTTTGACTGTTAGCTGGGCTGTCCAGCACCTCGAGGATGGTGGGTTTGCTGTCATTTCCCGGCAGACAGTGGGAGGCTTGATGATGGGCTCAGAGGCACATCGGCCCTGACTCTGTCTTTTAAGCCCTTGACCCTCTGGCCTTTAGTGCCAGGCTCAGTGCAGTTATCAGGACCCCACGACTAGTCAATGCCCCCAATTCTTCCCAAGGATGTTTACAAACCAACTTACACCAGCGATAGCTTTTTGAAACTCTTATGAAGAATTCCCACAGTCTACCCATAATTTCTGCTTGCTACAGAGTTCATAATGGCCCAGACCCCCATCCCCAGCCATGCAATCACTAGCTTCTTTATATGCAAAGAGAAGATAGTAAAACCTTGCCCTGCTGAATTCATGGGATTCTTTTAAGAGCCCAGCCGCGGTAGATGGGAAGTTCTTTGTAAACAGAACCGCGCTGGGACCACCTGCCTTTTTATTCAGGGTCCTGACTTTCCCTTCCCGGCCCTGCTGTCACCATGCAGTGCGCTCTCCTGACCTTAGGTGGCAGCAGCTCCTCAGGTCCCAGCGAGGGAGGCTTGCTCCGGATGGAGGCTGAGGTCACGGTGCAGCCTAATTAGCTGAACAGTTTGCAGCCCTGCTCAGCAAAGAAACCCTTGGGGGTGCGGGAAGAGTGTGACTCACATTCCTGTTTCCTGATAAAGGAGAATGTTTTGAGAGTCATTCTAGCGCTGCAGCCTGGGGTCACACCATCCAGACACTTGGCTTCTCTTCCTTCCCCGTCATCCCTCAAGACCTTTTTTTTTTTTTTTAATCCTCACTCCACCCAGCCCCCCTCAAATGTACCAGTAGTCTCAGTCAGAAAGAGGGCTCAAGAGTCTGCCTGAATAAAGAATCTTCTGTGTCCACCAGCTCAGTGTGAGTCTCCCTGTCCACACCCGGGCCTGGCCAGACCCAGGGGCTTTCTTAACAGACGTGTGAAACGTCAGCATCGAAAGGGCAGGGCAGAGCATCTACTCTAATGGGCATTTGACAGGGGTAAACTGTGCCTGAGAAGCCAAGAGAGGCAGAGTGGGAGTGAGCGTTTTCTGATCACCTGCAGCGTGCAAGCCCTGCGTGAGATGTTGGTACACCTGCTCACTCTTCCAGAACAGCTGTAGGGTGGGGCATGAACAGGTGAGGGAGGTGGGTTTCAAATAAAAAAAATGGCTGCACAAGAGAATGCAGGTAGCTTCAAGATGAGAGTAGCTCAGCTCGTTCATGGATTTCCTTTTCCCACAAATGTTCACCCTGGTCTGTGTCAGTGCCCAGGCCTGGGGGCCTCTCAGTTGACCCCTGTAAGGCTGGGGACTCTAGCTCAGGCCCCCTGTCATGCCTCTGGTGGCTCAAGGGTGCACCTGGTCCCATAATACCTCCCGGGGGCATCTGCCATGCTTTTCAGACGATACCATTCCTCACCTCCCTCGTGTGCTGGTTCCTCTCCTGACCTCGGTTCTTCAGCCTCAGCTCATCTCTTCCCGCCCAGAGTTGGTGCTGACTGAGTCCCCATGGCCTTGCCTTGGAAAATATGACAATGGCTGTAAACCTTTGACCACAGAACTGTTCTTTCATGGGGCCCCAAAAGAACGTGTGGCCTTCTGATAATGCCATGGATGGTGCAGGCTTGGGGAAGGAGGCCTCTTGCAGGACCAACCCTGCAGATGCTGTAGCACCACTGACCCCTTGAGCATATGTATGCTGCCGACTACATCTTGGCCTGAGAAACTTCACTCACTGACATCTTTCTCAGGGCACCGATGTCCCCTTGGAATCTGGTTTATCTCCAGACAGAAAAACATATGGTTCCCGTTTTCCTCAGGCAGCTCCTGGTTCCATGCTGGTCATTGCATGGAAGCTTGCTAGGGGCCTAATTCTGCACATCTGAACGAGAGCATAGGACCGTCAGGAGATCTGCCCCAAATGCAAAGTGCTTGTCACATTACAGGCAATCGATGAAAGGAAGCTGTCTCATGGTGTCAGCATGGGTTTACAATGTATCTTGTAAACATACATTGGATCTCCTGAAACAAAGGCTCTGTAGAGTTTGAGACCTGGGAGGGATCTAGTTTGGCTTCTGATGGTGGAACATCAGGCATCAATCTGACAAGGCGCTTTGGGCAAGGGGGCTTGTTCTCCTCACCTTTAAGAGAGATGATGGCCATCTTTGATGTTCATCATTCATTTGCCCACTTCATTCTGTTGACTGGGCCTGGAATGACACCACGCACTGGAGATAGTTTAATGAACAGAACCAGATGTTGCTCCTGACCTGGCACTTTGTTGTCTAATGGAAAGCAGGGAAGTAAAGAAGAGAATAGGAGGCTGAGAGGTGAGGCTGGACAATGCAAGGCTTTCCGGGCCACATGAGGGATTTACATCTTTACCTCAAAAGCAATGTGAAGTGTTTGAAGGGATTTTAGGAGGTGAGTGATACAGTCAGGTTTACATTTCACTATTGAGTGGATGAATTGGAGGAGGTCTCCAGGCCTCCAGGCAAGGATGGTGGCACACAGGATTAAGGCAGTGAGGTAGAGATGGAAAGAGTGAATAGATTTGAGAGATGTTTAAGGGGATGTAGGCGCAACCTGCTCCCATCAGAGTATCTGTGCAACCAATGGCAAAGTCAGCTCAACAGATTGCATACTGGTTCTGGGATCCCACTCCCTAACCTCTTTATTGTATAAGAGATAGGCTTGCAGGTCTGGGGGCAAAGGAACTTCCGGGGGCCCACAGCAAGTGAGATGCAGAGCCAGGGCCAAGACTGGTGTGACTGTGTGGGAACCACACTGGGCACTCACTACAAAGCCAGCTCTGGACTAGGCCCTCTCTAGGCCTCTCTATAGAGAGACTCGGGTTCTCTCCTTGCCTCTCCCTGGAGTAAGCCCCATCACCCCATCAGGGAGAGGAAAGGAGAAGACTCAGGTCTCCAGCCTCCAGAGGCATCTGCTTACAAGGGGACCTGGGGAGCGAGGAAGAGCACAGGCGCAAGCATGGAGTGGGGGCCTCCGCTCAGGCCCTGCCCCTTCTTTCACGGCGTCTACAGCACATCTTTCAGCAAAGGATGTGACAGGCAGCAGGGTGGGGACTGTGAGAACAACCAGGCATTTGATGATTCTGGGGGCAGGGCAGATAATGAGATGCAGGCATGAGCCCAGGGGGCTGTTGGCAGTCCGGTCTGCCCTTCTTGGCACTGAGGCCAGATTTAAAGGTCAGGAGAACGTCAGACCCTCTCATGTGGGGCTCTCCTGGCGACCCCTCCCCTTCATGCTCTTCTTCTAGTCCCTGAATGCTTCTGCCGCACCAGCTTCAATGCCTCTATTGTGGTGGCAGCTGCAGTGCTGGGGGCTCTGGCCCTCTCTCCCTCTTCTGCCCTCCTGCAGGCCCCCATGGGTGGGGAGGTGAGCAGCTTCATCCTGTTTTCTGTACCCCCAGGCCCAGAATGCCTGGTTTCTGGTCCCAAGGAACCCCCCCAGCTCCTTCCCTCTTTACACTCATTCCAGGCAGGTGGCTGCTGGTGACCTGGCTCCAACTCCCTCTCCTGCCTTTTCTGAGAGGATGCCCTGAGTGACACAGAAAAGTATCCCCCACCAAGTGGACTCTTGGGGCTGCTGAGACCTGCTCTCTCCCTCCACAGGAGATTCCTGTTTACAGATCGTGGCTTTCCTGCAGGATCCACACTGGAGAGAGGGAAGGGGTAGACCCTGGGGGACGAGTTCTGTGCTTTCTGCTATAGCATTTAGATTCAAGGAGAGAAATGGGGGGAGAGAGAGAGAGAGAGAGAGAGAGAGAGATTGCACAAAAGCATTTTTTTTGCATTTTAATATATATATATTTTTATTGTATTTTAGGTTTTGGGGTACATGTGAAGAACATGCAAGATTGTTGCATAGGTACACACGTGGCAGTGTGATTTGCTGCCTTCCTCCCCTTCACCTATATCTGGCATTTCTCCCCATGCTATCCCTCCCCAACTCCCCACCCCACTGCTGTCCCTCGCCTATTTCCCCCCAACAGACCCCAGGGTGTAGTGCTCCTCTCCCTGTGTCCATGTGTTCTCATTGTTCAACACCCACCTATGAGTGAGAACATGCAGTGTTTGATTTTCTGTTCTTGTGTCAGTAGCATAAAAGCATTTTTAAAGAAACCACCTTTATTCTGTTATTCTCCAGGTGGGTACACCAACCCTGACAAAATCCAACTTTGGAGTCATACGATTTGAATGGAGAAGCTTTCACTTTGGTATGAGACTTAAACAAGTGGCCTCTCTTTTCCGACTCGGACTTCCTTATCCGTTAGCAGGGTCTCATGCCTCTCCCAGCTCTGTGGGTTGCTGTGGGTCCCAGGAGACCTAGGAGCAAACTCAAGAATGAATGACTCAGGCCATGTCAGTGCTTTTTCCAGGCTGTTCCTCCCCGCCCTGCCTGCCATGACAGCACCATTAAGTTTAAATGGACAAAGCAAGGATTTAAATTAAGCAGGCAAAAATTTCTTGAGGAGTTGGGCATTTGAGCTGGGAGAGAGCTTGCCTGAAGTGCTGGCAGCCCTGGAAGTGCAGCCAGCTGGCTCCCTAGACATGCTGAGCCAGTCCAAAGCTTGACACACTGGAAAGACGGTTGCGCTCTCTCCCATGGTCTGAGCTGACAGCAAACTCCAGAGAGGCAGTGGGCATGCAGAGGGGGTGGGAACACTTATGTTAGGGCCCTGAGCAGCAGGCAGCAGTCACACTGGAGCAGAACCAGGTCTCCACAGGGCTTCCCCTGGCCCCGGGGATGAGCTCTTCCAAAGACCCAGAGTGGGCAGCGAGCCTGCACTGGCAGAGTCCAGCCCCGGGATACCCTGCCCCACCACCCCCATGAGGCCACCCCTCAACGCTTGGCGACTGTGGACTTTCTTGGGGTGTCCTGGGAAGCCACCACCTTAACCTGATGCCAGCTCCTGGGGAGAGCCAGGCAGTGCCCTCACTGCCTGTGGAGGGGAGAGTCTAGTGCTTAGGGGCACACTGATGCCAGGGGCCCTTCTGGAGCAAGGAGGAGTCAGAGAGCAGGTCCAATGCTGTGAATCAGAAACCCCAGCTGAGGAAGGGGCTGGGGATGGTGTTAGACAGCCTCTTACCAGCCCATCCTGTCCTCCAGCTGGAGTCTTCAGAAACCCTTTGTGCTGCCAGAGGAAGCATCTCCAGGGACCTCCCAGCTCCTCTTCACTCTTGACAAGCTGCTGTGAAAAGATCAGGTGGCAGAGGCCATGCATGGACGGTGGGAATGGCTGGGGCGGGCTGTCCAGCTCACTGCACTCTGGTCCCCACTTAACTCCACCTCCTGGCATTGGGTGAGGTGCTGACATGGGGTACAGAGCTGTGGTAATGGGGTTGGACGTGTACTTGATACACTGTGTGTGGACACTAGAGGCAGGGTGGGCCGCGCTGTGAGCTGATGCGTGAGGCTTCGGCAACGGCTGTGCAGGAGAGGGCACTGTGTGCACAGGGAGGGGAGGCGGGGGCAGAGAAGCTCTGTGAGCCTATGCTGAATGAGCCTGGCAGGGAAGCAGAGACCGCCAAGGAAATGCATGGTGCTATTTCAGGATCACTAGGAAGGCCTGGAGACCACAAGCAGTTCCCCTCCAGGCCCACAGATGTTGAGAATTTCAGCATAGCTGTTGCTTTTCTTTGGCTTAAAGTACTACCTCTGTGGTAGATCCCACCCAAGGCCACTCCCTCCCCTATCCTGTTAGCTGAGCTACATATATATTCAGGCATAAGGTACTCAGGCTGCAATATGCGTGGGGGATGCTGGGCCCCTCCAGGGCTGAAGGCTCAAGGGCTAACTCCAGCCTCATAATCGTGGTCATTCAGTTTTTGTGGCTAGTGACTGCTTTACTAAGGGGCAGGGATATAACCTTGGTTACTGAGGTTTGAAGGGACGTTTACCTGGAATGTTCTCAAAAGGGTGTTGTCGAGAACTCCTATTTCTGCTTTGGCTGAATCTCTTCATGTCTGCGTGCGATGTCTGGGACTGTGGCAGCTGTTTCGTAAGCATGAAGCAACAAGTGTAAGGACTAAGTCAGTAGGCCGGGAGGAGTAATGTGAAAAGGTGGACAGAGCTTGAATTGTTCAAGACATCTCCCAGCCAACCTCATAGCCACCATAGCTCAGATTTCGAGTGGGAGGGCAGCTTTGGCATCAGGGCCTGGGCTGGTCCCTGTAGGATTCCTGGGTTATAGGAGCAGAAGTGCCTGGGGGATTTTGCACCCCCTTCCCTGTCTGTACCTGTGGGAGGCAGGACCCTCGGTCCAAGGCCACACTCCAGCTATCTTCCTCCTCTCCTCACCCAGTGCCCCACCTGTCTCTGGGAGGCACATCTTTAGTGATTCGGTTGTGTGTGGATCCTCACCTCAGTGTCTGCTTCTGGGGAACCCAACTAGAGACAAGGTGCATCTCTTCCCGGTGGGGTTGGCCTCCCCAACACTGGCAGGAGTGGGACTCAGGGCTGGGCCCAGGATATGCTCTCCAGCTCTTCCCTGCACTCCAGCCCTGCTGGTGTGCCTGGGGCTCAGGGCTGCTCAGAGGCACTGGCTTACCCTTCTGTGCCTGCTTTCTATGTGTGCCAGCCAGGGCCGAGCTGCCTTCTCCCTGCCCTGGGTGGCCCCTTCTCCAGGCCCCTACCATCCACCTTGGCCCACTGTGTTGGGGCATCACGACAGCATTGGTATGGGTTGAATTTTGTGCTCCCTAAATTCCTATGCTGATGCCTTAATCCCTAACACCTCAGAATGTGGCTGTATTTAGAAATGAGAACTTTAAGAGGTTAATTAAGTTAAAATGAGGCCATAAGGTGGGCCCTAATTCAACAGGACTCAGGATCTTATAAGAAGAGGAGATTAGGACACACGTGCACACAGGAAGACCATTGAAGACACAGGGAGAAGATGGCATATGCAGGCCTCGGGAGAAGCCAACCCCGCTAACACCCTGGTCTCTGCCTTCCAGGCTCCAGACTGGGAGCAGATGCAATTCTGTTGTTTAGGCCACCCGGTCCGTGGTACTTTCTTATGACAGCCCGAGCCCACTGCTGCAGACATGATCCTCCCTTCCCACCTGGGGGCAGTGCGCTCTTCCCTGATTCAATTATGTCATTCAGTCTCTTACTACCTTGTCTTGCTTAGAACTGATTTGCCTGGATCAGCAACCTCCTCTCCTCTCCCCTTCTGGTTTATCAACCCTTCCAGTCTTGTAGATTCTGCAGGGAATGTGTCCTGTGCCCCTGCCTCCAGGAAGTCTTCCTGAAGCCCGCTAAGAAGCATTCTCACCCTCTGTTGGGCTCAACAGCATTTGTGTGTGGCCTTCACTTACAGCCTAATTATGTTGATTGAGCCTTGCATTGAAAGGGACTGTGGGTCTGTCTTACTTTATCAAATGGGAGCTTCCTGTGGGTCTCTGAGCCCTCCAGGCACCCAGGAATTTTGAAGAACTTATTCTGTACTGGACCTGAACACACACTGCATCTGCCAAGAGGAAGGGCATGAAATCCCAGCACAGAGTGGGAGACAGATTCAGGAGTTTCATGAAGTAAGGGTGATGGGAGATACACTTAGGGTGAGAAGGAGCTGGGGTGGGTGGGGGGTGCTCAGAGGAGTGTCCAGAAGAGGGTGCCAGCACCTGGCTCTAAGTTGTTCTGACCTGGCAGTGCATGGATGGTGCAGCAGGGCAGAGAGGGTGGGTGCTGGAAAGGTGGTGGGATCAGATCTGGGGGGTCTTTTCAGGGGAAGAGCATCGGGCCTGTGGGAGAACAGTGGGTCCAGACCAAGGCTAACTGAGGATGCTCAACAACTTCTCACTGAGCTCCTGAGGCTCCACCTTCGGGCCTGTCCCTCCTCCACCCTCTGTGCCTACCTGTCAGTTTCCTGCTCCACCTGGGCAGCATCCCCTCAGCTCCCGTTGCACAATGTGTTCACTATTTGTTTTCCTTTGGTGGGTGCTGTAGGGGAAGGATCTCAGCTCCTCAGGGACAGGATCCCCCATCCCCTCTAGGCATTCCAGAGTCACTTTGGCTCCCCATAACTGCTGAGCATGTTTTTACTGACTGATTGGATCTTGTTGGATGCCAGGACTGCCATCCAGGATGCACACTGAAGCACAAGCGTTAAAGAGTGGGAGTCATCACGGGGCCTGGGGCCTTTCTCCTGGCTCTTAGTGACCCTGCCTCTGGGCTCTGTGAGGTTGCCGCTGGCAGACTCCACTCTGTCCATTCCAGCAGTGAGCTCCCCAGAGCCCAACAAGGAGCACGGCACTTTTTTCTTCTGGTGACAAGTTCTCTGTAAGATGGCCTGTGCTTTCTTTGTGGGGAACTGGATGCCACCTTTCTGCCTGGACGAGAGCCTGTGAAAGAGGCTGCTTCGATATTTCTCCTGTTAATTCCAGGATCTGGGCTCCCCCAACTTCAGACAAGGCCCTTGGTGTGTTCAGGCAGCTTCGCCCTCCCCACCTCTGTGTGGGGCTGCAGCCCCAGTGTGTAGAGCCCTGCAAAAGGCACTGTAGTTGTCCCCCTAGACCCTGCCAGGTGTCCAGACTCTTTCATACAAACAGGAACAAGTGACATGTAAGAAGTCCCATTCCCAGGAGCCTGAGCGGTGGGGAGCAGCCCAGCCCAAGGACTGACATCTGCATGAGAAGGTAAAGATTATCTGTGGGGTCACCCAGTGGGATGGGGCTGCTTCCTCTTCCCCTGTCTGCTGGGAGTGCGCAGGTGGCAAACACAGTCCATGTGTCCACCTGTGGGGCAGAGGGAGAGGCATAGGCTGGTGTTTTATTCAGGGTTCTTCAGAGATAGAACTGATATATATATATAGTGTGTGTGTGTATATATAAAATCTATATGTAATAGAGAGAGAAAGAGAGAGAGATATGAAGAGTTCATTAGGGGAATTGGCTCACATTATTATGGGGGCTAAATCCCGTGGCAGGATGTCTGCAAGCTAGAGGCCCGGGGAAGCTGGCAGCATGGCTCAAACCAAGTCTCAAAGCCTCAGAACCTGAGGAGTTGATGGCTCAGCTTGAGGCCTGAGGCCTGAGAACACAGAGTGGGGTTGTAGGAGCAGTTGGGGTGAGTCCTGGAGCCTAAAGACTGGAGAGCCTGGAGTTATGATGTCCAAGAGCAGGAGAAGAAGGGTGTCCCCGCTTCAACAGAGAGCGAACAAGCAAGGAATTCCCCTTCCTCCCCCTTTTGTTCCATCTGGGACCTCAGCTGATTTGAGGGTGCCCACCCACATTGAGGGTGGCTCTTTCCTATTCAGTCCACTGACTCACACACCAATCTCTTCTAGAAATGTCCCACAGACACATCTGGGGCAACCCAATTACTCTCATCACATGTCAAACTGCCTACTGAAGCATTGAGAATAATTAAAACAGCAACTGAAAATAAATAATGCTTTACCAGCTATCTGGGCATCCCTTAATCCAGTCCAGTTGACACTCTGAATCGACCACTATTCCTGGGGAGGCCAAAAGCTGGAGTCTGAGCAGCAGCTCGACCTCATCTCAGAGCAGCCTTGACCCTGTGTTGTTCTCCCTGAGCTCTGAGGTCTCAGTTTCCAAATACCAAGAAAAAGCTTGAGCAAGAAGTTTTCTAGTATGGTTCTTGACCAATATGTAATAAAACACGCCCCCTAAAATATGGTAGCTGAAGTCAATAACAACATTTAATTTGCTTGTGAATCTGCAATGAAGGCAGCGGCAGCTCATCTCCATCCCATTTGGAACCATCTGGGGCAGTTCCCGGTCAGGGCCTGGGCTGCAGTCATCTGAAGTCTCCCTCATGTCTGTGTGTGGCTGTGTGGCTTTTTCAAGGGGCGATCTGGCTTCCTCACAAGATGGTGCCTGGGTGCCCAGTGCCAGCATCTGATGGAGAGGGAGAGATCCTCATGGAGAGAGGGAGAGGGAGAACCTCAGATGGAAAGTGCGTCATCTATCGCTTTTTATAATCTAGTCTTGCAAATGACTTGTGGTGCATTCTATTAGTTAGGAGCAAGTCACTAAGACTGGCCCATAGCTGAGGGGGGAGTAGACTCCACCTTGGACTGAAGAAGTGTCAAATAATCCTTGTGTACATGCTTCGATACTACCACCCTGCTAGCCCCTTCCACCTCTAAGGAGGCCACAGGCCTGGGCCACGGTATGTGGCGGCACCGTGAGGCCAGGCTTCCCTGGAGCCCTGCTCTGCCAGTCCTGCTCCCAAAAGTTGACTCACCTCCCAATCGAACCTGCACACTAGGTTAGAACAGGAAATTGTAACCATCTAAGAAGGGCAGGATAATCTAGCTTCTCACTCTCTCTTTTTTTTTTTTTTTTTTTGAGTAACTTTAGCATGGAGCTAGTTCAGTATATAAAAATCTGAATTGGGGAATATCTGAAAGTCCCATTTCCAGAAACCTCCTTCAAAGAAACTTTTCTTTGAAGACTCCTCTGAGTGGCTCTAGCCCAAACACAAGCCAGTTGTCACAGAATTCCCTTCTCCAGCCAGTTGGGAGTCGCCCTTAGCTAGAAACTCTTGCCTGCCTGGGCTCTGGGCCTGGCCCCCTCCACGCTGTCCATGGGTCTCTTCTTTTTATTAGCTTCTCCATCAATAAGGTTTTCATTACTTTCCAGTGCTCTGAGCTTCTCAAGTTCCCTCTTCCTAGGAAAAGTGGATTTTTAAAGACAGTTCTTCAGCCCATCACTGTACCCTTAGGATGCATGCCACCTGGGGCTGGAGGCTGCTGTCCAGGGTGCGGGCAGTTAAAGGACCTCACTTGGCCTTTGCTGCTCCACTGACAAGAGCACATTTTCTGCCTTCCACTTATGTCCTGGGAAATCTTCAAATGCTTGTCTTTTGGCCTCTTGATGGCAGTAGCAGAGAATTAGAGGTGGGAGAATTTGGGAGGTGGTTAAACAAGAAGGGAAACAGAGTCATCTCTGATTCCTCTCCCTGCCGAACTCATTTCTGTGGCTGAAGAAGGCACTATGCTCTTCTCTGACACTGGGCCCTTTCTTGCCTGAAGGTGGGAATGCCTGATACAACTTTCTGCCGTTTCTCCACACCATTGTTAACTCCTAATGTGTCGGGCATGGACACTGGAGAGAAGCTGATGCCCAGGTGGCTGGTGAAGCTGTGAGCCTCTGGCCAGTGTCTGCTGCCCTTTGCTGGGGGCAGTGCAGCATGCCCTCAGGGCTCCACATCACACAACTCTGAGGGGCACCTGGGGAGTCAACCTCATAGAATACAAGCGGAATATGGCCCCAGATACAAGCTGAATATGGCCCCTTGCAGTTCTGCAAAGCAGCTGCTGACCCCCAGCACAGGATTAGCCATCAGGAGACCTGGATACAGATTCCAGCTCCTCCCCTTTCTGGATGCATGATAAGTGATTTCCCATTTCTGGTCGTAAGTTTCTCCATCTGCAAAAGAACAATTTTGAACAAAGTTGTTATTAAACCTTCAGTTTAAATGTTCTATCATCCTAGTGTTGACGGAAGATTATGAACCCTAAATTAACAGCAAAGTAAATGAGACACTCTTCTGGTTGTGGTTCTAGGGTATTTCCTGAATAAGAGACAGAGGGTCAGAGTGGGCCATGCAAACATGTTGCCAGGTGTCACGGGCTGCTTGCAAATAGAAGGTAGGGAGCAGCAGTGTGCCAAAGCTAAGGGCATCTGTGGAGGATCCTCTGTGGAGTTTTCCTTCAGTCTCCCCGACCCCCACACACGTCATCTCACTTGGATCCCCCGCTATGCCCCTTCCTTACTGTATTCTCTCTAACTCATGCTTTAAGACCCAGTCTTCCCATCAGCTTTTCCATGCAGGTTTCGCAGGACTCCACATCTGGGTCTAGTGTCCTCCACTGTATTTCTTGTGTATCCCATGCTATCACTATAGAGTGGTTTTAAATCTACACACACACACACACACACACACACACACACAGACACACACGTGCATGCACAATGCACAACAATCATAGAGCTTTATTTTTATACAGTCAATTATAATCAGTTGTCTGCCCCACTTCTTCCAAGGCTGGCAGAAATCTCCCTCATCTCTACAACTGGGGTTTGTTCCACTCATCCCAAAAATCTATGCAGGGGGACTTGGCTGGAGGAGGGCATCTGGGAGGATTCTACTCACGGCCGAGCTGACCACCTTCGGTTCACTGCTTGTCCAGTGCTCCACTCCTTGGTTCGCCCCTTGTCCGGCCTAGCTCTGGGTCAGCAGACAGTGCCGAGGATCCCATCCCAGGCTTGTGTGTGTGGCTCTTTGCTGAGACCTGGGGGCAGTCTCCTTGTGGCCACCCCCCCCCACCAGGGAGCTCCCTCAGAGGTCCTGGCACCCCCTGGGCAGTGCAGGTGCCTGCTGCTCACACAATGCCACCTGATGTGTCCTTTTAGTGTTGGGGACTCTCTTTCTCCCTCTTTTGACTCTTGCCCAGTCCCTTCTCCCCTGTGTTGCCTTTGTGCTCCTCTGTGGGACCTACACACTACTCCTGATGAAACACAAATTCATATCTTATGAAACCCTCCAGCCACATTATGTACTATATTAAATTAATGAGCTATGTTTATATGTATGTTTTCCCAATTAGCAACACACTTGGGGCAGGCAGGAACTGTGTCGTATTAATCACTCCTATTCCAAAAGCTGAAAAAATGCCAGACACACATGAAACTTGAGACATTTTTGTTGAGTTGAATTGAATGGAATATTCCAGGGTTATCCAAGATGAATCTAATTCAAGATTCTTTCTCTTTCTGCCTTTTTCTTGTGGGTCTGGTTGTTTGGGTGAAGAAAAATCACAAGAATTTCTGTCTTATTGTCTCTTTGAATCCTTGAGAATTGGCAAAAGTCAGGTGAGTGATAACATCTTGAGTTGTCAGTAGCTGAGAGGAAAAAGAATTAGGTTTTAGCCCTTGGAGAAAGGGAGGTGGGGGCAGGTCAGAAGAATAGGGTTACAGCCTATTCTATTTCTATTCTAGATGACTAGAATAGAAAATTAGAGCAGAAACCCAGTCTTAGCAACTGGACCTATTCGGTGGTGACCGGGAGGAAGGCGCTGGCTGGGTGGGGCACTGGGGTGTGGGGGCCTAATGTTAGTGCCACAGGGCAGCACCCTTCCATCTGGAAGGAGCGTGCTAACACCTGCCATGCCTAGTTCTCAGTGACTTCGGACACAGCGGGGCAGCCTACCCGTTAAGGCCTTCATCATCATGGTCTAATTTCCTGTTATGGAAATTACAAAGGTCGATGGAGTCGTCTCCAAATGGAGAGCTGTCCTACTCTGCATGGAAGCAGGTCTCCAGGCAGATCGATGGCTCCTGAGAACGAGCACTAACGTTAACTACAGTGGCTACTCAAGTCCTAGAGTGGGGATCAAGGCTTTAGAACCACAGAATATAGAAGCTCTGACATCAGACTGGAGTTTGAAGCTTTGGCTGCGTCTGCTGGCTAGCTGAGTAGAATTTTGGATTTTTGTCTCTGGCTGGGACTGACAGGCTATGTGGACTGGAAATGTTCCCTGAGCGATGTCATGGAGTCCATGGATTCACGGAATAGAATGTCGTGGAAAGTTTGACTAGAGCAGCAGTGCACAGCAGCCAAATTAGTGTTCACTCTTCTTTCTGAGCACGGTGAGCCCACAGGGCTCTACTAAACATCAGCAGTAACCGACAGTGGGGCGGGGCTCCTCTTCCTGCGTGGTGTGGCACGTGGGCGCACACATACAGTTTGTCTAGAACCTGGATCGGATATTTAGATGTAATGAAAGAGAAGGGGCTATTACTGAGTTCAGGTTTGGAAACTGAGTTGTTTAGAGACTGTTTCTTCCCACTTCCCTCTGGGTAATACTGTGATAGAGGTTTTCAATAAACACTGTCAAACTATGTCTTGTTTCCAATTATGTTTTCATGGAATTTAATTAGATTATTTTAGTGATCAATGATGATATCATAGGACAGGCTGCTTCAGACCGTAAGCTGATGTAGACTTTTGGAGATTACACACTGATTGATCCTTGGTGTAGGCAGAAGTGAAATGTGCAGTTTATTGGGATAGTGTTAACTACTTTGATTCCACATTCAGGATAAGTCATAGATCATTTGTTTAGAATTAGAATTCTCCATTCAGAAAAACTCTGAAGAGTTTATGGAAGACCGTTTGTAGTGAAAAGAATTAACAGAGTATTTTTTTATGTTGTTTCCATATGCCTTTAGGATTAAAAACATTTTGATTAAAAATGTTTTTTTTTTTGAAAATCAAACTTTATTTTGAGATAATTGTAGATTCTCATGCAGTTGCTAGAAATATTACACAGAGATCCCATGTGCTGTTTACCCAGTTGCTCTGGGTTAAACAAATCCTGGTACAACATAGAACCATGAATTACAGTCAATATCTGCACCAGGATATTGGCATCAGCACAGCCAAGACACAGGATGTTCCACCACCACAAAGATTCCTCGTGTGCCCATTGATAGTCATGCCCACTTTCCCTTCTGTCTCCACCCCTCCTTAGCCCCTGGATGCCACTACTCTGTGCTCCACATCTACAATTTTGCTATTTTTGAGAATATTATGTAAATTGAATCAGATAGTGTATAATCTTCTGGGATTGGCTTTTTCTCACTAGCATCATTCTTTGGAGATTCATCTATTTGATGCATTTATCTACAGTTTGTTACTTTTTACTGCTGAGTAGTATTGCATAGTATGGATGTATATTAATAATAATTGTTTAACCATCTACCTGCTGAAGGATACCTAATTGTTTCCAGTTTTTAACTGTTATAAATAAATTGCTATGAATATATGTGAACAAGTTTTTGTGTGAATGTAAGCCTTCATTGCTCTAGGATAGATCTCCAAGAGTAGAATCACTGGGTCATGTGTTATTTGCATGTTTAGTTTTTTAAAAAATTGCCAAAACAAAAATTTTCCAAAGTGGCTGAAGGATTCTACATTCCTACCTGCAGTGTATGAGTGATCCAGTCTCTCCGCATCCATGCACTGGGTGTTGTTACTATTTTTTATTTTAGTTATTTATCCAGGTATATCGGCAGTATCTCATTGTTTTTTAAATTTGCAAATGAAGTTAAATGTTTTTTGAGACGGAGTTTCGCTCTTGTTACCCAGGCTGGAGTGCAATGGCACGATCTCGGCTCACCGCAACCTCCGCCTCCTGGGTTCAGGCAATTCTCCTGCCTCGGCCTCCTGAGTAGCTGGGATTACAGGCACGCGCCACCACGCCCAGCTAATTTTTTGTATTAGTAGAGACGGGGTTTCACCATGTTGACCGGGATGGTTTCGATCTCTTGACCTCGTAATCCACCCGCCTTGGCCTCCCAAAGTGCTGGGATTACAGGCGTGAGCCACTGCGCCCGGCTGTCTTTGTGTTCTTTGTGCATTTTCTAATTTGATTTTTTTGATTGTTAGTTTTGAGACTTTTTAAAAAATATATTCTGGATATCAGGCTTTTGTTGGATATATGATTTGCAAATATTTTCTCACACTCTGTAACTTGTCTTATCATTCTTTTAAGAAAAGTTTTTAGACGTGGCACAGTGGCTTATACCTGTAATCCTAGCACTTCGGGAGGCTGAGGTGAGTGGGTTGCTTGAGCTCAGGAGTTTGAGAACAGCCTGGGCAACACAGTGAGACCCTGTATCTTAAAAATAATAACACAAAAGTTTTAAACTTTGGTAAAGCATTCCCTCCTCTTCTGTTTTCTGGAAAAGATGTACAGAATTGGTGTTAATTCTTCTTTACATTTGGTAGGATTCTCCAGCGGAATCCTGGAGATAAATATTTCCATCTGGTCATAAATATTTCTTTTAGGGGGTTTTAAAATTAAAAATTAAATTTCTCTAGTAGTTATGGTCTATTCAAACTTTATTTTTATTGGATGAGCTGTGGTAATTTGTTCTTTTCAAGGACTTGGTCCATTAAATCTAAGTTTTTGTGGTTATGTGTTCTGAGTTGTTTATGGCATTCCCTCATCATCCTTTTGCTGTCTAAAGGGTCTGTGCTGGTTTTCTTGTTTCATTTCTGATATTACTAATTTATGTCTTCTCTCTCTTTGTTTTGTCCATCTTTTCAGAGGTTTGGCAGTTTCATTCATAACCTGTTGCTTTTCTGTTTTGAATTTTACTGATTTATACTCTTATCTTTATTATTTCTGGAAGCTTGCTTTGGATTTATTTTTTTCTTCTCTTTCTAGGTTCCTGATAGAGGTGCATAAATAAATGATTTGAAACTTTTGTTTCCTAATGTGTATATTCGGTGCTATAAAATTTTCCTCTTAGTACTGCTTTTAACTGTGTCCTACAAATTTAATGTTATGTTTTCGTTTTTATTTAGCTTGATGCATTTAAAAATTTTTCTTGAGATGTCCTCTTTGACTCATAGAATATTTAGAAATGTGCTTGTGAGTTTACAGGTGCTTGGAAATTTTCCTGTTATCTTTCTCTTGTTGATTTCTAGTTTATTGCGATTAGAGAACATACTCTCTCTGATTTCAATTCTTTTACATTTGCTGAGGCTAGATTTATTGCCTGAGATAGTGTCTGTCTTAGTCTATTCTCTGTTGCGTATAACAGAATACCTAAAACTGGACAATTCGTAAAGAAAAGGAATTTATATTTTATGGCTATAGAGGCTGGGAAGCCCAAGGTTGAGGGGGGCATCTTGTAAGGACCTTCTTGCTGGGGCGGACTCTGCAGAGTCCTGAGATGGTGCAGGGCATCACATAGAAAGGGGGTTTGACATGCTCATGTCCTAGTTTAGGACTCTTTTCCTTTTCTTGTAAGCCACCAGTCCCACCTCTATGATAACCTATTAAGCAATTAATCCATGAATGAACTAGTCCATTCATGATGACAGAGCCTTTATGACCCAATCACCTCTTAAAGGCCCCATCTCTCAATACTGCCACATTGGAGATTAAATTTCAATGTGAGTTTCCAAGGGGACAAACACTGAAACCATAGCATGTCTATCTTGGCATAGGTTTGGTGAACACTTGAAAAGAATGGTCATTCTGCTGCTGAGTGGAGTGTTCTAAAAATGTCAATGAGCTCTTGTTGTTTGGTGGTATCCTTGATGATTTTTTTCATTTAGTTGTTTTACCAATTGTTAAGAAAGGGATGTTAAAGTTTCCAGTGATAACTGTTGGCTTGTCTATTTCTCCTTTCAGTTCTATCTGTTTTCACAGATAGAAAAGTATTGCATATTTTGTAGCTCTGTCATTTGGTGCACACATGTTTAACATTACTATACCTTCTAAATGGATTGACTCTTTTATCATTAAATAATGTCTCTGGTAATTGTTTTTGCTCTGAAGTCTACTTTATTTGACATGAACGTAGTTACTCATTTTTTTTCTTTGATTAGTGTTTGCATAATGTACATATATTTTCTATCCATTTACTTTCTACTTGCCTATATTGTTATACTTGAAGTGAGTTTCTTATAAACAACATATATTTGGGCCATTAAAAACTGTTCTCTGACAATCTCTGCCTTTTAATTGGCCTCTTTAGTGCATTTATGGACTACTTAATTCTATTACAAATTAAAGTTTTGTGAATGTTATCTTATAGAAACTAAATCATCTAGTATCCTATGTGCAAGAGAGGTTAAGAAAATTCATTTCATGTAATTTCAGCACTTTGGGAGGCCCAGGCGGGCAGATCATGAGGTCAGGAGTTCGAGACCAGCCCGGCAAACACAGTGAAACCCTGTCTCTACTAAAAATACAAAAATTAGCTGGGCATAGTGGTGGGTGCCTATAATCTCAGCTACTCAGGAAGCTGAGGCAGGAGAATCACTTGAACCTGGGAGGCAGAGGTTGCAGTGAACTGAGATTGCGCCCCTGGACTCCAGCCTGGGCAACAGAGCTAGACTCTATCTCAAAAAACAAAAAAAAAAGAAAGCTCATTTCAGGCCAGGCATGGTGGCTCACGCCTGTAATCCCAGCACTTTGGGAGGCTGAGATGGGTGGATCTCCGGAGCTCAATAGTTCAAAACCACCCTGGGCAACATGGTGAAACTTGTCTCTACTAAAATACAAAAAACTAGCTGGGTGTGGTGCATGCCTGTGGTACCAGCTACTCAGGAGGCTGAGGCATGAGTATCGCTTAAGCCCTGGGGGCAGAGGTTGCAGTGAGCCCAGATCGCACTATTGCACTCCAGCTTGGGCTACAGAGTGAGACTCTGTCTCAAAAAAAGAAAGAAAGCTCATTTTAACTTTCCAAACTGCTTTTCAGTCAAGCACAAAAGAATTTAAAACAGCAGCTGCATGAGGTGTTTGGAAATGATCTGCTTCCTGCTGAGGGACTCCTGGCTCACCTCAGTTCCTGGCACTGTTGTTCTCATTGTTATGTACTAGTCACAACTTCCTCCTCCTGGGAGTTTGGGGGTGTGGTGAATCCAGGATGAGCTTCCTTATTTTAAGGTGGCTTTCACTGCAGTGATCTCTTTATTTTGACTTGCTATTGGTTAAACCATTGGAGCTATTCTGGTAAGCGTCCATAGACATGGGTTGGAGGGGACCAATATTTTAGCTGCCTTTAAATTCTCACATGGTTAAGGGAAGCTTATTTTTCCGAGGCAAAGGAAAAGAAACATAGGAAAAATCTATCAGGTCATATTTAATGCTGAAAAGTTCTGACGCAGTTTGACTTCATGGTGCTAAATGATAGATTTAAATGGCACTGATGCACATGGGTCTGAAACTCAAATTGTCTCTATTCCTGGAAAATTAACATGCGTCTTTAGAGGCATCATTTGTCCTCACACCCGGGAAGACAAGAATGACCTATCTAAAGTGGCACTCAGTGGGATAACCATGAAAGCCGCAGGAGGGCCAGAGTATCAGCTGGTGGAGTGAAAGCCACATCAAGTGGTTAGAACTTAGTTACCAGAGTATAATCTCTTGGATGAGAGATGTCTAAGTTCAGAAGAGCAAATGCCAGAGGAGAAGCCCATCCATCCACCCACCCATCCAGGTAAACCTGGTGGGAGCTACAGACAAACAAGAGGCAGCAGCATGTTTTCCCGCACAGAGAAGCTGTGGTCAAGACTTAAGCCAGTCAAGCAGCCTGAAGGTCTGAAGTGTCAGCCTGGGGGAAGAAGGAAAGTGTGGCAAAGACAGGGGAAAAACTCGAGGGCCCTCGGCCTATGGTGGAAGGAAATGAAAAGGGCAGAGGGAGTGGGTGCTGAAAACCTTCTTAGCCCTGGCCATCCTGGCATGTCCCCTCATCTGGGGTGAGGACAGCTCCTTCCTCTGAATCAGATCCAGGCGTCTTCTGCACTAGGACACCAGCCTGTCTGGGCTCACACCAACAGCCATCATCTCTTTTGTTTCCCATCTCCACATTTTCTTATATGCCATATGTTCTTTAAACAACTCTTTCTAAAGATTTTCTGTCTTCAGAGAATGCTGCTTGAGTGTTGCTAGAGTTTTTATTCATTTCTTGTTTAATGTGATATATTAACAGAATGTCTTATAGGAGGGCAATGAAGGACTACGGAACAAGGGAGCGACACAGAAATGAGAAACACTTGAAAGAGAATTAGAAAAACTCCCAAATTCAACTAAAGATCTATGTGTTTATGAATGCAGCATTGACACTAAGGGAAGGATACAAGATCTGAATAAATGAAGAGAACAACCATGTTCCTGAATGCGAAGACTCAATAGTGAAGACACCAGTTTCCCCCAAATCAGTGGATGTTATTTTGTATCATTGCTAATCCAGAGCTGCTTCTCCTGGTTTCTTCTTCTAGGTCATTATTTATATGAAAACTTACTCAAATACTGTATCTTTATATATTTATTAGCTATCAGTACCTTTTACTATGAATCTAATGTTCATACATTTTGTTTATATGTTTATATTGTATGTTTTACTTCTTATTTTTTGTAGGATTTCTGTATATATTCTGGGAATTATTACTGTTCATTCTTTGTTAATAATGTTGCAAACATTTTCCCTTCCTGTGACTCTGCCACTTATCTTTATACTTTGTTCGTGGTGTCTTCTGCCATACAGAACTTTTAAGTTTTATCTGGGTTCAAGTGATTCTCATGCCTCAGCCTCCTGGGTAGCTGGGATTATAGGCATGCACCACCATACCTGGCTAATTTTTGTGTTTTTAGTAGAGACAGGATTTCATCATGTTGGCCAGGTTGGTCTCGAACTCCTGACCTCAAGCAATCTACCTGCCTCGGCCTCCCAAAGTGCTGGGATTACAGGCATGGGCCACCGCTCCTGGTCATTTCCTTCTTCTTATTTATAATTCCTCAATAATGTGCCTTATTCAGCAAGGATTCTTCCACCTTTATGTTTATATTAAAAAAATTCCTATATATATACTTTTATTCCACTGGAAGTTTTATGTTTATCCTTTTATTCCAGCTAGAATTCACATTTGCATATAGGTCAAAGAGGGACCTGACTTTATTTTTTCTTCTAATTGTATTGCTGGATGTACAGAAGTTTATTTATTTATTAATCATAATTCATCCTTTTCCCAGAGTTTTGATATACCATTTTAAAAATACACTATATATGGACCCATTTCTATTCTTTTTCTGCTTCATCGGTTACTTAGCAATTCCTCCATCAGTGTCGTTTCAAAATGTATTCTGATATCTGAAACGGCAAGCCACTTTTCACAGTTCTTTTTTCTCAAAATGTTATTGGTTATTCGTATGTGTTTTCTAGAAGAACTTTAGAATAAGCTTGTCACATTTCATAAATCATCCTTTGAAAATCTTGATTTGAGTGTAATAAATCTCCTAACAGATTTGGTAGAACTGATAATTTTACAGTATGGGGGATTATCAGCCAAAAGCATGGTTTGTCTTGATTCAGGCATTTTATATTTTTCAAGAATATATGATTGTTTTGTTTATATATGCCATAAACATTTCTTACCAGTTTTTAGGAGTCTTGTCTTATGAAATTTTTAAAGGAGGACTTTTTTCTATTTTTTTTTTTAACTACAAAAGTATTGATTTCTGTATGGCATTCTTATTAATCATCCATCTCACTGAATTCCATTACAGTTTTATTTAGTAAGTTATTTGTCTTGTTATTCTAGGTACATAATCTTTTCAGTTGAAAACATAGAGTTTTCTCTTGTTTTCAAAATCATAGCTTTGCTTTCTTTATCGTAACTTATTCTATTAGCTGAAACCTCTGTGCAGTGCCACATAGTAGTAGTGATCTAAGAATTATCTTATGCCTGCTTTGTCTTATTTTCTAACCCCTACAAACTGAACCAATATTCAATAATCTTAGTTCTAGTTCCATCTTACTTGCTGCTCCTTGTCAGTTTTAGCCTGTTTATAAAATAAGGACCTTGAATTCATTGATTCTTATTTTCCTTCCAGTTCATATATTCTTTTATTACTTGATTTATTACTTGATTTATAGGCATGAATGACAACCAAGATTAGCTTTTAAAAGTAAAAAAACAGCAACAAAATGGGGCCTAATTGATTTATAACAAAATGGAGTCTAGTTGATATCAAGGTTACAATTTACCTACAAGATTTGAAAAGTCAGGAAAACCTGTCAGTTGGAGATGTAAACCCCCAGAGAGGTCTTCACCCTTCTTGAAGGCTCATTTACCAGAGAAACTAATGATTTGAACAAGAGACTTTTCCTCCCCAATATTCAGTTGTGCTAAATTGGCTAAAAATGGTGCATACTGCCCACCACAACTATTCACACTCAACCTACCTTACCTTCTTTCACTTTTCCCTTTCAAATCTCTTATAATGGACAGAGAAGAGAATTTGGAGAGAATCTGATGGTTGTGCTAAGAAAACATGAGGTATTGCAAGGTGCGGTTCAAGTTTAGCCTTCGGTTCCTTTCTTTTGAAAGTCAGCCATAATTCTCTGGCCAAATTGTCTGAAAAAGGATCCTAAGGGGTGTCAGAGAAAATGAAGCATATCAGAGAGTTATGGGGCCTCCATCCACTCAGGAGAAAGCTAAGGGGCCTTGCAGGAGACAGTGATGGATTCAAGCCATAGGAAAAAGCATACATCGAGGGCCTCCACCTCATCCCTATCTTTGGAGGATGTGTATAATTTATAGAGTGTTTAAATTAGACAAATGGCCCAATCAATTTAGAATAAGGGACAGGAAACAAATGTTTATTTTGCATTAAACTGAACTTCACCAGGGTAGAAACGCTTATGATCTCCTGAGTTATGGTGCTTGGGTTCTCTGTAAAAGTGCACTTAATTACTGGGATTGCTTCTTTGCACAAAGGTGATCCATTATGGAACATGCTGTCTCCATAAAGAACAGGGGATACGCTAAGCAGCTCAAGCTAAGTGGTAATTTATATCATTGTTTATAGAAAGAAAGAGCAAGAGCAGGCAGGAGGGCAAGGCGACAGCAGGAGAACGAGAAAGAAACCCGAAGAAAAGTCGTTTTAGTGAAGATGGAAAGGCTTGAAGCATATCGTGGAGAATGACCTCAGCCTTCTGTGCGGAGGATTTGTGCTGGGAGGTGAGGAAAGAGAGGGACTTCAGAGATTTGAGCAGTTCAGTTTCCTTTGCATTTCTTACATCTGAGCAGGTGACCGGAGTGAACACTCTGGAAGCCGCAGTGGAGCCCTCTGCTTAGGGCTTTTTTCTGGGAAGTAGATCAATTAACTGAAAAACAATCTGTGAATGGCTAGTTTATTGAGAAGTGACCCAAACTCCAAATCACGTAACGACCTGCTTACTGATTTATTGAAGATTTTATTCCAAGGTCTACTTCCCTCTGCATTTGAGGCTGCCACATCATATGTGAATGGTGGGCTTTCCCCTAAAGGCAGTTTTGCTGTCATGCCCTTTTTGTGGATCTCTATCTTGACCCTGTATGTGGCCTTTGCCCAAGCCCCCTGCCTCTGCCCTGGTCTCTGTCTGCAAAGCAGCTGCAGCAACCTCCCTCATACTGTTGAAGATACTCATCTGATGTCTATTGTGAATTGGCTGGAGCCCTTCTACAGGTTTGTCAGAGCTCCTCCGCATCCAGGCCGACGGTCCCTGCCATGCTCCTACATGCTGTTCTCTGCCACCCACCTGAGCCCAGCTAGAGTCAGCGGGGAAGTGGAGGAGCCCATCAAAACAGTGTGGCCACCCCACTCACCCTCCAAGTGTGCAATCGACGACCAGGCAACCATTAGGCCCAAATGCAGCCCCACAGCGTAGAGGCGAATGCAAAGGCAACACATCCTCTTTTCATTCTCCTTTCATTTGAGGTCCTGCAGAGCCTGGCTTTGTCTTCATCATCTTGGCACCCTCAGACTCTTTCTTGTTCCTGGAGCAAGCTATGTTCTCTGGAGCACTGCCAGTGTGGGCAGTGCCTCAGCCTTTCTTCACCATTGCCGACCATCCCTTCCTGTCCTACCACTTCAAATGCACCTTTCCATGTGTCCTTCCTGAGCATCCCTAGCAGCTGCATGTTCTCGTTTCAGTGTCTGTCTTTCCACAGCTCCTCCAAGATTCCTCTACTGCAGAGCACAGCACCACCTTGCAGGAACCACCCAGAGGACTGTGAGGTCCACGAAGCAAAGGGCTGCATCTTACTCTCCCAGGTGGCTGTATGGCCCAGCAGTGTGCCTGGGCCAGGTAAGTCTTCTATGTGGGTACTGAGTGATCAATGGACAATAAAATCAAGTGGTGATGGGCCTGAGAGACAAACTTCCTGGACTACTGGGGGTGTCTTAATATACTGAGTTTTAATGTGCTGAGTGATAAAAAATGCCAGGAGGTTAAGGGTCTCCATGAGGTCTGAGTTTCTTCCAACCTGGTGTATCCAGAGTGGGGAATGAATCTTCAAATGCCTAGAGCCCGCTGTCTGTACCCTCCAGCTACACTCCAGGACCAATTCACAACTGGTAATTCCCTTGGTAAATACAAGCAAGGATCTCCAATTTATTTTTAGATGACAAATTTAGTGGTTGATAGTACATGCTGTACACCAGCATGGCAAAATCAAACGTCCTGCAACAATGGAAACGTCCTATATTCACTCTCCAATACAGCTTCCTCTGGCCACACTGAGCACTTGAAATGTGAATAGCACAAACTGAGAAACTGAATGTTCTATTTAAAATAAATTTTAATGAATTTTGTCCACTGTCTTGGATAGTACAGTGAGAAGCAAAGCATATGGATTCAAACCTAGCTCTATCAAATGTATACTGGGCTGTTTGCCCCATGTCCTATTTCCTCATTTATTAAAGATAATGGTATACATACTCTTGTTTTTTTGTGATGACAAAATTAATTATTAATGTGCTTTGGTTATCTATTGCTACATGACAAATCACTTCAAATGTTGTGGGTTTAAAATACTGGGAACAATTGATGACCTTTCATGTTTTCTGTGGGTCAGGGATGTGGCTGCAACCATGTGGCCTTCTCTTCCACGGTGGCTCAGTCACATGGCTGGCAGGTGGTCCAGTGGCCTCTGAGTGTCCTCCCAGTGCAGCAGCTGGCTTCCCTGAAAGCAAGTCACCGGGAGAGCAGGGCAAGCTGCAATGGCTGTGATACTGTAGCCCTGGAAGCCACTCACTCTCTCACTGAATGAGCACCCTCGGGGGCTGTCTCAGAGGCAGCTGCCACAGTTAACATGGAGGCCAGGCCTGAAGAAGCCCTGAGCAGACAAAGCTTGTTAAGCCTACTAAGTGACCTTAACCTTGCTTGCTTTGCAAACATTTCAGAGACTTAACTTGAGCTATTTCTTGTAAATATCTATTTTAAAGAAAAATAGAACATAATCTCAACCAATCAGAAGCAGCCAGCTTACTTAGAATTGCAGGCATACCCTGTCTTATTGCACTTCACTTTCTGGAACTTGACAGATACTGTGCGTTTTTAAAAATTGAAGGTTTGTGGCAAGTCTTCATTGAGCAAGCCCATCGGCACCATTTTCCCAACAGCGTGTGCTCACTTTGTTGTCATGTTTTGGTAATTCCCACAATATTTCAAACCTTTTCATTATTGTTATGTCTGTTATAGTGACCTGTGATCAGTGATCTTTGATATTGCTGTTGTAATTGTTTGCGGGGGATACAAATTATACCCACATAAGACCGAGAACTTAGTAGATAAGGTTGTGTGTGTTCTGATTGCTTTACTGAACAGAGTCTGTCTCCCTCTCTTTCCCTCTCTTCAGGCCTTCCTTTCCCTGAGACACAACAGTGTTGAAATAAGGACAATTAACAGTCCTTCAGTAACTTCTAAGTGTTCAAGCGAAAGGAAGGGTCCACATCTCCCACTTTCAATCAAAAGCTAGAAACAATTAACCTTATTGAGGAAGGCATGTCAAAAGTGAAGACAGGCTGAGAGCTAAGCCTTGTGCACCAAACAGCCAAGTCGTGAATGCAAAAGGAACATTCTCAAGAAAATTAATTTCTTAGAGAAATCATCATTCATGCATTCAGTGAACACATGAATGATGAGGAAATGAAACAGCCTTATTGCTGATACAAAGAAAATTGAAGTGGTCTGAATAGAAGATCAAAACAGTCAAAGCCTAATCCACAGCAAGGTTCTAACTCTTCAGTTCCATGAAAGATGAGAGAGTGAGAAAGTTGCAGAAGAAAAGTTGGAAGCTTGCATAGGTTGGTTCATGAGGTTAAAGGAGAGACACTGTCTCCGTAACATAAAAGTACAAGGTGAAGCAGCAAGAGCTGATGGAGAAGCTGCAGCAAATTATCCAGAAGATCTAGCTAAGGTCATTGATAAAGGTGGTTACACTAAACAACAGATTTTCAGTGTGGATTAAACAGTCTTCTGTTGAAAGAAGATACCATCTAGGACTTTCATAGGTAGAGAGAAGTCAATGCCTAGCTTCAAAGCTTCAAATGACAGGCTGACTGTTTTGTTAGGGGCTAATGGAACTGGTGACTTGAAGTTGAAATCAATGCTCATTTATTATTCTAAAAAATCATAGGGTCCTTAAGAATTATGCTAAATCTCCTCTTTCTGGAAAAACAAAGCCTGGATGATGGCACATCTGTTTACAGCATGGTTTAATGAATATTTTAAACACACAAGTGAAGGCTAGTGCTCAGAAAAAAAGATTCTTTTCAAAATATTACTGCTCATTGCCAAGGCACCTGGTCACCCAAGAGGGCTGATGGAAATGTACAAGAAGATGAATGTTTCATGCCTGCTAACACAACATCCATTCTGCAGCCCATGAATCAAGGAGTAATTTTGACTTTCAAGTCTTATTATTTAAGGAACAACTTTTGTAAGGCTATTGGTGTTATAGATAGTTATTCCTCTGATGGATCTGGGTAAATTAAAAATCTCTGGAAATAATTTACCATTCTAGATGCCGTTAAGAACATTCATGATTCATGAGAGGCGGTCAAAATATCAACATAAACAGGTGTTTGAAAGAAGTTGATTCCAGCCCTTGGGGATGACTATGAGGGATTCAAGGCTTCAGCGGAGAATGCACTACAGATATGGTGGAAACAGCAAAAGGACTAGAATCAGAAGTGCAGCCTGAAGATGCAACTGAATTGCTGTGATCTCATAATAAAACTTGAACAGATGAGGAGTTGCTTCTTATGGGTGAGTAAAGAAAGTGGTATCTTGAGATGGGATCTATTTCAGGTGAAAGTGCTGTGAACATTGTGAAATGACAACAAAGAATTAATAATATTATAAATGTATATTACACTAAAGTAGTGGGAGAGCCTGAGAGGATTGACTTCAATTTTCAAAGAAGTTCTAATGTGGGTAAAATACTATCAAACAGCATCACATGCTACAGAGAAATCTTTCACGAAAGATCCAATAGATGTGGCAAGTCACACTGTTGTTTTATTTATGAAATTGCCATGGCCACCCCAACCTTCAGCGACCACTGCCCTGATCAGTCAGGAGCAGTCAACATCAAGGCGAGACCCTCCACCAGCAAAAAGATTACGAGTCTCTGAAGGCTGGAATAATCATCTGTATTTCTCAGCAATGAAATATTTTTGAATTAGGGTATGTACATTGCTTTGTTAGACATAATGCTATTGTACACTTAATATAGTATAACATAACCTTGGTATGCAGTGGGAAACACACTTGATGGTGATATTTGCAGTATGTGCAGACAGTAGTCTGTCACTGAACCAGCAATGTCTCCAAGGTATGCCTCTATGTAACTGGGGGTTTTTCAGTGGGATAGGCCCAATACGGCAACTGTGTATTCATAATCAATTAAATATTTCCTTTTGTGTGACTTCCTGTTTGTATTACAGAAATCTCCTTCTTGCATTCCTTCGATGGAGCTCCCAAACCACTTCCTTTTTAGAGCTGCCTAATTCTTGAATCCCTGTTTTCTCAAACTCTTTAAAAATTTTATTGTGCTTTGGTTTATCTTTCTAACCCTGCAATGTGTATCAAAGGGTGCTTGGCACATAGTGAACGGAGATACTAGTGATTCTTCTCTGATGCTTTCCAACTTTGGCAAAGCCTTGAGGCTCTCCACTCACATTTTCAAATGCTGAACGCTCCTGTGGTGGAGAGAGCAGGGGTGCTGAGGTGTGGACACCCCTTGAGGTCTCTTTTTGTTGTCTCTCCTTCAGTCCAGTACCACAACATCCCTTCACTGGCAACTGTCGAGTGGGCCTGCTGAAAACGATCAAGGCAGCCCTCCCTAGCTCTGGGTTTCACTTAACGTTGAGAAGATAGTGTGTGAGAGATTTGGAATCAGAAGCTCTGGAACAACTCCCAGTTTACTCTTACAATTACAAATAAATAAATAAATAAATAAATAAAAACCTCAGTTTATTTGCCCAAAAATGGGGAGAGTGTTCTTGTCCTACATGATGAGTGTACTAATCCCTCCAGCCAGCATTCACTGGGGGCGCTGTGCTCCAGGCAGGCTGCTGGTGAGGACCGCATGCAGGTCTTGCCTTCACACACGGAGCAGGCTGGAGGGAGTGGTGTGAAATCCCCCAATCCCCGAGCTGGGGGCAAAGGCTGTGCTGAGGCACCAGGACACGGAGCTGGTCTGGCCTGATGACTCAGAGTGGAAAGACGCTTGCTGCGCTGAAGTGTGAGGACCCCAGCGGGAGCGTCAAGGCAACAGCACCTGTGAACGGGATTTGTAAGCTGCTCTTGGTGACTTTTGGACAGACACTCTTACTTGCTTTATTTTTCCCTTTTGACTTCTGCCCCCTTTCTCTAATATTTCCAAACGTGTGGTGCCCACCAGGATCCTGGTCAGTGCAATGGGATGGCTGCTTGGTTTCTGCTGATCCTCACAGAGCCGGTGACTTCTTCCTCCTGGGTCTGTGGACCAACACTGTTTGCCTGGCCACTAGGCAGAGCGCAGGTCCCCTAAGGAGAGCAGAACAGAGGTTGGAGCTCATTATTACAGGGTGCTTGTCTTGCCACCTGTCCCCATAATGCCTTAAGTGACAATGACATACGCATCTGACAATGCATGTGGCCATCCCTTTTTATAATTTTAAGATGTGATGGCCCTTCTTTTTCCAACTCCTTTCCCCCATTAGACAGTCAGGAGACCAGAGAACCGCTGTGCTTGTCTTTTACTGAGCCCGACAGGCCTTGTGCCCCAGGGGCTTGGTGTGCCCGGGAATAAACAGCGATGGCCTTTGGCCTTCCCGCGGCCTCTCCTTGGGGCCTTTAGGGTTCCCACAGGCCCTTCCCTCCCCTCTGCGTTTTCCAGGATCCAGCCAGCTGCCAGCACACGTCCGTCCTCCTCCGCACACGAGGATGACCAGGCCCCGCGGTGTTAGCCCGGTGAGGAGTGGGGTTTGGGATGTGAGCCACAGCTCCTCGCGGCCCCTCCTCCCCCGAATCCTGAAACATGAGGAGGCCCCTCAGCTGCTGGTGCAGAGTCCATCTATGGGAACCTTCTCCAGTCTATGGGGGCGGCAAGGGTCTCGCCTCAGGGACTTGGTTTATTTATCTAGCTGGACTCCATCCCTTAATATCCAACTTACAGAGGAAGAGGCTTTTGCAGCTAAATGCAGCCCCATCCCTTCCTGCAAAGACTGTGAGCAGAAAGAACAGATATTTACAGAGGCCTGAGCCCCACTTGGTGTTGCCTGCAAGGCTGTCAATTGGGTGGGGCTTCAGGATCCTTGGTCGGGAACCGAACCCAGCGCTGGAGACCCTGAAGGTTAGAGCGCCTGACCCTCTTCCCAGCCACCGAAAGCCTGTGTTGGTCTGGCTGTGGATCCCAAGCTCTAATATCCATTCATCCTCCCAATCCAAATTCCCTTTGCTGACATAAACACCATCAACAATGTAGAGAATGTGTTTCCTCATCTTTGAATATTAACACCCATCTGTTTAATTGAGATACTTTTTACATGCATGTAAGATGTGCTGCAACTGCAAAGGAAACATATGTGCTTCATGTTGTATAAGCCGTATGTTCTGCAACTGCCGTCAAATTGCTCACACGGTTGTTGAACGGGATGAGCAATGGAGCTCCAGACAGATGCCGTGACCTGCCCAGGCTGGTGGGTGGGGAGCTGGAAATTCATACAACCGTGCCTTGTTCACTTGTTTTGTGAAAGAATCATGTGACCAGTGACAAAGAGGCTGGGCAGCTGGGCCAGGCAGCAGGGAGAGTGCCTGAGCTGCAGGGCGACGGCACTGTGCTCCTCTGTACCCTTGCTGGGATCTCCGAGGCCAAGCTGACACTGGCCCCTCACAACCCCTTGGGGCTGCTCCTCCTCAGGGAGCAGTTCCTTGGGTTTCCTGCTTGCCTCCTGCTGCTCTTGTGTTGAAGGGCTGCCTCTGGGCAGCTCCCCCAACCCCTGGCAAGAGAGCCAGGCCACGTCAGGCACGTGGAGGATGAGGGAGGTGCCGTTGTTTTCACAGGTGCAGATTCTAGAGGACACCATGTGGACTTCGTGGCTTCTGCCCTGAGACACTCATGGGAGGACACGGCTTTGCCCGGAAGGGAGAGTGCTGAGCTGGGTCCCTGCTGCTCATCTCTGTGACATCACCCTGGGTCAGCCCTTCCCTCTCACACATATGTTCCGCAAGACCTGCCGTCAAGTATTTGCTCAAACATTTGTTGAATGGGATGAGCCTTGGAGGTCCAGACAGATGCTGTGACGTAAGGTGTCAAATGAGGAGATGTGTGTGATGGTCTTCTCCATTTATACCGTTTTAAATGTGCTAAGCACTACTTAAAATAAAAAAGCCAACACTTGTCTTTACATTTTTACTCTCTCTCTTTTTAACATATAATATGTAAAAAAAATCTTGGATATTCCAATAGATTTGGCTGTGTTTTGTTTGTTATTTATTTATTTTTTCTCCCTGTATTAGTCAGCTTGGGCTACTGTAGCAAAGTACCACAGACTCGGCGGCTTAAACAACAGAAACTCATTTTCTCACAGTCCTGAAGTCCAAGATCAAGGTGGCAGCAGGGTTGGTTTCTGGCGAGGACTCCCTTCTGAACTTGCAGTGGCCGCCTTCTCACTGTGTCCTCGTGGATTTCCCTGTGTGTGTACTTCTCATTTCCTTTCCTTTTCTTACAGGAGAGCAGTCCTGCTGGATCAGGGCCTCACCTTTAGGATTGCATTTAACTTTATCTACCTCTTTAAAGGCCCTGCCTCCAAACACAGCTATAATGGGGTTAAGGCTTCAACACTTGGATTTTGGGGGAGACACAGCTCAGTCCATATCACTGCCCAATGGGCAAAGCTCGACCAGCCTCCATGTCTGTGGAGCTTCTCTCTCCTGTGAGGGCCTGGTCTCCTAGAGAAGCACCAGTCCTCCCTGTTCCTGGTTGTCCCCTTCCTTCCTCCTCTCAGGGGAGGAGGCCAGACCTTCTCCTTGGACTCAGTGCCTGACCAGTTGCTCCCTCCACACGGTGCAGGCAGGAGGAGTCGAGATTAGTAGCTCTGCCCAGGGTGTCTTGGGGGGTGGCTGTTACTGCTCCATGCCAGGGGGACCGACCAGGCACCCGGAAGTCTCTAAGGGCAACTCCCTCCTCTGACCCTCCTCCCTGCTTTTGTCTCCCTGCAGTGGGTACAGTCTGAGGGCCCTGGTGGTGCATTCTCATCAAGGAGAGAGAGGCCACTTCTGCCTGACACATATATCTTCTCTCCTTACTTGTCTAGGGTTAGGAACTGTCAGAGTGTGGCTCAACTGAGAAACAACTTTCTGAGTAGAGCTGGGGATAGATGGGCTGAGAGGCTTCTGAGGTCGTGTGTTCACCACCACTGAGGCATTGTGATGTGTTAGGTGGGTCTGAACTCTCTGGCTTCAGAGAGAGCACCTATGGGGCACCAGGTAAGCTGAGACTGGAGTCAGAGGTCACTCCAGCAAATGGTCAGGTAGGTGTGAGCCCTCCATTCACAGAGAATTCTGGATATTTTATTTCCTTATTTATTTCATTCTTATTTAATAATCATTCTTATTTCATTAACTATATTTTAAATGAATGCATTTTTGCCTCTGTTAAAATTTTTTTTTGTTTACTTTGGAGTTCTTCTGAAATAGAATGTTACTTTATTACAGTATTTTAATTTATATTCAGTATATTTTAAAGCCAATGCATTTGAGACTATAAATGCTCTTTAGAGTACTTTTTTGGACATATCTTATAGATATCGATAGATAATGTTCTGAATTACGTTTCCTTTTAAATCACCTTTTTACCTTTGATTTCTTTTTAAATCTAAATATTATTTTGAAGTTGTTTTGTATTTTTAAATGTTAACCTTATTTGGGGGAGAGAGGCTATTCTTTTATTCTTAGTTTCTGGATTATTCTACATATGGAGTTGTTGTAATTTTTCCTCTTTCAAAATTAAAATTTCATTGGGAGCAAAGCACAGTAGTCCCCACTCATATGCAGTTTTGCTTTCCATGGTTTTAGTTACCCCAATGAACAGGTGTTCAAAAATATTAAATGGAAACTCCCAGAAATAAAGAATGCATAAGTTTTGAATTGCGTGCATTCTAATACAATGAAATCCGGTGCCATCTTGCTGTGTCTCACTCAGGAGGTGAATCATCCCTTTGTCCAGGTATCCACACTGCCTATGCACAACCTGCCCATTGGTCACTTAGAATTGTTCTGAGGATGAGATTGACAGATCACAAGAAGGGTGAGTACTGTACAGTAAGATATTTTGGGGGGGAGATTACATTCACATAACTTTCATAAGTATATTATAATAATTATTATGCTTTACTATTAGTTATTGTTAATCTCTTACTGTGCCAAACGTGTACATTAAACTTCATCATAGGTGTGTATGTACAGGAAAAAGCAGTATATAGGGTTTGGTGCTATCCAAGGTTTCAGGCAGCTGCTGGGGGTCTTGGAACAAATCTCCTGGGGATAAAGAGGGGTTACTGTACACAGGAGAATTTTACACAATTTTTTCTTCATTATTTATTGTTTTTGATAGAAACGATATCTCCATATCTTTGTCTGTTTTCTATCTCTAGCTATAAAATCAAGTTTGTTAATTTTATTATTTACACCCTTGGTCTTTTGTGCTCTTGCTTCTTTCAATTTCTGACATGTTTGTTAAAATCCCATCCAGCTTTTGGAGGGAGATAAATACTTGCACATCTCCTCTGGGTTCTTAATCAACTGAGATCAGAGCTGGATGAGTCCTGAGAACAGAAGTGGCTTTATTATGGAAAAGTAGTCTTGTGCTTAAGGGAAAAATGGAATTTCCTTTTCCTTTTCCTTCTTCACTGAGTTGGAGATTCTTGGTCCTGCAGACTGGATAACTAAGGTACTCAATTAGCCAAAGTCTGGGAGCTAGGAGTAGGAGAAGAGCAGCAGCTTGGCCTCCCAGAGGCAGCAATGCACCCAGCCCTGCAATGACAGAGCGCAGGCAGGTCCTGGAAGCTGCAGGAGAAGGTAGAACATGCCCTCCCTGCTCAACTCTTAATGTGGGGAACTCAGTAATATGGTCACAAGAATCCATTAGAAGTCACCTTCCCTGCATTCCCCGGGTCAGAGAATTCCCTTCTGAATAGAGACTTGTATGTGAGGGAGTGGAAAGGGGGACCAGCCAAAGGCTGGAGTGGCCTCCTTACCTCTCTGGAAATATGAGAAGCGGGAGATTAGCAGGCCTCTGTGACAACTGTGAAACTGTTGTCTCTCTTAATTTCAATCCTATATGTGTTTGTGTGTGACATTTTTGTATTAAGTAAACAATACATTTAATTTGACATAATTTGCTTGTCAAAGGGGAAATTTAGCCCAGTAATAGTCACTATAATCAGTGACATATTTGGAATTGTTTATACAATCACTCTAATTTTTTGACTTCTATTTAATAAACTTTATATCAAGAAAGAAGTAGTATAGTAGTTAAGGGTGTGGGTTTTGCATTCAAAATCTAGTTCTTGCACTTTGGGAGGCCGAGGCGGGTGGATCACGAGGTCAAGAGATCGAGACCATCCTGGTTAACAAGGTGAAACCCCGTCTCTACTAATACAAAAAATTAGCTGGGCATGGTGGCGCGTGCCTGTAATCCCAGCTACTCAGGAGGCTGAGGCAGGAGAATTGCCTGAACCCAGGAGGCGGAGGTTGCGGTGAGCCGAGATCGCGCCATTGCACTTCAGCCTGGGTAACAAGAGCGAAACTCCGTCTCAAAAAAAAAACAAAAAACAAAATCTAGTTCTTAAAGTTACTAGAAAGGTCACCATAAGAAAACCACTTAACCTTTCTGCATCTAAGTGTTTTGTCTTTAAGATGCATAGCTCATCTAATTGTGAAATAATTAAATTCTTTGATGTTTATGAAGTGTTCAGAATCGTGCATGGCGCCAAGTAAATGCTTCATCAGCAATGATTGTACACTTTCTTCCCACATTTTGCCATTTATTAAATTTTTGTTGGTTCTTTTTCTGATTGATTTGGTTTGAAATTTATACCTCTACTAAGGCTGTCCTCGGAGTTTTAATTAATATACATTTGTTTTATATTAAATGTGATTTTTTTGTTTAATTAAAAATAATTTCAAGACAGTGAGATTGATGGTTAAAGATGCTTTGAATACTACTGACAACATAAACCAAACTAGTAGAGAAAGGAGGGGGAGAAAATGAACATCTTAAATGAAACAACAAATTGCCACAACTTCAAAGCAGAAGTGATGTGAAACATTCAGCAAATACCATGCCTTTGGACCAACATGAAATGAATGAATATCATCCATGCCCACAGACACAGATACCTTCTGGGACCACAGCAAGTATCCCAAAACTCCCAATTGTTGCTGTGACCACCCAGAAGTTGCTTTCAATGAACCTTAGACTAGACATGTGCTAATCCTTGGATGGTTTAATGATGGAACCACTTGGCCACAGGTGACCCCACTCATCTGTACAGACACTTTAACATCTGTGGAATCCTGCATGAGGTCAAGGCTACCTTGTGTCCGTTTCTGCTGATGCATTTGCTAGTAAAATTCTAGTGCTCCGCTTTACTGACTTCCTTTATGTGATGAAAGAAAATCCACCAGATTGCCTTCCTTTCTGACAGTTGACTGAGGCAGAAATAGCCCCGGTTGAGATGTGTTTGTAAGGGATAAATTTAATGCCTTGTCTTGGCAGGAAGCATTTTCTTGGTGCCCCTTTCCTAGGTGGGGTTTCTTCTTGCAGACTGCGGCTGACAGTCCCAGAGCAGAGAAGATGTACGTTACCGTCTACCGCTGAAGTGAACTGCTGCCCCTCTGGAGTCTGGATATCATCAGGATGAAAAAGGTTCAGCATTTCTTTCAGGAGCAGTAAATCAGATCGTCTGTGAAGTGTACATTCAACCTCCTTGCCTCTCTTTTTTTCTAGAAGTGATGTCTTTGTCTTAACTCCTGTGAGCATGGGGAGGGGTGTCTAGGCTGCCAGGATTCTCCCTCCAGGGCCATAGGCCTCCTGGTTCCTGACTGGGTTCCAAATACACATATATCCAGGGGTGCCCCTTTCCTCTAGCATCCCTCACATCCCCTCACACCCTCTCTAGAGCATACTGTCCCTTCACAATTCCTCACTTCCTCACCCATGGTCCAAGGCATTGGAGTCTTCTCTGCTTGGCTTCCCCAGAAGTTAAGGGAGCATTAGCAGACAGGTGGGGCCCTGCAGAGCTTTGTCTTTTTGCACATTCTCCCATCCCAGGCAACATGCTTGGAGACATCATGCACGTCATTAGGAGGGACTTCCCATGCTCTTGGGAGGCCCATGAGTAGTTATCAAATTGTGTTAACTGCAGAGACAAAACTAACAGTCAGCTATCATATTAGCAGTGATTAACATATAACATTTATTTTGCATTCAAAAGTGAATTGTGCAAATACGAGAGAGTGAATGTTTTGGAGTTTGGTTGTCTTGCAGCTCCAGTGGAAGCAATAGTGTCACACATTGCTAACAAGGCCATGATGGGCTGCATTAATGCAGAAATGGGGTGTGGATCAGAGGAGGTGATATCCCTGCTGTCCTCTGTGCTGGCTAATTTGTCTGGAACCTTGTAGTCTCATTGTCCATCGCATTACAGAAAAAGTCTTGAAAGTGAGTATATGAGACAGTGATAACATCCTGAGGGATCTAGAAACCATACTGTTTGAAGATGAGTGGAAAAGCTGTCCGATCCCACAGGGCTGTCTAATCTGGGAAATAAAAAAGCTGGAGGAAAATGGTTACTGTCTCCAGATGTTTAAAGGATTGCAACAAGGTAGAGAAAACAAACCAATTCTGTGTAACTACCATAGGGTAAGACTTTGATCTGTAGGTGGAAGTCACTGGGGGCAGATTTTATTTCATTCCAAAGAATAGTTTTTGAACAACCCCGGGGGCAGCCCTGTGGGAAAGTGCTCACTGTGTTGTCCAGATGCCCAAACCAAGGCTGGCTGCCCTTCTCCTGGAGCTTGGGTGGGTAAACATGGGGTGTCCTGTCTCTGAGAGCAGGGGCCCTGCAGCTGTAGGAGGAGGTGGTGGCATGGCTCCCACATCTGCAAGGCTCAGACGGGAAGGATGGCTTGGACCAGCTGTGCTCCTGGAGGGCGCAGGCCTGCCAGCTGCCGCAGGGGATGTTTGTCCAGCTTTGGGGCTCAGGCTGATGAACTAGGCCTGGGGTTTCACCTGCAACCCCTCCTGCACTCCTGACATCTGAAGGGAAGGCCCCAACCCTGAGACTCAGACAGTCTGTCCGCACCCTGAGGACGAGGAGGAGGACGAGCCGTCTTGGCTTGAGGATGAAAGATGAGGGGAACTCGGGGTTGAGCTGGCTCTCTCCTTCCTGGGGGTCTTCTCTGTGAAACCCATTCCCACGGACATCCAGGTGCTGTCCTCAGCATGGTAGGAAGCAGCTCTGGTGTTTACCCGAGTCCAGTGGAATCGCTTGCCCAGCCCGTCCAGCGGGAGGTGCTTGCTCCTGTGCGTTGGGCTGGCCTGGTCCACCTTGTCCATCGGGGGCTCCATGGTCACCTGCTAGGCTGCTTGGTGGCACCCAGTAGGGTGCAGGGGCTGACTCATTACACATGTGCCTGTCACACAGTCTGTCAGCAGTAAGCCCCTCCCACACCCTGCCACACAGATCCTGCTTTTTATAGAAAAAGGAGAAGCAGAAGGAAAAGAAAACTGGTGATAAATTTACTAATAAAAAAATGGAGTTCTGAGGGAATCCTATAGTTAGTTTTCATTCTTTTAAATTAATATACACCTTTATTTTTCTACATTTTTAAATTTCAATTTTATATAATTTTATACTTTACAAAAAAGGTGAAAAATAGCATAAGGAATATTCATGTACCTTTTGGCCCAGATTTCCTAGATGTTAATTTCTCAGGCCATCTGAGTACAGAGAAAAACATCAGGAAATTAACATTGATAGAACACACGTCTAATCCATAGATTTTATGCAGATTTTACCAATTGTCCCATGAATGGCCCTTTGCTGGTCCAGGATCCAACCCAGGTTTACATGATGAATTTAGTGGTAATGCTCCTTAGCCTTTAATCTGGGAGAGTCTTGCCTACAGCTTTGGCAAGTTCATTTCTGCAGAAGGAGAACTTATCCATTCAAGAAATGCTGAGTATCTACTAACCCGGATTAGAGTTATTCAGGATTGGAGGAAGATATTGCCGGCATGAGATCATGCAGGTGATGGTAATGACATTAATGAAAGCCCAGTGTCATGGGACCTCTTCTCTGGTCACTAAAGTAATGTGCATTCTAGAGACTAAATGTGAGACATAAGACAGAGGAAGAAGTAGCCACAGGTTTGGAGTTTGGTTGGAGGGAGAAGGTGAAGCATAGGGTGATGGAGAGGGTGATGATGGAGAGGGTGGTAGAGAGGATGATGGAGAGGGTTGTGGAGGGGATAGTGGAGAAGTTGTTCAACAGGATGATGGAGAGAGTGGTAGAGAGGATGATGGAGAGGGTTGTGGAGGGGATGGTGGAGAAGTTGTTCAACAGGATGATGGAGAGAGTGGTAGAGAGGATGGTGGAGAGGGTGGTAGGATGGTGGAGAGGGTGGTAGAGAGGATGATGGACAGTGTTGTGAGAGGATGGTGGAGAGAGTGGTAGAGAGGATGATGGACAGTGTTGTGAGAGGATGGTGGAGAGGGTGGTAGAGAGGATGGTGGAGAGGGTGGTAGAGAGGATGGTGGAGAGGGTGGTAGAGAGGATGGTGGAGAGGTTTTGGAGGGGATGGTGGAGAAGGTGTTGGAGGGGATGGTGGAGAAGGTGTTGAAGAGGATGATGGAGAAGGTGATGCAGAGGATGGTGGAGAGGGTGATCGAGAGGGTGGTGGAGAGTGTGATAGAGAGGGTGGTGGAGTGGGGAGGGTGGGTGAATAGCACAGTGAAAAATGAAGTCCATGCTTTGGCACTGAGTGGGAGCTGGTGTCATTCTCTAAGGCAGAAGACACACAGGAGGAACAGTTTTGAAGATGTGTTTATGCTGAAGTGTTTGGGTAACTTGTGTAAAGTTGGAGTGTGAAGCTGAGGTTCTCTTGATGCTCAACCCACAGCTGTTGACCTTATGTCATGTTCCCAACTCTTTTTAACCCAGCAGGTCTTCATGGAGAAACCGCTAGGTGTAAAATGCAGACAGGTGCTCCTGAGAAGAAGGCTGAGTGCCATGGTCCCTGCCCTGGGAACAGCCAGAACCACTCACTATGGGCAGATCAGGTAATAAAGTTTGTCCAAGGAGACCTAAGCCTGGTAAGTGATGGATCAGGAGGGCACCGAATTGGGGAGCAGTCCCGCCATGCATAGTGTTGTGTTGAGAGCAATGGAGCAGATGGCCAAGCCAGAACTGGCACTTGACTGAGATTGCAAATGCTAGGGGGTGGTGGATGCACATCTGTTCCTCTGACCTGTTAGAAAAGGGCTGGGAGGAGCTTATTCTATACGGATGCCACTGTGATAGCGTCCATTCTTCCATTTCTGTGTGGGGGAAATGGGCATTCTGAGAAGGTAAGTGACTTGCTCAAAATCATACAGGTAGTAATTGCAGAGCCAGGACTTTGACAGAACTCTAACACTAAAGCCCCTGCTTTTTCCTCTGTTCTATGCCCCCGGATAGGAAGCGAAAAGTCAGGTCTAGTCTGGGTAACTGTCGAGATCAATGGGTGATGTGCGGGGATGTCTGGATGGAAGAAGCAATGGGAAACATTATGGTTGCAACCCTGGACTTGTCTTTGGCACCAGAAAAAGCCCTTCCCTACAAGTCCTCCAAGAGGAAATAGGAAGATGAGCCCTAATTCCAGGGAATGGGGTTAAGGCGTGGCAGGGAGGGCAGTTACACCAACACTGGTCTGGTGGCAGGACTACCTCGGGTGAGCAGAATGCAGCCAGGACAGTCCATGGCACAAAGAAGCATCAGGCCAGGTCCGGCATGAGGCTTGGCCCTGCATTTTCCTTGTCTCCAATTCTGGATCTTGTTCTTGATTGACTAGGAGGCTGCTGGCGTGGCTCCAGCTGGGGCTTCAGTTCCAGGGCGTCATGTTGATGTTTATAGAGGCTGTCTCTCCCCTTCTGACCCCCGCTTACTCTGTTTGCAGAACTGCTTTACCCCGGTTGGCTGGGTTGGAAGAACTTAAGAAGAGAGGCTCTCAGCTGGACTCTTCCTCGGGAGTCAGAAGTCTGCTCCACCCCCCAGTCCACCAGCCTCTCAGCAGCTCAGCTAGAGGGGGAAGTCCAGGCAACCAGGGGCAGCGTGGCTTTCCTGGATCCTCCAGGGTGGGGCAGTAAGAGCAGAGGAGAGAGTGCAGGACTTGGAATGTGAGGCCTGGGGGATGTGATGGGCCCCGTTGCTCATCTGCTAGGATTAGAACTGAGGAGCTGGCTGTAGTCAGGGAGTGTTAATTAATCTTGAAGGTCATCTACTCAACTTGTCAGCACTCTGTCCTCTCTCCACTCCTCTGGAGGCCCCAGAGGTCCCAGCTTGGCAAACCCCCAGACCGTAGATTGGTACCAAATCTGTGCTCACAGGCTGATTTGAGACCAGAGAGGCGTGAACGATGGCCAGTCTAAAGAGAGACAGTCCAGGCTGGGTGAGGGTGCATGCACTCCTGCTGTCTGAGAGCCTGGGAATCCAGCCCCAGCAAGCCTGCAGCCACAGAGAGGGAGCACAGACGAGAAGCAAACCACTTCCCAAACATCCATGGACCACCAAGATCTATTCCAAATGTCTGGGCAGCACCTCTGAGGAATGAGTCTGGGGTCCTGTACTTATGACCCAAGGGCAGAAGTGAGCCATGTGAAGATTCTTTGTGCTAAAATTTGCTATGTGCCTTGCAAAAAGAACTTTGGGCTTTTTGGATCCCATTCTATCACGTGGCCTTGGCAGCTCTGGGAGATATTTTCCCTATTAAGCACACCAACAGCTGCTGATTTTGGCTAAGGTTTACTTGCTCACTTCTTAGGAGAAAAGATGTTCAGCCGTCTATAAGAGCTACCAGTGGAAATCAAAAGCAGAAACACAGAACAGATGGGCCTGCAGGATGAATCCCTGAGGGGTGCCGTGGGTTCCCATCCTCAGAAGAAAGCTGCAAATCTCTGGTGGTTACAGTGTTCTTTCTCTTCTCCTCATGCCCAGGCCTGGCCGGTGTGCTCACCTCTGTGCTGCAGGGCTGTGTGGATGTGTCTCAGGACCTCTCCCACCCAACATTTCAAGACATAAGACATAGGGGGACTGGGATTTCTATGAGGGAACAGTGAGGAAGGAAGAGAGGACAGGGACATTTTTTGGATGAAAATATTTCACCAAACATCACATTACCAATTCTACTAAATGTCTCCTCCCTTTCCGTGTCAATTTCTCCATTAATAGGTTCTGATTGGAGACGATCAAAATAGCAGTTAACACTTGTCTTATTGTTTGCTAGTGCCAGGCACTAGTGTACAGATTTGCAAGAGTGCACTTAATCCTCCTGTTACTCTTGAGAGGTATTCACTTTGCTAAGAAAGTTGAGGCTCAGAGAAGCCAAATAATTTATCCAAAGTCATAGAGTTAGTAATTGGCATTACTGATTTGTCTACCACCAAAAGTTACTTGAATTCCAGGATAGACTGTCTTCCTGGGCAGACTGATGCCATAGGTTCATAGGACTGAAGACAGAGACTTGTTTTTCACTCATTTAATACATATAAATATAAGTTAAATAGAAGTAGAAGCATGTATGTATACACACACACACACACACACACACACACACACACACAGAGAGAAAACCTTACCCAGCAGAAATATATGTTCAGTTCCCCTCTCAGTCAAGGAAACAAAAGCAAAGATGGCTATACAACCAAGAATCTCCAAACACTGGCAAGAAATCAACATCATCAAAAGGATGTGTTGAATAAATTAAAATTTCAGATTACATGAACAAGATATTGCAATAGGAAAGGAAGTTTAGAATATCAAGAAATTATTAAGAATAAGTGTAGTTAATATTAATATGTGTGACATCACAGAAATGGATTGGAGTATTTTACATATAAATTAAAACAAAAACTTTGAGATCTGGAGGGTAAAAAGATAAATGAAATAAAAATAGTGGATTAAGGAAAAAAATAAACATAGCTGAAAATTGAATTTGTAAACTGGGAAATGACAACAAAGAATTGTTCTAAAATGTGGCCTCAAAGGACAAAGAAATAGAAAATATTAGAAGAACATTGTGAGACAAAGTGGATATATCAGAGAGCTCCAAATTGTGTCTAATAAGACTTGAAAAACAAAAAGAAATGAGAATTGAAGGGAGAAAATAAATAACAGAAGACTTTTTTTCATAAATTAAGACATAAATCCTCAAATAGAAATAGCTTACTGAGTGTTAAATAGGATAGATAACTGTTAACTGACAAACCATAAGCACACAGTGTGGTGACATTTCAGAAAACCAACAATGGAAAAGGAGTTCTAAATGCTAATGAATCCTGATGAACATCAATGCGAAAATCCTCAAAAAATACTGGCAAGCCAAATCCGATAGCACATCGAAAAGCTTATCCATCATGATCGAGTTGGCTTCATCCCTGGGATGCAAGGCTGGTTCAACATATGCAAATCAATAAGCATAATCCATCACATAAACAGAACCAAAGACAAAAACCACATGATTATCTCAATATACGCAGAGAAGGCCTTCCACAAAATTCAACAGCCCTTCTTGCTAAAAACTCTCAATAAACTAGGTATCGATGGGACATATCATAAAATGATTAAAGCCATTTATGACAAACCCACAACCAATATCATACTGAATGGGCAAAAACTGGAAGCATTCCCTTTGAAAACCAGCACAAGACAAGGATGTCTTACCACTCCTATTCAACATAGTATTGGAAGTTCTGGCCAGAGTAATCAGGCAAGAGAAAGACATAGAGTGTATTTAAATAGGAAAAGAGGAAGTGACATTGTCTTTATTTGCAGATGGCATGACTGTATATTTAGAAGACTCCATCGTCTCAGCCCAAAATCTCCTTAAGCTGATAAACAACTTCAGCAAAGTCTCAGGATACAAAATCAATGTGCAAAAATCACAAGCATTCCTATACACCAATAATAGACTTAGGGCCAAATCATGAGTGAACTCCCATTCACAATTGCAACAAAGATAATTAAATATCTAGGAATACAACTTACAAGGGATGTGAAGGACCTCTTCAAGGAGAACTGCAAACCATTGCTCAAGAAAGTAAGAGAGGACACAAACAAGTGGGAAAACATTCCATGCTCATGGTTAGGAAGAATCAATATTGTGAAAATGACCATACTAACCAAAGTAATCTATAGATTCAATACTATCCCCATCAAGCTACCACTGACTTTCTTCACAGAATTGGAAAAAAACCACCTTAAAAATCATTTGGAACCAAAAGAGAGCCTGTGTAGCCAAGACAATTCTAAGCAAGCAAAAAAACAAACAACAACAACAACAACAACAACAAAAGCTGGAGGCATCACGCTACCTGACTTCAAACTATATTACATGGCTATAGTAATCAAAACAGCATGGCACTGGTACCAAAACAGATATATAGACCAATGGAACAGAACAGAGGCCTCAGAAATAACACCACACACCTACAACCATCTGATATTTGACAAACTTGACAAAAACAAGTAATGGGGAAAGGATTCCCTATTTAATAAATGGTGTGGGAAACTGGCTAGCCATATGCAGAAAACTGAAACTGGATCCTTTCCTTACATCTTATATAAAAATCAACTCAAGATGGATTAAAGACTTAAATGTAAAACCCAAAGCTATCAAAACCCTAGAAGAAAACCTCGGCCATACCATTCAGGACATAGGCATGAGCAAAGACTTCATGAATAAAACACCAAAAGCGATGCCAACAAAAGTCAAAATAGACAAATGGGATCTAATTAAACTAAAGAGCTTCTCCACAGCAAAAGAAACTATCATCAGAGTGAATAGGCAACCTACTGAATGGGAGAAAATTTTTGCAATCCACCCATCTGACAAAGAGCTAATATCCAGAATCTACAAAGAACTTAAAAAAATTTACAGAAAAAAAAAAAAAAAACAACTCTGTCAAAAAGTGGGTGAAGGATATGAACAGACATTTCTCAAAAGGAGACATTTATGCAGCCAACAAACATGAAAAAAGATCGTCATCACTGGTCATTAGAGAAATGCAAATCAAAACCACAATGAGATACCATCTTACACCAGTTAGAATGGTGATCATTAAAAAGTCAGGAGACAACAGATAATGGAGAGGATGTGGAGAAATAGGAACACTCTTACACTGTTGGTGGGAGTGTAAATTAATTCAACATTGTGGAAGACAGTGTGGCAATTCATCAAGGATCTAGAACTAGAAATACTATTTGACCCAGCAATCCCATTACTGGGCGTATATGCAAAGGATTATAAATAATTCTATTATAAAGACACATGCACATGTATGTTTATTGTAGCACTGTTCCCAATAGCAAAGACTTGAAATCAAACAAAATGTCCATCAATTATAGACTGGATAAAGAAAATGTGGCACATATACACCATGGAATACAATGCAGCCATAAAAAATGATGAGTCATGTCCTTTGCAGGGACATGGATGGAGCTGGAAACCATCATTCTCAGCAAACTAACACAAGATCAGAAAATCAAACACTGTATGTTCTCACTCATAAGTGAAAGTTAAACAATGAGAACACATGGACACAGGGAGGAAACATCATACACTGGGGACTGTCAGGGAGTAGGGGACTAGGGGAAGGATAGCATTAGGAGAAATACCTCATGTAGATGACAGGGTGATGGATGCAGCAAACTATTATGGCATGTGAATGCTTATGTAACAAACCTGCACCTTCTGCACATGTACCCCAGAAATTAAAGTATAGTAGTAATAAAAAATTTATGGCTTGATATGGAGGCTCATACTGGTAATCCCAGCACTCTGGGAGGCTGAGGTGGGAGGATCATGAGGTTAAAAGATCGAGACCGTCGTGGCCAAAAAAAAAAAACAAGGTAATGAAGCAAACAAAAAATACTATAGGTTGTCTATAAAGGAATGCATACCAGATTGGAATCAGAATTCTTAAAAGCAAGAGATTCTGAAAGCAATAGATCAGTATCTTTAAAACTTTATAATGTGTGATTTTGAGCTAGAATTCTGATCCAAGTCCCCAAAATTACAAGGTTAAAAATAATTTGTTTTGAGCAACTTTGAGTACTTTTTTTAACGACTTGAAGTTTACTAATCAAAAGTCCTATTATCAGAAATTTCTGGCAAATCTATTCAAGCAAACTAAAACAAAAATATCAATAATTAAACTGAAGATGACTTGGGATATAGAAGCAGTGGTTAGTTAAATAAATAGTTAATTATTAATTCTATAAAGCTACTGATTTTTAAGATAATTATGATAAAACCTGGATAATCCCCAATTATTTTAGAATAGAATGGAGTCTCAAATATTGTTCTCCATGAGCACTGAGGTTTTTTTTTTTTTTTTGATAACAATTAGGTTTAGTGACCCTTTTCCTCAAGCTGTTTGTTCTGATAAAAATACCAATTTTGTATTTGAAACTCAGAGCAGGCTTCTTCCCTTTGGTCACAATCTTGGACTTTCATCTCAACTGAGATGCTAAAAAAAAATTCCATAAGAAAACAAGAAAGATCTTTCAGAAATTAAAAAAAAAGACTTTGATTTAAAAACATTAGGCTGGGCATTGTGGCTCACATCTGTGATCCCAGCACTTTGGGAGGCCAAGGTGGGCAGATCACTTGAGGTCAGGAGCTTGAGATCAGCCTGGCCAACATGGTGAAACCTCATCTCTGCTAAAAATACAAAAACTAACCAGGTGTGGTGGTGCACACCTGTAATCCCAGTTACTTGGGAGGCAGAGGCAGGAGAATCGCTTGAATCTGGGAAGTAGTGGTTGCAGTGAGCTGAGATCATGCCACTGCACTCCAGTCTGGGCAACAGAGTGAGACTCCTTTAAAAAAAATACAAAAATCTACAAAGGGGGGTTAGGCAAAGAGGTAAAAAACATAGAATGCAGACAAAAAAGCATAGTAGTGATTAATGGAAAAATAGGTAGATGTAAAATTAAAATTAAAGATTAAATCTGGAAGAACAATATATAAGAAACATTCCAGAAATAGAGAGCAGAGAAAACATTTAAAAGGATATTATTGGAAAAATAATACTAGATACACAGAACCAGTGGGCTTGAGATTTCAGATTGAACAGCTTGTGTACGCAGTATCATAAACTCACACAAATGAACAAAAAATAAATCTACCAGTGACATTATTGTGAAATTTCAGAAGCAGAGACATGATACTAAACTGAGAAAGGTGAGCGAGAGAAAATAAATACAGCTAACATGCACAGAATTAGGATGAGAGGTATTGACTTGATAGCAATGTTGGAAGTTGAAGACCAGTGGAGAGTAATGTTTCTGCAAGTTTGGGAAAATAAAGGTATTTTCAGATACGCAAAGACTCAAACCACAATAAATTCCTGCATAGCAGAGGGTAAATCCTTTCACCTTACAGGTCTTTTCTTATTCTCCTTTCCTAGGAAATGATAACCATGCTGTCTCATCTACTTCACAGAGATTTAGAATTAACCAGATACATATCAAGTGGCAATGTAGTACAGACCACATATCTATTTTGTGAGAGCCTGGAGAAGTCATCAGTTTCAAGGGGTAGAAGGGAATGATGTCTGGGCCCTTGTTCAGTAAGAGAAAATCCACCTTGGAAACCATTTTTCTGAGCACTTCCTTCATGATTTTTATTTACATATTGTGAGTTTCCTGTCCTTAAGTAACTCATTTTACTTTAGAAAACAGATAAGTATTTGGAATATGGCATGTACTGTGTATACCACCCAGTTCCTCTCTTCAGCTGATAAAATTGTTCTGTGGGGACAAAACTCCTGTGTATGTAATTCTCATATACCAAAGCAGCCAGAGGATGTGTTCAAGCCATGTAAAGTTAAGAGCCAAACAGAATAGAAAACAGAATTTTTTAATCCAGGAAAAGAGTTCCCAACGAGTCATTAAAACAAAGAGGAAGAGCAAAAAATGAAGACTAAAGGCACAAATAACTAGGTGAAGAATAACTGGGAAGATGAGGAACCAGGAAGAGAAGAGGGATGTCAAGTATAGGAGGAATGCAGGATGGCTGTTCAGGATAAATGCCCAAGCCAGGGGCTCTTGCCAGGGGCACGTTTCTATGTAGTGTAATGCATACATGATCTTCCTTATGTAAAGGGTGGAGCATATGAATACGGTTTGCTATCTTTTTGAGTAAGGCATTCATCTCCATGATATTTGAACAATTCGGTCACTTTATTCAATTACAGAAGAGATCAGAAATATAAGTGTGGAGCTGGCCTGGAGAGGCAGAATAGACAGGTGAAACCAAAGTTCAGGAAAGATGGCTGAGTGCAGAGAAGGTGAGAGTCATGAAAGATGCAGCCAGGACAACATATTTCAGCATGTGGGGCCTCTGTGTTCAGTGAAGGTGCATATCTGGCATGATGCCCTTGTAGGAGGGGACACTGCAAAGAGCCCCATAAGGTAACCTCATGGGAAAAGAATATTAAGACCATAGAGTGGGCTTCAAAGATAATCACAGTAAGACTTTAAGGGAAACTTGATCAGGAAGAAAATATAAAGAGTCCTGGGATAGCTCAGCCTGGAGGAAAAAACAATGGAAAAGTTTACCACAGACAATGAGACACCGGAATTTCACACAAGATGGCCACTACCCTTCTATCAAGGGAAATGGGTCTATGTTAATAGCGAAAAGCAATTCAATTATTTATTCTTAGAAGAAAAACTTAAGACAAAATAAATTTAACAGATTGTATTTGAGGAAAGAATGATTCATGAATGGGCAGCATTCAGAACCAGAAGAGGTCAGAGAGCTCCACTTTGCAATATAGACAGAACATGGAAATAAAGCACAGAAACAGTTTGATGAGTCATAGTTAGGCATTGCCTTATTAGGGCATTGCCTTATCAGTTGGCTGCCTGTGATTGGCTGAAGCTTGACTGCTTGTGATTGGCTGAGATCTGGCTGTTTGTTATCAAAAGTCTATACTCCTGTATTAGGTTTCAGTTGTTTATATGCTAAGTTGCAGTTCGTTATGTAGGAACTCAAAGAATGGAGACGGTCTTGGGCCAAATTGAGCACTGTACATATAGAAAATGATATTTATATAAAACACATATGTGTTATATTTATATAAAATATATGATTTATACATAAGACACATCATGCTATATATACAACATATGTACTATGTAACATATATACCTATATATAAGATAGTAGAAGATTTTTAGTCTATATCAGATATGAATGGGTATTGTGGTACAAAACATGAACTTGTAGTTTCCCAGTAAATAAAGTTGTATGTGATTATGATGAGTGATATCAGATATATGAGCAGATAAACACAGATTATTTTTTCTTTATTTTTTATTTAGGTGAAATTCAAATAACATGAAGTTAAACCATTTTAAAGTGAACAATTCAGTGGCATTTAATACTTTCACAGTGTTGTGCAACCATCATTGCTACCTAGTTCCAAAACATTTTCATCACCTCCAAAGGAGACCCTGTATTCATCAAACAGTAACTCTCACTTCCTTTCCTGCCTTTTAACTTGACAAAGTTAAATTAATTTGCATTTAATATAATTCTTAACAGTGTGTGCATTGTCTTGGGTCCGATTTGTTTGCTTTACAACACTTATGGCAATGTGCAATTACTTTACTGTCATTGATTTCTTATATTGGCCATGCCTGTCTCCCCACTGGGATGTAAGCTGCCTGAGGACAAGGGCCTTCCAAGTCTGTTCACTGTTAGATCCCAAAAACCTCACATGATGCTTTCCTCAGGAAATTGATTTGAGTGAACTAATGTGAAAGGTCTCAGTAAACTGTATATCGATGTGAACAAAATGACAGATATTTATTATGGAATGGATACAGAGCAGATGCCAAGGGAGCTGGTGATTGTATGATGCTGATTTCAAGAAAGTGTGAAAGACAAATGTGCTACCTGGGTCCGTATTCCCACAGAGTGTCATGGGCAAGATGAGGAGTCCAGCAGAATGGTCGCTCTGTGGTTTCTCAACTGGAGTGCAGGAGGAGCAAGAGTGGAAACATCCTTTTTTTTTCACCTATGCTCCCCTCCCCAAGTTCAAATGGAACCTGTGAAATATGGCTTGATTTTGAGGCTTCTAATTCTTCATTGCATTCCCAGACCCTTCTTTTATCTCAGTGGCAGCCCTGAGAATAAATCTCTTAGTCACACTCTTCAATCAGGTTCTTCCAGAGAAAAGGTTAGGCTGCAAGGATGACAGGCACCAGACTTCAGATGGGTTTCCAGGAGCTGAGGGAAGGAAAGGCTTTTCCTACAGTTTCTCCAGCCAAGGGATTAAGAAAAGGATGTAGGTCATAGAGCAACAGCAGTAGAAGGTGGCATTCCAAGACTTTCTCTAAGACTCCACCTAAGGTCAGTTTCTCATCACGCATATGTTTGCCATTTCCCTGGCCACCATCAGTGTAGTGTTAAGAACCAGGAAGCAGGAACATGCTCCCTAAGTCACAGTTTGCCTCCACATTCTGCAGTTTGATTATAGCATGAAGGAAGTGGTGTGGTTCTCCAGAATCAGGTGTGGATTGTGGTTAGACCTAGAATCGACTACATCAAAAGCTTAAGAGAGAGATTCCATGTCCTACAGCAGTGTCCATAATTCAAATCTTTATTCAAAATAAAACTGAAAGCAGAGAAAATCCACAGCAGACCTACTGCTCTCCAGGCAGATAGTGCCTTCTCCACATCTTGCAGCCATCACCTGCCTCTGCTGGATGCTGCTCCAAGAGAGATCTGCTGCAGCAGAGCAGCTCTGGGTCAGCCGCTGCGGCCTGAGAGAGAGCTGCAGGAAACGGGACTTAAAGCGTCCCTTCACAGTGGCATCACAGGTCAGCAGCTGAATGGAGCTCCACCCTCTGGGTCTCTTTCTTGCCACTTAGTATTCTCTTTTTCACATTCTAGTACTTTAATTTTTTTTTTTTTTTTTTTTTTTTTTTTCCAGTTACGTTATCTGCTGGAAACTTTCAAATGTATTACTAATGTCCTTCCAGACAGACTCCATGTGGGAATTTTCTTTATTATCTTAGCTATGTTTACACAAAGATTAGCTTGTAGGAAGTATAAAATAAGTATGTACAAATAAATGAGAGCCTCAGCACACCAGAATTGCGTGTTCAGTGCCATCATCAACTGTTACATTGAAGAGATTGCTCATATTCCTTTTATGAGGAGAATGACACCTGCCTACGTATTCAGACTCTTCTGAGGCTCCTCAAATATACACACTCACTGAACAGAGGAAAGCCTGAGTCTTGGTTTAAAAACGCACTAATGGAATTTTAAGGCCTTCCAAAGGAAGTGGACTAGAAAGAAATTCAGTTTTCCCCAAACAGATTGAGTTTATGCCAAGCAATTCAGTGAGTATATTAGGCCATTTTTGCACAGCTAAAAGGAACTACCTGAGGCTGGGTAATTGATAAATAAAAGGGTAATACAAGAAGTGTGGTGCTGGCATCTGCTTCTGGTGAGGCCTCGGAAGCTCCCACTCGTGATGGAAGGTCAAGGGGGAGCAGATGTCTCACACGGTGACAGTGGGAGCAAGAGCGAGAAGGAAGAGGTGCCACACACTTTTAAACAACCAGAGCTTGTGAGAATTCACTTACTAGGACGACACCAAGGCCTTCATGAGGGATCTGTCCCATGACCCAAGCACCTCCCACTAGGTCCCACCTCCAACATTGGGTATTACATTTCAACATGAGATTTGAAGAAGACAAACATCCAAACTATATAACTCCTCCCTGGTCACTCAAGTCTTATGTTCTTCTCACATTGCAAAATACAGTTCTCCTCTGCCAACTCTTCTGTTTTAACTCATTCCAGCATCAAGTGAAAAGTACTAAGTCTCATCTGAAACTCATCTCTTTCTACCTACAAGCCCATAAAATAAAAACAAATTATTTCCCCCCAAGATACAATGGTAGTACAGGCTTTGGGTAAATATTACCTTTCCAAATGGGGTAAATTGAGCCAAAGAAAAGGACAATAAGCCCACAGAGGTCTGAAACACAACAGGGCTGTCATTAAATCTTTTTAAAATTATTATTATTTAAGTTCTGGTGTATATGTGCAGATGGTTCAGGATTGTTACATAGGTATACCCATGCCATGGAGGTTTGCTGCATCCATCTCTCTATCATCTACATTAGATATTTCTCCTAATGTTATCCCTCCCAAATGCCCCCACCCCCTGCTATCCCTCCCCTATCCCCCTCACCCCCCAACAGGCCCTGGTGTGTAATGTTCCCCTCCCCATGACCATGTGTTCTCATTGTTCAACACCCACTTGTGAGTGAGAATGTGTGTAAGGCCGGTCACCTCGCCTGGAGCTTGGACACGTCCACCCCTCTCCACGCCTAGAAACTACGTCACCACTCCACGCCCAGCACCAAGACCCAAACTCAGCACCTAGCTCCGCCACGTAACTTTCCTCTCCCACTTCTGCACTCAGTACTCAAATCTGCATGCAACACTAGGCTCTGCACTCAGCATCTAGTCTGCTGTTGGAAAACCCCACCAAAATTCAAAAGAAGCCCCTCCAGAACCTGCCCAATAGCATTTTGTCCCATCCAGGTCCCACTCCCCCTGGGCAGCCCGCTCACAGGAAATCCTGCCTACCTGCCAATAGCAGCTTGTCACTTCCACGTCCTGCTCTCCCACAATCAATCAAATGCCTCCACTCCCTGTAAAACCCCACCTCTGAGAGGAGTCCGTGTAATTTCTCCAGTCTCTCCTGTTGGACCGCAGAACCTCGCCCAGGAGCTGATTAAATTTCTTTATTCCAATAACTGGCCTCAGTTGCCTCATTTGAACCTCGGTTGCTTCATTCAAACCTTACAGTGTGCAGTGTTTGGTTTTCTGTTCTTCTGACAGTTTGCTGAGAATGATGGTTTCCAGCTTCATCCATGTCCCTGAAAAGCAAAAAAAAAAAAAAAAAAAAAGCTGGAGGCATCATGCTACCTGACTTCAAACTATACTACAAGTCTACAGTAATCAAAACAGCATGGTACTGGTACCAAAACACAGATATAGACCAATGGAACAGAACAGAGGTCTCAGAAGTAATGCCATACATCTGCAACAATCTGATCTTTGACAAACCTGACAAGAACAAGCAATAGGGAAAGGATTCTCCGTTTAATAAATGGTATTTGGAAAACTGGCTAGCCATATGCAGAAAGCTGAAACTGGACCCCTTCCTTTCACCTTATACAAAAATTAACTCCAGATGGATTAAAGATTTAAACATAAGACCTAACACCATAAAAACTGTAGAAGAAAACCTAGGCAACACCATTCAGGACATAGGCATAGAAAAGGACTTCATGACTAAATCTTAAAGTTTCAAAGTAATCTGCTTTGACTCCATGTCCCACATGCAAGGCACACTGGTGCAAGGGGTGGGCTCCCAAGGCCTTGGACAGCTCTACCACTGTGTTTCTGCAAGATTCATTCCCCATAGCTCTTTTCACGGGTTGGAATTGAGTGTCTGTGCCTTTTCTAGGCACAGGCTGCAAGCTGCTGTTGCATCTACCATTCTGGGGTCTGGAGAGTGGTGGATCCATCCCTATAGCTCCACTATGCAGTGCCCCAGTGAGGACTTGGCATGGGGACTCCAACCCCACATTTCTCCTTAGCATTGTCCTAGTAGAGGTTCTCTGTGGGGGCTCTGCCACTGCAGTAGGTTTCTACCTGGGCACCCAGGCTTTCTCATATAGCCGCTAATATCTAAGAAGAAGCTGCCAAGCCTCCTTCATTCTTGCATTCTGTGCACCTGCAGGCTTAACACCACATAGGCCACCAAGGCTTATGGCTTACACCCTCTAGAGTGGTGGCCTGAGCTGTACCTGGGGACTTTTGAGCTACAGCTGGAGTTGGAGCAGCCAGGATTCATGGAGCAGCATCCCAAGTCTGCTAAGGGCAGTGGTGTCCCAGGCCTGGCTCCTGAAGCCACTTTTTCCTCCTAGGCTTCTGGGTCTGTGATGGGGGTACTGCTTTCATCTTTGAAATGCCTTTGAGGCTTTTCCCTCATTATCTTGGATATTAGCACTTGGCTCTGTTGTAGTCATGCTAATCTCTCTAGCAAGTGGTTTCTCTGTAGCCTGGTTAAATTCTCTGCTACATGGCCAGGCTGCAAATTTTCTAAACTTTTAGGTTCTGCTTCCCTCTTAAATATAAGTTCCAACTTTAAGTCATTCCTCTGCTTCCACATCTGACTATAGGCTGCTGTAAGCAGCCAGGTCACTTCTTGAGCACTTTGCTGCTTAGACATTTCTTCTGCCAAATACCCTAAGTCATCACTCTTAAGTTCAGACTTCCACTTAAGAGTGGACATGAACATGATGCAAGCAAATTATTTGCGAGAGTGTAACATGGGTGACCTTTGCTCCAGTTTCCAATAAATTCCTCATTTCCATCTGATACCTAGTTAGTCTAGCCTTCACTGTCCATATTTCTCTTAGTATTTTAGTCACAACTACTTGGTCTCTAAGAAGTTCCAAACTTTCCCTTTTCTTCTTATCTTCCTCTGAGCCCTCCAAACTCTTCCAATCTTTGTTGGTTACCCAGTTCCAAAGTTGCTTCCACATTTTCAGGTATCTTTATAGCAATGCCCTACTCCCCAGTACCAATTTTCTGTATTATGCCATTTTTGCATTGCTATAAAGAAATACCTGAGGCTGGGCAATTTATAAAGAAAAGAAATTTAATTGACTCATAGTTCCACAGACAGTACAAAAGTGTGGTGCTGGCATCTGCTTCTGGTGAGGGCCTCAGGAAGCTTACAATCATGGTGAATGGGGGAGCAGGAGTGTTACATGGTGAGAGTAGGAGCAGGAAGGCAGGGGAAGGTTCCACGCATTTTTAATTGGCTTATTGTTCGGAAGATAGTACAAAAAGTGATATGCTGGCATTTGCTTCTGGTGAAGCCTCAGAAACTTCCACTCATGGTGGAAACAACCAGATCTTGTGAGAACTCACTACCGTGAGAACAGCAGCAAGCCATTCATGAGAGATTCGCCCCCCATGATCCAAACACCTTCCATTCAGCCCCACCTCCAACATTGGGGATCACATTTCCACATGATATTTGGAAGCAATGAGCATCCAAAGCATATCAGTGAGTGAATATAAATGGAAGAGAAAGAAGCAAATATTCATTCTAAAGTTGCAGAAAAAAACTTGTTCAGCTTGTATTTAACGACTTCTTTTGGATTACAATCTAATGAATTACACTTATTTGTTTTAGTTTAAAAAACCATATTCATTTACATGGTAAATATTGGTCTCTACTGAATGTCAATGATATTTGTCTGTCAAACTTAGCTAAGAAATTTATAAATGTGTTTTCTATAACTTGTGTTGAAAGATGTTAACTTTATGGTCATTAATGCATATCTTCCCAAATGCACAAAAGTTTAGATGAATGGTTAATATAATATTTGAGCATTAAGTATGGGTACATGGATATTCAGGGTGCTCTCTTGGGTTTAACCCAGATGTGTTTCCACAGATTTATGCTAATAAATCTGCTCTCTGTGAATTTCTAAGTAACCATTTTCAAATCTTCCAGCTCTTGGAGAAAAGAAATACTTTTATTTTTCTAACTCATTGTTTTTCTGGCTGCGTTTCAGTTGCTGAGTTCTTTTAAGGTTCAGTTGCTTTTGTCTTTTTCAGTTCTTGAATTTTTCATCTATCTCAGGGTTTCCAGACATTAACCGAGACACTGTATTTCAGGGTGTGCTCTGTGGGACAGTGTAGGTGTCAAATCTGGACTCGTCACTTCTTACTTCCTGCTTTGTAGCTTTCTCAGCTTCATATTTCCTTTGATTTTTTAAGAGCTGCTTTTGATAATGGTTTATCATTTCCTGGTTGTGATTTCTTATTCTGGGGTGATTTCTTTTGATGCAACTTGGAATTGGTGATTGGTTTATTTCTTAAAGCCTGGAGTCTATCAGTAATTGCAAATTTAGGTTCCTAGTTGGGTACTTGACTTGGAACTGCTTGATAAGTTACCGCTTTTGCTGGAAATAGTCCATCCAGAAATGGCTGCCAAGAAACCTGCCATATTTCTGCATTTGATGACATATTTTACTCATGTAGGATAGGGCTGATATAATGCCAAAGCTTGTGTCCATTATTAACACACAACCTGGGAGCATGTGTGGTAGTAAAATATGCTCCCATCTAGGTACTTAGCAAAATATGTAGGATCAGAGGCTACTTGTTTGGAAATAAGTTTGTAGCTTTTAATATCCCACACTCATGTTTGTCCCTCAGATTTCCAAATCCAGTTAGTATTAATACATGGCCACAAAGGCCAAACAGGTTGTCTTAGAGCACCAGTTCCAAGGTCAAACACAAGATTCCATTTCAAGTTGAAAATCATAGCTTTGGCAGGCATAAAACTATAAATAGCATAAAACTCAGTAGAACCAGAATTCCAAATTATGTCATAAATGGAGCTACGTTTTGGTAATTGAACAAATGACAGCACTTTCTCCATTTGTTGCAGTGTAATGCAGCCTTTGTTCCCCATAGCAGGAAGTTCTTCTCTTGTCAACATCTGTTCTTACTATTACAAGCCAGCAGTGTTTTTTCATTACACAGCATTGTAACGTCATCGGCTTAGAGAAACTGCTGTTGGCTAAAGCTGCATAAGGTCTAACAAAGTTGGGGTACAATTATAATGCAACAAATGAAGATACACTCCTACTTCCTGGAACATAGCCCCCTTGTGTGACTGGAATCCAAGTGATAACCCACAATTCATTTTTTGCAAAGACAATTTACTTGCAATTTTATAAAATTGTCATTTACAAAGAAGTGAACTTTACTGTTAACATTTTGGACACAAAACAGTTTCATCATCTGACCAGATGGATACCAATTTGCCTTTTTTTTTCCTGTGTGAAAGACTTCGAGTACACCCGAGTCTTACATGATGGAGTTGCAGGTTGGGTCTCTCAGGAGTGCCATGTGTAGGGAAGTGTAAGGCTGCTATATTGCCAGGACATGGGCTTTTGGTAAGTGTAAGGCCGGTTGCCTCGCCGGGAGCATGGACGCACACATCCCCCCCTTTTTTTCCAAAAGCCCGGACATGCTCGGACAAGCTTGGGCAAGCTCAGACAAGCTCGGACATGCTCAGACATGTTCCCTCCTCCCCTTCTCGCACAGCCTGGCCTTCAAACAAAGGCTTGTAACCATACCCAATAGTAGTCCTGCTTTGCCCACACCCTGCTCTCCCAAACCAATTGAGCTATTTCACTCCCTATAAAACCCCCCGTACCTGAGAGGAGTCTTTACAACTTCTCCGGCCCCTCCTGTCAGACCGCAGAACCTCACCCGGGAGCCTGAATAAACCCTTCGCATCGGATCTTCTTGTGCTGGCCTCAGTTTCTTCCTTTTAAACTCAGCGAGGACAAACCTTACAGTAAGATTTCAAGGCAAGCTTCCTTTGGAGGTGGAAGAAGTATAGTAAACCCATGTTAATGACACTGATAATGTTTATATTTTTTTTCCTTTGCCTCAGCAAATAAGAGTCCCACTGTTGCCAAAGTTACAGACGTTGTAATTTTCCTGAGATGTCCTTGGAAACACTGTGCTTTCTGCAAAACATGGTGGTGCATTCACCATACAGAGTCCTTCTGATCTTCAGCTGGGTTCACATACCGACCATGGGGAACTTAGACACACTGTTATCTCTGAGTCTGTAGCCAAATCTACAGACTTCCAGGAGTGGCATGGACAGCCCCACCTTCTCCTGGAAAACAGTTGCATTTCTTTTCAATGTCCCTTCTTGTCATAAACTGTTCTATTGCAGTTGGGTCTCTTACCCGACTAACTGGGAGGAGGTCCGTATGTGTGTCCTCCATGCCTTGCTGGACAGTAATGGGAAATGCATGAATTCTCCAGGCTCACAGCTTTTGCTCCTGCAGTTTCTCTTTGGCCATATGAATAAGCCTGCAATGAATCCTCAGCAGCAGGAGTTTGGATCACAGTTGGTGCTCTCTGTCACCACTTTATTGATGTCGGCTGCAGAAAGCTCCACCCGGTCTTTAGTGGGGTCCAAATGAACCAGAGCAGGAGGAAGGAAATAAACTGTGATCCCTCCATAGACTCCTATCAATTCACACTCAGCACCGAGATCATCTGGCACCTGACTCACATTCCACACCTGTGTCATCCACAGAACCTGAGCTCCGGCAGGGCAGGGAATGACAGCCCTCCTTCCTTACCTTCCAGCCTGATTCTTCTGGTATCCTCATCACAGAAAGGGTCACTACCATTCTTAACTTGCTCAATCCAGTAACCTAAGCACTTGGCTCAATTCTCTTTCACTCTCTTTCCACTCACATTCAGATCCAAATACACCTCATACTTCACCATGCATCGCTGCTCTTACTTCCACAGCCATGTCACAGCGATACCTCCTCCCCACCTCCACTTTTCCATGGCCTCCGCAGTGCTCTCTCTCTGTTTCTTTCCCTCTCTCACTTTACTCACTGCATAGCAGCAGCATGATCCTCTAGGAAATAATTATATCCATCTCCCTCATTCAACACCCTAGAACACCGCTCATGGCACCTACAGTAGCTCCTCATGCCTGCCGTTCTCCACACACCTGTCCCTCCTGCTTCCCAGCCTCAGGCTGAGTACCTGTCCCCTGCTGGTCCCCAGTCAGGTGTCCCCTTTGATGAGCACAGGCCTCTCTCACCTGGAAGCTCTGCACTGTTCCCTAGGTGAGAAAGCCTTGTCCTGGGTCCTTAAGTGATGCTTCCTTCTTAAACTTCAGATGCTACTTTCTGAAATAGCTTCTCCCGGGTCATGTCTACCTTGTTTCCCTGTTACTACCTTACCTGGTCATTTGTTGACTGGCCCATTGTCTGTCTTCCCCAGCAGAATGCTGGCTCTGTGAGGGGAGGAGATTGTTGGTCTTTCTCACCATTGCTCCCCAACCCTAGCATGGAGCCTGGCACATAGTAGGTGCCCAATACACTTTTGTTAAGTGAAGTAATTTGATCTCTTCCTTAGCCTTTTGTGCCCAGTGTGCTCAGGAAATAGCTATGGAATGAAAAATAAATAGACGAATGAATCAATAGGTGTAATTCTGTTGCAAATCCTGCTGCAAATGCACCCGACGTGCGAGGCAGCTCCTAGGTGTGAGAGCATCTCTTCTCCATTTTTTCTTCCCAGTCATGTTCATGCAGCTGCATTGTTTATGAACAGATTTCCTTTGATCCTTTGCAGGACAAGAATTCATCTTGTGTGGGTGAAAGAGATCATGACTCTGGAATTCTAAAATATCTCCCAGATTGATTTTTTTTTCACCATGAAGCACCTGTAGATATGGGACCCTGAATGAGAAAGTTCTGATTTTTCACATTTATGATTTGGACTGCAACAAAAGCGAATCTGTGACCTTCTGGTCACCCCTCTGACTATCTCTCCCATTTCTGTATATTTACTCCAGAGGGAAAGTGCAGAGGAGGTGAGCCATGCCACGAGGGGCACAGCCATTGAGGAATCTGAGTAGCTGGGTTGCAAGCAAGATTACAGTCCAGGGCTAGGACCACATGGAAGCTCCTGTGGTCTTCCAGAGCTGACACGAGTGGCAGTGAAAATGGCCTGAAGGAGAGGCAAGGGGACTTGCTACAACAGCCACCGGCACCTGCCTCTGGGTTTGCCTTTGTCTTTCCTTCCTTGCTCTCGAAACCTGGCTGTCCTTACCCTCCGTTGGAGAACACCCCTCCCAGGACTGACTGTAAAGTAAGGCTGCCCCTTCAAAACCCAAAGATGAGCCTGGATGAGAAACAAGGAATACATCCCGGCTTTCCAAACTCCCCCCCTCCCCACTGCTGTTGAAGCTCATGGCTGGTGAAACCTTGGCAAGCTTAGCCTCTCCATACAAATAACTCATTGATTGTAGATTTTGGAAGCATCTGAAAATACAAGACAGCATTAAAGTATGCATGTGTGTGTTTGAAAGAACAGATGGGAAAAATCTTTTTCCCATAGCTATTTATAATAACCCTTTCCAGGCACTAAAAGCACAACAGCCATAACTCTCAACCATCCAAAAAGTGCTGAACATAGCACTTTCTTACTTCGCACACTTCCTTTCTCCTAATTGCTCACTGGTTGGATTTCTGATCTGATAACTCTATTTAAAAATTGAATTTTACTAGAATTTCACCCTTGTCTGTGCTCTTTCTTCTGGCCAAGCTCTGCACCTCTGTGGTTGCCTCTCCTACCCTGTGAAACTGGGCCAGGGTGGCACCTGCTCCCAGAGGTGCTGCAGCCCCCAACAGGGGCATGATTGTCATGTGGCTAGGGCCACTCAATGTGGTTCCAGAAGACCCTAACTCCCACAGAAGAATCATCATGTGGGCCAAGTCCTAAACCTTCTGGCACTTGATGTTCCTTCATTTTGTCTCCTGCCGCTTGATAGAGGCCTGGTGTCGAATGAGCACTCTGCAGATGCTTGTGGAATGAGCATTTTCACATCTCACCTCTGCTCCCTGTGCTACCCAAGTTCTCAAGATTCTTGGGTCACATCATGGCCTTTCTTGAGTTTGAGTCTTTGAGCAAGAACAAGCTGTTCTGTCTGCCCATCTTGCCTTAAGAGCACCCATTTTCCAGTTTTCTGATGTTGAGTCCACATGTGTTTACCTTTGAAAGTAACAAATGGAAAATCTGCAAAAGGGTTGGAAAGTGGAAAATGGTGCCATAAGTAGTCTGAGACGTAAAGGAGATTTTTGATGAAATGAGGTCAGTGGCATTGGAACCAGTGGTTTCCAGGATTCAGCACTGAAATGGGATGGAAATGAATGGGCTTCCCCGAGAGTGTGTGAACCACCCAAGCTTGTAGTAGCAGGGCTGGGAGTGCTAAGGCCAGGATAGGAAGCAGGTCAGAGGGAAGGACTTGGAGGACAGCACTAACACCCTGCCCAAGCTTCACTTAGGAAGCTGTGCCTCTAGGCTCTGAAGCACATTATGTCTCAGCTGATACAGAGCTGCACAATACACCCAGGAAAGGCCAACCCCAATTACTTGGCCCCACAGGGAACCCCTAATTCTTCTGGCAGCTGAGGCAGGATAAGCTAAGTTTCTATCTATGAGGGAGGTTAATCAAAATTTACTATTGAGTGAAAACATGAGTCACGAAAATTATATATCCATATAGTACACACATGCATGCACAGACACACACATATGCAGACACAACCCTGAAGGGATTTACAGTCAAACAAACTTGGGGTTCAGATTCTGAACTGGACTTCCTCTTACAAGTGCTGTCTTATTTCTCCTGCCATGCAATGGTCTAGTTCTCAATTCTGAAGGACTGGCTAATTCTGATTTCCTGGTGGTCATGCTTTGGGGAAGAGACCTCCAGTCACCTGAATGTGCATCTCAAACCCCCATTTCCCTTCCAGGACAGTTCCACGTGTGCTCCTGCATCCAATTTGCTTGCTAGGTTTACTATAGCCTCCCAATAAAATCTGTAGATTATCTGTGGGATGTTTGCACTCCATTGAGGCTGGCTTGATACATAAATGTTTGATTGGCCACATCATTCAAGTAATGTCCAGATTGTGTCACTGGAGGCCTCTGGTGGGGTTGGACCTCAAGGGCCTGAGGAAAAATCCTTGAATTTTCTTTCGAGTTTAAAGGCTACTGGATCTCAGCTGCCATGTACCTACCCTCTTTTACTCAGCCTCTACATAATCTGTGGTTGTGATGGTGCACAGGTGGGAAGGCCATTGTGCCTCCTTCATTCTGGGCCACAGGGAACACCCAGCTCTGAGCACTCAGCCAGAGGCCTCAGAAACATCCCAGGGAGACTGGAAGTCAGCCAGCTTGTTGCCTGACTTGGCTGCAGCCCCAGCCTATCTTTGAGGTATTTGGAAAGTGCAGCATGAATGCCTCTGGCATGACCCCTGCTATAAGAAAATAAAATGCATCATTTCTCAGAGACAAGTTCTCAGTGTCAAGTTCAGTGGCATTCAAGTGGCCCTAACAGAAGAGTGTGCCTCTTGCCCACGGAGTATCACCCTCCCATGTTGAACAACTGCAGGTGCCACTGTCCAGATGACACAGGGACAATCTAAGAGAGACTTAGTTCTAGTTTTCTAAAAAGAAAATTCATCACCTGAATTCCTACTACCTTAAGACAATCTCCATTGCTAAAAAATAAGCTTTGGTGCACTGAAATTTTGGAGCTGATTTAAGCAGTGATTCATGAATTGGGCGGCTCCAAACTGGAGTGGTTTGGAACTCCCCCAAGGCACATAATGAAAAGTTTTAATAGGGTGAATGTGGAAGCAGAACAAATAAATTAATTGGTTAAAATTTGAGCAATGGCCTTATTTGGACTATGCAGGTGGGAAGTTCAAAACAGTATAACTGATAATGGCCAGTTGGCTGGTAGTGGGCTGAGCTTAAATTTAATTTTTAAAGAATTAGTCGTGGCGGAGAGATCCAAGATGGCTGATCACTAGCAGCTCGGGATAGTAGCTCCTAGTGAAAGTGCAGAGAACGAGAGGATGCCACACTTTCAGACGAATTTTTGTTGCTCAAGGACCAGGAGATTCCCAGCGGAGGAGCCCCACGGGTCGCTAGCGCGACTCTTGTGGCCAGCACGGCAGTTTTGCTGGCACCTCAGGGCAGCAATTCTTGGTGCAGAGTGAGTGGGACTGGGTCCCCTTTTGGCTGATTCCTGGGCAGAAAAGCACCATCAATCTTAACACCGCTGTTTTGGCCAGCGCAGTGGATTGCTGAGATTTCGGTGCTGGGAATCAACAAGTTCAACATCCACTCAGAGACCTAATTTTAAGTCGGAAATCACAAAGACGGCAGGTGGATAAATTTACAATGATGGGAAGAAACCAGTGTAAAAAGGCTGAGAATACCCAAAATCAGAATGCTTCTCCCTCTACAGGTGATCACAGTTCCTCCTCAGCAACAGAACAAGCCCTGATGGAGAATGAGTGTGTTCTATTAACAGAAATAGACTTCAGAAGGTGGATGATAAGAAACTTCTGTGAATTAAAAGAACTTGTTCTAACCCAATGCAAAGAAACTAAGAACTTTGAAAAAAGGTTTGATGAAATGCTAATGAGAATAGACAATTTGGAGAGGAATATAGGTGAATTAATGGAGCTGAAAAACACGAGAACTTCGCGAAGAATGCACAAGTTTTAACAGTCGAATTGATCAAGCAGAAAAAAGGGTATCAGAGTTTGAAGACCAACTTAATGAAATAAAATGAGAAGTCAAGATTAGAGAAAAAAGGATAAAAAAGAATGAGCAAAGTCTCCAAGAAATATGGGACTATGTGAAAAGACCTAATCTACGTTTGATAGGTGTACCTGAATGTGACAAAGAGAATGAATCCACGTTGGAAAATACTCTTCAGGAGATTATTCAGGAAAACTTTCCCAACCTAGTAAGACAGGACAATATTCAACTCCAGGTAATACAGAGAACACCACAAAGATATTCCTCAAGAAGACCAACTCCAAGGCACATAATCATCAGATTCACTAGGGTTGAAATGAAGGAGAAAATACTAAGAGCAGCTAGAGAGAAAGGTCAGGTTACCCATAAAGGGAAGCCTATCAGACTTACAGCAGATCTCTCAGCAGAAACCCTACAAGCCAGAAAAGAGTGGGGGCCAATATTCAACATCCTTAAAGAAAAGAACTTTCAACCCAGAATTTCATATCCAGCCAAACTGAGCTTCAAAAGCAAAGGAAAAATAAAATCTTTTGCAAACAAGCAAGTACTTAGAGATTTTACCATCACCAGGCCTGCTTTGCAGAAGCTTCTGAAAGAAGCACTACACATATAAACAAACAACCAGTATCAGCCTTTCCAAAAATATATCCAGCTAGCATCAAATGGCAGTATTAAACTCATATATATTATTAACTGGATAAAAAGCCAAAACCCATCGGTATGCTGTATCCAGACCCATCTCACATGCAACGATACACAAAGACTCAAAGGCACAGAGGAATATTTACCAACCAAACAGAGAGTAAACATAAATAAATAAATAAAAAGCAGGAGTTGCAATTCTCACCTCTGATAAAATAGACCTTAAAGCAACAAAGATCAAAAGAGGCAAAGAAAGACATTACATAATGGTAAAAGGATCAAGAAGAGCTAATGCAACAAGAAGAGCTAATGATTCTGTATATACACGCACCCAATACAGGAGCACCCAGATACATAAGACAAGTTCTTAATGACTTATAAAGAGACTTAACCTCCCACACAATAATAGTGGGAGACTGTAACATCACATTGTCAATATTAGACTGATCAACGAGATAGAAAATTAACAAGGATATCCGGGACTTGAACTCAGACCCAGAACAAGTAAACTTAATAAACATTTATAGAACTCTGCACTTCAAATACACAAAACATACATTCTTATCAGTACCATATCACACCTATTCCAAAAGTGACTACATAATTGGAAGTAAATCACTCCTCAATAATCGCATAGCATTTCATAGGTTTAAATGAAATATTGGTTGGCTGCTTGTTTGTTATTTTCTTTCCTTATTCCTTCCTGTCTCCATTGTTAAGCACAATTATTGACATAAAAGAGGTTTTCAATTCCCATTTTTAGACTGCATTCTAGCCTGGGCAATAAAGCAATATTCCCGTTCTCTCTCCCTCTTTCTCTTCCTTTTTCTTCCTCTTCTTCATTCTTTTTTTCTCTTTCTTTCTTCTTTAAAAAAAAAAAAGATGCTAGCTAGTAATCAAGCATATGCAAATTAAGACAATGAGATACTTTTCACCCATGAAATTGACAAAAATTTAAGTTTGATAATATCCAGATCTAATGAGGTATAGAGAAAAGGGTGCTCCAATATATTGTTGGTGGGAATTAAAAAAAAAAAAAAAAGAATTAGTTGTATATAGGAAATGAGTGTGAGTTAGGTTTCAGTGCCTAATGTAGGAATCCAGGGCATTGGAACCACCTCAGTCTAATGACCTCCCCATTTGATTATTTTAACAAACATCATTAGTATTCTAGAACCAACCTTTATATTTTAAAGCATATATATAGAATGCTCTCTCACATACACACACATACATGTGTGTACATATGTATACAAGTGTGCAAACATATACCCTTACATACATGTATACATTGTATAAGAGTGTGTGCAAATGTAAAATCTTAGATTTTATAGAAATGTCCTCAGTTCATCTTTACAGCCCTACTGTTGGATGTTCTTATTCTTGTCCTAATTCTAAAGAAGAGCAAATTGGGAGAAGATCCAGCATTCATCTGATTTAAAAAAAAGGGGACTGAAACAGAGAGCCAGGCCAGGAGATTCCCTGGCAAAAAAGCGCCATGAATCTCAGCGCTGCTGTTTCAGCCAGCGCAGTGGGTTGCCACACGGGAAATCACACAGATCCTGGCACCTTTTCAACAGGCGACTGGAACATCTGGGAGAGAGTCGACCATTCAACTAAAAAAAAAGACTCTGAGGCAGGGAGCCAGGTGATCAGGCTCGGCTGGTCCCACCACCACAAAAAATAAACAGCAATTGGAAACGCTCTGGGTTGAGAGTTTCACAGCAAGCACAGCTGAACCCGGGATGGTCCAGCTCTGTGGGGGAGGGGCGTCCACCATTACTGAGGCACTCCACCACTATGGAGGTAGTCTGCCATTGCTGAGGCAGCCTGCCATTGCCGAGGTAACACACCATTACAGAGAAAGTCTGCCATTACAAAGGTGGGCCACCATTGCTGAGGCAGTTCTAACAACACCCATATAAACAGGACTGCAGGGAAGTTCACATGGCGGCTGGGTGGAGCCACCAGCAGCTCAGCAAAGCCTCTGCAGGCAGACAGTGACTAGGCTGCCTCCTTGTGGGGCAGGGCAGCCCTGAAAAAAAAGGCAGCAGCACAACGGAAACTCATAAATAAAGCCCAACTCCCTGGGACAGAACACCTGGGAAAAAAAGGGGTTTATGAGTTCTGCTGCAGCAGACTTAAATGTACCTGCCAAGCAGCTCTGAATGAACAGCAGAGCTCACAGTTCAGCACTTGAGCTCCTATAAAGGACGGACTGTCTCCTCAAGTAGCTCCCTGACCCCCATATATCCAAAGAGTCACCTGATAAAGGAGAGCTCAGACTGACATTTGGCGGGTATCCTTCTGGGACAAAGATAGCAGAAGAAGAAATTGGTAGCAACCCTTACTGTTCTACAGCTGCTGCAGGGGATCCCCAGGCAAGCAGGGCCTGGAGTGGACCTCAGCAGTCCTACAGCAGAGAGGCCAGATTGTTAGAAGGAAAACTAAGAAACAGAAATAACTTCATCATCAACAAACAGGATGTCCACTCAGAGATCCAATCTGAAAGTCAGCAACTACAAAGATGACAGGTGGATAAATCCACAAAGATGGGAATAAACCAGTGCAAAAAGGATGAAAACACCCAAAACCAGAACACCTATCCTCCTACAAGGGATCACAACTCCTCACCAGCAAGGGAACAAGGCTGGATGAAGAATGAGTGTGATGAAATGACAGAATCAGGCTTCAGAAGGTGGGTGATAAGAAACTTCTGTGAGCTAAAAGAACATGTTCTAACCCAATGCAAAGAAACTAAGAACATTGAAAAAAGATTTGACGAAATGCTAATGAGAATGAACAACTTAGAGAGGAATATAAGTGAATTGATGGAGCTGAAAAATACAACACGAGAACTTCATGAAGCATGCACAAATTTCAACAACCGAATTGACCAAGCAGAAGAAAGGATATCAGAGTTCAAAGATCAATTCAATGAAATAAAATGAGAAGGCAAGATTAGAGAAAAAAGGGTAAAAAGTAATGAACAAAGTCTCCAAGAAATATGGGACTATGTGAAAAGACCTAATCTATGTTTGATAGGTGTACCTGAATGACATGAAGAGAATGAATCCAAGCTGGAAAATACTCTTCAGGCTAGTATTGAGGAAAACTTCCCCAACCTAGCAAGGCAGGCCAATATTCTAATCCCAGAAATACAGAGAACACCACAACGATATTCCGCAAGAAGAGCAACCCCAACGCACATAATCATCAGATTCACCAGGGTTGAAATGAAGGAGAAAATGCTAAGGGCAGCCAGAGAGAAAGGTCGGGTTACCCACAAAGGGAAGCCCATCAGACTCACAGCAGATCTCTCAGCAGAAACCCTACAAGCCAGAAGAGACTGGGGACCAATATTCAACATCCTTAAAGAAAAGAACATTCAACCCAGAATTTCATATCCAGCCAAACAAAGCTTCATAAGTGAAGGAAAAATAAAATCCTTTGCGAACAAGCAAGTACTCAGAGATTTCATCACCACTAGGCCTGCTTTACAAGAGCTCCTGAAAGAGGCACTACACATATAAAGGAACAACCAGTACTAGCCACTCCAAAAACATACCAAATGGTAAAGAGCATCAACACAATGAAGAATCTGCATCAACTAATGGGCAAAACAGCCAGCTAGCATCAAAATGGCAGTATCAAATTCACACATAACAATATTAACCCTAAACGTAAATGGACTAAATGCCCCAATCAAAAGACACAGACTGTAAATTGGATAAAAAGCCAAAACCTAAAATGCAATTAAAAAAATAATAATAATGAAGAAAATAATTAAGTAAATAAGAAAAAAAAAAAAAAGAAGAGCAAATTGAAGCCAAGAGATTTTAAGTGACACATCCAAGGCCACAAAACTGCTAAGTAAGCTGGGATATAAAACCAGGTATAGATGTCAAATGCAGCCACTCTTTCTCTGGTAGCACAGCTACCTGTTTGACTACAGTGGTTCTTGGATTACTGGCATCAAGAGAAGTCTGTGAACATGGGCAGATGACTAAGGAGGCACAGCCAAATATTGTAATTGAATATGTTAGTTGAGGAATATAGATCTTGATATGAAAGGGTCTCTTTTTCATTGAATTATAGATAATTTTCTATTATATGTGTAATTTCCTTTTTGATCCAGGAGATAAAGACTGTTTCTGAATTTTCAAAATGAGTATTTTAATTATCTTTTGATGTGTTTGATTTTACTGAATAATGATTATAAATAGAACTCATACAACCCCTTTTGGAAATTCATTGAGATTTTCTTGGTAATCCATTGCATGTATTTTTGGTAAGTAGTTCATAGAATTAGAGGACAAAACATACTGTGTAGCAGACAACTTTTTATAAATTAATAAGATCAAGTTCACTCATTACAGTATCCAATTATTCTATATCTGAACCAAAAGAAATGTATTAAAATCTCTAGCTATGATTGACTTGCTTCTAAAGGTTTTAGGCGTATTTTTAGAATGTTTTATTTGTTTATTTATTTTACTCCCAGGTTGCTTGATACAAACAGCTTAATGATTATGTTTTTGCCGGGCACGGTGGCTCAAGCCTGTAATCCCAGCACTTTGGGAGGCCGAGGCGGGTGGATCACGAGGTCAAGAGATCGAGACCATCCTGGTCAACATGGTGAAACCCCGTCTCTACTAAAAATACAAAAAATTAGCTGGGCATGGTGGCACGTGCCTGTAATCCCAGCTACTCGTCAGGCTGAGGCAGGAGAATTCCTGAACCCAGGAGGTGGAGGTTGCGGTGAGCCGAGATCGCGCCATTGCACCCCAGCCTGGGTAACAAGAGCGAAACTCCGTCTCAAAAAAAAAAAAAAAAAAATGATTATGTTTTTATGGGTCTATTGATGATACTATCACTGTCACAATTTAAGCTTTTCTGTCCTTGAATTCCACTTTATCTGATGTTAATGTTGGCTAATCCTGCTTCTTTTTTATTATAATATACTTACTGTATTTTTGCCCATCCGTTCATTTTCAACCTTGCTTTTTCACTTTTTATTGTTTTTGAATTTTTAAAATATTTCATTCTGTAATAATTACAAATTCACTGGACATTGCAAAGCTAGTACAGAAAGTCCCTTTTATCTTTCACCCAGTTACCATAATGTTTACATTTATCTGATTAAGATTAGGAAAGAAGTTGACATTGGCACATGTGTCTGTGCCATTTTATCCCATGTAAAGATCATGTTGCCACCAGATCATTCAAACAACCCCAAGGCACATAATTGTCAGATTCACCAGGGTTGAAATGAAGGCAAAAAATGCTAAGGGCAGCCAGAGAGAAAGGTCAGGTTACCCACAAATGGAAGCCCATCAGATTCACAGTGATCTCTTGACAGAAACCGTACAAGCCAGAAGAAAGTGGGGGCTATTTTTCAACATCCTAAGAGAAAAGATTTTTCAACCCAGAATTTCATATCCAGCCAAACTAAGCTTCATAAGTGAAGGAGAAACAAAATCCTTTACAGACAAGCAACTGCTGAGAGATTTCATCACCACCAGGCCTGCCCTACAAGAGCTCCTGAAGGAAGCACTAAACAAGGAAAGGAACAACTAGTACCAGCCACTGCAAAAACATACCAAACTGTAAAGACCATTGACATTATGAAGAAACTGTGTCAACTAACGGGCAAAACAACCAACTAGCATAAAAATGGCAGGATTGAATTCACACATAACAATATTAACCTTAAATGTAAATGGGCTAAAAGACACAGGCTAGCAAATTGGATAAAAAGTCAAGACCCATAGGTGTGCTGTATTCAAGAAACCCTTCTCACATGCAAAGACACACATAGACTCAAAATAATGGGATGGAGGAAGATTTACCAAGCAAATGGAGAGCAAAAGAAAGCAGGGATTGCAATCCTAGTCTCTGATAAAACAGACTTTAAACTAACAAAGATCAAAAGAGAAAAAGAAGGGCTTTATATAATGGTAAAGGGATTAATACAACAAGAAGAACTAACTATCCTAAATATCTATGCACCCAATACAGGAGCACCCAGACACATAAAGCAAGTTCCTAATGATCTACAAAGAGACTTAGATTCTCACACAATAATAGTGGGAGACTTTAACACCCCACTGTCAATACTAGATAGATCAACAAGACAGAAAATTAACAAGGATATCCAGGACTTGAGCTCAGATCTGGACCAAGCAGACCTAATAGACATCTACAAAACTCTCCACCCCAAAACCACAGAATATACATTATTCTCAGCACCACATCACACTTATTCTAAAGTTGACCACATAATTTGAAGTAAAACACTCCTCAGCAAATGCAAAAGAATGGAAATCATAAACAGTCTCTCAGACCACAGTGCACTCCAATTAGAACTCAGGATTAAGAAACTCACTCAAAACCACACAACTACATAAAAACTGAAAAACCTGCTCCTGAATGACTACTGGATAAATAATCAAATGAAGGCAGAAATAAAGATATTTTTCAAAACCAATGAGAACAAAGACACAATGTACTAGAATCTCTGGGACACATTCAAAGCAGTGTCCAGAGGGAAATTTGTGTACTAAATGCCCACTAGAGAAGCGAGGAAAGATATAAAATTGACACTCTAACGTCATGATTAAAAGAATTAAAGGAACAAGATCAAACAAATTCAATAGCCAGCAGAAGGCAAGAAATAACTAAGATCAAAGCAAAAATGAAGGAGATAGAGACACAAAAAACTCTTCAAAAAATCAATAAATCCAGGAGTTGGTTTTTTGAAAAGATCAATGAAATAGATAGACTGCTAGCCAGACTAACAAAAAGGGAGAAGATTCAAATAGATGCAATAAAAAATGATAAAGGGGATATTACCGCTGATCCCACAGAAGCACAAACTGCCATCAGAGATTACTATAAACACCTCTATGCAAACAAACCAGTAAATCTAGAAGAAATGGTTAAATTCCTGGACACTTACAACCTCCCAAGACTAAATCAGGAAGAAGTTGAATCCCTGAATAGACCAATAACAAGGTCTGAAGTTGAGGTAGCCATTAATAGCCTACCAACCAAAAAAAGTCCAGGACCAGAGAAGTTCACAGCCGAATTGTACAAGAGGTGCAAAGAGGATCTGGTGCCATTCCTTCTGAAACTATTCCAAATAATACAAAAAAAGGGAATTCTCCATAACTCATTTTATGAGACCAACATCACCCTGATACCAAAACCTGACAGAGACACAACTAAAAAATAAAATTTCAGGCCAATATCCATGATGAACATTGATGCAAATATCTTCATTAAAATACTGGCAAACCGATTGCAACAGCACATCAAAAAGCTCAGCCATCATGATCAAGTAGGCCTCATCCCAGAGATGCAAGGCTGGTTTAACATACACAAATCTGTAAATGTAATCCACCACATAAGCAGAACCAAAGACAAAAACCACATGACTATTTCAATAGATGCAGAGAAGGCCTTTGACAAAATTCAACAGCCCTTTATGCTAAAAAAAACTCAATAAACTAGGTATTGATGGAACATATCTCAAAATAAGAGCTATTTATGACAAACCCACAGCCAATATCATGCTGAATGGGCAAAAGCTGGAAGTATACCCTTTGAAAACTGGCACAAGACAAGAATGCCCTCTCTCATCACTCCTATTCAACATAGTACTGGAAGTTTTGGATAGGGCCATCAGGCAAGAGAAAGAAATAAAAGGTATTCAAATAGGAAGAGAGGATGTCAAATTGTCCCTGTTTGCAGATGACATGATTGTATATTTAGAAAACCCCATTGTCTCAGCCGAAAATCTCCTTAAGCTGATAAGCAACTTCAGCAAAGTCTCAAGATACAAAATCAATGTGCAAAAATCACAAGCATTCCTATACACCAATAACAGACAAACAGAGAGCCAAATCATGAGTGCCTCCCATTCACAATTTCTACAAAGAGAATAAAATACCTAGGAATACAACTAACAAGGGATGTGAAAGACTTCTTCAAGGATAACTACAAACCACTGCTCAAGGAAATAAGAGTGGACATAAAAAGTTGGAAAAGCATTCCATGCTCATGGTTAGGAAGAATCAATATCATGAGAGTGGTCATACTGTCCAAAGTAATTTATAGATTCAATGTTGTCCCCATCAAGCTACCAGTGACTTCCTTCACAAAATTGGAAAAAAACACCTTAAACTTCATATGGAACCAAAAAGGAGCCTGCATAGCCAAGACAATCCTAAGGAAAAAAAAAAAAAAAAAAAGAAAACAAAGCTGGAGGCATCAAGCTACCTGACTTCAAACTGTATTACAAGGCTACTATAATCAAAACAGCATGGTACTGGTGCCGAAACAGAGGTATAGACCAACAGAACAGAAGGGAGGTCTCAGAAGGAATGCCACACACCTACAATCATCTGATCTTTGACAAATCTGACAAAAACAAGCAACAGAAAAAGGATTTCCTATTTAATCAATGGTGTTGGGAAAACTGGCTAGCCATGTGCGGAAAGCTGAAACTGAATCCCTTCCTTACACCTTATACAAAAATTAACTATAGATGTGTAAGGTTTGTTCTTGCTGAGTTTAAAAGGAAAGAAACTGAGGCCAGCACAAGAAGATCCAATGCGAAGGAACTTATTCAGGCTCCTGGGTGAGGTTCTGCGGTCCAACAGGAGGGGCTGGACAAGTCGCGTGGACTCCTCTCAGACGTGGGGTTTTATGGGGAGTGAAACAGCTTGATTGGTTGTGGGAGAGCAGGACTGCTATTGGGTAAGTTACAAGCCTTGACCTAGGACTTGGCTTGTTGTTGGTTGGAATTACTCGGCTGCTATTCATTGTTAAGACTTAGCTGCTATTGGTTGTTAAGACTCGGCTGCTATTGGTTGTTAAAACTCAGCTGCTATTGGTCAATAGGGCTTGACCGCTATTGGTTAACAAGAGGCTATGGTTACAGCACCTTGTTTGCAGGGAGGTGCTTTAAGAGAGGGTCAGGCTGTGCGAGCATGGGAGAAGGGAACAAGCCTGAGCATGTCTGAGCTTGCCCGAGCTCATCTGGGCTTGTCCGAGCTTTTGAAAAAGAAGGGGGGGGGGGGGTTGTGCGTCCGAGCTCCTGGTGAGGCAACTGGCCTTACAAGATGGATTAAAGATTTCAACATGAGGTCTAACACCATAAAACTCTAGAAGAAAACCTAGGAAGTACCATCCAGGACATAGGCATAGGCTAGGACTTCATGACTAAGACATCAAAAGCAATGGCAACAAAAGCCAAAATAGACAAGGGGGATCTCATTAAACTTAAGAGATTCTGCATAGCAAAAGAAACTATTAATAGAGTGAATCAGCAACCAAAGAATGGGAAAAAATTTTTGCAATCTACCCATCAAAGGGCTAATATCCAGAATCTATGGAGAACTTAAACAAATTTACAAGAAAAAAACAAACAACTCCATCAAAAAGTGGGCAAAGGATATGAACACACACTTTTCAAAAGAAGACATTTATGCAGCCAACAAACATATGAAAAAAAGCTCATCATCACTGGTCATTAGAGAAATGCAAATCGAAACCACATTGAGATACCACCTCATATCAGTTAGAGTGGCAATCATTAAAAAATCAGGAGGCAACAGATGCTGGAGAGGATGTGGAGAAATAGGAACACTTTTACACTGTTGGTGGGAGTGTAAATTAATTCAACCATTGTGGAAGATAGTGTGGCAATTCCTCAAGGATCTAGAACTAGAAATACTATTTGATTCAGCAATCCCATTACTGGGTATATACCCAAAGGATTATAAAACATTCAATTATAAAGACACATGCACACATATGTTTATTGTGGCATTGTTCACAATAGCAATGACTTGGAACCAACCCAAATGCCCACCAATGATAGACTGGATAAAGAAAATGTGGCACATATGCACCATGGAATACTATGCAGCCATAAGAAAAGAGGAGTTCATGTCCTTTGCAGGGACATGGATGAAACTGGAAATCATCATTCTGAGCAAACTGACACAAGAATAGAAAACCAAACACCGAATGCTCTCACTCATAAATGGGTGTTGAACAATGAGAACACATGGACACAGGGAGGGGAACATCACACAATGGGGCCTGGGGGGTGGAGGGCTAGAGGAGGAATAGCAGAGAGTGGGCGGATTGGGGAGGGATAGCATTAGGAGAAATACCTAATGTAGATGAGGGGGTGATGGATGCAGCAAACCACTACTATGGCACGTGTATACCTTTGTAACAAACCTGCATGATCTGCACATGTACCCAAGAACTTAAAGTATAATAAATAAATTTTTAAAAAAGACACAGTTCATCCCCACAAAGCCGTCAAATTACCTCCATTCCCCTCTGCCTCACCATCCCTAACCCCTGGAAACTACGAATCTGTTTTCCATCTCTATAATTTTGTTATTTCAAGAATGTTATGTAAATCGAATCCTACACTATGTGCCCTTTTTGGATTGGCTCTTTCCACTCTACCCTGCCAATCCATCTGGGCCATGTGTGTATCAATAATTCATTTTTTTTATTGTTGAGTAGCATTCCACAGAATAGGGGTTCCACAGTATATCCATTCACCTGTTGAAGGACATCTGGATTGCTTCCAGTTTTTGGCTATTGCAAATAAAGCTGATCACAGAGCGTACTTACACAAAACCAGATGGTACAGCCTACATGGCAAATAGGATACATGGCATAGCCTATTGCTCTTCAGCTACGCATCTGTATAGCACAGGACTGTACTGAATACTGCCGGCAATATTTGTAATAGTCAATTGTACTCCTGGGCATTTACTCCCCATAATGAAATCTCATGTTCATGCAAAAACCTGCACATTTGCATGGACATAAGAGTTCATTTTGGGGGGTAAATGGACATAAGATTTTATTATGGGGGACAAATACCCAGGAGTACAATTTCTGGGTTGTATGGTTAGAGTCTATTTGGTTTTTAAAGAAACTGCCAAACTATTTTCTACAGTGGTTGAACCATTTTACATTTTCACTAGCAGTGTATGAGATAGCCAGTTTCTCCACATCTGTACCAATACTTGGTATTGTTAATATTAGTTGTTCTCAGAGATGCATAGTTAATTATGGCCTTAATTTGCTTTTTCTCAAATGGCTAGTGATGTTGAATATATTTCCACATAACTATAATTACTGTACCTTTTCTTTGTTTAGAAATGTTTAGATACACAAAACTTACCATTGTGTTACAATTGCCCACAGTATTCAGTACAGTCCCATGCTGGACAGATTTGTAGCCTAGAAATAATAACAGACTATGCCATACAGCCTAGTGTCAAGTTCTTTAAAAACTAAATAATAAAATATTAAAAACATAATAAAATCTTATGTACCTTTACCCACAAAATGAACTCTTATATCCACGCAAATGTGTAGGTTTTTGCATGAACATGAGATTTCATTATGGGGAATAAATGCCCAGGAGTACAATTGGCTATGGCAAATACTGCCGGCGGTATTCAGTACAGTCCCATGCTGCACAGATGCGTAGCTGAAGAGCAATAGGCTATGCCATGTATCCTATTTGCCACATAGGCTGTACCATCTGGTTTTGTGTAAGTACACTCTGTGATCTTTGCACATGATGAAAACTCCTTGAATGATGAATTTTTCAGAATGTATCCCCATCATTAAGTGATGCATGACTTTATATCATCTTGCTGAAATCCAGTTTATTGATTTTTTTTTCTTTAATGGATTGTGCTTTTGGTATCATGTCTAAGAACTCTTCACAAAGCTCTAAGTCCTAACGTTTCTCTCCCATGTTACCTTCTAAAATTTTATAGTTTTATATTTTACGTTGAAATCTATAGTGCCTTTTGAGTTAATTTTGTATAAGGTGTGAAGTTTGGGTTGAGTTTAATGTTTTCGCCTATGGATGCCAAATTGCTCTAGCAGCGTTTGCTGCAAAGACCATCCTCCCTCCATTGAGATGCTTTTTAGTTTTCTCAAGAATGTATTGGCTGTATTTCATGAGACTGTTTTGGGGCACTTTATCCTGCTCCATTGATCTGTGGATCTGGCCCTTTGATGATACAAGACATTCTTGAGTAATAAAGCTGTATTACATGTAGAGTAATTTCTTCCCTTATTTTTCTTCTTCTTTTTCAATATTGTTTTAGTTATGCTAGATCCTTTGCCTTTCATATAAGCTTGTCACTACAAAAAATCATGTTAGGATTTTGAAAGGAATTTCGTTAAACCTATTCATCAATTTGCAGAAGAATTAACATCATCACTACATTGAGTCTTCCCATCCATGAGCAGAGTATGCCTCTCCATTTGTGTAGATCATTTTTTATTCTTTCATCAGCATTTCGTCATTTTCAGCACTAAGTCCTGTGAATGTTTTGTTAGATTTTCATCTAAGTATTTTATTTTTGGAGGTGTTATGATACATTGTATTGCATTTGTAACTTTGGCTTCCACGTGTTCCTTGCTAGCAAATACCAATACAATTTATTTTTGCGTATTGATCTTTTATTCTGTGACCTTGCTGAACTTACTTATTCCAGGTTTGTTTGTTAATTTATTGGGACTTTCTATGTAGACTATTATGTCATGTCCCACTACTGAAAGTTTTCCTTTCCAATCTATGTGCGTTTTACTTTCTTTTCATTCTTCACTGTGCTGGCTGGACTTTCCAGTACCATGCTGAGTGACAGCAGTGAGAGTGGACATCCTTGTCTTGTTCTAGAGCTTAGGTGCAAGCACTTGGTGTTTCACTGTTAACTAATGTAACTATCGATATTTTGTAGATGTTCTTTATTTCTAAACTTCCAGTTCTGAGTGGTGTCCTACTGTGAATCATTTTTTTAATCAATTAAACTCTGTTAAATTTAACCTTTTTTTTTTTAACAGTTATATCTGAAGTGAGTCTTTTTGTTTGTTTTTTAGAGTGTATAGTTGGGTCATATTTTTGGTTTAATCCACCCTGTCAATCTCTGTTTCTGTTGTTCATTTGGTGTATTTAGACCATTTACATGTACAATAGTTATTGATCTATTATTCAATCAATATAAAATAATATTGACATTACCATTTTATTTCTCATTTTCTGATTATCCTGATTTTCTGCTTGTCTTTATGTTTTTTTTTTTTAACTTCCTGTGGGTGAGTTGAATATTTTCAGAATTCCATTTTGACTTATCTTTAGTGTTTTCCAATGTATCTCCTTGCATTTTTTTTTTAGCAATTGCTTATGTAAATTATATGTATATAACTTGTCACAATCCACTTGGGTTGACATTGCAGCAATCTGAGTGGATTACCTATTCTTACCCTCCTTTACTTTCCCCCATTCTTAATATAATCATCTTAAATATTTCCTCTACATGCGTCGAGAGCCATACAGACATTATTACAAATTTTTCTCCAACTGTCAAACACACATTTGGAAATTCAAGAGGAGTAAAGTCTGTTGAATTTACCCATCGTTCTGCTCTTTCTGTTGTTCTTCCTTCCTTCCTGATGTTCCTGTGTCTTTCTTTTATGAATTCCTTTCTGTTTAAGGATCTCCCTTTAGGCATTCTTTTACAGTTGGTCTACTGGTGACAGATTCTCTTGTTTTAACTTTATCTGAGAATGTCTTGATTCTCTTATCCCTTGAATGATATTTTCACTGAATATAGAATTCTGAACTGACAGCTCTTTTCTTTCAGCACTTGAAAAACGTGCCACTTCCCTCTTGCCCCTGTGGTTTCTGCAGAGAAATCTTCTGTTCTTTGAGATGTTTTCACCCTGCAGTTAAGTCATTCTTTCCCTCTGACTACTTTCAAAAATTTTTCCTTGTCTTTAGTTTTCAGAAATTTGACTATGATATATTTTAGTATGATTTTCTTTGGTTTCATTCTGTTTGTGGTTTGCTCAGCTTCTTGAATATGCACATATATATATATATATATATATTTCCAAATCTGGAAATTTTCTGACATTATATTTTGAACACTTTTTCAGCCCCCACTCCCTTTTACCTTTCCTTTGGAGACTTCAGTGACACAAATGTTAGACCCTTAGTTATAGTTCCACATGGCCCTGAGTTTATATATAAAATACATCAAGTATATATATGTTAAATATAAATGTATATCTTTAATGTCTCTTCCTTCTGTTTTCTTTCTTTTGTTGGGTATATTCTATCAAGTTTACTGATTCTTTCCTCTGTTTCCTTGATTCTGCTACTGAGTCCATCCCCTGAGATTTGTTTCTGCTTTTACATTTTTTTAATTCTAAAATTTCTACTTTGTGCTTGTTCTTCTTGTTCATATCTTTTATTTCTTTGCTATAGTTTTCTTTCTTCTTTCTTTCTTTCTTTCTTTTTTTTTCTTTCTCTTTCTTTCTTTCTCTCTCTTTCTCTCTCTCTCTCTTTCTTTCTTTCTTCTTTCTTTCTTTCTCTTTCTTTTGAGACAGAGTCTTGCTCTGTCACCCAGGCTGGAGTGCAGTGGTGCAATCTCAGCTCACTGCAACCTCCGCCTCCCAGGTTCAAGCAATTCTCCTGTCTCAGCCTCCTGAGTAGCTGGGATTACAGCATGCACCACCATGCCTGGCTAATTTTTCTGTATTTTTAGTAGAGACTGGGTTTCACCACATTGGCCAGGCTGGTCTTGAACTCCTGACCTTGTGATTTGCCTGCCTAGGCCTCCCAAAGTGCTGGGATCAAAGGCGTGAGCCACCATGCCAGGCCTCTTTGCTATAATTTTCTATTCTTTTCCAAACATCTTCATCATTGCTCTTTGAAACATTTTTGTGGTGGCTGCTTTGAAATCCTTGTCGGCAATATTCCAACATCTGTGTATCTTTATGTTGTCATTTGTTGATCATCTTTTCTCATTCAAGTTGAGATCTTCTTGGATCTTGTTATATTTAATTGAATCCTGGACACTTTAGCTATTATGTTGTAAGACTCTGGATACTGATTAAATCTTGTGTTTTAGCAGGTCTCCTCTGATGACATCTTAGCCATGAGTGGAAAGGGTGTCTCTTTACCACTGGGTGGACATTGAAGTTGAGGCTCCTGACAAGGTGTCCAGAGACGTTATGGGAGGTGGGAAAGAACTTATTACTGCTCAGCAAAGATGATATTCCAGCCTCCACACTTAGTCTTCTGGACTTAGGCAAACTTGGACAGGTTTGAGGGACCCCCTTACTCTCTAGCAAGAGTGAAAGTGCAGGCTGTCCACTCAGCCTTTGCTGGTGGGATAAAAGTGGTGCTACAGGTTTTTTTCTGTGGTGTTCTGCTGAAGTAGAGTGGTTTATTATCTAAAACTTGTCTGTCTTTTGAGGTTGTCCACTTCCTGGTCCTTTGGCTAAAGAAAACAGCTTTTTCTTGTGGAGGGTTGGGGAGTGCTATTTTTGTCTGTATCTGTTGGCATTTCCTGGTCATTACCTTCTCTAATACCTAGTATGGGATATATAAGACCAGAAGAAAATCCACACAACTCACTGTCACATCATTTGTTGGATTCTGAGTTTCCTAACTGGACTTCTTTTCTATTTACTTTTCAGACTTCTAATTTTTAAAAATGAAGTCCAGATTTTTAACTGTACTCAGCAAGAGGCATAGTAATATGTACAGCTATTCCCTCTTGGTGGAGCGGCTATAATTTTGTTTTTAATGTGTTTCTCTTAAATAGTTTACTGCTCAGTTTTGCTTTTACCCTAACTGAATTTCTTTACATTTGAGTGAGGAAATTCAGCCCATTTACTCCAAATCGTGCCACAAAGCAATTAATTTCTTCCATTTTGTTTACTACTTTGTGTTTTGCAGTGATTACCTTTTCTTTTTTAGTTTGTTGATTTAATCAAGTAAAGTTTTATCTTTCTTCCCTGTGCCCCAGTGTCGTTAACTTGGATGGTCTATTATGCTTCTCTATTGCATTTGGAGTGGCTTCCTAGGTGGCCCACGGCTACTAGGTATAGAGCTCCCTTGATCCCCTGTCCATATGTTGAGGTTCTGGGAGAGTATACAGTAGAAACACAAAAGCTGCAGATTCTCAGTCTGTTCTTTGAAGCCAATTTACATGCTTATACTTCTCTAAAAGAGCATCAGAAAACTAAGCCGTAGAGGAAGGACCAAGAGGTGAGGGACCACACTGACTTTAGGGCTATCTGAATGCAGCCGTCTTCTGTGGGTGACATGACAATCCCAGGGAAGTTACGACCCTGAAACCTTACACTGTCATCTTCTGATTCTGTTCCACATTACATGAGCCCACCGGCCACAGCCCAAAGGGGGCCTGGAGAGTCCACTCTGGGCAGGGAAAATAATCTCAAAGAAGTCCCTCTTGTCTTCAGCTGGCTCTTCTTAAAAGGTGACACGAGGGCATGACCTGGAATCTCAAAGCATCTCAACTGTCTGTCTTTTGGGCGCAGGCCTTCCTTATCCATCATACTATTTTGGTGAATGAAGATGAAGTGTCTGGATCTGGAGCCACCTGGATTGACAGGATTTTGGGTTAATTGTCTCCACCTGGAACTTGTCTATCATTACGGTTATCTTCTAAAGTCCCCTTATGTTTTAGCCATAGTTGGTGCAGAGAAGCAGAGTTGAGGAAAACATTTATTTATTTCTGAAGCAGAAGCACATCCTGAAAGGCCTCATGAGTTCAGGTAGTCACTCAACTTAGGTCAGGACATGGGAGGATGAACCTTATGTGTGTCCCATCAGACTCTGAACACTTGCTTAGCCTTTCTATGCCTCAGTGTTCCCCTCAAGAATTTATTTGATTTTGTTTTTGAGATAGGGTCTTGCTATGTTGCCCAGGATGATCTCAAACTCCTGGGCTCAAGTTATCCTCAGTACTCAAGTATCTGGAACTATAGGTGGCATTCTTTTTTTTTCTCTTTCTTATGATTTTTTTTTCCTTTTTAAATTTTTTATTATTATACTTTAAGTTCTGGGGTACATGTGCAGATCGTGCAGGTTTGTTACATAGGTATACATGTGCCACGGTGGTTTACTGCATTCATTTTCCCCCCTTAATCTATATTAGGTAGTTCTCCTAATGTTATCCCTCCCCAGTCCCCCTACCCCCTGCTATCCCTCCTTTAGCACCCCCCACCACAGGCTCCAGTGTGTAATGTTCCCCTCCCTGTGTCCATGTGTTCTCAATGTTCAACACCCACTTATGAGTGAGAACATGCGGTGTTTGGTTTTCTGTTCTTGTGTCAGTTTGCTGAGAATGATGGTTTCCAGCTTCATCCATGTCTCTGCAAAGGACATGAACTCGTCCCTTTTTATGGCTGCATAGTATTCCATGGTGTATATGTGCCACATTTTCTTTATTCAGTCTATCATTGAAGGGCATTTGGGTTGGTTCCAAGTTATTGCTACTGTAAACAGTGCTACAATAAACATACGTGTGCATGTGTCTTTTAATTGAATGTTTTATAATCCTTTGGGTATATACCCAGTAATGGGATTGCCAGTCAAATAATATTTCTAATTCCAGATCCTTGAGGAATTGCCACATTGTCTCCCTCAATGGTTGAACTAATTTACACTCCCACCAACAGTGTAACAGCATTCCTATTTCTCCACATCCTCTCCAGCATTTGTCTCCTGATTTTTTAATGAATGTCATTCTAACTGGCATGATATGGTATCTCAATGTGGTTTTGATTTGCATTTGTCTAATGATCATTCTTATTTTTAGGAGTCATAATATAAAGAAATAAATTAGATAAATGTGAAGTATATCGGGTGATGATAAGTGTTAACAGAATAGCAAGTCAGGAAATGAGATATGGAGGAGGTTGGAGGGGGCTGAAGTTTAAACAGGTTGCTCAGAGAACTCCTCATCGAGAAGAGGGCATTGAGCAAGGGTCTGAAGGAGGTGCGGCAGGAAGCCCCGTGGATGGCTGGGCCAAGGGTGTTCATGGTAGGAGAAACAGCCGACATCAACTCCCTGAGCTGGGGCATTCCTGGGTGTCAGAGGTTCAGAAAGGAGACAACTCGCTGAAGCAAAGTGTGCAAGGAGCAGATGGTAGAAAATGAGTGAGGGAGGTGGTGGGATGGAGGCCTGGGATGGAGTGCGGAGGGCACACTGGGATGGAGACCTTACTAGAAGTTGTAAGTACATTGACATTGTGCATCTTATGAGAAACCACTGAGACTTTTGAGTAGCAGGTGATGTGACCCATTTTTGTATTAAGTTCACTCTGGGATTCTGTAGGGTGTGGAGTTTACAGGGGCAAGTGTGGAATCAAAGACAACAGTGAGGAGGCTACTGCAGAAGGTGACAGGAAGGTGCCAGGGTACAGGTGGCAATGAGTGGCCAGGCTTGGGAAGCATTTGGAAATAGAAATGGAAGGCTCTGCTGATGGATTGTGTGGCGTGTGAAACAGAAGAGTAAAACAGGGCTCTGGGTGTTTGGCTGAGCAAGTAGAAACTCACAGTAGAAACTGGTAAATCCAAATTTCTTAATTTCTTGAACAATTGGAAGACCCGACATCAATGGGCCCAAATTTTTGCATAACAGCAATTTACTAGAGGTGAGGCCATGCTTTCTTTCAGAAGAGCGCAAATGCCCTCCAATTTGCCACAGTCTCCACCATCCCCTGCTGCACTCATGTTGCCTGCCAGGTCCCTGCAATCATTTTATTGTGTAGCTATTGTGTTTCAGATGCTATACTAGACACTTCCATATGTTCCTATACTTAAGAACACATGAAGAGAACAAGAAGAGTTCCTGTTGTGAGCACTGTGTTCCTAGAGCCACCCAGCAGAGGTGGTTGTGAGTGATGAAAAGAGAAAACCATGTGTCCAGGGTTCTGCTCTTTCCCATGACCTAGCCTTTCCTATCCTCCTCCATTCCCTTCCTTACAGTCTGGGAGCCCCAGGTGTAACTCATGCATTTTCTGGGCCACCGTGTAGTACCTACTCTTCCCTGTCTCTCCTGATGCCTGTGATCTGTCCCATCATGTCAAACAGCTGAATCAACGTTGCTCATGCCTCCTGCTTACCATGTCTCCTCCCGTTCAGTAGCATACGTATCAACTACACTTTTAACCATAACTTTTAATTATCTTTTATTTGGAGAATGATGTGTGCTCATCAAAGAGAAATTGGGGGAAAGTTAATAAAGAATGAAGAAGAAAAAAGTCACTTCAACCTAGAACTAGCCCACTTAACATGCTGGTGTCAAGGATGAACATACATATATACAGGTTTGCATGTTTTGGGATCAATTTGAAGCAATATGAGTGTTAGTTACAGTTTTGGAACTGTAACAAAAGTGCACATAGTTATTTGTTATGACCTCCCTGTGTTTCTTGCCATCATAGGTTGGGAAGATGTTTACATCTCATTGAACATTCTTTGGGATCATACTTTTAATGGCTGCACAATGCTGCCTTGTATGAACGTGTGATGTTTCACTTAGCCATTGGTGGTAGTCAGTGCTGCAGGTTCTCCGTACCATTTCCTCTCTCTGAGCACTTGGTAAGTCTGCATTTCCAAATCTCCCTTGCGGTTTGAGTTCTGGACCATAGTTGTGGACAGAAGTTATGGATGCCCCTTCTGTGCCTGGCATATCTGTCCCCACAGCAGCAGCTGTCAGTGGCAGAACCACAGGTTGGGAGCAGCCTGGACCTAAGAGTCACTGCTTGGGAGAAATCTGCTTGGAGATACTCAAACCACATCAGACATTAAGTGAGAAATAAACCTTTGTGTGTTGAGTACTGGAATTTTGACATTTACTCATTATTCCTGCATAGCTTAGCATACAGTCGCCACTCTAGTTATGTCTATGAGTTTGTTTTCAATTTATATTTTTAAAATAGAGCTTCAGTACACCTATTAAAGTATATATCTTTGTTTTACATCTCTGACTACTTTCCTCAAAAATATTCTGCTTTTGGGAAAATGGGTACGAATGCACGCATCCCCCTCTCTTCTCTCCGCCCACAAAGTACTGAATGAGAGTAACTATCGGATCTTGGCCTCATCAAAATTGTTCATTATTCTGAAAAAACGTTTGCTGATTTTATAGATAGCAAATAGCATCTCATTATGTGAATTTGCATTTTTGATTTCTAATAAGGTTGAAAACATTCTTTCCTAAGGTCTTTCCAGAAAAGAGTGTGGGTGTGACAAGAAAGCTGAAGCTGCCCCATGAGCATATCCCCACCTCTGCTTCCATGAGTCTTCTGGCTCTATACGTCTTCTTTGATTGAGCCCTACCCATGAAGAAAGGTGCCTTTTGCATCTGTCTTACAGTTAATTGCCTTTTTAGTAGCCTGGATGAGGATGGCTGTGTCTATACAGAAATGAAGACACTGATTCTTTCCATTTCATGTGTCTTTAGAACAAAGAGCATCCTCCTGGCTTTCCAGGGAGAAGTGGGTACCAAATCTGAAAAGGTTGCATGGACTCTTACTGATGATACAAGGAACTCATGGTCCAGGACAAATATATACATCACAACAGATCCTGTGTTGCAAAACGTTCAACCAAAGGGTTGCAGGAGTATAGAGAATGGGGACCATTCTGCCTGGGTGGGGCTGGAACACTCAAGTAGGATTTTGAAGGTGATATTCAAAATGACATCAGAGTTTGATCTTTGGTCTTGGGTCCCAGGCTGGGCCTTGTCTTCCATGGACAAGCCTCACGGCAGCCCCTCTAATGGGATATGCAAGCCAGGTTTTCCTGTGCTGAAAGGTGATCAAATCGGACAAATTGTAAATCCACAGCCCTTGTTTTGTCAGCATGTATATTTTTATAGAAGGGAGCAAATCTTTGACGAGCTGGCCAGATAATCATCTCTGCTTTTCCTTACTTCTTTGGAGCTGTGAAAGAACGCCCTAGGCAGGGACCTGGTTTTAATCACCTTTGATTAACACAGAAGCTTTTGAAAGCAAAGGTGCTTTCTGTAAACTGTAGCAAGATCCAGAGGCATTAACATTTCAGATCTTTCCTCAGTATATGAAATGTCTAAAGCAGATTCAAGGTATCAAGCCCATAGAGACAAAATCACTGCGTGGGGAGTTACTTTAATGCCTCTGACTCATTTCTCAAAGAAAGTTTTTGGCTTTTTATTATTATTTTTTTCAGTCTTGAAAAATTGCAGGCCATACAAAGCTGGAGCCTTCTGGGTCCAGGGAATGTTTCAGCTTGCCTTTTATTTAGTGCAAAAGGAAGGTTTTTAGGTGAGATTGAGAGAAGCCAGAGGAAGCCTTGGGAATGGACCCAGAAATGATTAAAAGGTTGGAAATATCCAGCCTCAAAGAAAAGGCAAGAGGGTTTGGGGGACTTCACTGGGGACCATGGGTAAAGTTACTTTCTGCCCTTAAGAAAATTCAGAGTTAAAACATAGCATTCCCCTTACCCAGGGATTCTATTATGGGCTGCATGGTTTGGCTGGGGATATAGGAGCCCTGAGGCACACAGACAATGGGTAAGGTCTTTAAAACTAGGACTGATAACCATCCTTTGGCCTGGTTTAAGAGGGAATCTGCTTTAAAGTCTCTATTGCTGAGCTGATACTGGGCTTCTGGGGATGAGACTCAGGAAGAAAGGAAAGAAAAGAACAATAGGGCAAATGCTTGTGATATTTGCTTCCAGAAGTCTTAACTTGGAGCATAAATCTCTGGCTGCAATGAATCTGAGTGGATATTGAGAGAAATAGGCTATGGGATGGCCTGGATAGGAAGGCGACGGTGAGTCTGCTCTTTCCAGTGTTTCTCAAAGTCAGGCAGGACCAGGCACATGTCCATGGATGAGCTTCCAGCTTTCTCTTCTCTCATTTCAGAGGAAGGGGCTCCCACTGGAAAATGCAGCCATGGCTAAGTGTACATCTTTGGCTTGGCCTCCCAGACCTCCCCAAACCCTGATGTTCCTTGGGTATGGGGTCCTGTCTGGGGATCCTGCCTTTTAATTTCCCTGTAGGTTGATCAATTTTGCTGGGTCCAGGGGATTCTGCAACAGCCAGCCCACTCAGGATTGCTCAGGAAAGTCAATTCACAACCTTCAGCTTCCCACACAACAAAGCTCTTCCCTTTAAACCAAAGCATGGCCAGGGCTACTCCATGGTGAGGAGTAGGAGAGCAAGGTCGAAGACAGGAGTCCACGAGCACTGCAGAGGACATGGGCACCTCGGTGCTTCATCTGTGTGTGGTCTTGCCAGGAGAATCACATCACATTCAGAAAGAGAGCAAGGGGGAAAAGAGGAGGCCCACCCAGGACTCCTCTCTCTGGACATCAGGCTTCAGATGTGATGTCTCCCTCTGTGACATCACACTCACAGACAATACTTCCTATTCGGTCATATTTCTTGTGAGTAAGAAATGAAAACAGACAGCAAGTGTAGATGCTGTGTAATAAATTTGATTGTGGAAACTGAAAGATGGAGAGGGCTAGATAGACAGTTTGGGGAAATTGCTGGGTGGAGGTTTCTGGTTGCAGTTTAGAGAGAGATGTGAGAGTGCTCGTAGGCTAATGCATTGGAAAGATTCAGCTGAGAGGAAGAGGTTTGGATAAGGAGGGAGAAAGGATCATCATTAAGATATTGTTTCTGAGAAGATGGAGTGGATGGGTTTTGAAGCTGAAGGGGAGGCCTGAGCCAGATATGGGGGCATGAGATGGACATAGAGGTTGGAAAGTCTCACAGGAAGTTAACGATGTTCCCTTCCAATGGTTTCCCTGTTCTCAACAGAGCAGGAGAAGAGGCCAGCCTTCTGGAGCAAGGGGAGAGGAGTCCAGAGGACTGAGGCACATGGTTTTCATAGTTTCAGAAGAAAGGAAAGCCATCATGAAGCCGTGGGAAAGGCCCTGTGAGCTGCACCTTCTCATACACGTGGACAGTCCATATCACCATGGCTCTGGCATCATGAGTAAAAGAAGAAGTGGCAATAACTCTGTGGTCTTTTCTTCACTTTATAGAAAAGTCTTCAGCGTGCCACAGAACACAGGAATCCATGTCTGTGTGGTGCACCACGATATTTCACCACACAGGGGAAGAGGGACCCATGTGCTGCAGTGTAACCTCTCTCCTGGCTACCAGCCACATGACTTCTGACCCGTTGAGGCCCTCTCTGGACACACTCTCCATCTGCCAAGCTCAGCACCCCTGGGTTCTTCCAGGTTTGTGCATGGCTTTCACCCTCATACTTGCCCTGGGCTTCCTTCCCAGTCACCTGAGCGTGAGAACCTAGGCCAGACACCAGACCCCAGCACTGCTTTGCCCTGAGTCATCATGCAGGGAATTGGTTCAGCCTATCAGACACTAGTTAGATGGTTTTTAAAATTAAGACTTTTGGTTAGGAGGCATTTTGTAGAACTATTAAAGGGTTGGGAGCTGGGAAAAGACTGGAGATAAGGGATAATGTTAGGTGGGGAAGTGAGCATCAGGGGCCGTGTGAGCTTTTCTGGTGGGGAGCGTGGTGGTTCAGGTTGCACTGTGTCTCCAGAAGAGACACACTGGAATCCTCACCCTCAGCACCTCAGAATGTGACCTTATCAGAAGTAATGTGTTTACAGTGGCAGTCAAGTTAAGATGAAGTCATTGGGTGGGTCCTAATCCAATATAACTGGTGTTCTCATAAAAATGAGAAATTTGGACACAGAGACAGACAGTTGTAGAGGGAAAACAATATGAAGCCACAGGGAGGAGACGGCCATCTACAAGCTAAGGAGAGGGGCTTCAGGAATCCCACCCTGGCAACATCTTGATCTTGGACTTTCAGCCTCCACAACTGTGAAACATAAATTTCTATGTGTAAGCCACCCAGCCTGGTGCTTTGTTACGCAGCCCTAGCACACTGACACAGAGAGGGGATGACAGGGAAGCAGATAATCAGAGATATAGTAAGATATAATAAGTAATAATTGGTAACTAAAAGGTAGGCTACCTCCTCTGTCACTTCTCAGGGAATATGTAGGCAGAGTTCAATCAAATCAGCAGGATTCAAATAGTCTTCTTTGTCTTGGATACAATCTGTAGGAGCCTCTTTTCTAGGCTTCTCAGAAATAACCCTTTCTGTGTCCCCAAACATGAGAGTTAAAACTGGCAGTGCTGTCCTGAGGGTGGGTTGGGAAGAACTGAACCAGAGTGGGGAGGCCTGACCCCGACGGGCAAGGTGCTGTGATCTCCAGCCAGACAGGGCTGAGGAAGCCTGCTGTGAGGACAGAGAGCATGTCCCAGGTTCTGTGGGACAGGACCTGCTCAGGGGAGCAAATTCCAGGGGTCTGGAAGGTTCCGACATGATTCAACAGTACAAGGAATTGCCTTGTCTGTGAGAAACCAGAGCAGCCCAATTCTGGCATTTAAACTCCCTTCCAGTGAGACAGGAGGGAGGCGCAACTTCACAATGACCACACAACAAGAGACAGGATGGCCCATTTAAATTGCAATAGTGAAGTTTAAAAAAAAAGAAAAAAAAAAAAAACAAGAGACAGACGATGCACACAGATGCAACAATGTCAGGGCCTGGTGCGGATCGTTTCATGTAATCCTTGTCAATGATGCCTCAAGATAAGATGTTTTCATGTTAAATTAAAATTGGATCAGGTGATCAAGCAATTGCTCAAGGTCTCTCAGATACTATGCATTGGAGAGGTGATCAGAAGGCAGGTCCCTCTGATTCTCACACTTGTAATTAGCATGTGTGCAGGACAGTGCGGGGCCCACTCCTGGGTGGGGTGGGAAACAGCAGGGAGCATGACTGAGAGAAAGAGGCCTTGGGAACTCGGATCTGCACCTGATGCCAGGAAGAGACAGTGAACGCTCTCTCTGCAATAGGTATCACCATAATAATTCAAAGGAAATGCATCCACAGAGCTTCCAGAGGGGTGTGTGTGTGTGTGTGTGCATGTGCGCAAGCAGGCACGTGTGTGTATGAGTGCATGTCTGTGTGTGTGTGTGTGTGTGTGTGCATGTGTATGAGTGCATGTGTGTGCGTATGTGTGCATGTATGCCTGTGTGTATGAGTGCATGTCTTTGTGTGCATGCGTGCATGTGTGTGTGTGTGTGTGTGTGTGTGATGTGAGGTAGGAAAGTACAGGTGAGGCCCTCCACAAGAACATTTTCTAAGGCTGGATGACCACAGATTGGGCATCTGGTTGGGAAGCACAGTGCCAGATGGAGGAGACTTGGGATTCAAGACTGAGGCCTTGGGCAAATCTGGAGCATCTGAGACTCCCTTCCAAGCCAGGCTGACCACGAGGTGGATGTGATGCAAACAATGACCAGACAGAACAGTGTTGGTAATATTGGATCTCTGATAATATGAGGCTGTGACCATGTTAAGGATGTCAAAAAGTCCTGCCTATTTTTTCTAAAGCATCATTTTGCATAATAATTTCAAGGAAGCTATTTCAGCAGCCTGTGTCTGGAGGTTACCAGGGCAATTTTGATGGATGACAGACAGAAAGCAGAACTCCTCATCTCCTGGAATGCATCTCCTTCTTTGTGAAGAGATGTTAGGCTGGAAAGGCTGGGTGATGATTTAGCTGCAGCTAGGCGGCGTACAAATTCTGTAAAGGGCTCGGTACTGCCCTATGGGAATCCTTGCTCCTGGGCCTGGAAGGACACACTCTCGGACCTTTGAGGACCTGAGCAATGTCTGAGTCTGCAGAGCCACCCTCCTGCTGTGCTCTGGGCATGGAGGAAGGTGGGAGTGTGGCTGGAGCCAGAGACAGCACCCATGTTCATTATCACACTGTACAAAGCACCTAAGCCACAGTCCGCGTCGAATCACCCTGACACTGCTCACATCGAGGCCTTTTGCAAAGGATTGGATAACCAGTAATTACAGCAAAACACTGGCTTTTGTCTCAACAGCTCTTTCACCATGAGATGAACCAGGTACCCAAGGATATTTTTTACCCTGGATAATTTAGCAGTTCTAGAAGTCTCCTAATCTAATTAGCTTATTTTTCTTAAAGTACGATGAGCCAGGTCAGCCCTACTTGTAACGTCTCTCTAGCCTCAACAGGTTTTCATCTACTGGCTGGAAAGGCTGGCTCTGCCATTGGGCTGACCTCACAATAGGCTAGTTGAATGCTTATTTCCCAGGTTGCTCCCCACCATTCCCTGGTCTGAGGGTCATTTGCTCACTCACTAATTCAATCACAAATATTCTCTGGGTGGATTCACTGTGCTATGGAGATCAGTTAAGTATTTTGTACTTGAAAACCCTAAAACAGAAAGTCCATTAATTTTTTGATCAAGAAAACTGACTGTCAGTTTTGCCCTTTTGAAACTTCTCACCTAGGGCATTACTAATCTCTGCAGGATGGAGTTGGTGAGAAGGTAGTCCCAGAGATTTTGTAAGAATAATAAGCAAGAATTAAGCCAGATAATTCATGAGGAATTTGTAAAGAGTAAACCACTGTACAAATTGAGATATTTTACCTACTATTGTATTTATTTATTTATTTATTTTTACATTGGCTATAAATTAGCAAATTTCCTTTCTGCAGTTATACAGAATTTGTATTTCTTTGCTATAATTTAGTATTGGTTCCCTTTTATTTAAATTTATAAAAGTGTTTTTTTTTCCAACACATTGTTACTCATGGATACTTGGGAAAAGCACCACCCTGTTATTATTATTTTTTTATCAAGGAAAGAAGAAGGGAGAGAGGGAGGGAAAAAGGGAGTGAGGGAGGAAGAGAAAAAGGGAAGAAAGAAAGAAAGAGAAAGAGAAAGGGGGAGAGAGAACAGGAATCTTGCTCTATTGCTCAGGTTGGAATGCAATCTAAAAATAGGTATTAAAAACCTCTTTTATGCTGATAATTGTGCTTAACAGCGAAGACAGGAAGGAATAAGGGAAGAAAATAAACAAACAGCCAACCAATATTTCATTTAAGTCTGTGAAATGCTATGCAAATGCTGAAGAGTGATTTACTTCCAATTATGTGGTCACTTTCAAAATAGGTGTAATATGATACTGAGAAAAATATATGTTCCATGGACCTGGGATGAAGAATTCTATAAATTTTACTTGTTCCAGGTCTGAGTTCTAATCATAGATGTCCCTGTTAATTTTCTATCTCGTTGATCCGTCGAATATTAACAATGTGGTGTCAAAGTCTCCCGCTATTATTGTGCAGGAGTCCAAGTCTCTTTATAAGTCATTAAGAACTTGTCTTATGTATCTGGGTGCTCCTATATTGGGTGCATATATATTTGTGATCATTGATGCCTGTTGTTGCATTGATCCTTTTACCATTATGTAATGTCCTTCTTTGTTTCTTTTAGTCTTTGTTACTATTAAAGTCTATTTTGTCAGAGACAAAAGTTACAACTCCTGTTTTTTTTTTTTTGCTCTCTATTTGATTGGTACGACTTCCACCAACCCTTTGTTGTAAGTCTTAGTATGTCCTTGCTTATGAGATGGATCCAGATACAGCATACCTATGGGTTTTGACTTTTTATTCAGTTTGCCTGGCTGTGTCATTGATTGGGGCATTTAATCCATTTAAATTTAGGATTAATATTGATATTTGTGAGTTTAATATTGTTGTTTAATACTAGTTGGCCATTTTTCCCATTAGTTAATATAGATTCTTCATTGTGGAGATACTCTTTACCTTTTGGTAAGTTTTTGGGATGACTGATACTGGTTGTTCCTTTCTGTGTATAGTGCTTCTTTCAGAAGCTCTTGAAAGCAGGCCTGGTGGTGATGAAATCTCTGAGTGCTTGCTTGTTTGTGAAAAATTTTATTTTTCCTTCATTTATGAAGCTTAGTTTGGCTGGATATGAGATTCTGGGTCGAAAATTATTCTCTTTGAGGATGTTGAATATTGACACCCACTCTCTTCTAGTTTGTAAAGTTTCTGCTGAGAGATCTGCTGTGAGTCTGATAGGCTTCCCTCTATGGGTAACCTGACCTTTCTCTCTAGCTGCCCTTAGAATTGTCTCCTTTATTTCAACTCTGGTGAATCTAATGATTATGTGTCTTGGGGTTTCTCTACTTGAGGAGTATCTTTGTGGTGTTCTCTGTATTACCTGGAGTTGAGTATTGTCCTGCCTTACTAGGTTAGGAAAGTTTTCCTGAATAATATCCTGAAGAATATTTTCCAGCTTGGATTCATTCTCATCGTCACATTCAGGTACACCTATCAAATGTAAATTAGGTCTTTTCACATAGTCCCATATTTCTTGGAGACTTTGCTCATTCCTTTTTATTCTTTCTTCTGTAATCTTGTCTTCTCGCTTCATTTCATTAACTTGGTCTTCGACCTCTGATATCCTTTCTTCTGCTTGATCAATTCGACTGTTAAAACCTGTGCATACTTCACGGCGTTCTCGTATTGTATTCTTCAGTTCCATTAATTCACTTATATTCCTCTCTAAATTGTCTATTCTCATTAAGATATCATCAAACCTTTTTTCAAAGTTCTTAGTTTCTTTACATTGGGCTAGAACATGTTCTTTTAACTCACTGAAGTTTCTTATTATCCACATTCTGAAGCCTAATTCTGTTAATGGAACGCACTTGTTTGCCATCAGGCCTTGTTCCCTTGTTGATGAGGAACTGTGATCCCCTGGAGAGGGAGAGGCATTCTGATTGTGGGTATTCTCAGCCTTTTTATGCTGGTTTCTTCCTGTCATTGTAAATTTATTCACCTGTCATCTTTGTAATTACCAACTTTCAAATTAGGTCTCTGAGTGGACGTCCAACTTGTTGATTCCCAGCACCGAAATCTGAGCAACCCACTGCACCGGCTAAAACAGTGATGTTAAGATTCATGGTGCTTTTCTGCCAGGGAATCTCCGGTCTGGCTTCCTTCTTGAGTCCCTTTTTCAATCAGCTGAATAGGCGACTCTGCCTTCCCAGAGCTCCAAATGTCGACCAAAAGGGTACCCAGTCCCGTTTACTCTGTACTGGGAACCGCCGTGCCGGCCACAAGAGTCACTCTGGCGACCCGTGGGGCTCCTCCACTGGGAATCTCCTGGTCCGTGAGCAACAAAAATTCGTCTGAAATTGTGGGGTCCTCTCGTTCTCTGCACTTTCACTTGGCACTACAATCCTGAGCTGTTAGTAATCGGCCATCTTGGATCTCTCTCTCTATTTATTTTTCATAATAAAAAATAATACCATGGAGGGAAAACATGTCCATTAAGAATCCCATAAACTGGAGATGGGAGAATCACAGCTGTTTTGAATGGGCAAAATTTAAATCATAAATGGACTCTTAACAAGATAGAGCAGGCTCATGAAGATGTAGAATGTCTTGACTTTCTGCTGGACTCATGTCTGCTTGGAGAAGTGAGATGATTATTTTCTGTTGATTAGAATGGAAAAAGAAATGTCATTTATTTGTTAAAAAAAAAAAAAACCCACACATTTGTAAGAGAGAATATGAGAGGGGGTCCTTGAGATAAGCAAGTGTTTCATGCTGACCTTGATTGTGTTTTGCCTGTTCCATAGCAACTTTCAGCTGAGAGAATGGGACCCAGCAGCAGAAGAGCTGTATTTTTTTTTTTTTTTTTTTTTTGAAACGGAGTTTCGCTCTTGTTACCCAGGCTGGAGTGCAATGGCGCGATCTCAGCTCACCGCAACCTCTGCCTCCTGGGTTCAGGCAATTCTCCTGCCTCAGCCTCCTGAGTAGCTGGGATTACAGGCACGCGCCACCGTGCCCAGCTAATTTTTTGTATTTTTAGTAGAGACGGGGTTTCACCATGTTGACCAGGATGGTCTTGATCTCTTGACCTCGTGATCCACCCGCCTCGGCCTCCCAAAGTGCTGGGATTACGGGCGTGAGCCACCGCGCCCGGCCAAGAGCTGTATTTACAGACTTCACAACTTTCCTGCAGTCCTGGCTCCCTCCAGGAACATTCCTTCTAACGTGCCCAGAAACCAAATTAGGGTAGTTTCACCATGACAGCTACAAATTTAATCCAACATGAAGAGTTAGAGGCAGGCAATTTGTTGTGTACGATTCAAGAGTTACCAAAAAATCCTTCGGATTTGGGTGTCTTCCACACCTCTTAGGTAAGTTAAACACATCCTTTTGATTCTAAGGAAAATTGCTTGTAAAATATTTGGGAGCTCTTGGGACATCAAACAGCTTTTAGAGGAGTGCATTTTAATGGTTTACTTGTAAAAGAATCAGTAAAAGAAGTAGAAACATATGGTTCAAATTCCTCTGAATTCTGCAAAGTATTTTGTAGCTGCCTTTTTTTTTCCTTTTTTTTCCTGAGGATCTCCCCACATCTTTGAGTGCTTATCCTAAAAATACTCCAAAAAACCATTACATGTACTGGCACATCAAGTGAGATGTCACATGGTAACATGGGTCTTGCTGAGGCTGCAGACCTGGGTCCTGGCAGACACTGGGCTCACTGAGAAGTGTGGGGAGAAGGAAAGAAATCAGAATGTTTGGGAATCCTGAGTAATTAGGGTGCAGAGGTAGCTCATCCAGGGCTTCAAGGCTCAACAGCTTACGAACTCCAAGCAGGTAACTTTAAGGCTTAATTGGATCCTGAGAAATGAAAATGGAGATTGGATGGTACTAGCAGCTTGAACGTTGTAGTGCTTTTGTTGACTCCAGGGCATTCAAGTTCAACTAAAACGACACACTGACCAAACAAAACAGGTCTGTGGGCAGCCTCTGCCACCAGCCTCGCCCCCACCCTTCCCCACTCCCATCTAGCTTCCTGGGCTGTGGATTAGCACATGAGTTGGGGAGAGACTTCCCTAAAGGCAAATGGGTAGAAAGATGGGTACCAAATACAAGTCCTGGGTCCCAAGCATTATATCACATTCCAGTGCACACCATCTAGGTTTGTGTGAGTACACTCTATGATCACACAATGACAAAAATCACCTAACCGTGAGCTTCTCAGAATGCATCTCTGTTGTAAAGCCACACATGCCGGCAATTGTTATTGTTAACAGTTGATTTTTCCAGTCTTAGACATTAGCTTAGCAAATACAATTGGGCACTTGCTTTGTGGCCTTCATTGAAGATGCAGTGGGGAGTCAACACGGACATGGCTTCCCTTATAACTCAGTTGAGTGGAGAGACCACCTCCATTGAAATGACCACACAAGCAGGTATAAGACAGCAGCTATGGCTGGAACCCCAGTTTGGGTCAAGAGGAGCTTCCCTGAGAAAGTGAATGATGAGTGGGGTTTAACTAGGAAAATCTTCCCATGGTGTGGGAATGGTGTGCAAAAAGCCTCCCTGTGTCTGAGGGCCAGAGTAGTTGTAGCTGAGGCTGTCAATACAGTGATTTAGGAATTTCCCTCCTGCTTTCTCCTAATACACATTTGCTGCCTGCACCCTGTGCTAAGGGAATTGGTCGGGACAATCAGTTATCCTGTACAGCTGGGCATTCTGGGAGTAGGCTGGACATTGCTGTCATCTCTTTGAACAGCATCACTAGAATTCTTAACAAAACAAAAACGAAAAAGAAAAAAAAACCCAACTTTACCCATTACCTCTACTATTTTGTCTAAAATGCTTGCAGGAGAAGGGAGGTCATATACTTGTTCAGAAAAACATATCTAGGGAGATGGGAATAGGTGGGCGGCAGTTAGCCAGAAAGTGGGATGTGTAGTTTGGGAGCATGAATATAGGCTGATCGGGACTGGCCAGGGTTGAGAATTGGAAGGTGGCTACAGCTCAGCTCATCCAGGACAGAAGGGATGGTCCAGGCAAGACATGCATATCATTTAGCAAAATAGTTGCTGTTCCAGGTCTAGAAGGAGATGAAGTGTAGGAGGTCCAGGTGACTGGAACAGAAAGAGAGAGCAAGTCTGTGTGCAGAAGATTTAGAGGCTTAGGACTCACTGACAATTGAGGAGCAAGTGTGTTGGGGTGATCCTAGTAAGGTCACTGGGAACTAAGGAAGCTACAGGCGCCTCTTCTGCCCAGTCTCTGGGTTGGTCCCATATTGGATCCCAGGTCCCTGGGTTGAACAGGTCTTAGAGATAAACTAGGTGCTGAAGAGTGAGTCAGAGAGGGAGGAATGGAATGATGCCCAGGTTTTGGCGTGGATCACTGGGTGATGATGGTGCATTTACTAAGATGGGACATAGAAGAGGAGGACCGGGCTTCAGGGGGTCATGGGCAAAATGGATTTGAGATACTTGTAGGATATTAAATATATTGTTGAATTTAGACCATGCTTGTCACATAGCAGATGTTCAATAAATACTTGTCAAATAAATAAATTGCCCTGGGAGCCATTTGGAAGATGGAGACTGTAGCACATGAATAACTATGGGTGGATCAAGGAGAGAATACAGGAGAGAAACAAAAGAGGTTTCCCTCCATGCTATCCCACCAGCACTAATGGTGCCCTTTCAGGCATATGACTCAGCTGAGCTCATGCTAATGTGTCTCACAGGCCCATCTGGAGTCCCTAACTCTTTAGAGTTTCCCTGGGGTCATGGCATGGCTCTTAGTGCTAAGTGTTGCTGTTCCTCTGTAGAAACAAGTTCCTGGGACCTCCACCAATATCTCTTTTCCCTGTTGAACTTCTATTTGGTCATCATGTTCTTGGTGCTGTTCTCCTGGTGCTTTCCAAGTTTTCCATGGAATTTCACTAATGGCAAAAGGAGGAAGTGCATGTAGGGTTTTGGGAGCAGAGCAGTTTGGGCAAACACTGAATTTCTTTGAAGCTCCATTTTATAAATCATGTGAATATATTTTACTTTGAATTTTTTGACCAGTGAAGGAGATGGACATTCCTGACACATGTGTATTCTACAGCTTCAAACACAGCACCATTCCTCCAGCCCAGCCTGCAGTTTGAGAAGAAAGCCGTAAAGCATCTATCCTGTGAAACATCCTGACTCCCATTGCAGAACAGCTCAACCATCTCACTATTTTCATGTTCTACAACATCTCAGATCCAGAAGAGTCCAGGTGGACTTACATTTATGAGGCTGTTCAATTTAGACAAGGCCAAAGGGGAAGCTCTGTGTGGCCACAAATATCACTGCTTAGAGGGATCTCAGTGGTTTCCCGATTTAAAGACTAGAAGAAGCATGCCATATGTACTACTACTCTGATCCTCTGTGTGCAAAGCAGATTTCTGTCATTATCATGGAGCCCTTCCTTTGGGACTTAGAGCCCAGCATTTATTTTTAAATGGATATATATTATATTTTTAATATATATTATAATTGTACATAATTGGGAGTGCAAGTTATATTTTGAAACAAGCATACAATGTATAATGATCAAATGAGGGTAATTGGGATATTCACCACCTGAAAAATTTATATTTTCTTTGTGTTAAAAACATTGCAATTCTTCTAACTACTTTGAAATAGAAAATAAATTATTGTCCATTATAATTATAATGTCCCTACTGGGCTATCAAATACTAGAACTTATTTCTACTTCTAACTTTTTTTGGCACCTGTTAACCAAGTTTTCTTTATTAACTGTTCCCTGCCACCCCCCACCCCCCACTTGCCTTTCCAGCTTCTGGTAACCATCAATCTACTCTCTATCTCTACTAGGTCCACTTTTTTAGTTCCCACATAGGAGTGACAATATGCATTATTTTTCTTTCCATGCCTGGCTTATTTCACTTAACATGATGACTTCCAGTTCTATCCATATAGTTGCAAATTACAGAATTTCACTCTTTTTTATGGCTGAATAATATTATAAACTAATAATAATATTCCAGTATACATAAAATGTGTATATATGCTACGTTTTCTTGGCCCATTCATCTACCGATGGACACTCAGGTTGATTCCATATCTTGGCTATTGTAAATAGTGTTGCAATAAACATGGAAGTACAGATATCTCTTTGATGTATTGTTTTTCTTTCTTTTGGATACATATCTGGCAGTGGGATTGCAGCCTCATATGGTAGTCCTACTTTTAGTTTTTGAGGAACCTCAGTACGGTTCTCTATAGTGGCTGTATTCATTTATATTCCCACCAACAGTGTACAAATGTTTCCCTTTCTCTGCATCCCCATCAGCATTTGTTATTTGTGGCTATGATGAGATTTCATTTTGGCTTTGATTTGCATTTCCATGGTGCTTAGTGATACTGAGCAGTTTTCATATACCTGTTGCCTATTTGTATGTCTTCTTTTGAGAAGTGTCTGTTCACGTTTCTGGCCATTTTTAAGTCAGATTATTATTATGATTATTTTGCCATTGAGTTGTTTGAGTTCCTTATATATTCTGGTTATTGATCTCTTGTTGGGTGGATAATTTGCCAATAGTTTCTCTCATTCCGTAGGTTGTCTTTTTACTTTGTTAATGGTTTTCTTTGTTGTGCAGAAGCTTTTTAGCTTATTTAATCCCATTTGTCTAATTTTGCTCTTGTTGTCCATGCTTTTTAGGTCTTATTCCCAAAATCTTTGCCCAAATTGATGCCCTGCAGCATTTCTCTAAGGTTTTCTTCTATTAGTTTCATAGTCTTAGGTCTTACATTTAAATCTTTAATCCAGTTTGAGTTAATTTTTGTATATGGTGTGAGATGGAATCTTGTTTCATATTTTTGGCATCGAGATATCCAGTTTTCCCATCAGTATTTATTGAAGAGACTATCCTTACCTCAATGTATGTCCTTGATGAGTTTGTAAAAAATGAGTTGGCTGTAAGTTCTTGGATTTATTTCTGGGTTCTCTATCCTATTCTGTTGGTCTATGCATCTGTTTATATGCCAGTACCATGGTGCTTTGGTTTCTACAGTTTTGCAGTGTAATTTGAAATCAGGTTGTGTGATGCTGTCAGCTTTGTTCTTTTGCTCAGGATTGCTTAAGCTATTCTAAATCTTTTGTGGTTACGTACAAATTTTCAGATTTTTTTTCTATTTCTGTGAAGAATGTCACTGGCATTTTGACAGAGATTGCATTGAATCTGTAAATTGCTTTGGGTAGTCTGGTCATTGTAACAATATTAATTCTTCCAATCAATGAGTATGGGATATCTTTTTATTTGTCTGTGTCCTCTTTAGCTTCTTTTATCAGTATTTTATAATTTTCCTGACAGAGATATTTAACTTCTTTGGTTAAAATGATTCCTAGGCAGTTTTTGTAGCTATTGCAAATGAGATTGCTTTCTTTATTTGTTTTTCAGATTGATTGCTGTTGGCACATAGAAATGCTACTAATTTTTATATGTTGATTTTGTATCCTGCAACTTTACTAAATTTATTTTTCAGTTGTAAGAGTTTTTTGGTGTAGTCTTTAGTTTTTTCTGAATATAAGATCATGATGTCTGTGAACAAGGCTAATTTCAACACAGCGTTCTAAGGAGCGATGTTCTCTCTAGAATGGGCATGGGGATTGCAACCTACTTGTCACGCTCTCAATGGTCAGTCCCTCTCCACTTTATATATAGGGCTATTGAGGTCTAGAGAGGTGGAATTTACAAAGACTTCTTGTAGCAGGTCCTAGACTGGAGCCTGGTCTCCTAATGTTGGATTTAATTCACTCTGCATTCCATTGAACAACTTCTGGCAAGAATCAGTCTTCCCTCCCCGTGGATCCCCTCTTAAGTGGCTTTAACACAAGTTCTTTGTTTAAAATTCAAATTGGAGTGATTAAAATCTCTCACTCAGCTCTGAAGACATAAAACAACCATAAATTGCCTAATGAACTGAGAGAATTATATTCTATTCACTAAGAGAAAGGAATTTACCTGGTTTACATCTCTGCTCCACCACTTACAAGATGAATAGCCTTGGACAAGTTACCTAGCCTCTCTGAACTCAGTCTTCATCATCTGCAGAGTGGAAGTAATAGCCACCTTGAAGAAATAGTATGTTAAATTAAATGAAATAATATGTTAAATGCATGGAATACAGACAGCCTTTGACTAATAAAAAGTTCAGGGTTGTCTCATTTATTTTTCAAGAGACACTGTTTTCCCAGGTCACTGAGGTTTTGATCTAAAATGCTTACATATGCTGCATCACAGGGTGGGGTATTCCTGGGCACTCTCAAACTATAATAAAGGGTCGGGACATGCTGGACATACCAGTATAAGACAAAAGGAGGTGTTGTCGTAAGTTGAAACAGGTCAGCAAGGGGAAAATGATACGAAGCAAATGCACAAAGAATGTGGGGAACACAGAGAAAGCAACTTAGAAATCATCATGGAATGTAACACCACCAAGGAGAGAGATGAGCAGTCACAATGGGCCCTGACTGCTGACCTCCTCCACCTACGGGAGGTGCAGCCTCTGTGCTATGCGGAGTCCTACTGGTCTCCATGCTCAGCTAAGGTGATGAGCCACACAGACAAAGGAGCCTCCTCACTGTCCTTTGAATGTCCAGCCAGGTTGAGGGACAGAGCAGGGAGGACAGGAAAGTAGCCCAGGGGCAACAAGAAGAGGGTCAGCAGCTATGTGGTCAAGAGTCTAGCCCAGGCTAAGATGACAGATGTGGGCGATGTTTCCAAGTCAGGAGCCACTGCCAGGGTGCCAGGCCTCCTTGAGGGCATGAGCGGGGCCTCTTGAGAACAAGAACACCTCTTTGGAAGCATGCTATTTTATTCTGCCCACTTTTTCGTTTCTGGTTTTTAAGAAGTTCTCAGTGAAAAATCCTGGTCAAATCTGTGGCATAAGCCAAACAAATATAAGAGTCTGCTGTGAAAAACTAAATGGACATCACTGTGCAGTGGAGGGCGAGTGGCCAGGGCTGTGCCAGGAGACAGATGAAGAGGCAGGAGAAGAAAGCTTCAGGGAGCAGAGAGGCAACTCCTGGTAAGTCCTCAGCAAGCCAACTCCATATTCTGGAATGGGCACTCCTAGCGCCACTAGGAGCATGGGGTTTGGGTTTATAGAGGGGACTGTTTCCTTACAATTTCTCTTCTGTCTTTGCTTCTCACACTCCTCTGGCTGCTTTTTGTCTTTCGAATTACAAGAAAATTTATTTCTTCTATTTATAAAATCATAGTTGGGATCTTGACTTTGCTATTTGGGGAAATAACAGGTCTAACTCACACCTTACTTTTATATTCTAGATGGATTAAAATGACTGTTTCTAAAAAATATCCATATTAGAATAAAATATGTATAGGATAAGATGTAGACTATTATCGGAGCAGAAATTGCAAATAAAAAGACTGATAAATGTGACTGCACAAAAAAGTAAAATGCCTGCAGAGTTCATAGAATGCAGTATCCATGCTTAGAGACAAAGAACCAACCAAGAGAAAGATAACACAGCAGACAAGAAGGGTGGAGTGTTATCATTCTGATCTACAGAGATTTCACTTGAAAGCCAGTTAAAGAAACAGAATCGGCTTGATGGGAGTAGAAAAAAAAGGGCAAAGGATGTGTATAAACGGCCACTGGAGATATCAACATATATTTAGCCTATTTTATAATAAAACATAATAAATATGAACGAAAATAACGAGTATTTTCCCTTACTTGTCAGTTAGTAAAGATGATGAAGATTGGCAACACCAGTGGGGATGGGAAGAGGGCAAATGCTGGCATTAGAGCAGAGGAGTCAGGGCACAGACACACGGCCTTCCAGCTGGGCTGAAATTCAGCTCCATTACTTGGCGGGTTCCACTTGCCTTCTCTGTGCCTTAACATCATCAGTCATCATCTGTCTAATGGGATTAATAATGCCTCAAGGGTTGCTGGGAAGATTAAAAGTGTCAACGTGCAAAGTGCTTAGAATAGCGCCTGGCATGTAGTAAGGGCTACACAAGCACTAACTGATCTTATTATAATTATTACTGTTGTTATTCTCAACATGTTACCTATGGGAACATAAATCTTAAAAAAATCTGGCAATACGTATAAAACATGCATGCACTTCAGCTTATCGATTTTTTTCTATTATTTTATCCGAAAGTGTTAACCAGAGAATACATGAGACATTGTGTGCAAAGATATTTATCATCGTGTTTTCATAGTAGGAAAACATCAGCAAACAAGTTGAGAATTTAACATTCGGAGATTCTTTCCATGAATGTCATGTAATGTCAGTATAATAAACTATTATGCATCAATTAAAACTAAAAAGAATGATATACCTAAAAGAATTAACACAGAAACAGACACCAAGTACCACCTGTTCTCACTAATAAGTGGGAGCTGAACATCGAGTGAACATAGACACAAAGATGGGAACAATAAATCCTGGGGACTCCAAAAGGTGGGAGGGATGGGGGCAAGGGCTGAAAAATTACCTGCTGGGTACGACGTTCCCCATTTGGGCTGCAGGACGATTAGAGGCCCAAACCTCAGCAGCACACAATATATCCATGTAACTAACCTGCATGTGTCCCCTGCCTCTAAAATAAGATAAAGACTAAAAAAGGAGAAAAAAGAATCATATATACTCAAATGTGAATCTATATCTGTGTCTGCAGCTCTACCCACACATTTATTTCTAATCCATCTGAATCTGGAATTAAACTCTGAAAATACAACACAGATGTTAATTTCTACCTTGGTACTACGATGGTGTTTTAATTTTTGTATATCTCGTTTATTACCTGAATTTTCAACAACGAATTCATTCCAAATGATCATAGCTTTATTTTTCTAATGGCAATAAATATTCTGAAATCTCAAAAAATCAAAATACTCGAAATAAGTGGAATCACCCATAATTTCGGCAGACACATCAGTGGGATTTTATTTTTCCAGTTTGCTTTCACTGTACTTGCACATGTGAAGGAGATGTTCTTATACATGAATATTTCTAAAAAATGAAGATTCTTATACATTCTATAAAAGGAGGTACTCTTATAAACCACACATATACCCATAGTGCAAGTTAGGATTGCAAGATTTGCAGTTTTTCTATTGTTCTGTTTTTCACTGGTCAAAATATCACAGACTTCATTGCCTTTGAATAAAGATAGATGTAACTTATTTTAATGAACTGGTTAGCATGGATCTTATGGAAATGTAATGCACTATTCATATGTATTGGTTCAAGCTTCAGGGCTACTAGAAGTAGGATTAATATGTTAAAAGAAATAGAAATTTTAAGTCTCTTGATGGGTAGTTCAGATTATTTTCTAGAAAGATTACACTTATTTATACCCCTGCTAGCAGGATTCAAGGACTATTTAAATGTACATTTATTTTTAATTTAACTGTTGAAGCTGTTGTCTCTTTAGTCTGAGTTGGCACTCAGAAGGAACTTTCAGTCCAAAGCCCATGAGATGGAAGTAGAGGTTCTATTGAAAAGTAAAAATCTTATTAATTCAAATGACAAGCATTCCAAGTCTTCAAAGCTGTAAACAATTCATTTACAAATGTCAAAAACAGAAAGTAAAGACTCGGGGTATCATAGCTTGAGAGTGTATAAGAAGCATATTTTACGGGTACCGTCCAAATCCAGTGGAGAGTATCATTTTATCTATAATCTCTTTATTCCCGGCATCTTCTGTCAGCTGAAAATGAGCTGTAATCATTTTTGGCACTATTTTTCCTTTCATTATTCACAGTAGAATGCATGCCTCAAGTATTTACTTTTGATTAAATCCTTACTTTGTAAAACATCTCTCTTATCTTTAGGTGCATACACACACACATGTTGATGTAATCACAACTAAAGCTAATGCTGTGTCTTTCACTCTTACAAAAATGCATTGAGATAGTGCATGCTAAAGGGATATACAAGTAAGTTGTGCATATATCTGTGCAAATGGTATGTATTTGTGTGTGCATGTGTTGCACGTGTGCCTATGTGTATCCTTGGGTGAGGGCGTATCCTTGGGAAGGTTACAGCTGATAGATATCTGAGGTGTTCATTTGACCCCTCTGGTACTGCATCCCATAGTGAGGCTTAGATTTGCAGCATGGCCATGTAGTGCCCGGGAGCTGGCCTGCCCTTCCTCTGACTGATGCTCTAAAGCATCCCTGTGGGAGATAGGCTGACAAGTGGTATTCTTATAAGTTGGAATGTGGGGGTGTCAGCGGCCTGCACCCAAGGCCCTCAGCTGGAGGTGGGAAAGAAGCAGATGGCGTCATCTTTGATTTCTAGTCGGTGGTCTTTCCCTTCCAAGCAGCCACCTTGCCGTCTGTTGGTCCCCACTTGTCTTTATCCCAAGACGGTAACTGAATCCTGCAGGTATAGGCTAGGACGGGGGGTCTGGCCCCACCCTTCCCAGTCATTGCTTCATTTGGATACACTCCCTGCATCCGACCTGCTGCTCTGTGATTGGTGCCCTTGGGTCTGTGCCACCACGTCTGGAGCTTAGACTTCTGGTCACTCTTCCCCTTGTGCCTCTGGTCCACAAGGAGCTCATGGGCACCCTCTCACAGGGTGCTCTGGCAGATAGGCTGTCCTCTCTGCAGCGGAGCTCCTCGCCCAGGACCTGGTCTTCTCTGTGTCCCTGCAGCAAGTCTCCCACCATACTCATAGCTATGGCTGACAAATGAGATCTGGGTGTGGAAGGAATTACCCAAAGGCCCAGAGACTTGAACATCAGACAGCCTTGCAGGCCCTGCTGTTACTGGCTCTGTAAGAACAGTTCTGGTGGAAGATTCAACAAAAGAACAACCCTTTCTGTGGTCCAGTTTGGTCAAGAAGTATCTGTTCAGGTCTCTTCCAGTCTTGCCCATGAGCAAATTGGTTCCTGGCTTTCATCTCAGCAGCCAGCCGGGCACCATAAACAAAAAACCACTGACCAAGAAGCAACGCTTGTCATGTTTTCAGTGGGCCTTGAACTTCCACCCAGAAACCTTATCTCTGGCAAAACAAATTCTCAGATTGGTTCCAAATTCTTTGGTTGGAAATAGTACTGTGGGAAAGAGTTGACCAGAACACAATGCAGGCACACCTTATTTGTTTGCAATGTGCATGGCAAAGTACCTCTCAGGGTGCCTCAGAGAAGGTTTTTAATGCAGATCTCTTAGCACTCTGACCCTGGAATGAACTTGCCCTCTGGCACCTTCCCCTGCTTGGTTTGCCCCCACCTTCAAACTCCCGTGGGTGCTCAGGAGGTCTGCTCAAACACCCTGTGCCCTGCCCTCTCAGTGCATGCCACAGGCTGCTCCGGGACCTTAGGGCAGCTGGTTTCTTCTAAAGTTACCCAGAGCACCCCAGGAACCGCCTCAGGACACCCCTGCTTCCTTCACAAACATGGACACCTTAGAGTTTATCTCCAGACAGAACAGCTGCCACACTGAGATTGGGTGGCTCTCGGGAAGTATATTCGCTGCAGGAGAGTTTGAAGAGTTAAAGGAAATGTTCATAATTCATTGTCCATAGGTGATCAACCCACCAGGGTCCTGCCATTGCTTCATTGTTTTTTGAAATAGACTCAGGTTCCACATATAAGCCTCTTCCACTGTCATAAGGGATTAAAGCACAGCTTCTGGGAAACCCCAAGAGCATTTCTGTGAATCCCTGCACTGCGTAAAACAGGACAGCAACTCTTCGGCTGTCCCACACAAACCAGGGTTTTTCGCTTAGGCTGTATCACTGCCCAATGCAGTATGAAATCCTGAACTGGGAAATCTGGTTTAGACGGACACACCAAAAATGGTATTTTTGGACAATGAAGAAGTTTGGATTTGAGTATTAGTCCATACGAAGGAATCTGTAAGGCTGGCTGCTGTCGTGGAGAGTTCGGACACACCCCCTCCCCTCTCTGGGAGTTCGGACACACCCCCTTCCCTTGTCGGGAGCCCAAGAAAAAAGCCCCATCAGGACTTACCTGATACCATTTTGTCCCATCCAGGCCCCACTCCGTACCTACTATTTTGTCCTATCCAGGCCCTACTCCGTACCTGCCATTTTGTCTTCCTGCCTACTATTTTGTCCTATCTGGGCCCCACTCCCCTCCATTTTGTTCCATCTGGGTCCCACTCCCCTCCATTTTGTCCCACTCACCTTGGGCACAGCCAATCAAACGCCTCCACTCCCTATAAAACCCCGTGCCTGAGAGGAGTCTGCGCGACTTCTCCGGCCCTTCCTGTCTGACCACAGAACCTCACCCGGGAGTCTGAATAAATTCCCTTGCATTGGATTATTTTCGTGCTGGCCTCAGTTTCTTCATTTTATCCTCAGTGAGAACAGACCTTACAGAATCATCATTAATTCTGTTGGGTGGAAAATGTAGATTTGGTTCTGTAGGAAAATATTCTTGGTTTGCAGAAATTCACACTAAAATCTTTAGAGAATGAAATATCAAGTTACATAGAGGAATTAATTTTTAAAAAGTATTCGAATCATGTTTGGAACATCGATTTAGGGGCAAATAGGCCTGGACTGCTTGTTTCTAGAGAGAAACAAACATAAACTACTATTGGGCCCTTGTTTGCCCAGAACTCATGGAAGTAACAGATTTCCCTACATTGTCAATATCGAGGGGGATGGCTCAGGAGCCTGGGGAAGGTGAGTAGCAAGCCTCAGAATGCAGGGGTACACTGCTGAAGTTGCTAAAGGTCAGAGGCCTGGATCAGGGCAGGAGGGGAGAGGCAGCGCCTTAGGCTCCCCGCTTACGGTTATCAGGATCTCATCTCACCCACATCCGGGCACGTTCCGCGCTGGGAGGCTCCGAGCTGAGCCATTGCAGCAAGCCTGGCGGCCACGCCCCAGCTCCAGAACTGGGTCCCAGCGGCACCTTCCAGCAGCAGCCGTTTGCAGGAGAATCCAGAAGATCTCTCCGCAGACAGATGGACCTGGACCGTGTTCTCCTGTAAGATTCACTGCATGAACCTGGAGCACTCAGAGGATATCTTCAGTGCAGGTGCAATGAAACCAAGACTCCATAGTTATTTATCTTTAACGTGTAAGGATCTCAGTTTCATTCTCACCATCACCTCCTCATGGCATTCACATTGGGCAATGCAACAGATAGAATAATGGCCCCACCAAGACTTGCGCACCCATATCCTTGGAATCTGTATGGAAACAGGTCATTTTACGTGGGAAAAGGGACTTTGCAGAGTTGATGAAGTTAAGGCTCTTGAGGTGAGGAGATTATCCTGGACTCCCTGGGTGGGCCCCATGTTACCATATGAGTCCTTAAAATCAAAGTATACTATCAGCTGTGGTCAGAGAAAGCGGTCAGGAACAGAGTCGGGGCGCAACCCTACTACCCTGGAACGTGCGGGAAGGGACCAGGAGGTATGGCCACCTCTGGATGCTGGAAAGGCAAGGAAATGGATCCACCCCTAGTACACCCAGAAGGAATGAAGCCCTACTAACACCTTAATTCTAGGCCATGGAGACCCTTGTCAGGCTTTCCATCTACAGAACTGTGTTAGTTCTGCACTAAATTTGTGTGATTTTATTTTACAGCGGCCTGTCTAATACAGGTGAGATGGAGCCAAGGTATCATTCTCTAGGCTCAGCCTGGTCTCTTGTGCGCTAGTTTTTAGGTAAAAGCCGTCTCTCTACTGCGGAATCATGCTCCTTCTGTTCATTTCCTTTCTGCATTCCCAAACTCATGGCATGCATTTATCTGTCAGCTTGCCCCTACCCCAGGCAGTTGGGTGGCTTTTTGAAAGGGCCTCCCTCCAATGAAGAGGGAATTGCTTTCTCACTTTACTCAGCCAGCTAGGTGGCATCAATGTATAGGGGATAATTATTATAAAAAGGTTTCCTTATCTTCCTCTCTCCAGGAGTCAAAAGCTCCTTTTATTTTGAGAGAACAGAGTCAGGTGGGAAAACAATTTTGGAATTATGTATCCTAAGCTGCTTGTTTACCCAGCATTGCTCAGGAGAGATATTAACTAATATTGAAACACTCAGCCTCCTTCTTACTCTGGGTTCTGTTTCCTCTGCCGCAGGCCTTCTCTTGCTTGTCAGTTACCTGGGACTCTCCTATCCCGTAATTTTTTTTTTTTTTGAGATGGAGTCTCACTCTGTTGCCCAGGCTGAAGTGCAGTGGTGCAGTCTCGGCTCACTGCAACCTCCTCCTCCCGAGTTCACGTGATTCTTTTGCCTCAGCCTCCCGAGTAGCTGAGATTACAGGCAGGTTCCACTATACATGGCTAATTTTTGTATTTTTAGTAGAGATGGGTTTTACCATGTTGACCAGGCTGGTCTTGAACTCCTGACCTCAAGTGATCTGCCTGCCTCGGACTCCCAAAGCACTAGGATTACAGTGTGAGACACCACGCCCAGCCTCCTGACCTGGTTTTAATGTGCCCAGAGCCTCTCTCAATTTCAAATGAACCACCTCACTTGCAATTTAGGCACACCATCCTAGACACACTCTTGTTTGCCAGAACTCATGGAAAGGTCAAAAACAAAGACACTGTTTGTGATAGGTGGACAGAAACACAGAAATTTCAGGTATTCAGATTCCTTGCACGGCCTCTCCAGAAAGAAAAGCTGCCTTTAATAAATGGAAATAAATCAGCCTTCCAGAGGACATGGATCTTGAGAAGCATTCTCATGACCAGATGTGAGCTGTGCTTTCTAAAGCCATTCTCATTCTAATCTCTCATTCATTGGAGTGGCTACAGAATGCCTTGTTTGCTTTATAAAGTCAGTCAGTCCTCAGCAAGGGAGATTGGTAATTGTTTATCCTGCTGTGGCTCTTTCATTCTGTAAGTCTCTTAATTTCTCCAAAAGAGTGCAATTAAATCAATTTAGCACAGTGCTGACACACCGCAAGCATGCAATAAATGTTAGCTATTATTGTAATGATTACCATCAAGCTATTATTATAATTAGCTTAATTATAGAACTTGTCAAAAACACAGGTTAGCTATAGAATGTTCTTACCAAGTTTATGTAGAGGAAATCTAAATTTCCTTGTACATTCAGCCACATTACAAGACATATATTAACATTAGGAAATTCCCCTGAAACATTTGAATTGAGAGTGAATTTTAAGGACAAATGCTACAATTGCCTCCTTTATCTCTGTCAGGAGGTTTGCACATCATTTCCCACTCTTGCCCTGTGCTCTAGGACTCTTTCAGCCTACACACACTGTTTCATTTAACTGTATCACATATCTTCTTCTCTTGTAAATGCAGTTCTCAGAAAGAGAGGTCCAGGCCTTTTTAACCTCCTTTCACTTCACAACTCACTAAAAATTGAACCACTAAAACTACTTTATTAGTATGTTTGAGGACTACATTATTTACTACACCGACATTGGAAACATTATTCTTATGTGTTTTCTAATATTGCATAGCAATTTATCACTTCATTCTCTCATTTATTCAGTTCTCTTTTCAATGTATTTTTACCACAACTTTTAAAAATTTTGAAATAATTTTACATTTCCAGAAGAGTTGCAAAAATAATATGATGTGATATTGCTGTGTATGCTCTTCACCGTATTATGTTAACACTTTATATAACCATAGAGCATTTATAGAAACTAAAAAATTAACTAGAACAATACCATTAACGAACATACAGAGTTTATTTGGATTTTACCACTTTTTGACTCTTCTCTTTTTGCTTGTCCAGGATCCTGGGTTGCATTCTCCCACTGGGAATTGCCCCTGACCTCAGGGAGGGTCTTGCCTACGGGGGAGGGGGGGTTGGGTGACTCTGGGCAATGATTGGTCATGGTGGAGGATCAAAGGCCTGGTTGCCTGGCTTACATTTGGGATGACTCTGAAGGACCATCTTGGCTCTGAAGCGCCCATGGGTACCGTGGAAAAGTTGGTTGCAACTCTGTTGAGTTCAACCTCTCCATCCCTTATTTCTCCTTTACTGACTTCATCACTCCAGGTCATCTCCTGAGAGCTGTCCCCAGAGGACATTTTGCACGCAGCTCTCATCTCAGCATCAGTTTCCTGGGGATCCAACCTAACATTGTTGGTACTGTGAGTGGTCCTAGAAATGAGACCTTAAAATGGGATTTGGAAGCTGGGGCACTCACTGGTTGGTTGGCAACAAGGATCCCATCTCTGGTGGTAGGTGGGGTGCTGACACCTGGGCACACAGTGGTAGAACAGTTGCGAGAGCTCTCACCTGTGGTGAACTGGGACGGGATACTGGTGCAAGGCAGGGCAGGGCTAGTGCAACTTCTCTGGCATTGAAGAAACATGATGAAATGAGAACTGTTAATTCTAAAAGGTTGGGAGGGCTGTTTCTGAGCACAACTGATACATTTAATAAAGGCTAGCATGTCCAGTTCTCTGAGCCTGTTGATCTCTTTCTCCTATTTGCCATACCAGTTCTGGCATTTATACTTCATTTAGTATGGCCCATTGCTTTTTCCAAGTTTCCCAGCTCCATCCTAGAAGTGTATAAACATTTCTTCTTGGGTCTGCACCAGGAAGTTAAATCATGTATCACATAATGGTGCTTTCATTCCAATAAACTCTCTCTTATCCAACTTCAGGTCCAGTTCTCTTGGTTCAGCTCATTCAGGATCCAGTCTTTGTGTCCACGCTCTGGCTCCTGCCAGTGCCTATGAGCCAGATTTGGAGCTCCTTTGGCATCCACTATTCTTCACAGGGCCAGCAATCCCCAGGGGGCTGTGATGAGATTTTGATCCTGGTCTCTAGTCTGGAGTGCAGAGGGGAGCTCCAGACAGGCTGAGGGGATAACTATTGTCTGTTAAAGCATCGATCACATAGAATCCCCTGCACTATCCTTAGCAAGGAGCCATCACCATGTTCTAAAAAGAGAGAATGGTCTGTGGGCCAACAGGTTTAGGAATATCCTGCAGGTCAAGGTTCTCACTGGCATTTACCAAGACACCCCCCTTCCAAGTCTCAGGTTCCTTGTCCTGCCCTGTCAGGGCTGAGATTGTAGAGCAGGAGGCCCAGCAGGGGTGGTGATTAACTTTTCTGAAAGTCTGCTCTTACAATTAAGTCCTAAATAGGAACCTCTACTCTGTCTGCCACTCTTAATTTGACAAGGCTCACATACTAGCTTCAATATTTTGCTTTGAATTGCCCTGAATCCCCCTGAACTGGTCTTATTAAATGAGTCAATATCTAGAAATATCCAACCCTAATAGGAAATGCCAGATATTTAAGAAAAAAATACTTCCTAAATTTAAAGATTCACTGAAGGACATAAATTAGAGTTAAGTAAATGAAAAACCATTTTCATGCATGAGAAAACTCAATACTATAAATATATCAAAACCTTCCTGAGGGATCCATAATTGCAATTCAATACTCATTACAATGCTTTTTATGAAATGTGAAATTCATTTTCCTGAGACAATTCGAAAAAGGAAAAGAAATATCCATTGTCCTTATTACCTATCAACATTTATTACAAAGGCAAGGAATTTAAAACAATATGTAAGAATGGATAAATAGATAAAACATAGAAAGTGCAAGCATTTTTGTACATGAGTGTATGGTTAGCAAATGATGGCAATAGTGTTTAAAGTCACTGGGGAAAAGAATGGACTACCCAGTATAATAATAGAGTAGGAATTTGTAGCTATATATTTGAGAAAAAAATTAAATCTCTACTTCAAATATCATTCATCGAAATAAATTCTAGATGGGTTACAGAGTTAAACAACAACAATTTTTAAAAACCTAAAATAATATTAGACGGGAGAATGTTTATGACTTAGAAGTAGGAAAGGCCAAAAATAAGAAGTGTATTTTAAATTCATTAAAATTGACAGCTATGATGACATCAACATTTAAAATTCTGTAAGATCAAAAACATTTCTAAAAAGTTAAAAACAGGAATAGATTTATTACTTTAAAATGTTTAAAATATGTAAGAAACAAATATTTATAACATGTAATAGATAAAAGATCAATATTTTAAGTATATAAAGACCTCCTTTATTCAATCAAAGGCAAATAAGAAATAGAAAAATGGGCAAAGTTTTTGAGAAGGCTGTTTACAGTACAGATAATACAAATTGCTGGTTAACACAGGACTGTTTCTCAATACATAAGACATGTTTAAACAGCAGACAATTTCCCATGTGGTGAATCCCATTTAAAAAATCAATTTGATGATTTTAAACCACAAGAATGGCAACATTTTCAAAGTTTGATGAAATTGGTGATAGTAAGGTAGTTTAGTGGGAGGGTACATAGACACAGCTGCTTTGCAATAATGTAATAACTAAAAATTGGCATATACTTTGACTTAGAAATTATACTTCTTGCTAATTTTACTAGAAAAAAACCATTCAGTTTCATGAAAGGGCTTATACAGGGATGTACAAGGACATTAATTATAATATTATTTGTAATAATAAACATAAAACAAAAGAGTAAATGACCTAAACTCCATTTGTGTAAAAATGGCAGATGCTAAGAGAATATGGGTGATAAACGTGGAGTGGCATTAAAAGATCTTTAAGATACAGTATTCAGAGACAAAAAAGTTGCAATATGATGTGTGCAATGTAGTAAACTTATGCAAAACAAAAATAGACTTTCACATCACACGAGCACAGAACCATGCATTTCCTTAGATTAATGATGTCCAACAGAACCCTCTGTGATGGTACAAATGTCCTGTAATCTATGCTGTCCAATATGGGAGCCACTAGCCATGTGTGGCTTTGAGAACTTGAAATGTGTTGGGTGTGACTAAGGAGTTGAATTTTAAACTTTACTTAATTCGAAATCATTTACATAGCTGCACATGGCTAGTAGTTCCCACATGGAGGAACACAGCTGAAGACGTTCATACGCCCATACTAAGTCATTGATGGTTGGAGGACTGTGTCCAGGTGTTGAAATGTGTCACATGAGTGTATCCTTGTACTACTTGTATCAGTGGAAAATGAATGTTTACAAATCAAAATAGAACAAATAGCTTCTCAAAAGATGTACCAGATCTGTTGCAAAAAAGAAAAAAAGCCATTACTAGTGGAATCACCTTTCCTTAGTAATGTGATGCCCTTGGAAATACGGGAGTGGCCAGCTGGCCAACGCCTATCTTAGAAAGGCACAGCCAGAGAGGGCTAGTCTTGCCACCTGAGCTGGGTGCTTATTCTGGCCAGCAAAGCAGAGAAGGCAGAGGCATCTCTAGCTTCTGGGTATTTTGAACTGGAAAGACCGACGTAAGCAGTCAAATGAAAGAGCAGAAACAGGGCTGAAACAGGAGGATAAGAGGGTCACAGAGTCAGAAATCTGAAATAGCTCGGCCTGTGTGAGTCAGTCTGGAATGGGGGGTTGGGGAACAACACATGTGGGCATCATTGGCACTCTCTTATCTGCAAAGCCACAGATGTCTTAGTCTGAGGGTAGGTCATGCTAGTTGAAGCACTCAGTCGCAGTGACAGTCCATTATTGCATTTATTTGAATGAGTGGCATTCATTCACCCACCCTTTGTATCATGAGACCATGTCCACTATGGATAGCCTATCAGAGTATATGCAGTAGAGGTGGGCTGAGCATAGAATTGGGGCTGAGAGGAGAGGTTCCCCTTCAGAGCCTCTATTGTGCCCTGCAGACCAGTGGGAGGAATAGAGCAGTTGGATTTAATGATAGAGAAATGCCTCAGCGCTTCCTGAGTACTGCACAGTAAAAGAAGGATTGCATTGGGCTGTTTTATAGAGACCAGCCATCCAGCTCTAAGTAGGAACAGGCATGTGTTTGTTTATTTATTTCTGCCTTCCTAAGGATAATAAAAAGATCATATTTAATGGACCAAACCCATAGATAACAACATCCTGAATTCATCATCTTTCTCAAGCACAGGATCTGGCCTTTGGGAATGAGCTTAAAAGCTGATTATTCTTCACCAGAATATTTTGTACAAAGTGCTGGGTGCTGGATATGTGAGTAGATGACAAAAACGGCAATGAGGAGAGTGCTCTGATTAGGAATAAACAGATGCTGCGGGTGGTAAGTGAAAGTGTCCACACTGGTTCTTTGCCCAGTGCAGTGACTTCTCCCTGCATGTTCAGCCGGCATGACTCACTGGACCGTGCTTGGGGATGCTGCGGGGGAAGTGAGGCTGCGGCGAACAGAGACCTGGGCAAAGAGGAATAGAAGCAAGGAAGCAGCCTGAGCCAAGACAGAGTCCAAATGGGGCTGCACCGAAACTAGGCCTGGTCTGGTAGGTGTCAGAGTGATGGGGAGGCACAGGCCATCTCCTAGAGCCAGATGCCAGATGCCAGACAGCGACACAGCCTCAGGAGTGCAGAGCAGTGAGACACAGATAAAACCGGGAATCAAGGGTCAGGGGGTTGGTGAGCAGCACAGCCTGCCTGGGGAATAAGATAAAAGGAATTGACCTTTTAAGGAAATGAATTACTAAAATGTTCAAAGTTTCTACAGACACAATCTAGGAACCCAGATGTGCATGATCAAGTCAAACACACCCTGAATGTGTGTCAACTAATGAAGCTTCTAGGGACTTCGGGAAATGTCATAGAATCCTCCACATTATTAGCTATGGAGCTATTTGGCAGAGCCACAAAAATAAATGGTGCCCCGATATATTCACTAAGAATAAGGCTGGAATCTTACTAAGAAGTGAGATTCTCTGCCCTTCTCAGCCTGGGTTTTGTCTTGTTTAAGGAGATGCAAACTCATGGGAATTGTAGGAACTCTTGAAGTACAGACGTACAGAGTCTGAATGGATTGAGAAATGGAAGGACAGAGTGGGTGAGAAAAGAAAAAGCATGTAGAATATTAAAGATTTCGTTGTTACCTTAAAATGGAAAGACTTGAGGCTCAACTGCACTATTCATTAGTCCTCTGATCTCAACAGGTGAGGACCAAGAATGTATCTGGCCATATGGAGCAACTGCCCTAACGGGGACACAAATGGGCAAACAACATCCTGCACTTTTGAACTTTGATCCACGTTGGCAGAAGGGAAGCTCATAGAGCCTTTTCTGTCCACCTCAGTGGGTTGTGGCAAAGCCAAATAAGGCAGTTTTTGGAGCTGCAAAGTTGACATATAAGTGAATTTTTAACATTATCTCCCAGAACCGGGACAGACCAGTTGCACTCAGTCAGCTGCAACCAACTATTCTGAATGCAGCCTCTGAGCTTCGGTAATTCAATATAAGTAAGGAAATCACATGTGAACCAAACACTGGGAATTTCTGAATCTCAACTATACATAAGCCTGTGAGAATGCTTTACAACATTTTATGCCAGTTCCGCATACTGAAGAGGACCATATGGACTGAAATTATCTTGACCCTAGTTCACCTACTATTTCTCATGTGGAGTTCTTGAAAAGTGTGGACCTGACCCTTTGTGTGAAAATGTGCCCAGCAGCTCAGATTGCTCAACAAAAATACAAAGGCACTTGGGGCTCAAACATTCTCCAAACAACCACTTTCTCAACTTTAGAGTGTGCTGTGGCTGCGTCTGCTTCCAATTATCCTGGGAAGCTGCAAAGGCCCTCACTCTTTGCTCAGAATGCTGCTGGGCTGTTGGACTGTCCTTGAGAGAGAGCGGGAGAGCACACAAGCACACGCGAGAGTCACCAAGAGAGGGCGTTTACATTTATGATGCCATCGACACCTTCACCTTCACCAGTGTGGCTTAGGAATAATGGGGATAAGGGTAATAATATTCTGTCAACAAGGATTTAATGAGCACTTTGATGTTTTGGAAACTATTCAAAGCATTAGGTAAAGGATAGTGGAAGAAGATAAAATTTTGTCCCTATGAAACTTACATTCTAGGAAGGCAAATATAAATATACACACACTCACACACACACGTATGCACATATATGTATGTGTATATATATGTATCTCTGTAACTATTATCTATATCTCTCTACTCCTATGCCTACCCTACCTATACCACTCATACCTCTGTCCACATCCGTGTATATATGTGTGTGTACATATTTATGCATACATAAATGTCTACTCTTTGTACATCTGCTCTACCATATGTACATACATGGATATACATATACATATATACACCTACCCATATGTGTGTGTATATATGTATCTGAGTGTCCATACTTTACATATAGCAATAATTCTTATGAGCAAAAATAAAGAAGGTTTAGGGATTAGTGCATGAGCTTAAGGTTGATGGAGATTCTTTATTTTAAATAAGCAATCAGTGAGTGGCACTTTGGAGAAGATGATTCTTGAACAAAGGCCTGAATGGAGTGAGCCACATACAGATTTGGGAAACAGAAGTCTTCCAGATACGGGGAGTGGTGGGGTAAACGCACAGAGATAAGGGTTTTCAAAGTGAGTGAGCTCAGGCAAGCATGTGGCAGTGGGGCCAGGGCAGGAGCCAGGGCCTTCCTCTGCCTCCAGCCCAGGCAGGTAGTGAGCCACCCCAGCCCCTCGCTTCCTTGACTGTAAGAGCTGTGCTCGCAGGTCCTGGGCAACTCGCTGGGCCTCACCTTCCTTTCCCCTTCCTCCTTTCTTTCCCTACTACCCTCTTCATATAAACTGAGCATTCCATTAATTCATTTTAAAACATCTTGTGGAGATATAATAAGCAGACAGAAAAGGGCACAGAGGTGCACATTTGCATGGAGTTTTACAAACTATACACACCCAGATGGAGACACTGTGTACATGACACCCCATAAGCCTCTGCAATTTCTTGCAGTTTCCATCTCCTGAGAGTAACCAGCAACTTAGATTGATTAGGCCAGTTTTTGTAACTTATAGAAATTGAATGATAAAGCACGTGTCTTTTCTATCTGGCTTCTGTCACTGAGCTTTACATGCTATTGGTGAGTTGATCTGTGTCATTGTGCACAGTTGTGCATCACTCACTCTCACTGCTGTGTATACCCTGTTGTGGGAATAGACCACCATTTATTAATTTATTGTGTTACTAATAAGCATTTGGATAGTTTTCAGCCTCAGGGTATTATAAATAACACTACTGTGAATGTTTCAGAATATGAGATTTGTGGAGCATTTGGCTAGGAGTAGAATTAATCAGTCATAGATGGGGTAGATGTTAAGATGGAGTAGATACAGCTGAAGGGTCTTACTATGTTGATCCATTTAAAAATAATACTTACTGTTATGATAGAAATATATATTTATTGTTGGGAATTTGGAAAACAGAGTAAAGTAAGATAAAATAAAACCGCACGCCGTATCAGTCTTTATAATTACAGAATTGGGATCATATTATTTATATGTAATATACATACATATAAATGGTATGTATATATCTTTCTATTCTCGTTTTACATTGTAGCATTTCCAATATTACTGAATGTTTTTCAAAAGCAAAAGTTTTAATGACAACATTTGGGTGTGTCAAAATAAATGTAATTATTAAATCATTTTGTTTTTATTATTATGAACATTATCACATAAATTTAATAAACATGTATGAATGTGTCCTCAGAATACATTTTGAAAAACAGAATTTCCAAGTCAAAGGGCTTTAAAACATTTAAAGCTCTTCCTGGAACCAACCCAAATGCCTATCAGTGATAGACTGGACAAAGAAAATGTGGTACATATACACGATGGAATACTACGCAACCATAAGAAACGATGAGTTTGTGTCCTTTGTAGGGACTTGGATGAATCTGGAAACCATCATTTTCAGCAAACTGACCCAAGAACAGAAAGCCAAGCACTGTATGTTCTCACTAATAGGTGGGTGTTGAACAATGAGAACACGTGGACTCAGGGAGAGGAGCATCACACACTGGGGGCAGTTGGAGCGGGTAGGAGAGAGATGGGGGAGTGGGGAGGGAGGGGAGGCTGGGTAGGGATAACATGGGGAGAAATGCCAGTTACAGTATGCACCTAAAGTAAAATAAATAAATTAAAAAAAAAAAACATTTAAAGCTCTTGTTTTATAAGGCCTACTTTCTCTCTGAAAAAAATGGAAGTAATTTACAGTTCTACAGTAGTTGGCTAATTGATTTCATTTCACTGGTAACCTAAGGATATAATATTCTATTAATTAGCATTGACATAATAGCTGTTAAGAGTAAATGTTTGCATGTTAATTGGGCATTTGCACCTTTGGTAAATTCCCTGTTCAGATCTTTTGCTTATTGTCTTGGATATTCAACTTTTTCTTATTGATTTGCTAGTAACTTTATTTTCAAATGATTGACTTTATTGAGTTTCTTATTTTTAACCTACACTCAGCAGTTGCTAATATTCTGTGAAGGAAGGCTTGTAGCCTACAGGCAGAAAAGGCTTGAGAGTCACAATTTATCATCCTTGAAAGGAAAGTGCACATAAGTTTTGGATACATATCCCTACCACTTATTTCTGCTTCCAATAGTCTGTTATTTACCAATGCTTTGTAACCGACATGGCAGTCAGAAGTGTGACCCCGGAAAAACTAGATAAGAACTAAGATACTTCCTCGTCCATATCCTCACTGCACAGATGAGGAAATTGAGGCACAGAGGATATCAGAGACTTGCTAAGGGTCATGCACCATAAATTGGTGTCAGGGAATTACAACTCAGGTTTCCTTCTGTCTCCTCACTGGCTGTTGAGATAAATCTCCTCTTTCTATGAATTTCTTTTGTGTATGTGCACATAGATGAACACACATTATGTTTCTTATTTTCTGTGGCAATCCTGATCAGTTTATGGAGTGCTCTGGCAGCTGGGTGTTCAGTGGGCCTTAAACACCCACACCTGAGATCCCCTGCTGACTGCCTGGCCCTTCTCTCCTTGTGGTTGAGAACTGAGGCTCTCTGCCCCAGTGGGCTTCCCAGGTGGCTGGGTCAAACTCCAGGGCAGACACTCTCCTCCCTGCCCATGTTCTCTAGCTCTCTTCTGCAACTCTGGTGCCTGAGGCTGATCTCTTTCATGATTCCTTTCTGGTGCAGACTCTTGTGTCAAGGTAGAGCCTAAATGAGCTCCTGGAGCCCTTCCAGAGCCCTGTGGGAAAGCCGGAGCAGATCAGTGCCAAATGGGCCTGTGTGCAACTTGGATGGGATCCAGAGATCTAAAGATGTCTGAATTCCTCTAAGTGCATCCTTTAGTGGACATTTCCCAAAGCAAGGCTGGCCCCTAAGGATGACAATGCATTAGAATTCAGTTTCTTGGCAGTGTTCTCTGTAAATCTATAAGGAAGTTTACTTCAAAAGTGAAAATCTGGGATATATCTCTCCTCATAAAATTGGACTTGCAGAAAATTTCACAGTGGCATGAGAAATTGAGGTCTAGGGTTCATTAATGGTACGGAGCCACACTTCATGGTTTGGCTGTGGGATGGATTCACCACCCTGCCCAGCTTAGAATCATCTGGCCTCAAGGTGTGAATTAGGGACTGTCAGATAATTCAAGAAGGAATTTTGCAGAAATTTCTGAATTGTAATACATACATCATTTTTAACTAAACTAATATAAAACAGTTAATATATTAACACTTTTCAGATTATAAAAAAATACGCACATAAAGCTTTTATTATGCACAAATTTAAAGACATTCCGTGGTTAGAATGCATAATATTTGATTCACATTTGTTTTACATGTCTTGCTTTGAGAAACTTAAAAGTGTAAGTAAACCAGAGAACACTGGCTAATGTCTAGATGAAAACAATCTGTATGTCACTAATTATTTTTCCATTTATAATTCAGGTAAAACAGAGGGTTTCTAAACAATAAGTTTCTTGGTTTTAGATTCTGTATCTATTTATAACACAATTTCAAGGCTATTTAAGAAATTGTCCAAACTTCACATCTTCTATTTAATAGAGAGGACAAAGTTAAGCCAATACTTCCAAAAGGAAAATAACATTAATCAAAGAAAAAGTATGATTTGTGCCAACTGTCACTGGAATTGAGGGATTAAAAAGAAAATACTCTCATGCATTCTCTCTTCTTCCCTACAGTAAAACTAGCCTGTGTTTTGTTTTTAGACTCTACCAAGGGAGATACAGAAGAAAATAAACTCCAGCCAGAGGAGTTCTTCCTTCCAGCTGCCTGCGTCCACAGTATTGATCACTGCTGAAAGGGCTGATTCACACGGCACCCCCATGCTTGCTGCAGCAGTTTCCCTGGCTTCTAGGACTTCTCCATGGAAGTGGGGAGAGGCTCTTGGGCTGAGCACTTTGTGTCTTGTCCCTCCATGCCACTTACTGCCGGCTTACAACAACAGCATTCTAGACGCCAGTCTCGTTACAATGACCATGCTGACATCTCTGAATTGGTCAAAATATCAGCATGTGCTTTGGGTCAATGCACAACCAGCAATTAGACTGAGAACTGTGTTTCTGCTGCTGTCCAAACTCTCTACAGCAAATGCTGTCTCCAATTATGCATAGTTCAGCATTCAGAGTTGACTGTGGGATGTTATCCTGTCTCCTTATATCTTCTGTTCTAGCTTTTGACATTGTGTGTTCATTACTAAAGAAATAGTGATTGAAATATCAGAGGACAGCTGGCATTTGTATGCTAAAGAATGAACATGGGATGAGCATGGGAATGAGGAACAGAAAATGCCCTCTTGACTGGCCATGCACTAAAGCCCTTTCGGCCTTGGCGTCTAAGTCAGTGAAACTGGAATCACAACACCGATTTCAGCCTGTCATGAAGGACTAATGGAGACTGTGAGTGGGGACACACTCTGAAATAGACAAATGGAACAGAATAGAGAATTCAGAAATAGACCCACATAAATATGCCCAGCTGACTTCTGACAAAGGTGAAAGAGCAATTAATTGGAGGAAAAACATAAATTCTGTCAATTGTGCAGAGCAACCGGGGATCCAGAGGAGGCATCTGAACCGCAGCTCCATACAGAGAGGACCGAAGACACCCCTGGCAGCCAGCGTCACTTGAGGAGACTTCAGGAAAGTAAGTAGCCAGAAATATAAAAAGGAAAGGAGGTCCTGAAGACAGGAAGGCAAACCAGAGAGGCTGTAAATAAATCTGAAGATGCCAGCTCGCAGCTTATCAAGAGAACAACCTTTGAGATTGTAGCAGCAAATCAGAAGACTCAAGGAAGGAAATCTCACGGGGGAAGACAGAGCATGTCAGGCCATTGGTGTTATATTGAGGCTTTGGAGGAACTCAAGGATGTGTTGAAGGCATAGTATTATTTTTTTGACAATAGCAATAAGAAAGGCAATTAAAACTCCAAGAAAGCGCTGGAAACAGGGACCCAAATAAAAGCAAGGCCAAATATGCCATATTCTAAGCGATTGATGCAGAATGAAAAAACAACATATTTTATCTGAATGCTATGAACATTTGTCATCCAGGGATTATATTGGGCGCCCATACAGAGATACAATTCTGGCGGACTACTTTACCATGAAATGTAGAATATTTTCAGTCATAACAATGTTAATATTATTACTTAACTTTTAAACTTTTGAATCCAACCATAGAAAAAGTATGGAAGACATAATTATGATTGCAAAACAGACTGAGATTGTTAAAACCTCAACAAAAAGTAAAACTGACAGAAGGCAAAAAATAGAAATGAGAGGGAGAAGTATTTTCATCTTTTATTAGGAAAACCTAATGAAAGTGCAAGCAGTGGAGGTAACCACATGCCATTTAAATTAACAAAACCATAGGACAAGGAAGAAATCCTCTGTAGGTGAGTGGTTCCAGGCCCATGCTCTGGTGCCAGCCAGCCTGGGTTCAAATCCCAGCCCTGGCACCTACTTGCTTCATTGCCTTGAGCAACTTAGTTAAGCTCTCCATTGCTTTTCCTCCTCATCTATAAAGGATAATTAGCAATAGAATCTACCTCGAGGTTGTTACGAAGATGAAATGAGTTAACGTTTGTACAGTTCTCAGACAGGGCCTGCAATCACGAGCACTATGTAAGTGGCTGATAAATAAGCTGTGACCTTTTGGAAAAGGTTCACGCCAGAAGTGTCAGGAGTGCTGTGTTCAGGGAGCTGAGTCCTCACACATCTCGTGAGCACTGGCCTGGAGCTGGGGAACAAGGCATGAAAATATTTTCATGTTCTTAGATTTATGAAGAGTTACACTAAACACAGAAAAGGCTAAAGAGGACAGCCTTAAGAAAAAGGCCTGGGCAGGGGGACGAGATGGGGTGCAAGACTGTTTCTTCTTTGTTTAAAACACACACACTCACACACACACGTGCACATATACACATACAGATATATACACACACGTACACACACACACGTACACACACATGCACATACACATTGACAAGCACCAGGCAAAGACCAGGACCAAGACCTGGCAGATTTAACTCTTAAGGACAAGAAATTCTTTTCAGATGCAGACCTCTCATTACTCGCACGAACTGCAAAAGGTAGAACAGCCAAAGGTGTTGGTTCCTTGTGCCTAAGCCAGGAGACCTTGAGACAGAAGTGGTCAGATGACAGCAGCCTGAATGATCAGACCCCTTGGATGAGGAGCCAGGCCCAGACTATAGCTGAGGGCTTGCAGGCTGCAGCTGTACCCTGGGGGGCGGGGACTAAGGCCTCCCACTTCATCAGAACTAGGGAGAGGACAAGAAACAGTCTCATGACAGCCTCCAGGGAAGACAGGGAGGTGAGAGGGGGATGAAGGGAGATGGGGAGGTGAGAGGAGAGACAGGAGGAGAAGAAGGTGAGAGGAGGATAGGGGAGGTGGAGGTGAGAGGGGATGGGAGACATGGGGGTAAGAGGAGAATGGGAAAGATGGGAGTTTAGGGGGATGAGGGAGATGGGAGGTGAGGGGGGATGTGGAAGATGGGAGTGAGGGGGATGGGAGGTAAGGGGGGATGGGGAAGATGGAGGTGAGGGGGGATGGGGAAATAGGGGTGAGGGGGATGGGAGGTGAAGCAGGATGGGGAAGATGGAGGTGAGGGGGGAATGGGGAAGATGGAGGTGAGGGGGGATGGGAAAATGGGGGTGAGGGGGATGGGAGGTGAAGCGGGATAGGGAAGATGGAGGTGAGGGGGGATGGGGAAGATGGGGGTGAGAGAAGGATGGGAGGTGAGGCGGGATGGGGAAGATGGAGGTGGGGGTGATTGGGAAGATGGGGGTGAGAGGCAGATGGGAGATGAGGGGGGATGGGGAAGATGGAGGTAAGAGGGGATGGGGAAGATAGGGGGTGAGAGGGGGATGGGAGGTGAGGGGGGATGGGAGGTGAGAGGGATGGGGGAGATGAGGTGAGAGGGGGATGGGGAGATGGGGATGTGATGGGGAATGGGGAGCTGGGGAGGTGAGGGGAAATGGGGAGATGGGGAGGTGAAGGGGGATGGGGAGATGGGGAGATGAGGGAGGATGGGGGAGATGGGGAGGTGAAGGGGGATGGGGGAGATGGGGAGGTGAGGGGGGATGGGGAGATAAGGAGGTGAGGGAGGATGGGGGAGATGGGGAGGTGAGAGGGGGAGGGGGAGATGGGGATGTGAAGGGGGATGGAAGAGATGGGAAGGTGAGGGGGGAATGAGAGAGATGGGAAAGTGAGAAGAGAGACAGGGGAGATAGGAGTGACAAGGTGTTCTACCAAGACTTAGGTCAGCAATTAAAACCTTACCTGTGTGTGTGGCCTATGTTGACGTATGCAAGGGTGCCATGGTTCTAATATACACACACATATATATGTATATACACACATACCCCCCCCACACATGCATGCACATACACATAAAGCATCATTATGAGTGAAAATATTGTTCACCTCATGGTCAAGTAGAGACGGAACACATGTATGTGTGCGTATGGTACATGGCAGTGTCACAGAGTGTGTACAGGGGGTGCCTGCACAGGCAGCCGAGTCATGCAGGTGAGCAGGGGTGTAGCCAGGTGACCCTCTGTAGGCAGGTACTAGGCGACTACGGCAAGCCAGTGCGTGAGACAGAGAAGTAGTGACTTCCTCATGTCTTGACCACCTAGACAACTGTCCTCAGAGCTGAAAGTTACACTGGAAGTTCAGGAAAAGTACAGAGCTCTAGGAAGTTTTGAAAATGAATAATGGGAATGACTAAGCTAAACTGAAAATGAATAATGGAAATCGCTAAATTAATCTGACCCATTTCAAAACTGCACTTTCCCCACTAAAGAGTCCCTGGGAGTGACCGCAGTGGGCGCAGTGGGTGAGAGTCAGCGGGGACCGTTGGATGACTTACTCTTCCACACCCACAAGACAAAGCTGTTTCCCACAGAACAAAAATTGGCAGGAGCTGACTCCATTTAGGAGGGAGTCAAAATACAAAAGAAATCCTATTACCGGGTGTATACTTTTATATTCTTTTATATTTATATTTTAAATATAGATGAACAATTCCAATTTCACCTCTAAAAATAGGATTAAAAATTGTATCCTGCTCATGTCACAGGGTTGCTGTGGAATGCAAATGAGAGTCAAACTTATTCAGAGCTCCCCTGCCCTGCACCACCTATCCATAGCCCATATATCATTGCCAGAGGCGTCTCCGGGGTCCGGGGCCAAGGGGGAGATGGGAGGTGAGAGGAGACATGGGGAGGGGGTGGGATGGGAGGAGTTGGGGAGGTGGAGGAGAAGGGGAGGTGAGGGGGAGACAGCCTTGTAGCAGTTCCTCACAAAACTTCAGTATCTGTGGGGTCCTGAGAAAATGGGATCCACTATTAAAATGACATGGGAAGCGATGCAAAGGAGTCTAATCCAGGAGTATGAATGCTTTTCTTGCTCTGGAGTCACTCTTTTCAATACGGAGAATATGTTCAGCTTCCTGAGCTTTGTAAAGACCCGGGTGGGATTAAGGTACTGAGTCCAGTTAGGGGAAAAACCTCACACAAGTGTCTTAGCCTTCCTAAGTCTTCATTTTCTCAAATGCAAAATGTGGTAAATGATACATTATTTGTCGGCTTGTTAGGATTAAACGAGATAATGAACTTTAATGCTTGGCATGTTCTTGGCACGTGTCAGGCAACAATAAATGGAGCTATCAGAAGTTCCAGTATTACAGGAAGAGAATTACTATTAGAAAATCGTTCCTACAGGATAATTTGATTATTATTATTAGAGTGCCAGTGTTCTACATAATGACCCCAGTAAAGATGGTAACAGGGCCGGGTGCAGTGGCTCGCGCCTGTAATCCCAGCACTTTGGGAGGCCAAGGCGGGCGGATCACTTGAGGTCAGGAATTTGAGACCAGCCTGGCCAACATGGTGAAAACCTGCTTCTGCTAAAACTACAAAATATAGCGTTCACCTGTAATCCCAGCTACTCAGGAGGCTGATGTAGGAGAATCACTTGAACCTGGGAGGTGGAGGTTGCAGTAAGCTGAGATTGCACCACTGCCCTCTGGCCTGGTCAATAGAGTGAAACTCCGTCTCAAAGAAAAAAAAAAAAAAGATGGTATATGTGCCACATTTTCTTTATCCAGTGTATCATTGATGGGCATTTGGATTGGTTCCAAGCCTTCCCTACTGTAAATAGTGCTGCAATAAACATATGTGTGCATGTGTCTTTATAGTAGAATGATTTATAATCCTTCTAGTATATACCTGGTAATAGGATTGCTGGGTCAAATAGTATTTCTGGTTCCAGATCCTTGAGGAATTGCCACACTGTCTTCCACAATGGTTGAACTAATTTACACTCCCACCAACAGTGTAAAAGCATTCCTATTTCTTCACATCCTCTCCAGCATCTGTTTCCTGACTTTTTAATGTTTGCCATTCTAACTGGTGTGAGATGGCATCTCAGTGTGGTTTTGATTTGCATTTCTCTAATGACCAGTGACGATGAGCTTTTTTTCATATATTTGTTGGCTGCATAAATGTCTTCTTTTGAGAAGTATCTGTTCATATCCTTTGCCCACTTTTTGATGGGGTTGTTTTTTTATTGTAAATTTGGCATGTATACACCATGGAATACTATGCAGCCATAAAAAAGAATGGGTTCATGTCCTTTGCAGGGACATAGATGAAACTGAAAATCATCATTCTCAGCAAACTAACACAGGAAGAGAAAACCAAACACCACAAGTTCTCACTCATAAGTAGGAGTTGAACAATGAGAACGCATGGACACAGGGAGGGGAATGTCATACACCAGGGCCGGTCGGGGATGGGGGGCAAGGGGAGGGAGAGCATTAGGACAAATACCTAGTGCATGCAAGACTTAAAACCTAGATGACGGGTTTATGGGTGCAGCAAACCACCATGGCCATGGCACATGTATCCCTATGTAACAAACCTACATGTTCTGCACATGTATCTCAGAACTTAAAGTATAATAATTATAATATAATGGTAAAGGGCACATGAATCACCATGGACTGAATCGAGCAAGCCATTTTGGTGCTGCATATATGCACATACATTCCCCTAATATATGTACAGTGTTTTCTCCTCTACAGATAGTCTTCACTGATGAGCTCTGCCACTCCCTCGTGCCAGGTGAGGCAGGCGTTGTGGCTCTGGTTTCATTGACACAGACATGCACTTGGCCGTATGGCCAATGAAGTGGGAGTTTGTTCCTGCTTGTCAGCCTAGGCTCGTTCTGTAGAACACAAATGCCTGTTGTCCTCTGATATTTTGCTAAGACTTCTCCATCTGCATCTTATTCATCTTAATCCTATGATCAAATAACTTTGCTTCAGAGTTTTTCTTTTCATCATAGAATGTCAAATCTGGATGATGGCTTAAAGGCCAACTCTCCAAATCCCCTAATATGAGCTGGAAACTGAGATTCATTCCTACACGGGGAGCTACTCAAAGTCACAAAGCTAGTGGAATCCTGAAAGTCTGTGTTTTAAGGAAATGCCTTTTAAAATACACCTCATGGCTTTTCAGACCCATTTCTGTGTCTATGTCTGTGTCTGTGTCTGTGTCTGTGTGTTTGTGAGCGTGTTTCGCATATTGTAATTGTAAACGCTTTGGCTTTTGATGTCACACCGATTCATCTGACCTTCCCAGCAGTGTAGACCATGGCCTCCTTACTGCGCGTATCCAGTGCATCCAGCCTCCCTGGGAAAGTGGGTGTTTGACATGCTGTAATCTACTCACACACACAGGCAAGCTCTTGTGATGAAATGCCCTCTAGCCAGAGTCACTGGAGCCATGTAGACTTCCAAGGTCATTAAAAGGGTGCAGCAGGAATTTTCTGTAGGCTCCTGCTAAATTGGCAGAGGACTGGAGGAGCTTGTCTAGTGCAGATGCCCCAAACCCTAGATGTTGCTCCTCCAGGGAGCTGGAGACTATACTGGTGAAGTGAGAACTTTACCCCAATCATGTAAAAGAAAATAGTGGCATTATCAACCCATCAACAGAAGTCAGCAGGCTCATGAGGAATGAAATATTGTTCAATTCACCAATCTAAACAACCGTGGCCATGGCTGGGCAGATTATATAAACAACGATTAAAACCTCTCTCCTCCATGAAATATTCACCTGTTTTCTGCTGCCAAAACCAATAAACTGCTTTCTTGGCTGAGTCACCCAAACATTTCCTTTGACAGCAGCAGCTTTCAACTCCGACTGCAAGGCCAAGTTGCATGACAAATATACCAGCGACCGTATATTTAGATATGAGTGATGTTTTCTACCAGCCCATTAAAAACATACCCTGCTGTTATGGATGAAATGTCAAAGTCTGGGAAAGCACAATGAAAAGAACACTGAAAAGAACCATGGGTCATGTTTCCATGGCTCTGAAACCTGTAGATGGATCTTCTTAAAAAAAAAAAACAAACCTTGATAGTGTTACAGAGCCATGAAATAAGTCTTTCTTGTCCTCTCCATGACTGCACCTTCTGTGTGCACATAGACACATGCCAGCTCATCTTTCAATTGCGTGCTGGAGACAGTGGCAAACCCCATAGGACCTGTCTCACAGATGATTTTGAGGCCCGATGCCCTGTCTTCAGGGCCTGTACTGAAAATGGTCTGGAATTTATAGACTGTGAATTACTCATGGTTCAGATGACGTTCTTCAGATTCTCCTCAGAAGAGTTTGACACAGGTTGATGGAGTTCTAAGGGCGTCATCTGTGGGTACGGCACATCTGCGTCTCAGCACAATTAGATCTCCATGTATCTGAACCATGTAGAAAATGTCAAGCACAAATTCTCACAGTTATCATGACAGGGCTGGCTCATCAGAATACAGAGATAATGCTGGAATTATAAAGATTTATCACGTTAAGCGTAGCTGTTTTCTTTCAACTTCAAACAGGTGAATGAGACCAAGTTGTGCTGCACCATCTTTCTTGCACAAACCGTACCTATCATAATTTGCAATTATTCAAAGCAGAACTCTTGCAAAGCAATGTGGGTACAGAATTTTGCTGAATTTTTTGAAATAAACTTTTTTTCAATACTTTGATGTTTTTTCTCTCATTCTCAGTTTGAGAAGAATTTCTTAGTAACTTGACCGTATAGAGTTTTTTCAAAACATCCAGCTTAATTTCATTATATTCAGCAGCTCTCTCTTCATACTGATATACCAATTTAATAATATTTGACTATCACATAATAACATATAAATGAGGCAAACAGTTCTGGAAGGTGCAGAAATTTGTGCACATGCCAATGAATGGTTTTCTAGTCCCAAATTTTCTGCATTGCCATATACATTGTTCAGTGAATTTTTTTTTTGAAACGGAGTCTTGCTTTGTCACCCAGACTGGAGTGCAATGGTGCAATTTCGGCTCATTGCAACCTCTGCCTCCCAGGCTCAAATAATTCTCCTGCCTCAGCCTCCCAAGTAGCTGGGATTGCAGGCATGCACCACTGAGCCCAGCGAATTTTTGTATTTTTAGTAGAGACGGGATTTCACCATGTTGGCCAGGCTGGTCTTGAACTCCTGACCTCAGGTGATCCACCCACCTTGGCCTCCCAAAGTGCTGGGATTACAGGCATGTGTTCAATGTATTTGAAGAGAAAATGGGAAGCATTAATCAATCCAGCAAGTTGACTCAAGGATGAATCAACTTGAAGGTAGCTTCAACTCTGGTAGTGTGAAAGAGAGAAAGAAAGAAAAAAAGAAGGAAGGAAGGATGGAAAGAAGGAAGGAAGGAAGGGAAACAAACTGGGTGGGGTGCTTTTTCCTCTATATTTAAAAAAATTAATAGATTTTATTTTTTAGAGTAGGTTTAGGTTCACAGGAAAGTTGAGTGGCAAATACAGAGAGTTCTCACACATATCATCCCCTGCAGCCCCCAGCCTCCCTCACCATCACCATCCTCTTCCAGAGGGCTCGCTCATGACAACTGATGAACCAACATTGATGCACCATCATCACCCAGAGTCTACAGTTTATGAGACTTCACTGGTGTACATTCTACAGGTTTTTACAACATAGAATGTGATGTATCTACCATTATAGTATAATATACTAGGATAGTTTCATTTCCCTAAAAATCCCATATGCTCCACCTAGTCATCCCTTCCTCCACCCACCCTGGCAATACCTGATCATTTAAGTGCCTCTATGGTTTTGCCTTTTCCAGAATGTCAGATAGTTGAAATCATAGTGTATGGAGGCTTTTCAAATGGACTGCTTTGACTTCATAATATGCCTTTACACTTCTTCCTTGTCTTGTGTGGCTTGGTAGCTCATGTCTTTTTAGTCCTGAATAATAGTCCATCATATAGACATATCACAGCATATTTATCTGTTCACCTAGAAGGACATTTTGGTTCATTTATACCTTTTTTATATTAAAATTTTATTTTAAGATAATTGTAAATTCACACTCAGTTGTTAGAAATAACAGAGAGATCCCAAGTACCCTCCACACAGTTTCCCCCAGTGGTGACCACTTGCAAAATTATGGTATAATATCACAACCAGGTTATTGACATCGATACGACCCACTGATCTTATTCAAATGTCTCCAGTCTTCCTTGTGCTCATTTGTGTGTGTGTTTAGTTGTATCTAAAATATTATATACATAGGATCATACAATGTGTCAGCTTTTGTTAACAATAGCTTTACTGAGATATAATTCACAACAAAATTTAACCATTTAAAGTGATTCAGAGGGTTTTCATGTATTCACATGAAACCAGGTTATTGACTTGTTTCTAAAATACTGTGAAAAGTGTGACCTATATTTTTATATTACTTTTTCTCTATATGCAATGTGATTTTTGAAATATTTGGATTATTAACAAATTACCACTATTAATAATTACAAAATATTTAGATACTCCATATCTGTTAGCTGTCGCCCCTCCCTCCAGCCCTTGGCAGTGACCAGTGAATGGCAGTAATGTGATAACTTGTGTGAGGGAGAAATTTGAAATATTCTGGTACTTCCACTACATATGAAGCTGCATAATGTGATCTGAAGGTAAACTTAGATTAGATACAGATGAATATTGGAAAACCTATGGCAATCACTATATAATAAAAAATAGAATTATAATTCACACACTGAGAGGATATAAAATGGAACTATATAAAATGTAGTTCCATGAAATTGGTTTTATATAAAAACTATATAAACCAATTAAAACCAGAGAAAGCAGGAAAACTGGGGAGAAAGAAAGCACAAACACAGTGATTAGAAAACAATTCAAAATTTGTTAATAATCCAAATGTTTCAAGATTTGCATTGCATATAGAGAAAAAGTAAAATATAGGTCTCACATTTCACAGTATTTTAGAAACAAGTAGACACATAAAAGAGAATCAAATGAAGAGGCCTCTGCTGTGAAGCAGAACAAGTGAAGCAGATAAGTCAGCTTAACTCCAACTACTGCCATAAAACATCATGGAAAGGGAACACATAGCCCATTTGCTATCATGACATATTGGAGGAAACTAAATACGGGCCTAGGATACAAGATGACCGGTAAGATCACGCGGAGCATCCTGGATGGGAAGGAAAGCAGGGAGGGGCCTCCAGTTCTGTTTAAAGGTGCCTGGACATTCTATTCTGCAGACTCTGAGACTCTGCTCAGTCAGTCTAAGTAGTAAATCACCTGCTAGCATGTCCATGTGGCCACACCTGTTCCATTAGCTGCTGTTATAGTAAGAAAGTAGAAGCTCACTTAAATAAGTGGTCATCTGAGTGAGAGCCCTGGGATTCAGTGGTGCCCTGCCCAGAGGACAAGGGGTATAAGAGGGCAGGAGGAGAGGTCAGGGTGTCCGCTGGGGGCCACCCTGCCCTGGGGTCTCCTGTGGGGCTGCTTCCTTTCAGACAGCCTCTTTCCTTCCCAGATCCCTGGTCTCTCTTGTGGCTTGCTTGACAACACATCCACAGTGAATAACAGCCCAGCCTCAGGCTCAGTTCCTTGGACCTCAGCCTGGATTAAAGGCTGCTCCATTTGGACAGTTTTGTGAAATGTCCTCGCAGTGCATTTACAGTCAGAAGAGCTGTGGCTTCTGCATTTCTGACTGTTGCACTTCTCTCAGATGGCCATAGAATTATGCCACCCTTGATTCTGGAGCAGAGTGCCCAGGTAAGTGGCCCAGAGCCCTGCCTTAAATTGGCCTCACTGCATGCTGATGAGATTCCTCCTCTCACTTCCAGACCCTGAGAATCATCTGAGAATGCTTCTTCTACCCTGACAAAAATGTTCTGCTAAGACACACTCTTCAGAACTGCTAGGCTTAGGTTTTGTGTCCGCACACAAATCTCATCTTGAATCATAATCCATATAATCTCCATAATCCTTACATGTCAAGGGAGAGACCAGGTGGAGGTGATTGGATCATGGGGCAATTTCCCTCACGCTGTTCTCATGATAGTGAGTGAATTCCTGTGACATCTAATGGTTTTATAAGGACCTCTTCCTTCTTCACTCAGAACTTCTCCTTCCTGCCACCTTTTGAAGAAGGTACCTTGTTTCCTCACCTTCCATCGTGATTATAAGTTTCCTGAGGCCTCCCCAGCCATGCTGAACTGCGAGTTAATTAAACCTCTTTCCTTTATAAACTACCCAGTCTTGGGAAGTTCTTTATAGCAGTGTGAAAACAGACTAATACAAGAACTAAAACAGATTGTATTCAGACTAGCTGCAGGCACCGCTCCCATCATACTTCCACTGGAGTCCAGTTCCTGGTGCATGTGGTAGCCATGCTGGGAACTCTGGATGAGGCAAGTGCTCCATGATTAAGGACTCAGTACATGGAGATAGCCAGAGAACTCTGTCCCAAGAGGTGTTCCAGTGAATGCTTAGGGGAAGAACAGTCATTCACTGAGTGGAAACTGCTCATCTCAGCTCGTTCTAAGAGCCTTCAGCTGCTGGGGGCCACATACCCTTAAGTAGCTGGCGAGGGGCTGCTACTCAGTTTTCACACCTGGAAAATATGTTATTTAAAGATACAATACAGAAAAGTGAAGAAATGATTAATACACAAGTCAAGGTAGTGCTTATGTCTGGTTGAAAAAGGGATACCGCTGGCATAGTGGGAGCTTCTAAGGCACTCATAATGTTCTATTTCTTAACCTAAGTGGTGGCTTCATGGGTTTTGTAGCCTTGTTCTTAAAACATATACCTCCTGAATGAAAAGAATTTGATAAAAAAATCTATATCTGGGCAGATAACCCAGATACCAGCTGCTGGACAAAACCAAGTCCTTCAGCTACCTAAGTAACCCCATTTTTCATTCTTAAGTAAAACTCACTCACCCTGGGCTCCCACACATCATTTATGTTTCTTTAAACATCTCAAGGTAATCGGGGCTGCTCTACCTCCCCTCTCACAACTGGCCCTGAGTTTCAGCCTCTATTCTCCTTTTTTCACATCATGTTGATAGAGGCAGGAGGCAGAGAAATTCCAGGCAGACAGGGGTGGGTCCCCAGTGACACCCCACCTTCAAGCCAAAGTAGCCTGAAACCCATAGCCCAAAGTGAGAACTTCGATTCTTGTTTGCCTGCTCTCTCCTGATTGGTTCTTTCTGAATGTCTTTTTACCAATTCAATGTTGCCTTTTCCAGAATTACCTACAACCCACTCTGCCCCCATCCTGTGCCTATGAAGACCTCAGACCTAGTAGATAGAGAGGAGAGATGGCCTGACTCTGGGGAAGAGAGATGGCTTGACTTAGGGAAGAGACAGTTGAACTTCAGGGAGAAGGCGACCTGACTTAGGGGAAGACGACCTGCCCTTTCCGTCCTCTTTCCGGCTCTCTCTCTGCTGAGAGCCATTTCCATCGTTCAATAAAATGCTCCGCCTTTACCATCCTTCAAGCGTCTGCTTGACTTCATTTTTCTTTGATGCCGACAAGAGCTCAGGACCCACTGAGGGTGGCCGGCTGGATCTTGCACTTACTCGCTTACGTGCTCTCTCCTGCAAGAGGTTGAGTGCAGTGGGCTGAGTAAATGGGGCACTCTGTTGTGAGTCCGACGAAGGGGCTGAGAAAAATCCTGCATCGATGTTTCCTCACTGGACAATATTCAGATAGTTTTATTTCCCCAGTGCCACCACATCCAGGCTGTATATGAAGTGACTTTACCAAAGCTGGGGCGATAGAAAAGGGTACAGAAGACAAAAGCATGTTGAACGATAGAAACTTGAACACTAGACTTTCCTGTTCTTAACAGTCCTGCAGACATTTCTGTCTCTGAGAAGCTTTGAGCGGCCTCTTCTCCCAGACCCTGCTGCCCACTGTATTGACATTCTAAACACTGTGACTGGCCTCCAATACCTCTTATCTGTGCCCCTTTTTGGTTGCTTTTGGCTCCAAAGAGGCCAGTTTATTACATAGAACAATGGGTCTAAACTCTTTGCCTGCAACCATATTCAGATGAAGCCATCCAGGGATTTCCCGTGCTTCCCCACCGTCGGCAATCACTGCTTGTTTCTTTGTTGAATGCTTGCCTCTCAAGTAGACTGTGAACTTCACTGAAACCAGGGTTCTATGGTGTTCGTTAGCTGCTTTATCACAGAGCCTTCCTCAATCCCCAGCACGGGGTACAGTTCAATGACTATTTGTGGAATAAGTGAATAAATGACCAGTGACTCGTTTTTATAATTAAATATATCCACTGAAGTGTATTCGTCAGTAGAATCCGTCCCTGGGAAAAATTCTGCTGTTGAATTTTTCTGCTATTGAAGGATACATTTCTTCCCATATGTATTTATGGTTGAGGAATGCAGTATTTACTTTGAGAATGAAGGGTTTGTGCAGCAGCAGTCTGAAGCTTTCTGAATTGGTTGTACAGCTTTGATTTAAAGAAGAGATCAGTTCATGATTTTTTTGTGTACTGGGTGGGTGATAATCAGAAAGAGAATTGATGCATTAGAGGAGGGGACTTGGAACCAGACTGGAATTCAGATACTCCCTGGGGCCTCCTTAGCTTAGTGCTTTGTTAACGTTTTAAGGAAGTAAAGAGTTAACACCAGAATCATATGTTTTTGTGTATATAATACATATTTTATTATAATTTTGGGAACATACTTATGCTTAAATTAACTCTTTGGTAAATAGTAGATAGCTCATTCCAAAACATGTTTCTCTCTCCTTTTTGTCATGTGCTTTTTGGTTCTGATCCTTAAATTGATATATCCTTGTTTTGGAAAATGCAGAAAAAAGTAAGGAATGTAAAAATCTGTGATAATATTATCCAGGAAACCAAACTGACTTCATACATTTTGTTGGTGCTATTTTTTTATGCCATTCTTTTTTTGTTTGTTTTTGAGACGGAGTCTTCTTCTGTCCCTCAGGCTGGAGTGCAGTGGCACAATCTCAGCTCACTGCAACCTCTGTCTCAAGCGATTTTCCTGCCTCAGTCTCCCAAGTACCTGGGATTACAGGCGTACACCACCACGCCCGGGTAATTTTTGTATTTTTAGTAGAGATGGGGTTTCACTATGTTGGCCAGGCTGGTCTCGAATTCCTGACCTCAGTCAATTCTCCCACCTCAGCCTCCCAAACTGTGGGCTCACAGGCGTGAGCCACCGTGCCCGGCCTCTTTTTTTATGCTATTCTATGCCTTACTATTTTTTTTAAACTTAAGCTTTTATTGAGAATGTGATCTTTAAGGGTTGTTTAGCATTTCATCATAAGTTTCATAAAATATACTATTATACGTTTCATTACTTATTCCGCTACTGTTTAAAATTTGTAAACAAAATAAAATTCTAAGGCCCCCAGCCATCTGAATGAACTTCCTCCTCAGCTAGGGCTCTTTTAAATTTAAGCTGAGAGACTATTTCAGGCCATGATGGAAAGTGGGGGTCAGATTTGCCTCCTTATACCTCTCTGGCATTAACATCAACACAGACTTTAAGTCTGGTAAGAAACATGTTACAACCAATTCTCCTTGAAGCCTGCTACCTGGAGGCTTCATCTGTCATGTAAGAACTTTGGTCTCCACAACCTCTTATCTTAACCTAGACACTTCTTTTCATTGATCCCAGGTCTTTAGATAAATTCAACTAATTGTCAACCAGAAAATCTTAAAATCCACCTGTTAGCTGAAAGCCTCCCTCTGGAGTATTCCTGCATTTCTGGATCAAACCAATGTATTTCTTAAATGTATTTGTATTCGATTGAAGACTCATGTCTCCCTAAAATGTATAAAACCAACCTGCATCCCAACCACCTTGGGCACATGTTCTAAGGACCTCCTGAGGGCTGAGTCATGGGCCTTAGTCACTCATTTGTCTCAGAATAAATCTCTTCAAATATTTTACAGAGTTTGACTCTTTTTGTTGACAAATTTAAATGGATACTTTTTATTTGTTATTTATTTATTTATTTTTTTGAGACAGAGTCTTACTCTGTTACCCAGGCTGGAGTGCAGTGGTATGATCTCTACTCACTGCAACCGCCACACCCAGGTTCAAGTGATTCTCCTGTCTCAGCCTCCTGATTAGCTGGGATTACAGGCAACAGCCACCACACCTGACTAATTTTTGTATTTTTTGTAGAGACTCGGTTTCACCATGTTGGCCAGGCTGGTCTTGAGCTCCTTACCTCAAAATATCCATCCACTTCAGTCTCCCAAAGTGCTGGGATTACAGGTGTAATCCACACTCAGCTGATACATTTACACTATAATAAATTATATGGTAAAAATATCCTTACAAATACATATCTGTGTCTGCAATAATAATCTTTCTTAAGACAAATTCCTGAAAACAAAATTACTATATTAAAAGGTGAATGGTTTTAAAACTCATAATATATGATAATTTTTATTGTAAAAAAGTTATATTAATTAACATTTCCAGGGCTAACTTTTAATATATAATTCTAGGTAATTTGATTTGAGATAATAGAATCTGGTTGCAGTTTTAATTTGCACTGTTGGTTTACTAAGTTTTCCTGGGGGTATGTAATAATAACTGTTTATTATTCATGTTCCTTACTCACTTGTTTAATGAGATTTGTCATTTCATTAAATTTTCTAACTCATTTCCATGTTTAGAATAACACTTTATGAGAATGGAACAAGAGACACAATAGATGTGTACTTGAGGGTGGAGGGTGAAGGAGGGTGAGGATTGAAAAACGACCTTTTGGGTACTGTGCTCATTACCTGCATGACCAAATAATCTGTACATCAAACAGCGTACACATAATTTACTCACGCGACGAACCTGCACACGTACCCCCAAACCTAAAATAAAAGTTGGAAAAAAAAGAATAACACTTTATATATCATTTTGTTTTGATATATCATTTGAATTTCAATCTTGTAGATTTCCAGTTTATTGGTCAAATCCCATCTTTATTTCTGATGTTATAATTTTTATTTCATATTTAGAAAGTCTTTTCCATTCTGAAATAAGATCAATGTTCAATATATTTATGTATTATTTTAATACTTAAGTCAACCTGAAAGATTATTTTGGTAGATAGAATAATGATATATACATATGATTTAAAAAAAATCAAATATAAATGGTTATAATAAAAATCTGTAGATCTCTATTTGACCCCACAACCCTGATACTACTCACAAAAGATGACAACCTTTAAGTACTTCTGTTTTTAGATCTAAAAGTTTCATTTTTCTAAATATGCTTTATACTGTTATTTCTTGATTAAATCAGTTTAAACAATTTCCTGCTATAATAAGTGAGGATTTTGTTGATCTAAACCATGTCCAATTACTCAAAGTTTCTCTTGCAAATCCACTAATATTAGCAAGATGAATTCCAATGCCAACTGCTTCCATTAATACAAACAATATAAAAATTCATTATTTCCCCCTTTAATAATGGAGAGTATTTTATGACTCCTCACTCTCTAATATAATAACACTCAAGTTCCCCTACTTTCTTCTATCTTTCTTCTCTTTTGTCTACCCCAGCCTCTTTGACCTACTGTAATATTTGTGGAGTTCAGAGCAAGAATACAAACGGAGCCTCAACTACCACGAGTCTAAATATTTAAAAGTTATATATCAAGCTATAAATAAGCTGCTAAATGAAATATGTTCTGTTCTTTTACTTTGAGAAACATACCTTTCTAAGGACCAGAAATGTCGGGTTTGAATAGTACAACCTCTATAGAAAATGATATGGGGACTTCTGGAAGAACCAAAAGAGAACTACCATTCAATCCAGGAATCCAATTAGTGGGACCCAAAGGAAAAGACATCGTTATATCAAAAAGACACCTGCACTTGTATATTTATTGCAATATGTTTATTCCTATTCACAATAGCAAAGATATGAAATCAACCTGAGAGTTCATCAACAGATGACTGGATAAAGGAAATGTGATATATATACAGTGGAATACTATTCATCCATAAAAAAGAATCAAATCCTATGTGTTTTGCAGCCACATGGATAGAACTGGAGGACATTGTCTTAACTGAAACAAATCAGAAACGGAAAGTCAAATACCACATGTTCTCACTTGTAAGTGGGAGCTAAATAATATGTGCACAGGAACACACAGAGAGAAATGAGAAATAATAGTCCCTGGAGACTTGGAAGGGTGGTGGGGGTGAGGGATGAGAAATTAATGGATATGATATACACTGGGTGATGATTACACTGAAAGCCCAGACATCACCACTACTTAATATATCTTTATAACAAAACTGCAATTGTACCCCTTAAATCTATACAAAAAAAAAATAGATTTCTCTGACTGTTCAAATCTAGATAGAAGAAAGATCCAACCATAAATAAAACTCAGTTACTCTTCTAATATAACTATTTGAAGAGAGTTAAAATCTAGATATAAAAGCAGTTTGTATAAGGCAAACTCACGATTCTTCTACGTAAAGTCTGATATCCAAATGAGGAAAAGCAGTAACTGTGAGTCAGTGCTCAGACACTTCTAAATATAAGTTTTTACAGAGAGTAAAATAAAATCTGAGGGTAGTCAAGATGCATCCATAAATACAAGATGGGATACTCCTCAATGTCATTTTCACAGTGAGTGAGAGAAAATCTGCATGTATCCAAGCAGTATCCATGAATAGGAAGTTAGACACATCTCAAATATAAATTTTCACAGACCCTTTACAGGGAATCTAGATGAAACAACGCAGTACATGTTCAAAGAACCTCAGACTCAGAAACACTTCCCAAATGTAAGTTCCTAGTGAGAGAGCAAATCTGGATGAAACCAAACAGTGTGCACTAATAAAGCCTCATATCTTTCTCAAATTAGTTTAATAGAAAGTTAAAACTCAACTAGGGAAGTCAGTCTTTACAGAGTAGATACTACTTTTATCTACTCTTTTATATATTGGGAAACTGAATCCCAGAGCAGTTAAATAATTTTAATAAAGAGGCTGATGTAGGGCAGGTGAGTCCCAAAATTGAGGCTTAGCCTGCAAGAGGTCTTGGCTTTGCCCCGGAAAGAATTCAGGGGCAAGCCAGAGGTATTAGACAGCAACTTTTATTGAAATGGCAGTGCTCAGCAACAGCTGTGCTCAGAGCAGCAGCTCAGAGGCAGTCCTGCAGTCATATTTATACTCACTTTTAGTTGCATGCAAATTAAGGGGTGGATTATGCAGAAATTTCTAGAAAAGGGTGGTAAATTCTGGGTCATCTGGTTGTTGCCATGGAAAGGAGTGGTAACCTCTCAGTGTTGCTGTGGCAATGGTAAACTGAAACAGCACACTGGTGACTGTGTCTTATAGAAAACTGCATCCACCCCCTCCCTGTCTTAGCTAGTCCTCAGTTTGGTTCGGTGTCTGAGCCCCACCTCTGGAGTTGAGTCCCATCTCCTACCTCCCAGCCAGTACTTTTATCCAATCAGTCTGACTGTAAGGCTTTCTCTCTTTACCACTATGTGATACACCAATGTCCCACTATCTGTATTTGTTATTACAATCTAGTACTTTAACTCCAAATTAGTGTCATTAATTACTGTTTGTATATTAGGTAGTCATTTTTATGTTAATGATTGTGAAAGTATGATTACTGGTAATCAGGTTTATAAGGTTGATTTTATTTAAATTTAAATTATTCAAATTTAAATTATTAATTTTTTTTTGTTTAACTTTGAGTTGATTTCATTATTTTGACTCCTAACCCATTTTTAATGAATTTTAGAAAGATTCCATGGGTTGTATGCTTTGCTAATTGTATATATTTGAAAATAACTTTTGGTCTCTAATATATGAATAAACAGCTGGACTGTGTATTACATTCTTGAGTCAAAATATTTTCTCCTCAAAGCTCAATACTTACATTTCTATTGTTTACTGCAATTTGCTGTTTTGAGCAGTCATCTGAGGATTCTGTGTATTTTATTATTGCTATTGTTTCTTTTATAGTAACCTATTTTAATTTCTGAATATAAGTGGGATTTTAAATTTAATATTGTATGCAAGTTTTGATTTTTATCAATTCAATTATGTCTAAGAGATAGTTCCATTTTTCAGCAAAAAGAATGGTGATTTTGTTTCTGATTTTATTTTTGTATTACAATTATATCCTTTTATTCTTTGTTGTTGTTCATTTGTTTTCTTCCTGGAGAATTCTAATCATTCTTATATTACAACTGTTTTCTGTGCTCCATTTTAGTCATCAGTTCTTGATTTTTATCTTTGCATTTGAAGAAAATCTTCTAAAGCTTCTTAATTTGTTTACTTAAAATAGTCATTTTCTTAAGAGAAAATTCTGTTTTGCTCCTTTAAGTGTTGCAAGTTATTAAAGATTCTGTTTTCAAACAAAATATTTCATTATCTTCTTGAAGAGGGGCATGACTGCTCTAATTTATGAAGTAAGTTATCAGTGGACTGCAGATCCTTCTTAGTCTAACTTCAACCTCCTTGTGTTTAAAGTTAGTTCCTCCCAGGTTCTGGCCACAAGCTGTCAGTTTCAGTGTTTGATGGTAGTGTTAGGAGTTTCCACTTTCTTTCCCCACCGGCGTCCTGACAGGTATATGAAGCTGAAAACCCTGCAACTCATGTGGCATTGTAAATCACAGCAACTGCCACCTTGTTCTTTTTTGAGTGAAATTTATACAACATAAAATTAATCATTTTTAAGTAAATATCTCACTGACATTTAATACATTCGAATGTTGTGCAACCACCACCTCTATCTAGTTCCAAAACATTTTCATCACTCCAAAATGAAACCCCACACCCATGAGGCAGTTACTGCATATTTCCTCCTCTTCCCAGCCACTAGAAACCACCAACCTGCTTTCTGTCAGTGTGGAATTACCTATGCTGGATATGTCATTTAATATAAATCGAATCATAAAAGATGTGACCTTTTTGTCTGGCCTCTTTTGTTTAGCGTTTGAGGTTTATCCACGTCGTAGCATATATTAGAAGTTCATTCCTTTTTATAGTTGAATAATACTCGTATATATACCATATGTATCATTACAGGATTTTTAAAAATGCATTTATTTGTCGATGGACATTTGGGTTGTTTTCATTGTTTCCACTTTTGGCTATTGTGCTAGGATGAGATTCATGCACAATTATTTGTTCGAGTATGTGTTTTCAACTCTTTTTGAGCACATACCCAAAAATGGAATTGCTGGGTCTTATAGTAACTCTGTGTTTAATATTTGGAGGTATTGCCAAGTGTCTTTCATAGTAGCTGAATGTTTTACATTCTCACCACCAATGTATAAGAGTTCCATTTTCTTCACGTCCTCACCAATAATTTCATTTAAAAAAATGGTAGCCATCCTAGTGGGTATGAAATGGTATCATGTTTTGGTTTCAATTTGCATTTCCCTGATGACTAATGATGATGAATGTCTTTGCTTTGCTTCTCGGCCACTTGTTTATCTTCTCTGAAGACATGTCTACTCAAGTCCTTTTGCCATTTTTTAACTGAGTTGTTTCTCTTGTTGTTGTTCAGTTGTTTAGGAAATTTTAAGCATCTATGTTCATAAGATGAACATTACATTATGTTCTATGTAATTTTCTTCTTTCTTGTAGTGTCTGCTTGGTTTTCATATTAGTACAATGTCGACCTCATAGAATGAGTTAGAAAGCGTTCCCTCTGCTGCCATATTGTGGAAGAGATTTCAGAGAGCTGGCATAATTTATTCCCTAAATGCCTGCTAGAATTTACCAGTGAACCCATCTGTGTCTTTTGCTTTCTGTTATGGAAGATTATTAATTATTGCTTCAAATTCTTTAATATATATACACCCACTCAGAGTATCTGTTTCTTTTTTATATGAGTTTTGCAGATTGCGTCTTTCAAGGAACTGGTCTATTTCATCTAAGTTATCAAACTTTGAGACATAGAGTTTTTCATAGTATTCTTTTAGTAGCTTTTTAATATCCAGGATAATCTGTAGTGATGGTCCCTCTTTTAATTCAGATGTTAGAAATTTGTGTCTTTTCTCCTCTTTTCTTAGCCTGGAAAGATGTTTATCAAATTTATTGATGTTTATCAAATTTATTGATCTTTTCAAATAACGAATCTTTGGTTTCATTGATTTTCTTTGTTAATTTCATATTTTCAATTTCATGGATTTCTGCTTTAAATTTACTTTTCTTATGCTTACTGTGGATTTTATTTTCTTTAGGTTTTCTAAAGTGAAATCTTAGATTTATTAATTGAAATCTTTTATAATACATGCATTCATTGCTATTCATTTCCCTCTAAGCACTGCTTTTGCTATGTTTCACACATTTTGATAACTTGTATTTTCATTTTCATTTAGTTCAAAATATTTTAAAATTTCTCCTGAGATTTTTTCTTTGATTAATCTGTTATTTAGAAGTATGTTTAGAAGTAGTGTTAGAGGATTAATCTCCAAGTATTTTGAGATTTTCCAGCCATCGCTCTAATATTTAGTTCTAAGTATTCTTCATATACTCTGGATACTAAACTATTATCAGAAGAATATTTGCAAATATTTTTTCCATTCTGTAGATTATCTTTTTACTTTTTTGATAATGTAATTAAATTTTTTCAATTTTCACAGAGTCTGATTTATTTTTTCTTCTATTTTTTGTGCTTTTGGTGTCCTATCAAGGAATTCATTGTCAAATCCAATGTCATAAAGATTTACCTTTGTTGTTTCTTCTAAGAGTTTTATGATTCTAGCTTTTACATTTAGGTCCTTAATACATTTGGAATTAATTTTTGTGTATAATGTGAGGTCAAGGTTCCACTTCATTCTTTTTCATGTAAATATCTGGCACCACTAGTTGAAAAGACTGTTTTTTCTCTCCCCTCAATGTTCTTGGTACTGTTGTTGAAAATCAAGTGACCACAGATGTATAAATTTATTTTTGTACTCTTAAATCTATTGGTCTACATGTCTAGATGCTGCTACCACACTGTTTAGGTTACTGTAGTTTTGTGGTTTTAAAGTAAAAAAATGTGAGTTATTCAACTTTGATACTCTTTTTCAATGTTTTGACTACTAGGGGCTTCTTATACTTTTATGTGAATTTGAGGATTGAATTTGCCATTTCTAACTTCCCAAAAAAGGCCACTGAAATTTTGACAGGAATTGCACTGACTCTGTAGATCACTTTGGGTAATGTTGCTATCTTAAACATACTGTCTTCCAGTCCATGAATGTGGTGGGTGGTCTTTCCGTTTATTTAAGTCTTCTTTAAGTTTTTCAGCAACGTTTTGTTTAAGTTTTGGTGTTCTTTTGTTTAATAAAAATTTCATTATTTTTGATATAGATTAAACGGTATTGTTTTCTTAATTTCTGTTTTGAATAGTCCATTGTTGGTGTGGACAGAAATCAACCCAAGTGATTTTTGTGTGCTGATTTTGCAACCTGCAATTTTGCTGAATTTGCTTCTCAGCTTTAGTAAATTTTTGTGGATTCTTTGAGACTTTCTATATATAAAAACATGCCACCTTCAGGTAGAGAAACTGTTGCTTCTTTTCCAATATGGATGCTTTATATTTCTTTTTCCTGCTTAAGCATACTGGGTAGAGTTTTCAGTACAAATTTGAGAGGCAGCTGTGAAAGCAGGCATCCGTGTTGTATTCCTGGTCTTACAAGGGAAAGTTTCAGTCTTTCACCATTGACTACCTGTGGGTTTTTTGTAAATGCTCTTTATCTAGTTAAGGAAGTTCCCTTGTAGTCCTAGTTTTATGCATGTTCTTATCATAAAAAGTTTTGGATTTTGTGAAATGATTTTTCTATGTCAATTGAGATTATCGTGTGCTTTTGTTTGTTTCTATCTATTAGTGTACTTTAGTACACTGATTTTTTAAAATGTTAATTAACCTTGCATTCCTGGGATAATTCCCATTTGGTCATGGTGTGTAATCCTTTCATGCTCTTGTATTTAATTTGCTAGTGTTTTGTTGAGGATTTCTGCATCTACATTCATAAGGGATTTTGATCTACAGTTTACTTTCCTCGTGGTATCTTTGCTTAGCTTTGCAGGTAACTTTTGCCTCACAGAATGAATTAGGATTATTCCTTCCTCCTCAACTTTTTTGAAGAGTTTGAGAAAAACTGGTGTTAATTCTTCTTTAAGTGGTTGGTAGAACTCACCGCTAAGTCATCTGGTTCTAGAGTTTTCTTTGTTAGGAGATTTATTATTATTATTTCTTCTCAAGTCTCTTTTTTAATTGTATGTTTCTAGCAATTTGCCTTCCATCCAGGGTACCTAATTTGTTGTCAATTTGTTTATGGTCTTCTCTTCTAATTTCTTTTTATTTTCATAAAGTCAGTAGCAGTGTCATCACTTTCTTTTCTGATTTTAGTGATTTGCATTTTCTTTCTTTTTTTCTTGGTCAGTCTGTCTAGGTAAAATTTGGTCAGTTTCATTGATTACACTTGCTCTTAATTATAAGACTTGTTTCCTCATCTCCATAAAATTTGGTTATTTGTAATAAGAAGACTATTAACCTGTTAGATATAATTATTATTTGAAAATATCCTTTGGTACCAGGTTGATTAAATTTTTCAAGATTCATGCATAAATAGAAAGCATTTCTCTTTGCCCCCGAAAATACTACAGAGAAATTTGCTATCAGACATATTCTGACAATGTTATTTTGTTTATGAGGTCATATGGCTAAGTATTTTTTAAAAATATAATCTGCAATGATTAAAAAATAAGGAACAAACAAATAAACAAACAAAAACACCCATTTTCTCTGTCTTCTTATGGTATTCATACGCAGATATGTTAAGGGATCACTCTTCAGTTCAGTCACCATGTCACATATGGTGATAGAGTCAGACGGGCCTGTGCTCCTGCCCAAACTCTACCACCCAGCAGCTATTTTATTTATCCCGTTAATTACAGCATATATTTGTGGTATCATGGTTAAGTGTTTCACTCTTTGGAAAGGATTGCTTGGTTTCAAATCTTGACCTTCTTATGACTAGACATGTATTCTTGGGTCAGTTTATAATCTCTTATATCATCAATTCCCTCTTTCAGCATCAATTCCCATGTAAAATATGAGCCTTAAAATTCACTTACTTTAGTAGAATGAAACTAGACCCCCATCTCTTGCCATATACAAAAACCAAATCAAAATAGATTAAAGACTTAAGCTAAGACCTCAAACTATGAAGCTTCTACAAGAAAACATTGAGAAAAATCTCCAGAACATTCATCTGGGCAAAAATTTCTTGAGCAAAGGCAACCAAAGCAAAAATGGACAAATGGGATCATATCAAGTCAAAAAACTGCACAGCAAAGGAAACAGTTAGCAAAATAAAGAGACAACCCACAGAATGAGAGAAAATATTTGCAAATTACCCATCTGATAAGGGATTAATAATCAGAATATATAAGAAGCTCAAACAACTCTATAGGGAAAAATCTAGTAATTCAATCAAAAAATGGGCAAAAAATTTGAATAGACATTTCCCAAAAGAAGACATACAAATGGAAAACAGGCTCATGAAAAGGTGCTCAATATAATTGATCATAAAAGAAATGCAAATCAGAACTACAATGAGATATCATCTCACCCAGTTAAAATGGCTCACCCAAAAGACAGAAAAGCAAATGCTGGTGAGGATTTAGAGAAAAGGGAATCTTTGTATACTGTTGGTGGGAATGTGAATTAGCACAGCCGCTATGGAGAACAGTTTGGAGGGATTCAGCAATCTCACTACTCAGTGTATATCCAAAAGAAAGGAAATGAGTATATGGAACAGGTATCTGCACTCCCATGTTTGTTGAGGCTCTCTTCACAATAGCTAAGATTTTGAGGCAACCTGAGTGTCAATCAGCAGATAAGTGAATAAAGAAAATGTGGTGCATATACACAGTGGACTACTATTCAGCCACAAAAAGAATGAGATCTTGTCATTTGCAACAACTTAGATGGAACTGGAGATCATTATGTTAAGTGAAATAAGTCAGGCACAGAACTATCACATATTCTCAATTATTTATGGGATCTAAAAATCAAAATAGGCCTGGTGTGGTGGCTCACGCCTATAACCCCAGCACTTTGAGAGGCCGAGGAAGGCAGATCACCTGAGGTCAGGAGTTCGAGAGAAGCTTGGCCAACATGGTGAAACTCTATCTCTACTAAAATTACAAACATTAGCCTGGTGTGGTGGCAGGTGCCTGTAATCCCAGTTACTCGGGAGGGTGAGGTGGGAGAATCACTTGAACCGAGGAGGTGGAAGTTACAATGAGTTGAGATCACGCCACTGCACTCCAGCCTGGACTCTGTCTCAAAACAAAAACAAAAAAATCAAAATCAAAATAATTAAACTAATGGAGATAAAGAGTTAAAAAGATGGCTACCAGAGTCTGGGAAGGGTAGTGAGGGATGGGGGAAAGTAGGGATGGTTAATGGTACAAAAAATAGGAAGAATGAACAAGACCTAGTATCTGATAGCACAACAGGGTGAATATAGTCAATAACTTAACTATACATTTTAAAATAACTGAAAGAGTGAATCGGATTGTTTGTAACATGAAGGATAAATGCTTGAGGTGATGGATACTCCATTCTCCATGATGTGATTATTATACACTGCAGGCCTGTATCAAAACATCCCATGTAACCCATAAATATATACACCTACTATGTACCCACAGAAATTAAATATTTAAAAATTGCTTACTTCACAGAGCTTCGTGTTCCTTAAATGAGATCATCTACATAAAGTTCATGACACATAGAAGGGCTCAAAAATATTTTTGGTTATTATTACTTTTGTCAACCATTAAAAGTCTCAATTTACTTATACATAAGTTGGGGATAGTAGCAGTGCCTGCTTCTCAGCACTGGGAAGGATTTTGATTGTCTATTACTGTGTAACAAACCCACTCCAGCTTAGTGTCATAAAATGTACAGCATTTTTAGTGCTTCCAGGAGATGTGGGTCGGGAATTCAGAAAAGGCACAGCAGACAAGGCCTCAGCTGGGGAGACTTAAATGGCTGGGGCTGGAAAATTCTGAAGGTATCTTTGCTCTCAGGACTGGCACCTACACTTGGGTTACTGAAAGGGTGGGCTCAGATTCAGCTGTCCACTAGAGCAGGGGTCCCCAGCCCTCAGGCCTCAAACCTGTACTGGTCTGTTAGGAGCTGGGCTTCAGAGCCAGAGTTGAGCTTCAGGCAAACAAGCATTACCACGTGAGCTCCACCTCCTGTCAGATCAGTGGTGGCATCAGATTCTCACGGGAGCCGGAACCCAAACTGAACTGCACTTGCAAAGGATCTAGGTTGTGCACTCCTTATGAGGATCTCACTAATGCCTGATGATCTGATGAACTGTACTTGAGAAGGATCTAGGCTGTGCTCTCCTTATGAGAATCTAACTGATGCCTGATCTGTGGTGAAACAGTTTCATCCTGAAACCATCCTCTCGTCCACGAAAAAATTGTTCATGGAACCGGTCCCCAGTGCCAAAAGGTTGGGAACTGCTGCACTAGAGTATCAACATGTGCTGTTCCCATGTGGCTTGGAGTTCCCACTGAATGGGAGTTGGATTCTAAAAGGGGGCACCCCAATAGGGAGTATTTAAGGAGACTAAGACTGAAGTTGTAAGCCTTCAGGGCCAGCCTCAGAAGACACAAGCATCCGTGCTGCCACAATCAATTGGTTGCAAGTCAGTCACTAAGGCCAATTCAAGTCAGTCACTAAGGGCTTTGAAAAGAAAGGACATTGATCCCACCCTTGATGGGGGAATGGCAATAGCACACTAATAACGTGCATGTAGGATGGGGGAGTATATTGTGACCATCTTCAGAAATTACAATATGTCAGAAACAATGTGTGTAATTCACTTAACACAGTGCAGATTCATAGTAAGAATTCAATAAATGTAAGCTGTTATTTGCTTTCATTATTGTATTAATCTGAATTACATACAAATTCCTACTTTTGATGGACTTGTAATCTAATGGATGAAAAAATACTATAAGACAAGGCATATAATATGTTATGATGGAATCCCATAATGGTTATGATGGGTTCTCAGGAGAAGGGATTGCTACTTCTCCCTGTGAATGTAAGAAAATCTTATACTCAAGAGTCTTATACGCAAAGCAGTCAGAGGAGACTGCTTATGTGAGGTTTCAGTGGGCCAGAAAGTGAGTCCTGGAGCAATTCTGGTTCCTGTTGTCAAACCTCAGGCAAGTCTTTCTCACTATGTTAGAGCCCCCAAGCTGGGACTTACTGGCTGGAGCAATGTTCACAAAGTTGTCTGGTAGATCCATAGGCAATGAGATTTATAAACTGGGAATTCCTTCTCCAGCCAGTGACAAAACCTCTTTTAGGGACAAAGAGACAAAATATTTGTCTTTATCCAAAAATGAAACAGGAGGGTGGAAAAGTTCACTCTAACTGGTAAAGCCACCCTTGCAAGCAAGGAATGTGTCCACCTGGTGGTCAGGGAAGATGACCAGCAGGAGGATGCTGGGTGCAAAGCTTAGAGAGATTGTGGCAGAAAGAAGAACAAAGACTCTGACTACTCTCTCCCTGACTCTACATTCTTTGTGTTACAATTAACTGGATATTGAACAGATCATCCTTCCATGATTTTCTGTACCCACCAAAATAACAAGCTCTTAGGAAACCAGACGTGTGTCTTTGTAATTTCACTGTGTCAGACTCACTCTGGGCTCTCAAATACTTAACAAGTAAAGAAAGTTCCTTTATTTTTCTGTCCAAAGACAAACCACAGCTTGTCTTCTATGTTTTAATATTTAAGAAGAACTTGCCATACGAGTTTCCCAATCCCCATATCAGTTTTTGGAAAAAATAGCCAATATACAAAATGTCATGTTAAATTGATGTGTCATTGCCTCTCTCTCTCTCTGTGTGTGTGTGTGTGTGTGTGTGCGCGCGTGTTTGTGTGTATGTATTACAGAAGAAGGTCAATGGAGAGATTTATGGAAACAGCCTCATCTAGATTTTCTTAACGAAATAGATGCCTGGCAGCATTTTTCATAAAGTTGAGGTTTCCAGGAGTGAATTGGAAATAAGGCGCCCATCTTGAGGTGCTCCTTTCCTGTCCTTGGAGAGAATACTTGTTCTTTTCTCTTTCCCACTACAAGCATTCTCAGTGGGAGTCTCAGATGACTAAGGTGATGAAAAAATAGTTACACATGTTTTTCTTTTGCCCCTAAAGAGGTATTTTGGGCTAATTCCATATTCTTTCAAATGAGTTTGGCTGGAGAAGGAGAGGGAAGGATTTTCATGCATAGGGCTTGAGTTGTATGTTAAATTGTCTGCAGGAGGTTAGAACGAAGAGTACTAGTATCATCTTTAAAGTAGTCTTAAAGGACTCCAAGACAGCTGCTCAGTAGTTTTGATGTGACGTTCTTAAATATCTTCTTTTCAAAAACCTTACATTAAAGTTTGCCAGTGCACAGGATTCATTGTACATGCTGGAATTCATTAAATACATAAATTGCTTTCTGGGTAATTTCATTTTTATACCACCTACATGCACACTAATGCCTGATTTGAAGTCAATCTGTTTTGGAAAATGTCTTCTTCATTGTAAATTTTAATTGTCATTGGTTGTTGATGGGGGATTTAGAAAGGGAAAGTGGCCCCTGGTGCCAAGGCAGAGGTGCCTGGAAGTGTGGACCATTTTTGGAGCCAAGGCAGAAATGCCAAAATACAATTTCACCATATTCCATTTTCTGAGGAATGACCGCATAATGGTGGGGGATATTTATGTTTCATGTCTGTATTTTATGAGGCATTGACAGAATGAAAGGTGGCCAGAAAAAAGAACAAATTTTTCTTGCAGAGACAGCTATAAAACAGTCATGTACAGTGATTGCCCAGTGTACATAATTTTCCAGACTCTTCCAAAAGTCTGTTCTGCAGGGTATCTTACTCTACCTAACTAAATATAATTTCAAATATTGGTAACATTTAGTGGCTGATCAAAAAGGAAGTTATCCCTGATTTGAAAATATTATTTTGGCAAAATACCTCTCCTGTATTTGATCTAAATTTGTTGATAGGATTATTTTATTTACCTTTGTTATAATAGCATGGATCCTACTTTGTAAAATCTTTATTTAAATAATTATTATTTTATTATAACTGTCCTTTAATTAATCATGTTTTATACCTTTCTCATGGCCTTGAGATTGTTGTTCTTTGTGTTATAATTAACTGGACGTTTAACAGATCATCTTTCCATGATTTTGTATACCCACCAAAATAACAAGCTCTTAAGAAACCAAACATTATGTCTTTGTAGTTTCACCTTGTCAGACTCATTCTGGGCTCTCAATAAATATTTAAAAAGTAAAAAAAGATCCATTATTTTCCTGTCCAAAGACAAACCACAACTTGTCTTTTATAATTTAATCTTTAACAAGAACTTGCCATACCAATTTCCTTATCTCCACATCACATCATACATTTTTTCTGAAAACTATGTAATTAAAAATCAAATTCATATTATAGATTAAAAATACCTCTCTTTAAAAAAGTAGGTTGAGGTCTTGACTTCCTGAACGGTGGAGTGAGAATCTAGTGAACTAATCTTCCCCCTAAAATAATAAAAATGCATGCAACACAACTAAAATCAACCATTTCAGACTCAGGGAATTAGCCAAAATCATGGATAAGGCTCAAAGTTGTGTTTCCAATAGAGACTACTATGCCTTGGTAAGACAGTGAAGTCACAGCTGAACCTAGGTACACAGTGAAGCCTGTGACAGTTAACTTGGGTTATTCTCATCTGGCCTTGCTACTCTTCTCAGAGGTACAGGAACCAAAATCTGGCAGCTTTGCAGACAACAAAAATATTTGACAGTATCTGGAGGTTTACTAAATGTATTATACACAGAAAATAGTCAAGATTTTGTCCAAAGTTGCAGTTTCCTGGGAAGTCTGCATTTTCAGAGTGGAGCATTAAATGATTTGACTCAGAGTTCAACTCAGGGAAGTTGGTGGGGGACCTACCCCCAGGACATAACCTAAATAAGAACAAACTGCTGTCAACATCTCAGCTATCTAAAGTTGTGATCTCATTTGAGGTAAACTAGAGCCAGGATGAAATTTGAAAGGAAATGCTGGACAGTAAGACAGCCCTAAGGAACTCTGAAAAGCTCCAACATGTTCCTGGGGACATAAAATACTGTGCATATATGTAAGGCTGTGTGCATGACCAGGAAAAGACCAGGGAAAGAAGGTAATATGCCCTCTGTATGACCTTGAAGCCTTGCTGAAGTAAAAGTGAAAGCTAAGGGTGTCTTGTAAACTGCCTGAATCTTTTTTTTTTTTTGAGATGGAGTTTTGCTCTTGTTGTCCAGGCTGGAGTGCAATGGGGCGGTCTCAGCTCACTGCAACCTCCGCCTTCTGGGTTCAAGTGATTTTCCAGCCTCAGCCTCCTGAGTAGCTGGGATTACAGGCATGCGCCACCACCCCTGGCTTATTTTGTGTATTTTTAGTAGAGACAGGGTTTCTCCATGTTTGTCAGGCTAGTCTCAAATTTCTGACCTCAGGTGATCTGCCCACCTTGGCCTCCCAAAGTGCTGGGATTATAGGCATGAGGCACTGTGCCCAGCCTCAACTGCCTGAACTTTTAAGGCATGCCTACTCACAGATAGCTTTGACAATGGGTGAAATACATACTGGCAAAACATTTTACAAACAAACAAACAAACAAACATACAAACAAAAAACTCTTTGGAGCAATCATTGGGCTGACCACTAAATTATACATTAATGACTCAGGTGTGACTTCTAGGAAGCCAGGCTAAAAACTAAAAGCAGAACTTATTTTTTTTTAAAGTAGTTGCAAATTCAGAAGCTACACACTCCAAGATATGTGGAATTAGTCTAGGAAAGTCACAAAATAAATACACAGCAACAAGAAAAAGAACCACAGCAATAAAAACCCTGCAACAAATCAACCATAGCAACAAATGTTGAGAAATAAGAGAAGAATGTGGCACCAGAATCGTCACCACATATTAACTAATGCTCAATTTTCAACAAAACTTTTTTACAAGACATACAAAGAAAGAGATATGTCACATACACAGTAAAAAAGAAAAAGTAGAGGAAGAAGGAATATTTGAAAACATTGTTACCAAAAATGTCTAGATTTAATGAACAATATTAATCTATACAGTCAAGAATATTGAATATTCATGAATACCAGTAGACAAATTATAGTCAAACTGACAAAAGTTAAAGACAAAAAGAAAATTTCAAAAGCAGCAAGAGGAAGCAACTTATGAACAAGTAAACATCAATAAAAGTAACAGATGATTCTCATGAAAATATGGAGGCTGGAAATTTGAGGGGTGATGTGTACAAAATATTGAAAGAAAATGACTATCAAGCAAGAATGTACATCCATGTAATCTGTTCTTCAACAATGAAGGAAAATTTAGAACATTTCCAGATAAAGAAAAACTGAAATTGCCACTATCAGAGCTACCCTATAAGAAATCTAAAATGAATACGTCAGGTTGAAATGAAAGAAAACCGAACATTAACTTGAATCTACATGAGGAAATAAAAAACACTGGTATGTTATCTACATATATATGACCAAAAACAATATAAATACTTTTCTGTATATGATACTTGTTCACCTGTCAGTTTAAAAAGACAACTGCCCAGAACAATTATATATATATTAAAAAAAACTTGTGTTGATGGGCTTATAAACATAATAAAGAAATAATCTCTAAGTACAATAATAAATAAGAGTTTATTGAAGCACTTTTTGTACACTATTAAAACTAATTTAGTATTCATTAAAATGAGATTTATAAAAATTAAGATGCCAATTGAAATCCCTAGGGCAATACCTAAGAATATACTAAAAATATAGCTAACAAACAAATCATGAGAGTTCAAAACTACAATGAACATTTTTATTTAACAAAATAAGACCATAATCAAGGAATAGAAAAACAAGCAAACAAAAAAACAAAAAAAACCTCATAACATATAGAAAATAAATAGCAAAACAGCAGATCTAAATTCTACTTTATTAGTAATCATATGAAATATAAATGATTTAAACACCTAAATCAAAAGGCAGAGACTGACAGAATGGATAAACAATGCTATATGCTATTTTCAGAAGGCACATTTTAGAGTAAAAAAACACAAATAGGCCAAAAATAAAAGGAAAGAAAAAAATATACAATGCAAGAAATATCTAAAAGATAAATGGAGTGTCTATATTAATACCATACAAAATAAAATTTATGGCAAAATTGATACTAGAGACAAAGAAGGATATTTTATAATGGTAAGAGGATCATTTCATAGAAGGTATAGTGACTAGGAACATATGTGCACCTAATAACAGAGCCCTAAATTACATGCAGCAAAAACTAACAGAATTGAATGGAGACACAGAGAATTCACCAATAATAGCCGAAGACTCCAATAGCCCATTTTCAATAGTGGGTAGGAAAATCAGGCAGAAGATAAAAAAGAAAATAAAAGACTTTGTACTACAAACTAAATCACCTAATAGATATCTATAGAACACACCCTGCAACAACAGCAAAATATATATTTTTCTGAAGTGCATATGAAACATTCTCCAAAATAGACCATATGTTAGGCCACAAAACAAGTTTCAGTACATTTGCAAAGACTGAAAGCATACAAAGTATTTTCTTTGGTCAAAATGGAATTAAATTAGAAATCAAAAAAAAAGAAAAAAATTCCACTAATATGTGTAAATTAAACACTCCCTTAGATGACCAATAGGTCAAAGAAGAACTCATAAGGAAAAATAGAATATGCTTTAAATAAAAACAAAAACAAGACATGAGGTACAGTTATAGTAATACTTAAAGAAAAATCTGTAACTATAAACATCTACTTTAAATGTAAAGAATGTTCACAAATTCATAATTTAATTTTCCACCTAAGGAAGCTAGAAAAAGAACAAACTAAACCCAAAGCAAAGGTTTAAGAAATTAATAAAGGTAAAATGGAAATAAATAAAGAAAAGAATATTGATGTAGAAATAAATAATTAAAAAAGGAATTGGTAGGAATTGACAAACTTCTAGAAAGGTTTATCAAGAAAAATGAAAAAAGACTTAAATTATTATGAAGGAGAATGAAAGATGGTCATCATTATTGACCTTATAGAAATAAAAAAGATATTAAGGGAATATGAACAAATGTATGCTAAATTAGATAATTTAAGTATAGAAGCAACTGAAACTAATTCAAGAAGAAACAGAAACTCTGAGTAGACCGAATAATAAGAAAAGGGATTAAATTAGTAATTAATAATTTAAAACTTTCAACAAAGAAAAGTTCGAACTCAGATGCCTTCACAGGTGGGCATTATCAAAAATTTAAAGAAGAACTAAGCAATCTTTTACAAATTCCTCTAAGGTAGAGAAGATGAGTAACTTTTAAAATTCATTCTATAATGCTAAAACTAGACAAAGACTAGTGAGCAAACTATTGACCAATATCCTTATGAATTTAGATACAAAAATCTTCAGGATAATATCAGCAAAGCAAATTCACCACCATATAGAAAAGATTATACACCGTGGCCACCTGGAATTTATATTAGGAATGCAAGGTTGGGTCAACCAATGTAATAAACTATATTAATAGAATATATTATAAAACCACATGATCATTTCAACAGATGTAGAAATAGCATGTGAAAAAATCCAATATCTCTTTATGATAAAAATGCTCAACAAACTAGGAGTTGAAGAAAATCTCCTTAAAGTGATAAAGAACATCTGTGAAAAACTCACTGTTAACATCATACTTAATGTGAAACATTAGTTGCTTTCTTCTTCTTACGAGGAGCAAGACAAGGATGTCCATTCTCATAACACTATTAATCATTGTACTGGAGATACTGTCCAGGGAAATTAGGCAATAGAAAAAGTCAAAGACATTAAGATTGGAAAGGAAGAAGTAAAACTACTTCTATTTCCAGAGGAGAGATGACATAATCTTATAGGTAGAAGATTCCATGGAATTAAAAACAATAACAACTGCCAACAAAAATAAAGACAAACTTAGAAGTAAAAAACAAGTTCAGCAATGTGGCAGAATAAATGATTCATATACAAAAATCAATTGCATTTCTATGCACTAACAATAAATAATTCAAAATGATATTAGCAATCCCATTTAAATAGCAAGAAAAATCATAAATATTTAAGAATAGATGTAATAAAAGTTTATGACTCATGCTGAAAACTACAAGATATAATTCAAAGGAATTAAAGATCTAAATAGATAGAAAGACATCCCATGTTTATGGATTAGAAGACTTAATGTAGTTAAGATTACATGCTTGCTACATTGATCTACAGATTCAAGATTATCTCTGTCAAAATCCCAGAGTTTTTTTTTAATTATAGAAATTGATAAGCTGGTTCCAAAAATCTTATAGAAATGCAAAGGAACCAGAATATCCAAAGAAATCTTGAAGAACAGAGACGAAGGAGTCACTTGTCCCATTTTAAAAACAATATACTTTAAAACTATAATAACATACTATAAAGCTATGATAATAATGCTTTTTGGTGTAAAGATTCACATATAGTTTAATGTAATAGAACTGAGAGTCCAGAAATTAGCCCTTGCTTTTATGGTCAATTGATATACAGTAAGGACATTAAGACAACTTAGTGGGGGAAAGAATATTCTTTTCAACAACTGGGGCTGGACAACTATATACCCATACGTAAAACTGAATTTTTACCCTTACCTCACACCATACACATAAATCAACTCAAAATGGATCATATAACTATACACAAGAGCTAAAGCTATAAAACTGTTTGATAAAAACGTAGGAGTACATTTCATGGCCTTGGGTTAGACAATAGTTTATCTTATATGACACTAAAAGCACAAGAGGCAAATGAGAAAATAGATAACCTGGACTTCATCAAAACTAAAAAAACCTTTTGTTCATCAAAGTAGGTGATTAAAACTGTGAAAATATAATTCACACAATGAGAGAATATGGTTTGAAATTACATATCTGATGAGGGACTTGTATCCATAATATATAAATAACTCTTACAATTCAACAATAAAAATACAATCAATTTAATTTAAAAAGTCACCATGGTTTGAATAAACACTTCTCCAAAGAAAAGATGCAAATATCAATAAACACATGAAAAGGTGCTTACTATGATTAGCATTAATTTGCATTAGGGAAATACAAATCAAAACCACAAGGAGATACCACATTACACCCACTAGGATGGCTAAAAAGAATACAATAAAAAGACAGACAATACTCTGTGTTGTTGAGGATATGGAGAAGTTGAGGATATGGAGAAATAAGACTCCTTATACACTGAGTTATCACAAGACTCAGCATTTCCACTGCCAGGCATATGCTAAAGAGCAATGAAAACATGTCCACAAAAAAACTTGTACATGATTATTCATAATAGCTAATGAGCAGGAATAACCTAAATGTTTATCAACTCATAAATGCATATATAAAGGATGTTATATACATTCAATGGAATGCTATACAGCCATACAAGGGAATGAAGTGTTGATACATACCACAATGTGAATGGACCTTGAAATCATGCTAAATGCAAGAAGCCAGTCACAAAAGACTGACAATATATGGTTCCATTAACATAAAACATCCATAATCCATAGAAACAGAAGGTAGATTATTGATTGCCTGAGTGTCGGGTGGTGGGCAAAGGGAGGGATCAGGAATGAGGAAGTACGACTAATATGCACAGGGTTTATTTTTGGAGAATTGAAAATGTCCTAAAATTAGCTTGTGGTGATGGTTGCACAACTCTGTGAATACAGTAGAAAGCACTGAAGTCCACATTTTAAATGGGTGGATTTCATCTGTAAAACATATCTCAAAAAGGCTGCACTAAATAAAAGAGACTTCATGGGAATAAAACCTTGAAAACAAGCAGACTGATTCTATAAAGTACAAATTATATCCGTATTGTTGTTGGTTTTCAGAAGTGATAATGACTTGTCCCTGGAGTTGAGATTTTATTTTGGGGCTGAGTTTTATATTTTTTGTTGTTGTTGTTTTTTGGTTTTTGGTTTTTTTTTTGAGATGGAGTCTCGCTCTGTCGCCTGGAGTGCAGTGGTATGATCTTGGCTCACTGCAACCTTCGCCTCTTGGTTTCAGGAGATTCTCCTGCCTCAGCCTCCTGAGTAGCTTGGCCTACAGGTGCATGCCACCATGCCCAGCTAATTTTTGTATTTTTAGTAGAGACGGGGTTTCACCATTTTGGCCAGAATGGTCTGCTCTTGACCTCATGATCCGCCCACCTTGGCCTCCCAAAGTGCTGGGATTACAGGCATGAGCCACCGCTCACAGCCTGGGGCTGAGTTCTATTTGCTCTCCTGTTAACTGCTGTCTCCTTTTAGTTTTTCAGGCTTGTTAGAAATCTGAAAGTCATAGGGTGGTGCAATTCAAGCAGTGGCAAGTGAGAGAAATAGAGTTTCCATTTCCAATTTAAATTAACGGCACACATATAAACAATATGACTCGTGATCTTTGGGAGCAAATGAGATTATTTATACATTTGACTAGACAGTTTTGGAAAAACTCAAATTAGAATCCATATGGTCTCAAATAACTTCACACAGGAAACAGCAGAAATGAGTCAACTTTGCTAATCTGAGTGCTGAGCAGACCCTGTCTAGAAAGCCTGTGACTAGAAAGAAGCATAAGAGCCAATTAGATAGGGAACACCCCAAATGCTGTGTCCCGGTTCACTCTTGCTGGATAATAATCCAACTCCGGTTTAGAGGCATACACACCAACCAAATTCCTATGCTCTCAGAGTTTGTGAGTATCCTCTCAGAAGAATTTAGAGTATTGTGGAAATGGCTTTTCTCTGCTCCACAATGTCCAGGGCTTCAGCTGGTAGATTCAAAAGGCTGGAGGAGACTTTGATAACTGAAGGCTGTAATCATCTGGAAGCCTCTTCATGGACATGTCTGGTTCCTGGGCTGGGAAGACTTGAAAGCAGAACTTTGAGCTGGGACTGTTGGTTGGAGGGCCTCATGTAGCATCTCCACGTGGCTTAGGCATCCTTCCAGCATGGAGTTTCAGCATAGTCAGGCTACTTACATGCTGGCGCAGGGGTGCAAGACTGAATGTTTCAGCAGTGCTCTAGCTTCAGAAGGTAGAATATATAATGTGTTTCCTCTAGTTTCTGTTGTTTGAAGAAGTCACAACTCAGTGAAATTCAAGGAGACAGAACAAAGGTCATCTCATCTTTATGGAGGAGATAAAGAATTTGTAGCCATGTTTCAAAACTGCTACACTGTTTGAGGGAGACAGCCATTCCAACAAAAAGACTAAGTGACTAGGCATATGCTTGCTCGTTTGGGACAGAAATGACTGGACCTTACTAAGACCTATTGAAATACCACTCACATTTATATTGTATAAATGTGGAGGTCTAAATTCCTCCACATTTATATTGTATTTGTGTTTCAGGTTCTCCGTTAAGAAATATTCACCTCCATACATTAATAAATTGGCAAGTTTGTGAAAAGTCAGTCTCATGGGAGTTTGGTTGTGTGCATTGATCCTCTGACTCAGAACCCTGGGGGCCCTGAGGCAAACGCAACAGTAATTAAAGCCCCATGCCTGGAATCACTGTGGCTAAATCCAGGGTGGCTTAAATCAATTCTTGCTTGTTTTTAAACAAATATTATGATAAAAGTTAAAGCTGAACCATCCTACATTTTTAATACCTTAGGTGTCACACAAATAGCCCAGAGAACTTCCATCACACTGCCGGTACTTATTCCCGCCCACCCTCTCCAAGCCCAGGGGACTTTCTGTGAGAGCACTTCCAGCCCTAGAGCTGAGTTTGGCAGCCATTGAGTCATAAGCCGTCTTCCAAGATGGACACTGTGACTGTGATTTCTGGCCCAAAGAGCTCAGTTTGAAATAGATGAGGAAAGGTTCAGGGAAAAGAGAAATGAGTAAAAGGGCTCTGGGTTGCACCTCCTGACATCCTTGCTTTGACCTACTGGCCCTTGGAAGAAGCGGAGGCTTTGCTCCAGTGGCTCCACATTGGTCCCAGCATTATTCAGTTGTTGGTGGATTTGGGACACATTTTGATATATGTTGACTACTCTTACATTGCAATACCAAATTCATTTCCACAGCACGTCTCTCCTTTAAATTATGCTGTCCCAAGTGGTGGAGAAACATTGTTTAAATTGAACAAAAACAACTCCACTCCTTGAGTTGCAAGCCAAGGTCTTCACAAGCCAAAAAAAAAAAAAGCTCTTCCTAAGCTGTAAAATAAAATGATAAAATGGTAGGAAAATCTGCGATGTTTCATTGTATGGTATTTGAAGGAAAGTCCAACATTTTCAAGCAACAAAAATCTAATGCTTATGACCTATGGTAGAAAAAGAGAAGTAAAAGTCTGTGCAAATCACAAATCAAGGGTATTAGACCTTGGTGTCCGAAACAGTGCTTATTCTGCGAAAGTTTATTTTCCTCCCTGATCATCAATTATTAAAATTTATCCCACCTCACAAGGCCACAGCTAGGGGAAGGAAAGAGAATCCTGTTAGGTAATTGTCACTAATAAAGATTGCAAGGTGGTTAGGGTGATCAGGAAAGAAGAGAAGCTGAGATGAAGCCAAGTAGGAAATCCCAAGGAAAAGAGGAAGGTCCAAGAAGAAGAGTGTCAGGCAGAGGATGAGTCATATACTGAGCAAGGAAGAGACCAAAGTCTCCAGGGCTTGCAGGGTAAGAGTGCAGGTTCCGTAAAACCTTGAGAAATTGATCTCACCTCTCTTTGGCTGTCTCCTCATCCGTAAAACAATGATTAGATCCTACCGGAGGTGGCTGTCACGAGGATTAGGTTAGGTCATGTGTGTTATATGTATACATACATGATGCTTGGCAGCCTGCAAGATACATAATAAAACACACAATAAGCTGCACTTATCATTGTCATCATTGCCATTACATACTTCATTTCTGAAAATAAAATGTATTTCTCCAAGAGGGACATTGGAAATGTAGAGAATAAATGTTGCAAAAAGAGGTCATGTCACTGGTGGGGGAGGGGAAGAAATGAAGAGACCGTGTCAGACACAATCTTGCTTTTAAAAAATGTTGCCGGCTGGGAGCAATGGCTCATGCCTGTAATCCCAGCACTTTGGGAGGCCGAGGTTGGAGGATCACTTCAAGTCTGGAGTTCAAGACCAGCCTGGCCAACATGGTGAAACTCTGTCTCTACTAAAACCGCACAAAAAATTAGCTGGATGTGGTGGTGTGTGCCTGTGATCCCAGCTACTCGACAGGCTGAGATCCAGCCTGGGTGACAGAGTGACACTCTGTCTCAAATACAAAACAAAACAAAACAAACAAACAAACAGAACATTGCCTTGCAACAGAAGGAACAACAAAGAATCTAGGTAAAATCAGTAGGTGAAACTCTCAGATAAGTATCTGTGGTAGGCAGAATAATTCCTCAAAAGGATGCCACACCCTTATCCCTGAAACCTGTATATATTACGTTACATGGCAAGAGGGACTCTGAAGATATGATGAAGATGATGGATCTTACGATGAGGAGATTATTTGGGATTATCTAGTTGGGCCCAATCTAATTACATGATTAATAGTGGAAGAGGGAGGCAGAAAGAGGGAGTTCAGGAAGTTGGAATGTGAGAAAGACTCAACCTGCCAGCGTTGTTGGCTTTGGAGATGGAGACCAAAAGCCCAGGAATGCAGTGGCCTCCAGACGTGTGAATGCCTCTTAGTTTATAACCAGCAAGAAATGGAGACCTTAGTCCCATAACTACGGGAACTGAACACTCTCAACAGCCTGAATAAACAGAAAAGAAATTCTACCTCCAGAAACGAATGCAGCTTGCTGATACCTCGATTCTAGTTTGTGAGTCTTGTGCTGGACTCTTATCTGTACAGAACTATAATATAATTAATGTATATTATTAAGCTACTAAATTTTTGGTGATTTCTATGGCAGCAACAGAAAACTGATACCTTATTCAAAAATAGAAGATGTTCCCTTAGAAAACAGGGAGTTCTGAGGACGGGAATTAACATTTGGAGATCTCCTATGATCCATATACTTTTATTTTATCTTTTAAAATTCTAAATAACTTAGTGAGCCATGCATTGTTGTTCCCCTTTACGAATGTAAAAACAGGTTCAGAGTGGAACACTAGGAAAATAACAGGACACTAAACCCAGGTGTTCCTGACTCCGAAGTTCATGGTGTGGCCAGTTTATCACTCTATTTCTCCCATGCTTAAAATATTTAGGAGGAATTTTGTTGTGAAGATTACAGCATAGGTGAGAGTTCACCTCACATGCTTCTTCAGATGTAGCTCTTAGACCTTTTTTCCTCAGGAGGATAGGCTTCTTAAACTTCCATAGAAAACTTTGCCTTTTTACAAATGAATATGTAACACATTACATTTTACCAAGATACCCGAAGCTGACTTTCTCTTTCTCCAACCCCACATGTTGAAGCTGTGCCTATGAACTTGTATCTAAATGTTCAAAAAAATTATAGTCAACTGTAAGAACGGAAGTGCACTGCTGACAACAGGAAATTCCTGCTTAATAATCTAACTCAGAAACTTTGAGGCTTGCTAAACCTGGAAGAGCTCCAGGTGAGGAGGGATAAGTGATTGCATTTTTCCGATTGTATCTCTTGGCCTGATTGGATCATTGGAACCCTTACTTATTCTTACAGCTGGCGCATGTTACCTTTTTACCTGTGAGAAAGCCCAGACTTGGGATTTTCTAAAAATAGCTGAGGAAGGCTGGTTCATTAAAACATCTTTCCAAAACATTAAAGGAAAACCCAGGGAATAAATACAAACCACGGAGAAATGCGGGTATCCCTCCTGGAAAGCCAAACATTTGGGTTCTACTAGATACTGTTCATGCCTCTACCACTGCTGTCCCAAGACAGGCCTGCTCTCTCCCCTCAGTGACTGGCTAGAGGGCCTTCTGTCTTGGTTTATGTCTTAATACACGGTCTAACTCACATAATAAAACTAGGAAGCAGCTGAAGAGGGATCTTAACTTTTTCCTTGAAAATAAGAGAAAACAAATCCTATCTCTCACCTCTTGATTCTCTGTCTGAAGACACTTTATTCCCCCCAGTTGTGCACACTGTCTAATGCCTGAAATCCCAGCTCTTTGGGAGCCTGAAGCAAGAGGATCATCTCAGGCCAGGAGTTTCAGACCAGCCTGAATAGCATAGTGAGAGCCTGTTTCTACAGAAAATTAAAAAAATAGCCAGATATGGTGGTGTGTGCCTATAGTCCCAGCTACTTTGGTGGCTGAGGCAGGAAGATCCCTTGAGGTTGAGGCTGCAGTGAACCATGATTGTGCCATTGCACTCCAGCCTGGGCAACAGAGTCATACTCTGTTTCTAAACAACAAAAGAAATATATTTTTTTCCCTAACTGAATGATTTCAGGTGTCATTTCATCCTTTGATTTAGATCCTGCTATTATATAAAACGCTGATCTTGGTTCATATACATCTACCAAAAATATTTTATACAAAGTTTCCCAAAGTATGATATTTGTGTCCCTAGGGAGCCTCAAGATGATTTAAAATGGTATACAAATTCATACTTACATTTTAATAATTTTGTCATTATTTAAAATGTACAGTTATTTTAAAATGCATGATAAAATTGTAACTAGCACCCAAAATGATAATTTAACTGACTTGGGTAACTTTTAAAGGGAGTTTGATTTAAATAAAAACTACTTTTGCATTCATCCACGAAGAAGTGACTCTTACAAGGGTAATGACAGTAAAATAAGAGCAACAACTAGAAAACTGGACAAAAGAGATGAAACATCTGCTTTCAAACATTGGGCAATGGACAGGACCAGACCATGACAGGTGAGTAAAGGGAAGCAAAGGAGGTAAGTCCCATGGTCAACCTGGTATTCTACTTGGGAGTAAGTTCTGGACCACAACACAGGGAGCAAAAACTCAAACAGCCTGGAGTCTCTCTTAGTTCACATGTCATAGACCAGAGTTCAAGAAGGAGGAGGCAGTTAGAATTGGTAGGGCAAAGTACCATAAAGTAAGGACTTAATTATACAATGGAAAAGCTTCAAAAAGCCCAGTTGAGTCTTTGACTTAATACCAATTCTTTTTTTTTTTTTTTTTTGAGACTGGGTCTCACTGTTACCCAGGCTGGAGTGCAGTGACATGACACAATCTCAGCTCACTGTAGTCTCCACCTCCCAGGCTCAAGTGATCCTCCCACCTCAACCTCCCAAGCAGCTGGGACTATAGGCATGTGCAACTACCCTTGGCTAATTTCTAAATTTTTAACAAAAATTGGATCTTTGTATATTGCCCAGGTTGATATCAAACTCCTGGATTCAAGTTGTTCTCCTGTCTCAGTCTCCCAAAGTGCTGGGATTATAGGCATAAGCCACTGTGCCCAGCCTGAATACCAATTTTCATGTGCTTATGGCAAAACTTTACAAGCTCAGACAAAGAACACTGCTATGAAAATAACATAGACAGTGGACCTGTAAGATAAACAATTCCTAAATTTTGCACAGAGTTTGGAATCATTCAATTTTCGCTATCCGGTATGAAAGAGTCTTGTTGAATAAATGGGGCATTTAGTAATGATTCCAGAAACATCACCTATAGTAGCGGGAATAAAGTAGACTAAGTCCCCAAGACCTGCCCTAGAAAAGCTTAAAAATAAGACTCAAAAGGATTAAGCTATACCATAAGTAGTTTACTGCCTTACAGAAAACATAATACTCATTAGAGGAATACAACAAAACCCAGAGAACTAAAAAAGAAAACCTATTATGCCTGGTACTCAATAAAAAATTGCCAGATACTTATAAAAACAGAAAATGCGACCCGTAACTAGAAGAAAAATCTATCTATCTATCATCTATCTATCTGTCATGAGAAATGCTGACAGATATTGCAGAATGATATCAGCAGATTTGAAGACAAACAACATAAACATACAAAATGAATCATACAGAGGTTATAAATAGTGACAAATTGCTGATAAGTAAAAGAGATTCCGTGAGTTGTGGTACAATATCAAGCAGTCTAACGTGTAATAGGAGTCATAAAAGGGGAAGAGGTAGAGAGAGGAACAGAAAAATATTTGAAAATATGTGATACAATGTTTTGCAAATTTGATGAAAACTGTTCAGTCAGAGATCTAATAAAATCTATGAACCTTAAACAAGACATACACAAAGAAATAACACAAAAGCACATCATAATCAAATTGCACATAACTAGGTATAAAGAGAAATTACTAAGAGAGGCTAGCAAGAAAAAAGACATTACATGCATAGGACCAACATACAAATAGCATATTTCTAGTCAGAAGCTATATAAGCCAAAATATAATAAAGCCACATTTTTTAGTGTAAAACAAATTACCTGAAATTTTCCATTTTTACTTGTAAAAATTGAAATTACTTCAATTACTTTACAAGTAATTGAAAGTAAAAACAGAACTGTTAATCTAGAATACTATACCCAGTATAAATATATTTCAAGTGTAAATGTGGAATAAAAACCTTTTCAGATAAAAAATTGCTGGGAGGAATTATTGCCAATAGACCTGAACTTCAAGAAATGTTAAAGAAAATTAATTAGGCAAAAGAAATGATAACAGACAAAAACTTGGATCTATACAAAGAAATAAAGAGCATTAGGAATAATAAATATGTAGGTAAATATAAAAGACTTTTTTCTTATTGTTAAAGCTTCTTTTGAAAATTTATTGTTTAAAGCAAAAAATAAGAACAGGGGAATGTATGGTGGAGTTTATAATATATGTGGAAGTGAATGATATAAAAGCAACAGAGCAAAGGATAGAAGTAGAAGTATACCACTGTAAGATTGTTACAATACATGTGAAAAAATATATACGATATTATTCGAAGGAAAGCTGCAATAAGTTAAAGACGGATATTGCAACACCTAGAGCAGCTACTAAGAAAATTAAAAGATGGCATAATTAGGCAATAATAGAAATACAACTCAATCTTGAAAACTATTCAATTAATCCAAAAGAAAGCAAGAAAATAGAAAAAAAGGAACAAAGAATAAAACAAATAGAAACAAAATAGCAGATTTAATCTAGTAATGTCTAAAATAATAATAACAATTGCCATTATCCTTATTATTTTAACACAATTACATTAGATATAAATCGTCTGAAAACTAATAGGCAGAGATTATCAAATCAATTTACATAAAAATATTAAATTTATGATATGCAGGTGAGAAGATAAAGCAAAAATCATAAAGATAATATAACTAAGAATTTGGCAAGCACTGTTTAGTGAAATACAATAACTATCACATGAATTTAATTAAAAATACACACACAGTGTTGGAGATTGGAGCTGAGAGTGTATGAAGGTTCAGTTCTCAAATAATATAGGGATAAAAATCATTACATTCAATTCAAATATCATTTTATAAATGACTATTTTCTGTAATGTCCTTCTCAAAAGGCTAAGAGTGGATCTAAGTAACCTATATATTATTAATAAACCTTCTGATTTAATTATTTATAAATTATATATGGTTTCTTTTGAATATATTTATAATTTTAGTCAATACTACAAACTGGAGAAATAATGTCTATAATTTTACTATTTGCTATGTTTAGGACTTTTAATAAATATTCCTGCACATTTTGTCTTATTAAATGTTCCAGATGTGGAAACTGAGGTTCAAGTTGATTGAATGCCTGATTCCTGTTTTTGTAGTGCTCACATGGCATAAATGAGGTGGTATACCTCTACTTCTGGATTGCAAATGCTGTCAAATTTCCTTCCCCACTCCAAGTTCTGCTAGGCGAAGATTCATAATGAGTGTCCAGGCTCTTCTTAGCTTTCCTTCTTTTAGTGGTGTAAATACTTTAGATTTTTCTTTCCAGTTTTAGTATTTCCAGGCCAGGAGGTCCTCATCTCTTCAGTGCCTCATTCAGCCACACTCTCGTTCCCCTGCCATTCTGCTCCCCCAAATCCACCGTAGCAGCATGAAGACCTATGGAATCACCCCCATGACTTCCTTCCTGTGTCCCTGTTTGTAGGGGGTATGAATCAGATGGTCTGGATTCAGAGCTGGTCTGGCCAGGTACTTACTATAAAACTTGAGTAAGTTACAGAACTACTCCAAGCCTCAACTTGTTCAGCAATAAAGGACATTACAATAGCGGAGGTCACCCACAGGGGGAATTCATTGCTGTCACGTAAAGCTCTTAGCAGAGTATCTAGAATAATATATACACCCTGAAAGTTGCTATTGTTTTTGTTGCCGTTATTGTCACTAATAGAGAAATAAGTGTGAGTTCTTCCAGATTTTCATTCCATTAACAGTAAACTCTAGAGACCCAGAAATTTGCTGTGCCTACGGGGCTCAGAGACACTTAACCTGTGGCATACTGTAGCCAGCAGCCAAAGGTGGCTATCCAGCCGTGGAAATGAGGCTCATCTAAATGGAGGTACACTGTGAGTATAAATTACATTACAGAAAAGGAATGTAAACAACTTATTCATAATTTTATATTAATTATATAATGAAATACTGCTTTAGCTATGGGGTTAAATAGAATATATAATTAAAGTTAATCCACTGTTATTTTTGGTTTTTATTACGGCTACTAGAAAATTTAGAATTACATATGTGACTCCCTGTTTTTATGGGACAGTCCTCATCTAGTGTCCACTTCTTAAGTAATCAGCTCTACTGCAGGGTCAACTCTGTGCTATGCACTGTAGGTAAAGACCTCCCAATCTGTTTAGAATCTCAAGGAAAAGTTCGAGGAAATCACAAGATTTCTATGAGTTTTTAGTGACACAACTTATATTCAATTACACAGGAGTGAGCATATAGATGTCAATAAAAGTTTGTTAGTGTCGTTACTGTTACTATCTCTGTATTAAGTGAGAGGCTGTAGGATTCTCTGTGCCTCAGAAGTGAGAATCATCTCACTTGCTAACACAGCTGACATGTTCCTAGACTCACTGGTGTGCTTCAGTGAAAGCAGCTCCTGGAACTGCCGGTTCCAGAGGCAGCCTGGCCAGCAGCAGGGCTGTGGAGCTTCATCCTTGGTCCATGGAAGCTGGCAGTGACACCCTGTGTGACCCCAGTAACTCAGCAGTGGTGGGCAGGGTTACAAATGACAGTTTTGTGGCTTGCTGACCTGAGTGGTGCAGAGGATGGAAGTTTGTGGAAGGACCTTGGAGATGCCTGTCTTTTCACCACATTCCCTGAGAACTGGCTGGCTTTTCTCTCTCATGTCTCACCCCCCACCGAGGTTTCCAGGGACCAAAGGGTCTCCCTGTGAGGTGCAGACCACTCGTGATTTATTTGAGGTTCTCCTGCCAAGTACTCTCAATGTTTAACAGGTTTCCACGAGAGCATCTCATCTTCCTTCCCCCGTCTGCTTCTTCACTTCTCGGTATTAGATGCTAAATAGATTCGGATGAACAATTTGGCTCACTTGGCTCCTTCCTGGCCACTGCTTGTGTTAGCTCCCCCACATAAAACCTGAGCTGACAGCAATGGAATTTATGAAAACAAGTAAGAAGTGAGGTATGCAGCTGCAGCGTGGCATTCACACAGAGCTGACTCTGAAATGCTGAGCCCTCTATTTCCAGGCCAAATTGCACAACTAATAGGTCTAGGACCCCTGCAATTGCAAAGAGCAAATATGTGAAGGTAATTCAAAGAAAAGTAGTTTATGTGTCTTTGAAAAACTAGGATTGGAAGTGGGCTGTGGGGTTCATCTTGCCCCGCACCTCAGTATAGCTCCGGAGCTCCCAGGGATTCTGGGACTGACTGATCGCGCAGTTGGGTGTGATCCTTCACATCACACCCTAGGATCTGGCTGGAGCTTGGGCTCCAAAGAGAACATATCCAGAGATTTCCTTGTATGGTTTTCCTTCTGAGGTTTTAGTTGTGGAGGAGAAGAGAATCAATGTAAGCTTGGTAGAGCTTTCCAGATCTCCGTATTAGGCCTCCGTGCTCCTGTTGTGCTCTGCAGACTTGCCTTCCCAGAGTAGGGAGGTGGGGATGGTCGCCAGCCACAGGACAGGACTTCTGGGGTTTGTGTTTCACTGGTGGAATGTGGTGCCCTCGGGGCTCAAAGGAACTGATCACAAGAGGCCAAGCTGCTTTCTCAATCCGACTCACTTGCCTCCAAGTTCTATGTTCGTAAGTTCCATGGAGCCCCTCTGAACACGATTGGAAACATGCTCTTTTCAGCCTTGAAATAAAAAAAAACAGAACTATGCCAAACTGCCATGTGATTTCTGTTAAGTATATATATATATATATACACATGCAAGTGCCTGTGTGTGTGTATATATATACGCACACATATTGTATCTACACATACACACCTACACACATGTATATACACATATGCACATGCATATACCTATTATTCGTATACACACACAGGCATTTACGCACATGCATAGATTATATAGATACTGTTCATGCCTACACATGCACCCATGTACTCACATATATGCATATACACACGCATACATATGTATGTACCCTTGCACACACTCACTATCTATTCAGGCTCCCTGTGGACTCACTGGCAGTGGCTGAGGCATCCTGAAACCTGGACACAAAGTTCCCTAGCTCCAATTCCTCCTGGTGTGACTGCTTGGCTTTGAGAGCTGAGCAATGAAGATCCAACAGCTTCGGAGCCAGCCTGTGGTACAGACGTTTGCCATGTTGCAAGAGAGAGACTGTGGTGAGAGAGAGTGAAGCCTCCTGAGCAGAGGGCACTGCCCTCTTCACCTTGGGTGAAGCAGATCAAGTCCCGGCCCCTCATGGTGAGTGCTGTGCTGCCCCTCAAATAAACTGTTGTGCTTTATTATCAGACACGTTTTTATATGAGACCTGTAACTATTGCCATTCAAATGCTGTCCCTGAAAGGAAACAGATCCCAGGAGAGTGTCACAGGGGGAGCCCGGAGAAATTGCTTCTTGCTTTCTTCCTGCTCCAGGTGATGCACGTTCACCTGTCAAAATGATGAGCTCCACAGCCAGAGACTTTGTGTATCACACCGAAAAATGATAACACTAAAACTAAGTTGAAGAAAAGGGAAAAAATCAGATACCTTCCAAACAAGTGAAATTTGTGTAAAACTGGAAATGATATTTGTAGACAACCTGGAGTTTGTGCTTAGTCTGTCAATCTTTGCCGTCTGGAACCCATCGTGCGGACAGCAGCCCAGACCACCGGCACCCATGGTTTGGGCAGGTTGTCATCCTCTGAGTTCCTGCTGCTGAAAGAAGTATTTGTTTATGCAAGCTTCACTTCTCCCCTGAGCTTTCCCCTATTTGCCCAACCAATTATCTCCAGAGATAATCAGAGTTGATTTTGCCTAATTTGCTAAATTGCTAAAACAAAGAAATTGCTAAAATAATTGACTGAGATTGCAGCGATCATATTCAGCTCTTTAAAGATGCAGACATAACCTTTCATATACCCTCTGAGGCTTTTGCAGGAATATAAATTTATTGGGTCAGAATCCAGCAACTGAGGTTAATGTACAATGGCTCAGAATCTGGTGCACTATAATGTAATGCACTTTGTAATGAAGTAGAGGAGACGTCAGCCTGGCAGTCTTGGAATATGACGTTTATGCTTTCCAGAGAACAACAGGCACCTAAAACTGGACTTTTATGTGGGGGCTGGTCCTCCTTGTTGCCATGGCTCCCTCTTCTGAAGGCCTTAGAGAAGACAAAGCAGAAGCATTAGTGTGATGGGTGGAGGGGAGTGCTGTGTTGATACATGGATTAAGCAGCTCAAGTGGCATCATTCATATCCATCAGCTTAGAGCAGCCCAATCTACAACATATGGCAAGGTATGCAATCACCCCATAAATGTGTGCGTAGGCATTATCAGACTACTTTATTTCCTTTAAACAAACTCACTCTAACCTCCAGGTGGAAGACAGTCAATCTTCATTCTCATTGGCAGCGATGCCTAGTGCTCCTGGCAACTGCATTTTCCTGCTTCTCCTAACTGGTACCATGTGACCAGACGGGACCACCGAACCACAGGTAAGAGTGCTGTGCACCCTTTCTGAGCTGAGGTAGTATGAAGGCTTGGCTCTGCCCTCCAGCTATCTCTTTTCTGGCACAGCAAGCTTCAGAACCATGCTTTTCAGATGGTGGTGGCCACAGAAGCAGGCCAACAGGTCCACATCCAATTTTCTGGAAGCAACATAGACATCTTTGTCTAGTTGAGACTGGTTCATTTAGGAATCAGTTTCATTGCATAGCCCAGTGTATTAGCTGCCTAATTGTATCCTCTGGGCTCACAGGGTGGGAAAGACTTATACCATGACAAAGAAATGAGAAAAGAGCCCTTTCCATGTCACTCTGTTGCCATGGCCACAGATCAGTTCACATTCCAGTGTATAATTCACTTAAAGCTGGTGCCTTTCTTAATCCCACATAGTACTTAGGGGTCAGAAGTTCTGCCTGCTGAGGGGAGTAAGGGACAAAGGGATGATCACTACCCACCTCAGCCTAGGGCTGCGAGTGGTGGGTACAGGTGAGGTGATGCCAACTGATATGGTTTCGATCTGTGTCCTGCCCAGACTCCATCTTCAGTACTAATCCCGTGTTGGAGGTAGGGCCTGGTGGCAGGTGACCGGATCATCGGGGCACATTTCTCACGAATGGTTTAGCAGCATTCTTCTCGATACTGTCTTCACCACAGTGAGTTCTCCTGAGACTTGGTTATTTAAAATTGTGTGGCACTTCCCCTCTCTCTCCCTCCTGCTCCTGCCGTGTGAGACGCCTGGACTTTCTTCATCTTTGGCCATGATTGGAAGTTTCCTGAGGCCTCCCACAGAAGCAGAAGCCACTGTGATTCCTGTACAGCCTGCAGAACCATGAGCCAATTAAATCTTTTTATAAATACGCAGTCTCAGGTATTTATTTATAGCAATGCCAGTATGGACTAATATACCAATACAGATGCAGTTCACTCCCAGGCACAGGCCCAGGGACACATGGGGAGGATCACAGCTCAGTGATGCTACCACCTTTAGGGTCTGGGGTGCGGCCAGTCTGCTCCCAGCACAGAATGAGCAGCAGCAGAATGTCCTCAAGCGGGAACAGGTTTTCCTCCTTTAGCCCACATGGCCCCAACTCCTTGCCTTTGAAGGATGGATAAAAGGACCTGTAGGAAAATGGAGTGAAATAACAGCTCTACTCCAAATTGATGTATAAACTTAATGTGATTCCTACTAGAATCCCACCAGTTTTTTGCAGAGCTAGACAAGCTTCTAGCTTTTAAGTTTAAAAGCTCTTAACCTAGCTTTAGGTCCAGAAGATTTTCTCCTAAGTTTCTTTTTCTGAAATGTTGATATGGAAAGACAGAGGACCTAGAACTACAACCATCTTGAAAAAGAAGAGTCAAGTGCAAAGAGAATTCAGTAATTAAGATAGTGTAGTACTAGCAGATGAATAGACACATAGATCAATGGGATAGAGAGAATCCGGAAATAATCAACTAAAAAGGCCAACTGATTTTTAACAGAGTCGCAAAAGCAGTTCAATGGAGAAAATGTAGCCTTTTCCATCACCAGTGTTGGTGCAACTGGACAGCCGTTAGCAAAAAAAAATGAATCTCAGCCTAAACCTCACATCTTTTGTATAAGTTAACTTAAATGGATCCTGGATAGAGAAGGTCAATTTATCAACATTTCAGAAAAAGACACTTAGGAGAAAATCTTCTGGACCTAAAGCTAGGTTAAGAGCTTTTAAACTTAACACTAAAAGTACAACCTATATAGGGAAAAATTGATAAACTATATATAATAAAAAATTTTAAAACTTGTCCAATTAAAGACCCCATAAAAAAAAAAAGCTACAAGTTGGGAGAAAATATTTTCAAACCACACACATCTGAACATCTGACAGTGTTTTAGAATCCATAAAGATATCTAAAAACTCAACAGTTAAAAAAATCTAATTAGAAAATGGAAAAAAAAGGAGAACATCCATTTTACTGAAGAGGTTATATAGAGAGTAAATAAATGCATAAAATTATGTTCAATATTATTAGTAATCAAGGAAATGCAAATTAAAACTACAATGAGATACGACTACACCCCTATCAGAACAGCTGAAACCAGAAATAGTGACAACACTAAATGCTGGTGAGGATGTGGAGAAACTGGACCATGCACACATTGTTGGTGGGAACGTAAAATGATCCAGTCATTCTGGAAAAGTTGGACAGTTTCTTAAAACACTAACCATGCAGCTATCATATGTCTTAGCAATTACACTCCTGAATTTTTATCCCAAAGAAACGAAATCTTATGGTTCCACACAGGCGCGCATATGAATGTTTATAGCAGTTTTACTATAAAATAGCCAAATGAGTAGCCAAAATGAGACAACCCAGATGTCCTCTGTGCGGTGAGTGGCTAAACAACCTTGGGTACCTCCACATGATGGACCACAGCTTAGCAATAGAAAGGAATGAACTATTTATACGTGCCACAAGGGGCCAATCTCACATGGTCACCTATCGTATAATTCCATTTACATCATGGTCTCAAATTCTTTTAAAAAATTATAGTTATGGAGAAAAAGTTCACTAAATTGTGATCTAATTTCCCAGGAACTGGGGGAGGGAGGTGCACTCTTTATATTGTGGCAGTGGAATGGTGCTACGTATGGTGGTGGCAGGTACACAAATGTGTAGATGTGGCAGAATGGCAGTGAACACACACACACCCAGAAATGAATGTGTGCAAAATGGTGAAATTCGAATAAGGCCTGTGGCCTCTATCACAGTCAGTTTCCTGGTTTTAATGTTGTATCATAGTTGGGCAAGATGTTACCATCAAACAAAACTGGGTGAGGGACATACAAGACTTTCCTGCACATTTTTTGCAACTTCCTGTGATTCTATAATTATTTTAAAATTAAAAAGTTTTAAAAAATACAGTAGATGTTATTCACGAGCTTAGACTCCTCGTTTTACAAGATGCAGCAAGCAGGCTGCCTGCCAGCAGGAGCTGCCTTGCCTTTGAGTCTCCCCATCCTCTGGGGAAGACTGCAGATGAACGAAGGAGTGCTAGCTTTTGGCTGATAGACAACTCAGCCCAGTAGAGCCTCTCGCCTCTGGGGCTTGATGTGGAGTGCAGAATTAGTTCATGCTTTATCATTCATTCATTTGTTAAACAATGATCCAGCTATACCTGCTGTGGTTCAGGCCTATGCTAGGATTTGAGGCACTAAAACCTGAACCCTGTCTGCAAGGAGGTCCTCTATTGCTCCTTCATAGAGTGTGACAAGTGAAAGTAGAGGTGAGCCAGTAGAGGGGAGTATAGGGATCTCATGCAAGTCCAACAACCCAGCTCACAGGCTCAGAAGCTGAGGTTGAAAACAAATCAAAATTCAGTCAAGAGCAGGTAGTGTTTCAGGTGGAGAAGACGTCACATGCAAGACCAAGGGGTCCCTGGGTCTGCATGTGACGTCTTCTACACCTGGCCTCCCAGTGTCCTCTGGCACCATGGTTTCTATGGAGGAGACCCTGAAGCCTTGGGCACAAGGTGGGCTATACCCCAGGCAGAGGAGAATCAGGTCTCAGATGTGGCAAGATGGGGGCTGAGGATAGAGTGAGTTCAAAGAGAAGAGTGGGAAGCAGAGCCTGGTACTGTTACAGCACCAGAAGGAGACAAGGACAGTGGCTTTTCACCGAGTGGTTGGCCATGAGCTGGGCTTACCAGAGGAGTGGGCCTGCAGCTGGCAAGCAGACTCCCATGGATGTTGCTGCACCCACTCCTGGCCTGGTGAGAGCTTTGCAGTTGACAACAGGCTTTGCACATCTCACAAATTAGTGGTACTGATTAATTAGCATCACTGCAGTGTGGTGCTTGAGACCTCTGGTTCTGAAATTACATGCCTTGACTTCCAGCCCTGCTTTCGCTAGGACAAAAATAATGACCTTGAACAAGTTACCTAATGACTCAGATTCTCATTTTTTCACTCATACAACAAACATAATGTTAATACCTACTACATCATAATATTATAGTGAAGATTACATAAGATCATTTAAGGGCTTATCAGATCATCAAGCACATAGTAAGCGCTTGTTAGCTACAATTAGTACTACAATTATCACCATGCTGTTATTATTGTTTTATTTTTCCTTGGCTCACTAAACCTAGAAATGTCTCCACTGTGTTTCTATAGCACGTCTCTCTGGAGAGGTGAGCTTTCCCCAGGTCAGGCCACGTACCCCTCCAATCCCCCAAGATAAATCAGGGCCCCAGCCAGGCTTCAATGCAGACACCTCATAGAAAACTTTGCAGGCTCCCCAGTGCAGGGCTCAGGCGACCAGATATATCTTTATAGTGTAACCCATTCTTTTCCTTCAGCCTTTTTACGAGCTTGGGCACAAGTCAAGCTCTTCATCTCTCTTTCCTCGTGCAGCCCCTTCCCCACTCTCTGGAAGTGAGATGCCATAAAGAGACATCCCCAGGGCGTACTGAATCATGAGAGCATTCCGCAGCACTGGAGAACATCCTTTGATTTTTTCCAGGACCACATTTTTTCTCCAGTTTGCTTTGTCTTCTGGTTGAAAGATTAAAAAAAAATTGTGTGAAAATCTCTAGGTATCTTTTTGAAGAGGTAAAATAGAACCAGCTGAGCCTAATCAATTCACAGAGGTGCCATAAATGCTCACCAGACTATAAAGGGCGACCTCTCTGATACAGCAAAGGAGAAGTGAGAGCTACGATGAGAACACGGCAGTCCCTCGATGCTGGGATAAACACTTCCCAAGCTCGCTTTGTGCTCATGCCTGTCAGCTGTAGTGGCTGAGCTAGGATTAGAGAGAAAACTTTAAATGAGGCTCCCAGAGAGCCCGAGCCTTGGTCCAGGTGTCCCCTGGGAATTGGAGTTGCCTAGTATAGGTGAAGGAGTAAAATAGACACCCTATTGGAGCGCAGGCCCTAGAGTGGGGACATGAAGATTGACGCCACCCTTCTCTGTTTGGACCACAAAGGTTCTAACTACTAATGTAGTCCTATATTCACAGATTCCAGCAAATAGGGAGGAGTTGCACCTTCCTGGTTGTGCCCTAAAGCTTTCCTCCTTAGGGTCTAAATAGGCTTTCACTGATTACCTCCAGATACAAACATTGAAAGATTGTTTTAAATGGGCGCAGCAGGTAAATGGGACAAGTGCCACCTGTATCTCCTCTCATGCACAAGGTCATTGCCATTTGGTCATTGCGTCAGTTTTTCCTTCTGGGCCCTGACTAGGTCTTAGTCATCTATCAGCCACAGAGTAAAGTTGGCAAACAAGGTGAAACAACTCCATTGTGCAGGGATCCTCTGGCCATCCCAATTTGTTAGTCCTAGAATCACTGCTGATGTGGCATCAAATGGGCTTTTATTCACTGGTTTCCAATGAGAATCTCCCGCAGAGCCTGAGGAGGTTGAGGAGAATCTGCACAAATGGTGTCTAAGTGTTGAATCACTCCATGCTAGTGAGGTCTAACAGGTGGGCCACAGCCATGGCATGTGATTTGTTCCATGGCCAAGAAGCATGAATCTGAGTCAATAAAGGGATCAGGACTCATGTTTTCCATTTATTCTTGGAAACAGGGGACAGAGTTTAAATTGTGTTTGTGTGTGTGGGTGTGGTACTTAAACTTCATTTCCCAGCATGGGCATAGGTCGATCTTGCTTTAAGAAACCTGGTCGGGCCGAGCGTGGTGGCCCATGCCTGTAATCCCAGCACTTTGGGAAGCCAAGGCGGGTGGATCACAAGGTCAGGAGTTCAGGAGCGGCCTGGCCAAAATGGCATAACTCCGACTCTATTAAAAATACAAAAATTAGCTGGGCGTGGTGGCGGGTGCCTGTAATCCCAGCTACTTGGGAGGCTGAGGCAGGAAAATTGCTTGAACCCGGGAGGCGGAGGTTGCGGTGAGCCAAGATCGTGCCATTGTACTCTAGCCTGAGTGACAAGAGCAGGACTCCATCTTAAAAACAAACAAACAAAAAAGAAACCTAGTTAATCAACAGAATTTCCACAGCACCCACCACCCTAGATGTCCTGATGAAGTCCTATTGAAACCTATAGTTCGAAATCCACTGACACATTGTCTGAGCCCCTGAAAGGCATTGCCAGCCTTCTACATTTTCCCTCCTCAGCATTGCTGGGAGTATCTTGGAGGTGTTTCTGATAAGCTCATGACCAAGTTCTCTCCCTTTGGGTGAGACCACTTCTTCTCCAGCACCTCAGTTCTCAGCTGCCTCTTGCTGAGTACCAGAAAGCTCCTGCCTCGAGGAGGAAACACTGACTCCTTGGAGCTTAGCATTCCCTGAGATGTTGACATGATGCTCCCACTTCTCCTTGAGTCACCATAGTCCCCCTCCTGCTCTATCTGGTATAATAATTTATTCCTAGGGACATGAAGACGATGCCAAGACTCATCAAGCTGTGGTGGCCTGGACCACAGAGGCGCACTTCTGTGTGCACACATGTATATGACGGGCACTGGGCTGTGACACCCCAGCAACAGACACTGGATTTTGGGGAGCATCACCTCTCTTCTGTGTTTGAAAAGGAGCTCCTGACCTGTCCTTGGGTCAACTTTGGAAAAGTTCTCTTCCAGGATTCTTTCCTCTTACAGAAAACAATAAGTCATCCCAACATATGCAAGGCACGTTGCGCCTTCATAACCGACATGGGTTCTATTATGGTTCAAGGATACTCTTTTGCTCCCATGTGAAGAAGCTTCTGTTGGTCCCATCACTTTAGTTTGCTGAGAAGTATGAGATATGTGAATCTGAAAGTCAGGCTACAATGCCTAAATATGAAAATTATAATGTAGAATGAAATATAAAAGTTTGGCCTTAAAATGTGTGTATCAATAAAGGTGGGTGGCAAATTATGGTAACAGAGTGGTGCCGAAGCCCTAAGTTTTGGTCACATTCTCACCTAAGTAAGAACCTGATCAAAAGGGGATTTTTAAAACAAAATTATGGGAGCCTATTGTTTTGAACTGAGCTTGTATGCCAGGCGCCAACAGACCAGATCAAATCAAAACAAAGTTTTATGCTAATGGCCGCATAATCAAACTGAAACTTTAAGAAAGCAGACAGTTCATAAAACAGACTACGTTTTGTTTTTTCATGTACACAGGAGGTTCCAGCATAAGGAGGTCCCTTCTACTGTAACCCTTACCAAAGAAAGAAAAAAAATGCCTGAAGTTCTTGTTCCCACCTTACAAAACATATTCCTCTTCCATTTTCTAGGAGGATTAAAGACCAAATAAGTACATTTACAATGGGGACAGAGTGATTTCAATGCCTAGAGTTTTGGCCAACCTCTTAAAATTGACAGGTTGATCAAAAGTAGAAAATTATTAAATTAAGTTTAGTCTTGAGAAAATCTAATACATCTTGATAAAAATAGCAAGAGATTGACATTTGAACTGTGACTGCTCCCATGTTGAGCCCACACTCAGCTTCATGTGAAAAAAGCTCTACACTAGGGACTTGACTTTAGATGTGTTCAGCCAAGAAGGCACAGGATCCCTCTCCTTCCAGTTTCCAGTCTATGGCTTTGGCTTCCCCCAGAGAAAAGCAGAATACTAGCTTTTCTCATAGCCCTCTTCTTGCAGAAGGTCTGTTTTGGGTGGATGTTGCTAAGAGGACAAGCATTCACTTCTTTCACCCAGCTCCCATTCATATAAAAGAAGCTCTACCCCAGCCATGGTAAGTCAAAATGTTGGGACTGTCTTTGTCCATGACACAGTTGTTCAATGGATGAAGATCCCACAGCAATAGGGGCAGTCCTAGAAGACCATGGGCTACCATCTCTGACCAGTGACCACTCGCAGAGCAGCATATCCCTTTGGGAAAAATGGACTATTGTTCTTGCCCATATCTTCCGCCCAGTGGCACAGAGATTCTATAGAGGAAAAGAGGCAAGCCTCAAGCATGGATAGCTCCACAGTTGTTCCTGAGAGGGCTGACTTTGTTTGGAAAAGAGTGCAGAGAATTTTATGCTTAAGGGTGTTGTGGAAAACAATGGAGATCTTTGTGGAGAGCCACTAAGAGGGGACTGGTAGCTCCATGAGACTTGTAACAAGTAAAAAAGCAGAATGGCCAAGAATTTAACAGAGAGAACCCAGAAAAGAAGAGTGTAGAAAGATCCTTCTGGGATCATGGTCAAACGTAGGTGTTGGCAAGGCTACTCACATAGAGTAGTTCACACTCAGAAAAAAATTAGAGTGGGGCATGGGACAGAAACAGTACCTAAGTCACACACAAATCCATTAAAAAAGGGCTGACGCTTCCCTGGCACATGACACTTAAGTACATACTCTGACCAAACACTGACTTAACAAAAAACTCTTCTGTTCTAAGGGAGACTCCTATAAAGCCAACCTTAAACATAAAAATCACATTTACCCTTTGAAGTCTGTAAGACTGTGTGTATTCCAAGGCCATGTCCTCTCAGGAGTAATTGAAGAGGAATATTTCAAGCTACTAATTCTTGCCTGATCTTGGGGAAAAATTGTAACTTTTCTGAACTGTAAAAGCAATTTCCAAGCCAAATATACATCCACAGCAATGGGTAAAAACTTAATGACAAATGGGGGCCTAAGCACAACCTTTGTCCAATAAGCAGCTTAATGCTGACCCAGGGGTGACCACTAGGGTAAATGATAAAAACTATGGATAAAAGTCTGAGGATAGACAAGAGAGGCTGCATACTGTAAGGCTAGGGGAAAAATAAACTTCACAGATTTAATTTAGACAAATCACCAAAAATCAACAAATGACTAGAGGAGGGGAGAACAAGCCTGGTGTGAGTGTGATGGCAATGTAATCAGTTGGAATTTCAACAATGTATTGTCTAAAATGTCTAGTTGGAAAAAAACATTATAAGATATGCAAAGAAACAGGAATGTGTGACTCATACATAGTAAAAAAAAAGTCAGTAGAGATTACTTTTGAGGGAACATAAGTGTTGGACTTAGTATACAAAGACAAAAATTATCTATTACAGTATGTTCAAAAAGCCAAAATAAATAAAGAAAATTATAATGACAATATCTCATTGTGCAGACAATATTAAGAAAGAAATAGAAGTTATGAAAAAGGAATCAAATGGGCTTTCTGAAATTGAAAAATAAGATAATTGAAATGAGAAATTTACTAAAGGAACTCATCAGTACATCTTAAACTGGTACAATCAGGAATAGGTGAATTTGAAGACAGAACAATAGAGCAATAAAGATTTTGCAATCTGAAGAACATAAAGGAAAAATGATAAAGGAGAACAGAGTCTCAAAGAAATGTGACACCGTTAGGCACAGCAATATATGTGTAAAATGATTATCATAAGGAAATGAGAAATAAAAACAAAAATTTAAAAACATAATGGCTGAAAGCTTTCCAAGTTTGATGGAAAACATTAATCAGCACATCTAAGAAGTGCAACAAACAAAAAGTTGGATACACACAGACATATTCACCCAGCCATATCACAGTTGATATTTGCAAGCCATATATAAAGAGAAAACCTCAAAGCCATCAAGAGAAAAATGGCTCATCATGTATAAAGCTACCTTGGTAAGATTAACAGCTGACTTCTCATCAGAAACAACAAAGACCAGAGAACACTGGCGTGAGGTACTCAAAGTGTCTAAAGGAAAAACAGCATGAACAACAAAAATTCCCTCTATCTTATACCCAGCAAAACCAAAAACTATCTTTCAAAAACGATGTCAAAATAGACATTCTCAAATAAACCAAAAGTGAGAGAATTCATTGCTAACAGGCTTTTCTGAAGAGTAATTATTCAGGCTGAATATCAGCCACACAAGACAGTAAATAGATTTCACATTTAAAAAAAAAATGAATGCTGATAAAGGTAAATATAAAGACAATATAATGATATATTTTCCTTTTAAAAAACTGATTTTAAAAGTAATTGCATCAAATAATATGTCTATATTTTTACAGTTCCTATAATATGTAGAAATGTAATATATCAATGGTAGCAACCCAAAGAAGACAGTGGGAGCAAAACGGTATGGAGAATATGGAGAAAGGAAATGATACTAGACGGTAACTCAAGTCCATAGAAATAATTAAAGCGAGCCAAAATGTAAATAAAATGTAATAAAACAAACTTTCTAAATGTATACTTTCTCTGCTTTTTTTCTTTTGGCATATTTAAAAGACATAAGATTACATAAAATAACACTTATGGCAGTGTATTGTTGTGTTTGTCACCTGTATAGATGTAAGGTGTGTAGTAATCATAGCACAAAAATAGTAGTGGAGGGGGATGTAGCAACATATGAATAAAACTTTTATATATAACTGGAATTAAGTTAATACATATTTGGAGTAGATTCTGATAAGTTAAGATGTATATTGTAAGCCCTAGAGCAACAATTTTTTTTTTTTTTTTTTTGAGACGGAGTTTCGCTCATTCCCCAGGCTGGAGTGCAATGGCGCGATCTCGGCTCACCGCAACCTCCGCCTCCTGGGTTCAGGCAATTCTCCTGCCTCAGCCTCTTGAGTAGCTGGGATTACAGGCATGCGCCACCATGCCCAGCTAATTTTTTGTATTAGTAGAGATGGGGTTTCACCATGTTGACCAGGATGGTCTCGATCTCTTGACCTCGTGATCCACCCGCCTTGGCCTCCCAAAGTGCTGGGATTACAGGCTAGAGCAACTATTAAGAAAACAACTGAAAGATATAGTGAAATCTCATTATTGGAATTAGTTATACTAGATAGTACAAAAACAAAGTGGTAAGTGAAAAACAGGGGTCTTTAAAAACCATGTGGCATATACTACACTTGATCTAGCCAAAAGGTCAAGAAGCAATTTATGTGACATATAGAAAATGAAAAGCTAAATGAAAGAGGTAAATCCAATCATAGCACTAATATAATATTAAATGTGAATGGGTTGAACAATCCAACCAAAAGGAAGAGATTATGACACTGGATTGAAAAAAATAAAACCAAGACTCAGGTACATACTGTCTACAGAGAGACACTTAGATTCAATAAAACAAATAAATTAAAGTAAAAAGATAGAAGAGTATGTAGAACCCAAATAGAAGACATAAAAGAGTCACAGTGGTTATAATAATATCAAAGAGTATAGTTACTAGATTAAATTAAAAAGTTACTAGAGATACAGCAGGGCACATATACTGATAAAAGGTCCATCCCTCGGGAAGAAATAACACATATAAATTATATACACACCCAACAAAAGATCTACAAAATGCATGAAGCAAAACCTGGCAGAATTTATGGAAAAATAGACAATTCAAACATAATAATTGGAAACTTTAATATCCCACTTTGAATAATGAGTAGAACATCTAGTTATGATAAACAAGGGTACAGAAGACTTGAACAACAATAAAGTGACTAGGTCCTGTAGACATGTCTAAAACCCTCCACCTGATGAGAGCAGAATACTCTTTCTTTTCAAGTTCTCATGGAACATTTTCCTGTATATGGAGTATAAAATCAGCCTCAATAAGTTAAAAAAATTGAAATCATGCAAAGCATTTTCTCAGACCGCAGTGAAATAAAATTAGAAATTAACAAGAGAAGGAAATTTGGGATTAAACAACACACTCGTAAATAACCACTTTGTCAAAGAAGTCACAAAGGAAGTTAGAAAAGCCCTGAGCTGGTAAGTTGGTAAGTCTTTGTCCAATGAGGGGACTCCTTTAAGGCTCAGTAGAGAAATGGGAAACAGGTCTTATACCAGGAAAGCAAATGCATCCTAATAGAAGAGAAAGAGGTCTCTCTCCCTAGGGCTCATACTGGGCAATTGCACATGTTCCTGGCTTACGCAAAGAGCTATCTTCAGAAAAACGGTGGAAAGAAACAGAAACAACTTCCGGAGAAGTTTGCATGCAGCAAAACTATCCCTGTGGAAGTGGTGGGCAGGCAGCCCAAATCCTCCCATACTTCTTCCTGCCTCCTCCCCTGGGACTCTGTAAAGGGTCTGTTCCCAGCCACCAACTTGAGCTCATGGATGACTTCTCCTGCCTTCAGTTTTATACAAATATACAACTTTGTTGACTTTACTCGACTCCAGCTGCATCTTTGGTTATCAATGGGAAATAATGTGCCTTTTCTGTAGCTAATTGATGCAAATCTAACTCAGAATGGGGGTAGGAGATGGGGATACAGGTGCTGGGGACAGTTAAGGGCAGCCCAGCTATCCATAACCTCCTTTGGAATTCCTTCAGGGTTTTGCCGCCTTGGCACTATTGATATCTACGCCAGATAATTATTTGTTGTGGGAGGTCTGACCTGTACATTGTAGGATATTTAGCATTATCCATGGTCTTTACGCACCATTTTCTAGTATCACCCAAATTCCCCAGTGTCACAACCAAAAATGTCAGACGTCTCCAGATATGAACACATGTTTCCTGGGGGCAAGATTGTCCCCAGTTGAAGAGCACTGGAGGCTTTACTGTCAGACTAACCTGGGATCATCCCTTCAGCAGCAGCAGCATGTTCCTGAGTCTGTTTCCCCCTCTATAGGGTAATAATGTTACTGCTGGCCTCCTTGCATTGTTGGGGGGTGAAATAAGTAGGTACATGTGAAGCACCCTATTCATGAGGGCACTCGGGGTGCCTCCCGTTAGGTCTCACCCCACTCTGCATCACAACCACCTCTATCCCCTGATCTATACCCACAGCCCTGCCTACACCAGCCTTTCTTAGGCAGCCTGGACATTGGGCTGGGAATCTCAGGGTCATGAAATGTATGAGCTGGAAGGAATTGCTCATCTAGATAACCCCTTCATTGTTCAGGTGGACACAGGGATCTGAGGAGGGAACAACCATTCCCCCTATGAGACAGTTCAGGGCGGAGAAAGTTTGTCAATAGCTTCTTGCCCTCTGGACGAGAGTCTCTTTGACTCCTTCCTTTTTTACACCCAGCATCTCACTGTACTCTCCAAGCAGCCCCGAGTTGTAAGGAAACAGAGTAGGGATGAATGTCCCTATTTTATAGGGGATGAAACCATGGCCCAGAGAACTCAGCCCATCTCTCTAAATCATACAACCAGTTAGTGACAGAACCAGGACAAAACTCAGCTCTACTGGCCCCTAACTCTATTCCCTCCTGTATACCTGCAGAAAGAAGGTCCGTTTTAAGCCTGAAGCAGGGTGTGTAGGAGAGATACATTGGATCAGACAGCCTTATCATAAAATAATAGTTCTGTACCAGTTGCTCATTAGAATCAGCAAGGTAGATGAAAGCAAAACACCAAGACCTACAATAGTTTACCCATATACTAGAAGGTTCCACTCTGGGAATCTAGATGTGTGGCAGAGACAGGTACTCCTGATGAAGACATTGCCACCTGCATATGCAGGTAGCCCTTGAACATCGCACAGAGAGAGTGTTCACCCCGGGGTTCTCTTGGAGGGAAGTCTCCCAGTACCTGCATGCCCGCCTCCTCTGGATCTCTCTTTCCTGGTAGAAGTGATTGGCAGTAACAGTGACTGCGCCTCAGAGCTCCCCTCTCACACAGTTATAAGAACTAGTGAAATTCAGAAAAATAATTTTCTTTTACCCAATCTTTGTAAGAAAATGAATTGCCATGCAATCTATTTTTTGAATATCTTTTTGATTAGGTTGAATTTTTTTTCTTTTAAATGCAGGTCTCAAGTAATGAAAGAGTGAAAACTAATTTTCGTCTTCTTCCCATGGATGTTCAGTGAGGCTTTGTATTCAGGTCCTGAACTCCTTTTCCCTAATCCAAGTTAGCAGTTTTTGCACTTGGAAGATGTGGGAACCTGGGGCCATATTCCCCCAAGAAATAGACCAGCTGCTGCCAAGGCTGATGTCTCCCCAAACAGCTACCTTCTTGATGATTCTCCAGGCAAGCTCCATGTGCTCCCACCCTGTGCCTTCTGTTCGATCTGTATAAGCATTTGGATCAGTGGCTGCTTACCCAACAGAATGTGTCTGAATGGTCTCAAAAGTGTAAGAAATGAATGATCTTGTGCTTCAAGAATAAAAGAGAGGTATGGCAAACCCTGGGAAGAAGTTGGACTCCAAAAGATGAAGGACAAAGGGACTGCCAGTTCAAAATAGGAGGGCCAGAAACTTAGATGTCTGGACGCTGAGACCTGTAGTGTTGTGAAGAGGGCAGCCACTGAGGCTGGCCTGGCAGGTGACTAGCAAAGGGGATCTATACTGGAGAGCCAGACGTGAGCATCTCTATGGCAGAGGAATGAATAGTTGACCAGAAAGTAGAGGTCCATCTTCAAACAACGCCAGGGAGGGTAGAGTGATCTTACCAACAAAATGACCAAGACTAAGGGATCTCTCAGATTTAACTGGACATAGACAATTACAGAAAAATTATGATTTCTTATGGCTAAGTGTCAGACAGCAATTCCTATGGCTCATCACATGAAATCACAAAACCATTCTATCATTTTACATATATATATATATACACACATTTTACATATATATATATATATATATACACACACACACACACATATACATTTTGCATATACACTCAGGCTGGAGTGCAGTGGTGTGATCTCTGCTCACTGCAAACTCTGCTTCCGGGGCTCAAGCGATTCCCCTGCCAAGTAGCTGGGATTACAGGTGCCCGCCACCACGCCTGGCTAACTTTTTTGTATTTTTAGTAGAGACAGGGTTTGACTATTTTGGCCAGGCTGGTTTTGAACTCCTGACCTCAAGTGATCCACCTGCCTCAGTCTCCCAAAGTGCTAGGATTACATGCGTGAGCCACTGCACCCGGTCATTTTACCAAGACTTTTGACACGAGTTATCTCATTTGATCTCAAATATAGCTGGCATCGTTGCAGTTGGTGAGTGTCTGTCATCTTAATGGGGAATGAGCTGAATCCTGAGAACGATCATGTAAGTACCTAGAATTTTCATTTTTATTCTCATTTTACAAGTGAGAATTCTGACACTCAGCAAAAGTGACCTATGCAAAATCAAACAGCTCGTAAATGCTGAGGTTTGAAGCCAAATCCAGTTGCTTTCCAAACCTGCTTAACAAATGCAGAAAATAACCATCTCCTACTTAAGGCTTCAGTTCAGCATTCATCAAAAGTCTGTGGGCTTGAGTCCAAACAAGCCCATTGATTTGCTCAATGAGTTTGGGTCCAGCATATCCCTTCCATTATAAAGGGCAGGCAAAGTACTCACTTGTTTACAACGTGTCCACAGCAGGGAACGTGGGAAGTGGTCAGAGAGCAAGTTTGGTGGGATGGAATCTTAACTCTTTCACTTATTAGCTATGTACTTTTCAGCACATTTTTCAAAATTTCAGAGATTCTGATTCCTCAGCTGTAAAATGGGCTCTAATAGTACAATCTTGTGAGTCTGCTGTAAATATTATAAACCATGGTTCACAGCAGTAGGACCCAGTACACACTCGTTAAATAGCCTTATAGAAAGTAGTTGTTTTGCAACTTGAAACCAGGAGCAAGGATAGTTTTCTAATTTTATTTGTTCTAGGAAGCGATGGTAGCTCTTGGTTGTCAGTCGGACCACTGTAGAGCTCAGTCATTATGTGTAGTCAAAGAAGACAATCTGCAACACATCCAGGGCCTAGGTTTCTGTGAAGCCACAGAAGAGGATTCTAAATGAACCTGGGGACTGTTAACACTGACACCCGCTGAGGGACGTCCTCTGTGGTGAGCAAGCCCATTAGAATGATGAAACCCACAAAGCTTTGTGTTGCCCACAGTGCTTCATTAGGAAGAAAACATGACGACTTCATTTGAATGGAGGCTAATGGTGAACAGATGGGCTGGCAAGGCAAAGACTACAAAACACTGTCTCCAAAAATATAGTTATGTTTTGTAAACCCTGAACTCTGTTTTCACTTTACTCTCCAGTCTCTGTGAGTGTGAGCTGGGATGGAGGAAGATGGCTGAAAGGAAACAGAGCATGACCGGGGAATGTGTTTATGCTTCTGCAAAACTAAGGTATTTCCACTAGCTGCCCCCAGCAAGACAAAAATGAGACATATGGGAAGAGAAAGAGGGCCAGAACATGGCCTTTGAAACTTATTTAAGAGGTATCTCTGTGGGGTGGGCTCTTGAAATCACTTTTGCTACAAGGTGATGACCCAATCAGAAAGAAAGGAAACACCTATTGAGCTAGTGTCTAGACACTCACTGTGCTAGATTACACACACACACACACCCAAACAAAAAAACAATTTTATAGTGTCAACCTCCTTCCAATCACACACACATACACACACTCACACATACAATTTTATAATATCAACCACTTTTCAGTCTCTCTCTCACACACACAGATCCCCAAATTTGTAATATCAACCTCCTTCTAATAAGAGTACGTTCAGGAAATAGAGGGTTTTTGTTTGTTGTTTTTCATTTTATTTATTTATTTTTTTGTTTTGTTTTCAGCTTTTTTTTTTCTTTTTCTTTGTCAGGCACCAAAATACTGTTGAGCTTTGGGGCCAATTCCACTGGTTTGGAGGTAAACAGGGTTTAGAGCCTAGGAAATAAACAGAAATGACAGAAGACAGTGCACGCTCAGACTTTCCTAAATCTTCATAAAATTAATTATGGCTCAATTGCATAAAAACTCATAAGTGAATGAAATTGGATTGATTGATGTAGGGACAAAACAAGATACCATAATGAGAACTGAATGCAGGAGCATAAGAGTTTGTATTTATGGCATTGGAAGAAATTGTGGGGAGAGATTTGACTTCCGCAGGCTGTGGAATTGAGGTTTTAAATTAAGCAGAATAAAACTGACATATTTTATTTCAATCCAATTAACAAAATACATATCTTGACTATTGAGAATAATGTGGCAGTAAGCAATAAATGGAGTTAGAGATTATTAGCCCTATGTTATTAGGAAATTGAAGATTAAAAGAGTAAAAGAAAATAGGGTAAGTGGGAGAATCAGTATTTGAATCCAATTATTATTCATTAGAAAATTTATGACTCACCAGAGCCACAGAACTACCTACTCTATTAGCTGGGAACCTTGCCACACTGGAAGAGACATGACCACATGTGTGTATTTTGTCCACATTATAGAAGACATCAATCCTGATTTGGTTCACCTCCTAAGCTGGTTTCATTTGAACACATTTAAAAAATTAACAACTATCTTTAAAAAAAAAAACACCAAAAACCCTGACATCTACCTGTTGTAAACATAAAACTAAAATAAACTTAAAAGCACAAAAAATCCCACACAGAGACAGTATTGTTATCAAAGGTTGATGAATTTCATTATTGTCCTCTTCTCATACAAACTAGATATTGATAAGCTATCAATCTAAATTATCGAGCTAGATAGGATTTTATAAAACATATAAAAGTTAAAGCCAGAGCACTTAGTCAAGATAAATAAATAAATGAAAAAGAGGAAGTTAAATTGTTCCTCTTTGCAGATAACATAATGTTACTCTTGAAAAACCTAAAGACTACCATAAAACTCTAAGGACTGATAAATGAGTTCAGAAAAGTTGCAGGATACAACATTAATATACAAAAATCAGTATCATTTCCATAGCCAAACAACAAACTAGCTTTCATGAAAAAGAAATTAAGAGGGTTATCCCATTTACAATAGTTACCCAAAAATGGCTCTTATAAAAAACACAAAAAATAACAAATGCTGGTGAGAATACAGAGAAAGGGGACCCCTATACACTGCTGGTGGGAGCCTAAACTTGTACAGCTTCTACCACAGATAACAGTTTGGAGGTCTTTCAAAAACTACAAATAGAACTACCACATGATCCAGCCATCCCACTAATGGGAATTTATCTAAAGGAAGAAAATCATTGTATCTGAGAGGCATCTGCACCCCCATGTTTATTGCGGCATTATTCACAATAGTCAAAGTATGGAATCAACCTAGGTGTCCAACAACAAATAAATGGATAAATAAAATGAGATGTATATACACTATGGAATACTATTCAGCCACAAAAAATAAAATCCTGTCATTTGAGGCAACATGAATGGAACAGGAGGACATTATGTTGCGTGAAAAAAGCCAGGAACAAAAATTTAAACTTCTCATGTTCTCACTCATATGTGGAAGTTAAAAAAGTAGATTTCATAGAAGCAGAAAGTAACACAGAGAGTATTAGAAGTTGGGAAGGAGAGGGAGACAAGAAGAGATTTATTAAATGATACAAAAATACAGCTAGATATGACGAATATGTTCTAGTGTTGTGTACCACTGTAGGATGACTATACTTATCAATAGTACATTACAAAGCTTCAAATAGTTAGAAGAGGATAGTGATGTTCCTAGCACAAAGAAATGATAAAGGTTTGAGATGATGGATATGCTAATTACCCTGATCTGATCAGTGTATATTATATATGTTAAAACATCACTATGAACCCCATGAATATGTTCAATTATTATTTGTCAATTAAAGATAAAATAAAAATTTAAAAATAATTTAAATGTTTTAATTATGAAAAGATTGATTAATCTGAGGGGATTAATCTATAGATTTAATGCAATTTTGTTAAAATCCCAAACAGAATTTATTACAGATTTAATAAGCTCTTTCTGAAATTTATAGACAAGAGCATATAGCCAAAATAACCAAAATATTTCGGAGAGAATAAAGTGAAAAACTTACTTTACCAAAAATAAAGATTTCTAAAGAATATAGCAAACTAGAGACAATGCCAATTTGGTCCAGAATTTTGTATATGAACACACAATGACTTATCTATAAGGAAGAAATAAAACTGGAACTCATATTATGCTATATGCAGTAGTCAATTTCTAGTGGTTTAAAACTTAAATAATTTTTTTAAAAGTAGTCTAAACATGGAAGAAAATATTGGAGGCTATATTTAACACCTGAGGTAAAGAGGGAAGGATTTCTTTTAGAAAACCACAAAGTTACAGGCCATAAAGGTAAATTTGTTTATGTTGTAATTGAAAACAGGTAAGGCTTCTTGCTATGGCAAAGAGAATGGTAAACCTTTTGTTCCCAAAACCAAGTTTACAACTGAACAAAATTGTCAAAAGCAAGCATTTCAGGCCTATGGAGGGTGATCAAAGTTAAAAAAAAAAAAAAAAAAAAAGGAGAGATTTTTTTAATGAAGATGTGCTAGAACTTCTGGTAAAAGTGATGGGAGGGCTGGACATGATGGCTCACACCTGTAATCTCAGCACTTCGGGAGGCCAAGGCGGGTGGATAGCTTGAGGTCAGGAGTTTGAGACCAGCCTGACCAACATGGTGAAACCCCATCTCTACTAAAAATACACAAATTAGCCAGGTGTGTTGAAGGGCGCCTATAATCCCAGCTACTCAGGAGGCTGAGGCAGGATAATAGTTTGAACCTGGAAGGTGGAGTTTGCAGTGAGCTGAGATTGTGCAACTGTACTCCAGCCTAGGAAACAGAGCAAGACTCTGTATAAAATAAACAAACAAACCACCACCACCAACAACAACAAAAAAATGGTGTGAATCTGAGGCTGCTTGCCAGGGTCTGCTCTTACTTCTCCCACCCCCAGGTCAGTTGCAGTAGTTTTACCAGGGTAAGGCTGGCCATGAAAACCAGCAACTTTGCTGCCAGAGGCGGCTCACTCAATTTGGAGTAGAGGGTGAAAATTCACGGCTGACAGTGTTTTCAGTAAATGTAGAAAACTAACCAGAAAAAAAGTTGGGGAAAACACCTAAGTCTGCTAGTTTAAGGTTGTTACTCCTGGTTGTGTGTCAGACCAGCCTGAAATTTAAGGGGAATACCTTAAAAATTAGAGCGTCATAGAAGGGTCAGTTAAGCTCCATACACATCCTTGAAAGAGCAGAATACTATGCATGCACATGAGAGCCCCTAGAGGGCCCAGGAGGAAGTAAAAGCTAGGGAAAAGCCTGAGAACTGCTTGAGCTTTCAATGTGCTGCCCTTTCCACACACAAACCCATGCACAGAAGTTGGAAGCCTTACACTCTACATGTCCCTAGATGTTTGAGCACAGTCTCTTCTTAATTATTGACTGATCCTTAAGTTATTCAGGCAACCCACTGGAAGCCATCATTGGTCACACATTGTCAAGGAGTCAGATCTACAGGTAAGTCCAGGCAAGTTGTTAATAATAAACAAACAAACAAACAAGCAAACAAACAGAAAACTCTCAGACCAAAAACTTTCAGAATCCAGAATTGCTACAATATATTTTGTAAAAGCTCCAATTTTCAACAACAAAAAAATTATAAGGTGAAAAAACAGGAAAGTGTGTCCCATACTCAGGAAAAGTTAAAAAAACAAAACAAAACAAAAAAAGCAGTTAACAGCAACTGACTGTAAGTGGTCCCCCATGTTGCTTTGGGCAGGCAGACTTTCAGCTGCTATATGTTAAAAGATAAAATACATTTATGTTTATAGAATTAATGAAAATATAATAATAATGACTATAAATTTGATATCTCCATAAAGACAAATTATAAAAAAGAAGCAAGTGGAAATTCTAATAACTGATGTGAAAAATTCCCAATCTCTGTAAACAGGGTATCTCCATAAAAGTATAAATGATGGAAAAAGAAAAAAAGAAGCAAATGGAAATTCTAATAGCTGACATGAAAAATTCACTAAATGATTTCAAAAGAATATATGAAGTGAACTTCATGACCGATAAATAGAAATGATCTGTTGTAAAAAATGAAGAGAAAAATATGAAAGAAACATGGACAGAGATTCAGAAACTACAGGACAGAGTCAAACACTCCCTCCAGGTACGCACAGGAGCCTCCTCAGCACTCCTGAGAGGCGGCCCCCTCCCTGCCTATGGAGTCGTAGCATCCACCAGGTGTGGCTAATGACTTCCAGACGAATCCCACTACAATTCCTCCATCCTTTTGTGGGTGTCGCAGGCGCTTTCTCATGAATCACGAGCTGCAGTGTTGAACTTTATATAAAGGAATCCTTTTCAAAAGTGTTTGCCTACTTCTGTTCTCTTTTCTTTGCCCTCGGTTAGGCAAGATTGAGGTATCCTAAAGCCTCGTGTGGTTTTTATTGGGTGTTTGCATTGGTTTGTCTTTTCCAGATGCTTTAAGAAAAGAGGGTAGAAAGAAAAAGCCACCGTACCATTTCGGTATGAAATGGCCATGGTTGGGAAAGGACTCCAGGAGGGAAAAGAAACTGCTTTTTCTCTTCCTTTCCTAATAGAAATGTAACTTTTCTGTTTTATTATAGGGCTTACTTTTCTAAGCTCTTAGATCACTAACAAAAAATAAAACATTCAGAGAATTAAAGTATTTAAAAACACACAAGTTTTGTTACTCAATAACAAAATGGATAATTTTTTTTTTAGGTAGAACATATTGGATTATTGTGCAAGTGGCATTATAACAGAGCTTAAGGGTTTTTTTTTAAATAGGAAATATTTTTTCTATTATGTCATGTAAGAAAGCACTAAACTAACTTTATTACAAAGTTTGTTATGTTAAAATTGGTTAGCCCTCAGATGGAAGTTTGACTTGAATGCAAATAATAGCATTAAGTTTATTTATACTTAAAAAAAAACCCCACCATTTCACACCTATAAGAATGACAAAAATATTTTAAAGTACGACAATGCCAAGTATTGGCAAATAAACGTAGAAGTGGGAACAGTCACACCCTAATATAGAACCGTGAACTGTTATAACCACTTGGCAATATCTAATAAATGAGAAAACTATCGGCCTACCAATTCCTCTCCTGGTTACATAACTTGGAAAAACATCTGTATACATATTTAATTGAAACAGAAAAGACTGGCACCAAAATGAAATGCCCATCAACAGAATAAATAAGAATTAAGTTTTGGTGGACTTAAATATAATGGTTCCTAGCAATGAAAACAAATGATTTAGATCTACGATTATCAGTAACCATAAATCTCATAATCATACTAGTTAGTAATAAATGCATGTTGCAAAAATGTATGTATAGAATGATTCGGTTTAAAAAATATTTAAATATATGTGAAACAAGATTATACATTCTGGAGACAAATACACATGTGGTCAAATGTAAAGGAATAAAATGAAGGATAAATGCTATATTCAGAGGAGCAGTTACCTTTGGGAGAAGAAGAGGATGTGTATACAAAAGGACTCGATAATATTTGCAGTTTTACTTTTCAACCTGAATGATTAATATATAAATGTTTATTTTTATTAATCTTTACATGTTTTGCAGATCTGAAACATTTTATAAAATTTTTATAAAGAAAACTCTTATTTAGTCCAATCACTAGGCCAATTTGAAACAATGCTACTAAAAATATTAATAAAGCTGGAATTTATGTATAACATTGAAAGTAATGAGAAATCCAAAGTTTTAAAGAACATCAAAAAATAAATAATTTCTAACACAGAGGGCGCCAAACACACAACTAACATTTTGCTTTGTTATTTCATAGCATGGAGACTTCAGCTGATAAACAGAAATTCCACCATTCTCTTTCAGGACACCACTTCCCAGAACTTCTGTGAGAGACTGTAGCGATATTGGTGTTTTTATTTAAACATTCACTGTTATGCTATGACATATTTTTTATATCCTATAACAATATCATTTGTTATTAACTGGTGGTACTATTGAAGTCTTGAAAACAATATGCTAAAAAATAGTAAATTTGTAATAGAATTTAAATGTAATTTATTATGGAGACTAAGAATTGCAGTGTACTGTTAAGACGGTATGCCTCAAATATTAGAAATAATGAGAAAATAAACACTAGCATGAGTATATCATTTAGTTTACTAAATAGAATAGCACAGAATCGTTAATCTCTAAGTCACAACATATATCTTAAGTCATAGGGCTATCCCTCCCTGGCACCCCTGACACACACACATTGATGACATTTGGAGCATAAAAGATTTGGCAACTCCAGACCTTCATTCCAATAAAGCAAAAAGTGGATGGAGCTAGATGGGGGCTGAGCCCTTTAAATGGGGTATGTATTCATTCATCACGCTCTCTACCAGTTCCTACTGCTTATCAGGGAATCTTGAACTTCAGCTTCAGTGAGATCCTGTAGCGCTTGTTAAAACACAGGTTAGGCCGGGCGCGGTGACTCACGCCTGTAATCCCAGCACTTTGGGAGGCCAAGGCGGGTGGATCACGAGGTCAAGAGATCGAGACCATCCCGGTCAACGTGGTGAAACCCCGTCTCTACTAAAAATACAAAAAATTAGCTGGGCACGGTGGTGCGTGCCTGTAATCCCAGCTACTCAGGAGGCTGAGGCAGGAGAATTGCCTGCACCCAGGAGGCGGAGGTTGCGGTGAGCCGAGATCGCGCCATTGCACTCCAGCCTGGGTAACAAGAGCGAAACTCTGTCTCAAAAAAAAAAAAAAAAAAAAAAAAAAAAAAAAACAAAAAAAAACAGGTTACTGGGTCTCACCCGATTTTTGTTTCAATAGGCCAGGGACAGAGCTTGAGAACTGAACTGGTATTTCTAACGCGGTCCCAGGTGCTGCTCATCCTTGAGAGCAATTGCTCATAGCAGTTTTTTCCGCTCATCTGCCTTTCCTGCCTTTCATCTACATTTCCTACACAATCTTTCCTGAAGTTCAGTTTGTGGCTTCTTGTCCAGATCATACAGTTAATAAGACAGAGTTTATAAATAATTTATCTTTTTAACATATTAGCATGGTGGACCCTATAGTAATGCTATTTCAACTCATCAGTGTTTCAGTGTACTTTCCTGAGTGAGAGGAAAAAGTAAAATTATCCCCTATATTTCTGAGTATTCAGCCTGCACATACCCCTGGGATCAGTTCTCACATAGTGAATGCTAATTGTGTGCACTGAGGAGTGGGAAGGTTTAAAAACCCTGAGTTTTATATTAATACTCTGTGTGCTGTGAGGTATATTGGGATGTATTTAGGAATTTGTACAAGTAAGTCAAGTTCTTTTTCTCATTGTAATTGAGGATAAGAATATATTTCTCATAGACACCACTAAAGGAATTAAAGGAGATTGTGTGTGCCCATCTTGGAACTCACTCAATACATATTAGTTTCCATATCTCATCTCTTCTATCCTTCTCTGGTTGGAGTGGGGGGAATTTGGGGAAATATCATAGAGGATGTTGCCTTAGAGGACAGGAAGGATTTGGGATGTGCTAAGGTATTTATTTTCAAAGTGTGGCTAGCATGGCTGATAAGCTGAATTTTTTAGTTAAATTTGAATGTAAATAGCTCCATGTGCTTAGTAGCTATGGTATTGGGGACTGCAGGTATAGAATTTAAGTAAGTCAGATAGGTCTAGATTTAAATCCTGGCTTCTTTAGCTCTAGGATCTTATGCAAATTACTGAGCACAACTTATCCTCCTCCCCCCATATGGCTGCCATGATGAAGAAATAAGGTTATTAAAGAAAAAAATGGAAGTACTCAGTAAATATCAACTGCCATTTTAGCACTAATTGCAAATTGAATATTGATACACTTTCTCCCTGAAACTTTTCCATGAAAGAAAGTTGATGAATTATGTGGAAATATTCCCCAATAAACTCTCTAGATTGTAGGCAGCAGGTTGTCTGTGAAGATTTGAGAGAGCCATCTTAGAACTTTGTCATCTGGACATGTAACACAGTTGGGATGTCTTTAAGAACCTGGATCCTGCCCTTTGTGATGGTTTTGAAAAAATACCTGTTTCATGTAGATTTATGACAAGGGCTAATGCATGCAATAAAACTGGTTTTGCATTGAGCTAATTTAAGCACATGCTTATTCTCTCATAACTGCTGAGCCAGGGCCCTGTTAGGAAACTCACATATTTATTATGTAGTATGAACCTCTGTTCTCTACTGTTTGATTCCGTGCACATGAGATTGCATTTGACATTGAAATGGATGGAACAACCGTCCTGAGAGCAGGAAACTCCTTTGGGGGTTTTGCCTCAGATCACTGAAATCGTGTCGAAAGAGGTAATTGTTAGTTTGTATGTCTCAGTTTCCTTATCTATCCAACGAAGAGGACAAAATATACCACAGTGCTGTCTGCTTTTTTAGAACTATGGAAGCCATTCAACAAATCGTGAGAATGAGTTATATGGAGACTTAATGAAAATAAAGTGCATAATAGGAAAAGAAGGTGCAATATATTTTATTCAATGCTCTCATGTGGCCACATGGATGGATTCTTCCCAAGAGAGCATAATAGTAGAACATTTTAGTTGTAGATGTGGAATGAATGCAGCTTCTAGTTGAGTATTTTCTCTGGCTTTGTCTGTGTGAAGCACAGATGTTTTACAAATCATCTTTATATTAAGACTGAGATAACCCAACTAGGTTTAAAAACAATCATATTTTTCAAATTATGTTGTTTCCCATGCTCTAGACTCCAGGAAGAAAATTGGCTTCAGGAGATGGTTTCTAACACGTTTCCCCAGGGTCTTCAATCCAGCAACCTCTGGGAGTGCGAGTGTAGCACTGCCCATTTTCTGACGTGGAGGATGAAGGTAGAGGCCCCACAGTTGGTGCAAGTCTCTCCTGAGGGGTCCTGCCCCCTCTTGCACAGGGCAAATGAGGAGTTTTGGCCATGGACAGCTTTAGGAAAGGACATTTGAAAATGAAACCTCAACAAGCAAGTTCTATCCCTGGTTCTCATGAGTCAAAAACCTGCCAAGGCCTGGGTCTTCCAGGTCCTGCTGTGAAGAGTGTGCATGCACTAGATCACCTCCGACTCTGGTTCACCTGGTTCCATGTGGGCATGCTGGACTTGGGAGAAAACAAGTTGTCTATCCGTGCATCTGGCAGCATCTCTATCTCCTGAGGAAGTCGGCTGGTGTTGACATAAGGCATAGTGGGGTTGAACTCAGTTCTAGATTTCTGTGGTGCTGCAGCCACTTCCGAAGTACCTTCCTTGGTATCATGATCTAAAGTCTCTCCAATTAAATATGCATAGCCTCCTATGCACTTGACAAGGGAGCACAGATTTGTTAAGGTGATTGGCCTGGGGAATATCTCCACTTTGGAAGAGAAACTTATTCCGTTAACCACAGGAATGCAACCTGGTACACCTTATACTAAGACCATAATAGTCCCAAAACAGTATATCAGAATAACTCAGTTAAAATACCTTTATCTAGAAACAGAGTAGTACAGTCTGAAGTGTGGCAAATCTGTACACTTGTTTACGGTCTGCCCTCCACTTTGGGTAATCAGGGAGTGGGGACAGGCATGGACATCCATCGTGCACTTCATTTGCATGGATTTTCTGAGACTGCCCATAGCAACATAAATATGTGATTGCTCAAGTACATGCACTACACATACGCATGCTTGCCCCTCTCCAAAAATAAGCAATAATCCAGCACCATCTAGATCCATAGAAAAAATATATATAATTTCCCCACGCCAGAAAGCAAAAAGGTTTTCAGAAATGCAGCATTTGATTTGTTCTACCAAATAGGGCTCTGAGCCTTTCTGTCAGGACATCTGCTTTCAGGTTAAGGATAATTCTAGTTTTGTTCCAAACCAAGGACTTTCTCAAATAATGGCGTGAACTCCCACAGGGTCGTTAAGAAGCAGGGAGTGACTTCAACATCTTACTGGCATCTCTAGTCTATTCACTTAAGATTTAAAAAATCTCAGTCAGTTTCTCACTCTCACACACCCTCATGCACATGATTGAATTAATGGATGAAGTAGAAGCAAACATTGGCTCAAGGTCATCTAACCATGGCCAGAAACACAGTTATTTCATCTTCAAATCCAATGGGTTTTTCCCTAACTTTGCAACATGCTTACATATTGCACCTGATTACTCATACGAGCTCTTCAGCAGTAAAGATTCATGATCTCATAATGTCAAAGCTGGGAAGTTCCGACATCATCTCCTTCCAGATCCCCCTCATTTTCCAGAGGGGTCTAAAGTCCCAAGAGTTCATGTGGCTTGGACAAGTTCACAGAGAAAGTGAAGAACAGAAAAATGACCAGAATGCCGCCCCAGGACCCCAGAGTTCTTGTTTCTGATTTGTTTCAGGCATTCCCCCATCATAATCATCTTGGAAAAATACAATGGAGTCAAAGCTGCCAAAACTCTTTTCCTTTAGGGAAATGTTTGTTTCTCCAAAGTGATAAGAATATCAGTTTGCAACAGGCATTTGACATTCAGAGGTCTTGAAGATCCACTGAGATTATTAAAGAGAACCTTAAATTTTGTGCTTTTCTCTAATAATTAAAAAAAAATCTTACAGGAAATTAAATATTGCTGGCCAGTTTAGGGTTCCAAGACCAGACAGACTCTGTTGATAAGAGGAATGTGAGTGAAGAATGACTTCAATGGTAAAGCTCAAAGTTCTTCCCGAATTTGAAGGCACAGCAAGTAATGTTAATGATACCTGTTAAAATCATATGACCTTTTTTCTTTCATTTGTTTGATTCTTGTGTTCTTCCTTCCTTCTTTGTATGCAAAGTCAGACACGCTCCAGGGCTGAAGTGAGCAAGCCAGTGCCAGAAGGCTGCTCTCCTTGGTACAGCTGGCCTTCTGGTAGTTCTGTGCTTTAAAAGTAGCTGGCATGGGTATAAAAAGATACCCGTGCCTGGAGCCTACCCAGTAGGAGAGGTCTGGCATGAATATCTTTAAAAGCTCACCCCAGTGAATTTCTCATGCAGCCGGTGTGGACAGTCACCAGACCAGAGATGCACATTTGCCTTCTTCACTGGGGAAACCCTGATGTCAGTGCAGGCAGCCCTTCTCCCTGCCATCTCTGTTCCAGCACGGTCTGCTCCAAACGCAAAACTGGAGTTAGGCACATGCAGTAAGTCACTGGAAACCCCTTTTGACTTCCCCTTTGCTATGGGCCGGGGCCTCTGGTGCATGCCAAGGACAGAAATATGAACCCCAGGTGGTTACCACCAGGAGCTCCACCTGGGCAGAGGGTGTGGCTCATGGGACAGAGAGAGAGAGTTACGGTGACTTTTCGAATTTGCATTTCCAAATCCAGGGTCTGCTGAATCAACTAGCTGCGCTGTTCTAGAATCAGGATTGTGTGGTGTTGCCCTCTCTGGTCCTACCAGCAGAAGGTGCTCAAGCGTCAGCTGGATCTGGGCCCCAACAGCTGTCTCTGTGGCCTTAGTAAATTACAACAGTACTAGCCTCTGCATTTGGGCCTCTGCCAAGGATTAAGTCTCAGTATAGTGCCAGTAAATAGAAAAGCATTCAATGAATGTCAGCTAATTTTAACTGTGCATCTTGCATTTAAATAACCTTATTCTCCTGTAGCTTAGAAGAATCCAGGACACATTGATTCATCTTTCTTTTCTATAATTTGGCCTTCTCTGCTTTCAGGTGTGTAGGCTCAATCAGGGGTCCTTCCTCAAGAGTGTCGAGCCCTCTTGGATGGGAATGTCTGTCAGGTCTCTGAGCGTGTGGATCTGGAGACACATTGTTTGAAGTCCAGAGGCTTGGACCTCTGAGTGCTGGAATTGCAGCACAGTATATTTTCTTCTTTTTCATCAGAGAGATAGGCACATTTTGTAGTCTGGAAGAAGCCTTGATGGTGACAGAGTTGACCCTTGAACAACAGGGGGTTGAATTGAGGGGGTACACTGACATATGTGGATTTTCTTCTGCCTCTGCCACCCGTGAGACAGCAGAACCAACTCCTCCTTCTCCTCCTCCTCCTCCTCCTCCTCAATGTGAACCTTTAGGATGATCCCTTCCATTCACTTAACGAAGGGTAAACATATTTTCTCTTCCTTATAATTTTCTTAATAACATTTTCCTTTTGCCAGTTTACGGTAAGACTACAGTATATAATGCCTATGACATATAAAATACGTGTTAATTGACTGTTTATCTATCATTAAGGCTTCCGATCAACAACGAGGCTATCAGTAGTTAAGTTCTGGGGAATTCAAAATTATAAACAGATTTTTGACTGTAGTGAGGAGAGTCAACACTCTTAAGCCCCCACATCATTTAAAGTCATCTGTATTTCAAGACCCTGCCCAAACAGGATTCCCTCTGCCAAATGACCAAACTACCTTTCCTTGAAAGTGTATAAAGTCAGAGACTGCTTACTTCACAAAATAAACTCATTCTGCTGTTGGGAAATTTAACTGTTTTTTGTTTTGTTTTGTTTTTCAAAAAGAGCTCTTCTTCATTTTGAGCAAAATCTGCCTCCGCATAGAAGCTCTCCTTTGATCCTAGCTCTTTCTGCTTACTGTCACAGACGATGCCCATTGTGGAGTGGTGGCTAAGTCTCAGCTTCCTTTGATCCGGCAGTGACCGTTCGGAGTATTGTAACGAAGAAGAGGAGGCCACTTCGGGACTCACTGGGAGGAGGACTGGGGTCCACAGGCCATGACTGGCCACAAGCGCTCCCTGGGAGAAACCCTGGGGCCCAGCAGCCACATCTGGCCACAGGGGCAGGGAGGGTGCAGCACGCACCACTGACTCATTGGCTGGCCGCAGAGTGTAACCCTCAGCTATCTCTTCTCATGTTTTCCAAGTATTTTTGCAAAATTAGACACCATCTTCTTCATGCCCCCTTTCTGTGCATTCTTCGGTTTATTTTTTATTTTGGGGGGTATTTTTAGCAATATCAATCTCAGCCTAGGTCTGACTAGTGCAGGTAAACAGCCGTTGTATTATCTTCTTTTTCTCAGCTCCCAACCCATACTGAAATTCCCCATACTCATCTCTGTTTCTGGGGAGTCCCTTTACCTTGTGGAATTTCATCGTCTTACATTCATTTCTCCGTCCGGGCCACAGATTCCATCTTGCATTCAGTTCTGTCATCTGTTGCATTCTCCCCGCTTCCCGCTTTGACACATCGGCGAATATGTTCAGCCTCGTGTCAATGTCTCATCCAAAACACTAAGACGTTGCCGGGTTTATCTTCTGGGCTTTCCGTCAGCACACTCTCTTCACACCCTGCCTTTTACACCACTCTTACACTCTTAACTGGCTCCAACTTAAGACTCCAGCCAATGTCTTTGTAAATTATAACCCTCCTGTGATGTTTGCATTTTAATAAAGGACTCCGGAGGTCCTCACGCTGTTATTTTAGGCAGCAGCACAAGAACTGAAAGGCAGTAAGACTAGTGAAGCGACTGAGTTGAGTGGATCACTCAGCTGGTTAGGAGCAGCCAGGAGCACTATGTGCAGAGTTCGAAGTCCCAACAGGCCACTAAAACATGTCTTGTGAGCAGTGAGTAGACATTCCAGAGTTACAAGGTGAATCCTGGTGGTCTCATTGGTCTCCAGCTGCTCTTCAATTTTTTGTCAGCTAGATGCTCCTCAGTGAGCTGGTCCTTCCAAGTCATCATTTTTAATAATATTAATATTGTTAACTGATATGAACAATATTGACTGACTCTCTGTGTCCAAGCTCCATGCATGTGTGTATGTGGGGTAGGATTGGCAGGGATATCTTACAACTCTCTTCAACTTCACCAGCCAGAGGCCTGCCCTGCATGGGCTTCTGTTCTTTGGCATGATGATGTTGTGTTGGGTTCACCCACACCCTGCCTGTGGTTGACAGTAATTGAGCACGGCTCCATGCTCATCTACTAGCCCCTGGAACTCAGTACTAGGTATTTCAGGATTCCCACTCCTCCCTGAGAATCATCCTTTATGGGCTACTGTGCTAGTGACTTATAGTCATCACCTTTGTGAATCCAAAGCAACCAACCCTAATAGAGGACACTATAATTAAATTGTAGTTGCAGCTGTAAGAATAAAGGAATCCCTAGATTAGCAATCAGGGAAGACTATTTTTAAAATATTTCTAACTCAACAAAGCACTGGTCTTTGGAAAGTCTCATTCCAGAGATTCAGGTCTATAACTGGTTTTATTGAAGATAATAGTATGTTGTAAACAGATAATAGTACTTTAAAAATTAGGAGGACTGGGGTCTAATCTCAACACTGAAATTTAGCATCAATCTAGAGCCCAGCCCCAAGCTCAGAGCTATAGGGAGGGGGGTCCAAACCATGTGGAACGAACAGCTTACAAATATTAGCGACTAAAGCAAGCAGCACGCTAGGGAAAGGAGATAAGCCAAGAGCAGGGAAGTGAGACACTGGTAATGTTCCCAGAAAACTACTCCATCCTGGAAAGGTCATATCCACAGGAAAGTGAGAACAAAAATGTAAGGGTTATATCCAGGCCAAGCAAAGATGGAGAAATATATAGGCTGCTTCAGCCTGCATCTAGGAATCATGATTCCTCCCTATAGCTCTGAGCTTGGGCTGGGCTCTAGATTGATGCTAAATTTCAGTGTTGAGATTAGACTCCAGGCCTCCTAATTTTTAAAGCATGATTATCTGCTTACATCATATTGTGGTGGCCATCATGTTCCTCTTGTCCGTGACTTATGAAGTCCATCCTCATGAATGGGACAGGCCTTCGATGTTACAGAGTAGGGCTTGAGACATCGTGTGGCTCTTGAAAAGTCACTTAACCTCTCCAAGCCACAGTCAACTCATTTAGAAAATGGGGAGGATGGGCTAAAAATTGTATTCCCCCTGCAGCCCTAAAATGTCTCTAATTCTATGAAAGGACCATTCAAGCATATTAGCATGCCAAAACATATTCATATAGAACTTAACTAAAATATAATACAAGTCACAATGGAGTTTATTCTGGATGCGAAGTCTAGTTGCTTTTTGGATCACCTAGTCTCAACAGAGTATTTAAGTAAGCAAGGCAATTCACATTGTGAAGTCTGGCTAAGAATCTATATCATGAAGCCATTCACTTCAACTCATAATGAAGTCATTGCTTATTTTGGGTATACTTTCCTGGGCCAGGATGAAGGGAACACGTACTGATGTTGATGGCAGGGTAGGTATGTCTAGGGGCCATGGAGGATTTTTTCCCAGAAATCAGAATAATCCATCTTGGAACACTCCTCTGAAAGAAGTTTAGGATGTTGAGAGTAAAAGCTGATTTTGGCCAAAGCAACTATTCAGAATTCTTCTGTTGCCAAATGTGCAACTTTCCTGAGACCTGGGCAGGAGTGGCGACACCCTGTTCCATGGCTGCTCTTTCTCTTCTTGTAACCCATCTGCTTTCTAATGAAAGGCAGAGACTGTTGGAAGGACAGTCAGTGCCTGGCCTGATGCAGTGGGATTGGTGTGACAGACGCATGCAGTGTGGAATTAAGGACATGTCAGAATTCAAAGAGCTCTTAGGGAACAGTGCACTGAGTTCTCTTTGATTAGGAAAATGGAATAAAAAAGCCAGGAAGTGATAACAAAATCAATGGGTCATAATCCTAAAGGGAACACCCACCAGCCTATGACAGGTTTCTTTGGACATTGGAGTGCTGTTGTGTGGACATGGAGTGGAGTCAGCAATATCCCTTAACTTAGCCAGATCAAAAACAGTATTTTCCCAAAGGCTTTTACATCTGCTTGGTATTAGTTATCCTTCTAAATTCTTATTTATGATTTGTGTAATTTTTCGGATAAAAATACATTTTCCATGTAATAAAACTGCACTTGTGCCCCAAACCTACAAAAAATTAAAAATTAAAAAATAAATTAAAAATGTATCTTTAGTAAAAAGTATTTGAAAAAAAATGTAAAAAGCTTTAGAAGAAAATGTAATCAGTGACAATCCTACCATTCAGAAAGAAAATTTGGGATATTATGAATATTCTTTGAGGAGATTTGGAAATTATGTGCTCTTGTACTCAACTAGAATTTAGCATGCCATGTTTCTTGACATAGTCTATTTTTTTGTGTGTCACTCACTAACGATTTACATTTTTATTATGTGGATCCAACCCTTGCCTTTCTGTATTCATCTCAAGTTCCTTCTGCTTTCTTTTTTATTTCTTTCCTTTCCTAAAGTGGACCTTTAATATAGGATTTTTCTCATTGATCATTTCTGATGTATAAGAAACCTCAGGAATTTTGTATATTTGTTTTGTATTTAGCCACCAGGCTGAATTTATTACTAACGCAAATACATCAGTTAATTACAGGTTTTCAGCATACGTGAATGATGCATTCATCTTTTTCTTTCCAATGATTACAACCTTTATGCTTCTTGTCGTATGTAATGACAAGAGATTTTCAGTCATCATTATCTTGTCTTTAATTGAAATATCTCCAGAATTGTACCATTGTGTTAAACAATTGGTTTGAATATAGCTTTTAATTAAGTATTTGCTACCAATTTAAAGGATGTGTCCGTTTATTTAGTTTCTCTGAATTTTTAAAAACAGCTTTAAATCAATAATGAATATTAAATTTTATCAGATTTTTTTGCATCCATTGAAATAATTATGTGGCTTTTTTCTTTCCCTTTAATTTCCTTCTGTGATGTCCTATACCTATTTCCTTTTCTATATTAAGCCATCCTTACAATGTTGGGATAAATGCTTTTATTAGGCAGGATAAGCTACTTTCTTTGATGAAAACTCCAAATTCTCAGTGGCTAAACACAACAAAGGCTTATTTCCTGCTCTTGTGTCAGTTCAGTGTTGTCTGGTGAGGGTGAGAATTTTCCATTTCTGAATATAAAGAGAGAGAGCTCATACTTTAGGCAAATAACAGAAGCATCCCTGACAATGTTTCTGTAACTTCTGTTGGCTCTAGATGCTTCCTTGTGTTGCCTTAGTCTCAGGCTGGTCCTTTCATTGTATCAAGATGGCTTCCTGCCTTATTCACAGATACAGTCTTCCTCAATGACATTCAGGCACATCTCTTCCCACAATCATTGAGCAAGTCCTGATACCTCCATTCAGGTGAACTTGGGTCACACACTCAACCCAGAAATAATCTCTATGGAACAAAGGATGAGACTAGTGGTGGGTCCATGTCATCCAAATCAGCTGGCAGCACAGGAGAGACAACTGCATTTTCCACCCCAAAACCCTCTTGTATTTACTCAAATTTTCTGATATTATTCCTCTCCAATTTCTGGATAAATTTATCAAATTAATTCTTTCTTAGACTAATAAGTTCTCTCTGAAGGTGGAGATGAGAGGAGTATACTTCTCATTTCCATGTAAAATTTAAAAATATACCTTGGATTATTCCTCCTTCAGGAATACTAAATCTAGTTCTATAGGTTCAATATATTTTCAGATATTGTTGAGAATATGACTGAGAAGTGTATTTCTTTTTCCCTAATTGTAGAGGCAGTGTTTCTAACTCTTCAGGGAGGGATGCACTTTTTCATCTGAGGCCAATTTTATAGGTTTAATGATTTTTGTTTGTATCAGGGACTTACATTATCCCATATAACCCTGCACAAATTTAAAACAAAATTTATCTTCTTTATTTTAATATGTGATCTCATCTAATCTTTCTCATAACTTTCTTCCCTAAGGATTTTGAAGAGTCAAAGTAACCATGAAATACATATTGGGTTTCTATCCCCCAAACTTCTCACTGAAAAGGAGGTTTTGCTTTCTGGATTTCTGCCCTTTGTTCTGGGAGGAAGCCTCACAGTGTAGGTTTTCTGCCCTCTTCCTTCTAGCCAACCCTTCTGAGACGGGAGATATTAGAAGCCTATCCCTGATGTCTTCTTTTAGAGGTGAGAAATTGTCCACTCTCTGATTTTTTCAATCCAGATCCATCTGTCCTATTTCTAGCAGAAATTTCCATGCACAAATGGCATCCATTTCATTGTCAATGATAGAGTGTTTCTATTTTTATGTTCTGCTAATCCTTTCTATGAAAATCTGGAAGTGGTAAATTTCAGCAACACAGTTTATTTGTCATTTTCTCTACAAATCCAAATGTATATAACAAGCTGTAAAGCCTTGTATAAATGCAGTAAGTTACCATTTTACTAATCAATCTATTTTACCCTTTGTCTAGAAAGATGCTCACACTGTCAGAAAGATTATTTTTTCAATAGTGCATTTTTTGGGTATTCTTTTGTCTGGTTTCTTTTATGACAAATGATATCATGTATTTAGTGAGTGGCATAAGAGACAGGCTAGGACTACAGGGTAGAATGTGATGTCTTGGGATCTGGTGGATGTAACTTACACCTTCGTAGCACTGAGCCCCTCAAATTATCCCTGAAACTGTCAAGCCTTCGAGGACTGTGGCATAATAGTCAGCAGTGTGATATTTAGAGTAAATAGCCTTCATCTAAACACTAGCTGCTTTGATCAGTTCTGGCTGCTATAACAGAATATTATGGACTGTGTGGCTTAAACAACAGTCATTATTTCTCACAGTTCTGGAGGCTGGGAAGTCCAAAATCAAGGTGTAGGCATATTTGATATCTAGTGAGGCCATGCTTACCACTGTGCCCTTCATGATGGAAGAAGTGAGAAAGCTCTCTTCATAAGAGTCCCCTTTATATGGACACTAATCCCATTCATGAGGGTTTCACCACCATGACCTCATCATCTCCCAAAGGCCCTATCCCCAAATGCCATCACTTTGCACATTAGGTTTCAACATATAAATTTTGAAGGAACACAAATATTTAGTCTGTAACACTAGCTGTCGCTCTTTCTTGCTGTTTGACTTCCGTTAAAGTGTTTAACTTCTTCAAACTTCAGTTTCCCTATCTATAAACCACAAATGATAAGAATATCTTCCTCTCATTTGGAGCAAAACACATAGGACTTGGCAGACAGTTTTCAATCCAGTGATGGTAATTATTATTATTATTATAGTTACAGTGGTAGTAATAGCACTAATATAAGTAGTGAAATGCTATGGAAACATCTCTTATACTGCCAACATCAAATTTACTGCCAAGTAAACTGAACATAATTGCATTCTTCTGCAAATGTTTCAGGGATAAGCAACAACTTCCTGAGTATAGATCTTTTTGAGAATTAGGAAGATGGAGCTTCCCAAAGAAAGCTTTCTCCCCCGACTCCCTTGATGGGAAGCCATTAGCCAGGGACTGGAGTGGCTGTAAGGGGGCAGTTGACCCTCAACATGCACTGAAATAACAGGACCCATTTATGGCTGACAGTTGGCTCTTACCCAAATGGCCTGTGAAGTATACCAGCCAAGCATTCATTTTATAGTTCTTTAAAAATAAGGTTCCAAATATTGCTGGATATCTTAAAGTCTAAGTTGTTACATGTGTAAAGGACCACCCATTGTGTGCTCAGGATTTTTTTTAGAAGTAGGCGCACATTCCTAAAGCTGCTCTTGGTATGTCTTGCCAGCCCCGTGTTTCCAGGCTGTTAATATGAGCTATTTCGTAGACACTGGATTCCATACTTGCTTGCTTCAGTTGGAAATTTTTCATTTTCCAGTAAATGAAAGAACTCAAGTAAAAATTCAGATACTGATTGGTGTTTTTGAGCTGGCCTCAAAAACAGGACAAGATTTCAGCATGGTGGTTGATGTAGATAACAACAGTAGTTTACTTGGTAGTAGAACATGATCATTCAGTCAATTCTAGCAAGAATGTGGCTGTACTTTGCACCAACTATTGAGGTCAGCCCTAAGGGGCATGATGATTAAAGGCAGTCTGCCCATGCTCAGCAAGCTTACAGCCTAATTTCCTAAGGGAAAAGGTATATTAACTACTTATTATTACTGTATCAGTCCTATACAGTGGTCTGAACAAAGTGCTGTTGAACAGAAAGAAGGCAATTGGTTCTAGATAACAACCTTTGGGTGGTTTCCTAGAGATGGTGAGAGTATGTATGCCTGGGATTTGATGGGTAAGGTGAACATTGCCAGGAAAAGAATAGCAAAACCTCATGAAAAGCATCTTTTAAAGAAAATCAGTGTGTTGTAACAGCAATGCTAAAATGATGTTAGCAAAATAATATCATTGCCCACTATAAATGCTCTACTCATGGACCCATGTAATTATTCATAATAGACATATATTACAGGAGTATTTAATCCTCCTGTATAAATTCATTCAAAAAGTCATAGCAATGTAGCATCCTAAAAGTGAAAATTGAAATCTTTCCAAAGTACCGCTGGGAGGGTTGGAGCAGATCACTGACAGGAAGGAGCAGGTGTTCCACATGACCTCTCAAGGGACACATGAAAGGCAGTCCCCAGTCAAGAAGAAAGGCCACACCCTTTTCTAGAGCTGACCGGCAGCTAAGCCAAGGCATAAACCGGGCAGCCTTGTCTGATTATTCCCTGAAATACTCACAAAGGCCTTCGTCACAGAGTGTCCCAGGGCCCATAAATGAGGCAGAGCAGGTGCATCCACAGCAGGGGAGGGGACCTGGGGTCAAGACCGGCTCTTCCTTTCTCACTCAGACTGACTCTTGCCAAGACAGTGAATTTTTCTATCTATTCTCCTCTTAACTTCCATGTAACAACCATGAATGCTATTACTTCTATGTAAAGTGGCTGGCCCTTTAAGCTGGACATTCCTTCTAGATTTTTGAAGGCCAATTCTTCCATTCTTTTTCAATTATTTAAATCCTTGTATGAGTGACCCCTGGGATGTATGCACTGAAGATATTTCTGAAAACAATGTCTGCAGTGTTTCAAGAGATAGCACTTTATTTGCACTGTCATGCTATGCTTCATTTGAAAAGCACCCATTGTGCTAACAGAAGTTGACAGGGTCTTTCCTTCTTCATGGCCAGCGTCAGCAAGATGGGCATTAACTATAACTTGCTCAACACACTTTTTTTTTCATTTTTCAAAAATGTAAACTGAAAATTTATAATTGTATATATTTATGGAGTATAAAGTGATTATTTATAAATACAATATGTAATAATTAAAACGAGCTACTTAACATATCACCTCACATTCTTAATACATTTTGTGGTGAGAATATTTGAAATTTACTCCCTTAGTAATTTTGAAATGTACAATATTATTCTATTATTAACTCTATTTAGCACATGGTGCAATAGATCTCATAAAAACTCATATTCCCCTGTCTGAGACTTTGTACCCATTGACCGTCATCTCCCCATTTTCCCAGCCCCAGCCTCTGCTCCACCATTCTACTCTCTGCTTCTATGGGTTCTATTGTTTCAGACTTCATATATAAGTGAGAACATATGCTATTTGTCTCATCATTTCTAGCTTGTTTCATTTAGAATGATGTTCTCGAATACCATCCATATTGTAGCAAGTGACAGAATTTCCTTCTTTCTTGAGGCTGAGTAGTATTTCATTGTGTATGTATACTACATTTCTTTATCCGTTCACTTGTTGATGGGCACTTAGAATAATTCTATAACTTGCTGCTGTAAATAGTGCTGCAGTGAACATGAGACAAAGATATCTTTTTGACAAACTGATTTCAGATATTTTGGGGAAATACAAAGAAGTGCGATAGCTGGTGTAAGATTTGTTCTTGCCGAGTTTAAAAGGAAGAAACTGAGGCCAACACAAGAAGATCCAATGTGAAGGGTTTATTCAGGCTCCCGGGCGAAGTTCTGCAGTCCGACAGGAGGGGCCGGAGAAGTCGCGCAGACTCCTCTCAGACGTGGGGTTTTATAGGGAGTGAAGGAGCTCGATTGGTTGTGGGAGAGCAGGACTATTATTGGGTAAAGTTACAAGCCTTTGTTTGCATACAGGACTTGGCTGCTATTGGTTAGAATTACTCGGCTGCTATTGGCTAGAAAGACTTGGCTGCGATTGGCTAGAATCACAAGACCCCGCTTGCATACTGGGTTCTTTAAGGGAAGGCCAGGCTGTGCGAGAAGGGGAGAAGGGAACATGCCCGAGCATGTCCGAGCTTTCAGAAAAAAGGGAGGGGGGTGTGCGTCTGAGCTCCCAGTGAGGCAACCGGCCTTACAGCTGGATCATATGGTAGTTCTATTTCTAATTTTTGAGGAACTTCCAGACGTTCTCCATAGTGGTTGTACCAATTTACGTTCTCACCAACAGTGTACGAGAGTTCTCTTTTCTCCGCATCCTTGCCAATACTTGTATTCTTTTGTCTTTGTAATAATAGTCATTCTGACATGTATGAGATAATGTATCATTGTGGTTTATTTTGCATTTCTATAATGATTGGTGATTTTTTCATATGTCATAAATCATGTATAGCATTTTTAAATATATCTGTTAGCTGTTTGTATGTCTTCTTTTGAGAAATGTCTATTCAGATTCGTTGCCCATTTTTAAATTGGGCATTTTGTTTTCCTACTATTGAGTTGTTTGAATTTCTTACATATTTTAGATATTAACCTCTTATCAGATATATGGCTTGCAAATCTTTTCCTCCAATCCATACATTGTCTTTGTGTGTTCTTAAGTTTTGTTTTGTTTTTTTCTATGCAAAGCCTTTTAGTTTGACATACTCCTATTTTCTATTTTTGCTTTTGATGCCTGTGCTTTTGGAGTCAAAACCAAAAACTCATTGCCTACACCAGTTACGCAGGTTTTTCCTATGTTTTCTTTTAGTATTTTTACTGTTTCTGATCTTATGTTTAAGTCCTTAATCAATTTGAATTGATTTTTATATATGATATGAAATAAGGATCTAATTTCATTCATTTTTCACCATTAAGTAGATGTTAGCTGTGAACTTCTCATATATGACCTTTATTATGTTGAAGTACATCCCTTCTATTTTTAATTTGTCAAGAGTTTTTATCATGAAAGAATGTTGAATTTTGTGAAATGCATTTTATACCCCTAATGAGGTGATCATATTCTTTTTTTCTTGCATTCTGTTAATGTGATGTATCACATTTGTTGATTTTCTTATGTTGAACCATCCTTGCATTCAGAGTTAAATACCACTTGATCATGGTGGATGATCCTTTTAATGTGTTGTTTAGTTTGGCTTACTAGTATTTTATTGAGAATGTTTGCATCTATGTTCATCAAAGATACTGGCCTACAATTTTCTTATCTCGTAATACCCCTGTCTGGCTTTGGTATCAAGATAATGCAGACCTTGTAAAAAGAGTTTGGAAGTATTCCTTCTTATTCAGTTTTTTTGAAAGAGTGTGATAAAGATTAGTATTACTACTTATTTAAATGTTTGGTAGAATTTAGCGGTGAAACCATAGGGTCCTGGTCTTTTCTTTGATAAGTCCTTTTTGTTACTGATCCAGTCTCCTTACTTATTATTTGTTTATTCAGATTTTCTATTTCTTCATGATTCAATCTCAGTTGCATGTGTCTAGGAAGTTATACATTTCTTCTAGGTTATCCAATTTGTTGGCATGTGGTTGTTCATAGTATTCTCTTGATATTCTTTGTACTTCTGTGGTATTAGTTTATAATGTTTTCTCTTTCATTTCTGATTTTGTATATTTGAGTCCTCTCCCTTTTTTTCTTAATGACCAGTGACCAATATTTTTTTGTTTTGAAGCATATTGTTTAATCTTCATGTATTTGTAAATTTCCCAAAATTTCTTCTGTTATTTCCAATTTCATAGCAATTGTGGTTGGAAAATATAGTTGACATAATTTTAGTCTTTTAAAATTTGCTAAGGGTTGTTTTGTGCCCTAACATATGACCTTTTCTGAAGAATATTCTGTGTATGCTTGAGAAAAATCTGTATTCTGTTGCTATTAAATATAATGTTTTGTATATATCTGTTACACTTGTTTGGTCTAAAGTATTGTTCAAATCCAATGTTTCCTTATTAATTTTCTCTCTGGATAATCTCTTGACATTGTGAACAGTGAAGTATTGAAGATCCCTATTATTATTCTGTTGCAATCTATCTCTTCTTTCAGATCCTTTAACATTTGTTCTATATATTTAGATGATGTGATGTTGAGTGCATATATAATTGTTATATCCTTTTGATAATATGACCCTTTTATCGTTATATAATGTCCTTCTTTGTCTCTTTTTACAGTTTTTGACTTCAAATCTATTTTTTTTCTGATGTAAATATAGCTAACACTGCTATCTTTTGGTTTCTATTTGAATGAAATATCATTTACCATCCCTTCACTTTCAATCTATATGCATCATCAAAAATGAGGTGTCTCTCTCTCTCTTTCTCACCTCAAAAGTGAGGTGAGTCTCTCTCTTTCTCTCTCTCTCTCTCTCTTTCTCTCCTCTCTTTGGTAGAGATGGGGTCTTGCTTTGTTGCCCAGGCTTTTCTCAAACTCCTGGCTTTGAAGGATGCTCTCACCTCAGCCTACCAAAGTGCTGGGATTGCAGGTGTAAGCCACCATGCCTGGCCAAAAATAAGGTAAGTACCTTATTTTTAATGAGTAAGGATTATTGCCATTTTGCCAGTTATTTTCTGGTTGTTTTACAAATATTTTGTTTCTTTCCTCCTCTCATGCTGTCTTCTTTTGTAGTTTGAAGGTTTTATGTAGTGATATATTTTGGATCTTTTCTATTTTTGTTTTGTGCTTCTAGGTTTTTGCTTTCTGGTTACATGAGTTTACATAGAACATCTTACAGTATCCTATTTAAAGCCAATTGCAACTTAACTTTGATTGTATACAACTTTTCACTTTTACTCTCCCCACACATTTTAAGTTTTTGATGGCAGAATTTGCATAATTTTTTAATGTGTTTTCCTTGAAAATTTATTTTAGCCATAGTTATTATTTATATCTTTGTCTTCTATCTCTTGTACTTGGAATAAAACTGCTTACACACCAACATTACAGTCCTAGAGCATTCTAAATATAGCTCTGTTTTACTTATACCACTAAGTCTTGTGTTTTCATATATTTCATGTTATTAATTAGTGGATTTTTGTTGCAATTTTAATAACTCCCTTTAGTAATTCCTGTATGGCAGGTCTAGTGATGATAAATTCCCTTAGTTCTGTTTGTCCAGAAAAGTTTTTGTTTTTTTCTCATTGCTAAAATGCAGCTTTGTTACATAAAGTATTTTTGATTGGCAGTTTTTTCCTCTAACACTTTGAATATATGATTCCACTCTCTCCAGACCTACAGAGTCTCTGCTGAGAAAATGGATAGTTGTATTGGTATTCCTTTCTATGTGATGTGTTTCTTATGTCTGGCTGATCTCAAAATTTCATTTTTGATTTTTGAAAGTTTCATTGTTATGTGTCTGGGTGAATTTTATTGAGGCTGAATTTGATTGGGGAGCTTTGCATTTTCTGTATTTGGATGTGAACAACTACTTCAGGATTAGGGAACTTTTTACTCATTATTTCCTTAAATTTTTTTTTGGCCCCCTTTTCTTTTCTTTCTAAACTGCTATTATGTGAATATTTGGTTTCTTGATGGTGTCCCAAAATTCCTGTGGACTTTCTTCATTCTTTTTATTATTTTGTCTTTTTGTTCCTATGACTGGATAATTTCAAATAGTGTTTTTCAGCTCACTAAATCCTTCTTCTGCTTGGTTAAGCCTATTGAAAAATTCTGTTGAATTTTCAGTTCAGGCATTGGATTCTTCATTTCTAGGATTTCTATTTTTTTTTTATTGTTTCTATTTTTTTGGTCAAACTTCTTGTTTTGTTTGTGTATTGTTTTTCAAAATTCATTTAATTTTCTATCCATATGTCCTTGTAGTTCACTAAGCTTCTTTAAAAGAATTTATTCTGAATTACTTATCAGTCATTTCATAGATCTTCATTTCTTTAGGGTCAATTATTGGAGCTCAGTTAGTTTCTTTTGGAGATATCATGATTACCTGATTCTTCATGATACTTGTGTCCTTGCATTGCTGTCTATGTATGTGAAGAGAAAGTCCTCTTTTCTGGCTTTTACAAATGTTCCTTGTCAGGAATAGACCTTCACTATTTAGTGTAGCCTGTAATTCTGGAAGGGCCAGCTGTTGACAATCTCTGACAGGCAGAGCTTGTGGGTTTTCTAGTTGGCTGGTACTCTGCCTTTTGTCTGTTGTCAGGTGGAGCTGCTGGCTGGGCTTCTCTCTCTGTCAAGGCCTCTGGCTGTTCTGTGCTACTGGGCAGAGCTGCTTGCTGGGTACTGCAATGTTTTCTGGTGAGCCTAGTCACAGGATATATTCCCTGACCATCCAATTCTGCTATTTGGGATATACAGTTTTCAGGGCTTCAGGATAGGCTTAAAGATTAGGCATAGTCATTGTTTGGGATGGGTAAACCAGAGGCTATGCTCCTTAGAAATGCACCATTCTGGATTTCCTCCTTGTCACAGTGGAGATTTGAGGTGGGCCTTTCTCTGAGTTGAGGGACTATTTGACTTCCTGGGTCAAGCAAGTCTTGTTCCTACATTTCTCTGAAATGCATAGTTGTGGGAGTTTTCTTGCCTGGGTAGAGTTTATCAGGTGGGCTTTTTGTGAGTGGAGCCACTGCTTGACTTCCTGTGTAAGCAGGTCTAGCCTCTATGTTTTGACATTGATGGAGATGGGCATCTCCCTTCCTAGGCAGGGTCATTGGGGTAGGCTGTAAGGCTGGACGTGGAAACTAGCCATTTAAGGACTCAAGCTAGTTTGAACTCCCCACCATGCTTTGAAGGCAACCAACTTAACTCCACAGGTAGGCTATGAAGTTGGCTGATATCCCCAATCTGGCATCATGGTGACAGCAACTTCTGTAGCAGCTGCTGTGAGGACACAACCTGCAGAGGGGAGGCACAGCCAGAGTTGCATTCTCTGCAGAGCTGGTGGGAGTGGGAACAGATGATCCCAGCTGGAGCCCCACACCCTACCAAGTTGGCAGGGTGCGAATCTGTGCTCCCAGGTGCAGCTGCAGCCATCCAGCTGTGGCTCCAGACCCATGCATCCCTGCACTCTTGGGGGCCTGAGAAACTCCATTCCCCCACAGGCTTCAAAGTGCCTGCTTCTGACCTCTGGCCTCTCCCCACTCTTGGCATCTTCTCTGGTGTGGAGCAAAGTTGTGACCTAGCCTGGACACTGTTGTGACCTGGCCATGTGTGCATGCATTCAAGATGGCACTGATGTGCCAGCCCTTTGCCACTTCCACCCCCCTGGACTTTGGGCACTGACAAGCTCTGGAGGGAGGCGAGGGCTGAGGGCATCTTGTAGTGGGCCCATGAGTGCCCATCAGTGCAGACAGCCTGGGTGCCACAGACAGCTTGTTGATGGTGGTGGAAGGCAGATGTTTCCTAGGTGGGAAGAGGCAGGTTCCCGGTGAAACCCTGCCTTCAAGCTATGAATGGCTTGAAGCTTGGGAGGCTTTCAGGCTTCCAGGATACCAGTTGTGGGTGGAGCCTGCAACCTGGATTGAGAACTTCAATGATGCCTTTTGGTCAACTCCATGGTGCTTTTACCAGGCCTGCCCATGGCTGCCCATGGACCAATCAGCATGTACTTCCTCCATTCTGAGCACATAAAACCCCAGACTCAGACTCAGACACTTGTGGGGACAACCTGCCTGCAGAAGGGCTACCCACTTTGGGTCTCCTGAGAGCTGTTCCATTGCTCAATAAATCTTGTCTCCTCTTTCCTCACCTTTCAATTGTCAGTGTAACCTCGTTCTTCCAGGACACAGGACCAGAACTTGGGATTTGACAAGTGCCGGGAGTGAAAGAAGCTGTAGCATGTTCCTGGCTGGCTCACCAAGCTGTGGGCAGTGGCACACTCCTAGACTGCAGGAGTGAAGATTGGTGACCCTTCTGGGGGCTCAGAGCTTGGGATTCCCTGAGCCAGAGCTGCTGTAACACTATAGTTCTCTTGCCCTCTGCTGGCACTGGGCAGCCACCCCATGTGATGGGAAGCAGCAGTGGGGCCAGGCCAGCCCAGGAGCCACAGGCCAGAGTAGGATGGTGGGACTGAAAGAGTTGTAACACAAACAGGGTGAAACACAGCCTCACTGAAACACACCCTCTCCCCCTTCCCCCAATCTTCCCCACCCCCTACTCACTATGCTGTGGGTGACAAGAAGGAGAGAAGAGCTATGGCTTTTCTGGGAGCCCAGGCCTTAGGGATCCCTGAGCCAGGGCTGTGACATGCTGTAATACCCTCTTTTTAAGACTCTGGTTCCTGGCATCTCTAAGCTTTCAGACACAACTGCAGTCCCCTTGTCCAGATGTGGGTGCCCTCAGCAGAAGCCGCTTGTGGTACATCGGTCCAGCTACATTCTCGCATCTCTGCTGGCACCTGGAGCTGCCAACCCTGCTGCAGCAGCCGGTGTACCTGGTTATTTGCAATGGCCAGATCCCACACTCACTCGCTTACATACCCCTTGCTGCTCCACTCCTGGCTAGCCCTTGGCATGCATGAGATCCAAGCCAACAGTGTGAGCTGAGTGAAGCCTGCTGAGCTGAGTGGGTGGAACCAGTCCAATGAGTGCAAGTGAAACTCAAGCAGAGGTTCCCCTGGCCACAAAGGTTTCTGGGCTTCTGGCTGGAGAAGCAATCCCCTAAGGATACTGTGACATCAGGAACACAGAGGTATCATCACTGTCACTATAACCTCTGCTTCCTTTCTTTATTTCTACTTGACCCTAGGTGGTCTAGCTATGCCATTACTCCCAGTGTTATTGTAAGGTGAGACTGAAGTGGGCTTCCTGGAAATGTCTCAGAATGCTAGGGAAGCTGGATGACTGCCTCTCATTTTCTTCCCCCCATGTAGAAACTGTGGGCCCTGGGAAATCATCTCCACCTGACATCCATCTCCTCTCTGTGCTGACTTCAGGTTGAGGGTGGCACTATCAGAGTAAGGCCATTCTTACTACCCTTTTAATTTGGATTTCATTGAGTTCTGTGGACCACACAACTGCCTCAGGCTTGTCGCTAAGTTCCGAGGTTTGTAAAAGGATGTTCTCATTTGTAGGTCGTAGCTGGTTGACCTTTCTGTGGGAGACAGTAGAACATTACTGAGGCATGTGTTCATGCATGCTTTCTGTCCTTTACCTTCCATAGATGGAAATGTCCTCTCCCTCCTCAGGTTCATCTTGATGGCCTCGGGGCCTGGCAGTGATGCCAGCCAGATGGTAGGTCCCCTGTGACCATCAGGAAATGAAGCCATTACAGAGAAGGCCACCCTGTACATTGGTCTTGTGCTGGGGAGCAGACAGTGCAGGATTTGAATTATTCCTAAAGCAAACTCCAGCTTCTCCTGGCTTTGAGGAGATAGTTGTGACCACACATATTTTTTAACCACAGAGGAATCATATAGGGTGGTTAAGATTTTCCCATCACTTTCTCTAAAGTACCACATTGGGCAGGGACAGAGTCTGGGAAAGGATTTAAAATATTAAGTCATATTTATGTACCAAGACCTAGAACTTTCTATGAGTTGTCTTGTTTAATCTGCACTGCGTCATGAAGTAATAAGATTGTGGCCACTTCATAGATGAGGAAACTGGTCCAGGAACATGAAGTGATTCAACCCAGATAGTAACTGGCAGAGTGGGAGTTGGGCTGGTTTCACTGGGCCAGAATGTGCTGCCTGTCTATGGAACTGCCAGGCTCCTGTGCACAGGCATCTGTGCAGCCATAGAAGCTTTGTGGCATTCCCAGTAGCCCCGACACATGTACTCTTGGGTGAACAGGCACCTCGATCTCACTTACCCAAAGCTGAACTCATATTTTTCTCCTCAGCTTGTATCTTCTCCTGTAATGTACATCCTGTTCAATCCAATGCATGGAAAATGACTAACCTATAGCTTCGGGAGCCACACTGCCTGGATTTGAATCCTGGGTCTACCACTTACTCTGTGAACATGGACGAGTTACTTATCTCTCTGTGCCTCAGCTTTCTGATCTGTAAAACAGTAATATGGTACCTACTTATAAGGTTGGTGAGACTTAAGAGAGTTTATATGTATAATGTCCTTAAAATTGTAATTGGTACACAGTAAATACTATAAATGTTGGTCATCATCTTGATATTATTACCATTATAAACTCCATCATTCAAATGAAGCTTTGTAAAATATTCTTGAAGCCATCCTATTCCTCACTCTCCATATCTCTGGCTATGGGCGTCCTTGCTCCTAGGTGTTTCTTGCTTCATGTTCTTTCTCTTTAGTCCATTGCTGTTACCTTCACCATGTCCCACCCACATGACTGCAGCAGCTTCCTCTTTGGTCTTGTGCAACGAACATCTTCCCTTCTCATTCATCTCCTGCACAGCTGCACAGAGACCTTTCCACAGGCAAGGCTGAACGTGTCATCCGCTTAAAATCCTGGCTTGTCTCCCCATTGCCTAAAGGATCTGTTCCTAACACGTTAGTCTGGGATTTTCATTCCTTCCTAGTTCGGTCTTTTCAGTGGTGCATTTTATCTCTCTTCTCTCCCAGCTGGTTCAATCTTCTCTGAAGACACTCACTACTTCATATTTCTATGCCTTGTCTGGTATGTTTATTCTCCCTGAGACGCTGTTCTCTTTCTGTACCTGGCAAACTCCTACTCCTTTGCCCTTATCCTTTAAAGCCATTGTGAATTCTTTCTGGAAGCTTTGCTGATCCTGCTCCTGGCTCCTCCCCCTAGACATACCCCTAGGATGGCACTCTCAAACTCTGTTATCTTCCCTTCTTTACCCTCCCCCATTCTACAGGTTTCCTGAGTATTTCTGTATCCACTGCACATGGTAGAGGGCCTCAGCTAGGGTAGGTGCTTCATAAATGTGTATTGATTGAAAATTTACATAACATTTAGTGTTGAAATAGAGAACAAGCTCCCTAACCCTTTCATTTTCAGAAAAAGATACAAGGAAAGAGTGCACTGGGGTCAATATATTTATGGCTTTGAATTCAACAAATGTTTCAAAAATAGTTCTTAAAAGTTTTGCTTTCATACATTCTAACTAGAATTTCCTTTATACCTGGCTCTCCTTCAAGATTACGAACAGGTGCATGTCTATAGAGAGATTGATTCTGTGAATTTTGGACTCTTTTTAATAAATTTTCCCACTATCTTTTGTGGGAGTCTATCAGAAGTTCAGGATTCCTGCATTAAACCTTAAAAAGAACAGGAAGTCCCTGTTTCTAGATGCAAACAAGTGGGCTTAAGCCCTAGAGATTTTAGCAGGACTGAAAATTCAGGCCCAGGAGGCTCTGTGCTTCCTACACCTGGGAGACAGGGTGGCGCTCTCCCACCTGCCTCTGGCAATGGGGACTGTGAGCATGCAAGTGGGCTTATTTCGGGTCTGCTTTCTACTCCATTAAGAAAACGTCATCTTAGCATAAGTGGGTCAGGATAGAAGCTATCTCAGCTTTACATATGAAAATATAATTATTTGGGTTAGAATCTTAGAATTTCAGGATGCAAGGCTGTTCTTTTAGAGATGACACATCTGGAGTCCAGAGGAGCACAACAACTTGCACAGGGACCCCACAACCCTCCCCCCATCCTCACCCCTCCACGACCCAGTCCCTTTCCGCTATCAGCCTCTTGGCGGCTAGGCACTGAAGATAGGCTCCCTCCTCTTCAGCCAGGACTGAAGGACTTGGGAAACCCTCTTCACTTCCTGTCCTGCCGGTCTGTCTGAAGAGGCCATTCCGTTTCAAGCAGTATTGAGATGCTCTTTAAGAATCCAGGATGCAGGAACAAGCCTAGTAGCCTCCAAGGGGCCTATGCTGGGATTTGAGCTGCATCCTGAGCCAGAGCTGGGCCCACAGTTGTGGACTCTGCCTACCATTTCCCAGGCTGAAGGAGTAAGAATGATCCAATTGAGCAAATATTCAACCCTGATCATGGCGTCCTGGGTCTAGCACTTAGGGTGGAGGAGGAAAGACATGGTATGATTCCTGCCCTTAACAAGATCAATGTCTGCTCAGGGTGACAGATGCGTAAACAGTGAACCACTGCATAAAACAGTGAGGCTTTTCTTCTGTGATGAACACAATGTGGTAGAAATAAAAGCGAGAGAGATGAGGTCTGAGAGTGATTGGAGGCTTGGATAGGATTAGGGAAAGAGTATAACGAAGGTCACTGAGAGAGAGAGCGTGTGTGAGAGAGCGAGCAGGAGGGAAGTCATGAAGCACGAACCGGTATGAGGAAGGGACTGGGCACCCAAGGGCCAAGGCATGACATGCATGTGCATGATGGGGGCCGGGGGCACACGAGGGGAGATGGGGCTGGAAAAGGGACCTGGGGACAAACGGTCTTGAACACTCAGAAATTCAGAGCTTTTCCTCCTGGTTAAATTCCATGGTGCCAAAAAAGGATTTCCCAGTTGCCCGTTACCTCAGTCCTCAGTGCTAAGGAAAAATGGGCTCAATGTTTGATCCGTGGAATCAATTAACAGACAGCAGTAGCTGCTATGCTTTTGTTGCTGGACTAATGATACCTGGCAACAGTGCTGTTTGTTTTATCACAGATAGTGTTTTAACCAGGGGATTTTTTTTTTTAGTGGTGATATTAGTAGGAGTCCTTTATTGGGAAGGAGCAGAATACAGGGCTAGAGAATGTGGGCTGTGAGCCACACCACCCGAAGTCAAACTCTAACTCCACCGTTATCAGCTTGTGACCTTGGGAAAGTCATTTATTCTATTAGGATGGTGCAAAAGTAATTTCGGTTTTTGCCATCACTTTTTTTTTTTTTTTTTTTTTTGAGACTGAGTCTTGCTCTTGTTGCCCAGGCTGGAGTGCAATGGCACGATCTCAGCTCACCACGACCCCTGCCTCCTGGGTTCAAGCAATTCTCCTGCCTCAGCCTCCTGAGTAGCTGGGATTATAGGCGCCTGCCACCATATCCAGCTAATTTTTGTATTTTTAGTAGAGACAGTGTTTCGCCACGTTGGCAACGCTGGTGTCGATCTGACCTCAGGTGATCTGCCCACCTCGGCCTCCCAAAGTGCAGGGATTACAGGGGTGAGCCACCATGCTCGGCCTGCCATCAGTTTTTTTTTTTTTTTTTATATATTTTATTGCACTTTAGGTTGTGGGATACATGTGAAGAACATGTAGAATTGTTGCATAGGTACATACATGGTAATGTGGTTTGCTGCCTCCATCCACATCACCTATGTCTGGCATTTCTCCCCATGTTATCCCTCCTCAACTCCCTACCCCGCACTGTCCCTCCCCCAGTCCCCCTCAACAGACCCCAGTGTGTGGTGCTCTCCTCCCTGTGTCCATGTGTTCTCATTGTTCAACATCCGCTTATGAATGAGAACATGCGGTGTTTGATTTTCTGTTCTTGTGTCAGTTCGCTGAGAATGATGGTTTCCAGATTCATCCATGTCCTGACAAAGCACGAACTCATCGTTTTTGATGGCTGCATGGTATTCCATGGTGTATACGTGCCACATTTTCCTTGTCCAGTCTCTCATCAATGGGCATTTGGGTTTGTTCCAGGTCCTTGCTATTGTAAACAGTGCTGCAATGAATATATGTGTGCATGCAACTTTATAATAGAATGATTTATAATCCGTTGGGTATATACCCAGTAATGAGATTATTGGGTCAAATGGAATTTCAATTTCTAGGTCCTTGAGGAATCATCACACTGTCTTTCACAATGGTTAAACTAATTTATACTCCCACCAACAGTGTAAAAGTGTTCCTATTTCTCCACATCCTCTCCAGCATCTGTTGTCTCCAGATTTTTTAATGATTACCACTTTAACTGGCGTGAGATGGTGTTTTAATGTGGTTTTGATTTGCGTTTCTCTAACGACCAGTGATGATGAATATTTTATCATGTGTTTGTTGTCCCCATATATGTCTTCTTTTGAAAAGTGTCTGTTCATATCCTTTGCCCACTTTTGAATGGGGTTGTTTGTTTTTTTTCTTGTAAATCTGTTTTAGTTCTTTGTAGATTCTGGATATTAGCCCTTTGTCAGATGGGTAGATTGCAAATTTTTTTTCCCATTTTGTTGGTTGCCAGTTCACTCTAATGATTGTTTCTTTTGCTGTATAGACGCTCTGGAGTTTAATTAGATCCCATTTGTCTCTTATGTTTAAGTCTTTAATCCATCTGGAATTAATTTTAGTGTAAGGTGTCAGGAAGGTGTCCAGTTTCAGCTTTCTGCACATGGCTAGCCAGTTTTCCCAACACCATTTATTAAACAGGGAATCCTTTCCCCATTGCTTGTTTTTGTCAGGTTTGTCAAAGATCAGATGGTTGTAGATGTGTGGCATTTCCTCTGAGGTCTCTGTTCTGTTCCATTGGTCCATATCTTTGTTTTGGTACTAGTACCATGCTGTTTTGATTGGTGTAGCCTTGTAATATAGTTTGAAATCAGGTAACATGATGCCTCCAGCTTTGTTCTTTTTGCTTAGAATTGACTTGGCTATGCAGGCTCTCTTTTGGTTCCATATGAAGTTTAAGGTGTTTTTTTTCCAGTTCTGTGAAGAGGGTCATAGGTATCTTGATGGGGATAGTGTTGAAGCTGTAAATTACTTTGGGCAGTAGGGCCATTTTCGCAATATTGATTCTTCCTAACCATGAGCATGGAATGTTTTTCCATCTGTATGTGTCCTCTCTTACTTCCTTGAGCAATGGTTTGTATTTTCCCTTGAAAAGGTCCTTTACGTCCTTTGTTCATTATATTCCTAGGTATTTTATTCTCTTTGTAGCAATTGTGAATGGCAGTTCGTTCTTGATTTGGCTCTCTGTAAGTCTGTTATTGGTGTATAGGAATGCTTGTGATTTCTGCACATTGATATTGTATCCTGAGACTTTGCTGAAGTTGCTTATCAGTTTAAGGAGATTTTTGCTGAGACAATGGGATCTTCTAAATATAGAATCATGTCGTCTGCAAATAGAGACAATTTGACTTCTTCCTTTCCTAACTGAATACCCTTTATTTCTTTTTCTTGCCTGATTGCTCTGGCTAGAACTTCCAATACTATATTGAATAGGAGTGGTGAGAGAGGTGAAATCCTTGCCTTGTGCCAGATTTCAAAGGGAATGCTTCCAGTTTTTGCCCATTCAGTATGATATTGGCTGTTGATTTGTCATGAATAGCTTTTATTATTTTGAGATTCTGTTGATACCTACTTTACTGAGAGTTTTTAGCATAAAGGGCTGTTGAATTTTGTTGAAGACCTTCTCTGCATCGAGATAATTATGTGGTTTTTGTCTTTGGCTCTGTTTATGTGGTGGATTACATTTACAGACTTGTATATGTTGAACCAGCCTTGCATCCCTAGGATGAAGCCTACTTGATCATGATGGATAAGCATTTTGATGTGCTGTTGCAATCAGTTTGCTAGTATTTTATTGAAGATTTTTGCATCTATGTTCATCATGGATATTGGCCTGAAGTTTTCTTTTCTCGTTGAGTCTCTGCTGGGTTTTGGTATCAGGATGAGTTGGTCTCATAAAATGATTTGAGGATTCCCTCTTTTTGTATTGTTTGGAGTAGTTTCAGAAGGAGTGGTACCAGCTCCTCCTTGTACGTCTGGTAGAATTCAGCTGTGAATTCATCTGGACCTGGGCTTTTTTTGGTTGGCAGGCTATTAATTGCTGCCTCAACTTCAGCCCTTGTTATTGGTCTTTTTAGGGTTTCGACTTCTTCCTGGTTTAGGCTTGGGAGGGTGCAAGTGTCCAGGAATTTATCCATTTCTTCCAGGTTTACTGGTTTATGTGCATAGAATTGTTTGTAGCAATCTCTGATGGCAGTTTGTACTTCTGTGGAATTGGTGGTGATATCCCCTTTATCATTTTTTATTGCATCTATTTGATTCTTATCCCTTTTCTTTTTTATTAATCTGGGTAGCAGTCTATTTTATTGATCTTTTCAAAAACCCAGCTCCTGGATTTATTAATTTTTTGAAGGTTTTTTTTTTTGTTTGTTTCTCTATCTCCTTCAGTTCTGCTCTGATCTTAGTTATTTCTTGTCTTCTGCTAGCTTTTGAGTTTTTTTGATCTTGCTCCTCTAGCTCTTTCGATTTTGATGATAGGATGTCGATTTTAGATCCTTCCTTGCTTCTCAGGTGGGCATTTGTTGCTATGAATTTTCCTCTAAACACTGCTTTAAATGTGTCCCAGAGATTCTGGTACATTGTGTCTTCATTCTTGTTGGTTTCAAAGAACATTTTTATTTCTGCCTTCATTTCGTTGTTTATCCAGTGAACATTCAGGAACCAGTTGTTCAGTTTCCATGAAGCTGTGTGGTTCTCAGTTAGTTTCTGAATTCTGGGTTTTAATTTGATTGCCCTGTGGTCTGAGAGACTGTTATGATTTTCATTCTTTTGCATTTGCTGAGGAGTGATTTACTTCCAATTATGTGGTCAATTTTAGAGTAGGTGTGATGTGGTGCTGAGAGGAATGTATATTCTGTGGACTTGGTGTGGAGAGTTCTATTAGGTTTTCTTGGTCCAGATCTGAGTTCAAGTCCTGGATATCCTTGTTAATTTTCTGTCTCAATGATCTGTCTAATATTGACAGTGGAGTGTTATAGTCTCCCACTATTATTGTGTGGGAGTCTAAGTCACTTTGTAGGTCATCAAGAACTTGCTTTATGTATCTGGGTGGTCCTGTATTGAGTGCATATATATTTAGGATTGTTAGCTCTTCTTGTTGCATTGATCCTTTTATCATTATGTAATGCCCTTCTTTGTCTCTTTTGATCTTTGTTGGTTTAAAGTCTGTTTTATCAGAGACTAGGATTGCAACTCCTGCTTTTTTTTGCTCTCCATTTGCTTGGTAAATCTTCCTCTATCCCTTTATTTTGAGGCTATGTGTATCCTTGCATGTGAGATGGGTTTCCTGGATACAGCACACTGATGGGTTTTGACTTTTTATCCAATTTGCCAGTCTGTGTCTTTCGATTGGGGCATTTAGCCTATTTACATTTAAGGTTAATATTGTTATGTGTGAATTTGATCCTGCCATTTTGATGCTAGCTGGTTGTTTTGTCTATTAGTTGATGCAGTTTCTTCATTGTGTTGATGCTCTTTACCATTTGATATGTTTTTGGAGTGGCTGGTACTTGTTGTTCCTTTACATGTTTAGTGCTTCTTTCAGGAGCTCTTGTAAGCAGGCCTGGTGGTGATGAAATCTCTGAGCAATTGCTTGTTCATAAAAGATTTTATTTCTCCTTTGCTTATGAAGCTTAGTTTGGCTGGATATGAAATTCTAGGTTGAAAGTTCTTTTCTTTAAGGATGTTGAATACTGGCACCCACTCTCTTCTGGCTTGTAGGGTTTCTGCCACGACATCCGATGTGAGTCTGATGGGCTTCCCTTTGTGGGTAACCCGACCTTTCTCTCTGGCTGCCCTTAGCATTTTCTCCTTCATTTCAACCCTGGTGAATCTGATGATTATGTGCCTTGGTGTTGCTCTTCTTGAGGAATGCCTTTGTGGTGTTCTCTGTATTTCCTGGACTTGAATATTGGCCTGCCTTGCTAGGTTGGGGAAGTTCTCCTGGATAATATCCTGAAGAGTGCTTTCCAGCTTGGATTCATTCTCTCCGTCACATTCAGGTACACCAATCAAATGTAGATTAGGTCTTTTCACATAATCCCATATTTCTTGGAGGCTTCATTCATTTCTTTTTACTCTTTTTTCTCTAATATTGCCTTCTCATTTTATTTCATTGAGTTGATCTTCAATCTCTGATATCCTTTCTTCTGCTTGGTCAATTCAGCTATTGAAAATTGTGTATGCTTTGTGAAGTTCTTATGTTGTGTTTTTCAGCTCCATCAATTCATTTACATTTTTCTCTAAGCTGTTTGTTCTTGTTAGCATTTTGTCAAACCTTTTTTCAAGGTTCTTAGTGTCTTTGCATTGGCTTAGAACATGTTCTTTTAGCTCAGTGAGGTTTGTTATTACCCACTTTCTGAAACCTGTTTCTGTCAATTCATCAGACTCATACTCTATCCAGCCTTGTTCCCTTGATGGTGAGGAGTTGTGATCCCTTGAAGGAGGAGAGGCATTCTGGTTTCTGGCATTTTCATCCTTTTTGTGCTGGTTTCTTCCCATCTTTGTGGATTTATTTACCTGTGTTTTTTGTAGTTGGTGACTTTTGGATGGGGTCTCTGAGTGGATGGACGTCTTTTTTGTTGATGATGAAGTTATTTCTTTCTGTTTTTTAGTTTTCCTTCTAACAGTCAGGTCCCTCTGCTGTAGGACTGTCCACTCCAGACCCAGCTTGCCTGGGGTTCACCTGCCATGGCTGCAGAATAGTAGGGATTGCTGTCAGTTTCTTCTTCTGTTTTCTTTGTCCCAGAAGGATACCTGCCAGATATCAGCCTGAGGTCTCCTTTATGAAGTGTCTCTTTGGATATAGGGGGGTCAGGGAGCTGCTTGAGTAGACAGTCTGTCCCTTATAGGAACTCAAGTACTGAGCTGTGAGCTCTGTTGTTCCATTCAGAGCTGCTGGGCAGGTACTTTTAAGTCTGCTGCAGCAGAACTCATAACCATCTTTTTTTTCCAGGTACTCTGTTCTGGGAAGGTGGGGCTTTACTTGTAAGTTCCTGACATGCTGCTGCCTTTTTTCAGAGATTCTCTGCCCAGTGAAGAAGTAGCCTAGTCACAGTCTGCCAGCAGAGGTGTTACTGAGCTATTGTGGACTCTGCCCAGCTGCTGTGTGAACTTCCTTGCAGTTTTATTTATAGAGGTATAGTTAGAACTGCCTTGGCAATGGTGGTCTGCCTCAGTAATGGCGGACTGCCTCGGTAATGGTGAACTGCCTCGGTAATGGCAGACTGCCTCAGTATTGGCAGACTGCCTTGGTAGTGGTGGACTGCCTTGGTAATGGTGGACGCCCTTCCCCCGCCAAAGCTGGACTGTCCCAAGTCCAGCTGTGCTTGCTGTGAAACTCTCAATCCAGAGTGTTTCAGATTGCTGGTCTTTATGGGGGTAGGACCAGCCGAGCCAGATCACCTGGCTCCCTGTTTCAGTTTTTTTTTTTTTTTAGTTTCAGCCCCCTTTTTATCAGTTGAATGGGTGACTCTGTCTCCCAGGAGTTCCAGGCACCAGTTGAAATGGCACCCAGATATGTGTGAGTTTTTGTGCAGAGACCCACTATGTCAGCTGAAACAGCTATGCTGGAGACTTGTGGTGCTTTTTGACACAGGAATCTCCTGGTCTGTGGGCAGTAAAAATTCATTTGGCAATGCGGTGATCATTCACCCTCTGTGTTCTCACTGGGAACTGCACTCCAGAGCTGTTACTATTCAGCCATCTTGGGTCATTTCCCCTTTTCACCAGGGGATTAATTGTGAAAACTCAAGAAGCTGATGGACAAGGCCAGCCCTGGATATGCCTTCATAGGCCCTGGGGGTGAGTCTCACAACTCCTTCCTTCATTTGTCCCCTTCTGCCTGGCTCCAGTGTGTCCCTCAGTTTAGTAAGTTGTACCCAAGGGGCCTCCTTCACTTCCCACTGTCCAAAGGGGCATATATTTGGCAGACTTCTGTCAACACCAAGTTTATCCTGTATGTCTAGGAAAGAAGGAGGTGTCACGAGGACTTTGGGGCTGTAGGCCCAGAAGAAAGCTATGACACAGTGCAGAGGGCTTTGGGGGCAGGTCTGCACTGAGACAGCAATGCCCCTTCTTTGCGGACTGTTGTGTAAATGGGCATCACCTTCCAGCCAGTGAAGAGAACTTCAGAGGCTGTGGGGACTGAAAATGGCCATGGAGCCCCCTTCATCTAAACCTTGCATGTGATAAGTGAGAAAACTGAGGCCTGGAGAGGTACACAGAGTTTTACAAAGTTGAATGTGTTTAGTTACTATAGATGTTAGGGAAAAAAAAGTGTGGTGAAATCAGAGTGGACCAAGTGTGGCAAAGAGGCTTGGAGAAGCACCCATGTCTCAGGACAGATTCCTATCAGCAAGGCCAGGAGAGACTAATGGATAGACCAGGGAAATAGGTAACTGGCATCCTTTGACTGCATATTTTAATCTCTGTTAGGCATGTGAATGGAAGAAAATCCCCAGGGCTTTGAAAGTGCTACTTTACTTAGATGCAATGCTCTCAGCTACTCTCCCACCCACCTCTGATTAATTTCAACGTACCTGTTGGCGTGCTGCAGAGAAGCCTCCTGGAATATTGCTACCTAGGTCAACTTGTTTGGTTGTTGGTCTCATAGCGCTAAGTCTCTTTCCTTCAGAGCACTTATTGTAATTACAATTTTTGCCTGATTAATTGATTAAAATTTGTCTCCCCTATTAAATTGTAATTCCATGAGGGTGCAAACCGTGTCTGCTTTGGCTCACCACCGAGCCTCCAATGCCAAACATAGTTTCTGGTACTTGGTTTGTCAAATAAATAAGTAGAAAAATAAATAAATAAGATGGCTTGATAATGAGTCTTTGGTAAGAGATTTACTTTAACACCGAAAGTTTAAAATAACTTCTGAGAAAAACAAAAGATGAAATAGACCAAAGGCAAACATAAAGCAATAACTGTACAGATGTGGAACACCAGCTGAGGTGGAGGCCATGCCTGCATGATGGCCTTTGTCTACACTGTGAAATACTACTCGTCATCCAACAGATACTTGTTTAGCTCCTTGATGTGTTCAGGTTTATGTTAGTTATTGGGGACAAAGAGTCGCTATGTCTCTCATGGAATTTCCAGTCTAACCATGATCTGTAGATGAGATAGGGATTGATCCAGATGGGATTCATACTGGATGAATTAATTCACCAATAGGACAGTCATATGAGAGACATGGGGATGATGGTGATTTAAAAAAAAAAAATCAGGTATCTACAAGCATCTGATCTTTGACAAACCTGACAAAAACAAGCAATGGAGAAAGGATTCCCTGTTTAATAAATGGTGTTGGGAAAACTGGCTAGCCATATGCAGAAAGCAGAAACTGGACCCCTTCTTGACACCTTACACTAAAATTAACTCCAGATGGATTAAAGACTTAAACATAAGACCTAACACCATAAAAACCATAGAAGAAAATCTAGGCAAAACCATTCAGGACATAGGCGTAGGCAAGGACTTCATGACCAAAACACCAAAAGCATTGGCAACAAAAGCCAAAATAGACAAATGGGACCTGATCAAACTCCACAGCTTCTGCATGGCAAAAGAAACAGTCATTAGAATGAATCGGCAACCAACAGAATGAGAAAAAGTTTTTGCAGCTTATGCATCTGACAAAGGGCTGATATCCAGAATTTACAAAGAACTAAAACAGATTTACAAGAAAAAAACAAACAAGCCCATTTAAAAGTGGGTGAAGGATGTGAACAGATATTTTACAAAAGAAGACAGACAGGAGGCCAACAAACATATGAAAAAATGCTCATCATCACTGGTCATTAGAGAAACGCAGATCAAAACTACATTAAGATATCATCTCACGCCAGTTAGAATGGTGATCATTAAAAAATCTGGAGACAACAGATGCTGGAGAGGATGTGCAGAAATAGGAACACTTTTACACTGTTGGTGGGAGTGTAAATTAGTTCAACCATTGTGGAAGACAGTGTGGCAATTCCTCAAGGACCTAGAAATAGAAATTCCATTTGACCCAGCAATACCATTACTGGGTATATATCCAAAGGATTATAAATCGTTCTACTATAAGGACACATGCACACGAATGTTCATTGCAGCACTGTTTACAATAGCAAAGACCTGGAACCAACCCAAATGCCCATCGATGATAGACTGGACAGGGAAAATGTGGCACATATATACCATGGAATATTATTCAGCCATCAAAACCGATGAGTTTGCGTCCTTTGTAGGGACATGGATGAACCTGGAAACCATCATTCTCAGCAAACTGACACAAGAACACAAAATCAAGCGCTGCATGTTCTCACTCATAGGTGGGTGTTGAACAATGAGAACACATGGACACAGAGAGGGGAGCACTACACACTGGAGTCTGTTGGGGGGAAATAGGGGAGGGACAGCAGGGGGTGGGGAGTTGGGGAGATATAACATGGGGAGAAATGCCAGATTTAGGTGAAGGGGAGGAAAGCAGCAAATCACACTGCCACGTATGCACCTATGCAACAATCTTGCATGTTCTTCACATGTACCCCAAAACCTAAAATGCAATTTAAAAAATTTAAAAAAAAATCAGGTGACCATGAAGATCATGAAGGCTCAGGTTGGAAAAAGAAAAAATTAAGCCTGTTTGAAAGAGAGATTGACAATGAGAATGGAAGAAAGAAAGGAGTGGGTGGGAAAGAGGGAGAGAGAAAGAAGACTAACTGGGAGAACATGGAGAGAACAGCAGACTTGTGGTCTCTGAAAGCTTAAACCACAGCTGTGGAGGGAGTGTGGATGCTAGAGAGTTAGAAAGACGCAAATATCACATAATTTGCAATTTCAGCCATAAAGCATTTCTGGATGCTAAACAGATTTTTCCATTGGTGTAATCACCTGAAGCAGGATGGAGCTGAGACTCCTAGAGAATTGTAGAGGTTAGGACTTTGTGAGTGCAGTGTATTGGGTCACTCATCTGAATAGCCACTGGGCGCCCAGGACAGAAAATCCAAAATGCCTCAGACAGCTTCTATCCCAATACTTGGTGAGAAGACATTCCCACACATCTCAGAATACTAGTGGGTGAGGACAAACTGCCAAATGGGGCAAGATTCTCCTGGCTTTAGAACGATGTCTGTGATGGTAGAAGGAGGGCAAAGAGACTTCTAACAGCTTTTACAACTAGAAAATCCCTAAATCATAAACATATGTTACTGGATGAGTCATAGGTGATTCTGAAGCCATCCAAAAAAAGTGGGAAGGGTCTTTTGCAGATTCTAATCCAAGGATGAGTAAAGAGGCCATAGGAATGTCACATGACTGATGGAGGGCTCTGGACACTATGCAGTCTCAGACCAACCAAAATACTCTCTTCCAAGATGAGCCTGAAGCAAGGACCACAATAGAAATCAAGAAGAAAAGGGACAAAAGAGTCAAAGGAAAGAAAATATTCAAATAGGAAAGTGGGATGGGAGAAAAAAGCCAGGTCTTGCAAAGTTTTGAACTTTAGGCAGACATTGTAGAAGAGAGAGCTCCTGTACTGAGGACTTAAAGAAATCATCCCAGTATCTACCTTCCTGTGTAAGAATAAAACTCATCTCACTTAAAGAGAAGAAGTAGAAAAGAAGTGTTTTCAAATCTCACAGAAAGTTATATTTTCAAAAAAGGAAATAAGAAACCAAATAATGTCTTCACAGATAATTAACAACTCCATAAAATAGGTAAAAGATATAACTTAATAATACAATTTTGCTAAAAATATTAAGAAATGATAAATGATATAAAATAATAGTATAAGTCTGGATTAAAGAAAACTTAGATATTAGATAGTTCAAAAAAAATTTTTAAAGACAGCTACCAGAAGTCAGGAAATAATTAGAAATAAAACAAGTTTTTTGTTTCAGAATTAAATACTAATTTTATTTAAGAAACAAATACAAAACTAGAAGAAACACAAGGATATGGAACTATCATAGGTTATGCCTTAGGAGAAGAAGATGGGAAGAAATGAATACATAAAAATTATTGACAGAAAGTGACAGATACAGAAGATAAGCAACAAAAATGTGATATATGATTATAGGAGTCTCCAAAGAAGAAAGTCAAAGCAGTAAAATTAAAATATTGAAAAAAAAATAATCCCCTGAATATCAGTATTGTATTAGTCAAGGAGGAAAGGGGTAAGAAACTGGCCAGAATTGTAAACACCATCAATGCTATGAAGAAACTGCATCAACTAATGGGCAAAATAACCAGGTAGCATCATAATGACAAGAATAAATTCACATATAACAATACTAACCTTAAATGTAAACAGGCTAAATGCCCCAATTGAAAGACACAGACTGGCAAATTAGATAAAGAATCAAGACCCATTGGTGTGTTGTACTCAGGAGACCCATCTCATGTGCAAAGTCACACATAGGCTCAAAATAAAGAGATGGAGGAATATTTACCAAGCAAATGGGAAAAAAAAAAGCAGATGTTGCAATCTTAGTCTCTGATAAAGCAGACTTTAAATCAGCAAAGATCAAAAGAGACAAAGAAGGGCATTAAATAATTGTAAAGTGATCAATGCAACGAGAAGAGCTAATTATCTGAAAAATATATGCACCCAATACAGGAGCACTCAGATTCATAAAACAGGTTCTTAGAGACTTAGACTCCAACACAATAATTGTGGGAGATTTTAAAACCCCACTGTCAATATTAGACAGATCAAAAAGACAGAAAATTAACAAGGATATCCAGGACTTGAACTCAGCTCTGGACCAAGCAGACCTAATAGACATCTACAGAACTCTCCACCCTAAATCAGCATAATACACATTATTCTCAGCACCACATCACATTTATTCTAAAATTGACCATATGATTGGAAGTAAAACACTCCTCAACAAATGCAAAAGAACAGAAATTATAACAGTCTCTCAGACCACAGTGCAATCAAACTAGAACCCAGGAGCAAGAAACTCACTCAAAACTGCGCAACTACATGGAAACTGAACAACCTGCTCCTGAATGGCTACTGCGTAAATAATGAAATTAAGGCAGAAATAAATAAGTTCTTTGAAACCTATGAGAGCAAAGACACAACCTACCAAAATTATTGGGACACATTTAAAGCAGTGCGTAGAGGGAAATTTATAGCATGAAATACCCACCACAGAAAGCAGGAAAGATCTAAAATTGACATCCTAACATCACAATTAGAAGAACTAGGGAAGCAAGAGCAAACAAATTCACATGCAGAAGACAAGAAATAACTAGAATCAGAGCAGAACTGAAGGAGGTACAGAAACAAAAAGCCCTTCAAAAAAATCAATGAATCCAGGAGCTGGTGTTTTGAAAAGATCAACAAAATAGATAGACTGCTACCCAGACTAATAAAGAAGAAAAGAGAGAAGAATCACGTGGATGCAATAAAAAGTGATAAATGGGACATCACCAGTGATCCCACAGAAATACAAACTATCATCAGAGAATACTATAAACACCTCTATGTAACTAAACTAGAAAATCTAGAAGGAATGGATGAATTCCTGGACACATACACCCTCCCAAGACTGAACCAGGAAGAAGTCAAATCCCTGAATAGACCAATAACAAGTTCTGAAATTGAGGCAGCAATTAATAGCCTACCAACAAAAAGAGGACCAGATGGATTCACAGCTGAATTCTACCAGAAGCACAAAGAGGAGCTGGTACTATTCCTCCAGAAACTATTTCAAATGAAAGAAAAACAGGGAATTCTCCCTAACTTATTTTATGAGGCCAGCATCATCCTGATACCAAAACCTAGCAGACACAGCAAAAAAAGAAAATTTCAGGCCAATATCCCTGATAAACATCGATGCGAACATCCTCAATAAAATCCTGGCAAACCTAATCCAGCAGCACATCCAAAAGCTTATCCACTACCATCAAGTCGGCTTCATTTTTGGGATGCAAGACTGGTTCAACATATGCAAATCTATAAACATAATCCATCACATAAACAGAAGCAATGATAACAACCACATGGTTATTTCAATGGATGCAGAAAAGGCCTTCAACAAAATTCAACAGCCCTTCATGCTAAAAATTCTCAATAAACTAGGTATTGATGGAACATATCTCAAAATAAAAAGATTTATGACAAACCCATAGCCAATATCATACTGAATGGGCAAAAGCTGGAAGCATTCCCTTTGAAAACCAGCACAAGACAAGGATGCCCATTCTCACCATTCCTGTTCAATATAGTATTCGAAGTTCTGGCCAGGGCAATCGGGTAAGAGAAAGAAATAAAGGATATTAAATTAGGAAAAGAGGAAATCAAATTGTCTCTGTTTGCAAATGTTATGATTATATATTTAGAAAATGCATTGTCTCAGCCCAAAATATCCTTAAGCTGATAAGCAACTTCAGCAAAGTCTCAGGATACAAAATTGGTGTGCAAAAATTACAAGCATTTCTATACACTGATAATAGCCAAATCATGAGTGAACTCCCATTCACAATTGCTACAAAGAGAATAAAATACCTAGAAATACAACTAACAAGGGATGCGAAGGACCTCTTCAAGGAGAACTACAAACCACTGCTCAAGGAAATAAGAGAGGACACAAACAAGTGGAAAAACATTCCATGCTCATGGATAGGAAGAATCAATATTGTGAAAATGGCCATACTGCCCAAAGTAATTTATAGATTCAATGCTATTCCCATCAAACTACCATTGACATTTTTCATAGAATTAGAAAAAACTACTTTAAATTTTATGTAAAACCAAAAAACAGCCCGCATAGCCAAGACAATTCTAAGCAAAAACAACAAAGCTGGAGGCATCACACTACCTGACTTCAAACTATACTACAAGGCTATAGTAACAAAAACAGCATAATATTGGTACCAAAGCAGAGATATAGACCAATGGAACAAACAGTGGCCTCAGAAATAACACCACACATCTATGACCATCTGATATTGACAAACCTGACAAAAACAAGCATTGGGGAAAAGATTCCCTATTTAATAAATGGTGTTGGGAAAACTGGCTAGCCATATACAGAAAGCTGAAACTGGATCCCTTGCTTATACCTTGTACAAAAATTAACTCAAGATGGATTAAAGACTTAAATGTTAAGACCTAAAACCATAAAAACCCTATAAGAAAACCTAGGCAATACCATTCAGGACATAGGCGTGGGCAAAGACTTCATAAGTAAAACAATGACCAAAAGCAGTGGCAACAAAAGCTGAAATTGACAAATGGGATCTAATTAAACCAAAGGGCTTCTGCACAGCCAAATAAACAATTATTAGCATGAACAGGCAACATACAGAATGGGAGAAAATTTCTGCCATCTATTCATCTGACAAAGGGCTAATATTTAGAATCTACAAAGAACTTAAAGAAATTTACAACAAAAAAGCAAACAACCCCATCAAAAAGTGGGTGAAGGATATGAACAGACACTTGTCAAAAGAAGATATTTATGTGCCAACAAACATGAAAAAAAGCTCATTATCGGCTGGGCACAGTGGCTCACACCTGTAATCCCAGCACTTTGGGAGGCCAAGGTGGGTGGATCACAAGGTCAAGAGATCAAGACCATCCTGGCCAACATGGTGAAACCCCGTCTCTACTAAAAAAAACAAAAAAATTAGCCGGGTGTGGTGGTGCATGCCTGTAGTCCCAGCTACTCAGGAGGCTGAGGCAGGAGACTCACTTGAACCCAGGAGTCAGATGTTGCAGTGAGCCGAGATCATGCCACAGTGTTCCAGCCTGAGCAACAGAGCGAGACTCTGTCTCCAAAAAGAAAAAAAGCTTATCATCACTGTTCATTAGAGAAATGCAAGTTGAAACCACATTGAGATATCATCTCATGCCAGTTAAAACGGCAATCAATAAAAAGTCAGGAAATAACAGATGCTGGAAAGGATGTGGAGAAATAGGAATGCTTTTACACTGTTGCTGCAAGGAGTGTAAATTAGTTCAACCATTGTGAAAGACAGTGTGGTGATTCCTCAAGGATCTAGAACCAGAAATACCATTTGACTCAGCAAAACCATTACTGGGTATATACCCAAAGGATTATAAATCATTCTACTATAAAGACACATGTACATGTATGTTTATTGTGGCACTGTTCACAATAGAAAGACTTGGAACCAATGCCCATCAATGATGGACTGGATAAAGAAAATGTGGCACATACACGATGGAATACTATATAGTCATAAAAAAGGATGAGTTCATGTCCTTTGCAGGGACATGGATGAAGCTGGAAACCATCATTCTCAGTAAACTGACACAAGAATAGACAACAAAACATCACATATTCTCACTCATTAGAGGCAGTTGAACAATGAGAACACATGGACACAGGGAGGGGAACATCACACACTGGGGCCTGTGGGGAGTTAGGGAGGGATAGTATTAGGAGAAATACCTGATGTAGACCACAGGTTGATGAGTGCAGCAAACCACCATGGCACGTGTATACCTATGTATACACAAACATGCACATTCTGCACTTGTACCCTTGTACCTCAGAAATTAAACTATATATATATATATATATACTTTACATATACATATATATATATGAAACTGGCCATATTATACACACATATGCAATCAACAGTAAGGGACATGAAATAATATGACACATATATCCTTTACAACTGTAAAATGACATAACAAGTTATAGATTTTTAGGTTGGCTAGCAAAACTAAATCAAATAATAAGTTGTGTACAAAGGACACACCTAAAACAAAAAAATTCTGAGTGATAACAACAACAACAAAATTAATGGGCAAAAACATATTAGTTAAGTGTAAATAAAAAGAAAGTAAAGCTGGGCATGGTGGCTGATGCCTATAATCTTAGCACTTTGGTAGGCCAAAGCAGGCAGATCATGAGGTCAGGAGTTCAAGACTAGACTGGCCAACACAGTGAAACCCTATCTCTACTAAAAATATAAAAAATTAGCCAGGTGTGGTGGCACACGCCTGTAATCCCAGCTACTCGGGAGGCTGAGGCAGGAGAATTGTTTGAACCTGGGAGGTGGAGGTTGTGGTGAGCTGGGATCATGCCACTGCATTTCAGCCTGGGCAACAGAGTGAGACTCCATCTCAAACAAAAATGAAAACAAAGAAAAAGAAAGTAAAACTCACAATCTTGATACCTGATGAAGTAAAAGTCATATAAAAAGGATTAAGAGAAACAACGAAGGATATTTTATTTTATGAAATGACTGTGTAATTCACAATGAATATATAATGGTTACTCATATTCTTGAAATTGACAACAAAATAGTAATGTTGAAAACCTGAAACTTTAGTAGATGCAAAAGAAAATAGAATCACACAAATAGTAGACACTTTAACTTTGTCTTTTCAAAACAGATGAAACTGACAAAACATTTAATAAACTAGAATTTATTGATCTATCACTGACTCTGAACTCTTAAAATACACAATATTCCAATTTTTCAAGTACACATGAGAACTGACCATATGGTAGGCCACAAGAAGACTTCTATACGTTTCCAAGAACAACAACAACAATGCAAACAAAATTTTCTGAGCAATAAAAATAAATTTAATGTAATGGTTTTTGTCCACCAGGAAATTAAAATCTTTAAACAAGGTTTTCAATGTTGTACTCTCTATCGAAAGACTGGAAACAACTAGTGAACACACTATGGTACATCCATTTGTAAAAAGAAACAAAGAATATTTACATATAATGTCAAATGATTTCCAGGAGTTACTACAAAGTGGGGAAGAAACAATTTGCATAAAAAATGCATATAGTGTGCCACTGTTTACTGAAGAAAGGTGTAGATAAATATATCTATATATACACACAAAGATACATCTATATATTTGTTTATATATTTTTAAATCAAAATCTAAGTCCCCAAAGTGAATAAAAGTGGCTCCTTTCCTGCTTCTGGATTGACCAACTGCAACAACTAGAAAGAAACAGAAACAGAAAAATTATCATTTAATCAATTAATATTTAAATATCAATTTAATATTTAAATTCCTGTCAGAGAGCTATGGAAACAAAAGAGAGTATATGAGCCAAAATTCCAGATGGGAGAAAATTTCTGAGATAAGCTGACAATTTCATGCTGATAAAAGAAATAAAAGAAGATATACATAAAGAAAGAAATATTCTATGTTCATAGACTGGAACATACAATATTCTTAACATATCAGTACTTCCCAATTTGGTCTAGAAACACAATCTCAATAAAAGTTGCAGGAAATTACATTGTAGTTGTTGACAAACTGACTTTAAAATTTATATTGAAAGGCTAAATACCTAGGGTGGCTAACACAATACTGAAGAAGAACAAACTTGGAAGATCCATACTATCTGAATTCCAGATTTACTATGAAGCTGTACTAATCAAGATAGCATGGAATTAGTGGAAGAATAGATAGACACATGGATCAATGGAACAGCATAGAAAACCCAGGAATAGACCCATGCAAATGTAATCAACTGTTTTTTGACAAAGAAGCAAAGGCAATTCGATAGAGAAAAGATTTACTCAACAAACAGCTTGACCGGGCGCGGTGGCTCACGCCTGTAATCCCAGCACTTTGGGAGGCGGAGGTGGGTGGATCACGAGGTCAAGAGATCGAGACCATCCTGGTCAACATGGTGAAAACCCGTCTCTACTAAAAATACAAAAAATTAGCTGGGCATGGTGGCATGGGCCTGTAGTCCCAGCTACTCAGGAGGCTGAGGCAGGAGAATTGCCTGAACCCAGGAGGTGGAGGTTGCGGTGAGCTGAGATTGCACCATTGCACTCCAGTCTGGGTTACAAGAGCGAAACTCCATCTCAAAAAACAAAACAAACAAACAAAAAAAACAAACAGCTTGGACAATTAACATCTGTAAGAAAGATGTGAACCTAGGCATGAACTTTAGGCCCTTTCACAAAAGTTAATTCAAAATGGATTATATATCTAAATGTAAAGTACAAAATTATAAATATCCAAATGTAAACATCGGAGAAAATCTAGTAACCTTGGTTTGGTGATGAATTTTTACACACAATACCTAAAGCACAATTCATGAAAGAAGGAAAAACTTACAATGGACTTTATTAAAATTAAAAACTTATCCTCTGTCAAAGAGACCGTTAATGAAATGAAAAGGCAAGTCACAGATTGGGAGAAAATATTTGTCAAATATTCATATCTGATAAAAAAACTATTAAAATTTATCAACAAGAAAACAACATAAATAAAAGCTGGGCAAAAGAACTGAACAGACATCTCATCAAAGAAGATGTACAAATGGCAAATAAGCATATGAAAAGAGCTCAACAGTATTTGTCATTAGGGAGCTGCAAATCGAAACAAGATCCCAAGATACAAAATGCCTGGATATAAATTGACAATGTGATTGGGGGTGAATATTAAATATAAGTTTTCAGGCAGAAATTAGACTAAATGAAGGTTATTAGGGTAAAAGTACTTTACATAATGGCTGTATGCTCTGAAAAAAGGTTGAAATTAATTATAGTATATTTTTAAACCACTATGGAATTAAGCTAGAAATTACTAACAGAAAGATAATTATAGAAACCCCAACTATATGGAAGTTAATACAATTCTAAATATTCTATGGATCCAAGAAAAAAATCCAAAAGAGAAACTAGAAAATGTTTTAAGCCAAATAATGAAGGCTACTTACCAATATTTATGGGATGAAAATAAGTACTTATATAAAAATACATAGCATCAAATGCACATATCAGAAAAGGAAAAATCCTGAAATCAATTATTTAAAATTATATTTCAAAAAGCAAAAAAGCACAAGGCGAGCTCATGGAAAGGAAAAGAAAATAAATAATAAATATAAGAGCATATATCACAAAAAGAAAAGAAAAGAAAAAAAGCATACTGTGGAAAAACAAACAACAAACCTGAGTGGTTTAAGAATAATAAAACTTACTAAACCTCAAAAAACTGATAAAGGTAAAAAGAGAGGGAAACACAAATTACAGAATAAAGAACGATCATTCTTACACATTTTATAGATATCTGTAAATTATGACATACATAATTTCTGAATATGCTGATATATGAATATTCTGATATACATGAATATTCTGATATGCATAAAATTGAATATTTCTTTCCGGAAAGAAATTCCTGGCAACAGATGGCTTCACCTGTGAATACTTCCAGACATTGAAGGAAGAAATATAACAATTTTGCAACAAACTCTTTCACAGAAGTGCGGTTGCAGATCATTCACTCTTATGAACATAGATTCAAATATTCTTAACTAAATATTTAGCAAGTAAAATCCAACAACATAAGCGAGATAATACTTTATGAGTAGACGAACAATTCTGGGTACATATGCATGCTTTGCCAACACAAAATCAAGGAATGCAACTGATTGCTTTCATAGAAAAAGGAGAAAAATTATATAATCACCTTGTTGCAGAAAAAGCACGTATTAAATTCAATATTCACTAATGATTTAAAAAATTCCGGAGGATCCAAGGTGGCCGCTTAGGAGGAAGTCGGGATTGCAGCTCCGAGAGAAGGCACAGAGGGTGAGTGGATGCCACATTTCCAGATGGATTTTTACTGCCCACAGACCAGGAGATTCACAGGAGGAGAAGCCCTACGGGTCCCCAGCACTGCTGGTTTGAGCGGCATGGCCACTCAGCCTACGCCCTGGGGTGGGGGGCAGTGGCTTCTTATGCAGAGTGAGAGAGACAGAGTTCCCTCTGAGCCAGCAAGGGGAGCTGAAGCAGGGAGCCAAGCCAGGAGACCCCCGGGTAAGGGAGCACCACGAATCTCAGAGCCGCTGCTTTGGCTGATGCAGCGGCACACAGGGCAGCAGATTTTAACTGCCCACAGACCAGGAGATTCACAGGCGGAGAAGCTCCACGGGTTCCCAGTGCCGCTGGTTGGACCAGAGCAGCTGCTCGGCCTGCACCGGGGGTGGGGAGCAGCGACTCCTTGAGCCAAGTGAACGAGACTGTGTCCCCTCTGGGCCAGCAAGGGGAGCTGAGGCAAGGAGGCAAGCCAAGAGATTACCGGGCAAAGAGGGACCCTCTGGAAACACGGCTGAACCCGGGATGGTCCAGCTCTGTGGGGGAGGGGCGTCCTCCATCGGGAAACACCCTGCAGTTCCCGGGGCAATTTGCCGTAACCAAGACAACCCACCACTACAGAGACTCTGTCACTACAGGGGCGGGCCAGCATAGCGGAAGCAGTTCTAACTACACCCATATAAACAGAACTGCAGGGAAGCTCACACGGAAGCTGGGCGGAGCCCACAGAAGCTCAGCGAAGCCTCTACAGGCTGAGTGTGACTAGACTGCCACCTTGTGGACAGGGAAAACGGTAGCAACACAGCTGAAAAGCATAAAGCGCTAACCCCCTGGGCCAGAACACCTGGGGGGAAGAAAAGCGGGTTTATGAGTTCAGCTACTGCAGACTTAAAATTACCAAAATCAGAAAGACAGCAACTACAAAGTCAATAGGCAGATAAATCCACAAAGATGGGAAGAAACCAGCGCAAAAAGGATGAAAACACCCAAAACCAGAACACCTCTCCCCCTACAAGCAACATAACTCCTCACCAGCACAGGAACAAGACTGGACGGAGAATGAGTGTGATGAAATGACAGAATCAGCTTTCAGAAAATGGATAATAAGAAACTTCTCTGAGCTAAAAGAACATGTTCTAACCCAATGCAAAGAAACTAAGAACCTTGAAAAAAGACTTGATGAAATGCTAACGAGAATGGACAACCTAGAGAGGAATATGAGTGAATTGATGGAGCTGAAAAACACAACACGAGAACTTTGCGAAGCATGCACAAGTTTCAACAGCAGAATTGACCAAGCAGAAGAAAGGATATCAGAAGTCGAAGATCAACTCAATGAAATAAAACGAGAAGGGAAGATTAGAGAAAACAAGGTAAAAAGGAATGAACAGAGTCAACAAGAAATATGGGACTACGTGAAAAGACCTAATCTACGTTTGATAGGTGTACCTGAATGTGACGAAGAGAATGCATCCAAGCTGGAAAATACTCTTCAGGATATTATCCAGGAAAACTTCCCCAACCTAGCAAGGCAGGCCAATATTCAAGTCCAGGAAATACAGAGAACATGACAAAGATATTCCTCTAGAAGAGCAACCACAAGGCACATAATCGTCATATTCACCAGGGTTGAAATGAAGGAGAAAATACTAAGGGCAGCCAGAGAGAAAGGTCAGGTTACCCACAAAGGGAAACCCATCAGACTCACAGCAGATCTCTCAGCAGAAACCCTACAGGCCAGAAGAGAGTGGGGGTCGATATTCAACATCCTTAAAGAAAAGAACTTTCAACCCAGAATTTCATATCCAGCCAAACTAAGCTTCATAAGTGAAGGAAAAATGAAATCCTTTGTGAACAAGCAAGTACTCACAGATTTCATCACCACCAGACCAGCTTTACAAGAGCTCCTGAAGGAGACACTACACATAGAAAAAAACAACCAGCACCAGCCACTCCAAAAACACACGAAATGGTAAAGGGCAGCAACACAATGAAGAATCTGCATCAACCAATGGGCAAAACAGCCAGCTAGCATCAAAATGACAGGAGCAAACTCACACATAACAATATTAACCCTAAATGTAAATGGACTAAATGCCCCAATCAAAAGACACAGACTGGCAAATTGGATAAAAAGCCAAAACCCATCAGTGTGCTGTATCCAGGAAACCCACCTCACATGCAAGGATACACAAAGGCTCAAAATAAAGGGATGGAGGAAGATTTACCAAGCAAATGGAGAGCAAAAAAAAGCAGGAGTTGCAATTCTCATCTCTGATAAAATAGACTTTAAAGCAACAAAGATCAAAAGAGACAAAGAAGGACATTACATAATGGTAAAAGGATCAATGCAACAAGAAGAGCTAACGATCCTAAATATATATGCACCTAATACAGGAGCACCCAGATACATAAGGCAAGTTCTTAAAGACTTGAAAAGAGACTTAGATTCCCACACATTAATAGTGGGAGACTTCAACACACCATTGTCAATATTAGACAGATCAACGAGACAGAAAATTAATAAGGATATCCAGGACTTGAACTGAGACCTGGAACAAGCAAACCTAATATACATTTACAGAACTCTCCAGCCCAAATCCACAGAATATACATTCTTCTCAGCACCACACCTACTCTAAAATTGACCACATAATTGGAAGTAAATCACTCCTCAGCAAATGCAAAAGAACGGAAACCATAACAAACAGTCTCTCAGACCACAGTGCAATCAAGTTAGAACTCAGAATTCAGAAGCCAACCCAGAACCGCACAGCCTCATGGAAATTGAACAACTTTCTCCTGAATGTTGACTGGATAAACACTGAAATGAAGGCAGAAATAAAGATGTTCTTCGAAACCAACGAGAACGAAGACACCACATACCAGAATCTCTGGGACACATTTAAAGCAGTCTCTAGAGGAAAATATATAGCAATAAGTGCCCACATGAGAAGAAAGGAGAGAACTAAAATTGACACCCTATCATCAAAATTGAAAGAGCTAGAGGAGCAAGATCAAAAAAACTCAAAACCTAGCAGAAGACAAGAAATAACTAAGATCAAAGCAGAACTGAAGGAGATAGAGACACGAAAAACCCTACAAAAAATCAATAAATCCAGGAGGTGGTTTTTTGAAAAGATAACAGAATAGACAGACCACTAGCCAGACTAATAAAAAATAAAAGAGAGAATAACCAAATAGATGCAATAAAAAATGATAAAGGGGATATCACTACAGATGCCACAGAAATTCAAACCATCACCAGAGATTATTACAAACAACTCTATGCACATAAATTAGAAAACCTGGAAGAAATGGATAAATTCCTGGACAGTTGCCTCCTCCCAAGCCTAAACCAGGAAGAAGTCAAAACCCTGAATAGACCAATAACAAGGTCTGAAGTCGAGGCAGCAATTAAGAGCCTACCACCCAAAAAAAGCCCAGGCCCAGATGGGTTCACAGTCGAATTCTACCAGACATACAAGGAGGAACTGGTACCATTCCTAATGAAACTATTCCAAATAATCCAAAAAGAGGGAATCCTTCCCAAATCGTTTTATGAGACCAACATCATCCTAGTACCAAAACCCGGCAGGGACTCAACAAAAAAAGAAAACTACAGGCCAATATCCATGATGAACATAGATGCAAAAATCTTCAATAAAATACTGGCAAGCCGATTACAACAGCACATCAAAAAGCTTATCCACCATGATCAAGTAGGATTCATCCCGGGGATGCAAGGCTGGTTCAATATACGCAAGTCTATAAATGTAATTCACCACATAAACAGAACCAAAGACAAAAACCACATGATTATCTCAATTGATGCAGAGAAGGCCTTCGACAAAATTCAACAGCCCTTTATGCTAAAAACTCTCAATAAACTAGGTATCGATGGAACGTATCTCAAAATAATAAAAGCTATTTATGACAAACCGACAGTCAATATCATACTGAATGGGCAAAAACTGGAAGCATTCCCTTTGAAATCTGGCACTAGACAAGGATGCCCTCTCTCACCACTCCTATTCAATATAGTACTGGAAGTTCTAGCCAGAGCAATCAGGCAAGAAAAAGAAATAAAGGGTATTCAATTAGGAAAGGAGGAAGTCAAATTGTCTCTATTTGCAGATGACATGATTGTATATCTAGAAGACCCTATCACCTCAGCCCAAAATCTCCTGAAACTGATAAGCAACTTCAGCAAAGTCTCAGGATACAAAATCAATGTGCAAAATTCGCAAGCATTCCTATACACCAATAACAGACTTAAAGAGAGCCAAATCAAGAACGAACTGCCATTCACAATTGCTACAAAGAGAATAAAATACCTAGGAATACAACTAACAAGGAACGTAAAGGACCTCTTCAAGGAGAACTACAAATCACTGCTCAACGAAATAAGAGAGGACACAAACAGATGGAGAAACATTCCATGTTCATGGTTAGGAAGAATTGATATCGTGAAAATGGCCATACTGCCCAAAGTAATTTACAGATTCAACGCTATCCCCATCAAGCTACCAATGACCTTCCTCACAGAACTGGAAAAAACCACCTTAAACTTCATATGGAACCAAAAGAGAGCCCGCATAGCCAAGTCAATTCTAAGCAAAAAGAACAAAGCGGGAGGCATCACACTACCGGACATCAAACTCTACTACAAGGCTACAGTAATCAAAACAGTATGGTACTGGTACCAAAACAGAGATAGAGACCAATGGAACAGAACAGAGGCGTTGGAGGTGACACAACATATCTACAACCACCTGATCTTTGACAAACCTGAAAAAAACAAGCAATGGGGAAAGGATTCCCTGTTCAATAAGTGGTGTTGGGAAAACTGGCTAGCCATATGCAGAAAGCAGAAACTGGACCCCTTCCTGACACCTTACACTAAAATTGACTCCAGATGGATTAAAGACTTAAACATAAGACGTAACACCATAAAAACACTAGAAGGAAACCTAGGCAAAACCATTCAGGACATAGGCGTAGGCAAGGACTTTATGACCAAAACACCAAAAGCATTGGCAACAAAAGCAAAATAGACAAATGGGACCTAATCAAACTCCACTGCTTTTGCACAGCAAAAGAAACAGTCAATAGAGTGAATCGGCAACCAACAGAATGGGAAAAAATTTTTGCAGCCTACCCGTCTGACAAAGGGCTGATATCCAGAATTTACAATGAGCTAAAAAAGATTTACAAGAAAAAAACAAACAAGCCCATTCAAAAATGGGCGAAGGATATGAACAGATACTTTACAAAAGAAGACATACATGAGGCCAACAAACATATGAAAAAATGCTCATCATCACTGCTCATTAGAGAAATGCAAATCAAAACTACATTGAGATACCATCTCACGCCAGTTAGAATGGTGATCATTAAAAAATCTGGAGAAAACAGATGCTGGAGAGGATGTGGAGAAATAGGAACACTTTTACACTGTTGGTGGGAATTAGTTCAACCACTGTGGAAAACAGTGTGGCGATTCCTCAAGGACCTAGAAATAGAAATTCCATTTGACCCAGCAATCCCATTACTGGGCATATATCCAAAGGATTGTAAATCGTTCTACTATAAGGATACATGCACACGAATGTTCATTGCAGCACAGTTTACAATAGCAAAGACTGGAACCAGCCCAAATGTCCATTGATGATAGACTGGACAGGAAATATGTGGCACATATACACCATGGAATATTATGCAGCCATTAAAAACGAGGAGTTCACATCCTTCGTGGGGACATGGATGAACCTGGAAACCATCATTCTCAGCAAACTGACACAAGAACACAAAATCAAACACCACATGTTCTCACTCATAGGCGGGTGTTGAACAAGGAGAACACATGGACACAGGGAGGGGAACACTATACACGGGGGTCTGTTCGGGGGGGATAGTGGGGGGGTGGGGAGTCGGGAAGGGATAGCATGGGGAGAAATGCCAGATATAGGTGAAAGGGAGGGAGGCAGCAAATCATACTGCCATGTATGCACCTATGCAACAACCTTGCATGTTTTTCACATGTACCCCAAAACCTAAAATGCAATTAAAAAAAAAATTCCTAGAAATTTAGAAATAGATGGAAACTTATTTAACCAAATAAAAATTAACTCCAGATAGATTAAAGTCTTAAACATAAGACCTAACACCATAAAAACCCTAGAAGAAAACCTAGGCAAAACCATTCAGGACATAGGCACAGACAAGGATTTCATAACTAAAACACCAAAAACATTGACAACAAAAGCCAAAATAGACAAATCTAATTAAACTTCAGAGCTTCTGTACAGCAAAGGAAACAATCATTAGAGTGAACCAGCAACCAACAGAATGGGAAAAAGCTTTTGCAATCTACCCATCTGACAAAGGGCTAATATCCAGGAACTACAAAGAACTAAAGCAGATTTACAAGAAAAAAACAAACAAGCCCATTGAAAAGTGGGCAAAGGATATGAACAGACATTTTCCAAAAGAAGACATATATGAGGCCAACAAACATGAAAAAATGGTCATCATCACTGGTCATTAGAGAAATGCAAATGAAAACCACATTGAGATACCATCTCATGCCAGATAGAATGGTGATCATTAAAAAATCTGGAGACAACAGATGCTGGAGAGGATGTGGAGAAATAGGAACACTTTTACACTATTGGTGGGAGTGTAAATTAGTTCAACTATTATGGATGACAGTGTGGTGATTCCTCGAAGACCTAGAAATAGAAATTCCATTTGACCCAGCAGTCCCATTACTGGGTATATACCCAAAGGATTATAAATCATTCTATTATAAAGACACATGCACATGCATGCTCATTGCGGCACTGTTTACAATAGCAAAGACCTGGAACCAACCTAAATGCCCATCGATGATAGACTGGACAAGGAAAATGTGGCACATATACACTGTGGAATACTATGCAGCCATAAAAAATGATGAGTTCATGTCCTTTGTAGGGACATGGATGAACCTGGAAACAATCAATCTCAGCAAACTGACACAAGAACAGAAAATCAAACACTACATGTTCTCACTCATAGGCAGGTGTTGAACAGTGAGAACACATGAGCACAGGGAGGGGAGCATCACACACTGGGGTCTGTTGGTGGGGGCTAGGGGAGGGACAGTGGGGGTAAGGAGGTTAGGGAGGGATAACAAGGGGAGAAATGACAGATATAGATGAGGGGGGGATGGAGACAGTAAACCACCTTCCCGTGTATGTTATACAGCAACCCTGCATGATCTGCACACGTATCCCAAAACCTGAAGTATAATTAAAAACCTACAAAATCTCTGGTTAAAATTATACTCCATTGCAAAATAATGGAAAATTTATTCTTGCAATTAGAAATAAGTGGTGCTGCTACATCACTTTTATTCAACATTGTACTGCAGGCAGTGCAATGAAGCAAAAAAAAAAAAGAAAAGAAAAGAAATACATATTTTAAGAACTGAAAAGGAATAAATAAAACTATTATTTGCAGACAATGTGAGCTTGTTTATCTAGAAAATTCAAGAGATTTTAGAGAAAATCTGTTAGAATCGTATTTGATTAAGTCTATTAGCATTAGTAAGTGAATTTAGTGAGATCTTTGGAGATAAACTTTATCTGTGGAAATCAACTTCCATAGATGTCTGTCCATACCGACAACAACAAAAATCCAAAATTAAATTTTAGATGTAATTTATAACAACATAAAAAATATGAAATACTTAGAAAGATGCAAAGGGCTTCTACACCAAAACTAAGGACTTTACTGAAGAATTAAATTAGACCTAAATTAATGAAAGAATATATTATGCTTATTGGCAAAAGAGTCAGGTTTTGTAAAAAAGTTATTGTTACCAAGTGGGGAGAAAAAAATGACGAACAATTCTAAAAATCATCCAGAAATGCAAAAAGTCTGGAATAATTACAACGATCTTGAAGAATAAAAATAAAATTGGAAAGCTTTCTACTGCTGGATGTAGGATACTACCAGATGTCAGGAGGTACAGTAGAGAAGACCTGAGTGAAACAGTTTAATATATAAGAGTCCAGAAGCAAACTTATATATATTTATGGCAAAGGTGACACTGAAGTTCATTGGAGGAAACAATGGTCTTTTCAATAAAATGTCCTGGGCATAGAGTAACTATTGGTATTGGCAAAAAAAAAAAAAAAAAAAAAAATACACCATGTCCTTTCACTAAACACAAATATCAATTCCAGATGCACTTCAGATCTAAATGTGAAGTGTGAAAAATAAAACTATTAAAGGAGAACATAACAATATGTACTTGAGACTTTGGGATAGGGAAAAAATTTTCCCCCTAAAAAAAGACACAAATACCACTGACCACGAAAGGACAAAAATGTAATAAATCAATCTATATTAAAATTTAAGAATTTTGTTCATCCAAGGCAATCTTCAGAGTAGGAGGAGATACTTACAACCCATATAGTCAACTGAGGAGCTGTATCCAAAATCCATTTTTAAAACTCTGTAAATTAATAACAGAAGACATTTTACATTTAATTTCCAAATGTGGGCACTTAAAAATCCACTTGGCCTATATGCTGATTCTTTTCATTGGACCTCAGTTGCACAGAATCACATCTCTCATAATCTCTGCTCCAAAACACACTGTCATCATTGGTCAGTGCATGACTTTCCTTTATCCAGTTAGTTCTTCATGTATTTCATAATGTAATACATCCATCATACCACATACATTCATGCAACTAATCATTCATAATTTTGATTTTAACTTACACATGCATCACCATATTTTCTTCCCCCTTCCCATCTCCCTGCTTCCTCCAACTGGTTAGTCATCATCCCAAATATTATGTCCTTTTTGTCTTAGTTTTCTTTTTCTTTGGTTTGATAGCATTAATACATATTCCAAAAATGTGTATTTATTTTTGTTTTAATTATTTTTAATTTCATAAGAAAAGTATCATGCTGTAAATAATTTTGGAGGTAACTTTTATCATTTAATATTATATTTTTAAGATTTAGCCAGGCATGGTAGCTCACGCCTGTAATCCTAGCACTTTGAGAGGCCGAGTTGGGGGGATCTCCTGAGGTCGAGAGTTCAAGACCAACCTGACCAATCTGGAGAAACCTCGTCTCCACTAAAAATACAAAAATTGGTAGGGCATGGTGGCGCATGCCTGTAATCCCAGCTACTCAGGAGACTGAGGCAGGAGAATCGCTTGAACCCAGGAGGGAGAGGTTGCGGGGTAAGCTGAGATTGGTATTGCACTGTAGCCTGGGCAACAAGAGCGAGACTCCATCTCAAAAAAAACAAAAAAAATTCATTCACATGGTTGTCATTGTTCATTAATTTTGACTGCTACATAATATTCTACTTTGTGAATGTGCCACATTTTGTTCATCTTGTTTCCTCTTACAGACACTGGACTGCGTCCAGCTTTTTACTATTATAAACAGTGTTGTTATGAACGTTCTTGTATGTATCTCCTCTAGCGTATATCTAAGTATTCCTCTCGGAATATGTCCTGAGGTTTCATTGGTGGTCATAGTGTATGTGAATAGTCAACTGTATACTTCCTTTACACCTAACAGTTTTCTGTTCTTTGCAGTTTTTCCAAAGTGTTCAACATACCAGATTTCATTAATTCTAACGTGCACTTTTTGCCCATATTTTAAGTTCTCTGTAATAGGAATATTCTTAAAATCAAATCAATGACATATCATGGTTTAATCGTTGGTGTTTTTTCTAAGTGATACATAAAATTGTTGGCTGTCTTCAAACTGATGATGTCTTAGATTTGATAAATATCTCTTTCCACACTTGCATGTCATTTACCCCCTGCTTCATCAGTTTACAAAGTATTACATTCTATAATTAATATAAGTACAATTGGCATAATCAAGTGTAAGGAAGAAGGCAGCTGGCCCTTGGAAGAACATACAGAATTGGCAAGGAATGGAGACAATCATGAGAGGAGTCAGCTGGCAGCGCTCCCTGCCCTGGGTGGCAGCCAGGATGCACTGTGGAAAAGGGAGAGCGTGTCCATCTGGAAGGGGCCTAATGGAGATGGCAGAGAGTTTCCATGATGTCCACAATCATCATAAACTATGAAGTGTGGCACACATTCTTGTTATAATGCTTCATCATGGCTTTCCTCCACGTAAAGCCATGTGAGCCATCTCTGACAGGCTGGCTTAGGAAATCCTCAGGCAAGTGGGGTGACCGAAGGGTCAGCATCAGGCAGCTGCCCTTGGGCAGAGAATTCTGGTTCTCCTTGGCTTGTTTTAATGCAGTTGGGCCATTAACAAATCCTTTCCCCAAATCACTTCTTATTCCATTCCTTCAAAAACCCGGAAGAGTGATAAGACCCCTTAAGTACTCAAGACATCTAAAGTAGTCAAGAGAAGGAGGGCTACTGGATCTTCAGCATAACCTTGTTTTTATTCATGGGAGACAAGATCTTCAGAGGGGTTTTCATGATTTGGATTCGCTTCCTGTGCTCAGATATGACTGGCTTCACCGTGCTGGTGTGATTCGGGGAAAGTTAGAAGGTGAACTGAAGGGCTTCTCTTGTGGCTTCCAGTTCTTTTGTATCTATAGTTCTGGGTTGCGCATTTTGAAACTCTGAATCTGAAGATGTAAACATGTTTTGCGGTTTCCAAATCAGGAAGGCAGCATCATGCTTCAGAATGATTTACTGTGACCAGGAATGAGTGACCCCATCCACATCTTAGCTGCATCACTGCCATGCTGAGCCTGGGGTCCTCACTTTAGGCCAGCCCCAGGGTACTGTTGCAAGGACAAATCACCGTCATTCTGGCAAGGCATTCTGCATGCCGCCTGCACATAGCAAGCACCTAATAAATGTCACCGTCATCATCTTTCCTCATTGTCTAAAGACAGCAGCAGGGTGGAGGCATTGGCCTCTCATCCTACGAAAAAGAAATCCGCTGTCAGAGTGATTAGCAGCAAAACAAGAAAGTCTGGGATGCTGCCAACACTTTCCCTGCAGTTTTCAATGTCTTTTTTCTAGGAATAGAAGCAGAAAGAATAGGGGAAAATGTCACTTGGCAGATAACGTGCCCTCCTCCAGTTTTGTTTTATTATTATTTTCCTCAGGCATCACATCAAAAAAAATGGAGAAATTATTTTCTAAAACTTCTTAGCTGAAAAAAGTAAAACCACACTTCTCTGTCTGTGGCCTCTGGCTCTCCTGAGCAGATGGCTTTGGCAGGCTCTCTGCCTCCACACCAGGCTCGGGGTTCTCCTCCTTCCCCTGGTCCTCCGGATGTGCCAGAGACACAGCAGCAGCACCAGGGCCCAGACAACGAAAGCAGGCCTGGCTGATGCCTCGACACAGATTCACTGAAGCTTGATTAAAGTGTTGCAGTCATGGTGGCTCTTTTAAAACATGTGTTCTGCAAATTACCTCAGTGGATTTCAGAAAAGGTGTTCTGATGAATTATAAGAATCAGTTAAATATAATCACTTTATAATTTAAATGAACAAATTCATTATGTATTATTCAACCATCACAGTGACAATATAGAGACATTTATTATCCTCACTTAAATTGAAGATACTGAGGCTTAGAGAAGTTGAGTGATTTGTTAAAAAATACAGAGCAAGCAAGGTGCAGGGCTAGAAGTGAAAACAGTTGTTTTACAGTCTGTGGTTTTCCAAGGTCTCAGGACTTACGTTACGAAGGGTCTCAGCTATATCATCCCAACTCCAACTCTCCACTACTGCTTTCTTAAGACCGCAAGAAAATGTGGCAATCCTACAAGAAAGTGTGGATAAAGGAATAATAAGGAATAAGAAAGGAAGGAGGAGGAAAGGACGGAAGGAGGAAGAAAAAAGGAAAGAAGAAAGAAAGGAAGGAAGGGAGGGAGGGGAGGGAGGAGAGAAGGGGAGAGGAAAGGAAGACCATGTTGTCTGTTGTCTCTACCAAGGAGGTGTCTGATATTCCTCCAAACTATGAGAAATTATCTTTTTATCATAAGTTATCTAGAAGAGAGAGCATAGATTTTACATAGCAGAATGCACAGAAAACCTTTACCAAAATTCTCTTGAGACAACTCTTTTTCTCCCTAAAGTTTTACATCCAAACACCTGCTGAGCAGCTCTCCCCCATCTTCTTGTAGAGTCTGGTCTCCACTGTGCCCATTCCTTGCTGACACACACTGGCTCCCCAGAAGTCTGCGCTCCTCACCTGTGATCCTCCTGCCAGGCACAGCCGTCTCCAGCGCCATCCACAGCTTGAGAACTGGAGTGAGCAAATCCTCCAGCATCCTACCTGTAAGGCTCACCGCTCCCTTTAAAAAGCAGGGAGAGACACGAGGAGCTTCCTGAAAGAGGAAGTATAGTTGGTTTTAGACAAAAATAATAGAAGTGCAAGAAGAAACTAGAAAAGGGGAGTAAGGCACCAGAAAAGACTTGGGGCTGCCAGGAGGACTTTAAGTCACCAATTGAGATCAATGGGAAAGTCGAGGCTGAAATGAGGAACAGGAGAGCTGACCATGGCCTTGGCCAGGATGGGACACAAGCACCAGCACCTGGAAAGATGGGTGGGCGGGGGCGGCACAGGGATCTCCTCCAACCACCAACTTCTGTGTTTCCTATTCACTCTAATCAATGGGTAGAGGTAGATCCTACTTAGCGAATAAATGCACTTGAACCTCAAAGGACATGTTCCCCTGCTCAGCACTGGGAACAGCCCTTTTCTGGGGGAGTGTCGGGGAACCAGCGGAGCCGGGGAGTGGTTGTACCATGGCTGTCTCTCACATTTAGCCTGGTGATTCTAACATCTCAATAGTCAGTGACATGAGAAACAGAAGAAAGGCTCCAGGAGGTAAGCTACATATTTGTGGGTTTCTAACATTTTGATAGTTTGGCTGTTGTTCAGACTTTTATTAAACCCTGACCTACACACATACACACACACACACACACACACACACACACACACACACACACAGAGGAATAGCTTTATAAAGAATTTTTCTAAGTAGCAAAAGGCATTTAGGCACTTCCCGCCCCTGGATATCCTGGCTGTGAGGGGGAGAAGGGGAGGTGATTGGAGTTTCCCTGTTGACTGAAGGTAACCACTCAACGCTGTGCACCTCCCGTGCTGGACAGTGAGTTCTCTGTTCCCCAAGTCACTTTGATCACAGGTTCTTAAAGAATTTAATACAAGGAGAATCCCGGTGGCCACTCTGCTCTCCAGGGCTTCTTGGAAATTCAATAGATTTACTGCTTGGTTTGATGAATTAAGCATGGTGAGGTTTGATATTGTGGCATAACCCCTCCGCTTGCCACATTTGACTACAGCATGCTGTAAAACTCACTACATGCTTGTTGAGTGACTATCAGAATGCATCATGAATGAATGAATGAATGAATGCATGAATGGAAGAGGACCTGGGTTCCATTATGATTTTTGCTCTGAGATAGGTTGTGGCTGCAGGCTTCACAGGTCCTCAAGAGTAGCACAATCACTCAGAGCCCTAGCAAGGTGAGGCTGGTCCACAGGCCTCTGCTACAGGCTGCCAGGGAGCCTCCTGCCTCCTTCTGTTTGAGGCTGGCAGCAGGACTTTCTACAGGAGGAGACTGTAAGCTGCACCAGACAGACGCACCCTCACTGCAGCTTTCTCGGCAGGGCTACAGGATGGAGTACGTTTTCATGCAAAGGGAAGTATTTAGGCCACCACTGGGACCCTGCCAAGCAACCAGGACCCCAGAACATCTGCAGCTTCTCTGCCTCTGGATCTCTTAGCCTTTCTGTGTCTGTCTATGGCAGAATTGCTCAATCTGATGCTTGGATTTGTTAAGAAGTAACATAAACTAAGTTAATTTTTAAGTAATTAATAATGAATATTGGTTGGAAAAAACCACCCCAATTAAATAAAAGCCCCAGCTGCTAATAACTAAAACTACCTATGGTATAATATGTTACTAATTGAAACGTGATAGAAAAATAAAATCTTTTGACAAAAATGTAAATCTCTCAAGTTTCACCCAGGAAATGCTGACTGTTGAAACAGCCACAGCTGAAAATTGAAAGCGCAATCGCCCTGACTGTGAGCGCCCATGAGCAGGAGAGTGGTCAAGCCCTAGGTTCTCCTTGTTCCCTCTGCTAAGTCCAAATTAATTAGTCTTGGTTCCCCAAGATTTGTGTCCTTGTGGAAAGTGAGGCAGGAATGCCTAAGAGAGGCATTGGTGGAGTTTTGAGGCCAGGGAATGGGCAGGGCAGTGCAGGGGTGAGAGCCTGGGCTTGCGGGGCAGGCAGGGAGGCCTGTGGCTAGGGGCAGGGGCAGGCTGGGACAAGGGCAAAAGCCTGAGCAAGGAGGATGCGTGGGGGATGGGCAGCGTGGGCCTGGGGAGAGAACCTGGGTGCAGAGGGGCACTGGGGAAGAGGGGAGGTGGGGGGATCGGTGGGGGGTTAGGGGCAAGAGCCTGTCACAGGAGTTTGGGAAGTGGGATGGAGATAGGGAGGGGCGAAAGCCTGAGCCAGAGGGGAGGAGAGGCAGGGGTCGGCAGGTTGGGGCGGGAGGCCGGTGAGTGCAGTTTGCTGGGAGCCTGATGGGAGTCAGAGGCGCTGGTGGAGGAAGGGAGCGGTGACCCCTGAGGTATCCAGGGAACTGCACCTGGCAGAGCAGGGTATCTTGAGAAAGGACCTTCCAGGCAGGGGACACACAGGCAGTTGTACACAGGATGATTTTAACATTAACCACCATTGAACAAACAAGGTAAGTTTTTAGGAAAATATGATTCTCCCAAGTTTTGTCCCTAAAGAGGCTATTAGCTTCGAACCTCTGCACCAATTTGTGAGGTGTAACAGGGCATTTTTCTTCTTCTTCCTTTATGTATTTCTGGGTCGTTAATGCACTTAAATATCTGTTCATGTGAGTTTTCTGACTAGAAAACAGGTTCTTAAAGAATTTAATACAAGGAGAATTTAATACAAGGAGAACAAGGCTCTGTGAAGAGCCTGTTTATGATTTTTTTCTCCTTAAAGAAAAATACGGCAATATGGACTTTTCTTCTAGATTTAAAGGTGTTCCTACACATTACGTATCTATGTCGATTCTGTCGGTTGTACATGTTAAAATATTGTTTCCCTGTTTATAACTACTTCACTTAAGGTGTCCTTTGATGATAAAAAGCTTGCAATTGTAAGACTGTCAAATTTCAGTCCCTTTTTTATAATAGTATGTTTGGTTCTTGTTTAAACTTTGATGTCTACAAATTTCTCAACTGTATTTTCTGCTAAGATCTTTTGTTTCCTTTTAGACATTTAAAATATTAATCTGACATGTATTTTTGTGTAGAGAAGTGATTTGAGATCAGGATGCAATTATTCCTTCGTTTATTTGGATAACCATTTTTCAGCCTCCTTTCTCTCCGTTGATGGCCTGGTTTGCTCACTGTCTCCCACACCGAAGTTCCTATGTACACAGATCTCCTTCTGAGTTTTTTAAGTCTTTTCTTTTTGCTAATATATTTTGGGGCAAATTCCACACTGCCTCAGTTATTATGGGATTAATACTGATTAGAACAGGATTCCTCTGACTCTTCTTTTGAAATATCCTGGTTATTCTTGGAAATTTATTTTTTCACCAAAATTCCAGGATCAGTTTGTCAAGTTTATAAAAACAATCCAGTTAGGACTTGGATTGGAGTCATAGTATCTATAGACTGATTTTTAAACAAGTGATAGTGTCAAGAGTTGTTGCATTGCTATGATCACCATATATATCTCTAGTTACTTAGGCAATCTTTAATCTTCCACACTTCTTGTTAAAATTATTATTAGGTTCTGTATTCTTATTTTTACCACTTTAAATGGCATTAACATTTTTTTCTTGACATGGATTTATTATTTGATTTGGTGAGTATCCCAGTTTGAAATTATATTAATTGATAAATCGAGGAATTTCTTACAAATATGACAAGGAGTCACAACATTCTATATATGTTGAATTTCCATTGATACAAGAATTTGCTTTTACTTCAAATTCCAACATTTACAGGCGATGCTAAATATGAAGATTTTTTCTGTTTGCTTGTTTGTTTTTTAATTACTTTTTAAATTTTACTTTGAGTTCCAGGATACATGTGCAGAATGTGCAGGTGTGTTACATAGGTATACATGTTCTATGGTGGTTTGCTGCACCTCTCAGCCCATCATCTAGGTTTTAAGCCTTGTATACATAGGTATTTGTCCTAATGCTCTCCCTCCTCTTGCCTGTACCCCCGATAGGCCTGGGTGTGTGATGTTCTCCTCCCTGTTTCCTTGTGTTCTTATTGTTCAGCTCCCACTTATGAGGCAGAACATGTGGTATCTGGTTTTCTGTTCCTATGTTAGTTTGCTGAAGATGATGGCTTACAGCTTCATCCAAGTCCTTGCAAAGGACGTGATCTCATTCTTATGGCTGCATAGTATTCCATGGTGTATATGTACCACATTTTCTTTATTCAGTCTATCATTGATGGGCATTGGGGCTGGTTCCATGTCTTTGCTATTGTAAATAGTGGTGCAATAAACATATGTGTGCATGTGTCTTTATAGTAGGATGATTTATATTCCTTTTGGTATATACCCAGTGTTGGGATTGCTCGTTCAAATGGTATTTCTGGTTCTAGATCCTTGAGGAATCACCATACTGTCTTCCACAATGGTTGATTTAATTTACATTCCCATCAACAGTGTAAAAGAGTTCCTATTTCTCCACAGCCTCACCAGCATCTATTGTTTCTTGACTTTTTAATAATCACTATTCTGAATTGCGTGAGATGGTATCTCATTGTGGTTTTGATTTGTGTTTCTCTAATGAACAGTGATGATGAACGTTTTTTCATATGTTTGCTTGTAGCATAAATGTCTTCTTCTGAGAATTGTCTGTTCATATCCTTTGCCCACTTTTTCATGGGTTTGTTTGTTATTTTTTATTATAAATTTGTTTAAGTTCCTTGTAGATTCTGGATATTAGACCTTTGCCAGATGGGTAGATTGCAAAATTTTTCTGCCATGCCGTAGGTTGCCTGTTCACTCTAATGCTAATTTCTTTTGCTATGCAGAAGCTCTTTAGCTTAATTAGATCCAATTTGTCAACTTTGATTTTTGCTTCAATTGCTTTTAGTGTTTTCTTCATAAAGTCTTTGCTCATGCCTGTGTCCTGAATGGTATTGCCTAGATTTTCTTCCAGAATTTTTATGGTTTTGGGTTTTACATTTAAGTCTTTAATCCATCCTGAGTTAATTTTGGTATAAGGTGCAAGGAAGGGCTCCAGTTTCAGTTTTCTGCATATGGCTAGGCAGTTTTCCAGTACCATTTATTAAATAAGGAATCCTTTCTCCATTGCTTGTTTTTGTCAGGTTTGTCAAAGATCAGATGTTTTTAGATGTGTGGTATTTCTGAGGTCTTTGTTCTGTTCCATTGGACTATATGTCTGTTTTGGTAACAGTACCATGCTGTTTTTGTTACTGTAGCCTTGTAGTATAGTTTGAAGTTAGATAGTGTCATACCTTCAGCTTTGTTCTTTTTGCTTAGGATTGTCTTGTCTATATGGGTTCTTTTTGGTTCCACATGAAATTTAAAGTAGTTTTTTCTAATTCTATGAAAAACGTCAATGGTAGTTTGATGAGAATAGCATTGAAGCTATAAATTAGTTTGAGCAGTATGGCCATTTTCCTGATACTGATTTTTTCCTATCTATGAAGATGGAATGTTTTTCCATTTGTTTATGTCCTCTCTTATTTCCTTGAGCAGTGGTTTGTAGTTCCCCTTGAAGAGGTCCTTCACATCCCTTGTAAGCCGTATTCCTAGGTATTTTATTCTCTTTGTGGCAATTGTGAATGGGAATTCATTTATAATTTGGCTCTCTGCTTATCTATTGTTAGAATATATGAATGCTTGTAATTTTTGCACATTGATTTTTTGTATCCTGGACTTTGCTGAAGTTACTTATCAGCTTAAGGAATTTTTTGGTTGAGATGATGGAGTTTTCTAAATATAGAATCATGTCATTTGCAAACAGAGACAATTTGACTTCCTCTCTGCCTATTTGAATACCCTTTATTTCTTTCTCTTGCCTGATTGCCTGGCCAAAACTTCCATTACTATGTTGAATAGGAGTGGTAAGAGAGGGCATCCTTGTCTTGTGCTGGTTTTCAAAGGGAATGCTTCCAGTTTTTGACCATTCAGTATGATATTGGCTATAGGTTTGTCATAAATAGCTCTTATTATTTTGAGATATATTCCATCAATACCTAGTTTTTTGAGAGTTTTTAACATGAAGTAATGTTGAATTTTATCAAAGGCCTTTTTTTGCATCTAATTGAGATGATCATGTGGTTTTTGTCATTGGTTCTGTTTATGTGATGTATTACATTTATTGATTTGCATACACTGAACCAGCCTTGCATCCCAGGGATAAAGACGTCTTGATCGTGGTGGATAAGTTTTTTGATGTGCTGCTGGATTTGATTTGCCAGTATTTTATTGAGGATTTTTGCATTGATGTTCATCATGGATATTGGCCTGAACTTTTCTCTTTTTTTTTTTTTTTTTTTTTGTGCGTGTGTGTCTCTGCCAGGTTTTGGTATCAGGATGATGCTGGCCTCCTAAAATGTGTTAGGAAGGAGTCTCTCCTTTTGAATTGTTTGGAATAGTTTAAGAAGGAATGGTACCAGCTCCTTTTTGTATCTCTGGTAGAGTTAGGCTGTGAATCTGTCTGGTCCTGGCCTTTTTTTTTTTGGTTGGTAGGGTATTCGTCACTGCCTCAATTTTAGAACTTGTTCTTGTCTATTTAGGGATTTGACATCTTCCTGGTTTCATCTTGGGAGGGTGTAAGTGTCCAGGAATTTATCCATTTCTTCTAGGTTTTCTAGTTCATTTGCATAGGGGTGTTTATAATATTCTCTGATGTTAGTTTGTATTTTTGTGGGGTCAGTATTCTCTGATGATAGTTTTGTATTTTTGTGGGGTCAGTGGTGATGTCCCCCTTTTTTGTGTGTGTTCTATTAAATGGCATTTAAGTTACATTTTTTATTATTTTTTGGTAGTTGGTAGACATTTGAAATTTAAATACAAAATAATAAAATAAAAGGATAAATGAATGTTTTCCATCATTTCAAACTCATTTATATGATCTTTTGATTTGTCTGTGTAAAGGATTACATCATTTGGAAATAAGGACTGGTTAATTTCCTCTTTCCTAATACTTTTCACATAATTATTATTAATTATAATATTACTAAAATCAATTAATATATTGATTAATTATTTTGCTATTGAGAAAATCTATGCCAAGCAGAAGTAAGAATAATGGGAAGACTGATAACTTTCCCTCATTTGGCAAGACAAAAATATATGACAAAAAAATCTGATAAAAGGTACCTACCTGTAACAATAAAATGTCCTTCTACTCCTAGTTTACTAAAGTTTATAATCATGAAAGTATGTTGGAGAGTATTTTAGGGTTTCCTCAATCTATTGAGATGGTTGTATGATTTTTAATCTATTAATATGGTGAAATATGTGCTTTACACTCAAGTGGTGTAAAACCAGATTTATCTCATTTTGTTGTCTTTTTATAAGGTGTGATTCAGTTTGTGAATATTTTATTTAATGTTCTTGAATCTGTATTAATGAGCAGGCAGTATGATAACTTTCATCTTTCCAACTGCTGATGTTTGGATTTGGTATCAAGGTCATGCTAGTCTTAAAAAGTGAGCTGAGAGGGACTCCCCCCATCCATTTGTTGGATCATTGATAAAAGATTGAGATGATTTGTACCTGAAAAGCTTGGTAGGACTTACAGCCAAAATTATTTCACTCTATTTTTTTCTTCAGAAGATTTATAACTTGCTTCAATTTTGTTATGCTTTATTTCTTCTAGTGTCAGTTTTAATGTTATATTTTTCTGATTTTTTTCTGATTTTTGAAATGTTTTTAAAATTATTGATATCTACTTGTTGATAGCTTTGTCATATTATCTATTGAATTCAGCTTATTTATGTTCTCTTTATATTTAAAATATTAGTTGTTTTAGTTTTCTTTTTTTTTCTTGATAAATCTTGCTATTAAATGAAACCTAAACCAGGCTCCGTGGCTCATGCCTGTGATCCCAATAATTTGGGATTCAATTGAATTATTATGTTCAGCAAACATGAAGTCTGAAATAAAATCCAAAACATGTTTTGGATTTTATTGCTATTTGCTTTATAAAGTAGTGCCTGATCAAATTTCTAACATTCCTTGTGTGCTTGCAAATAATGTACATTCTCTAAATATTGAATATAAGCTCAATTGAGTTGTTTTATTTTCAATATTTTTGCTTATTTTTTTGTCTGTTTTACATATTAAAATTAAGAGAAGCATTTTGAAGTTAATAATATACTGATGATTTTTCAAATCTCAAGCAAATCCTCAGGGATTACTTGAGGCTATGAATTTGAGACCAGCCTGGGCAACATAATGAGACCCCCAGGTCTACAAAAAGTGAAAAAAAAAATTAGCTGGGCATGATAGTGTGGGCCTGTCATCCTAGCTACTTGGAAAGCTGAGGTGGGAGGATCCTTTGTGCCCAAGAGTTCAAGATTGCAGTAAGCCATGATCTTGCCACTGCACTCCAGCCTGGGCGACATCATGAGACCCTGTGTCAAAAAAATAAAAATAAAAATAAATTTTCCATTGTTTGTTTATTTAATGGTCTAGCACATCTCTAAATGTTGATATGTAGTGTACTTACTATATAATTCTAGGAATTTTGTTTCTATTATAGTTTATTATTTAAACCATAAGTTGTTAGTTTTTTTAAATTTCAAAATATGCAGGGTTTCTAAGTTTAAGTATTTTATTTTAGCTTCAATTTAGTTATTATGTTCAACAAACATGAAGTCTGAAATGCACATGCTGTGGATTTTATTGCTGTTTGTTTTATAAGACAGTGCCTGATCAAATTTCTAATATTCCTTGTGTGCTTGCAAATAGTGTACATTCTCTAAATATTGAATGTAAGCTCAATTTAGTTGTTTTATTTTCAATATTCTTGCTTATTTTTTGTCTGCTTTACATATTCATAATTAAGAGAAGCATTTTGAAGTTAATAATATACGGATGATTTTTCAAATCTCCCTGGAATTCTATCAGTATTTGCCTTCCACATTTTGAGACCATTACATTAGGTGTAGACGTATTTAAAATTATTATATCATCTTGATATGAACATCTTATCACTGTGTGGTGACTCTCTTGATGCCTAATAATTTTTGTTACTTTAAGTCCATTTTTCTCCATGAGCTTTCTTTTGGATAGAATTTTCCTGAAATATATTTTTACATTCTTTGTGTAGAAAATCTCTAATCCAGAAAGTCACATCTTTCTCAGGCACTTCTGAGGATGGAATTTCAATAAAGAGAACTAGCTACAATTATGGTAGAAGGCATAGAGTAGCAAAAGGAGAAAAGCGCGTTAATTCCCCTGTTAAAACTGCATGAGATTATTTCAGTCATGAAGCTGGAGAGAAAATGCACATGGAGTTTTTTAGAGCCCACAGTGGCTGTGCACTGGCACCATTGCTGTGGGAACCCAGTGGGCAGGAACCAGGTACCTGCACTCCCTGGCTGCCCCTCCACTGCTGAGGGCCATTGCTTGTGTGATTTCCTTTTTGTATAGTTTTATGGCATTTCTATGAGTTCCATGAAGTTATATTTTGTATTTACATTTTTAAACTTTATAAAAGTGTATGATGCTATATATAATCTCCTGGGCTTATTTTTACATTTAATTGGATATAGCTGAGCTTTATTTATATTGTATATAGCATGCCTCTCTAGTTTGTTTATATTTTTTTATGTAAACATACCAGAGTCGATTTCTGCACTCTCCTGTTGATAAGCATTTTGATTGGTTTTATAATTTCTGTAAATAGTACTGCTATGAAACTTCTTGTGTGAAAGTTTTGCTTAAAGATACACAAAGAGTGAAACTGTGTATAAGAAGGTATATGAATATTTAACTCTATAAGTTAATGAGGGACTGTTTTTCAAAACGGGTTCATGCACCTACGTGGCCATCAATGCAGAAGAGATTCTGGGGAACCATACCCTATCTAGACTGTCTAATAATTTAGCTTGGAATAAGGTTAAAATAATACTTCATTGTATGTATGATTTTTTTTGTCTTGATCATTAATAATGTTGAACATTTACTGGTATATATTGAACATACAGAAGATTTGAGAAGCACAGATAACTAATTGACCTAAAAGATGTGTTATGCCTCCAAATTGAAGAATTTATATTCCTTTCAAGAATATAAGAATAATTTTAAAAATTGACAATGTGCCAGTCCATTAAATAGGTTCTTGGCCAGGCATGGTGGTTCTCGTCTGTAATCTTAGCACTTTGGGAGGTCAAGGCAGGAGGATCACATGAAGCCAGGAGTACTCAAGAGGCTGAGATGGGAGGATCACTTGAGCCCAGGGATTCAAGTCTGCAGGGATTCAATGAGCTATAATCATGCCACAACACCACTTCAGGATGAATGACAGAGTGAGACTCTGTATCCAAAATAAAATTTAAAAACAAAAAAGATATTCTCAATGCATTTTTAAAGAATTGTTATCACTTAGAGTATGTGTTCTAATTACAATAAAATGAGGTTAGATGTCAGTGACAGAAAGATAACCAAAAACTTTATGTATTTGTAAAACACACTTGTATCTTAAAAAATAGGGGTAAAAAAAATCATGTAGGATATCAGAAAATATTAGTGCACAGAAAGTATAATAGAGAGGAAATGTTTATCTTTAAATATTATATTAGGAAAAAGCCTGAAAAATAAGTGAGCAAAGAATCAAGCACAAAAAAAGATACTAAAGAGGGGAATAACATTTCCACTGAGAGCCAGAGAGCTCATAGATGAACTACATTGAAGCTAATTTAAAAAGATAAACACATTTAAAACATGTACTTGCAATCATCATTAAGATGATCAAAACTTTACTTAGCTGTCCAAAGAAACAAAAGCAATCCTCATGATGATGATAATAATCTCTAGAGCTTTAAATTGTCTCTAGAATATTCAGACAAATATTAAGTCTAAAATGCTGAAGTTTACAGACAGACAAGAGCAGATAAAAAAGAAAATAAACTAGAAAATAGAAAGACAGCCAAAAGAGATGCAAATTTCAGAGTTATTATACGTAAAACTTAAAACAAATGTGCTATGGTCAAGGAATTAAGTAACAACCTGGAGAATTGAAAACTACAAATAATTACTTTGGCTATTCTAGAAATGAAAAATAAAATATCAAAAATTAAAGGCTCAAGGAGTGGATTTAACAGCATTTTAGAAATAGCTAAGCAGATAATTAAATGGAAGATAAGTCAGAAGGAAAGATACACATTAAAGCATGGTAGATCTCAAAAGGTGTAATCCAAAGAAAAGCACAAATGAAATATAGGTTAAGGTATGAACTACCACACAGCAACTGAGGACGAGAAAGAAGAAAGAACATAGTGTAAAAACCCTATTTGAAAAATACTGACCAAGAATATTCTAAGACAATTAAAGGCATTAAGTATAGATTTGAGAATTACAAAGGATACAAATAAGGATTAAACATAAATAAAACCACCACTAGGCACATCATAGTAACACTACCAAAACATTATAAATAACCGAAAATGTTAAAATAAGACCAAAGTGGGAAAACATGTTACCTACAGAGGAGCAACAGTAAGACTGACAAAGGTTTCTCAACAAAGACTAAAGAAGCCAGAAGACAATGAAATGGTATTTTTGAGGATAAAGAAAAAAACTGTCTGCCTAGAATGTTTAAATCATCATTCATAACCTTTAAAAACGAAGATAAAATAAAGATGTTTTCAGAAAATGAAACTAAAGAGAAGTAGTTACCAGCAGACTTGTACTTAAAAATATATACTAAAGAGAGTTATTCAGAAAGAAGTGAAATGATTCTAGATGAAGATATAGAAATGCAGGAGAAAAAGAACAATAAAGGAATGGTAATATTTATAAATTAATGTTGAATATATAAATTAATGTCATATAGAAATTAAACTATATTTTAACAATATAATATGCAACAGTAATACTAGAGACCAGGAAGGTAAATACAGTTAAAGGGCTTTAAGATTCTTGCTCTACAATTTTCTGGTAAATGGTATAAAAGTACTAAGTTATTTTAGACTCTCATGATTTATATTTACTCTCTAGAAAAAAATACATTAAAGCCATTTTAAAAATACAGAACTGACAAGCTGATGAAGGGGGAAAGTGAAATAATAAAATGATGCTTGCTTAACCTGTAAGAAGAAAGAAAGAAAGAGAGAGAGAAATAGAATAGAGGGAGTAGAAAACAAGTATTAGAACAACAAGCTTTACTATACACAGTTCAGGAGTTAAGTGTAAATTGACTAAAAACTGCAATTTAAGACCAAAATTGTCAGAATAGGATAACATAATATCCAATGGCACACTGCTCAAAAACATTTAAAGCATAATGAAACAAAAAATTGGAAAAGAAATAAAGATATATAAAAACACTAATCAAAAGAGAGCTGGTGTATCAGATAACGCAGACTTTAAGGCAAGAAGCACTACTGCAGATAATATACTTAAAGATGATTTGAAAACATTTAAACAAGTAGAAATATGTAAAAATTTGAGACATTTATGCATCTAGTAGCATAGCCTCAAAATATATAAAACAAAAGTTAACCGAACTAAAAGAAGCAATAGACCAATCAAGCAATATAGTAGGAGATTTTAACATACACTTGACTTGAACAACATGGGTTTGAACTGCACAGATTTACTTACGTGCAATTTTTATTTCACTCAATATGTTGGAACATTCTTTGGAGATTTGTGAAAACTTGAAAAAATTCACAGATGAACCATATAGCCTACAACTATAAAAAATTAAGAAAAATTTAAGTATGTCATAATAAAATATATGTAGATATTAGTCTATTTTGCCATTTATTATTATGAAATATATACAAATCTAATATAAAGTTTAAAAATTACCAAAATCTGGCCGGACGCAGTGGCTTACGCCTGTAATTCCAGCACTTTGGGAGGCTGAGGTGGGCCAATCACGAGGTCACGAGATCGAGACCATCCTGGCCAACATGGTGAAACCCTGTCTCTACTAAAAATACAAAAGTGTGTGGTGTGGTGGCGCGTGCCTGTAGTCCCAGCTGAAATCTGCACACATACAAACACAGATTGTACATAGCACCATTTACAGTCAAGGAAATGTAAATAAATGTAAAGATGCAGTCAGTATTAAATCATAACTGCAGAAACTAACTGTAGGACATACTGTACTACTGTAAAAATTTTATAGACACCTTCTGCTGCTATTACACTGAACAGTGTTGCAAGTAGCTTCAAGTGCCCTGTGACACTAAATCACTTCCACACGAGCAATTTGTCTTTACAGAAAATCAGGTATCACAGTAAAAAAATGATTTATTGCAGTTCTTGTGTACTTTTCATTGTGTTTAGTGCAATGTCATAAACCTTGAATAACACTACGAGACCTATGCAAAGTGTCACTGGTGATAGTGGAAGTGCTCCCAGAAAGCAGGGAAAAGTCATGACGTCACAAGAAAAAGTTGAATTGCTTGATGTGTACCATAGGTTGAAGTCTGCAGGTGCGGTTACCCACCATTTCAAGATAAATGAATAAAGCATAAGGATCACTATAAAAACAACAAAAAAGGAAGTTTATGCAGCCATCACTGCAGCTATATAAGCAAATGCACAAATCTTGCACTTTTTTTGTGAAATATCTTTTCATCCTGTATTGAAAATGCAACTTTTTAAAAATTTTTTTGAGACAGGGTCTCACTATGTCACCCCAAGTTGGAGTGCAGTGGTATGATCTCGGCTCATTGAAATCTCTGCTACCCAGATTCAAGTGATTCTCCTGCCTCAGCCTCCTGAGTAGCTAGGATTACAGGCACCTGCCACCACACCTAGCTATTTTTTGTATTTTTAGTAGAGATGGGGTTTCACCATCTTGGTCAGGCTGGTCTTGAACTTCTGACCTTGTGATCCGCCAGCCTCGGCCTCCCAAAGTGCTGGGATTACAGGTGTGAACCACTGCGCCCGACAAAATGCAACTTTAATGTGAGTGCAGGATTGCTGTAAGAAAGCCATACCTGTAGACTCTCATATGATTTAAGAAAAAGTGAAGACATTATATGACAAAGCAAAAGGCAGGTGAACAATCTGATTCTAGAGAATTTAATGCTGGTAAAAGGAGGGTTTAATAATTACAGAAAAAGAAAAGTTTGGCTTAAAAAGTGTCAGGATAGAAAAAGAAGCAGCTTTTGCTGACCAACAGGAAACAGACAGGTTCCAAGACATCATTAAGAAAATCACCGAGGAGAAAGAATATCTGCCTGAATAGAATTTTCATGCAGATGAAAGTGCTCTATTCTTAGAAAAAATGCCACCAAAACAAAACAAACAACAAACAAACAACAAAAAAAACAACAACAAAAACACATTTATCAGTGAGGAAGAGAAGCAAGCACCAGGATTTGAGGCAGGAAGGGATGGGCTAATTCTACTGTTTTGTTTAAATGCAGTCAGGCCTATGGTCAGGCTTGCCCTTATATTTAAAATTGCTAACCCTTGATCCTTGAATGGAAAGGAAACACCAGCTGCCAGTCTTTAGATTGTATAACAAGAAGGCCTGGGCAATGAGAACCCGTTTTCTGAATTGATTACATTGATGCTTTGTCCCTGAAGTCAGGAAGTACTTGGCCAGTAAGGGACTCCTCTTAAAGTTCTTTTGATGTTGAACAATGCCCTGACCATCTAGAACCTCATGAGTCCAACTCTGAAGGCGTCAGAATGGACTACTTGTCCCCAAACCTAATGTCTTTAATTCAGCCTCTAGATCAGGGAGTCAAAAAGATCTCTAAGTCTCATTACCCATAGTTCTCTATGGAAAGGATGTTCAAAGCTATGGAAGAGAACCTAGAGAGAGAGAATGTCAAGAAAGTGTGGAAAGATGACACCATTGAAGATGTTATTGTTGTTATAGAAAAAGCTGTGAAAGCCATCAAGCCTGAAACAATAAATTCCTGTGGAGAAAACTGTGTCCAGATGTTGCACATGACTTCACAGGACTTACAACAGAGCCAATCAAGGAAATCATGAAAGAGATTGTGGATATGGCAAAAAGGGTGGGGGAGGCAAAAGATTTCAAGATTTCTTGGAGAAAGTCAGCAGCTAACAGACACCACACCAGAGGAATTAACAGAAGATGACTTGATGCCAGATGATGAAGAAGATGGCAAAAAAGAAGGAGTGCTAGGAAATAAACTGATCGTAGGCAATCTGGCAGGAGTATTCCAATGAATCAAGACTGCGTTTGACTTCTTTTATGACACGGACCTTTCTACGGTACAGGAAGTGAAACTCGATCAAACCGCGGAAGAAGGATTGGTGCCGTACAAAAACATTTTTTAAAAATGAAAAAGCAAAAAAGACAGAAATTATGATGTATTTTCATAAAGTGACACGGAGTTTCCCAGCCTCTCCTGCCTCATCTCCTTGCCTTTTTCCCTCTCCCACCCCTGAGACACCAAGATGAAGCCTTCCTGTCTTCCTCCTCCTCAGCCAACTCAACTGTAAAGATGAGGAAATGAAGACCTTTATGAGGATCCTCTTTCACTTTATGAATAGTGAATATATTTTCTCTTCCTATGATTTTCTTAATAACATTTTTTTCTCTAGCTTGCTTTCTTGTAAGACTACAGTATGTAATACAAATAACATAAAAATATGTGTTAATCAACTGTTTATACTATCAGTAAGACTTCCAGTCATCAGTAGGTTATTAGTAGTTAAACTTTGGAAAGAGTTAGAAGTAATAGGTGGATTTTTGACTACGTGGGAGTTGGCTATATGTCTTTGAGAAACTTGCAGAAAAAAAAACTCAGTTAAAAATAAATAATGCATAAACAAATGATTATCAAACATGACTTGAATAAGGTATGCAGAACACTACACCCAGCACATACAGAATGCAAATTATTTTCAAGGGTATGTGGTACTTTCTAAAACACTGATTATATGCTGAGTTATAAGGCAAGATTTTACAAATTTCAATGTTGGAATTATATGGAACAGAGTGGGATCAAGCAACATAACAACAAAAAGAAAATCCTTAAAAGTTTGAAATTTAAGCAGTACATTTTTAGGTAATTCACATGTCAAGAAAGAATAATGAGAGAAATTAGCAAATGTTAAATCTAATAATAAATGAACACTATTATAAAACATTGTGTCAAATTAAAGCAATATAAAAGCATTTATTTAAAAGATAATGTTAAAAGCCAAACATTAACAATCTAAGAAAAAATATTATGAAGTTAGAAAAAAACTCCAAAATAAACCTAATTAAAATAAAAGGAAATAAATAAAATAAATGATAGCAGAAATACATTAATTAGAAAAAAATAGAATTAACCAAGCCAAAATTTGGTATTAGAAAAATAAAACTGATAATCACCTGAAAATTATAAATAAGAAAAAGAGATAAGGCACAAATTTCTAATATCGAGTGAAAAATTGGATATCATTAGTTCATAAGCCATTAAAAATAAGAGACTATTGTAAAAATGTTTTTCCAATAAATTTGAAAATTTAGATAAAATAGACAAGTTACTAAAGAAACACAATAAAGCAAGTCAACAAATTAACAAGAAGAAATAGGAAATATGAATGATCAAACATTTGTAAAGACCTTGAACCTACAGGAAAACTCTAGACTCAAATGGCTTCAAAACAGAATTTCTCCAAGCATTAAAAGAGAGAAAAACATTTGTCTTATATAAGTACATTCCCACCTGCAATACATGAATGTTCCAGAAGTTGCTCTGTCTTTGACAGAACTTGGTATTGCCAGTCTTTTAAAATTTTAGGTATTCATGTATGTAGAGGTATCTCATTTTATAATTTTTTTTGCATTTCTCTGATATTGAATGATATTGAGCATTACATATGTTTATTTGTCATCTGTATCTCTTCTATACAAATATTTTCCTCATTTTTAACTGCGTTGTTTGTTTTACTGAGTTCTGAGTTGTTTGTATAATCTGGTTACAAGCCCTTTATTGTATGTGTGCTTTGAAAATATTTTCACCTCGTCTGTGGCTTATCTTTTCTGTTCTTGTCTTTTTTTTTTTTTTTTTTTTTGAGATGAGGTCTCACTCAGTCACCCAGGCTGGAGTGCAGTGGTGTGACCTCTGGTCACTGCAGCCTCCACCTCCCAGACTCAAGTGATTCTCCAGCATCAGCCTCTCAAGTAGCTGGGACTACAGGTACACACCACCAAGTTCTGGCTAATTTTTGTGTTTTTTGGTAAAGATGGCATTTTGCCATGTTGGCCAGGCTGGTCTTGAACTCATGAGCTAAAATCTGCCCACTTTGGCCTCCCAAAGTTCTGGGATATCAAGTATGACCCACCTCCCCACCCTTTTCATTTTCTTAATACTATTTTTGTTTGTTTGTTTTTGTTTTTGTTTTCTGAGACAGAGTTCTGCTGTTATTGCCCAGGCTGGAGTGCAATGGCGCAATCTTGGCTCACTGCAACCTCCGCCTCCCAGGTTCAAGTGATTCTTCTGCCTTAGCCTCCCTAGTGGCTGGGATTAGAGGTATGCACCACCATGCCTGGCTAATTTTGTATTTTTAGTAGAAATGGGGTTTCACCGTGTTGGTCAGACTGGTCTCGAACTCCTGACCTCAGGCGATCTGCCTGCCTCAGCCTCCCAAAGTGCTGGGATTACAGGCGTGAGCCACTGCGCCCAGCCAGTACTATTTTTTAAAGAGCCAAGTTGTCTCAGTCTATCCAATTTTAAGTCTTACTGTAAGATGCAGTAATCTAGACAAGGTGAAATTAGATGAATGAATAGATCAATGTAATAGAATAGTCAATTGATTTTCAACAAAAAATTTAAGGTAATTAATTGAGACAGATAGTATTGTCAATACATGGTGCCAGAATAGATGATCAACTTCATGAAACAAAACAAAGCAAAACATAAATCTTAATTCTTGCCTTGCACCATCCTACAGAAATAAACTTTGAATGAATTATAGACCCAAAACCTAAAACTGTAAAATTCTAGAATAAAATTTAGGAGAAAAATCTTTGTGATCTTGGGTTAGGCAAAAATTTCTTAGAACACAAAAGTGTAACACGAGAAAAACCTAATAAATTAGGCTTCATTAAAGTTAAAAATTTCCCAATGACTTTCAACCTTTGAAACATCATATTTCACAGATGAAATTCTAACATGAAGACATTTAGATCACAAAACTGGGGAATAGTAAAGCAAGTGGGCCAATCTAGGTATTGGCATTCAAATGCAGGCTTTTTCCTCTCCATAAATGCAGAAGTTTATCTAATATGATCTAAGTGGAAACATAAATAACTTGTATTAGTTATACGCCACAACTCTGTCCAAGATAACTGAAAACTGGATTTGTGTTTATAAATATAGGATCCTTATATCTTGTTCATACATACAGGATGCATATATCTATATAGCCAGATATATGTGCAACTATTTAATCTCATGGGCATTTGGCATGACCAGTACAAAAGCACTTTGTAAAGGACTTTTCCCAACTAATCTCAAAATTGATTTGATAAGAAACAGCAATTACCAACTAATCTGTGACTTCCAAAGAGTATAAAACCTGACTTTAGCAAGACCTTGATATTGCAGACTTTGCCAGGGGTCTTTGGTGATCACACTGAAAAGAACTCGGCACCCATAATTCACCCACAACTCTCTTATTATCTGCTCTGAGATCATGATATGCAGGATCACCTATGTTACAGGTACCTAATTCCCCGTAAGTTCTCAGCCCTGCTGCATGATGTTTCACATGATTCTGAGAGCAATATTTGATGAAATTCTTCCAACAGAAATCACCATGATGTGAACTGGAAACCATTCCAAAACTCAAAAGGCAGCTTTATATTGAATTGTCCACTGAAAACCGAATTGATGGGGCCTAAAGCCAGCATGGAAGCTCTCAGGGAGTTGAGAGCAAGGGTAGAAATCCATAGTAGAAATCATCCATCTTTGGCAAGAAGATTGGATTTCTTCTATGCATTCTTTCCATTTTTTTTACAAATTAATTTTTTGAAGCAGAACACTCAGTGTACACTTAGAGTCAAATAGTTGATACTTGATGAAAACAAAAAAACCAACTTACCTGTTTCCAGTGCAAATATACATCACACAATATCCCTTCCTACTATTCCAGGCCAAAACTCCTGTTCAAGTTCTACGATTAAAAACATATCATGTACAGTCTACCAAAAATAATTTTCTTAATTTAGTTTTCAGACAATGATAACATCAATTACAACGGTTATATTAATTCATAATTTTATTTGGTGTCTCTTCTATTGCAAAAATTAAACCAAATCCACAAGACAAGAGCATTTGTTTAGAGGAGAGGAGCAGGGTCACCTGCAGTGGACAGGGTCCCAGAGTCTCATGACGCTGTTAGACAAGGAGAGCTCATTTCCTTCTAAGCAATCACATTGCTGTATCCCACTGACAACCTGCACCTCCTTCCTTCTTGCTCCAAGCCTTTCAGTCTCCGCATAGTACATGGGATGACAAACAGATTCCTGAGTATGGAGTGTGAAGCTATTTCTGAGGTCTGGAAACCACTTAGCTGACAACTTTTTGTCTCACTTTTTCACTGCCATCCTACCTGTAGCTTAAACTTCCACTGCACTAAACTTCCAGAGAATCCTGGTCATGCTTTATTCTTTTGCATCATCAACCTTTTGAATATACTTTTATTCTGAAGGAATCTGCCTTAGGAAATGCCTATTCATCTTTCTAGAGATGAAGATCACTTTCTCTAAAACGATTTCCCAAATTCTCTTCATCATACCCCGATCCAGGACCTAATCAAGTTTCCTTCCTTTGGACAACCCAAATTGTATTTTCTTACTTTTCCTGTGGTACTGCATGACCCTATAATATGTGTTAGGACTATAATCTGTTAATCTGTGCCTTTTCAACTCTTTGGAAACTTGTAAGCAAAGGTGAATGCTTTTTGAAAGAATAGTCAAATCAACCAATCAATTGATCAAGCTTGGCACCAAGGTTTACATGCTTCCTAGTACCCTAAGTAGATTGTGTTTCTTGCAATTTGCATATTTTTTTCTAATTTATACTTTCATGCCTTATAATAAAATGTAGCTACATGTTGAAATAATCTAACTGAGAATAAAAACAGAAATCAGAAATCTTTGTAAAGAAAGAGATAATTTTAATAGCCCAAACTGTTATAGAGCATTCTCTGTCCAGGCACTGTCCTAAGCACTTTGCCTGTAGTATTTCATTAAATTCATATAAGAACCCTATGGTATGGTATGGTGTGGGTACTATTATTACTATCTCAACTTTACAGATGAGGAAACTGAGTCACAGAAATTAAGTATCCTTTTGGGTAGTGGTGAATCAAAATTACATGCACATAATCTTATTCTCAGGTTGTTCCCCTCACCAAGAAGGCTGTCTGCTACTGTCAGAAATATCAGAAACCTTAGGTAATATAGTTCATATGTTTCAGAATTGCATTTAGCTCATTTTTTCTTATTCTCCAAGGAAGAAACTCTAAGCATAACAGAGGGATCAGGGCTGGCTTCATGGGCATACAATGTGGGCAGCTCTCTCGTGCACCAAACTCAAAAATCCTGATGATCTGTTGTTGCCAGCTTGAAATTCTTAATAATTTTTGCATTTTTATTTTACACTGGACCATGAAAATTATGCAAGTGTTCTTGAAAAAGATAAAATATCCAAGGAAGTATTTCTCAAATGTATGGGTATTTAGTTTCGAAATGGTGAGTAATAATGACTAAGCAATTTTTTCCAGAGAGTGAAAAAGCAAGGTCTTTCATGTATAAATCATTCTAGAAGTCAAAAATCATAGCATTAGATGAGATAATCAGGCTAAGTACTTAAGGAATGCAAGCATCCCATGGGGCTACTTTCCTAAAGTGCTTTTCCCAAAAGATGTCTAAATTAATAATCAGCATTTTTTTTCTTCTCTGGCTATGTTGGTGGGAGGGAAGACAAGGGGTCAGATACTCAAGTCAAGGGAAAGCCCCTGAGGCTTGCTGTTGCAAGAAGGAACACTATGAAAGTGCTGGGTCTTGCAGATTAATCAGGAAGTTGTGTGAGGGGGGTTGCTGCGGAGTAGGGATCTGGAAAGTAAAGAGAGAACTAGGGTTGGGTGGATGAGGCTCTCTAAAGGGGTGGTTGGCAACAAAATAGCTGGGGCTTCCTGAAGGTGCTGTACTGAAAATAAGTTACATCTGGTGACTAGCTGAGTATAGAGACAGAAGGAGAGCTGGGTAACTCGGAGAGCTGAGTAACTCAGAGATCTTGGGCCAAACCAACATGGAATTATGATGGCACCTTGGAAAGCAATGGAAGTTATTCTGTTGTAGTCAACGCTGAGCATGTCTTGTCTTATTTGTTTGATTGTAGGTCCCCTAAAGGCAGGTTCTCTTTTGTCTCTGCCGCTCCTTATGCCTGGCACAGTGCACCTAACAGAGTATAACGGAAGCATCCATCATTGTAGTTCACTAGGTGTGGCAATGGCTCTGTTCATCAGCCTGAGATCAGTGACATCCATCAATGAGTTTCAGGAAGCACCATGTGGACAGGATGATGCAGACCCCACAGAAAAATCCAAGCCCACTGTGTTGGTGACTCCTCCCTCTTGTTGAACTCCTATACATTTTGTGGAACAAGGGTCATTTATTATTGACTGTGAAATACAGTCATGCAACTCATAATGACGTATAGCTCAATGATTGACTGCGTATAGGACAATAGTCCTATAAGATTATAATGGAACTGAAAAATTCCTGTTTATCTATTCCTGTACCTCTCCTCTGTTTGGGTATGTTTCGATACACAAATACCATGTGTTACAGTTGCCTGCAGTATTCAGTATGGTCACACATTGTACAAGTTGTAGCCTAGGAGCAATCAGCTATGCCATATAGCTGACATGTGTAGTAAGCTCTATCCTCGAGGATTGTGTACGTGCACTCTGTGATGTGCACACAACAATGAAATCATCTAAGGATACGTTTCTCAGAATGGATTCCTGTTGTTGAGTAGCACATGAGTTGTTGGCTAACAGAGATACTTGCGAAGATAAAATACGAGAAAAAATAAATATTTTCAAAAAAACTATTGAATCACCATGCCATCATTTCCTTCAGTCACTGTTTTAACAAATCCAGATTAGATATTTGGCCCTACAACTATGGATTTATCATGGATTGATGCTATCTGTAGCAATATTTTGGAACTTCAGATGCACATAAATAAGCTAATTACAATTTTTATTTCTTGGCAAGTATGACAATTATTGAGACATCATCTCTTGGCTCTGAACCCACCCTTCCTTTTTTGTTTTTTTCTCACACATCTTATGGTGCTGATAAACCTATCCTTCTGTCTTTGCGAGGCTGGGGCAGGGACTCAGAAACTGCATTGTTTCTGGGCCGATGGTTCCCTGTTGGGCTCTGCTGATAGGTGGAGCTTCAGGAAGACTGTAGAGCTGGAAAACACATGCTTCCTCCTGCCTGCTGCTTCCTTTCTTGCCTGGGTCATCCCAGTCTCATTTCTAGGTAAGCAGTGACAATAAATTCCCAATGAAATGTTTAATGGACATATGGAACACTCTACCCAATGATTATGAAATCAACATTTTTTCTCAAGCATATATGTGTGTATGTGTGTGTGTGTGTGTGTGTGTGTGTGTGTGTGTATTTAAGTTGACCAAGTATCAGGTTTTAAAGCAAGTCTCAGCAAATTCTAGAGTTGGTAACATTCAGAAAAAATTATCTGATGTAGGACAATTAAAAGCAACTTCATACATTTTGTAATAATAATAATATCCCCACTCCCAAACAAACTTCTAACTACTTCATGGATCAAAGAAGACATGGAAGTATTTCAAAGACTCAAAATTAGTAAAAATATCTAAACTTATAAATTAGTAAAAATATCTAAACTTATACAACATATCTAAACTTATACTATTCAGTGAAGCATTAACTCAAAAGAGATAAAAATATTATTGTTTCTATTAAAGTTAAAAAGCTTTACATTATTGAGCTAAGCTTTCAAAAACTTAGTGTCAGATCAATGGAATAAAGCCAAAGATAGCAGAAGAAAATAAATGATAAAAAAGCTAATAGTAATGACAGGAAAAGCAAATATACAATAGGTATCATTAATTAAATAAAAATTGTGTTTTTTTTAACAAACTAATGAAATAAGGAAACCTTCGATGAAACTGATTAATAAGACAAAAATAAGAGAGTAAGAAAACACAAATGAAAAATAAAATGAGACACGTAAGAGATTGAAAATATGATAATATTATGTATAATTTTATTACTTTTTTAAGCTCAGATTGTCATTGATGAAGTTTCCTTATTATTCAATCTACTTTATTTGAGGAATTTGAGAAGTATTTCTTCTTTATCTACTCTTTTTGAACATTTTGTATAAGACTGGAATTGAAAGTAAAACATAGATGTAGTGTTATTTCTGTAGGAAGATTTCCCAATTACCCTATCTACTTTATTCATTTAATATATAGTTTTTGAACACCTCAAGACACTGTTCTATACTTTAGGGATTCCATGGTGAGCAAGTCAGGAAGGTCCCTGTTCTTACGGACTGTATATGTCAATAAAGGGGAGACAGAGAAGTAAGATCCTTTTGGAAGGTGGGAGGCCATGAAGAAAATAGAAAAGAGTGATGTCATTGTGGATGATGGGGGCTACTTCAAACTGAGTAGTCAGAAAACTCTCAGGTGGAGATGTCTGTGCTGGGATATGATGGGTAAAAACGATCCATCTAGGAAAATATCTAGGGAGAACATTATAAGCCAGTGCTGGCCAGTAGAACTTCTGTGACGAAAGAACCTTCTATGTCTGTGCTGCCTGACGTGGTCACTACTACCACATGTGGCTGTCAAACACTTGAAATGTGGCTGGTGTGACTGAGGAACTGAATTGTTAATTTTTATTTAATTTTAATTAATTTAAATTTAAATAGTCATATAAGTATGTTAATAAATATAAACACTTAATTAAAAACACATTTGTAGGGAAACATATTTACTAAATGACTTGTAAAAAAAGATAAAGGTTTAAAGTATATCTTTATTTAAAAATCTTCCTAGAGAAACAAGACCAGGCCCAAGTGTTTTACTTTCAATTCCAATATTGTACAAAATGTTCAAAAAGAGTAGATAAAGAGGAAATACTTCTCAAATTCCTTCAACAACAAAACAAGAACCACATACGAGTTTTTTGTTTTTTTGTTTTTTTCCTGAGACGGAATTGCACTCTGTCTCCAGGCTGGAGTGTAGTGGCACAATCTCAGCTCAATGTAACCACTGCCTCCCGAGTTCAAGAGATTCTCCTGCTTCAGCCTCCCAAGTAGCTGGGACTACAGGTGCATGCCATCACGTCCAGCTAATTTTTGTATTTTTAGTAGGGACGGGGTTTCACCATGTTGGCCAGGATGGTCTCAATCTCTTGACCTAGTGGTCTGCCTGCCTCAGCATCCCGAAGTGCTGGGATTACAGGCGTGAGCCACCATGCCTGACCCATAAGGAGAGATTTTATAGACTGATTCCACTCATGAACATAGAAACAAAATTCTTAAAGTATTAGCAAACCTCATAGAGCAATTATTATAAATGAGATAATGACCAACATGGATTAATCCCTGGAAAGCAAGTTCAATAAATATTTACTGAATGCTGCTGTGAGCTAATATTGTCCTAAGTCCCACGAAATGCTGTAGTGAACAAAATGAATACCCTTGCCTACATGGATCTAAGGCAGACCATGAACCAATAAATATAATCCATAATCCGGCACCACAGGATAAATGCTCTGGAGAATAATGAAGCAGGAGAGGGGGAAAAATTGGCTCTAGATGATCCTGTAAGGGAAGAATTGGCCCCAGATGACCCCACTGAGAGAGCAGCATCTGATCAAACATCTTAAGGGTGTGAGGAAGAGAGCTGTGTGGATAGAAGGAGAAAGAGCCTTCCAGGCAGAGGAGTTGGTGTGTTTGAGCAGTAGCAAGAAGGCAGTCCATTTGGAACTGATTAAGTAGACATGAGATATCCAGGAAAGGATCTGGAAGTGATAAAGGACAGGTCACATAAGACCCTGCAGGCCAATGCAAAGAGTGAGTGTATCAGTCGGGAAGCCACTGGAGAGTTGAAATTTTAAAAAGACAACATGCAACTTGGTTTAAAAAAGATCATCCTGCTGCTGTATTGAGAATAGTCTGGATGGAAGCAGAGAGAAAAATAAGGAGGTGAGTACCATTATTCAAGGGGAAGGAGACAGTGGCTTGTGAGGAAGTATTTAATGGCACAAGAGCTGTGATGAGATCATCCTCCAGATACATTCAGATGACATTGACAGGATTTGCCAATGGAACAGTCCTGGAATCAAGGAAAGACCAGGGAGAGGTCCAAGGCTTATGGCCCTGGGCAACTAAAACGATAGAGTTGACATTTCTGGAGATGCCGAGCCTGTGGAGGAACAAGTGTGGGGAGAAAATCAAGCTCAGTTTTGGACGTGATGGGTTTGAAGTGCTTGTCAGACATCTGGAGAAGGATGTGAAGAAGATGGCTGGACAGAGTAGTCTGGAAGTGGGGGCAGAGGTCTGGTAAATATTTGTGAGAGTTCAGTGTATGGATGGCAATTAAAACTAGAGCATGGGTCTAACACTTATTCCCAAATCTGACCAAGGCTGAACCAACATAGGAAACCACAAACCAGTCTCACTTAGGATGCACATGCAAAAATCCCCAATAAAACAAAATCAAACAGAATCTAATAGCATATTTAAAAAAATCATCACAGCAAAGAATGATGTAGTCTACATATGTGATTGGTTCACTATCGGGAAAACATCTATATATCCCATTGTACTATCAAAGCCAAGAAAAAAAAGTCAGTAAATATCTTCACAGTGCAGAAAGACATTTGACGAAATCTGAAACTCATTTATTACAAAAATTAAATAAATCTTATAATTCGAGTAAAAATTCTAAAAGATACATGTACAAAGGTCTTTGTTGTAGCATCTTGTTTTTAAAAAGACATAAATATCCATCAGCAGTTTGTTGATTGAATAAACTTTATTTCTTTTTTTAAAATTATATTTTAAGTTCTGGGGTACATGTGCAGAATGTGCAGGTTTGTTGCATAGGTATACATGTGCCATGGTGTGTAGGGTCCAGCCCTATAAGGTTCTGTGAGCCCCTCCCAGCTGGTGCGGAGAGAGAAATTGTAGAAATAAAAGACATAAGACACAAAGATCAAGAAAAGAGTTTGGGCCTGGGGGGTCCACTGCAACCCAAATTGCGGAGACCAGCAGTGACCCTGAATGCCTGGCCACTCTTACTTTTATTGAGTTGCAAATCTAGGGGCAGCATAGATAGGGCGTGGTCTTGGTGGTTGGAGACCGGAGGCAGGGTAGATAGGGTGTGGTCTTGGTGGTTGGAGACTGGAGGCAGGGTAGATAGGGTGTGGTCTTGGTGGTCGGAGACTGGAGGCAGGGTAGATAGAGTGTGGTAGGGACAGGGTTAAGTACATCGAGCATCATTCAGGTGGGGCTCAGAATTTCTGGCACCCAAAATGAGGTAAGGAGCATAATGCATCAGCACATTTTCCATACTTACCAAGAAAGAACAAAAACATTAAGATTTATATTACTATTAACGATTATCTTTTCTAAGAAAAAGGGAACCAGATGCAGAAGCAGAACATGAGTCGACATGGATCGTGACCACTGAAGCACATCATCACATAGACAGTTAAGCCCCTGGATGTCCGTGCACCTACCTGACAGCCGTCAGTCCTACCATAAGAGCTTGGAGAGGCGGAGTTTTCTCCTAACTCCTCGGGGAAGGAGACATCTTAGCTGTTTTGGACGTCTTCTTCCCTAGCTGGCTAGACAGTGGGCACTTTCCCAGTGCTGGTGCTGCGGCACAGCCAAGGTGCCCTCCAGCAGCCCTTATTCGGGCGTGACAGAGGGCTTAGAGCATCTTGCCTTAGTGTCATTTATTTCACAATGTCACCCCAGGTTCACACTTCCGACCTGAGAGGCATTAGTAAAAGAATTAAGATCACCTATGAATAACTAAGATTACCTATGAATAGCTAATAACTACTATGACTATATTTCTGGTTACTATCTTCTTCATTATTTATATGGAAATGGGCTGAGGCTTTTGGCTCCTGCCTCCTTATTTATGGAGTCTTTTCCCTACAATGGTGGTTTGCTGCATCCATCACCCCATCATTTACATTAGGTATTTCTCCTAATGCTATCCCTCCCCTATCTCCCCACCCCCCAACAGGCCCTGGTGTGTGATGTTTCCCTCCCTGTGTCCTTGTGTTCTCAGTGTTCAACACCCACTTATGAGTGAGAACATGTGGTGTTTGGTTTTCTGTTCTTGTGTCAGTTTGGTGAGAATGGATATATTTCACACATACCCTGCATTCAGGTGGCACTGACAGGAGTTGAAAAAATACGAGAATATCCCTATGTACTGCTACAGAGCAAATGTCAGGGCATACGTTGACAGAAAAAGAAAATTAAAAAAATTATGTGTGTAGTATGCTACTATTTCTTAAAGAAATAGTAGCATATAAATATATGCATATATTTTCCCATACTAAAATTAGAAGAATTTTGTTTTGTTTTGTTTTCTTTTGAGATGGACTCCTGCTCTGTTGCCCAGGCTGGAGTACAGTGGTGTGATCTTGGCTTACTGCAACCTCCGCCTTCCAGGTTCAATCAATTCTCCTGTCTCAGCCTTTTGAGTAGCTGGGACTACAGGCATGTGCCACCATGCGCCAGCTAATTTTTGTATTTTTAGTAGAAACAGGGTTTCACCATGTTGGCCAGGCTGGTCTCGAACTCCTGATGTCAAGTGATCCACCTGCCTCAGCCTCCCAAAGTGCTGGGATTATAGGCGTGAGCCACTGTACCTGGCCAAGAATTTTTAAAACTCAAAAAAAGCACAACTCACTGTGAGGGAGAGAGGAAGCAAGGTACAGGAGCCAAAGTTAGAATCTACCTGCCTGAAAGTCTGGTTTTCACCGTGGCACATGTATACCTATGTAACAAACCTGCACGTTCTGCACATGTATCCCAGATCTTAAAGTAAAAGAAAAAAAGAGAGAAAATCTCTGGTTTTATAAATTTGCCTTCGACACCATGTAAACATTTTGCATAATTACAAAACAAAATTATATCTGAAAAAAAAACTCTGAAAAGTGAAAGCAAAATAAAACAACTGTGCTTTACTATGTATTGCACTGGTGACCTAACCGTGCATAGAGAAACTATTTCAAAACAGTAAGTTAACTTTAGTGGAATAAACTCTAAGGACAAAAAGATACAAACAAAGATCTTAAACAGGTTTTAGGAAACATATTGTTTATGGTAGTGTTGCCATTGCCTCAAGACTTGCGTCCACTATACACAGTGAGATGAAGCAAATGGATAATTATCGTAGTTCACTGGAATTCAGGATTTCTGTCTTGAGTCCAAGAATATATTCATGTAATATTGATGAATTTTAGTGAAAGTCTATAGCCCTCAATTTGAATTGGTAGAATTTACCAGTTAACCCATCTGGGCCTGGTGCTTTCTGTTGTGGAATATTACTAATTATTGATTTTATTTCTTTAATATATAGGTGAATTCAGATTGTCTATTCCTTCTTGTAGGAATTTTGGCAGATTGTGTCTTTCAAGGAATTGGTCCATTTTATCTAGATTATCACATTTGTGGGCACAGATTTATTCATAGTGTTTCTTGATTGTACTTTTAATGTCTATGGGATCTGAGGTAGTGCCCCTTGTTTTACTTCTGATATTAATAATTTGTGTTCTCTCTCTCTCTCTTTTTTTTCAGTTAACCTGATGAGGGGTTTATCAATTTTATTGATATTTTCAAATAACCAGCTTTTGATTTTGGTGCTTTTCTCTATTGATTTACTGTTTTCAGTTTAATGGATTTCTGCTCTTATTTTTATTATTTCTTTTCTTTTGCTTACTTTCAATTTGATTTGTTCTTGTTTTACTAGTTTCCCAAGGTGGAAGCTTTATTTTAGCTCTTCCTTCTTTTCTTTCTTTTTTTTTCCCATTTATCCTTATTCCTTTATTTAATCCTCCCCATGTATTATATAAGCTTAGGTATGCAACTTCTATTACATAAAGAATTAGTAAAGGCACAATGTTTACTTACTCAATTACATGTAGTTAATAAGCACTTTTGTAACGCAGAGACATGAATGTCAACAATTTTAGAGCAGAGCTCATTTGCATGTTCATAAGGTTTTCACTGCTGTGTGACTATGCATACAAGCATTTCAAAGGAGGCCTCCCAACCAGTGGCATCAGAACCAGTGGCATCAGGGGAAGTATAAACAAGGAAAATTACAGATTATTGTGCCCATGCCCCAGAAATTTTGATTCAAGTTTGAGATAGAGTTTACAAATCTTTACTTTTCCAAAGCTCCCTGGGTGATCTATATGTATAACCAGGCTCTGAACCAATGATGCAGAGCACCACCATTTCTTGATTGGAATGGATGCCTGAGAATAGTAAAACAACAAAGTTAAAATATGTTGACTTTTTTTGGACCCTGAAATTACCGATTTGGTGATAGGTGTTAGTTGACAATGAAAACCATTTATCCAGTGTGATCACGGCTTGAGACAGCCATGCGCTTTCCCCAGGTTATGGATGGTCTTGCTCTCCAGCAGGTTCATCATCTTGTCGCTTGGTTCAGCATTGCTCTAACCACACTCACCACAGGCACAGAATTCTCACTAGCCCGAGAATCTGGTAAGGAGCCAACGAACTTTCCAAGCAAACACTCATTACCTGGGCGAGATTCTTGCCTATCACACAACAGAACTCCAGGCCTAAATACAGAATACCGATCAAATTTTAGTTCTACAGACTTGGCTTCCACTTCTCCCTTAACTTGCAGATATTAAAAAACTGCTTGACTTTTCTGCTCCTTTAGAGGATACCGAGTTGAAATGTTTGCACCCTCCAGCTTTTGGGAGCTCTGCAGACTTCAGCACATAATCTCGGTCAACACAAACAAATCCCTCCGGCCCAGCTTTCGCTCTGGTGGTACCCAGGCAACAGAATCCAGCTTCATGACCTTGAAAGGCAGAAGTGTAGTCATTCAACCTTTCAAAGTTCACCACTCATTGATTGACATTGTTATAAACGTCCTTGTTGAAGGTGAGCTTCCTCCGGCCAATGAGAGTGACTTTGGACGACAAGCCCGCTCCAGGATTTCCTTTAAGAGCACTCTGCCGGTGGTTTCTCCACTGGCGCCCAAAATAAAGACGGATTTATTCTGCATCCTGAAGTCTTCCCGAAGCTTCGACAGTGCCTCTGTTTCCGCCATGCTTCCCTGGTGGGCCCAGGGGTGGGCCCAGGGGTGGGTTGGAGGCGGCACAGCCAGCGCTTACCCGGCTTGGTCTTCCTTTTCCTTCTTTTCTAATATATTCATTGGGTACTATAAATTTCTCTCTCTAGCACTGGTTTTACTACATTCCGTAGCTTTTGATAAGTTTTATCATCGTTTTCATTTACTTCAAAATATTTAAAAATTTCTCTTGACATTTCTTCTTTGATCCATGTGTTACTTAGAACCGTGTTGTTTAATCTGCAATTATTTGAGGGGTATTTTCCAGCTGTCTTTCCTAAATTTTAGTTTAATTCCATTGTGATCTGAGAGTGGACACTGTATAATTTCCATTCTTTTAAATTTGTTAAGATATGTTTTATGGCCCAGAGTATGATCTATTCTTGTGAGTGATGTTCCTTGTGAGCATAAGAAGAATGTGTATTCTGCTGTTGTTGGATGAAGTGGTCTACAGATATCCATTACATCCAGTTGATTAATAGTGTTGTTGAGTTCAACTGTGTCCTCATTGATAATTTGCCTGCTGGATCTGTCCATTTCTGATACAGGGGTGGTGAAGTCTCCAACTGTAATAGTGGATTAATCTGTTTCTTCTTGCAGTTCTATCAGTTTTTTGCTTCACATATTATTTTGATGGTCTATTGTTAGGCACATACACTTTAAGGATTGTTATATCTTCCTGAAGATCTGACCCCTTTATTATCATCTAATGCCCTTAAATAAGGGCACTTTCCTTGCTGTGAAGTCTGCTCTATTTAAAATTAATATAGCAACTCCAGCTTGATTGGTATTACTACAGTAATCTCTTTTCATCCATTTGCTTTTCATCTATATGTGTTCTTATATTTAAAGTGGGTTCCTGTACACAGCATGTAGTTGGGTCTGTTTTTTGATTCACTCTGACAATCTCTATCTTTTCTTTGATGCCTTTAGACCATATTTTGGTTGGGTGTGGTGGCTCATGCCTATAATCCCAGCAGTCTGGGAGGCTGAGGTGGGCAGATCACTTGAGGTCAGGAGTTTGAGACCAGCCTGGCCAACATGGCAAAACCCTGTTTCTACTAAAAATACAAAAATTAGCCAGGTGTGATGGGGTCAGGGGGTTGCCTGTAATCCCAGGAGACTGAGGCAGGAGAATCACTTCAACCCAGGAGGCTAAGTTTCCAGTGAGATGAAATGGCATCACTGCACTCCAGCCTGGGTGACAGAGTGAGACTATGCCTTAAAAAAAAAATGATAAAAAGAATAATGATGTCTGCCATATTTTTCTATTCATTGCCCTTGTTCTTCCTGTTTATTCTTTTACTGTTTTTTTTTTTTTTTTCCTTTTGTGGCTTTAATTGGGCATTTTATATGATTCCATTTTCTTTCCTCTCTTAGCATATCAGTTGTACTATTTTTTTTTTAACTCTTTTTATTGGCTAACCTAGATTTTACAACATATATTTACAACTAAGCAAGATCACTTTCAAACAGCACTATACTGCTTCATGGGTAGTACATGTACCTTATAATAACAAAATAATTCTAATTCCTCCTTCCTGTTCATTGTATTATTTCTGTCATTTATTTTGCTTATATATTATATACATCTATATATTCAAATACCTTTTTGCTATTATCATTTTGAATAAACTGCAATCTGATGGATTGAGAATAAGAAAAATAACATTTTAGTTTTATTTTCACTTATTCTTTCTTTGCTGCTCTTCTTTAAGTATATCTGAGTTTCCAGCCTATATTATTGTCCTTTTTTCTAAGGATCTTCTTTTAACACTTCTTGCAAAGCAAGCCTACTGGCAACACATTTCCTAAATTTGCGTTTCGCTAAGAAAGTGTTTATTTCTCTTCCACTTTTGAAGGATAATTTCACAGGGTACATAATTCTAGGATGGTGGGTTTTTTTTTCTCTCAATATTAAATATTTAAGTCACTATTTTCTTGCTTGCATGGTTTCTGAGGAGAACTAATTAAAGTTTCAAGAGAGCATTGAGTCTATTTCATAGTAAATCCAATGTGAATGAGTCCAACCTAAAGCAGCCATTAGGTTCATGGGAAAAATCTTACTGCCTTTCCTCCACTAGGCACAGATGGGTTGGTCAGCTTTCATTTATGTCTCCTTTACTCCAAAAGTCATGGCGTCTAAGCAGTAGCCTTGTTGATTCAGCAGACATTTGCTGATTTCTTGCTGCATGCCTTTGCTGGGAGAGGCACGGGAAGGCATAGAGTTGAATGAGGCCCAGGTCCATCTGCATATAAACTTAGCAGAGTATGGGGGAAGCGAGGAAGAGCCACAGGGGAAAAAGCAGTGCCAAGTTAAGTAATCACTCACTGATTCATTCACTCATTTAACTAACATTCATTGAGCCATTTTTATGTGTCAATCTCATGCTGGACTCTGGGGACAATATGATAAATATAAGATTGCTCATGCCTTCAAAGATTCACAATTAATTGAGACATACACTTAAGAAGAAAGTTGCAACACGATGTGGTAAATCCAGTGATAAAATTATCCAAAGAATATTATAGAAACAGAATAACATCTAATCTAATGGAGGAAGGGAAAAAGCTGAGAGTAGAGATTTGAGGAAGGCTCTGAGTTGAACATTAGACAATTAATACAAATTAAACAGGTAAAGAAGACAGAAACAGCATTCTAGACAGAGGATAGAAGAGACAATGTGAAAAAGACACTGAGGCAAATGAACAAAAACAGCAAAAACAACCTCATTTGATCAAATGATGGGCATGGGATAGATCAAGGAAGGCCTTAGCTTTCTGGAAGAAAGTTGGGAAGGCAGTGGGGACACCATCCAAAGAGCTGATGCTGAAGAGTGACATAATCTGATTTGAATTTCCCAATTAACATTATGGAAGCCATGTGTAGAATAGTTTGAAAGAGATCAGAATGAAGGCTGAGAAGAATAAGTTAGAGATAAGATGGAGAACTCATTTCTGGATATGTGGCACTTGAGGGGCCTGAGAAACACCACTTGGGAGGTGAGCAAGAAGGCAAGAACTGAGTCATGCCTGAGTATGAGCACATGGAGATTCTAAACTGGATTGCTGCTGGGCAGTGGGAGAGCACTGCAGGGAAAACTCTCACTGAGGTGGGTTATGTTTAGGGCTCATCTAGAACCCAAGACTGGGAGACTAAGAGGGATGAAGAGATGTGGTACCTGGGATGACACATGGTCACCTTGGCCCTGCATGCTTTCCATGTGGTTGGCAAGTCTAGCAGAAGGCAGTTCCAACATGCTACAGTTCAGATTTTCATTTTCTCCCAGAAGAGCTTGGTTAAGCAAGAGCAGCACGTGTCTGAGCTAGATATAAATCAGATGCAAGGTGGTTGACAAGGGATTTTAGTCCAAATAATAGGTCAGACCCTTTCAGGCTCCATAAAAAGAGTCATAAAGATCAGTATCTACAAAAATCTGAATTCCATTTTCCACGAAAGGAAATGTGAGATCCCTTGGGGGCCCTGTCAGCTTCGTTTTATTGGTGGACAGATGGGGAGGGAAGGCGATCATATCTCACTCCTTCAATAGATTATAGAATCCAAGAATCATGGAATTGCATGGCTAAAGGGGATGTTGGAGGTTGATTTACCTGACTTCCCTTCAGAAACTGGAAATAAATCTTCACTAGTAACACTACAAGAAGGAATTCCTTCAGTGTCCCCAGTAGGAGTCAGGGCCAGCTAATGTTCTGGGACCACTTTGGAGACATAGAGGAAATGAAAAGTCCCTCAGAAAGGCAATGAAAAACACTGCGTTTAATGATAGCAATGAGGAAAAAATGATCTTGGCAATAAGGCTGCTCCATTGTAAGCTGGGTTACGTAGAGATTTAGACCAAAAAAACCAAACCAAACCAAACAACAACAACAACAACAGAAACTAAACAACTCTGGATTAAGAAGTACCTAGTCTAAAACAGAAAAACAAGAATTGGAAGATGGTTTTCATGATACTCCATCCTTTCTACCTGTATTTGCAACAGTAAGCAAATACAAATAATGTATCTCATATTAACAAGAACCCACTAAGCACTTGAATGTTTAATCCTCTATAAATCATCATGAAACACAATTTGTGTCTAATAAAGCTAAGACTCAGAAGAGGTAAGTGATATGACCAGCTTCACAGTCCATAGGCAGAAGGTTCTGGAAGCAAAACTCAGTGTTACTTTTGGCATAATTTCTTTCAGAAAATGAGTCCCCTTTTTTTGAAAAATATTTTTTAAAATTATTTTTATTGCGGTAAAATATATGTAACATAAAATTTGACATTTTAGTGTATAATTCAGTGGCATTAATGACATTCACAGTGTCGTCCAACTATTCCCACAACCTATTTTCAAAATTTTTCATCAGCTCAAAACAGAAACTCTGCAATCATTAAGCAATGACTCCCCATCCCCATCCCCTGATAACCTCTAACCTACTTTTTCCACTATGCATTTTCTTATTCATCTAAAGGAACTGTTATTGTTTGCACACTTGACCCTCCAAACTTCATGTTGAAATTTTACCCTCTAGGGTTGGAGCTGGGGCCTAATGGGTGTTTGGGTCATGGCTGCAGATCCCTCAATGGCTTGGTGCTGTCTTTGAGATTATGAGTGGGTTCTTGCTGTAATGGTTCCTGTGAGAGCTGGTTGTTAGAAAGAGCCTGGAACCTCCCCTGACCCTCCATATGATCTCTCTATGCCAGCACCTCTTTCCCTTCCACCATGAATGGAAGCTTTCTGAAGTCCTCACCAATTGCAGATGCTGGTGCCATGTTTCTTGCAGAACTCTGCAGAACTCTGAGCCAAATATATCTCTTCTTTATAAAGTACTCAGCAGTCCCAAGTATTCCTTTATGGCAACACAGATGGACTGACAGGAACCATGCACTGTTTGTTCTTTCATGTCAGGCTTATTTCAGTTAGCATGATGTTTCAAAGTTCATCCATGGTTTAGCATGTATAAGAACTTCATTCAGTTTTTATGGCTAAATAATATTCCACTGAATGTATTTACCACTTTATGCTCATCTGATGGACACTTAAGTTGCTTTCACCTTTTACATATTGTGTATAATGCTGCAATAAACATTGGCATATAAGGATTTGAGTCCCTGTTTTTAATTCTTTTGGCTTATACCTAGCAATGAAATTGCTCGGTCATGAGGACATTGTATGTTTAACTTTTTCAGGAACCTGACAAATGTTTTCCATAGTGGCTGCATGACGTTACAGTCCAGCCAGCAGTGTATGGGGTTCCAGTTTCTCCACATCTACTAGTAATTTTCTGTTTTTTTTTAAATAGTCATATTAGTAGGTGTGATGTAGCATCTCATTATGTTTTTGTTCTGCATTTCCCTAATAACTAATGATATGGAGAACTTTTAAAAATGTGTTTATTGACCATGTGTGCATCATCTTTGGAGAAATACCTATTCAAGTTATTTATCCATTTTTTAATCTGGTCGTTTATTTGTTGTTGACTTATAGGAGTTTTTAAGCTATTCTGTGCATTCACCACTTACCAGATATATGCCTGCAATTATTTTCTCTCATTCTGTAGGATGCCTTTTTACTCTGTTGATAGTATCCTTTGATGCACAAAGGTTTTTAATTTTAAGGAAGCACAATTTAGCTATTTTTTCTTTTATTGACTGGACTTTTGGAGTAATATTCAAGAAATAATTGCCAAATCCAATATCATGAGGCTTCCCCCTTTGTTTTCTTCTTAGAGTATTATAGTTTCAGCTCTTCCATTTGGGTATTTGATCCATTTTGATCATTTGGTGTAAAGTAAGAATTCAACTTTATCTTTTCACATGTATATATTTGGTTTTTCCAGCACCATCATTTGTTGAAAAGAATGCCTTTTCCCCACTACATAGCCTTGGTAACTTTGTTGGAAATAATTTGATCATATATGCAAAGGTGTTTTAGAGGTCTGTCTATTCCATCTGATTGGTCACCATGTTAGCCTTTATACCAGTCAAACACTGTTTTTATTACTATAGTTTTGTAGTACTTTTGAAATCACTAGGTGTAAGACATCCAACGTTATTCTTCTTTTTCAAGATTTTTTAACTATTCCGTGTTTCATGAAATTCTATATGAATTTCAGGATGGATTTTTCTATTTAAGCAAAAAAAAAAAAAATTGCTGGGATTTTGGTAGGGGTTGCACAGAATCTATACATCACCTTGAGTAATATTGAGATCTTAACAATTTAAATTTTCCTATCCATGAACACAGGGTGTCTTTCTATTAATTTGTATCTTTAATTTCTTTCAGCATATTTTATAGTTTTCAGTGTACAAGTCTTTTACCTCCTTGGTTAAATTTATTCCCAGGTGTTTTATTCTTTTTGATCCTATTGCAAATGAAATTGTTTGCTTAATTTCTTTTAAGGATCATCAATTGTTAGTACATTAAAACACAACTGATTTTTGGGGGTGTGTGCTGATTTTGAATCCTGCAACTTTGCTTAATTCAATTAATTCTGTTTTGAGAAAAAAATCTAGGGTTTTCTACATATAAGATAATGCCAACTGTGAACACAAACAATTTTGCTTATTTCTTTCCAATTTGTATGCCTTTTATATCTTTTTAAACATGTTTATGTGTGTAGGTATGTATGTGTATATTTAATTTATCTTAGTCTATATCCCAGGCTGGAGATCTTGGCTCACTGCAACCTCTGCCTCCTAGGTTCAAGCGATTCTTCCCTTAACCTTCTGAGTACTTGGGATTACAGGCATGCACCACCATGCCCAGCTAATTTTTGTATATTTAGTAGAGATGGGGTTTCACCATGTTGACCATGTTGTAATTGTTTCAAACTCCTGACCTAAGTGATCCACCTGCCTCAGTGTCCCAAAACACTGGGATTATAGGCATGAGCCACTGTGCCCAGGCAGTATGCTTTTTACATCTTTTTCATGACTAATTGCTCTGGCTAGGACTTTGAGTACTATGGTGAAAGTGAGCATCCTTGTCCTGTTCCTAATTTTAGAGAAAAAGCTTTCAGTCTTTCACAATTTGGTATGACATTGACTGTATTTTTCATATGTGGCTCTTAATATGTTGAGATAATTTCCTGCTATTCAAAATTTGTTGTGTTTTTATTATGAAAGAATGTTAAATTCTGTTACATCCTTTTTTTCTCACATCAATTGAGAAGTTTGTGTGGGATTTTCCCCTTCATTCTTTTATAGTGATTTATTTTCATGTGTTGAACAATCTTGGCCTTATAGACATAAATCCTATTTGGCTATGGTGTACCATTCTTTTAATATGTTGTTGGATTTGGTTTACTAGTATTTTCTTGAGGGTTTTTGCATTTATATTCATAAAGGGTATTGATCTTTACTCTTTTATGGTGTTGTGTAATCAGGGTAAAGCTGGCTTTATATATTAAGAAGCGTTTCTCTTCTAGTTTTTGAATACTATGAGAAGCATTGATTTTAATTCTTCTTTAAATAGTTATTAGAATTCACTAATTGAACCGTCTGGTCTTGGACTTCTTTTTTTTTTTTTTTTTTTTTGAGACCCAGTCTTGCACTGTAGCTCAGGCTGGAGTGCAGTGGCACAATCTTGGCTCACTGCAGCTTCCATCTTCCAGGTTGAAGTGATTCTTGTGCCTCAGCCTCCTGAGTAGCCGAGATTACAGGCATGCACCACCACATCCGTCTATTTTTTGTGTTTTTAGTAGAGATGGGATTTCACCATGTTGTCCAGGCTGGTCTTAAACTCAGCTTCAAGAGATCAACACACCTCAGCCTCTCAAAGTGCTGGGATTACAGATGTGAGCCACCATGCCTGATTTTTTTGAAGGTTTTGATAACTAATTCGATCTCTCTAATTGTGTTCTATATCTCTTCAGATGTCTCTTTTTTTCTGGAGTTCAACTAATTTTATGCTTCTGGGAATTTATTTTATCTAGGTTATCTAATTTTTTGTGTACAAATATTCATAGTATTCTTATATATTCCTTTTAATTTCGGTAAGTTCAGCACTGTCCATACTTTCGTTTACAGTTTTAGTTATTTGTGTCTCCTCTCTGTTTTTTGTTTTTAGTCTTGGCAAAATTCATCAATATTGTTGCTCTTTTCCAAGAACTGACTATTCATTTCATTGATTCTCTGTATTTCCTATTCTTTATTTTATTTATCTCCACACTAATCTTTATTATTACATTTCTTCTCCTTTTTCTTGTTCCTCAAAGTATAAAGTTAGGTTATTGAATTGAAATCTGTTTAAATGTAGGCATTTATGGTTTTAGATTTCCCTCTGAGCACTGCGTTTATTGCATCCCATAAGTTTTGGTATGTTGTGTTTTCATTTTTATTCATCTCAAACTATTTTCTAATTTCCCTTGTTGTATCTTCTTTGACCCATTTGTTGTTTAATAGAATATTGCTTAATTTCTTCATATTTGTGATTTTCCCAGTTTTCCTTCTGTTATTAATTTCTGGCTTATTCCACTGTGGCTAGAGAAAATACTTTGTATGATATCAATGTTTTAACATGTCTTAATCCTTGTTTTGTGACCCACCATATGATCTATCCTGGAGAATAGTCTATGTGTACTTGAGACACGTGCATATTTTTCTGTTGTTGAGTGAGGTGCTTTCTATGTCTCTTAGGACTAATTGGGTTATAATGTCATTCAGGTCTTCTATATTATAACTGATCTTCTGTCTAGATGTTCTATTCATTATTGAAAGTAGGGTATTGCAATTCCTAACTTGTATTATAGAACTATTTCTCCTTTTAATTGTATCAATGTTATCTCTCTCTCTCTCTCCACACACACACACACACACACACACACACACACACCCCTTTGAGAGCTCTTATATATACATAAGGGCTCTTGTTTGGTATATATATGCACATAATTTTTCATTCCTTTTGTGAGCCAGTTGTTTTATCTCCTTTGTCTCTTATAAATCTAGACTGTCTGATATTAGTATAGGTTTCCAGCTCTCTTTTGGTTATTATTTGTGTGGAATATTCTTTCCCAGTTTTTCATTTTAGCTTATTTGTGTTTTTAGTTCTAATGTGTTTTGTAGATAGCATATAGTTGTATCATTTTTTACAAAATTCACTCTGCTAATACCCACCTTATGGTTGGAGAGTTTAATACATTTATCTTAACTAATAAGGAAGGATATCTGCTATTTGTTGTTTTATGTATGTCTCATACATTTGTTCCATTATTCCATTATTGCCTCATTTTAGGTTTAGTAAATTTTTAATTTTTCAATTTTAGTAAACCAATTTGATTTTCCTCTCCTTTTCTTTTGTGTCTATTCTTGAGATATTTTATTTTTTGTTAGTATGGAAATTACGTTTAGCATCCTTAATTTGCAACAATATACTTTGAATTGATACCAACTTAAATTCAATTGCATGCAAAAATTCTGTTCATCTACATCTCTGCCTTCTCCTTTTATGTTATTGTTTCCACAAATTACATCTTTATACACTGTGTAGCCATAACATAGATTCATATTTTACACATTTGTATTTAAATCATGTAGTAAACACAAAGTGAAATTAACAGTCAAAAAATAATAATACTAGCATTTATATTTACCCATGCAGTTACCTTTACTGGAGATCTTTATTTATATATTTATTTTTTAGAGATCTGAAGTGATTTTACTTTTATTTCCTTTACTTTAAGCCAATCGTGATATTTCACAGTGATTCTGTGGTGGTGGCAGAAGGAAGGCGATCTTAACTATCACGGGCCAAGTTGGCCCATGGTGCAGACAGGGTGGGCCTGCACTGGGGTGGCTGGAGGAGCGGGAACTGCCCCGCCGGAGGCAGGTGATATTCCCAGAGTGAAATCTTGCATGTGATGTCCTCCACAGCTTCCAGTTCATGCAGCTCATCAAACCTTTCCCTGCAGTGGCCAGTGAGTTGGCCATCAGCTCGGCTGCTTTGGAGTCATCCTTGGCAGAGATGATGGCCGCCTTTTTCTGCTGCTCAGCCTTTTCCACCACAAATCTAGCTTCCTGCTGAGGCACCTGTTTGGCTTCCACCGCTTCTGTGAACTCCTTCCCGAAGGTCAGATGTGTCAAGGGCACATCATCCAGGATGAGTCCAAAGGTGGCTACTCACTCCCTAAGGTCACCACTCACCTGCCTGGAGACCAACTCTCTCTGGGTGATTAGTTCTCCAGCATCAAAGTGAGCCACGACTGGCTTGAGGATCTCGGTCGTGATAGATGGCAGCACACGCTTATCATAGTCCTCTGCCATGCTGGTGAAGATGTGAGGCAGCTGGCTAGTGAAGGGCTGGAAGAGGATGCGCAGTGTGATGCTGATGTTCTGTAAATCTTTGCTACCAGTGATGACTGGCACATTACATGGTCAAGAAAGGCAGTCAAAGATAATTGGTTTCTGTACCCATGGGATGAGGAAGTGAGTCCCTTCCCCTACCACAATGTCCTGTACTTCATGGAATCAGTCAGAGATGACAGCTCTGTGTCCAGCATCCACATTATATAAGGCCGAGTTCACCACGCCTCCTGCAACAGCTATGGTCAGGCCAAACTTGCCAGTGAACTCAAACACTTTGGCAGCCATGTTTCCTTCTGCTGGGCCCTCTCACACCTGCCTCCACTCAGACCTCCACATGAATTCTCCAGCCGCACACACCAGATTTTTATTTCTTCATACAGCTTTGATGAATTATCTAGTGTCCTTTCAATTCAACCTGCAGAAATCTCATTAGCATTTCTTGTGGGAAAGTTCTAGTGGTAACAGATAGTCTCATCTTTTGTTTATCTTGGAACATCCTAAATTCTCCTTCATTTTTGAAGGATAATTTTATCAGATATAAAATTCTTGGTTGTCAGGGAAATTTTTTAATCTCTTTAAATGTGTCATCCCAGTGCCTCTGAACTGTATGGTTTCTGATAACAAATTATCTGTTAATCTTATAAGTGATTCTTGTACAGCCATTGATATGTATGAGTCACTTCTCTTTTGTGGCTTTCAAAATTCTTTTCATTTTTGTTTTTTTAACTATTTGATTATAATGTGTCTCACTGTGAATCACTTTGAGTTTATCCTACTTGGAGTTAATTGAGTGTCTTGAATTTGTAAATTCATGAATTTCATCAAATTTGGGAAGTTTTCAGTCATTAAATAATTCTAACTTTTTGGCCCCTTTCTCTCCTTTGTTTCCTTCTAGAACACTAACAATGCATGTGTTTTTCCCTGGATGGTGCACAGCTCACTTAAGCTCTGTTCATTTTTCTTCATTCTTTTTCATTTTGTCTTCTCATATTTAATCATTTTGATTGTCCTATCTTTGTTATTTCTTCTGCCAGCTCATATCTGTTCTTGGACTCCTCTAGTGAATATTTTATAAATAGAGATTTTCAGCTGCAGAATTTCTGTTTGGTTTTTAAAAATAATTTCTAGCTATTGATATTCTCATTCTGTTTATATGTTGATTTTCATGTGTTCTTTAGTTCTTTGTCTATGTTTTTCCCTAACTCTGTCAGCATATTTAAAGCATTGCTTTAAAGTGTAAGTTCAATGTCTGAGCTTTTTCAGTTTGTGTTGATTTATTTTATTTCTTTAAATTGGCCATAATTTCTTGTTTTTTTGTTTGACTTGCGATTTTTTTTTTGAAAAGTGGATATTTGAATATTACAATGTGTTCTCATTGGAAATCAGATTCTTCCCTTTCTCCAGGGTTGCCTGTTTTTTTTTTTTATTTTATTTTTTAAAATTTTATTGTTAAAGGTTGTAGCATTCCATTAGTTTAGCGACTTTTCAAAACTAGTTTTAGAAAGATTTTATTTCTTGTGTGTGGTCACTGAAGTCTGTATTTCTTAGCTTGTGTTCACCTTGCACATTTTCAGAGAGTTCCTTAAATGTTAGGAGGTACAGCAAGCTCTTTTCACAAAAGCTCTTTTCCCACTCTTTTCAAAGATTGTCTCTGTGCCAGGCCACTTCTTCTACACTTAGCTAGCTTACTCCACATGTCAAGATCACACTGGGGTGAAACCTTAGGGTTGCAATAGGTCTTTTGTGAACCTTCACTTTTCCCTGTGCATGCACATGGCTTTTGAAATCCTCCTATATACACAGCTACTTTTCAATGTCTTAATTTCCCAAAGAAACTCTCCCCAGCTTGTTTCTTAGGGTTTAGGTGGTCTATTGTATGTTTCAAACATAATTTTTTTTGCCCCAAGAACATGATGAGTATTAATTTAGCTGCACTATTTTTGAGCAATGCCCACCATTTTTCTGGCCTGAGTTCTGAGTTAGGCAAAACAGAGACAAGCACCTTGCATTGGTATTTTAGGCACCTCCAGTCATGATAGAACAGACATACACAATAATTTGTGAATAAGATCTGTTCTCTCTTTGGAATCAGAGACCAAGATCCCACACTGGAAATACCTGCTGCTTCCACTTCAACACCACTGCCATACTGGGAAGGAGATGGAGTTTCCTATCACACAGCTTTCCTATCATTTTTAAGTTGCTTTCTTTCCTTAATCAGCATTCTATTGGTTGCTGTAAGCTTTTGAATTTTTTCCAGAGTTCCAACAAAGTAACAGTGAAGATATGAAATCAACCTAGTTGTCCAACAGCAGATGTATGGATAAAGACTATATGGTGTACACACATCATAGAACACTATTCAGCCAAAACGAAGAATGAAATGCTATTAATCATGTAAACATGGATGAGATTGGAGGACATTATGATATGTGAAGCCAGGAACAGAAAGTTAAACAGCACATGTACTTACTCATATGTAGACACTTTAAAAAGTTGATCACATAGAAGTAAAAAGTAGAGCAGAGGTTGCCAGAGGCTGGGAAGAGTAGGGAAAAAGGAGGCAGAGGGAGAGGTTGTTAAAGGATACAAAATTACAGCTACACAGAAGGAATAAATTCCAGTGTGCTATACCACTGTAGGAGGACTCTAGTTATCAATAATATATAGTTTAAAATAGCTAGAAGGAGAATAGTGAATGTTCCCAACACAAAGAAATGAAAAAGTTTCAGTTAATGGATATGCTAATCACCCTGATTGATCACTACATATTACATGTATCAAAATATCTCTATGTACTCCATGAATATGTACAATTATTGCCCAATTTTAAAAAAAGAAACAAACAAAAAAGATGGTTATGAAAACTTCTGCTTCTTTTTAATGTTCCCATGGGGAGACGGAAGATTTAGAGATGCCTACTCTGCCATTTTGCTGATGTTATCTCTTGAGAAGGTAGTTTGGAATCATATACTTTGTTTGTATGAGGGTCTGTACACATGGTGAAGACCACACTTTTGAATTAAGGAAATTAGTTTGTAGTATTCTGCATACTTCTGCTGTACTTGACATTTTCACAAATATTTAATACTATCTGATATTACATGCCACCACATGATAATCAACTTCCATGTCAAGATTTCATTTTTTATTTAGACATAGAATTTGAGAAACCAGAATGATTTTTGAAGCACTAATGCAACACCTGCCTTGTTCTCATCACTCTCACAGTATTATCTGCTGCATTCTTGCCAACTTTCTAGGAAGACAAAACAGGACTATAAATGTGATGGTGCCGTCTCAAGTGTAAATTACTTTTCAGATATGTCATTTCATCACAAATCATTCCCATTTTCAAAATTCCTTGGTTAATTACTTAGTGTTCATTATATTTTTTCTCATATAATGTGTGGCAGCAGCTGACAAGGATTTTATTGGGCTAATTTTTCTCAAAGAAGAATAATATATAGCCACATAGGCCAAAACCACAGATAACCCAGCTATAATTTTGAGTCCCTATTGCTAAGATAAGCCTCAATGTCAAGTCAAAGAACAATCCAAAATGTTTTTTAAAAATAATTGAAGCCATCCTACTGTTTTTACAAAGACTCATAATAAAATCTACTTAGAATCTTCTCATCTTTGCTAGTCTCAAAATCATCCCCTTAAAAGGAAACTGTACCCTCAAATTCCATTTCTTCCCCAAATTCAAGCCCTATAAAAATTGACTCTCTTAAATCCAGTCTAATTGATTCTGGAATCAATCCCAACTTCCTGCCTCCACGTTTATATTCTTTTTTATCCCTGTGGAAGAACCTTCTCCAGTATAACTTTTACCACCCTCCCCCTCCATTCTGCTTAGCCTTAGCTCCTAAGGGTCAAGTGAACATCCATGAAGTCTTCCATAGAAGGCCAAGGAAGAGCTTTAGAATGGGCAGGATACAACTATGTGCGCTCTAACAATATCCAGCCTGTTCCACATATGCCTGATCCTGCTCTTGAGCCAGCTCTAGCCTGTACATCTTCACAAAGACTCTAGATCCATCTTCCTGGTGACAGGCTTGGAATATGATCGTGCATGTCCTCAAAGCTCAATGATCAAACTATAGCTGCAGGAGCTCTCTGCTCTTGTTTTTGCCATTATTTCTGACAATAGTACAGAAATTCCTCATTCCAATGTAGCACATATTCTGTGTCCAGTTTCATGTAAGCCCCACATAAAGTCTCATCTTTGGCAAAAGGGAGAATAAGAAATTCCTGAACTTGTCTCCCTTGGTGGCACCTGCACTGCAGGAACCATCTTTAACTATGCATGCTGTCAACTCACTGAGTTTGGCACTAGGAAACTAAGTTCACTTCCAGATCGTCTTAATTGAGCTTTGTGGAAGTGTTGAGGGAGGATTTCTGAGCAGGTAAATAAAATTGCACAATGAAAATGAACCCACCATAGTGAGTTTGCACCTTTCCCACCTACTCTTGGGGATTCTAATCACACAAGTTTTCCTAGATGAAATAATAATAGAAACATTTCATTATTCCCAGAATTATATCACTTTTTTTTTTTTTTTTTTTTTTTGAGATGGAGTTTCGCTCGTTACCCAGGCTGGAGTGCAATGGCGCGATCTCGGCTCACCGCAACCTCCGCCTCCCGGGTTCAGGCAATTCTCCTGCCTCAGCCTCCCGAGTAGCTGGGATTACAGGCACGCGCCACCATGCCCAGCTAATTTTTTTGTATTAGTAGAGACGGGGTTTCACCATGTTGACCAGGATGGTCTCGATCTCTTGACCTAGTGATCCACCCGCCTCGGCCTCCCAAAGTGCTGGGATTACAGGCTTGAGCCACCGCGCCCGGCCTATATCACTTTTAAAAATGTCAAAGGCATTATATCTTTTATGACCTTTTGAATCCATAATCCAGAGAATATTCTGTCACTTTTCTCCATTGCCTCCTTTCAACCCAGTAATGAGAACTGTAACATCAGTAATTATATCTCTATATAGTCATAGCACATGCTTAGGATTCAGACCAGATATAGAGGATATGAATCTGTAATGTGTGTCCAAGAATCAGTGTCATAGCTCCGTTAGCCTGCCTTAGAATGTAGGGTGCAGTTTTGCAATGTGGGCATATGATGTTCACTGAGGAACTACTGGGAAGGTGAGACCTCAAAGGACTGAGTTATAATCTACCTCTACACTGGTTATTTCCTCACGCCTATTTCTGTCACTGTCTTCTCATTTGCAACAAGGAGAAAAATATTATTAGCCTTACCTATCTCATGGCAGTGATGATTAAAGGAGAGGACATACAGGAAGATATTTTGGAAAAATTTACTCTTCAATTTTTTAATACTGTCTACAAATGTATGTGTTATATATACCAAGAATGTATTCAAAGCTCTGGTGTTCTAGTTAGACATTTTCCAAGGTATTATCTCTCTTCCAGAATGGTGGTGTGAGAAGCTCTGTAGACATGCGTTCCCAAGAAAGAGTTATAACTGTTGAGAGTGTTTTAAAAAGCAACCATTCCATGTCTTTTGAAATTGTTCTTAGGGCATACAGCAAGTGAAGAAACACTATGGAAGCAGATCTACTAAATCTCAGATAGAACAGTGACAGTCTGTGACACTTGAGCCACCACCCACTCCCTCCCCTTAGTTCAGTTCTCTGTGGGAAGCTGTGACTAAGAAGATGAGGCTTCCTTTTTTACCAGTTTCCAATCAAAGGCTACAGTATTTCCCTGGAAAGAGCAAGTTGCCAGCATATTTTTCTCTACAACACAAATGCCAGAATTCATTCTAGCTAGTGCTCCCACCCTCGTTTGTGTTGTAGAGGATGAATTCCATGTGAGTATGACTGAGAGGGTGACAGCTCCCTTCCTCCACCAAGACTGCACTCACAAGATAGAGGCCCTATTCCAGGCAGAGGAGACCAAGAACACAGGGGCCCCATACTGAGCTCACCCAGCAGGCTCATAGGCAATGCTTCCACACTGGGAGAGGCAAACTGAGAAGACCAGAGACCACCACCCAATGCCCTGCCTCTGAAGCAGGGTGTCCCGCTTGCTTCCAGCTCTAGGGCACTGATTCAGAGATGATGCTCCAGGGGAAGACAGGCCATAAGAACAAAGCTGTCTTCAAAGGAAATGAAATTTATTTGGAACTGAGTGTGGGGATGCTAAGGCAATTGAGCAGAGGGTGAGGGCTCCATAGAGCAACAAACTAAGCCATACACTGACTAGCTCATCAGAGAAAACTGGGAAACAGACAGAGAAGAGGAGTCAAAAGAAACCTTAAAAACTACCCAAATAATTGTAAAGAGGCCCAAAATACTTGGATCAGACTATGTAACAATTTATACCCCAGACATTGTCGAGAACAATAGAGAAATCAGCCTGCAGTTAGCGGAGTATGATACTAACAGAGGCAGACAACTTAGCAGAGAAGCCAACAGGAGCCCTGCTAAAATCTCTTCTCCCACAGTGTCTGTGTGTATCCCCAGACTTCACTCTCTGAGAAACATCATAGGTTTCACACTGTGAGGAAGATAGATTTTACTGAAACAGCCAAGTCACTAAACAAATAAGCAATAAAAACAGTCCTGGGAGAAGGATAGGTGAGTATCCAGAGGGCTTCAATGGCAACTCAACCGTACATTTAGAGAAGAAGCAATGTTTTACTCTACACACAAATTCTTCTGCAAAATAGAGGAGGAAGGAACACTTCCCAACTAATTTTATGAGACTATTATTATCCTGTTACAAGAGCGGACAAAGATATCACAAGAAAAGAATGTTGCATACCAATTCCCTCATGAACACAGCACAAATGTTCTTGAAAACTATTAGCAAGCCAAATTGAGAACATACAAAAGACCATTATACACCATGACCATGAAGGCTGTATCCCAAAAAGGCAAGATTGATTGAACCCCCAAAAATTAACTAACGTTAAAAACCGTATTAATAGAATGGAAGAAAACCGCACAGGGTCATCTCAAAGTCACAGAAAAGCATTTAACATTATTCAGCACTCATTTATAACCAAAACCTTCAACAAACATGGAAGAGAATAAAACTTTCTGAATCCAATAAAGGCATCTATGCAAAACCTAAAGAGAATATTATAATTAATGGTGAAAGACCGAAAGCTTTCACTCTGATAGTAGGAACAAAGATAGGATAGCAACTCTCACCTCTTCTAACCTTGTACTGGAGATTCTAGACAGAGCAATTATGCAAGGAAAAGAAACAGAAGGCATTTATATTGGAAAGGAAGAAATAATACTGTTATTCTACATACAAGATGATGTATGTATGTATGTAGAAAAATTCTAAAAAATTCACATATACATACATACACAAACACATAGAACTGTACTTTTATGAGGAAAGCGTGGTTGAAGGATACAATATCAATATACAAAAATTAGCTGTATTCCTCCAGTATATAAGTAAATATAAAATTAAGACATAGTTTATAATGTTGACTTGCATTATTTCTTTGGCTTATCTCTAGGTTCACTAAATAAGTGCAGTCAAAATTCAAAAAGAAAAGAATACAATTTGTTTCACAGTAAAATCAAGAAGAATAAAATACTTAAAAATCTGCTAACCAAAAGAATAGTATATTCGTACATTGAAAAATTGCAACATATTTTAAGGAAAATTATGGAAGAACTAAATAAACAAAAATATTCCATGTTTATAGATTGGAAGAGTCAATATTGTTAAGATGGCAATTCTCCACAAATTGATCTATAGGAAATTCATATCAAAATTCCAGCAGGCTTTGGCAGAAACTTACAATTAGATCTTGAAATTTGTATAATAATGTGAAAACCTAGAATATCCAAAATAATTTTGAAAGAGTGAAGTTGAAGCACTATCACTTCTTGATTTGCAAACTAAGTGGTACAGTTATCAAGACAGTGTGGTACTGGCATAAGGACAAAAAATATGGACAAAAAGTAGAAGTGCATCAGTAAATCCTTACGTTATTAAAATGTACTCTTGAAATGGATGAATTATATGATATGTAAAATATGTCTTAATCAGATTAACAAAAAAAGAAAATAGAGATTGACCTATTCTCATTAAAACTGCAGTCTTGCCCTGACATGGCACAATTTATGATTAGAGTGAAGTGATCAGTCCTTCACATTGTCTGTCTAATGGAGGACAAAATGAACATTCTGAGGAAAATGATCAATTTCATTCTTCAAAGTATTTTATATGCAATGTCTGGCATGATTTTTTTTAAAAGGAGACAGGTGTATAGGAGACAAATATGACCGATGATCATAATAAAGATAAAGAACAATGAAATAACTATTGTAAATACACGAAGAAAAGAAAAAATGAACAAAATGGATGAAAGATGGGAAGTCTAAAAGAAGATTTTAATACATAAGAGAATCAAATGTTACTATAGAAATTCAAAACGTAACATCTAAACTTAAGAATTCATCGAGTCCATGTAAAAGCAGGCTGGGCAGAGCAGAAGACAGAAATAATGAACTCAAAAACAGGCAAATAGAAAACATTGACACTGAAACAGAAAGAAGAAAAATAGTTGAAAATAGAGAACAGACTATAAGAGACTTTAGGAAAACTTTCAGGTGATCTAATATGTATTTAACTTGAGTTCAGAAGATGTGGAGAGAGAGAACTGACAAAAACAAGACACAAACTAACATTTTCAAAATCTGATGTAAGGTATCAGACCACAGATTTAAGACATTTAAGAAAAAGCTTAAGAAGTTTCAAAAAAGGAAAAGGGAAAAAGAAAGCCAACAACTAGGCAAATCAAGCTTCTGATAGCCACAGATACAGGGCAAAAAAATAGTCAAGCTTCAATAACAATACAGAGCAAAAAAAAAAAAATTAAAGCAGCCAGGAGAAAGATTCCATTTATTATTTGCAAAGGGCCAATATTAAGATTGGCAAATGACTTTTCAAGTAAATGCGTTTGTCATAAGACAGTGGAAAACCATCTTTAAAGAATGCAAGGTGTGTATGGTGGGAGGTGACTACTAAGTAAGAAATGCATACTCAGTGAAAACAAGCTCCACAAATGAAGGATAAATAAAAATATTTCCATGTGAACAAAATCTGGCAGAATTTGTTACCATGAAATCTGTAATAAGTGAAATATTAAAGGAAATTTTTCAGCCTGGAGGAAAATGGTTTCAGATGGAAGTGCTAAAAAGGATAAAAATTGCCAGAAATAGTAAAGTGGGGAAAAACACAAAAGAATATTGACTAAAGCCCTTCTGTGTGGTCATGCTGAGCCAGTGCCTGGGCCTGGAACTGGGCTGCAGAACCTCAGCTTCGCCCACCGCCTCCTGACCATGGACCCCTGCAAAGTGAATGAGCTTCAGGCCTTTGTGAAGATGTATAAGCAGGATCTAAGCATTCTGCACACTGAGGAAATGCACTTCCTGAGGGAGCGGGTGGAGAGTATGGGGGTAAAATACCACCTGTTACTCAGAAAGCTAAATTGGAAGAAAATATCAAGGAAGAAAAACCTGATAGTAAGAAGGTAGAGGAAGACCTAAAGGCAGGCAAACCATCAAGTGAAGAAAATGATCTGGAAATTGATAATGAAGGTGTGATTGAATCAGACACTGATACCCCTCAAGAAATGGGAGATGAAAATGCAGAGATAACAGAGGAGATGATGGATCAGGTAAATGATAAGAAAGTGGCTGCTATTGAAGCCCTAAAGGATGGTGAATTTCAGAAAGCCATTGACTTATTCACAGATGCCATCAAGCTGAATCCTTGCTTGGCCATTTTGCATGCCAAGAGGGCCAGTGTCTTTGTCAAATCACAGAAACCAAATGCTGCCATCCGAGACTGTGACAGAGCCATTGAAATAAATCCTGATTCAGCTCAGCCTTACGAGGCGAGGGAAAACACAGACTCCTAGGCCACTGGGAAGAAGCAGTCCATGATCTTGCCATTGCCTGTAAATTGGACTATGATGAAGATGTGAGTGCAATGCTGAAAGAAGTTCAACCTAGGGCACAGAAAATTGCAGAACATCAGAGAAAGTATGAGTGAAAACGTGAATAGCGAGAGATCAAAGAAAGAATAGAAAGAGTTAAGAAGCCTCCAGAAGAGCATGAGAGAGCCCAGAGAGAGGAAGAAGCCAGTTGACAGTCAGGAGCTCAGTATGGCTCTTTTCCAGGTGGCTTTCCTGGGGAAATGTCAGCTTGTTTTCCTGGAAGAATGCCTGGAATGGGAGGGGTCATGCCTGGAATGGCCAGAATGCCTGGACTCAATGAAATTCTTAGTGATCCGGAGGTTCTTGCAGCCATGAAGGATCCAGAACTTATGGTGGCCTTCCAGGATGTGACTCAGAACCCAGCACATATGTCAAAATACTGGAGCAACTTCAAAGGTTATTAATCTTATCAGCAAATTGTCAGCCAAATTTAGAGGTCAAACATAATGCCCTTTTGATAGATAAAGCCCTTGCTGAACGAAAAGCAACCTTGATTACCTTATGGATATCTCAATTTAAACCAGTGTACCTCTGAACCTTCTCATCAAGAGAGCTGGGGTGCTTTGAAGATAATCCCTACTCCTCTCCCCTAAATGCAGCTGAACCATTTTACAGTGGTTTGCCATTAGGGTATTCATTCAGATAATGTTTTCCTACTAGGAATTACAAACTTTAACACTTTTTAAACTTAAAAATATTTAAGACAAATTTAAAGGGCCTGTTAATTCTTATATTTTTCTTTACTAATCATTTAGGAATTCTTTTTCTTTGAATTATTGGCCAGGGAAGATACTTATGTATAGAAGATTTTTGCTCTAATTTAAGTGAAATAAAAGTTTCTTAGTGTGAAGCAAACATAACTCATTTGTAGATAAAGTTTGTGTTGCATATGTGGTTCCTGAAGCATTTTGACTTGTCTTTTTAAATACTTTATCTTTTTTTTCAAAGATTTATTTTAATAAAACAAATTGGGATCACCAGTATTTTAGTAGGAGCTGGGTAGGGACTGGAAGTACTTGACAGGGCAGCAGCAATCTTGCTGTGTTTTATATAACATGCATCCTTGGGAAAGTTGCCCTTAAATCTTACACTGTGGTGAAGGGATGGTTTTTTCTGTAATGCTGCAGTAGAGTTAGAGTACCTAGTTTTGTCTTTGTCTAATATGTCTAATAAATGTATGTTATTATTTCCACATGGGAGAAATAAGGGAGTACTTTTCTTTTTTATTTCTATGCTTAAAATTCTCTTTCCTAGTCAAAAAATGCCCAACTCTGGGTCTACTTTCTGCTTGTTATGTTTTTCTCCCTTACTTTTCTTGAGCTAAAGACAGGCTTTTTCCACCAGCGTCATCACTGCTATCATCATTAACAGAATAATTATACAAGCATATTTAATGCTGAGTTTAATTTAATATGTAATACATATGGTAATCGTAGGGTAATACCCACAACAACTGTGGTTTCTTACTCGACCATAAGAATGCTTATTTAAGTTCTACTCTGGCAAAATCTTGTCATATCAAAAAACATCAGAAAGAGGGATTCCTTTTGGTGTTTGGTCTTCTACTTAGAAAATACCTATTACAGTTAGAGTTTATCTTGTAGTAATCATCTTTGTATTTTGAAGATAATAAGGTTTGAATTAAATTGATATACACATTGGGGAGCCAATTTTTTTGATCCAATGTAAATTATAAATGAGATAATCCACAGTTATTCATTGTGGAATTGTTGAAACTATGAAAGACTCATTGTCTTTGTATTCAGCTCTTCCTTAAGTAGTGTAACCATACCCCCACCTCTGCTTGCTTTCTTTCCCTCCCCTCCAATGATAAAGGAAATGATAAATGTTCTACTGTGCATTCAATTCTTATTGTAAATAAAACTAAGTATTGGCATTATACCTGACATTGCCACATTTCTACCAATGTTTCAACTTAAAGTGCTAGTGTTTAAAAACATTTTCAAGGGGTAAAACCTTCCATACTTTGCTTATTTGAAGAATCAGTGGTAGGAGCAGTGAAGTAAATTCTATGGAGTACATTTCTAAAATAGCACATTTCTGAAATCATAAGTTTATTCAGGTTGTAACCTTTTGCCCTGCACAAGCAGACAGAAATGCATCTGTTACGTAAATGAGAAAAAGCTATTATGCTGATGGAGCATGCTTTTTAAATCCTTTAAAAACACTTACCATATAAACTTGCAAAAGAAAAAAAGAATACTGACTAAAGTAATGACAATAATAGTGTCCTCTGGGGTCCATAACATTTGTGAAGTAAAATACATGAAACAATAGCACAAATAGTGGAGAGAATATATACAGGTAACAGTTATAAAGTTGTGCATTATTTTCAACACAATAAAAGTACCAATTTAAGGTAGATTACAATATTTCAAGGATGTATATTGAAATATTCATGATAATCACTAAAAGAACAATGCAACAAATATGAAACTAAAAATCTGGTAAAGAAGATGAAATAAAACCTGAAAAAACTTGATTCATCCAATAGAAATCTAGAAAGTAGAGTCAAAGAAAAAGTATGGATACAGTAATTAGAAAGCAAATACCAAAGCGAAAGGCCTGAACCCAATCGTATCAGTGATGATGTTAAATGTAAATGATCTAAGCACTTTAATTAAAAGGCTGAAATTTTCAGACTATTAAAAAAAAAAGCAAGTATACGCTCTTTAAAAGAGGCATGTTTTAAATATAAGAGACAGATAGGTTAAAATTAAATGGCTCAAGAAAAATTATTGCATACATCAGTCAGAGGACTTGCATAAGAATGTTTGCAGCAGCTTTAAATACATAAAGTAGACCAAACCTGGAAACGACTCAGAATATATCACTGCTACATGCAATACACGAATAAATCTCGCAGGCACCATACCGAGCAAATGGCACTAGGCACAATAATGTACATCTTCCATAATTTTATTTGTATGATGGCTAACAGCAGTTAAAACCAATCAATGGTAATTGGAGTCAGAATAGGTGTTATCTCTGAAGGAAGGAGTACACGGACTGGGAAATGCACAATGAAAAGTTTGAAGATAAATGTTCTGCATCTTCATCTGGGAAGTGGTTTTATATATATAATATATACAATTTATTCTATATATTTGTATATAATATATACTATAAATATATAAATATGTTTATATACTTATACACTTTTTTATGTCATATATATTTATATAATTTATCTATTAAATAAATATATTTATTTACATAAATATAATATAAATATATTTATTTACATAAATATAATATAAATATATTTATTTACATAAATATAATATAAATATATTATGTATTTATATTTTATACAAATATATATATTTATTGAGGTGTATCTTTAGGATCATTTCCCTTTGCTCACTGAAATAAATGTATGTTAGACCTCACCTAAGAAGAAGGAACAGAAACAAGCAAATGCATGAATGTGACCAAAGTGCTTACATGTATTTCTAATCTTCCATTATTAGAAACTTAGGTTGTAGCCAATTTTTCACTCTAACAAAAATATTCTTGGAAGGAAAATGATACCACATTTATTAATCTTACAAAATAAGAATAAACAATTGTCTATATAGTAATGATAAAGATAGCAAAGTAATGATAAGGAAAGGGAGTTAGTCTACTTAATAGGGGTTGCCTCCATCCCCTCTGCAACTCCACTTCCACTGACTCCCAAAGAGAGCTTTAAATTTCCAAATCCAAATACACAGGAAGGAGAAGGCCGAACAAATTTGCTGTCAATTTCTGAGATAAAAGGACCAAGTCACTTCTCATCTGCCCACATTTCTAATGTCCAGCCCTCCCTTCTAGGATACAGTCTGAGGGCATCCCTCTTTATTGCACAGAGGAGAAAGCCCAGCTAGGTAACTGAGTGTATGACTCGGTCCGATGAAGGTAAGGCTGACAAGGCAGAACCAGTCCACTGTCACCAAGTCACAGATGGCCAGCCCTGAAGGAAAGAGCCGCTTGTTATGAGGTGTGCGGAGACAAGCTAGTATCCCAGCACATCCATCCTGCGGTGCATGTGCACATCTGGCACCAATTCCCCCACTCCCTTTCTAGGGAGGGCTGTGTGTGTGTGCATGGGTGTGTGTGTGTGTGTGCATGTGTGTGTGTCTGTGCATGTGTGTGTGTGTGTGTAAGAGCCATCTAAGTAGATGAGCACTTCTAGCAAGCAAGGCACAAAGGACAGATGTCGCACTACTGTGATAAGTTAAAGAGGAGGCTGCTAAAAAATGTGCTTTCCCAGGGCCACCTCTGGAAGGAGGAGGTCACATCAAGACATTCCCCTTTGCTTTTCACAAGGAAGTCATGTTAAAAGAGTTTTGGGAGATGAACTTCTGACCCAAATTTGTGCAGATAGGTGACTCTCTTTTTAGTTAGTGCTCAAATGCTTCCTCCTGAGATTCTCGAATTTTGCCTCTTTCTCATGGTCCTTTTAAAGAACATGATATCTATGTGTCATCTCTGATACGCACCAGCTTAGGCCTCACGCCCCACGTACCATGGGCTTTTGGCAGTGTCTGCAGTGCCTGGTATGGTCCTTACCTCCCTTGCTCCACCCTTCCCTCTACAGCACCCTTCATCCCTCCTTTCCCTGCAGGTGCCATAACTCTCTGCCAGCCCACATGTCATTACCCAATTTCTCAGGTATCCTCTGCCTTCTTGTGGCTTTCTCAGGGCTTTCTTCTGTTTCTCATGGTTCTCCAGGGTTTTTAAGCTCCATGGAGGAGGAGGACACTCTGCCTCCCTTGTCCAGGCAGTACTGCCCAGGAGGTGCAGATATATCCTTGACTTCCTGCAGGTACATCCTTGACTGTACGTTGCCCTCTAGAATTTTCCAGACAGGTGTAGCTGTGCTATGGGACAGAGTTTGAGCATTTCTGAGTCTCAGTTAAAACACATCTAATCTCATCACAGTGTCACCTGACTCCAAACAGGAAAGACATCTGTTAGTGGGAGGTCACCTTTGATTGAGTGTAAAAGAAAGAAGCAAGGACAGGCTGGCATGGAGTAAAAGCCAGTAAAAGCCACACTGTCCCAGGCTGTGCACCACCCTTTGGCACTCATCGTGAGCTCTAGGCTCTTGCCTTTGAAGTTTCACAGTCCTGTGGATCAGGGCCCTTACTAGACTATAAGAATATTATAGATGGAGAGAGAGATCCAAGATGGCTGATCACTAGCAGCTCGGGCTCCTAGCTCCCAGTGAAAGTGCAGAGAACGAGAGGACGCCACACTTTCAGATGAATATTTGTTGACCAGGAGATTCCCAGCAGAGAAGCCCCACGTGTCACCAGGGCGACTCTTGTGGCCGGTGCGGCGGTTTTGCTGGTGCCTTAGCGCGCCAGTTTTTGGTGCAGAATCCGGATATTCCCGGGCAGAAAAGCACCATCAATCTTAACACCGCGGTTTTGGCCGGCGCAGTGGACTGCTCAGATTTCGGCGCTGGGAATCAACAAGTTGGATGTCTGCTCAGAGACCTAGTTAGAAAGTCGGTAATTACAAAGACAACAGACGGATAAATATATAATGAAGGGAAGAAATCAGCGTAAAAAGGCAGAGAATACTCAAAATCAGAATGCCTCTCCCTCTACAGGGGATTGCAATTCCTCATCAGTAACGGAACAAGGCTTAATAGATTACGAGTGTGTTCCAATAACAGAAGCAGGCTTCAAAACGTGGGTGATAAGAAACTTCTGTGAATTAAAAGAACTTGTTCTAACCCATTGCAAAGAAACTAAGAACCTTGAAAAAAGGTTTGACGAAATGTTAACGAGAATGGACAATTTAGAGAGGAATATAAGTGAATTGATGGAGCTGAAAAACACAACACGAGAACTTCGCGAAGCATGCACAAGTTTAAACAGTCGAATTGATCAAGTAGAAGAAAGGACATCAGAAGTCGAGAACCAGCTCAGTGAAATGAAACGAGAAGACAAGATTGGAGAAAAAAGGATGAAAAGGAATGAGCAAAGTCTCCAGGAAATATGGGACTATGTGAAAAGACCTAATTTACGTTTGATAGGTGTACCTGAATGTGATGAAGAGAATGAATCCAAGTTGGAAAATACTCTTCAGGATATCATTCAGGAAAATTTTCCCAACCTGGCAAGGCAGGGTAATATTCAACTCCAGGTAATACAGAGAACACCACAAAGATATTCTTCAAGAAGACCAACCCCAAGGCACATAATCGCCAGATTTATTAGGGTTGAAATGAAGGAGAAAATACTAAGGGCAGCCAGAGAGAAAGGTCAGGTTACCCATAAAGGGAAACCTATCAGACTTACAGCAGATCTCTCAGCAGAAACCCTACAAGCCAGAAAAGAGTAGGGACCAATATTTAACATCCGTAAAGAAAAAAACTTTCAACCCAGAATTTCCTATCCAGCCAAAGTAAGCTTTATAATCGAAGGAAAAATTAAATCCTTTGCGAACAAACAAGTACTTAGAGAGTTCACCACCACCAGGCCTGCTTTACAAGAGCTTCTGAAAGAAGCACTATACATATAAAGGAACAACCAATATCAGCCTTTCCAAAAATATATCAAAAAGAAAAGAACATTAACACAACGAAAAATTTACAGTAACTAATGGGCAAAACAGCCAGCTAGCATCAAATGCTAGTATTAAAGTTATATATATTCTAATCGGATAAAAAGCCAAAACCCATTGCTATGCTGCATCCAGACCCATCTCACTTTTGCAACGATACACAAAGACTCAAAACAAAGAGAAGGAGGAAGATTTATCAACCAATCAGAGAGTAAAAATAAACAAATAAAAAGCAGGAGATGCAATTCTCGCCTCTGATAAAGTAGACTTTAAAGTAACAAAGAACAAAAAAGGCAAAGAAGGACATTACATAATGGCAAAAGGATCAATGTAACAAGAAGAGCTAATGATTTTATAGATCAACGAGACAGAAAATTAACAAGGACATCCAGGACTTGAACTCAGACCCGGAACAAGTAAACTTAATAAACATTTATAGAACTCTCCACTTCAAATACATAAAACATACATTACCACCTCACACCTATTCCATAAGTGACTACATAATTGGAAGTAAATCACTCCTCAGTAATCGCATAGCATTTCATAGGTTTAAATGAAATATTGGTTGGCTGTTCCTTCCTGTTTACATCAAGTATAATTATTGATATAAAAGAGGTTTTCAATACCCATTACTAAACTGCATTCTAGCCTGGGCAAGAAAGCAATACTCCCATTCTCTCTCTCTCTTTCTCTTCCTTTTTCCTCCTCTTCTTTATTCTTTTTATTTCTTTCTTTCAAAAAAAAAAAAGAATATTATAGATGATTATTACATGAATAATAAGCAGCACTCCTAATGCCAAAAACACAGAGGTGAGTAGTTACCTGGCCATGCTACATTCATGTAGTAGTGAACATTTCCAGTCTGTTGGCCTCATTTTTGACATCTAAAAAATGATTAGAAGGATCCTAGAAGCTTATGAATGCTCCTTCAATATGTATCTTTCTGTGAATCAGAGTCCTGGGATGCAAACATAAGCATTTTTCTAAAAATTTTACTCTGAGTTCAGGGATACATGTGCAGAATGTGCAGGTTTGTTACATAGGTATAATCTGCCATGGTGGTTTGCTGCATCTATCAACCCATCACCTAGGTTTTAAGCCCCGCATACCTTAGATATTTGTCCCAATGCTCTCCCTCCCCTCGGCTCACACCTCCTGACAGGCCCCTGTGTGTGCTGTTCCCCTGCCTGTGTCCATGTATTCTCATTGTCCAATTTCCACTTGTGAGTGAGAAAATGCGGTGTTTAGTTATCTGTTCCCATGTTAGTTTGCTGAGGATGATGGCTTCCAGCTTCATTCATGTTTCTGCAAAACACATGTTCTCATTCTATATTCTGAGAATAGCTGCATAGTATTCCATAGTATATATGTACCAGATTTTCTTTATCCAGTCTGTCATTGATGAGCATTTGGTTTGGTTCCATGTCATTGCTATTGTAAATAGTGCTGCAGTAAACCTAGGTGTGCCTGTATTTTTGTAGTATAATGATTTGTATTCCTTTGGGTATATATCTAGTAATGGGATTGCAGGGTCAAATGATATTTCTGATTCTACATCATTGAGGAATTGTCATACTGTCTTCCACAATGGTTAAACTAATTTATATTTCCACCAACATTTAAAAGCATTCCTATTTCTCCACAGCTGTGCCAGCATCTATTTTTTTTCCTGTTTAATAATCGTCATTCTGACTGGTGTGAGATGGTTTTGATTTGCATTTCTCTAATGATCAGTGATGATTTTCATATGTTTGTTGGTCACATAAATGTCTTCTTATGCGAAGTGTCTATTCATATCCTTTGCCCACTTTTAGATGGGTTTGTTTTTTTCTTATAAATTTCTTCAATTTCCTTGTGGATTCTGGATATTAGACCTTCTTTGTCAGATAGGTAGATGGCAAATTTTTTCTCCCATTCTGTAAGTTACCTGTTTACTCTGATGCTAGTTTCTTTTGCCATGCAGAAACTCTTTAGTTTAATTAGATCCCATTCATCAAGTTTGGCTTTTATTGCAATGGCTTTGGGTGTTTTATTCATGAAGTCCTTGCCCATGTCTGTGTCCTGAATGGTATGGCCTAGGTTTTCTTCCAGGGTTTTTATGGTTTTGGGTTTTACATTTAAATCTTTAATTCATCTTGAGTTAATTTTTGTACAAGGTGCAAGGAAGGGATCCAGTTTCAGTTTTCTGATTATGGAGAGGCAGTTTTCTCAGCACCATTTATTAAATAGGGAATCTTTCCCCATTGCTTGCTTTTGTCAGGTCTGTCAAAGATCAGATTGTTGTAGATATGTGGTATTATTTCTGAGGTCTCTGTTCTGTTCCATTGGTGTATATATCTGTTTTGGTACAAATATCATGCTGTTTTTGATACTGTAGCCTTGTAGTATAGTTGGAAGTCAAGTAGTGTGATGCCTCCAGCTTTGTTCTTTTGCTTATGATTGTCTTGTTTATATGGGCTATTTTTGGTTCCATATGAAATTTAAAGTAATTTCTTCTAATTCTGTGAAGAATGTCAATAGTAGTTTGATGGTAATAGCACTGAATCTATAAATTGCTTTGGGCAGTATGGCCATTTTCACAATATTAATTCTTCCTATGAGCATGAAATGTTTTCCATTTGTTTGTGTCCTCTCTTATTTCCTTGAACAGTGGTTTGTAGTTCTCTTTGAAGAGGACCTTCACATCCCTTGTAAACTGTATTCCTAGATATTTTATTCTCTTTGTAGTAATTGTGAATAGGAGTTCATTCATTATTTGGCTCTCTGCTTGTACATGGGAATGCCTGTGATTTTTGCACATTGATTTTGTATCCTGGGGCTTTGCTGAAGTTGCTTATCAGCTTAAGGAGATTTTGGGCTGAGACAATGGGGTTTTTAAAATATAGAATCATGTCATCTACCAACAGAGACAATTTGACTTCCTCTCTGCCTATTTGAATGCCCTTTATTTCTTTCTCTTGCCTGATTGCCCTGGCCAGAACTTCCAGTACTATGTTGAATAGGAATGGTGAGAGAGGGCATTCTTGTCTTGTGCCTCTTTTCGAAGGGAATGCTTCCAGCTTTTTGCCCATTCAGTATGATATTGGCTATGGGTTTGTCATACGTAGCTCTTATTATTTTGAGATATGTTCCATCAATACCTAGTTTATTGAGAGTTTTTCACATGAAGAGATGTTGAACTCTACCGAAGGCCTTTTCTGCATCTATTGAGATAATCATGTGGTTTTTGTCACTGGTTCTCTTTATATGATGGATTATTTTATTCATTTGCATATATTGAACCAGCCTTTCATCTCAGGTATGAAGCTGACTTGATCATGGTGGATAAACTTTTTTTTTTTTTTTTTTTTTTTGAGACGGAGTTTCGCTCTTGATACCCAGGCTGGAGCGCAATGGCGCGATCTCGGCTCACCGCAATCTCCGCTTCCTGTGTTCAGGCAATTCTCCTGCCTCAGCCTCCTGAGTAGCTGGGATTACAGGCACGCGCCACCGTGCCCAGCTAATTTTTTGTATTAGTAGAGACGGGGTTTCACCATGGTGACCAGGATGGTCTCGATCTCTTGACCTCGTGATCCACCCGCCTCGGCCTCCCAAAGTGCTGGGATTACAGGCTTGAGCCACCGCGCCCGGCCGGTGGATAAACTTTTTGATGTGCTGCTGGATTTGGCTTGCCAGTATTTTATTGAGGATTTTCACATCAATGTTTATCAGGGATATTGGCCTAAAGTTTTCTTTTTTGGTTGTTTCTCTGCCAGGTTTTGGTATCAGGATGATGCTGGTCTCACAAAATGAGTTAGGGAGAAGTCCGCCTTTTTCAATTGTTTGTAACAGTTTCAGAGGAATGGTGCCAGTTCCTCTTTGTACCTCTGGTAGAATTTGGCTGTGAATCTGTCTGGTCCTGGGCTTTTTTTTTTTTTTTTGGTTGGTAGGCTATTAATTACTGCCTCAGTTTTAGAACTTGCTATTGGTCTATTCAGGGATTCGACTTCTTCCTGGTTTAGTCTTGGGAGGGTATATGTGTCCAGGAATTTATCCATTTCTTTTAGATTTTCTATTTTATTTGCTTAGGGGTATGTATAGTGTTCTCTGATGGTAATTTGTATTTCTGTGGCAACAGCGGTGATATCCCCTTTATCATTTTTTATTGTGTCTATTTGATTATTCTTTCTTTTCATCTTTATTAGTCTAGTTAGTGGTCTATTTTGTTGTTTTTTTTTTTGTTTTTTTTTTTCTTCAAAAAAACCAGCTCCTGGATTCATTGATGTTTTGAAGGGCTTTTTGTGTCTCTATCTCCTTCAGTTCTGCTCTGCCCTTAGTTAATTCTTGTCTTCTGCTAGCTTTTGAATTTGTTTGCTCTTGCTTCTGTAATTCTTTTATTTGTGATGTTAGGGTGTTGATTTGAGATCTTTCCAGCTTTCTGATGTGGGCATTTAGTGCTACAAATTTCCTTCTTAACACTGCTTTAGCTGTGTCCCAGAGATTCTGGTATGTTGTCTCTTTGTTCTCATTGGTTTTGAAGAAATTCTTGATTAGTGCTATGAATTTCCCTCTTAACACTGCTTTAGTTTTGTCCCAGAGATTCTGGTACATTGTCTCTGGTACATTTTCATTGGTTTCAAGGGACTTCTTGATTTCTGCCTTAATTTTGTTATTTACCCTGGAGTCATTCAGGAGCAGTTTGTTTAATTTCCATGTAGTTATGCAGTTTTGAGTGAGTTTCTTTATCCCAAGTTCTAATTTAATTGCAGTGTGGTTGGAGAGACTGTTCTGATTTCAGTTCTTTTTCATTTGCTGAGGAGTGTGTTACTTCCAATAATATGGCTGATTTTAGAATGGCACTGAGAATAATCTATATTCTATTGATTTGAGGTGGGGAGTTCTGTAGATGTCTATTAGGTCCACTTGATCCAGAGCTAAATTCATATCCTGAATATCCTTATTAATTTTTTATCTCATTGATCTGTCTAATATCAATGGTGGGGTGTAAAAGTCTCCCACCATTATTGTGCAGGAGTCTGTCTCTTTGTAGGTCTATAAAAACTTGTTTTATGAATCTGGGTGCTCCTGTATTGGGTGCACATATGTTTAGGATAGTTAGTTCTTCTTGTTGCGTCATTCTCTTTACCATTATGTAATGCCCTTCGTTGTCTTTTTTTGATCTTTGGTAGTTTAAAGTCTGTTTTGTCCAAGAGTAGGATTGCAAGCCCTGCTTTGTTTTTTCTTTCCATTTGCTTGGTAAATATTCCTTCGTCTCTTTATTTTGAGCCTATGTGTGTTTTTGCATGTGAGATGGGTCTCCTGAATACAGCACACTGATGAGGCTTGACTATCCAATTTGCCTGTCTGTGTCTTTTAATTGGGGCATTTAGCCCATTTACACTTAAGGTTAGTATTGTTATGTGTGAATTTGATCTTGTCATCATGATGCTACTGGTTATTTTGCACAGCAGTTGATGTGATTTCTTGATAGTGTCATTGGTCTTTATATTTTGATGTGTTTTTGCAGTGGCTGATATGAGTTTTGTCTTTCCATATTTAGTGCTTCCTTCAGGGGCTCTTATAAGGCAGGCCTGGTGGTAACAGAATCCCTTAGCATTTGCTCGTCTGTAAAAGATTTTATTTCTCCTTTGCTTATGAAGCTTAGTTTGGCTGGATATGAAATTCTGTGTTGAAAATTCTTTTCTTTAAGAATGCTGAGTATCGGTCCCCACTCTCTTCTGGCTTTTAGGCGTTTCTGCTGAGAGATCCACTGTTAGTCTAATGGGCTTCCCTTTGTAGGTGACCTTATCTTTCTCTCTGGCTGCCCTTAATATTTTTTCCCTCATTTCAACCTTGGAGGATCTGATGATTATGTGTCTTGGGGTTGAACTTCTTGTAGAGTATCTTAGTGTGTTATCTGTATTTGCTGAATTTGAATGTTGGCCTGTCTTGCTAGGTTGGGGAAGTTTTCCTAGATAATATCCTGAAGTGTATTTTCCAACTTGGTTCCATTTTCCCTGCCACTTTCAGGTACACCAATCAATCGTAGGTTTGGTCTTTTAACATAGTCCCATATTTCTTGGAGGCTTTGTTCATTCTTTTTTATTCTTTTTTCTCTAATTTTGTCCATATGTCTTATTTCAGCAACATGGTCTTCAATCTCTGATATCCTTTCTTCTGCTTGATTGATTTGTCTATTGATACTTGTGTGTGCTTCAGGAAGTTCTCATGCTGTGTTTTGCAGCTCCATCAGGTCATTTATGTTCTTCTCTAAACTGATTATTATAGTTAGCAGTTTCTGTAACCTTTTATCAAGGTTCTTAGCTTCCTTGTATTGTGTGAGAACATGCTCCTTTAGCTCGGAGGAGTTTTTATTACCCACCTTCTGAAGTCTACTTCTGTCAGTTTTTCAGTCTCATTCTTTGTCCAGTTTTGTGTTCCTGCTGGAGAGGAGTTGTGATCATTTGAAGGAGAAGAGGCATTCTGGCTTTTGGAATTTTCAGCATTTTTGTGCTGTTTTTTTCTCATCTTCATGGATTTATCTACCTTTGATCTTTGAGGCTGATGACCTTTGGATGGGGTATCAGGTTTTGGTATCAGGATGATGCTGGTCCCATAAAATGAGTTAGGGAGGAGTCCACCCTTTCTGTTTGTTACTTAGTCTTCTAACAGTCAGGTTCCTCTTCTGCAGCTCTGCTGCAGCTTGCTGGAGGTCCACTCCAGACCCTATTTGCCTGAGTGTTACCAATGGAGGCTGCAAAACAGCAAAGATTGGTCCCTGCCCCTTCCTCTGGAAGGTTTGTCCCAGCAGGGCACGGACATGATGCCAGCTGGAACTCTCCTGTATGAGGTGTCTGGCGACCCCTGTTGGGAGGTCTTACCCAGTCAGGAGGCCTGGGGTCAGGGACCCACCCAAGGAAGCAATCTGACTGTCCCTTATAGGGGCTGGCATGCTGCGCTGAAGGAATCGCCCTCGTCCAGATTGCCCAGAGTCTCCAGAGCCAGCAGGCAGGAAAGATTAAGTCCGCTGAACCTGAGACCATGCTGCCTCTTCCCTCAGGTGTTCTGTCCCAGCGAGATGAGAGTTGATCTTTAAGCCCCCGATGAGCTGGATTCCTGCAGAGATGCTTTCTGAGGAGGAATTTAGAGAGGCAGTCTGGCCACAGCCACTTTGCTGTGCTGTGGTGAATTCTGCCCAGTCCAAACCTCCCAGCCTCCTTAGCACTGTCAAGGGAACACTGTCTACTAAAGCCTCAGTAACTGGTGGACACCCCTCCCCTCAGCAAGCTCAGTCATCCCAGGTCAACTCCAGACTGCTGTGCTGTCAGTGAGAATTTTGAGCCAGTGGTTCTTAGCTTGCTTGGCTCTGTGGGAGTGGGACCTGCTGAGAAAGACTGCTTGGCTCCCTGGCTTCAGCTTCCTTTCCAGGGGAGTGGCTGGTTATCCTGTCTCACTGGAGTTCCAGGTGCTGCTGGAGTATGAAAAACCCCTGCAGCTTGGTGCCTGCCCAAACAGCCACCCAGTTTTATGCTTGAGACCAGGGACCTGGTGGTGTAGGTCCATGAGGGAATCTCCTGACCCAAGGATTGCAAAAATCCATGGGAAAAGCATAGTACCCTGCGTGAATAGCACAGACCCTCACTGCTTTCCTTGGCTAGGGGAGGGAGGTCCCTCAGCTCCATGCACTTCCAGGTGAAGCAACACCCTACCCTGCTTCTGTTCACTGTCTGTAGGTTGCACCTACCTCCTAATCAGTCCCAGTGAGATGAACTGGGTACCTCAGTTGGAAATGCAGAAATCACCTGCCTTCTGTGTTGGTCTAGCTCTGAGCTGCCGACCAGCGCTGTTTCTATTTGGCCATCTTCATCCCTCCCGCCAAGGGTTGTTTATTTAAAACATGTTTCTGGAGTTTTACGGTGCTGACACACAGGATACGCCTGAAATTTTGTAAAACAAATAACAATGTTCAAGCAAATAACACATTTACAAACCTGCCCCAAAGATGCAATAAATAACAGTCCTGGGAAGAAGTAACCCTTTATTCTCAGAGCTCCCAGGGCCCAGAGAAAGGGCACACAACCAACCAGCCCAGGGACCTGAGGATCTGTCCCCACCCTACAAACAAAGCCTGAGATGCCGTGTTGAGATCACTGCCCAGCACTGCCAGTCCTGCCTGCAGGTTCAAGCTCCAGGAAAGTCAGAAAAGAAGAAAATAGAAGTGAGCAGTAAGCACTAAGAATTTACTTTTATAGGTATTTTAATTTTTATGAAAATGTTCAATGTATTTTTGGATATATATATATATATATGAATAAGTCAAAAGAGGGATAAAGGGACCCCCTTTCCTGTCTCTTTCCCTCCCGCCCTTTCTTCCTTTCTCATTCCCTCCTTTCCTTTCTCTTTCTCCCTCTGCTCAACTGTGCCAAGGTAGCATCACCTTTAATATGTCTTCTGGTAAGATCTGATGCAGTTCTCTTTACTGGGATGGAGCTGAGGTGATGTTAATATTGGAACTCTCTTTCTCACCCTTAGGAGGGACAGTGGGACCTCATAGCTCTCTGCTTTCCCTTGTCACCCTCTAACAGCCCCTGGAGGAGCTGACCCAGCCTCTAACATAGCCTCCTCTGTGAAGTGACTATGAAGCCCATCTTCCAACCTGCCCCTCGAGTCCCTCCAATGCCACATTGCAGTGGCCCATACCCCTTGGATGACATTTTACCGAACTCAGCATGCCCAGATTGACTATGTTTTTCTTCTGATTCTCTAATATCTGTGGGATCTAGCTCTTTCATTTTCCCTTAGAAAGGTCTCACATGTCTGGTCCTTGTTCTTTATCCACACCAACACCAACATGTCCTAGAATCATGTAATGAGGAAGGGATCTCAAGGGCTATTTGGCCTCATCCCTAGCACCACACCCCCAAGATGTTCCTGCGGAAGCGAGGGAGGCGCGGTCCCCTGCTGCGAGCCCAGGGTCATACATGTTAGCTGCAGTCACCGCCTGCCTTCATAATCGTAATGCGTTCTGCCTTCTGGACCCCATAGAACAAAGCAGATCACTCTTGCATGGGACAGCCCAAAGAAATTTAAGCACAGCTGTGTCATCTCTGGGCCATTTCTCAGCACTGTTCAACTCTGCATATGACATCATTTATCCCTCCCCTCCCAGGTCAGCCCCCTCTGCACACACACTCAACAAGAAGACCCTGATTCTAGTGTGGTCTTTGGGTATAATGCCCTAGGAGATCATCTCCTTCCTAAACATTCCAGGCCCCTGGCCAGAGGTCTGAAGCTGGTCTCAGGGAAGCAGGTGGGTGTGTAGCAACACTGCCCTCTCTATGGCTTTCAAAGGCATCTAGAGCAACTTGGATCACTGCTGACTAGGTGCAGGCTGTTTATTTTTATAATGTTAAATTGCTCTGTGCAGGCCAGTAATATTATCTGATAATTACTTGAAAATTCTATGATATAGCTGGGCTTTAATTTTTAAAGTAGAGTAACGCACAAAATTAGCATATGATCCCACACTACATGAGGCTAATTTTGTCAGCTTGGTGAGGTTGTGGTACCCAAGTATGTGACTAAACATCAGTCTGGATGTTGCTGTGAAGGTACTTTTTTAGATGAGAAATGACCTCACTCCCTTGCTGAATACTTCCTTCCATTGTATGCTTATCAATATGAAAACGTTTTACTGTGACTTCCAAATCCCACATTATCAAGGGCTTTTCATTTTCTGCTCTTTCTGGAAAATTCTGCCAGATATTTGCAAGTTGGCTCCTTCTCTTTCTACAATTCTTAGCTTCAAGTTCACTTCCTTAGATCTTCCCTGACCACTGTTTCTAAAGTAACCATCACATCACTTACCTGAACTATCATTCTCTGCTTAGACTTCTGATTGATAGATCGCAGTGGTTCCCACACCCATTTTGTTTGTACTTCCATCTACAGAACTGCACTAGTGTGGTTGGAGAGGAAGAGACTAAGGATTCACTATTCACAAAGACATTTGTGGGATGCTGAGTGTGTTTCCAGTATCCTTTCAGAGTTTGCAAACAAGGTGGTGTCCAGCATAGACAGGTTCTCTGCCCACCCATCCTGAATCCACAAGGCCATAGATGCAGAAGGAATATTTAATAAAGTTCAGCACTGAGTCCTGACAAACAGTGTGCAAAAAAGCTTGAACAGAAAGGAAGTTCCTTATTCTGGTTGAGAATGCATCATACTTCTGGTATGCGATGAAAAGCTTCTGAGGTTGGGGATAAGACAAGGACTCTGGCTGTCACCATTTCTCTTGAACCTTACCATGGAATTTGGCACTATGGGGGTGGCAAAGCAACACAGTAGCCACTCAAGAAGAAGCAAGGGGTGACTGGAAGGAGAGGCACCCCTGGAGTTCTGTAAAATCTGTTTCTTCATGTGCCTTTGAGTATTCTCTTTGTGAAAATTCTTTGAACTGCACTCCTATGATTCATGTATATTTCCCTATGAAAATTATACCTCAATAAAATGTTGACTTAAATAACGGAAGCAATCTGGATGTCCATCGTTGGGGGAATGGATAAACAAAAATACATCTCTAGTGTGACAATGTATCTAACAGGTTGGAAAGATAAAGAGTGATCTATATGTGTTAACTTGGAAAAAACCTTCAAGACATTTAGTACATGAGAAAGGAGAGTTGTTTCACATTCTCATTTGTGGATGTGCAAATATTAAACATTTTTGAAAAGACTTAGAAAGGAGGTAGACTGTAGAAGACAAAATGAAAAGTCTACGTTTTGCTCTATTACATCATTTGATTTGTTTGTAACAAAAATATATTCCTGCTTCACTTGTGTAAATGAGTACCAGTATTTTCTAGATGGAGGCAGAGGAGATCCTGGCTGGTGGCATGGTGCAGCACAGGGTGGGGTTCCTGGGGGACAGAGTGCTGCCTTTGCTGGGGGTCCTGCAGGATCTGGGGGAGAGTGACCTGGAGGCAGCAGGGCTCCACAGCTAGTGCCATCTTTCAGTAGCTGGGCGACTTCAGCTGGCGGCCGAGCCTCTGACTTGGTGCCCTTGAGTCAGAAAGGGAAGGTGGAAGGCAGCGATGGTCATGACCTGTCTGATGCTGCTGGGTTGTTTCTCTCCCAAGTGGGACTCTGTGTAAAATGTGTGTGGGAAAATCAGACCTTTCAGCTGAACCTTGACTTTCAGTCAACTTTTCTTTCTGTCCTAAAGTTGGAGAGAAAATGCTCTTGAGGGGCATGGCTTTAAGAGGTATTGACACGGGTTTAACCCTGTGTGCGATGGAGAGCTGGTTCCTCTGCACCATTTCTGGGGCCAGGGTGCCCCCACTCCTAGATTCTCAATCTCCTGACAGCATTTCAACACACCATTACTATTTGTCCTTTGGTTCCTGAATAGGGAGACAAAGTCTGAGATTGTTACTTTAACAGGGAGGAACTACAAACAAAGAGCAAGGCATAAATCCAGGTTTCAAAATAAACAGTCTGCATGGAGAGCTCCTCCGACTGCCTCCCTGTGAGTGGAGTGACAGATTGCGCAGCTGCCTAGAGCCAACAGAACCCCTACCGGTCAGTCTCACTGATTGTTCGAGGCAGACCATTTGCATCTCCCTGCAGCCTGGGCCCACTCAGCTGAGGTGAGAGCTCACCTTGCTATCTAGCTGGTGTTCACCTCATCTCTTTCCTCCCACCTCCCTTGGCAGACAGCTCTACCCCTGCTCCCAGCTGTCCAGGACTGCCTCAGCACTGGCCTCCTTCTCCAGGCTGTGCGGGGCCCTGCGCGCATCACCACACTCTTAGCTGCAGCTGGGATCAATGCCATTTTGGGGAGCAGAACCCCACTGCACACATCAGTGGGGGCCATGAAGGGGCAGATTCCTCCTGCAAGCCACACATACTGCTGCTGTGTTCAGGCCGAGCCTCCTGGAAATCGTCAGAAGGGACTGCTGCCTCTTTCAGATGGTCCCTCTTTAATCCTTCATTAGGATTTTAATTGGCACCACCTTGGGGGCGCTGTGTGTTTACAAAATGACATACAAACTCAGACGTTCATTAGCGCTGTCAGTGCCTTTGGAGTGATAAATAGTGGCAAGGTTCCGTCAAAATGCTTCTGGAGCTAATCCCAAATTAACTTTTCCTTACCTTGCCAAGAAGAAATACGAGAGCAATGAAGGTTTTATGATAGCCCATAATCTCACAATTAAACAAGTGACTGAAAAAATGGTACAATGTATTATGTTTTAATTGAGAGGCAGGAACCAAAATAAACACGAGGGTCCCCAGGTCCGTCTGGTGACAAGCCCTAATATGACTAAGCTGTAAGGCCAACCTCAGCCCGCCCCCGAGGCAAGTGCGCGGTGCTGGGGGTGCATCGGTGGATGGAGCATGCAGCACCACACCTGGCTGGCTGGCATCTGCTGGTTTGCTGTCTGATCAGTTATAAATGGGCTGTCTCGAGGACTGTTTTCACACGTCCACTTCACTCCAACAGTTGCCCAGATTAAACCATTGGAATTCGACGGGTAACTGAGTTTAAAGTTCAACCTTACCTACAAGTAAATAACTCAATTCCACCAGGAGAACCACTTCATGGTCTGGAGAAAATCCGAAAGGGAACGAAAACCTTCGATAGCAGAATTGCCAAGGAGCGGGAGAGAAGGGAGGGGTGGCAGGGCTGTCATTTGCCCTCCGGAGAGTTATGTAAACTAGAGCTTAGCTTCCCCTCCAGACCACCCAGTTTTATCTCTTTAGAAAAACATTAGCACATTTGAAGTGTCTGAGTAGCTCGGGACGCCACTCAGGAGTTATTGAGAAGAGGCTGCCTGTCTTCATCTTCCATTAGCAGAAGGGCACACCAGGATAGATGGGACACACCAAAGCAATTGCCAAAAAAATCCAGATAAATATTTTTAAATGGCATCGTAAGGGCAAATTACTCTTTTCCTTTTTCTTCTTTTTAAATTAAATTCAACTAATGCTTTTGGTTACAGATGCTTACAACCTGCCTATTCTGGACGGCTTCAAAGTTGAGTCAGTAAGAAATTTGGGATTGATTGTCCTCACTATGGAATACGTTTTGCCTTTTGCTCTCCTTTCCATATTTGAGATTTTGAAAACTGTTTTTCTTTCAAAAAGAGGAGTCTAGCTAGTGGGTCTCATTTTAGCAACCAGGATGGAGATTTGAGAAGAACACAGTTCCCGTGTCTCTTTGCACACCTGGGCTTCCCTCCAGACAGGTCCAGGTGCTCTTCCATCCCCCAAGGTCAGTGAGCCAGAGAAACGGCCCAGCACCACCCGGATCCTTTCACCTGTGGAAGTTCTCCATGCTGTGTAGACCCCAGGACACTTACCAGCCTGGATTCAGCACAAAATATATACTTTTATATTTTATATTTTAACCAGCACAAAAATACGTACTTTTATAATCTGTGTTAATTTATAGATAAAACATGAGACATAGAGCTAATTAAAAGAGTTGACCGTCTCCAGGCAGAAGTCTAAGATGGTGACATGGTCAAGGGGAATTCTTATTTCTCCTATGTTATAAAACTTATTCAGGTTAGACAGATTCCTGGTATCATTTTCCACATTCAAACCTGAACCTCTTCCATGGCCCTCAGTGTGTTTTGTAAGAAGATGATGAACTTTCTTTCCCCTCCTTCAGCCTCATTTTTCTGAGTGTTCTTGCAGCAGGTGATTTGTTACCTGCATATCTCCAGCTATCGGACAGGGCTGTCTCTGCTGAGCAAGCCTTAGCAGCAGCGCCAGAAAAATGTCTGTCCAGGGATTTGCAGACATCACAGAGCAGACCGAAGCTGCTCAGGAAGCCCAGCAGCTCTGCCACTAGTGCTTCTGTGGAGCAGCCCCCACTGACGCCTCTGCGGCGTCCACCCTCTGGACCAGACAGCAGCCCTGTGAGATGGCTCTTCGGATGACAGGTTCTGATGCTCCAGCTGCTTGTCTTGGGGGCTGTTCTCCACTTGTGCTCTCACCCCAGAACCCTGTCCTGAGGTGGGCCCAGGGAGCGTGGGGAGGCCACAGTGGTCCCAGTACCAGGACACCTCTCCTCGCACAGAGTTGAAGCACAGTGAGCCCTCACTGTAGAGCTGATTCTAGAATGCATGGGCAGGTGGGGTGGGGCGCTGAGTGTAAGGAAGGGTCTGTGTAAAACTGCCTCTCCCCAGCCTTGCCATAGCAGGGGGCTGACCATGAATCTAAAGAGCCAAGGGACACCTCTCAGCCTGCCTCAGCCCAGCCTGCCAGTCCTGCGGAGCAGAGCAGCCCACGGGGATGGCACAGCTGGGTGGACACATGGGGATGGTAACTGTCCCCACCTTGTCCCTATCCCCTGGAAATGATACTGCTTTCCCGGCCCTGCCTGTCCCTGGTAACTCCAAGAGCTGACCAAGTGTCAGCCAGACAGCAGAGGAGAGGTTTGCAATCTCACTGTAGGATGGGGAAAAAGATTTAAGTCTTTATCCTCTTAACCCAGCCTAGTCTGTTCAGGGAAGGTCAGCGGGGGACCAGGCTGTGTGAACTAGGCTGTGACTGGGGACCCAGTTGTCTCCAGGTCCCCTTGAGGCTTGGGGTCTGCCAGTCAGGACATGGAGACAGCCCTGCACTTGCCAATGAGCTGTGGCCTCTTGGGCAGCTCATTGTGCAGAAGCACAGGGTTCTGAAGGGTGAGGTACACATGTGGAACATGAAGGCCCCGGCTTAATCTCCAGGATCCCCACCTGGGTATAATTATTCCTTCCTGGAAACAATGTGGTGACAACCAAGATCAGTGGTCCTCAACTTTTTGGCACCAGGACTGGTTTTGTGGAAGATAGTTTTTCCATGGACGGGGGCGCATGGGGCAGGGGCCCGGGCTTGGGATCTGGGGATGAAACCATTCTACCTTAGATCATCAGGTATTTGATTCTCATACGGAGCACATGACCTAGATCTCTCACACGCGCGATTCGCAATAGAGTTCGCTCTCCTGTGAGAAGCTGATGCTGCCGCTGATCTGACAGGAGGCAGAGCTCAGGCTGTGATGTTCACTCACCTACGGCTCACCTCCTACTGTGCAGCCCAGTTCCTAACCGGCCACAACCAGTACCGGTCCCCTGATCAAAAGCATGTATCTGAGCAGTATTAGGTAAACCCTAAACACCAAGACATGTTAGAAACTAAGGAGAAGGCTGGGAAAAGGCACCTAGAGGAAGGAATAATCACGGTGTCTACAGGTGTGTGCTGCTGAACCTCCCTGGAGCTTTTAAACAGGGGTTCTCAGATGTTAGTGTGCACTGACATCACCTAAAAGGCTCCTCAAAGGGCACGTGGGTGGGCCCACTCCAGGAGCTCCTGACTCAAGCATGGGACCTGAGAATGTGCATTCTAATAAGTTCTCTGGCACTGCTGGGGCTGCCCGTCCAAAGGCCTCACTTTGAGAACTGCATCCCTTGCCTCCCTGCCTGGGGAAAGAAGTGAGATGACTCCTGGACCTCGGAGGAGCTGGATTCAGGACCAACGGCTACTTGCAGTCAGGACCTATAGCCACCACCTCCCTCCCTTGCCACAGACCCTGCCCTGCTATGCACAAGCCTAGAACCTGGTCTCGGCAGCCCTTTTGCTTGCTTCAGTTGCCCATCCACTGCTCCTCAGAACTGGTCCAGTGCTTCCCCAGCAACACTTACTTCTCCCCCATCCTCCCTCCACCTGCAGAGACTCTTACCTCCTGCTTGCCTGAGAAAACGCAGCCTCCAATTCACTCTCCAGAAGAGTAACTGCACAGGACACTCAGAGACACGTGATGATCGATGCTTACAACACTGCAGAAAAAAACAGCTGGAAACATGCTATCTGTCTACTGAACAGGGAGATGGCTAAATAGGCTCTGAATCACACCTACTGCAGAATATAAAAATTAAAAAAGGAAACCATCACAAAAATATGTACTTTTATAGTCTGTGTTAATTTATAGATAAAACATAAGAGATTTATAACCGACTAAAGGAGTTGACCATCTCCAGGAAGAAGTCTAGGATGGTGATATGGTCAAGGGCAACTTTTATTTCTCCTATGTTATCTGTCTAACTTGGATAAGTTTCACATATGTGTGTGTGTGTATAAACACACACATATGTGCTAGTGTAAACAAACCTACCGAGATGCCAGGCATATAAAGTAGAGCACGTACAATTATGTACAGCATATAATGCTTGATAATAAATGACTGTGCTACTGGCTCATGTATTTACTATGCTATGAATTTTATTGTTATTTTAGAATGTGCTTCCTCTGTTTCAAAGTTTACTGCAAAACAGCCTCAGGCAGGTCCTTCAGGAGGGATTCTAGACGAAGGCATTGTTACCACAGGAGATGACAGCTCCACGAGTGTTATTTCCCCTGAAGAACTTCCAGTGGGACAGGATGTGGAGGAATACAGTAATATTGATGATCCTGACCATGTGTAGACCTAAGCTAATGTGTGTTCATATCTGAGTTTTTACAAAAAGTTTAAAAATTAAAAAAAAGGAATAGAAAAAAGTTTTATAAGGATATAGGGAAAGAAAATACTTTTGTACAGTTATACGATGTGTTTGTGTTTTGATAACAAAGTCAAAAAGGTAAAAAATTTAGAAGTTTATAAAGTAAAAATGTTACAGTAACTAAGGTTAATTTACTATTGGAGAAAAGAATTTTTACAATAAATTTAGTGTAGCCCACAGTAGTGTATAGTAATGTCCTAGGCCTTCATGTTCATTCACCACTCACCCAGTGACTTACCAGAGCAAGTTCCAGTCTTGCAAGCTCCATTGATATAAGTGCTCCATTTGGGTGAGCCATTTATCTTTGATGCTGTATTTTCACAGTACCTTTTCTATGTTTAGATATATTTAGATACACACATACTCACCACTGTGTTATAACTGCCTACAGTACTGAGTACAATCATATGCTGTGTAGGTTTGTAGCCCAGGAGCAATAACAGGCTGTAGCATAGAGCCTGGGGGTATAGCAGCTGTACACTATCTAGGTCTCTGCGTCACTCTGCAGGGTTCATACAATGATGAAATCACCTAAGGATGCATTTCTCAGAAGTATCTCTGCTGTTAAGTCACACATGAATCTATATGTATCTCTCTGTGTGTGTATATATATATATATATAATGTAGATGTACATGTGGAAAAGAAGAGAGGGGGCTGAGGGACATAGACTTCTGTCCTTAACCTCTCCCCGTTCTGTAGTTGGCCACCCCCACCCCAACAACTGCTGTTGCTGAGGTTGGCAGGGCCTCTATGTTCCCAAAGAGGGCATGCTCAGCCCTCACCACGTGGACCATCTGAGTTGGAGCTTCTCCTCTTCTTGCAGCTCTCTAGATTATAGATATGGATGCTTTATAAGGATTGATTTTCCAAAAAAGTTTTAGGTCCCACTTGCTAGAGCAATGTCTGACACACAGGGAGCATCATTCAATGAGCTCCCGAAACTCCAACAGATTAGCCCATCCAGAGACCTGCAGGGCTCCATCCCTCAGCTCTGGGCCTTTATTTAAATATCAGCTTCTCAGGAAGACCTTGACTGACCATTCTTCTAGAATAGCAAACCCCACTCTAAACCCTTCTGGTTTTCTCTGCTTCATTTTTTTCCGTAGCACTCACCACTATCTGACACCCTCCATGTTTTGCACAGTAGGGGTATGCTTGCCCTTCCTGGAATGTGACCTCTATGTAGCTACAGGTTTTGCTAGTTTGGGTCATTGCTGAAACCTCAGTACCTAAAACTGAGCTTGGAACATAGAAGCATTCAATAATTTTTGCAGACTAAAGAAAAGAGTAAATAAATGAATAGGTAAAAGAATTATTGTCACCAATCCTTTAGACTGTGGCTGCGGTATTCTCAGCTGATACTCTGAGACACAAACATTGAAAAAACCAGCAAACCTTTGAGAGGCACAGTTAGCATGTTCATATAAATTAAAATAGATTTAAGACAAAATAAAGTATTAGAGAACATTAGACTATTTGTTTGATTCAGCTCAAAGGCCATAAATGAAGAAAGAAAAAGCTACCTCCAAAGAAGTGTAGCCCTGGAGGTCTAGGGAAGCTGGTGTGCTTCTGGCAGGATATTTAAATACTCATCACAAGAAATGTCTCCCTAGGGTTTTTATGGTTTTAGGTCTCACATTTAAGTCTTTAATCCATCTCAAGTTAATTTTTGTATAAGGTGTAAGGAAGATATCCAGTTTCAGCTTTCTGCATATGGCTAGCCAGTTTTCCCAACACCATTTGTTAAATAGGGAATCCTTTCCCCATTGCTTGTTTTTGTCAGGTTTGTCAAAGATCAGATGGTTGTAGATGTGTGGTGTTATTTCTGAGGCTTCTGTTCCATTGGTCTATGTATTTGTTTTGGTACCAGTAACATGCTGTTTTGGTTACTGTAACCTTATAATATAGTTTGAAGTCAGGCAGTGTGATACCTCTGGCTTTGTTCTTTTTGCTTAGCTGTTCTTGGCTATACAGGCTCTTTTTTGGTTCCAAATGAAATTTAAAGTAGTTTTCATTAATTCTTTGAAGAAAGTCAATGGTAACTTCATGGGGATAGCATTGAATCTATAAATTTACTTTGGGTAGTGTGGCCATTTTCATGATATTGATTCTTCCTATCCATGGGCATGGAATGTTTTTCCATCTGTGTGTGCCCTCTCTTATTTCGTTGAGCAGTGGTTTGTAGTTCTCCTTGAAGAGGTCCTTCACATCCCTTGTTAGTTGTATTCCTAGATATTTTATTCTCTTTGTAGCAATTGTGAATGGGAGTTCATGAGTGAACTCCCATTGGCTGGGCAATACCATTTCAGCACATAGGCATGGGCAAAGACTTCATGATGAAAACACCAAAAGCAATGGTAAATTGACACATGGGATCTAATTAAACTAAAGAGCTTCTGCACAGCAAAAGAAACTAACATCAGAGTGAACAGGCAACCTACAGAATGGGAGAACATTTTTGCAATCTATCCATCTGACAAAGGGCTAATATCCAGAATCTACAAGGAACTTAAATTTACAAAAAAAAAAAAAAAAAAAATCAAAAAGTGAGCAAAGGATATGAACAGACACTTCTCAAAAGAAGACATTTATGCAGCCAACAAACATGAAAAAAAGCTCATCATCACTGGTCATTAGAGAAATGTTAATGAGATACCATCTCACACCAGTTAGAATGGTGATCATTAAAAAGTCAAGAAGCAACAGATGCTGGAGAGGATGTGGAGAAATAGGAACACTTCTACACTGTTGGTGTGAGTGTAAATAGTTCAACCACTGTGAAAGACAGTGTGGCGATTCCTCAAGGATCTAGAACCAGACATACCATTTGACCCAGCAACCCTATTACTGGGTATATCCTCAAAGGATTATAAATCATTGTACTATAAATACACATGCACAGGTATGTTTATTGCAGCACTATTCACAATAGCAAAGACTTGGAACCAACCCAAATGCCCATCAATGATAGATTGGATAAAGAAACCGTGGCACATATACACTGTGGAATACTATGCAGCCATAAAAAGGATGCATTTAAGTCCTTTTCAGGGGCATGGATGAAGCTGGAAATCATTCTCAGCAAACTAACACAGGAACAGAAAGCCAAACATTGCATGTTCTCACTCATAAATGGGAGTTGAAAAATGAGAACACATGGACACAGGGAGGGGAACATCACACACCAGGGCCTTTTGCAGGGTAGGGGACTGTGGGGGGGATAGCATTAGGAGAAATACCTAATGTAGATATGTAGATGATGGGTTGATGGGTGTGGCAAACCACCATTGCATGTGTATACCTATGTAACAAACCTGCACGTTCCGTACATGTATCCCAGAAATTAAAGTATTTTTTTAAAAAAAGAAATGTCCCCTGAGAAGAGGGATCCTTCTTCCCTCAGCACACAGCAAAGAGGGACATTAACTGACACCTTGCAAGCAAACCAAGGGATGGCCCATCTGGGGAGCTGGCTCCAGGAAACTGGCAGGGCTCACAGGGTATGTGGGGGCCTGGTAAAGATTGGTTGCAGCGTCCCTGTCTACATGAACAAAGGTGCTCAGAGGGTCCTAGGACTTTTCAACCTTTTCTACCACTCTTGCTAAAAATATCACGGTGGACTCTGCTTGTCAATGCCACACTCAAAGCAGCTGCCCTGCTGCCTGGAAATAGAGGGGCTTCTCTTATCCTGGCTGAGCCCAGTTGTGCTCAGGGCGTTGCACAATGGCACATTCTGACGAAGGCTCTCTGCTTGACCGACCTTTAGTCAGGCTTCTGAACCGTCTCTTGGAATCATCTGTGCATTTCTTTATAAAATTCAGTGTCAGCAAGAACCCTGCTCAGCCCATTTAGCCAGAACCCCCTATTCAACATCTGATCAGGTTCCTCATCCTCCACCATCCCCCAGGTGACATGTGATCGCCCTGGTCTGCCTTCAGCAGGAATCCTGTGAGATCGGTTTATCCAGACCCTCCCTGACTCCTGACTTCCTCAGGGGAATTTTCCACCCACTGACCCGCACCCTGCTCCATGGCTGTCAGCCCTCACTTGCCCATGCTGTATTGGGATTTGAGGTCACTTTCTCTTCCCCACTGCAAAATCCCATTGCAATGGTCCAGATACCTGTTGCGAGGATTCTGAGTGTAGTTGGCCTTACTGTGCTTTAACAAGTATCACCGAATACTTTTTCCTTTAATGGTTCCTCCAGTTATGCCCCAAAGGAAAGCTTTAGCCCCTAAATCAAATGAGTGCGTTGACAATCACTGTCTGAATGAACTCCGCTTCCAAGTTGAATTTGCTGAGCAAGGGTGAGTGCAGAAACAGTCCATGTTAATATTCGAAGCTGTCAGGATGCCTGTGGGTCTCTAAGGGATAGGCAGGGGTGAGTAGGCAGTCATGCTTTCTCCATATTTCTTTTGTCATTCTCTTGCTTAAAAAATGTGTTTCTATCTGCTTTAAAATGAAATTTTAGAAAGAGAGTTCTAGAATTTAACGTTTAGGCCAAACCTCACGATTTCTTAATACTCTTAATCAAAGCCTTTTCTTAATAAGAGTGACTAACCTTTGCGACTTGCTGAGCTCTCCCTTGTTTAGAAAAGCATCCTGTTTCACATCCATCATCTCCTTTCACAATCCTGGAAAGAACCTGGACAAGGATTTGTATTATAATTAGGTGAAATAGTAGTCCTTCTTACAGGAAAAGAGACTAAGTCTCAGGGTGGTCAAGCGACTGGCCTGGGGTCACCCAGCAAGAATCCCTGCTCCTTTGCCCCTGATCGGCCTAGTAAATAGAGCCAATCCCAGGTCCAGTGTCTGCGTTCAGCTCTGTTTCTCCTCATAATGTCCTCAGATCTCTTTTGGCTTCTCTGTGTACTTGTAACCGCCTCATCTCTCGTTTTTGTCCTTGCTAATAGGTCTTTAACTGATTCTGAAACTAGGTCAGGCTCACAAATTCATGTGGACCAGGAAAAGGGTGGGGCCGTGAAGTTTTCTTTCCCAGTGGAGTCGCTGGATGAGGGTGTGAGCCTCAGAGCTCTGTCCTTGGGCCTGGGGCCCTCTGCCCTGCTTCACCCCATGGTCTCCAGGTTGTGGAGGGAAGCTCAGGACTGCCCAGCCACCTGCCTTCCTGTGGCACACATGTGGTGGACGTTTCGCATGGTTACCACTAGAGAAGATATAACAGAAGCTTCCTCAGTGTTCGCCCAGTTGAGGCAGATATCCTCCCCTCTCCAGGAATCCAAGCCAGGTACTCAGTGTTTCTAGAAGTTTCCATGGTGATCAGAAATTCTGCAGTTACCATGAATAACTGGCCCGGCAATCCCCACAAATGGCTTCCAGGATGCAAAGCGTCTCCATCATGGATCCAATCACTGGGCAGATGTCTTCTTTCTCTCCTTTACTACTGCAGCTGCTCACATTCGAGCCACCTGTTGTGCCCTGACTGTGGGCCTCACTTCCAGGCACTTACTAGGAATAAGGGGAGGGGTCCAGGTTAGAATCAAGGGTCTTGTAACAGGCTCTTATAACCATCTAACTAATGCAATGTGAAGTGTCTTGGTGTAAAATCAACACAGACTGCTGTGTGTGCTAGGAAGGAAGACCTTGCCTACCGGGGGTTTAGAGAAGGGTTTATGGGGAGGTGACACAGGCTGGGACATTAAGAAAGAAAAGTGGGACTGACTGGGCAGAGTGAAAAGGGACATCCTTCTCAGGTAGAGGGACGTCAGCACAGGGACATAGGGTGGGCCGGATGGAGGGACAGAGCCCAGGCTTGATGCTGTGAGTGGCTCATAGCCAGAGAGCACTTGGGAAACGCAGACTCAGGAGGTCAGAGGACCTGAGCAGGGCCAGGTGTGGCCTGTGTGAGGATGGCTGACACTTCCAGCCCCTCTGGCTATCTTCATTGAGCTGTGCTGCCCTGGGCACCACAGGGGTTGCCTGTGTGTCCATGGTGAAATGAGGACATTGTAGGGACAGGAGCTGCCCTCTTTGCGGCACCCGTCCAGGGCAGGCCCAGCCTGGGGCTGCTTTGCCTCTCACTGCCTGGGGAACTGAGTGTTGTCTGAGCAATCCAGTCTATGTGTGTTTCCTCCCTCAGTGTCTCCATGAACGTTCGGCTCAAGTGTGACAGCCTCACAGCAGGAAGCACAGGCTGGGTGGGCACCCTGGCATCTGGAAACCTCGTGCTCTGGTGATGAGCTGCTTGGGGCCTCCTGGGCCTGCCCTGGGGTGAAGCTGCCGTCCCCTGTTGGAAAGCTTGTGTCTCTGCCACTTCCAAGGGTCAAGTGGGAAGTTGGGTGCACGGCTGGGGCTCTTTGCTAATGACTGCCCAGGGCATGGAGAGTAGAACAAAGCTAGTCTACAATGACAAGGGGCCTCCAGCGCCTCTCCCTGGGTGCTTCCCAGGGTCTGTTGATGTGGCTCCCTGCTCAGCCACGCTGCATGGCAGAGAGCTCGGGTTGGGCTCCTCCACAGCAAGGCTGCGATCCCTAGAGTCTTGCAGGCACAAGGTGGGACACTCCCTGTGGGCATCAGGCACAGTCCAGGGTAGGAGTGGCCTTTCCATGTGCAGGTGCTCTATGTGCTGCTTTAAAAAAAAAAAGAAATGCATTTTTTTAAATGTATTTTTTTAAATACCACAGGTGCACTTATAAGCATGGTGCAGTGGTTCAGTGGTGTCAAGGGAACATTGACATTTCCTGCTCATTCAGAGAGTCACACATCCCACTCATTCTTAACAGGACTTCTTGGGGAGCCATGTCAGGCTCTGGGGCCTTTCTGCAGATTTCTATGTAGAGAATTAGCACTGTGGGCATCAGCACCCAGGATGGCCTGCCACATTGTCACTGAGGCATGCATACCCTGACACCATCCCAGACCCAGGAGGGACCCAGATTGCCACAGCCTCGGCCACCATCCCTAATCCAGCACACCTGAGACAGCCACGGATGATGCTCTATACCCTGCCAGCCTGCTGTGGTCAGATGCAGGGAGAGAGAGGGGCAGCTGCCAGCACCAGGCTCTGACATCAGACGGGGCAATCCTTGCCCCCATCCCTGCCTGCCTCTGTGACTTAGGCAAGTCACCTAAACCCCTTCTGACTGTCAGTTTCCTACACCTACATCAATCTCACAGGCAGCTGGGGAGAGGAAAGGAGCTATGTGTATAAATAGTGCACTTGCCAGGCCTGACTCAGAACACACAGGCAGCAGGCAGTGGCAGTTAACACCGTAGTGCCCACTCCCCAGATCGAGGAGTGTGGGCCTCCAGGCTCACAGCTCCAGCACCGGGAGCTGCAATCAGATGAAAGCAACTGCTGACTCTCAGGTCACGCTCTCTCCCTGGGCTGGGGTTGGGGAGGGGATGGGGATCCACATCCACTACTTGGTTGAAGGGGCAGGGTACAAAGCCTCAGCTCCGGGGCTTCAGGTGGGGAAAATGCACAAGGGATGTACTGGCCACACCTCCCCCGTGGGCTCGGCAAAGCCTCTTGTTTCAGCTGCGTCGCAGGTAGCATCTCTGCCCAGCCCTGCTCTTCTTACTCCCATGGTTACTCCCCAAACCCTCCTGCATGCATACCTCCGTCTCAGGGTCTGTGACGGGGTTTCTGGCCCAACACAGGCATCTTTTCATGAAAGTTTGTCTAGAACCATAAGAAAGAACAGAATTCTTGGTCTAGAGGAAAAAGAACTAAAGGACAGGGAAGAGAAAGGGCAGCTTCTCTGCTCTCCACTCTCAAAATGCTGAAGGCCATGCTCAAGAGCTTGCTGTCTCCCCTCCAGTCCTGGGCTTGGAAGAGACACCCCGGATTCCTTGGACCTGTCTATCAAACCAGAAAGCTCTGCATGCAAAGCAGCTGGTCCAGAAGGATACTGTAGCTGTCACCCTTTCTCCTCTCCCAAGTCTGGAACATAACATCTCTAAACAGCTGAATGAAGGAGAATCCCCAGATGCTGCGGTGTTTCCCGAGCCCAGACATCCAGAGAACCCGGGTCTCTGGAAAGCATGCTGTCTCAGAGTCAGTGATAAACCCAGCTTAACCTTCCCTTTGGAAGATGGGCATCTGCTGACCCTGGAGCTGCCTGGGAAGAGCTTTCGTCTTACCCAACCCAGCAGAAACCTGGGAATCGCTTCCATGCGTGGCACAGCTGATGAAGGTCTCCAGCAACATTTTTCTGGATGTCTGGGCAAGGCTGCCCTGGAGACTGATGATAAGTGAGGGTCAGACAGTGCAGCAAGGGAGCAATGAGGGGAAGTGCAGTCATGCATGCTGGGACCTCTGAGAGGGAGTGGGGGCGGGAGACTCATCCAGGCAGTGGAGAAGGCTGCAATAAGAGTTCAAACTCTCTTGCTTGCCAATAGAGACCACCAGAGACTTTTACAAAGAGAAGCTGCCTGCATACATCTCCTGTTTGGAAAGATCATCTAGGCTACAATTCTGCAGAAGTGACACCTTGTGTAGGGAAGCGCGGCCAGCCACAGGTGCACCTACAAGCACGGTGCAGTGTTTCAGTGGTGTCAAGGGAACATTGACATTTCCTGCTCATTCAGAGAGTCACACATCCCATTCATTCTTAACAGAGCCAGACCTTCACATGGACACCTTTTCTCAACCTTCGGCATTGTTCAGTGGAGATATGGGCTACGTGAAAACTCTGTACTTGCTGACCTTCCCCAAAAACAACTGGTAAAATTTCTTGGTGAAAGAACTGGAATCTCCAAACAGATCATCAGACCTGGAGGATATTCTTTTCCTAGGCAGCCATGTGGTTTCTTGGAGACTGGAGAGCAATGCTATTTGAGAGGCCACACTTTCTGCCACCCTTCCCTGAAGAAGAGACTTAACATTGTGATGTGTCCCCTCTTTGAATGAGAGTAGGTTCCCTTAGGATTCTTTTGCTTGTGAGTGACAGAACTCAAAGTCAAAATAGCTTAACCACAAAGGGAAGGTATTGCCTCTTGTAATGTAAAAGGGTGGACTGCAGGCATAGCTGGATCTAGGCACTCAAAAACATCATCATGAATCTATCAACAGTCCTTTCACTCTTTATGATGTCAGAATTACCAACAGCTTCAGGCTTACACCTCACTGATTTAAAAGCAACAGACAATGGTAACCTCTCTTTTGAAAGAACTCTTACAAAAGTGCCATTGTGTCTGGTTGTTTTCACATTGCTATAAAAATCTGAGGCTAGGTAATTCATAAAGACAAGAGGTTTAATTTGGCTCACAGTTCTGCAGATTGTTCAGGGAGTGTGTTGCTGGCATCTGCTTCTGATGAAGGCCTTAAGAAACTTTCAATCATAGTGGAAGGCAAAAGGGGACCAGACGTGTCACATGATGAGAGAGAGGAAGAAAGAGAGAGAAGGGGGAAATGCCGCACTTTTAAACAACCAGATCTCACATGAACTAACTGAGCAAGAACTCATTCATCACCACGGGAATGATGCTAAACCATTCATGAGACATCCACACACTATGATCCAATCACCTCCCACCAGGCCTCACTGTTAGTCCAAACTGTACCATTTTGTAAGCCCCCAGCCATTTTGCAGACCTTGGTCAAATTGAAACATTCCGTGAGGTTTGGGCTGTGAGAAACAGCCTGCCCAACCACCTGACCACAAGGCACAGGAACATCTTTATCATACCCTGCCCGGCAAAGGCCCAAGAGAAGGAACGTCCTTATACCTTGCAGGGCAAAGGCCCAGCTGAAGGAACATCCCTATCATATCCTGCTGGGCAAAGGTCCAGGGAAATCCTATCACATCCCACTAGAAAAAGGGCCAAACCAGCTGATCAAAGCTACATCTTATTAATATCCTGCTGGGCAGCAAGCCATGTTGCCCAGACCCCTTCCACCCATACCTTTGAGTACCCCAGCCTGTAAGCAGTGAGGAGCTCTGGCCTTAAGCTGGTCCTCCACCTCTGCAGGTTGTTGCAATACCCCTGTGCTGCTGTGGAGCTGCCCTCTCTCTGTGCGTGTCCTTCTTTAACCCTCACCTTCCCTTCATAACCTAACACCCACCTCCAACATTGAAAATCCCATTTCAGCACGAGATTCGGAGGGGACAGACATTCAAACCACATCAGACATGACTAAATCTCATCACGTGAATGTTGTCATGCCCATCTCTGAGAAAGTCAGTGTGGCCAGAGGGATGGGCTATACTGATTAGTGATCCCTCCAGCCGGGGCTCAAGTAAAAAGGGAGGGGCATGGGGCAAGATGCCCATGTGGATGGGGATTAGGGGAAAAATAAAAACAATTTCCTCAATGGAAAACCAAGATGCTGTGACTGAAAGAGAGGAGATGGGCTCTGGGCAGATGAAACAATCGGTCACCGTATGCATGCCAGGAATTCATGTCACACCACAGACTGAAGGAGTCCTGGACCCTGGAGCCCTGCCCTTCAACATCCTGCCCTTTCAGCATCAACCTTCGTCTTTTCCTTCCTTAGCACTTTGCTTCCGGCTCTTACTGGTATGTACAGACTTTGGCCTTATTTGAGGAAATGCAATACACGGGACCATGAATGACACTGGAGCTGGAACTGTGTCCCACTTGCTGCTGCCGCCCCACTGCCCAGGATGCTACAACCTCTCCCACGGATTTGCTCAATTCAACACATTTAATATAAAGCATTTTTGGGTACCATTGTGCCTTGTTTTGGTGAATAGAGAGACAAATAAAGCATTTTTTCCTCTGTCCACTATCTATTCAGGTGCCACGGGTGGGGAAGACCTGTTAGTCAACCAGCCCTTAAGAGACAGATCCTAACAGCCACTAACTCTTGAGATGACAGAAATGTGTGGAGAAGCTACTGATGTGATTTAAAAGTTCATGTCCATGATGGCTTCATGGTTTCTGAAGAGGCACAAGCCTCTTCTCAAGGCCACAGACATGAAGACACAGATGTTTCACCTCCCACCTGAGGACCTGCTTCTCACCGTGAGCACAGAGCCCAGCGAGAAGCAGAGGCGTTGATGAACCCTGTGCAGGCCGCTTCCTGTCTACAGTTCTTGCTCCCAGTTGAGAATATCTTGGCACACAAGACTCAAACTGACAAAAATTTTTCTATACCACGGAACTTCAGGATCACTTAAGAACAGAATAGAATTTGCTCCTGCGATGGTCAATGGCACCGGCAGCCAGAAGGGCTGCCTGCAGAGCTTCCTCTGGAGTCAGGACATGATCTGTTTGAAGGAGTCAAACCATCCCCTTGGTGATGAGTGAGCTCTTCCTCAGTTGGTTCACAGGAGATCTGGTTGTTTAAAAGACATTGGGACCTCCCCCTTCTCTATCTCTTGCTCCCTCTCATCATGTGACATGTCTGTTCCTTTTTTGTCTTCTGCTGTGACTGTAAGCTTCCTGAGGCCCTCCCTGGAAGCAGATGCTGGCACCACACTCCTTGTAGAGCCTGCAGACCATGGGCCAAATAAACCCCTTTCTTCATAAGTTAGCCAGTGTCAGGAAGTCCAAGAGTACAGAGAACCTTCCTCAGCCAGAACAGCTTCTTCACGGACCCAAGGAGCAATGTGCAGGCTCGCTTCTTCCAGCCACGATACCAGACAGAGAGGCCCTGGACTACCAAGTCTGTTTTTCCTGCAAGATTCCTCATCTTCACAGAATGTGCCAAATGTGTCTTGGTATCTGGATCTCATGCATAGCTTCATCACTGGTTTCTGGGAATTACAAAACACTCCAGGAGCCCATACCAAATGGTTTTCCCTGGAGAGCAGAGTTGCTCTGTAAATGTGTGACCCTGCCTGGCCACCTCAAATGCTAAAGGAAGAAGACCAGGTGGCAGAGTGTCAGGGGATGGATGTTTATCACTCTGTCAGGCACTGTGCTAGGCATGCTGACTTATTCCTGCCTGTGGCTGGTTTGCCCTGAAGGGAATGGAGGCGAGCCACTGCAAATCCACCCTCTCCTGTCTTCTTCAGTCTTCTGCGAAGGATCTGCCCCCAGACTTTTAGTGAAATCCTGGCAGCTACAGGTGGCTCAGCCCAGCCTGGGAGTGAAGGGCAGGCTGACTTCCAACACCAAGTTCTCCTGCAGAGTCAGTGACAATCAGGGCCCTGAAGCAGGGCCACCTCTGCTGCTGCAGCTCCACGTTGCTGTTCCCTGGTCTTAGTTCTGGATTCCAGGCCAGCTGCTTCCACCATGCTCTCAGGGTGGTTCCTCATCAAGCAAGCAGGGACCAGGCATTTCCTGAGCACTTGTACCCTGTGCTGTGTTTTTCACAGGGAGGCATGTCTGCTTAGAATTCTTGATTGCCTACGATTCCTGCAAATGTGACTTGGCCAAGCCAGTATTCACAGCACATGCCATTTAAAGGAGGACATTTCCTGTTTTCATTGGCCTAATTCAGGCATTCTTCATTTCTGCGTAGGCAATTGCAAATTTTCTTAATAATTTCTGTTTCAAATTTTATCCTGCTTCAGTCTGTCCTTCCCACATTGTTCTAGAATTGTACATTTGTGTTAACAATAGCTGGCAGGTCAGATGCTGCCATGAGAGCTTTAGACCTGTGACATCATTCATTCTTCAAAAAGATCCTACCAGGAAGACCCTCCCATTCTCCCAAGTTTACAGATAGGAAACACGTTTAGGGATGCTTTGTTAATATCCCAGGTCATATTGAGTAAGTGGAAAGGCTGGTTTTGGATGCAGACCTGACTCACTCCAGACCAACGCCACTCGTTTCTAAAACACCAGTCTAACCTTGTTACTGCCCTGCTTAAAGGATGGGATATATTCCTTCTCTCCGCTCTTGCCCACTAAATACAACTGCGAACCCTAGAAATAAAACAAGAGACAACCGAAAGAGGGCTGTGAAAGGTGGGAAGAGAACAGTACACTAATTACGGAACCTGGAACTAGAAAAAACACATAGTAGGAGAGAGCTTGATAAGCTTCAACCCAACAGAAAAAGGGACCAAGGCTCCACATATCCTGACCCCCGACACTGTAACAGAAGGTGGCCCAGGTAGGCTTATTCCAACTCTGGATCGAGCAGGAGTACCACTCACAACATCCAGTGAGCCCAGGGTGACTGGCAAGGGGGAGTAAGCAGGAACCTTTTCAAAATAAGCAGACAGGGACCTGTTCTCCCACCTTGCTGGGCTTGACACTCCCTTTCACTGACCAGAGACCCCTAGGAAGACAGGCTGCAATGGTAGGGGCATGATCAACAAACCTCCACCCTAGGATGCACTATTTGTTCTCGTGCTTTGTAGAATTTCTCCCCCCACCAAGAAACACCAGGTGCCCAGGTGGTTTTGATGGGGGGAGAGTAGGTAAGAGGGTCACACTACAAAAACTGGCATGGCTCACACTCTCTGTCCTCGTACCATTTCCTTAAAAACCACAAACTATCTAAACTCAACCAATGGATAATATGAGTAGTCTTATAACCATAAAAGAACATGAATTTATACTTTGAAAATTGTTCAAACAGATCTCTCCAGGCCCAGAGAGTTTCACTGGAGACTTGTATCAAACATTTAAATTAATTAAAAATTTTGCACAAAAAGTTTTGTTGCATAAAAATTTCACAACACTAATTTTGCACAATATCTTCCAGAATATAAAAGAGATGAGAACACTTCCCAACTCATTTTATCAGACCAGTGTTACTCCGATATCAAACTTAGACAAAGACATCTTATAAAAGAAACTACAGACCAAAATAGCTTATGAGCTTAGAAACAGAAGCCCTCAATAAAATTTTAGAAAATTGAATCTAGCAATGTATTAATAGAACTATGTATCTGGACTAAATCTATTTCAGGTATGCCAAACTGGTTAAACCTTCCAAAACCAAAGTAATCCACCCTATTAATAAAATAAGCAAGAAAAATCATATAATCATACCAAGCGTTGCAGAAAAAAAATATTTGAAGATCTCCACCAATTCACGATTAAATGTCTCAGCAAGTTGGGAGTGAGATGAACTTCCTCAACTTAATAAAAGACATCTACAAACAAACCTGACAGTTAGCATTGCACTTAATGATGAATGATTGCTTTCCTGTTAAGTTTGCAAACAAGACAAAGATGTCCGCTGGAAGCTCCAATAACTGCAATAGGGCAAGGAAAAGAAATAAAAAGGAATACATACTGGAAAGGAAGAAATAAAACTGTTCCTATTTGCAGAAGACATAAGTGTTTACATAGAAAATTCCAAAGATTCTCCAAAAACAAAATTAAGAACTAGAACTAAGAAGTAAGTCCAACAAGGTTGAATAAGATAGAAATCAATGCAAAAGTATCCATTGGATTTGTGTATACTAACTATGAACTTGTAGAAACAGAAATTTAAATTTTAATACCATTTACAATTGCTCTAAAGAAAAGGAAATAGATATAAATCTAACAAAATATATGTAGTATCTGAATGCTAAAAAAATCACAAAGTGCTGATTGAAAGAAATCAAAGAAGACAAAAAGAGACGTATGATGTCCATGTGTTGCACAACTCAACTAAACAAATATGTTAATTCTTCTCAAATTAATTTAGTACAATTTGTAACAAAATTCCTGCAAAGTCTTTTTTGGTAGATGTCCAAAAGCTCATCCTAAAATTTAAATGGACAGGCATAGCACGTAGAAGCCAAGAAGAATAAAATAGATGCAATCATTCTGCTTGATGCTAAGGTTTACCATAGAGCTACAGTAATTCAAAAGGTGTGCTATTAGTTGATAAATGGCACATAAATCAATGGTACAAAAGAGAGAACGCAGAAAAATTCCAACTGATTTTTTAACAAATATTTCCCACTGATTTTATATAAAGGTACAAAAACAGTTCAATATAGAAAAATAAGACTTAAACAAATAGTTCTGAAGAAGTTAAACATCCATAAGAAAAATTAAATAAATACACTTCCACATAGATCTCACACCTTATACAAAATTTAACTCAAAATGGATCGCAGACTTATATGTATAATTTTTAAGTGTAAAACTTCCAGAAAACAGTATTGGAGACTATCTTCTGGACCTAGGGCTAGACGAAAGTTTTTAAACTTGACACCAAAAGAAAAATCAATAACAGGAAAGTTTGATAAACTAAACCTCATCAAATTAAAATATTTTGCTGTTCAAAAGATGCTGTTAAAAGTATAGAAGGACAAACAACAACTGAGAGAAAACATTTGCTAACCACATGTCTGGCAAAGTATCTGTAATATAGAAAGCATTCTAAAAACTCAACATTAAAAACAATCCAATTAAGAAATATACACAAAAATAAACATACATTTCATGCAAGATAATACATAGACATCAGATAAGGACATGAAAAGATGTTCAACATCATTAGCTGTTAAAGAAATGCAAATAACAGTCAAAATGAGACAGACTACATACCTATCATAATGACTTAAATAAAAAATAGTGATATTACCTAATGCTTGTAAGGATGTGGAGAAGCTGCTTCACTCATATGTTGCTGGTGGGAATTTAATAGGATACAGCCTCTCTGAAAAGGAGCGTAAAGGTTTCTTACAAAACTAAACATGTGTCTGGGCACAGTGGCTCACGCCTGTAATCCCAGCACTTTGGGAGGATGAGGCAGGCAGAAAACAAGGTCAGGAGTTCGAGAGCAGCCTGGCCAATATGGGGAAACCCTGTCTCTACTAAAAATATTTAAAAAATTAGCCAGGTGTGGTGGTGCATGCCTGTAATCCCAGCTACTCAGGAGGCTGAGGCAGGAGAATCACTTGAACCCAGGAGACGGAGGTTGCAGTGAGTCAAGATCACACCACCGCACTCCACCCTGAGCAACAGAGCAAGACTCCGTCTCAAACAACAACAACAACAACAACAACAACAAACTAAGCATGTACCTACCATTCACCTCAGCAGTTGCACTCTTGAACATATATCCCTGAGAAATGAAAAGCTAAGTGCATATGAAAACCTGCACATAATGCTTATAGCAGTATTGTTCATAGAAGCCCCAAACTGGAAACAGACCAGAAGCTCTTCACTGAGTGAGTGGTTACACAAACTGTAGCATTCTCATACAGGGTGTATTATCAGGGTTCTCCAGGCTCCAGAGAAACAGAACCAATAGAAGAGAGAGAGAGAAAGTCATAGAATCAGGAGAGCCGATGATATAGTTCCACTTTGAAGGCTGCTAGGCTCAAGACCCAGGAAGAGTAGACATTTCAGTTTGTATCTGAAGGCAGGAAAAAAGCCCATGTTTTAGTTCAAGGCCGTCTTGGGGAAGCATTCTTTCTTTGGGGAGGGTCAGCCTCTTTGTTCTATTCAAGTCCTCAATTGATTGGACGAGGCCCACCCATATTAGGGAAGGCCACCTGCTTTCCTCAATCCACCAATTTAAATGTTAATTTCATCCAGAAATGCCCTCATAGAAACACCCAGAATAATGTCTGGCCAAATGTCTGCGTATCCTGTTGCCCAGTGAAGCTGACACATAAAGTTAACCATCACCCCATGGAAGACTACCCTGCAATGAAGGTAAAGAACTATTATAAAGAACTATTACACAGACTAGTTTGGGTGAGTCTCAAGGGAATTACAATGAATGAGACAAAACCAATCACAGAAGAGTACATACTATATGAAACAATTTACATAACATTGTTAAAATGACACATTGTAGAGTTGCAGAACAGATCAGTGGTTGCCAGGCATGAAGATCAGTTGGTGGCAGGGACAGGAGGGGTTGAATATAGTTATAAAAGTTTAATTTGAGAGACCCTTGTGCTCATAGAACTAATCTAAACTATCATGGTGGATATGGGAACCAACATAGGTGATAAAATTGTATAGAAATAAATACAACACACACACGCATAAGTAAAACTGACAAACGTGAATATATGGATGCAATGTATCAATGTCAGCATCCTAATTTTGATGTTGTACTACAGTTTTGCAAGATGCTACCATTGGGGGAATGTGGGTGAAGAGTATACACTTTGTTTCTCTCTGTATTGTTTCTTATAATTGCGTATGAATCATCAATTATTTCAAAATAAAACATTTAATTCAAAAAATAAATAAACTGATGTGATTTGGATCTATTTCCCTGCCCAAATCTCATGTCAAATTGTAATCCCCAGTGTTGGAGGTGGAGGCTGGTGGAAGATGATTTCAAGGGGGTGGATCCTTCCTGAATGGGTCAGCAACATCCCCCCCCCCCCACCCCGCCCCCGAGCTCTCCTCACTATAGTGAGTTATCACGAGATCTGGTTGTTTAAAAGTGTGTGGCACCCTCCCCCTTCCCTCTCTCTCTTTCTTCCTCCTGCTCTGGCTATGTAAGATGCCTGTTCCTCTTTGACCTTCACCACGATTATAAGTTTCCTGAGGCCTCCCGAAAGGCAGAAGCCACTATTCTTCCTGTATGGCCTACAGAATGGTGAGCCAATTAAACCTCTTTCCATAAATTATCTAGTCTCAGGAATTTCTTTATAACAATGTGAGAATGAACTCACCGCTAGCAAAAAGAAGGAATCAGTCACACTTCACTCAAGAGTATTCAGGAAATTGGCCCTGAGCTGGGATTCAGTCTCTTCCCACAGCAATGGCCACACAAACCAGGGCTCCATCATCCAGGAGCGGAGGAGCATGGATGCCAGGCGAGCAGTCAGAGGTCTCCGCTGTAAGCCACTTCTATTTCTTCCTCCCAGGCCTGTCCTCTCTTAGAGTAAAAGCATCAAGAGGCCTACTATTTCCATCCAAACAGACAAACATCCCAGGTTTAAGATGCCACAAGTGGAGCTCATCTTTTCCCCAAACTTTTCCTTCCACCCATTTTTCTCTAAATTAATTGATTCCTTGAGGAACCCTTCCTCTCTTATTCTTCACACCTGGGTTCTAACCACAGTTTCCCTGTGCCAGTCATGCTTTCTTATTTCTTACTCTTTCCCTCCCTCCTCAACCGTGCCCTTCCCTCTCTGTAGCTCCCACTTCCCTGGTGTGTCTCAGCTCATGCCTCATTTCTCTCCACCACATGTGGGCTGGATATTCCTCTACGTGCTGCCAGCACACCTGCGCATCCCAATGATGGCACTGTCACAGTGCCTCTCACTGTTCTGTTTCCCCTCTAGAAGGTAGGTTCTAGAGCCAAGAGTCTCAACCTTGGCTACACATAAAAATCACTTGGGGGATTTAAAAAATACTGGTCTTGGCCTGCTACCAGATTTTCTTCTGACTAAATGATATCAGGGGCAGCCTGGGCTTTGGAATATTTAAAAGCTCCCAGGTGATTCCCATGTATAGCCAAGTTTGAGAACCATTGTTTAAAGCTACAAAGTCTATCTGTCCACCATTGTATCCCCAGTTCCAAAACAGAGCTGCACACATAGTAAATCCATCAATACTTACCACCTGAATGGGGCAAGAAGTGAAATTTATCACTATCTTTCTGAAAAACCTTAAGTCATGTGGTCTATGAAACTCTCCAGATGCACAGGCAACTCACCTCTGAAGAGAGGGGGAGCTTACCGCCCCTGCGGAGGCAGGCAGACCCCTCTGACATGTGCTTCTGCCTGAACAATGAGCATCCATGGGGTAAAGACCCCTGGAGAGCTGGCCAGGCTCACGTTGCTTTCTCTCATATCCGGAACCATTGCAGGCCAAACCTCCAAAACTTGGGTTTGGCAAAGTTAGACTTTTCCTTTCAGGGCATGAGACATAATGTCAGATTCAGTGATTTGCAAAAGAAACTGACATCTGCAGAGGCAAGTAAACATGTTTGTAGTATGGCTGCTCTGCCCTGCCAGAATGAGGCTGCAGAATGAAAGTCCTGTGGACAAAGACAATCAAGCAACTGGAGAAGCGTGGGGAGTTGCTCCTGGCCCAGGCCTCACTCACTCCAGGTTGATGTGCTGGATCCAACTCATGAAGAAGAATATTTCAAAATGTAAATAGGAAAGTCAAGTTTTTTCCTTCCATGGAAATGAGCTGAAATGTATTTTCTATATGGGAAGAGTTTGCATCCTTTGACACAGAGCCCAGAAGAGTGGATTTTTAGGACTCAGAAATGTCCCCTAGCCCCATGACCATGACTTCATTCTACATCTGAAGATACTTATGCATGAATACAGAGGAGTTAAATGTCCAGGGTTCTGGGTCAAATGCATAGCTCCTGGCAGAAGTAGAAATAGAACTCATAATAATTGGAATAGCATCAAAAAAGCAATTTCAAGCTCTCAACACTTTTCAATCAATAAGTAACCACCATTTGTTAAGCCATGCATTCAAAGGCATTTATTGAACACCTACTATAAACTAAACATAGCAGGAGGCACCAGGGATTCAAAGAAGTAAAGCAGAATGCTGTTATCAAGGAGGAATAGAAAAAAATAAACAAAATAATAAAATAAGGTGGTAATGCCGAATAGCAGCAAGCCATGGTGCAACTAAGGCACAGTGGAGAAAGCTCTACGCCAGGGGTGGAGGGTAGAGAAAAGGAGCCAGAAACCTGGACTAAAAGGACATGAGCAGTATGTATAAATTTAGAAAACTAAGAGAGTTTGCATGGATAGCTCTTTCAAGAAGCAAAGCTATAAATATTAAAAAGGATGGTTTTAAAATAATTTTAAGGTGTAGAAAACATTTCTATAAATATGACTACATAAAACTTTGCAAAAATAGGAAACCATATCATAAGCATAGTAAAAAGACAAAAGATAAACTAAAAAAATATGTACCTATAACTAAGGGTTAATATAAATTAAGGAGCCACTGAAAACAGAAGAAAAGGATTCATGGGCTGCAGATATGAATAGCACAATTCACAGATAAAATAAATTCAAATGGCTCTTCAATCCTACTTATAATGGGAGAAATAAAAATCAAAACTGCACTAAGATGAGCACAAGTTCCAGAGTTTGACAGCGTATCCTCTTGGTGGGGTTTTGAAGAATGAAACCCTCTCATGAATTCCTTGTGTTATTGGCTGAACGTTCGTGTCCCTGCCCCCCAACTTTATGTGTTGAAGCCCTAACCCTCAATGTGATGGTATTAGGAGGTGGGGTCTTTGGGAGGTAATTAGGTTTAGATGAAGTCATGAGGGTGAAGCCCACATGATGGGATTAGTGACCTTACAAGAAGAAACACTGGAGAGCTTGCTTCCTCCTCCTCTCTCTGCCATGCGAGGACACAGCAAGAAGGTGGCCATCTATAAGCCGGAAAGAAAGCCTTCACCAGGAGCCAAGTCTGCATGATCTTGGTCTTCCCAGCCTCCAGAAGGGTGAGAAATAAATGTCTGCTGTTTACGATACCCAGACTCTGGGTGAAAAGCCCAAGCAGGCTAAGATGCATACTGAGAATGTAAGATGATACAGTCCTATGGAAAGGAACTTGAAAATACCTAGCAAAACTGCATATGTCTTTACCGGTTGACTCAGCAATTCCACTTCTAGATATCTTCTCCAATAACATGCCAGCAGAAAGGCAAAAATCCTTGTGCACAGAGATCTTCATTTTATTACTATATGTAATTTTTTTAAAAGCTGGAAACAACCCAAAAGTCTATTACTATGGAAATATTTTAGCAAAATATAATACATCCACATCATGGAATACTACACAACTATTAAAAATGTTAAATGTCTCCCTATACTACTCTGTGAATGATCTTCTGTATTTATTAAGTGAAAAAAAGTAGAAAAAAGTATAGAGTATGTTACCATCGAATTTAATTCTTAAAACAACATGAGGCCACTGAAGGACTTTCACCATGGGAGTTACCACACTACCAAGCCCTGGTCTTCCGGCTTCTAGGCATTTTACAGGCAACTCACCCAAGCAGTTCCATCTACACATTAGAACCACTTACAGAACTTATTTGAAAAAAAAAAAAAAAAAAATTCCTATGCCAAGGTCGTCCTTCCAGAAAATTTCTTTTAATTGGTCTGGAGTGGAGCCCAGGCTTCATGTTTTGTTCCTGTTTGGTTTCGATGCTGGCCAGGTGGTGGTTAACAGGCAGCCTTGCGTGGAAATCCTGGTTTCACTTGGGCTCCACTCTTCTCTGACCACCTCCCTGAGCTGAGCCTCCAGCAGCCTGCTGACTATCATATGTCTTCCAGGACGGTGTCTTGACTGTCTTTTTAAACCACGCTTATTGTTCTAGCAGGAAAGGGATGAGGGTGGCTGCAATTCCAACAACCTGCCCAGGGAGCTATGGTAAGCGAAAGGCAGGTCCCGCCTCTTTAGGTGTGCAGTGTTCTCAGGCGCAGTGCACTCCACCCACAGCTGGGAGGAGTGGTGCTGGCAGATAACAGAGATGAGGCTGACATCTCAACAGCAGAAATGAGGAGGTCTGGAGGCTCCCGTTGTTACTGTTAGAGAAGAAGTGCCTTACTTTCACCAAAGACATCCCAATCTCCTTTTCCTAAAGAGGATTTTCTTGAATGCCTCTTTTAAGGCTTTCTCTTTGAAGATAAAATATCAGCTGATTTCACTCGTGGTGGGGGTGGGGGGTGGGGGCTCTGAATTTTACATAATCTTCATGACTAGAAGCGTCCTGGGATAGGAAGTGACTGGGAAATATCAGATCTGTAGAAAAACGCAAAATAAGAAATTCTAATGGTATTATAATGTCATGGACGGAAACCTAGTTTCCGTACCTTGACACAGAGTCCATTTCTTGCTCACGTGAAGTCCAAAATGTGCCCATGCTGGACAGTCTGCTGACATCTCCAAGTGGCCGTAAAGGACCTGGGCTTTTTCGATCTCATGGCCCACTTTCCTCCCCTACTCAACACCTGGTGTCCAAGGCTTATGTGCCAGCCCAGAAGAGATGCTTCGACTGCACTGGGCGCAGCTGCCTCTTGGCTACTCAGGATTGCAAGTGGGCTCAGAATGTGATTGAGCTGTGTATCCAGGAGGAAAAGAGATTGGGTTTGGGGGGAGCTGTGGAAACTGAAGGAAGGCTGTGGATTTGGTAATGAGGATGTCACTGGTGATTCTGGTGGGCTAAAGCTGATGGCATGGAGCTGGAAGGGGCAGGGGATGATGAGTGTGGTCTATGCAGAAAGATTTGCAAGTGTGGGGTGGGCGTATCCTCTCTGCAGTCAGGAGGGAAGGCTCTGACCTGAGCTGGCCTTAGTGAGAGGAGACTCAGTGAGGCTGGGGACACAGACCAGGGGAAGTGAGAGGAGCCGCTGTGAGGCGGGGGATATAGACTAGGGGAAGCGAGGGGAACCCTTTCAGCTTCTCCAGCTGGAGGGAAGTTGGCTGTGTTGTGGTAAATAGTGTCTTCCTCAGTGAGGGGATTGAGGGAAGCTAAGGCTCCTTCTGGGTTTGCCCTCAACAAGTCAGCTTCTGCTGTGAAGATGATAACTGGCACTAGGCAAGGTTTCCACATGCTTTCTGCTTGAGACTTGACTTTGGGAAATTGGCCGCAGGCTGGGAGAGCATTACTGGGTGGTGGAGCCTCTGGTGGAAGGAGGTGGGTGAGAAGGAAGGTCAGCCCTCCAGGACAATGTCATTGTCCCTCAGGTGGACAGATGCAGAGCCAGACAGCATCGGGCCAGCACTGGAATTGAGGAAGGACCCCTGAATCCAGAGGAAGAGCAAAGCCTGAGGCTCCATTACGAATTTGGCACCAAACAGGAACTCCTGCTCTTGAAGACACCCTCTCATGAACCTGGCCTCCATCTGCCTTGTGCACCACTATCAGGGGTTAAAGGATCTCAGAGTTGGAAGTGACCCTGAAGATGTTCTAGCTACCCTTTGCCCTCTGCACCTGCCAGTTCAGGGTCTGCAGCTCCTCACTCCCTGCCCAACTCCTGCTTAATCCCTCCAAGGAAACAGAATTCATTGCCTTTCCAAAGCATCGCAGAAAGACAGCTGCAGGCATTAGGAAGCTGAGCCAATGTTCACCTTGTTCTGGGCATTTGCCTTTGGGATGTCACAATTAAGTCACAAGAGTCCTACAAAATATCAAAGTTATTTTAGGAGCACCCATATCAAGAATTAATTAAACTGAAATATTAACCGAGTTGATTTTTATGTGCAATGTTCAGTGATATTATAGTCAATGTATGATTCATTGGACCATCTACCAAGTGTACTAAGTACCTCCCATGCGAGTCTCTAGACTACGCCTGTTGGTGCAGAGATGAACAAGGAAAGTCCCTTCCCTCGAGGGGCTGGCACATCCCAGAGAACACAACATATACCCACCTAATTATAAGAATAATAGAGCACAAAGAGAGAAGGACTTTTACATGGACAAGGCCCAGAGGCATGAGGTGTGATGAGGAGCAGTGAATACGTCTATGTGACTGGAATGCAGGGTGTGTGCTGGGAGGTCTGGGAGTTATATTTGGTCTATTGGAACTGGAAGCTGTATATCAGTTCTATACCGAAACTGGGAGTTATATTTAGTCTACATTATTTTCCTGCAGAACAAGGGATTCTGGCCCTCAGAGAGGGTGAGTACCTTGCCCATCATGAGATCAGTACTCAAATCCAGCTCGCCTAAACGTCAAAACCAGCGCAGTGGCTCCCACCACCTTCTTCCACCTCTCCATGTTACCTGTACTACCTAGATGTGGCCTGTCCACCTCCAAGCTCCTCGAGGAAGGACGTTAGTCTTAGGAATCTTTGCGTCACATCCCTGACAGGGCAACACATATTCCTCCATAATTCCATAATTACTGGGGAGAAATGTGTGCTCCCTGCACCGTATGTATGATTTAAGCACACCACCAAGTCTCCTTGCACTTAGCCTGGCTCAGGTCAGAGCCTCCCCTCCTCACTGCAGAGAGGATCCGTCTGCCCCCGCACTTGCAAGTCTTTCTGAATAGATCCCCCCATTCCTGTTGAGTTCCAATAGGACTGAATTCTTATAGAGGAGCAATGGATCACACGCCTCTGAATTGGTGCATTCTCGTTCTCTGAAGAATGCACTTTGAAGAAGAAGCGCTGCTGGGCTGGGGGTGGACTGTGCAGTACTGAGTTATGGCTCAGACGTGATAGAATTTTCCCAGCGCCCAGGACTAGGTCCCACCTGAGCTGAGCCTACTGGGGAGGATGCCAGTGCCGGTCGCACACATGCCCAGGGGTGGTCTAGGAGATATCACAGTTCTGAGTGTCCACTCTCTAGGGAGGCTTGGTTCTGTGTACCCCATACTCAGCCCTTCCTCAAACACAGCACAGTCATCGCCACCCTTGAAGCCTGGCGCGGCACCCCACGTCCAGTCTAAATGCTCCGTTCTGAGACATAGGGCTAGCCAGGGGTTAGGGTTTGCCCCAGTGTACACGGGTACAGCCAGCGTAGGAAGCAAAGAAATGTCGGTCCCATGAGGAAGAGAGGCCAGGGCAGAGCAGGAGGCACCCAAGGCAACTGTCCAGAGTTGCCCCAGCAGAGCGTCATTGGGGGGTGACATCAGTTGCCAATGCTGGGTGCTTGCTGTGGGCCAGGCTCTGGGCTGGAGGCATGTGTTTAAACCGGGTTACATTTGTCCTTTAGGAACTTCCTGATAAAATATCCTCCACAGGAAGGTCCAACTGGACCCTGTTCACAACACACAGTGGGGCGCAGTTTACCTGAAGACCAGGACCCACAGTGGGTCCAGAGAACACGGGCCCAGCTCCCTCATCTCCCAAGTGAGGAACTGAACAGAGGTTGTGCAAGGAAGAAGGCTGGAGCCAGGTCAGACCCCAGGGCCCGCCATTCCGTACTAGCAACACACAATAACCCGGGACAGTCCACACTGAGAGGAAGCTGGGGTTACGGGCCAGGGAGGATATCAAAAGAGCTCCTACAGCCTCGCCAAGCTGTGCGGGCATCTGGAAAGAATTGCGGTCTCAGCTGGAAATGGCGTTTAGAGCAACATTTCCCGGAACATCTCCCTTTCTAAATAGCACATCATAGCAGTTCCAGTCTGATTTCAAGGTCTGAAATTTGTTGAAATTCACACTGACTTCGGAAGAAGGAAAAAATATTGTGGGAGGGAGCAAACTGTGCAGGGAGGTGCAGGCTGTCCCCAGACCATCCAAACAGCAAGCGCAGGGGCACGTCCAGTCTTCCCAGGAAAGGCAGCAGGGGCAGGTCAGGGTTTGTGAAAGGGCCTCCATGCAAGCCCAGCCCTCCCCAGAGGGCCCACATGTAAACGCAAACACCATGCACTGGGTCTTCATACCTTTGGGTAAGGGGAAGTGGCTCGTATTCCCTTTTCCCAACCTGGGCAAGGCAGAGAAAGTAGCGGCTCTGGAGTCAGAGAAGCTTCCAGCCTTGAGGCTTCGATGTCACCAAAAGAAAATCCTATGGAGGTTCAGAAGACAGTGTTAAATGGGTTTTTACTTTTCCTATTGAGCCATCTGGCACTGGTAGAACACACAGGCTCACGTCTCTGCTTTCTCCTCCTCGCTTGTCTCCTGAGGTCCCCTAAGTCCATAAGAGGGAAACCCCACTGAATTTCTCTCTCCTCCTTCAGAAACCAGCGCCACCTCATCTTCCCCTGTGATTGACACCTTCAGGAAGATCATCTGCGGGAGAGAAGGAAGCCGGTCCCTGTCCACTAGTGACTCTTGTTTTGTGATTTGTGGAGATGTTTTAACGCTCCCAGGTTTGCCAGGTACGGTAGCTCACGCCTGTAATCCCAGCACTTTGGGAGGCTGAGGTAGGCAGATCACCTGAGGTCAGGAGTTTGAGACCAGCCTGGTCAACATGGTGAAACCCCATCTCTACTAAAAATACAAAATTAGCTGGGTGTGTTGGCATGTGCCTGTAATCTCAACTACTCAGGAGGCTGGGGCAGGAGACTCGCTTGAACCTGGGAGGCGGAGGTTGCAGTGATCCGAGATCGCACCTTTGCACTCCAGCCTGGGCAAAAAGAGCAAGACTCTGTCTCAAGAAACAAGCTCCCAGGGTTTCTGTCTCTAACCTCAATTTTAGCAAGTACCAGCCACAGTGGGGGGAGAATCATGCTCTGTTTCACTCTCCCCTAGTGGAAATCTCAGCCCCCTCAAAGGGAAGGACCCTTCCCTTCCCCCACCTTAGAGAGTGAGAAGGAGCGGGTGTAAATGGGAATGGCAGGCCCCAACCTCACAGCACACATCTTCCTTTCTCCTCTGTGCACCTCTGCATTGGGGTGGGCACTTCAGAGTTCTTCAGTATACTTCTCTAGATGTTGACATTTCCACGTTTCCACTCACATACCCATACACGTGTGCACACATGCGCATGCACAGACAGACACAGACACACATACAGACACAGACACACACACACACAGACACACACACGCACACACACACACGGTGGGCACTCTTCTCTCCTCCCACATTGCTCCCAGGAGTCATGTATTCATCTTGGACATGTCTGAGTCCCAAACCTTTGACCCTAAGATCTGCTGGAGAAAATACATTGTGTGCCAATGTGGGCATGGATACGGCCCGAGGCTGTGTGTCCCAAAACCTCGCTCCCCGACTTCTTTGTCTCCTCTCCTAGGAGGGCATGCAAACACCTCTTTGGCCGTGGTTGGGACACCTCTACATTCTCCGGGCCTCGTGCTGCTATCAGTGGCCCAGGCTGGGCTTGGCCCCGTCTCTGCCAGTCCCCTCAAGGGCGAGATGCGGTTGTGTGAGTTGCCCTCACACCTCTGGCTGTGGTCTCCAGTTGCACTCAATAACCTGTTGAGGATTCTGATGGGGCTACTATAGAAAATTATGACTTTTACAGTCATCTCCTAAGCTATGTCTAGCTACTAAATTTTGTAGTCCTATTCAGGTCAGCCCTCTGCTACTGCCATTGAACCCCATTGTCAAGGTGGTGGACTTAAATCAGAAAAATAGATGCAACCGTCCTACACTTCATGCTGTTTCTTTTTTCTGATTCTCAATAGCCTTGGCTTTCTTCTCTTCTAGTAAATTAACTGAAATAAACCCAGGCACCCCCAGGGAGCTCCAGCCACCCAGGATTTGCTAGTGGGAACTGGATGAAAGCATTTTTCACCAACACTGTGTGATTCTTGTCTCCCTCTTATTCCATTATTTCCTCTCCACTGATTTACATAAAGATGTAAAGACATCTTTACATAATCTCTTCATAAGACGGATTTTATTTTTATTCTCATTTTATTCTCTCTTAGACTCAGGTCAAACAGTTAGCACATGTTTTCTTATCACATCACATTCTCCCCATCAAAGACCTAAAGGAAAGCCCTCGGTTGGTCAAGGCCTTGGTGCTCCCTTGCCCCACACAAGCCTATAGGGCCCCTGCATGGTTCACATTCTGTGTTTTTGTCCAGGGCCCCGTTCTTGCACATTTCCCTAGTGTGTCCCATCCGTGGTTGAGTCCTTCCTCCCTAGCACCTGTTCTCAGTTTCCCTCCCTGGGACCAGAGCCTGTTCCCGTGCTGTTCATGGGCTGCCCATCTTAGGCCAGTGTGTGGTGTGTGGTAGGGTGGTGGTGTGAGATCTCGTGTCAGCTGGGACTCTCCCATCAACCTCCTCTGTTATATTTTTAAAATAAATCTTTCTTTCCTCTAAAGGAGCAGCCCAACTTTATTAGAGTGCGCAGTTGTGTGAGGCCCCTAAGCTAAATCTCACCTGTCATGTAAACTCCCATGGCCCATTGTGACTCCACCTCTCCGCCTGAACCATGCATTCTCAAAGCAATGCCCTCTGCAGGAGAGAGATCCTGGTCTTCACCACAGTCCCCTCCTGTTGAAAGCAGCCACTCTTGCTGGTGCCATTGAGCAATGCTGGGAAGTTCCTCAGCTCCATTGAACTCTAGGGGACACTGAGGAACTGCAGCTTACATCTCAGATGGCAATTCCCAAAATGTTCTGATTCAGTTCCTGCAAAGTTATTGGCAATTAACAGCGAGAAAATATCGCTGTTGGACAGTCATAAACCCACAAAACCCCTACAGTGATGTTAACCTGCCCTCTTCTTAGCAAATCACAGAGAGTTCTTCCCTGGGCCTGAGATTTAGTTTTTCTTTGGTCTCCATTTCTGTTTCCCGTCCATTGCAACCCCAGGATATTTTTACTTATCTGTCTCTGGGAAAGGTTGGGCAACCTACTTCTTCCAATTTTCTCCTTGGTGAAACTAGAGGGAGAAGTTTGCTATTCCAGATCCTTTAGAGTAAGTACCGTGTAAAGTGAAGGAATCAAAAGCTTCCTCTGTCCTACCCTGGGAATTATTTGTTATTTCTGTGTCTTTTCCCTGCTTTTCTCCCAGTTAAGAGCTAATGGGGAGAGAAAAATCTTATCCTACTCTTAAGTATAGATTTGAATCCAAGCTCCACCACCTCCTAGATCTGAGAATTACATAATGTAGGGAATGAGAACATTCCAGATTTTGCCACTCCACAGTGCGAATTAGGTCCCATTGACATGGCTACCACATTCTGAGAGCTCTGAGGCACCCCCTGCTCCTGCAGGACCTTCGGCCCTTTGAGGCTTCCCCTCAGGTATGCATGGAGCGGTCCCAGTGCTGGGGTGCTGTGGAGCTGCCCATCTCTACCCAGCAGGCCGCACCTTCAGCCTCTGTGAAGCTGCCTGATCCTGACCTCTCTCAGCACCACGGGAAGACCCTGCCTCCCTCTCCTCTATTCCTAGTGTTCTCTACGGGAATTCAACAAATGTTTTTGAAGCTTTTGACAACATCATGCTCAGGATGTGTATAGTAGGAGGGGCCCGAGGCACAAGGAGTGCCTCTGACTCTCTCTGTGTCCCCTGTCAGTGCCACAGCCTAGGCCCCTGCTGTAGTCCTGTCCAGCACTCACTGTCCCCTATCCTCTCCGGCCTGCCTCCCCATGCTGGAACCATGCATGTGTGTGTTAAAGTGCCGTCAAAATTCAAGTTTGCCCTCCAAGACCCATTCCTGTTTCACTTTGGTTCCTTCAGCATGGAGTGAAGGTCAAGCCATTGTGCCCTTCCTGAGGTCACCTGAGGCTTAGTCCTTGAACCACAAGAGTATTCAAAGCTTGTTCTTTGGCAGTAACTGAAATATGTTTCCAGGTTCAAAATGGCTTTTTCCACCCAAATACTATCAGTGCTATGCTCACAAAAAGAAAACAGAATAAACAACAGTAACAAAAGATCGTAAGTAAAACAAAAATCACATGCAGCCTCATATAGAAGAAGGTAAACAATGTTTACCTTACTTCAAAGAGCAAGGAACTTATTATCTATGTTTAAAAATAATAAAAAACAATGCATATGTGGAAAAATGCAAATTTCTACCCATCAGAGGAAACCTCTGCAACTACCCGAGAGGCACAAACTTGGTGTCCTTTACTCCATCCGAATGTAATCAGAACACTGCAGGAACAGGAAAAAAGAAGAAGCTTTAAACAACTGGCAATAAATCGTGGCATTTCTGTTCCATGTGTTAGAAGTGCAGCTCCCCGGACCCTCCAAACCCAGGCTGAGCCTGCCAGCCCTCCCTCCAGTGGGTGAGGTCTCTGTGGAAGAGGAAAGCTAAGAGCAGCTGTTAAAAAAAGATTACCAGTTTACTTATTTGACATCTTCTTCAATAACAACAAAAATAAGCCTCGTGGCAGAGGAGTGACTGGGGAGGATGAACTCACAATGCAAGGATGTAATGAGCCATGCCCACTCACCAGGCCATCAGCAGGGCTGTGTGCAGTGGGGAGGAAGGGATACTGAGTGCCAAACTGGTGTTGCGTAGGCTTCATTTTAACGTTTGAAAAATAAAGAGCTTTGCTGAAAAACAAAAACAACAACAGATTGTTTTAATTGGGACAAACCTTTTACCCATTTTTCCTCTGCAATTGTAATGCTTTGTATGCTTAAATGCTCATGTTTGTTATTCTTCCTACACTTGAAAAATGACTTCTGGAGAACTATTATGTTCTCAATACTTAATGTAGAATTATCATCAAATTAAGTTGAAACATGTTTTCGCCAGCTTCATTTTATCTTCAGTAACAATAATCTTTTCCCCTTTATTTGTCTGGTTAATTGAGAATGGATAAAAATTATGTGCGTGTCTCATGGGGAACAGCAAAACACGGGGGCTGTTCCCTTCCTCTGAGGAAGGGAAAATATTGAGAGGATCCCCTTCTGAAAAGAAAGTACTTGATGGAGTCACCATGAGTTAAACAATATTAACCATCTGCACAAGAGATTGTGCTGGAAGAAGGCTACCAAATGCCATGATGGGAATAGACATCCACAAAATCTCTCCAAGGAAAGTAAAATGCATATAAAATAATAACTGTATACTTTACAAGTCATGGTTTAAAAACGCTTTCAGAGTTTTTAGCTCATTTAATCCTCGTAACATTCTCAGAGGTTGGCAATATTCTTTCCTTTTTTAAACAGAAGACAAAGAGTAAGAGGACAATTGTTTCTCCATCAGGCAAGCTGGAGCTTGCACACAGATTTTGCCCTTTATTTGTTTAACCTCTCTACATCCTTCCAAATGAGAGTTTCAATAATGACCTCACTGGACTGCTGTGAAATAAGTAAAGCAATTAAAACAACACCCAGAACCTAATGGACACACACACACGGCTATTATTATAATAGATATGGAGAAAACTGAAGTCCAGAAGGTTAATTTAACTGGATCTAGACTATACTGAAAATAAGTTGCCAATGCAAGTAGTGTCTTTATTAAGGCTGAAGTCTGAGACCTTCTCAATATGCCAGTTACAACTTTCAAAAGAGTGGAAAAGATGTATGTGTAGGTGCAGCCATTCACTCTGGTACTATTTGTAGCAGAAAAAAAGTGGAACGAATACTTATGGCTGCCATGTAATTGATAGGATAAACTTTGATTCAGTTACACAACGGAGTAATCTGAAACAATACACAGAAATTAGGAATAATTCAACATATTGTTATTGTGTGATCTCCAGGATACAGTTTGAAGTGAACCAAGAGAAAGGAGTACTATGGTGTGGCTATGGTTGTTTGTCTGCAGTGAATATATAGAAGATTGATCCCAGTGTGGTGGTTTTGGGAGACGGGGCCTGGCAGGAAGTGGAGGTATGGGGGCAGAGCCCTCTGAATGGCTTGGCGCCTGTCTTGAGGTAGTGCATGAGTTCTGTCTAGCTCTTGTGAGACAGGATTCGTTCTCAGGGGAATGGATCAGTTCCCTTGAGAGTGAGTTGTTAGAAAGTCAGGATGCCCCACAGGTTTGGTCTCTTTTAACATATGCCCACTTCCTGTTTGACCTTCTCTGCCGTATTTTGACACAGACAAAAGCCTTCACCGTAAGCCAAGCAGATGTCAGTCCCATACTTTTTGTACAACCTGCAGAACCATGAGCTAAATTAACCTCGTTTCTTTATAAATTATCCAGCCTCAAGTATTCCTTTACAGCAATACAACACAGACTAAAACAATGGGCAAGAAGCTATGTATATTATGCTTCGTCTTAACAAAGAACAAGATAAATACACCTACAGAGGCTTCTCAACTTGCAATGAAGCTATGTTCTCATAAACCCATTGTAAGCTGAAGTGCATTTAATACCCTGGTAAATCCATTGTAAAGTAAAAAAAAAAAAAAATTCTGGCTGGCTACAGTTGATAATGCCTGTAATTCCAGCACTTTGGGAGGCTGAGGTGGGCAGATCACCTGAGGTCGGGAGTTCAAGACCAGCCTGACCAGCATGGAGAAACCCTGTCTCTACCCAAAATACAAAATTAGCCAGGTGTGGTGGTGCATACCTGTAATCCCAGCTACTCGGGAGGCTGAGGTGGGAGAATTGCTTGAACCTGGGAGGCAGAGGTTGCAGTGAGCCAAGACGGCACCATTGCACTCCAGCCTGGGCAAAAAGAGGGAAATTCCATCTCAAAAAAGGAAAAAAAAAATCTAAGCCAAATCATCATAAGTGCAGGGGCTTACTGATTTATGATGGTATTTCATCCAGATAAATCCATCATAAAGTAAAAAAAAAAAAAAAAAAAAATCTTAAATTGAATCATTGTAAGTCAGGGACAAGATTTCCACTTTGGGGAAGATGGAGGAGATGTGCTTTTCTATACTGTATATGCTAAATACAAATAAAAGCACTCAGTGTTATATACAAAATAAATATTCGATGACTCTGAAGGGAAGAAAAAAGGAAGACTAGAAGGAACCTTTGGAACCAAGGATTATGTCATTGTTAGCTCCACGGATTTTCTTTTTGCCTCGTATCTTTCAAACATAGAACTGAAGAAGCCAACTACCTATAAATACTGGTATTCATAGATAAAAAGAAACCAAACAAAAGCCTGTTCTCCTGAGTCTGAAGATCATGAAAGGAGCAGCCTAGCAAGACAGAAGAACACCCGGGAGAAAACTGTGGTCCCACTCACGCACCAGCAAAGTCCAGGTGAGGTCCAACTTCATTAGTTTGTAAGGAGGCACACAACAAGCCTATTGTTGTGGTGTCAGAGAATGCCCAGTGGGAAGCCAAGACTTTCATCCCTACCAGACAATAAAGAGTCCCCTCTCCTCCTGCCTGGTGTCAATGGAGACCCTAGGGTAAGCCTGGACTTCTACCACTACCTCTTGGTAATGATACATCCTTCTCCTCCTTAATGGGGTGGCATCAGAGGATGCCTAGTGGGATGTCTGGCTTCTCACTGCTATTTTGTGGTAATGAGGCTGTACCACCTGTGGTGTCAGTGGAATCCTGGATGGGGGATATAACTCCTCTACCTGCCCAGCAATAAAGAGAAGCTTTCCTTCCACCTTGAGTGCCAGTGGATGCAAGTGGGGAAACTAGACTTTGAACTCCATCTGACCATAATGACACAGTGTCAGAAAAAGACAGCTGAACCAGAAGGCTTCAATGAGCTGCAGAGTTGCAAATCATAATGTGAAAAATGAAACAATTTTAACTTAAAAAAGTACTAATTATACCAAAACTCAGATTTTAAACTGAATGAAAAATCAATAGATGCCAAAATAGGGATAAGAGAACTATTTTAAAACAGTCATCATAAAAATGCTTTAATGAACAATTATGAACAAGTTTGGAACAAACAAAGTAAGAGTAAGTCTTGGCCTCAACAAAAAAAGAAAAATTCAGGCCAATATCCATGATGAACACAGATGCAAAAATCCTGGATGAAATACTGGCAAAATGATTGCAACAGCACATCAAAAAGCTTATCCATCATGATCAAGTAGGCTTCATCCCAGGGATTCAAGGCTGGTTCAACAAACACAAGTCTATAAACATAATGCACTGCATAAACAGAACCAAAGACAAAAACCACATGATTATCTCAATAGATGCAGAGAAGGCCTTTAACAAAATTCAACAGCCCCCATGATAAAAACTCTCAATACACTAGGTATCGATGGAACATATCTCAAAATAATAAAAGCTATTTATGACAAACCCACAGCCAGTATCATACTGAACAGGAAAAAACTGGAAGCATTCCCTTTGAAATCAGGCACTAGACAAGGATGCCCTCTCTCACCACTCCTATTCAATATAGTACTGGAAGTTCTAGCCAGAGCAATCAAGCAAGAAAAAGAAATAAAGGGTATCCAACTAGGAAAGAAGGAAGTTGAACTGTCTCTATTTGCAGATGACATAATTGTATATTTAGAAGACTCCATCATCTCAGCCCAAAATCTCCTGAAACTGATAAGCAACTTCAACAAAGTCTCAGGATACAAAATCAATGTGCAGAAATCACAAGCATTCTTATACACCAACAACAGACTTAAAGAGAGTCAAATCAAGAATGAACTGCCATTCACAATTGCTACAAAGAGAATAAAATACCTAGGAATACAACTAACAAAGGATATAAAGGAACTCTTCAAGGAGAACTACAAACCACTGCTCAAGAAAATAAGAGAGGACACAAACAGATGGAAAAACATTCCATGCTTATGGTTAGGAAGAATCAATATTGTGAAAATGGACATACTGCCCAAAGTAATTTATAGATTCAATACTATCCTATCAAGCTACCTATGACCCTCTTCACAGAACTGGAAAAAACCACCTTAAATTTCATATGGAACCAAAAGAGAGCCCACATAGCCAAGACAATCCTAAGCAAAAAGAACAAAGCTGGAGGCATCACGCTACCTGACTTCAAACTATACTACAAGGCTACAGTAATCAAAACAGCATGGTACTGGTACCAAAACAGAGATACAGACCAATGGAACAGAACAGAGGCCTCGGAGGCAATGCTACACATCTACAACCATCTGATCTTTGACAAACCTGACAAAAATAAGCAATGGGGAAAGGATTCCCTGTTTAATAAATAGTGTTGGGAAAACTGGCTAGCTTTCTGGCAGAAAGCAGAAACTGGACCCCTTTCTGACACCTTACACTAAAATTAACTCCAGATGGAATAAGACCTAAACATAAGACCTAACACCATACAAACACTAGAAGAAAATCTAGACAAAACCATTCAGGACATAGGCATAGGCAAGGACTTCATGACTAAAACACCAAAAGCATTGGCAACAAAAGCCAAAATAGACAAATCAGATCTAGTTAAACTCCAGAGCTTCTGTACAGCAAAAGGAACAATCATTAGAATGAATTGGCAACCAACAAAATGGGAAAAAAATTTTTGCAATCTACCCATCTAACAAAGGGCTAGTATCCAGAATCTACAAAGAACTAGAACAAATTTACAAGAAAAAAGCAAACAAGCCCATTCAAAAGTGGGCAAAGGATATGAGCAGGCACTTTTCAAAAGAAGACATATATGAGGCCAAAAAACATGAAAACATGGTCATCATCACTGGTCATTAGAGAAATGCAATTCAAAACCACATTGAGATACCTCATTAAAAAATCTGGAGACAATAGATACTGGAGAGGATTTGGAGAAACAGGAATACTTCTACACTGTTGGTAGGAGTGTAAATTAGTTCAACCATTGTGGAAGACAGTGTGGTGATTCCTCAAGGACCTAGAAATAGAAATTCCATTTGACCTAGCAATCCTATTACTGGGTATATATCCAAAGGATTACAAATTGCTCTATTATAAAGACACATGCAGATGTATGTTCATTGTGGCACTGTTTACAATAGCAAAGACCTGGAACCAACCCAAATGCCCATCGATGATAGACTGGACAAGGAAAATGTGGCACATATACACCATGGAATACTATGCAGCCATAAAAAATGATGAGTTTGTATCCTTTGCAGGGACATGGATGAATCCAGAAACCAGCATTCTCAGCAAACTGATGCAAGAACAGTAAATCAAACACCACACGTTCTCACTCATAGGTGGGTGTTGAACAATGAGAATGCATGGACACAGGGAGAAGAGCATCACACACTGGGGTCTGTTGTAGGGGAATAGGGGAGGGACAGTGGGGGGTAGGGAGGTTGGGGAGGCATAACATGGGGAGAAATGCCAGATGTAGATGACAGGGGGATGGATGCAGCAAACCACATTGCCATCTATATACCTATGTAACAATCCTGCATGTTCTGCCCATGTACCCCACCAGAACCTAAAGTACAATAATATGTGTGTGTATACATATATATATAAAGAGCAAGTCTCTGCAAAGAAATAGAAGATATAAAGAAAACCAAATGGGAATGTTCAAACTGAAAAATATAATAACCCAAATTTTTAAAAAGTCCTCAATGAATGCACTGAATAGCAGAGTTGAGGATCAAGGTGTCACCTGTAGAGGGTTGTGACTGCAAGTTGTCCAGGTTCTTGGCATCTTGAACAAAGAAATGGACAAAATGCCCAGCAAAGCAAAGAAAGAATGAAGCAACAAAAGAACCAAAGAAAGGATTTATTGAAAATGAAAGTACACTCCACAGTGTGGAAGTGGACCCAAACAGTGGTTCGAGGGCCCCGATACAGTGTCTTCTTGAGTCGAAATACTCCCTAGAAGATTCCCACTGGCTACTTCATGCTCACCTCATGTAAATGAAGTGGTGGCCAGCAATCAGCCTGATTGGTTGCTGAAAGCAGCCAACGACAGGCTGAAGTGAAGTTACGAAGGTCACACTCGTGTCCATTTGTTGTGGACAGTCAATTTCCCATCTGCCAGGCAGAAAAGGTCAAAGGGAGTAGACTCTGGTCCTTTTGTTACTTAGGCGTGGGAAGGGTTTTCCTTTCAATTTAATTCTAGGAAGTCAGCGTGAAACAGCCTTAGGTTCCCTGCCTCCAGACCCTATTCTCCTGTCTCAAAGGGGGAACAGATAAAAGAATAGAAATTATCCAGTCTGAACAACTGAAATAAGATAAACTAAAAACAAAATATAGAACAGAGGCATGTGAGACTATAGCAAAAGGTCTAACATTTGTATTGTTGGCGCCCAGGAAGGAGAGGAGAAAGAGAGAAAGACAGAAAAATACTCAAAGTAATAATGGCTGAAAACATGCCAAATTTGAAGAATACATAAATCTACAGATTCAAGAAGCAGAGCAAACCCTAAACAAGATAATCCCACAGAAATCTATACCAAGACTCATCATGGTTAAACTTTTGTAACTTAAAGGCGAATAAAATATTTTGAAAGAAACAGGAGTGAAATTATACAATATCTATAGGAAGAACAATTTAGATGACAGAGAATTTCTCATCAGAATTCATAGAGGTCAGAAGGAAGTGGCATACATTTTTCAAATAATGAAAGAAAAGAACCAACCCAGAATTCTATACCCAATGACAGAACCTAAGACAAAAACCACATGATTATCTTAATAGATGCAGAGAAGGCCTTCAACAAAATTCAACAGACCTTCATGCTAAAAACTCTCAATAAACTAGGTATTGATGGAATGTATCATAAAATGATAAAAGCTATATATGACAAACCTACAGCCAATATCATACTGAACACGCAAAAGCTGGAAGCATTCCCTTTGAAATCAGGCACTAGACAAGGATGCCCTCTCTCACCGCTCCTATTCAATGTAGTATTGGAAGTTCTAGCCAGAGCAATCAGCCAAGAAAAAGAAATAAAGGGTATTCAGTTAGGAAAGGAGGAAGTCAAACTGTCTCTATTTGCAGACGACATGATTGTATATTTACAAGACCACATTGTCTCAGCCCCAAATCTTCTCAAACTGATAAGCAACTTCATCAAAGTCTCAGGATACAAAATCAATGTACAGAAATCACAAGCATTCCTGTATACCAATAACAGACAAACAGAGAACCAAAGCAAGAGTGAACTCCCATTCACAATTGCTACAAAGAGAATAAAATACCTAGGAATACAACTAACAAAGGACATAAAGGACCTCTTCAAGGAGAACTACAAACACTGCTCAAGGAAATAAGAGAGGACACAAACAGATGGAGAAACATTCCATGCTCATGGTTAGGAAGAATCAATATCATGAAAAAGGCCATATTGCCCAAAGTAATTTATAGATTCAATGCTATCCCCATCAAGCTACCAATGACCTTCTTCACAGAACTGGAAAAAATCACATTAAACTTTAAATGGAATCACAAGAGAGCCCGCATAGCCAAGACAACCTTAAGTAAAAAGAACAAAGCCAGAGGCATCACGCTACCTGACATCAAACTATACTGCAAGGCTACAGTAATCAAAACAGCATGGTACTGGTACCAAAACAGAGAACAGACCAATGGAACAGAACAGAGGCCTCAGAAGCAACACCACACATCTACAACCATCTGATCTTTGACAAACCTGACAAAAATAAGCAATGGGGAAAGGACTCCATGTTTAATAAATGGTGTTGGGAAAACTGGCTAGCAATGTGCAGAAAGCAGAAACTGGATCCCTTCCTGTCACCTTACAGTAAAATTAACTCCAGATGGATTAAAGATTTAAACATAAAACCTAACACGATAAAAACACTAGAAGAAAACGTAGGCAAAACCTTCCAGGACATAGGCATGGGCAAGGACTTCATGACTGGAATCACCAAAAGCAATGGCAACAAAAGCCAAGATAGACAAATGGGATCTAACTAAAATTCAGAGCTTCTGTACAGCAAAAGAAACCATCATTAGAGCGAATTGGCAACCAACAGAATGGAAAAAAATCTTTGTAGTCTACCCATCTGACAAAGGGCTAATATCCAGAATCTACAAATAACTAAAACAGATACATAAGAAAAAACAAGCCTATTCAAAAGTCGGCAAAGGATATGAGCAGATACTTTTTAAAAGAAGACATATGAGGCCAACAAACATATGAAAAAATGCTCATCATCACTGGTCATTAGAGAAATGCAATTCAAAACCACATTGAGATACCATCTCAGGCCAGTTAGAATGGTGATCATTAAAAAATCTGGAGACAACACATGCTGGAGAGGATGTGGAGAAATAGGAACACTCTTACACAGTGGGTGGGAGTGTAAATTAGTTCAACCATTGTGGAAGACAGTGTGGCAATTTCTCAAACATCTATAAATAGAAATTCCATTTGACCCAGCAATCCCATTACTAGGTATGTACACAAAGAACTATAAATCATTCTACTATAAAGACACATGCACATGTATGTTCATAGCAGCCCTGTTTACAATAGCAAAGACCTGGAACCAACCCAAATGCCCATTGATGATAGACTGGACAAAGAAAATGTGGAACATATACACGGAATACTACACAGCCATAAAAAATGACGAGTTTGTGTCCTTTGTAGGGACTTGGATGAATCTGGAAACCATCATTCTCAGCAAACTGACACAAGAACAGAAAATCAAACACCACATGTTCTCACTCATAGACAGGTGTTGAACAATGGAACACGTGGACTTAGGGAAAGGAGCATCACACACTGGGGGCAGTTGGGGAGGGCTAGGGGAGGGACAGCAGGGGATGTGGAGGGTGGGGAGGGATAACATGGGGAGAAATGCCAGATATAGTACGCACCTATGCAGCAACCCTGCATGACCTGCACATGTACCCCAGAACCCAAAGTAAAAAAAAGAAAAAAAGAAAAAAGAAACCAGGCAAGAAAGTAGAGAGCAGAATTAAATATTTTAAAGTGTTGAGGGGAAAGATCTTAACAACCTAGAATTCTGTACTCTGCAAAATTATTCTTCAAAAGTAAAGGAAAAATAAAGACCTTCAATAACAACAACCAAAAAAAAAAGAAAGAAAGAAAGAAAAAAAGAAAATATCATTCAGAATTAGGGTAAATAGAGATATTCTTAGGCAACACACAAACAAACAAACAAAAAACCACTCCATGGAGCAGACCCAGCCTAAAAGAATGACTAAAGGAAGTTCTGAAAACCGAAAGAAAAAAGGGACCTCAGTATATCAGGGAGAATTAACACATAAGAAAAAATATGTAGATAAATATAATAGTTTTTCTTCTACTCATGAGGTCTCTACATTATGACTGATGGTTGAAACAAAAAGTATAATACTATCTGATGTGGTTCTGTGTAGAGAAATACTTACTAGAGTTATAAATGGGAGAGGATAAAGAGACATAAAGGAAGATAAAATTTGCATATTTCACTTGAATTGATAAAATATGAAACCAGTAAACTGTTACAACCAGTAAAACAGCTATACAATGATATACACTCACAGACACGATAGAGATATCAAAATGGAATTCTAAAAAGTATTCAAGAAATCTACAGGAGGGCAGAAAAATAAAGAAGCAAAATAAACAGAGAAAACAAACAGAAAACAAAAAAATAAAATGGCAGACTCAAACCTTATAACATATCAATAACTATATTAAATGTAAATGGTCTAAACACATCAATTAAGATAGAGACTGGGAAAGTGCATTAAAATATACCACCTAACTGGATTCTGTGTTTAAGAAACTCATTTCACATGAAATGATAGAGGCAGATTTAAAGTCCATAGTCCATGACTAATGATATTTTAACTTAACGATTTTTCTACCTTACAATGGGTTTATCAGGGTATTAAATTTCAACTTGCAATGCTTTTGACTTATGAAGTGTTTATTGGGACACAGCCCCATCATAAGTCAAGAAACATCTGTAAAATAATTTTTAAAAACATGTTAATATTAACCAAGAGAAAACAGAAATGATTTATTGATATATCGATATCAGGCAAACTTCAGAGCAAAGAAAATTACAACACATAGAAATCGACATTGTGTAATGATAAAAATGTCAATCCACCAGAAGATGTAACAATCCTAAAGTGTATGCAACAAACAACAGAGCTGCAAAATATGTGCAGCAAAAGCTGATAGAACTCAAAGGATAAATACACAAATCTACAATTATACTTAGAATCTTCCACACCCTTCTCTCAACAATTGATAAGACTGCTAAACAAAAAATTAGCTATAATATAAAAAAAACTTATCAACACCATTAACCAACAGAATCTATATGACATATATGGAACACGCCACCCAACAACAACAGAATACACATTGTTTTCAAGGGCCTACCTAGGACAAATACATATATCCAGATATGCCACACCTGGGCAATAATACATTTTTTGTTTTAGCTTTTATTACTGGTGTTGAAACCTGGTCTTACTGTTTTGCTCAGGCTGGTCTTGAACTCCTGGCTTTAGGCAATCCTCCTGGCTTGGCCTCCCAAAGTGCTGGGATTACAGGCAACCAGCCATGAATACATGTTTTTGAAACTGAACTTATACAGATATTGTTTTCTGATCCCAATGAAGTCAAATTAGAAGTCAATTTTTTTAATTACAAGAAAATTTCTAAATAGTTGGAAATAAAAAAACACACTTTTAAATAATACATAAAGAGGAAGTCTCAAGAGAAATTTTAAAAGTATATATTTAATTGAATGAAAATGTGAGTACAACATCTCAAAATTTCTGAGGCACAGCTGAAACAGTGTTGCAATAGAAATGTATAGCACTAAAGGCAACATTTAAAAAGAGAAAAAGTCTCAAGTCAATAATCTAATCTTAAACATCAAAGACCTAGAAATATAAGAGCAGTATAAACCAAAAGCCAGTGGGAGGGAAAAATATACTAAATGTAACAGTAAAAATCATAAAAATGGAAAACAGGAAAATAGTAGAGAATATAATGAATTAAAGAGCTGGTTCTTTTAAAAGATCAGTAAAATTGACAAACCTCTGATAAGACTGGCAAAGAAAAAGGAGAGAAGACAAATTACCAGTGTCAGTAATGAATCAGGAATATCACTGCAGACTCCACATACAAAGAAAAGATAATACGGAAGTGTCATAAAAAAACACTTCGTCTGTTAATTAGAAAACTTAGATGAAATGAACCACTTCCTTTAAAAGAACAAACTATTATATCTCATCGAATATAAAATAAGTTGAGCCCTAAAACTAAAGAAAATTAAATTCAAAAGTAAAACTCTATCCCACCCCTAAATCTCTAAACCCAGATGGTTTTATTGGATAATTGTACAAAACATTTAAAGAATTGACACCAATTTGGTACGGTTTGTTCCGAGAAAATAGAGGATAAGAGACCCTTCCCAACTCGGTTATTGAAGATAGCATAACTTGAATACAAAAACCAGACAGATAGCACTAAAGGAAAGAAACAGACCAATATTTCTCATGAATACAGATACCAACGAAATCATTAACAAAATGTTAATACAGAAAATCTAGCAATATATGCAAAGATTTATACACTATGACCAACCCAGAGTTTATTAAACTCAGAGTTTATTCCAGGGATGCCAGGTTAGTTTAATATTAGAATATCAATCAATGTAATCCACAATATTAACAAGCTAAAGTAGAAAAATTACATGATCATATCAATTAATGCAGAAAAGTTATGTGAAAATATGTAGCACTTGTTCATTATTATCAAAAAACTAGGAATACAGGACAACTTTCTCAACTTGAAAAAGAGAATCTACACAAAAAATATACAGCTAACACCATACTTGATGGTGAAAGACTAACTACTACCTCCATTAACTATGGGGACAAGGCAGGAATGTTCCATCTCACTGCTCTTGTTCAATATGGTGCTGGAAGTTCTGGTAGTGAAATATGGCAAGCAGAGAAAGTAAAAGAAATATAGATTGGAAATAAAATGCATTACTATTTTCAGACAGCATGATTTTTTTTAAAGGGAAAATCTCCAGAAATCTACCATAAAACTTTTAGAAGTAATAAATGAGTTCAGCAAGGTCACAAGATACAAGATAAACATGCAAAAATTAGCAATTGGTATTTGAAAATCAAAACTTAAAATACATGACCATATACAATTGCTCAAAAAATAAATACTTAGGTACAAATCCAACAAAATATAGAGTTTTTATGCTGAAAACTACAAATCTCTAATGAAATAAATCAAAGACTATCTAACTAAATGAACAGCTATATTAAGTTCTTAGATTGAAAGATCTTACTAGAAAAAAAATCTCAGTTTTTCCTAAATTAGTATGCAGATTTAACACCATTCTTATTAAAACCACAAGAATTTTAGGGATAAGAAAAGTTATTCTACTAATTATTTGGAAAGGCAGAGGAACTACAGTAGCTGAAATAATTTTGAAAATAAAGAATAAAGCAGGAGGGATATGCCTACCTGCCTACCTTCAAGATTTATATAGCTCACGTAGTCAAGACCCTGCAGCATTTGCAGAGAAACAAACATATAGATCAGGTAGCCAAGAAATATATCACCACAAATATACTCAACCAATTTTTGACAAAAGTTCAAAAGCAATTCAACGGAGAAAAGATAATCTTTTTAATAAATGCTGCTGGAGCAAAAAGGTGAAACCTCAACATACACCTCAGACCTTACACACAAAATAACTCAAAATGGATTGTAGACTTAAATATAAAATGTGCTAAGCCAGTTTACAATAGCAAAGACCTGGAACCAACCCAAATGCCCATCGATGATAGACTGGACAGGGAAAATGTGGCACATATACACCATGGAATATTATGCAGCCATCAAGAACAATGACTTCACGTCCTTTGTAGGGACATGGATGAACCTGGAAGCCATCATTCTCAGCAAACTGACACGAGAACACAAAATCAAACACCGCATGTTCTCACTCATAGGCAGGTGTTGAACAATGAGAACACATGGACACAGGGAGGGGAGCACTACACACTGGGGTCTGTTGGGGGGAAATAGAGGAGGGACAGCGGGGGAGTGGGGAGTTGGGGAGAGATAGCATGGGGAGAAATGCCAGATATAGGTGAAGGGGAGGAAGGCATCAAATCACACTGCCACGTATGCACCTATGCAACAATCTTGCATGTTCTTCACATGTACCCCAAAACCTAAAATGCAATAAAACATAAATAAATAAATAAAATAAAATAAAATGTGCTAAGCTATAAAACTTAAAAAAAAATGACAAAACGGAGTACTGGAGAAAATCTTCAGGAACTAATACTATGTACAGAATTGGCACCAAAAATACAATCTATAAAAGAGAAAAAAATGAAGTTTATTAAAATGAAAAACCATTGCTCTGTGAAAGACTTTGTTTAGAGTATGAACAGACGAGCTGTAAACATACTTGCAAATCACATGCCAATAAAGGACTAGTCTCTGAACTCTGAAAATTCAACAGTAAAAAGGAAACAATCTTATTATATCAGATCGAGTATAAAAAATTAACACCAAGATAAAAGTATGCCAAATTGCAGGGTCTTTACTGCCGGCGGCCACAGAGGACTCACGTCTCTCCAACCTGTGGCCCCGAGCTCAGGGGAAGCAGGGTTTTTAAACTGAAAAGCCACATCCTGGTTTTAGGACCAAGAGGGTGAGGGGATGCAGGACAAACAACTTTACAGAAAGCTAGCTGTCTTTATTTACAGAAGCCAAGGTCAGCAGTTATTGCAAGGAAAACGGGTCAGCAAAGAGTTATCACAAAGGAAACGGGGCAGCAGTTATAACTTATTTTTGGAAAAAAACAGGTTTTCTTGGTACTTGCAAGGTACAGGGTTTAAGATGGCGTTGCTTAGGTCCTAACTCTGGGTTAGCTACGGCACAATCTGATTAGAAAATTAGCAGAAGACTTGACTATTTTAATAAAAAACAAACATGAACAGATGGAAAATACGCAAATGAAAAGATAATCATCGCTAACCACATTAGGTAGCTCATTCAGGTAGAAAACTAATGAAGAAACTCTGCACTTAAACTCAACACTTTACCAACTGGACCTGATAGACATCTACATAACACCCCAGCCAACAACCACAGAATATACATACATTCTTCTCATCTGCACATGGAACATATTCTAAGACTGGCCACATGCTCAGTCATGAAGCACATCTCAATAACTTCAGAAAAACTGAAATCATACCATACACACTCTCATACCACAGTGTAACGAAAATAGAAATTAATATCAAGATTTTTCAAAACTATATAAATACATGGAAATTTAATAACTTGCTCTTGAATAAGTCCTGAGTGAACACTAAAATTAAAGCAAAATCAAAAAACAATTTGAAGTTAATGAAAGTAGGGATACAACTTAGTAAAATCTCTGGGAGGCAGCCAAAGCAGTTTTAGGAGAAAAGTTTATAACCCTAAATGCCTTCATCAGGAAGTTAGAAGGATGTCAGATTAACAATCTAACATGGCACCCCAAAAAGCTAAGGGAAAAAAGAACAAACCAACCCCAAAGCTAGTGGAAGAACAGACATAACTAAAATTAGAGAAGAACTGAATGAAACTGAGATGAAAAAAATTTATACGGAAGATCAATGAAACTGAGATTTGGTGTCTTGAAAAAATAAACAAGATTGATATACCACTAGCTAAATTAACAAGAAAGGGCAAACATCCGAATAAGTGCAATCAGAAATAATGAAGATGACATTACAACTGATCCTAGAGAAATACAAAAGGTCCTTGGAGAATACTATGAAGAACGGTATGCACACAAATTAGAAAATCAGAGGAAATGAATAAATTCCTGGAAACATACAATCTCCCAAGATTGAATCAGGACAAGATTGAAACCCTATATAGACCAATACTGAGCTCTGAAATTAAAACCTTCCAACCAAACAAGTCCTAGACCAGGTAGACTCACAACTGAATTTTACTAGATGTACCAAGAAGAACTGGTAGCAATCCTGCTGAAACTATTCCCAAAAAAATTGAGGAGGAGGGACTCTACCCTAAGTCATCCTAATACCAAAATCTGGCAGATACACAACAAAGAAAGAAAACGTTAAGCCGATATACCTCTTAAACATATATGCAAAAATTCTCAACAAAATACTAGCAAACTTGATCCAGCAGCACATCAAAAGTTAATTCACCATGACCAAGTGGGCTTCATTCCTGAGGTGAAAAGTTAGTTCAACTTATGTAAGTCAATAAATGTGATACACCACATAAACATAGTTAAAACAGAAACCATATTATCTCAATAGATTCAGGAAAAGCTTTTGATAAAATCTAACATCGCTTCATGATAAAAAAACACCCTCTACAGATTAGGCATTGAAAGAGTGTACCTCAAAATAATAAGAGCCATCTATTGCAAACCCACTGCCAACATCATACTGAATGAGTGAAAGCTGGAGCCATTCCCCTTGAGACCTGAAACAAGGTAAGGATGCTCACTCTCACCACTCCTATTCAACATAGTACTGGAAGTCCTAACAGGAGCAATTAGGTAAGATAAAGAAATAAAACGCATCCAAACAGAAAAAAAAAAAAAAAGAAGAAGAAGTCAAAACATCTCTCTTCACTAACAATATAACTCTATTCTTGGAGAAACCCTAAGGATTCTGCCAAAAGGCTGCTAGAACTGATCAATGGTTTTAGCAAGGATTCATGAAAAAAAAGAATCAGTGTAAAAAAATCGGTAACATTTCTTTTTTTATTTTTATTTTTATTTTTTTTTATTTTTTTATTTTTTTATTTTTTATTATTGCATTTTAGGTTTTGGGGTACATGTGAAAAACATGAAAGGTTGTTGCATAGGTGCACACGTGGCAGTGTGGTTTGCTGCCTTCTTCCCCTTCACCTATATCTGGCATTTCTCCCCATGCTATCCCTCCCCAACTCCCCACCCCCCTGCTGTCCCCCCCACTCCCCCCCAACAGACCCCAGTGTATAGTGCTCCTCTCCCTGTGTCCATGTGTTCTCATTGTTCAACACCCGCCTATGAGTGAGAACATGTGATGTTTGATTTTGTGTTCTTGTGTCAGTTTTCTGAGAATGATGGTTTCCAGGTTCATCCATGTCCCTACAAAGGATGCGAACTCATCGAAAAAATTGGTAACATTTCTACACACCAATATCACCCAGGCTGAGAGTCAAATCAAGAACACAATTCCATTTACAATACCACACACACACACACACAAATAAATTTCTAGGAATACAGTTAATCAAAGAAGTAAAAGATTTCTACAAGAAAAACTAAAAAACACTGCTGAAAGAAATCAGAGATGACACAAATAAATGGGAAGCTATCCCATGCTTATGGATTGGAATAATCAATATCAATAAAATGACCTTCCTTCCCAAAGCAATTTACAGATTCAATGTTATTCCTATCAAACTACCAATGTCATTCTTCACAGAACTAGATAAAAACTATTCTAAAATTCATATGCAACTAAAAAACAGAGCCTGAATAGCCAAAACAATCTTAAGCAAAAAAGAACAAAGCCAGAGGCATCATACTACCCAACTTCAAATTTATACTATAAGTCTATAGTAATCTAAATGGCATGGTACTGGTATAAAACCATACACGTAGACCAATGGAACAGAATAGAAAACTTAGAAATAAGGTTGCACACCTACAACCATCTGATCTTCAACAAGGCTAACAAAAACAAGCGATGGGGCTAGAACTTCATATTCAATAAATAGTTCTGGAATAACTGGCTAGGCATATGAAGAAGAATGAAGCTATACCCTTACCCTTCATTATATACAAAAATTAACTCAATATGGATTAAAGATTTAAATATAAGACCTCAAACTATAAAACTCATAGAAGAAAACCTAGGAAATACCCTTCTTGACATTGGCCTTAGCAAAGAATTTATGGCAAAGTCGCCAATATGATTGCAACAAAAACAAAAATTGACAAGTGAGACCCAATTAAACTAAACAGCTTCTGCACAGCAAAAGAGTAAACAAAGAACCTACAGAATAAGGAGAAAATATTCACAAACTATGCACCAAAAAAAGGCCTAATATCCGGAATCTATAAGGAACTTAAATCAACAAGCAAAAAGCAAATAACCCCATTAAAAAACAGGGAAAAGGCGTGAAAAGACACATCTCAAAAGAAGACATACGCATGGTGAAAAAACATATGAAAAAAAAATGCTGATCATCACCTATCATCAGAGAAATGCAAGTCAAACCACAAAGGGATAACAGTCAGATGGCTATTAGTAAAACTTCAAAAAGACAACAGATGGTACTGAGGCTGCAGAGAAAAGCAATGGTAAATTTTATGATATATACATATTGTGTATATATGTTAATTATATATTCATACATATATACATGTTTGATTTTGGGTCTTTCCCTTTCTGGCGTAACCACATTAAAAAGGGGAAGACCCAAAACTAAACAACAGAAATGAAAGATTACATTTTAGTGAGGAAGAGAACATCATGGAGGGAACAGAGATAGAGGCTACACTTTCTATTTGTTTTCTTTCGGCAGATTTTACTCTTTTGAAGCACTTTTGCATAACAGTACGACTAAATTAAAAATAAGAAATCTCTTTAAGAAAAGCTAATTTAAAGAAATACACCTGACTATACTGACTTGTGGCATAAACGTATAGAAATAAAATAAAATATTTTCAGTAATCACATTGTTGGACATAGTTTTGGTGGTGGGGTTCTGAGGTGACTCTTTATGTGTTGCAAGATAAAACAAATGAATGATTTTGCTGGAGTTACTGAGAACTGGGAATTTTAGCCCCAGGAAATGAAGATACAAATAAATGGGGTTAAGAAAAAAATCTATAGTCTGTAGTCTTTTGGTCCCAGACAACACAGAATAGACTCCTCTAAATTGAACTAAAAATCTTGCAAATACTTCAACATGCAACCAAAACATATCTCTATAAGGTAGAAACCAGACAGCAGAATCGCTAGGCACCTCTGGACTTGTGGAATAACGTGGCTATGCATCCCGAGTCTTTGATTTACCATGTATCCCAAACTTGGCAATGGAGAGGTGTGCCACCTGGGACTGTCAGCAGGTTCAGACAAAGAAAGCCCCAAGAAAAGTCTGCTTTCAGGTGAAAGAACAGAGAAAAGGGTGGCCCAGCAGAGTTAGATTGAAGAGCTCCACTCCCATTCCATAACCAGTGGCAACTGGTGTGCTTGTGTCACTTGCATCGGCAATGCCAGAGAAGACCAGATGGGGAGTTTCCTTTTCCTTTCCTCAATCAGCAGCAGCTTCAGATGGACCCACATCACCACCTGCCACTCACAGCAGAAGCACAGGCACAGATTGGATGGGGAGCCCCATTTCTGTTTGCCACCCAGTGGCAGTGGGCTGCTCTTTCTACTGGAGGTGGTGGCAGGTGAAGACTGGGTGGGGAGTACCATCTTTCACATACCCATCCACTAGTGGCATAAGCAGAGACAGAGCAAGGAGCGCTCTCTTCTGTCACCTGTGCAGTAACAGCAGGAGGCCTGCTCCCTACCACTACCAGTTCCACCAGAGGAAACAGTAAGCCTAGAATCTCCTATTTAGCAGTAGAAAGTGACCCAGATGGCCAGGCACGTTGGCTCACACCTGTAATCCCAGCACTTTGAGAGGCTGAGATGGGTGGATCATTTGAAATCAGGAGTTCAAGACCAGCCTCACCAACATAGTGAAACCCCGTCTCTACTAAAAATACAAATACAGGCACATGCCTGTAGTCCCAGCTACTTGGGAGGTTGAGGCAGGAGAATTGCTTGAACCCGGAAGGTGGAGGTTGCAATGAACTGAGATCATGCCACTGTACAAAGCCAGACTCCATCTCAAAAAAAAAAAAAAAGAGAAAGTGACCCAGATTTGGTCTCCCTTTGTCTCCCAATATTCTACCTGCAGAAGATAGCAATCTATTCCTAGTGTCTCCTGGCCCTTTGCCCTTTGTAGAGGGTTACCTAGGCTTAGGGTCTTCTGATTCCCATCTGCAGTGACAGAATGCATCCTGAATGGGCACTTTCCTCCCATAGTGGCACCAGCAGAGATCAAGCAGGAAGCCATTAGCATAAGGAGAACCAGAGAGTAGGCCCAGGGAAAGGACACCTATCCTGTAGGACTGGCTTTCCCCAACTCCTGTCTAGCAGCACTGGAGGCCCAGGGAAGCACCTTCCATGCCTACAAGCAATGCCATAGTGGTCAAGTGAGATTTCCACCAGCCCAGAGGGCAGACTGAGAAGCCCAGAGGGCAGACTGCAGGAAGTGCTCTCTGCTTTGGTTACCTGGTGACTCCTATACTCAACAAAGCAACACCAGATCCAGGGAAGTGCCCTCTGCTCCCCATCCCACAGGTGCCTCCATGAAGAATCAAGCAGTAGCTCCATTGGTGCCAGATGAACAAAGCAGACCAGAATAGGAGTGCAAGGGCTCTAAAAGTTAAATTGTAGCCACAACTTGTGTGCTAAAACTAAACAGGGAACCTCACTGCTAAAATAGAAGATTTAAATGAGATTCAGAATTTCCCATCAAAAACCCCAAATTGTCCAGTGTACAATAGAGAATCACTCATCTTGCTAAGAACCAGGAAAACTCACCTTGAATGGGAAATGACAATCAAATAATATTAATACTGAGATGAACCAGATGATGAAATTATCTAAGATTTAAAGCAGCCATCTTAAAAAATGCTTCAATGATCAATTGCAAATTCTTTTGAAAGAAATGCAAAAAATAGAAAATTTTAGCAAACAAATAGAAGTTATTTTAAAATAAACAAATAGAAGTTAATAGAACTGAAAATACAATAACCAAAGCAAAGAATGTTGATAGATGGGCTCAATAGTAAAGTGGAAGTGACAGAGGTTGGAATCAGCACATTTGAGGACATATTGATAGAATCTGCTCAATTTGAAAAAGAAAAAGAAAATAGGCTGGAAAAAATAACAAGCCTCAGGGACTTGGAGGACAGTAACGAAAGGGTTAGCTTCAGTTTATTGGGATTAAAAGAGTATTCAACAAAATAATAGATACAACTTTTTAATTTGGCAAAATACATAAACTTATAAATTCACGTATCTTAGCATATCCCCAATAGGATGATAAATACAAATAAATCTATGCCGAGACACATAACAACACTACAATTAAGTTTCTGAAAACCGAAGACAAAGGGAAAACAACCTTAAAGGCAACCAGACAGAAGTGGTGAATTACTCATAGGGGAACATCAATTCCAGTGACAGTGGATTTCTCATTTAAAACCATTTATACAAGAAGGAATTGGCACAGCATGTTAAAGCGCTGAAATAATAGGATTGACCACATTAAATTTTTTTATTTGGCAAAAGTCTTCTTTAGGAATGAAGAAGAAATATAGCCATTATCAATCAAAGGAAATCAAGAGAATTTGTTCCCTCCTGGACTACCCGTAAAGAATGTCTACAGGGAGTTCTGTAAACTTTAGACAGCTGAAAAAGCTTAGATAACAGAAAAAGCTTTGGAACTTCAGAAAAGAAAGAAGAACAATGGAATGAGTAAAATTATCTTAAATATGTAGATATTGTTTTCCTCATGAATCTTTAAAACCATAATTAAAGATTGAAGCAAAAACAAAATGACAGCAATCATCTTATGTGGTGCTCAGAATGTGGAGAAGAATTATGTACAACACTTATATATAAAATGTGGATAATTTAGAGGGACCTGGATGGAAGTAAGTTATCTATACTTTATTCAAAGTGGTGAGACATAAATAATAGTGGCATGTGGTACAACATTAAACAATATTATAATACTTAAAGTAGGTAATAAGAAAGACATATACTCAAATAACAAAGACATATACTCAAACTGGTGTGAATAAATTTATAAAATTCTAAAACATGGTACAGTAATCCACAAAAAGATAAAAAGGGAGAAAGAAGGGGTGAACAATAGAACAATCAGAAAACGAATGATAAAATGACAGAATCAGACCTAAACCAACTGATGATTACTTTAAATGTTATTCATCAAAACACTCCAATCAAAATACAGATATTGGCATAGTAGATTAAAATAACATGAACCAACTATGTGCTGTCTACAAGAAATTCACATCAAACATAACATAGGTAGATTGAAACTGAAGGGATAGAAAAGATATATCATGCAAATATTAACTTGAAAAAGCAGGCACGTGTACATTTTATCAGATAAAGTAGACTCATAGCAAAGAAAGGAATTTGGGACAAGGAGAGACATTACATAATGATATCTCTGTCAATCCACAAAGAAGACATAGTGAACCTGATTGTGTGTTCACTGAATAGCGGCACTTCAAAGTGTATGAAGCAAAAACTCATAAAGCTTACAGGAGAAATCGGCAAATCAACAGTCAAAATTAGGGACTTAAACACCAGCCTATTCACAATTAATGAAACAGTGAGATGATAGAAATTCAGAAAACATGTAGATGATCTAAATGACATCATCTGCCAATGGGATCTATATTGACCCATAAGAATATTTTGCCCAATAGCAACAGAATATGCACTGCTTTCAAGGACCTGTGGAACATTCACCAAGATCTGCCATATCATTTGCCATTAAAGATAACCGAAAGGGCCAAGCGCAGTGGCTCACACCTGTAATCCCAGCACTGAGGCCAAGGCGGGCAGTTCACCTGAGGTCGGGAGTTTGAGATCAGCCTGACCAACATGGAGAAACCCTGTCTCTACTAAAAAATACAAAATTAGCCACATGTGGTGGTGCATCCCTGTAAACCCAGCAACTCGGGAGGCTGAGACAGAAAAATCACTTGAACCCGGGAGGCGGAGGTCGTGGTGAGCCGAGATCGTGCCACTGCACTCCAGCCTCGGCAACAAGAGCAAAACTCCATCTTAAAAAAAAAAAAAAAAAAAAAAAAAGAACAAAAGAAAAATGAAAAAAGTAAATAATTAAAATTATAGAGTATCTTTCTCTACTTCTTCAAACTTGATAATTTCAATTGTCCTCTATTCAAGCTCATTGATTCTTTTTTCTGCCTGCCAGGTATTAGTTTGAACTCCACTAGTGAATTTTTCATTCCAGTTAATGAAATTTCCAGAATTTCTATTTGATTCTTTACTTTGTTTATCTTTATTGATACTGTCATTTTGTTCATATGTTGTCTTTTTAGTTTACTTAAGTTTTTGGCTTGTGCTTTACCTTAGCTCTTTAAATATATTTAAGATTGTTGACTTAACATCTTTTAGTAAATATAATATCTGGGTTTCCTTGGGGGTCATTTCTATCAATTCGTTTACTTTTTCTCTGAATGGCCCATACTCAGGTCTTTTCTGAGCATGTGTCTAGTCCTAGGCATTCATATTGCACTTTCTTTCCTTCCCGTATGTTATTGCCCTTCCACTTATTTCTACAAGAGACCTCTTTCTCTGCCTCCTTTGTTCTCGATTTTTATGTTTGCCTCCTGCTCCATATACTGTCTCCTGCCATAGGTGGGCACAGATAGCTTATTCTTTCAATCTTTCTACAGACACTGCCACTGCCAGGGAGGCTGCTCCAGTCTAAAGGGAGGACAAAGAAAAAGACAACTTCTATCTTCATTCCTCAGGGAACCACCAGATGGGTCAAAGGGCACAATCACAGTATACTAAGACCTGGATAGCTCCCTGGCACCAGCAAGCCATATCAGAAACATGCAGGGAATCAAATAAACATTCTGAGAATGTAACAAAAATGAAAAATTTACTAAAGAGTTTTAACCATATATTTGTGCAGTCAGAAGAAAGAATCAGTGAAGTTGAAGATAGGGCAATTGCAATGATTAAATCCGAAGAACAAAAAGAAAAAAGAATAAGGAAAAGTAAACAGAACCTAAAGGACCTGTGGGACACTATCAAGTTGACCAATATGCAAAGTATAGAAATTGAAGAAGAAGAGATAAACAGAGAGAAAAAAATATTTCACAAAAACAATAGTCAAAACTTTCTTAATTTGATGAAATAAATTAATCTATACATCCCAAAAGATCAATTAATCCCAGGTTGAATAAACTTAAAAAGAGCCACATTAACATAAATCATAATGAAACTGCCAGAAGACAAAAGCAACAATAATCCTGAAAGCATCAGGAAAGAAGTGATTTTGTTCATATGTTGTCTTTCTAGTTTAGGAGAAAGCATTAAGATTAAACTTCCAATAAAAGACATAGATGGGCTAAGTGGATAAAGAAAACAGAACAACAGGAACTCTCATTCACTGTGAGAATGCAAGATGGTACAGTTACTTTGAATAAAAGTGAGTCAGTTCCTTACAAAAAAAAAAAAGAAAACAGAACCCAACTAGTCTTCAAGAGACTTGCTTTAGATTTAAGCACTCTAATAGGCTAAACAAGAAAGGATGGAAAAGGATATTTTATGCAAATAGTAACCAAAAGAGAGCAGGAGTGGCTACACTTAAATCCTGGGGGTCATGGGGACAGATGTCTCAGGAATAGTTTAACTCATTTTAGAAAGCAGAGTTTAATTTTTATATATTTGTGAACTTTCCAGTTTTACTTCCGTTATTCATTTCCAGCTTTATTCCACTTTGGCTCAAGAAGATACCTTGTGTTGTTTCAATCCTTTAAAGTTCCAAAAGACTTGTTTTGTAGCCTAAAATATAGTCTCTTTTGTAGAACGATTTATGTGCACTTGAAATGAATGTGTATTTTCCTGTTCTTGGGTGGAGGGTTCTTTATTTATGTTAGGTTTAGTCTATATGTTCTGTCCACTATTGGAAACCTTGGTGACAAGCGAGTTCTCTCTGTTAGTTCTCATGAGATCTGGATGTTTAAAAGAGTCTGGAACATCTCCCTTCTCTCTCTTGCTTCCTCTCTCATCATATGACACGCCTGCTTCCGCTTTGCCTTCTGCCATGCGTAAAAGCTCCCTGAGGCCTCCCCAGATATCAAGCGCTGCCAGGACCATGCTTCCTACACAGCCTGAAGAACCATGAGCCAATTAGACTTCATTTCTTTTAAAATTAACCAGTCTCAGATATTTCTTTACAGCAACACAAAAATGATCTAATATAAGATAATTGAAGGTAGAAATAGATACTTCTACAGTAACAGTTGGAGGCTTTACTACGTGACCTCCAATAGTGGACAGAACATATAGACTAAACCTAACATAAAGAACCCTCAACCCAACAATAGGAAAATACACATTCTTTTCAAGTGCACATAAATCATTCTTCAAAATAGACTATATTGTAGGCTACAAAACAAGTCTTAATGAACTTTAAAAGATTTAAACAACACAAGGTATCTTCTTGAACCCAAGTTGAATAAAGCTAGAAATGAATAACGGAAGTAAAACGGGAAAGTTCACAAATATATAAAAATTAAACAACACGTTCAAAAATTAGCTAAAGAAATCACAGGATAAATTAGAAAATACTTAAAGACAAATCAAAATGAAAGCACAACATATCAGAATACATAGGATGCAATAAAAGCAGTGATGAGAGGGAAATTGATAACTATAAATGCCTGCTTTAAAAAGAAGAAAAATAACAAACCAATAACGTAACTTTACATTTTAGGGAACTAGAAAAATAAGAATAAGTTAAATCCAAAGCTAGTAGGAGGGAAATAATAGTGATTGAAGTAGAGATAAATGAATACAGATAGAAAAACAAGAGAGAAACAATTAAATTAAAAACTAGTTCTTTGAAAAAATTAACAAAATTCACAAGCCTATAACTAGAATGAATATAACCAAAGAGAGAAGTCACAAATAAATAATCAGGAGTAAAACTGGAGATATTACTACTGGCCTAATAGTAATAAAAAGGATTATAATGGAATACTGTGAACAAATGTGCCTCAACAAATTTGAAAACCTAGATTAAACTGATAAATTCCTAGAAACAAATTGTCAAAACTGACTCCGGAAAAATACAAAATCTGAACAGACCTACACAAGAGATTGAATCACTAATCAAAAGCTTCCTAAAAAAGAAAATTCCAGGATGAGATGGCTTTATTGGTGAATTCTACCAAATATCTCAAAGAAATACACCAATCTTTCTCAAACTCTTACAAAAAATGAGATAGGAAAGAACACATCTTGACTAATTCTATGAGCCCACTACAATCTTGATACCAAAGCCAGACAAAGACATCACAGCCAAAGAGAACTACAGGCCAATATTTCTTATGAATACAGAATAAAAAATCCTTGACAAAATTCTAGCCAACCAACTCCAACAGCGTATTATACACCATGACTAAGTTGAATTTATCCCAGGAATGGAAGGATGGTTTGACATAAGAAAGTAAATCAATGTAATTTACTACATTAATAGAACAAACAACAGCAAAAAGGATCATCTCAATTGATGCAGAAAAAAACCTTTAATAAAATCCAACACCCTTTCATAATAAAAACACAGAAGACTAGGAATAGAAAAATCATCTCAACAGGAGAAAGGTCATTCAAAAAAAACCCACAGCTAGAATTATATGTAATGGTAAAAGTCTGAAAGTTTTCTTCCTAAGAGCAAAAAGAAGAAAAGCATCTCTCTTTTTTGCACTGCCATTCAACATTGTACTGGAAGTTCTAGCCAGAGCAGTTAGTCAAGAAAAAGAAATAAAAAGCTTTCATATTTGATCAAAAGAGGTGAAACTATTTCTGTTCACAAATGACATGATTTATATGTAGAAAATTCCAGAAAAAACCGCATATACACAGCCACTAGAACTAAAATTAATTCGGCAAAGTTGCAGGGTACAAAATCAATAAGTGAACATTAGTTGTGTTTCTGTACATTAGCCATAAACAATCTTAAAATAAAATTAAAGAAACAGTTCTATTTGCAACAGCATAAAAAGAGTATAATATCTAGAAATAAATTTAACCAAAGAGATGAAAGATTTGTATGCTGACAACTAGAAAATATTTCTGTAGGAAATAAAAGAAGGCCTAACGGATTTTATTGGTTTGAATGTGGTAATGTTGCTTTCAATTGCTTTGTATTGAAAGTTTAAAGGATTGATACTACATGGTAGGTTGCTGTATTATAGCTTAAGTTCTTAAATATGTTGTCATTGGCAGTAATTGATTTTAAAATTGTTGTTTGAAACAATCATCTATAATTTGGAGAATGCATAAACATTACTTCCCTGTGGAGAAATATTTGCATACTGAAAAATCATGTCTAAATAAAAGTGCCATTCTGAATTAATGATAAAAAATAAAAAAAACAAATGTAAAGCCATCTTATGTTTGTGGATTAGAAAATTTAATATTTTGGTTGGGCATGGTGGCTCATGCCTGTAATCCCAGTACTTTGGGGAGGCCAAGGTGGGTGGATCACCTGAGGTCAGGTGTTCACAACCAGCCTGACCAACATGGCAAAATCCCATCTCTACTAAAAATACAAAAATTAGCCAGGAGAGGTGGCATGTGCCCATAATCCCAACTACTAGGGAGGCTGAGGAGAAGAAAAAAAGAACAAAGTTGGAGGACTCGCACTTCCAATTTCAAAACTTCCTACAAAGCTACAGTAATCAAATCAATGTGTAATATGCTATAAGGATAGACATAGACTAATGGAATAGAATTAAGAGTCTAGAAAAAAACCCATACCTCTATGGCCAATTAATTTTCTACAAAGGTCCCAAGATGATTAAATGGTGGAAAGAATAGTCTCTTTAATAAGTGATGCTAAAACAACTGGATATTCACATGCCAAAATAAGTGAATTTGAATTCCTACCTCACACTGTATCTAAAATTAGCTAACAATGGAACAATTGCCTAAATAGAAGAGCCAAACAAAACTCTTAGAAGAAAACATCAGGGTAAATCTTCATAACCAGGGATTTGGCAATATAATTTTAGACATGACACCAAAATCACAAGCAACAAAAGAAAAAAATAGATAAATCAATTTCAAGACATTGAAAAAGTTTGTCACCTAAGGGCATTATTTTAAAAGTGAATAGGTAGTCCATAGAATGGGTGCAAATATTTGCAAATCATATATCTAACAAGGATCTAATACCCAGAATATACAAAGAATTCGTACTACTCAACAACAAAAAGACAACAATGCAGTTTAACAATGGGCAAAAGACACAAAAAAGAGATACAAATGGCCAGCAAGTTCATGAAAATACACTCGGCATAGTTACTAACTAGGCAAATGCTAACCAAAACCACAACGAAGTAGCACTTCATACTCAGGAGGATGGCTACAAAAAGAAGAATGAGAAATATTAAATGTTGGCAAGAATGTAAAGGAATTATAACACTTTTACATTACTTTTGGGATTGTAAAATGGTTAAGCTACTATAGAAAACAGTCAGCAATTCCTCAAAAAGTTAAACATGGATCACCATACGATCTAGTTATTCCACTCCAAGGTATATGCTCAAAAGAATTGAAACTGGTCCTTAATAAAAAAATGCATGTATCTGTATATTAATTGCAGAACTATCTATAGTAGGCCAAAAGTGAATGCTGCCCAAATGCCCATCAACAGATGAATGGATAAACTAATTAGTATATCCATGTAATGGAATACTATCAAGCCACAAAAATGAATAAAGTACCGATGCATGCTACCATGTGGGTGAATCTCAAAAATATTGTGCAAGTAAGAAGTCAGACACAAAATATCACTTAGTGTATACCTTTCATATGACATGATTAAATTAGATGAATCCCAAAACACAGAACACAGATAGGTGGTTACTAAGGGATGGGGGTGGAACTGTTAATGGGGAAGGGGTTTCCTTGTGGGATGGTAGAAATGTTTTGGAACAACACAGAGGTGGTGGTTGCACAATATTGACCCTAAATTATTCCCTTAAAATGATTAATTTTATGTTATATGAATTTCACTTCAACAAAGAAAAAATAACTTAAAAAAAACAAACAATCTAATTAGAAAAGGGTAAAAAATGGGAATGAATATTTTAATAAAGAATATACAAATGGCAAACTAACACAGGAAAAGATATTCAACATAATTAGCCACTAGAAAAATGCAAATTAAAACCAAAATGATATATTACTACTTGCCTATCAGAATGACTGAAACAAAAAATAACAGTTAAAAATCCTCATGATGAGAAGAAGGTATACACCCACACATTCCTGGTGGGAATGTAAAATGGTACAGACACTCTGAAAAAACTTGGCAGTATCTCAAAAAACTAAACACACACTCACCATACTACTCAGCAATTGTACTTGTGGGCATTTGTTCTAGAGAAATGAAAACTTTTGTCCACACAAAAACCTGTACTCAATTGTCCACAGCAACTTTACTCATAATAGCAAACACTGGAACTATCCCAAATGTCTTTCAGTGGGGAGATGCCTGAACAAGCTATGATCAGTACATGCCATGGAATACTCATCGGCTATAAAATGGAAACAACTATGGATACACATTACAACACCTTAGATGGATCCCAAGAGAACTGTTCTGAAAGGCAAAGCCAAGTTCAAATGGTTGCATACTCCATGATTTTCTTTACATAACATTCTTGAAAAAAATTCTAGAAATAGAAAATATCAAAATAGCCTATTGGTTGCCAAGAGTTAGGGGTAGCGGGTGGGGAGAGAGGAGAGAAAATGTGGCTGTAAAGTGGTAGCCAGCACAGGGTAGCCCTGTGGTGATGGAACGAGTCTGTATCTTGATTGTTGTGGTGGTTACACAAATCTATATATGAGATAAAACAGCAAAAGCTATACATGCACAAGCAAGTGCTTACAAAACTGATGAAATATGACTGTTTTCTGGATTGTACCAATGTCAATGTCCCAATTAGTACAATGCACTATGATCATGCAAAACATTGCCACTGGTTGAGGCTGGGGAAAGGTTACAGGGGACCTTGCTATGCATCTTTCTAAACAGCCTGTGAATCTATTATTTCAAAATAAAACTTTTTTCGAACCTTGTATTAACAGTTCTATATCTTGGCCAGGTGCAGTGGCTCACCCCTGTAATCCCAGCACTTTGGGAGGCTGAGGCGGGTGGATTGCCTGAGCTCAGGAGTTCAAGACCAGCCTGGGCAACACTGTGAAACCCGTTCTCTACTAAAATACAAAAAAATTAGCTGGGCGTGGCAGTGTGCGCCTGTAGTCCCAGCTTCTTGGGAGGCCGAAGCAGGAGAATTGCAAGAATCCGGGAGGTGGAGGTTGCAGTGAGCTGAGATTGTGCCACTACACTGCAGCCTGGTGACAGACTTCGTCTCAAAAAAAAAAAAAAAACACAGTTCTATATCTTAATGGAAGCATCTGTGAATTATGACATGTTTTATGCTTACACACACACTTACACACATGTGTACTGACAAGTTTTGTCCACTAGAAAGAAAGGCCTCTTAACAATGATCATGCCAGGAGCAAGGAGCACTCTGACACCCAGGCTGCAGCCTCACCGTCTCACAGGAAAGGAAACTGGTCTCAGGCAATCAGCAAGTCCTCGTTTGGGGCAGGAAGAGCCCAGAATGCAATTCAGCTCTCAAAGGCTATTTGGGTTGTGTCAAAAGAATTCAGAAACTAACCTCAAGAAGCTCTGAATGGCCAAAGAAGGAAAACTTTGAGGTTCAGTAAGAACAGTAACTGCAATGGATTGAAACACATCAGATAGGTCAATAATCCATGATGTCTCTCAGCACCCATATCTTCGTTTTTAAATAGCATTCTCCAGTAAAAGAGGTCAGAGCTCCTTTCAGAAAACGGCAGGTCCTAGGTCTGGGGCCAGTTAAATGCAAGATGAGACTGGAGTACTTTTATAGTGCCCCAAAGCAGGAAGAGCTCAAATAACCAGAGGCGGCAGGCATGTCAACAAGGCGTAGAAACCAAGTTGAAAGAATATCCAGGGGCCCAGTCTGAAACAATATGAGCGACAAAGCAAATAACAGAGTACTGAATTATAACCCGAAATACAAAATAAATATCCCTGGATCCACAAGGATGTAAGTAAATGATTAAATAAATAAATACATGGAGAAAAGAGACCAATCTTCTTACAGAATAATTCTAAATAATTCATGCAGATGATTCTCCAAAAGAAGCAGCTTAATCCTCCCCCTACTGTACTCTTGACTGTGGGCTGGATTTAGCTTCCAGCGAATGGAATATTAAGTGAGAGGTAACTTTACAGTGGAGACATCAGGAAAACGTGACCAAGTGATCAAGGTTAACATCACTAGTAACAGCATATACCCTTCAAGATGATATGACAAGAAGAGCACTTTGCCCATGCAATGTTTTTTTCCCAAAACCCACAACATCAATGTAATAATAAGAAAAAACATCAGACAAACCCATATTGAGGGCTATCCCACAAAATACCTGACTAGTACTTTTAAAACTGCCAATGTCATGGAAAACAAGGAAAGACTGAGAAATCATCACAGCCCAGAGAATAAGATACATGACTCTATTAATTTGCTAGGGCTACCATAAAAGGTACCAGAAACTGGGTGGCTTAAACAACAGAAGTTTATTTCCCCTTAGTTCTGAAGTGTGGAACCCAAGGTCAAGATGTCAGCGGGGTTGGTTTCTTCTGAGGACGCTCTCCTTGGCTTGCAAACAACCACTTTCTCCCTGTGTCTCCACAGGGTCTTCCCTCTGGGTGTGTCTGTGTCCTAATCTCCTCTTCTTATAAGGATGCCAGTCATATTGAATTGGGACCTACCCTAATGGACTTATTTTAACTTAATCACAATTTTAAAGGTCTATCTCCAAATACATTCTGAGGCACTGCAGGTTAGGACTGTGACATGAATTTTAGGGGGACCTCATTCAGCCCATAACAACTACTAAAAGTCACATGATGGTAGTATGCTGGATTAGATTCGGGAGCAGAGAAAGATCACTAGTGGGAAGAATAATGAAATCTGAATAAAGTCTGGAGTTCAAGCAATAGTCCTGTACTAATGTTGGTTTCCTGCATTAATTAGTTTTGACAAATGGACCATGGTTATCTAAGATATTGAACACAGGAGAAGCCATATGTGCTTTCTGAAACTATACTATCTTGGCAACTTTTCTGTAAATCAAATTTATTCCAAAATGAGAAGTTTATTTAAGAAATTTGAAAACTCTTTTCTTTTCTGCATAAATTTATGTTGCTCCCTAGTTAAACACTGGTATGTACGGAATTTGAAACACTTTGCTGGCTCAAAACAAGTTGATAATTACACGGGGGTGGCTGGGGAAAGGATGGCAAGAATTTTACGTGAGGCTCCCAGAGTGAGTCATGGACCCATACTGACATGGAAAAAAAAGCACGTTCTAAAATCTCACAGTCCTTTACTTTTGCTCAGTAGTCCTTAAAAGGACTGTGAGTGCTACACTAAATAAAGATTGTTGAGGTCAAAATAGCTGTACTTTCTACTGTTCTCCTTTTCTTTCAACTCCGTTTCTTCCTTTACAAAGAAAAAATAGCACAGTGCTTACCAACAGGTGTAGAATCAGATTGACTGTACTCAAGTCTTAGCCATGGGAGCCTAGGCAAGCTGTTCAGTCTCTCAAAGTCTCAGTTTCCTCATTTGTAAAATGGGATAGCTTCACTAATTTTAAAGATATGTTGATGGAATTAAATAAGGAAATTTATGCAAAGTATTGTGCTTAAGTCGGCACTGTACTTAAAAAACTTATTATTTCAAAATAATTATTTTAGATGTTTGATGGCTTCCTTTGATTCTGGCATTTGTCATTGATCTTCAGCATATATTTACTGGTACCAACGAGTGCCATGACAGTTCCTTGGAACTTAATTTTTACCAGGTCTCTTTTCATACACAGTATCTTATTTATTCCATAACAACCAACCACAAAAGGTAGATTTTATTAGTCCTAAAATACAAAAGAGGGAACGGACACTCAGAGATTAGGCAACTTGTCCAAGGTGGCAGGCTTGGTGTGCCTGAGACAGGCTCTCTGTTTACCCACTCTTCCTCTTTCTGGGCACGTATTTCCCAGCTGTCTTTGAAGATAATTTGGGGCTATGTAAAAGGGGTCTGGACATTGGGATGCGGGCAGAAGTGATGTACTCTACCTCCCAGACTGACTGTAAAACCCACTGCATAATCCTACAACCTACATTTTTCCTTTCCATGCCAACTCTGGGGGCCATGAGTTGAAGGTGACAGCACCATAAGAAGGAATGTTCCTCATCTCTGAGCCATCATTTGAAGATAAGCTGCCTAGGAGAGCTCCCTGACCCAAATCTAGCTGTGACATAAACAAAACATAAGCATTTACATTTATTTGTTTGGATTTCAAGGCTGGGCCTCCCAGCTCTGTCATCTCCACGGCTTCCCAACGGACAAGCCCATCGGCTCCTCCACGGAAACACCCTCCCTTCCACTCATTTGCTCATGCCTCCCACTTTGTGTGGTCTGCTCTTTCTTGACAGAGAAGGTCCAACCAGTCGCATGCCTGCTTGCCAAAACCCTGCTTATCTTCTAATAGGGTCTTATCTATGCTTATGTTTTCAAATTTTTCAAGTTATTAATGCACATTGCCATTTAATTTTAATACCCACATGACAAATATTTATAATAGAAGTATCCATGGTAAGAGGGAAAATTAAAACATAAGAAAATGAAAATAATATCTTTCCCATTTCAGTTATAGCCTTTCTCAACAACTCCAGTGAGCCATGCGCCTGACATTCACTACCTTGTGAAGTTCTCATCCATTGTCCCCTCACTGGGCCTGAGATCAACATAACACAACAGAAGTGATGTTGTGCCAGTTCTGAGGATGGCAGTGATTTGTCTGGAGCTTCTGCTTCCTCAGCCTTGGGACACTCCTTCTGGGGACTCAGCCATCAAGCCCTGAGGCAGCCCAGGCAGCTGTAAGGAGAACGGAGGGCCCCAGCTGAGAGTTCCTGATGAGCTCAGATGACTTTGGGACCCAGCTACTTGGAACAAAAGAGCCATCAGATCCACCCACAGAATGGCAAGAGATCATCAAATGGTATTTTAGACTGTTAAGTTGGTTTGCTACCCAGCAATAGATAATGGAAATACTCTCCTACAGGGCGCTTCTATCAAGCCCCAGTGCTTATAGCTGGTACTGATGTCTTTCTCTGCACCGCGCCACTGCACATTACTGTAATCACCGGTGCTTTTATCAATACTGCCATATTATAGTTATTTCTTTTTTTTAAAATGGTACTTTGGGCTCTGGGGTACATGTGCACATCCTGCATCCTGCAGGATTGTTATGTAAGTACATACATGCCACATCCCCCTGCCCTACCCTCACTTACATCAGGCATTTCTCCTGGTATCTCTCCCCATCTGTCCTGTCCCCGGCTGTCCTTCCCCTCCCCTCTGCTTCACTTCCTCACCTAGCCCAGTGAATGTTGTTCCCTTCCCTGTGCCCAAGTGTTCTCACTGTTCATCAACCACCTATGCGTGAAAACATGCAGTGTTTGGTTTTCTGTTCTTGTGTCTGTTTGCTGAGAATGATGGTTTCCGGATTCATCCATGTCTCTACAAAGGACATGAACTCATCATTTTTTATGGCTGCATAGTATCCTATGGTGTATATGTGCCACATTTTCCTTGTCCAGTCTATCATCTATGGACATTTGGGTTGATTCAAGGTCTTTGCTATCGTAAACAGCACTGCAACGAACATACATGTGCATGTCTTTATAATAGAACTATTTATAATCCTTTGGGTATATACCTAGTAATGGGATTGCTGGGTCAAATGGAATTTCTATTTCTAGATCCTTGAGGAATTACCACACTGTCTACCATAATGGTTGAACTAATTTACACTCCAACAGTGTAAAAGTGTTCCTTTTTCTCCACATCCTCTCCAGCATCTGTTGTCTCCAGGTTTTTTAATGATTGCCATTCTAACTGGCGTGAGATGCTATCTCAATGTGGTTTTGATTTTCATTTCTCTAATGACCAGTGATCATGAGCATTTTTTCATGTTTGTTGGCCTCATAAATGTCTTCTTTTGAAAAGTGTCTGTTCATATCCTTCACCCACTTTTGAATCGGTTGACTTTTTTCTTGTAAATCTGCTTTATTTCTTTGTAGATTTTGGATATAAGTTCTTCGTCAGATGGGTAGATTGCAAAAATTTTTTCCCATTCTGTGGGTTGCCAGTTCACTTTAATGATTGTTTCTTTTGCTGTGCAGAAGCTCTGGAGTTTAATTAGATCTCATTTGTCTGTTTTGGCTTTTGTTGCCATTGCTTTTGGTATTTTAGTCATGAAGTCTTTGCCTGTGCCTATGTCCTGAGTGGTGTTGCCTAGGTTTTCTTCTAGCCTTTTTATGGTGTTAGGTCTTATGTTTAAGTCTTTAATCCATCTGGAGTTAATTTTAGTGTAAGGCGTAAGGAAGGGGTCCAGTTTTTTTTAGCATATGGCTAGCCAGTTTTCCCAACACCATTTATTAAACAGGGGATCCCTTCCCCATTGCTTGTTTTTGTGAGGTTTGTCAAAGATCAGATGGTTGTAGATGTGTGGCGTTGCTTTCGAGGCCTCTGTTCTGTTCCACTGGTCTATATCTCTGTTTGGGTACCAGTACCATGCTGTTTTGATTACTGTAGACTTGTAGTATAGTTTGAAGTCAGGTAGCAGGAGGCCTCCAGCTTTATTCTTTTTGCTTAGGGTTGTCTTGGCTATGTGGGCTCTCTTTTTGTTCCATATGAAGTTTAAGGTGTTTTTTTTCAGATCTGTGAAGAAGGTCAATGGTACCTTGATGGGGATAGCATTTAATCTATAAATTACTTTGGGCAGTATGGCCATTTTCACAATATTGATTCTTCTTAACCATGAGCATGGAATGTTTTTCCATGTTTATGTCTTCTCTTATTTCCTTGAGCAGTGGTTTGTAGTTCTCCTTGAAGAGATCTTTTACATCCTTTGTTAGTTGTATTCCTAGGTATTTTATTCTCTTTGTAGCAATTGTAAATGGGAGTTTGCTCATGATTTGGCTCTCTGTTTGTCTGTTGTTGGTGTATAGAAATGGTTGTGATTTCTGCACATTGATATTGTATCCTGAGACTTTTCTGAAGTTGCTTATTAGCTTGAGGAGGTTTTGGTAGATAAAGGGATATGTTATCTACCTCACCTCTGTCACAAAACATGAGTTGCCCAAAGCAGGACTTCTAGATACCAGATGCATTATAAATATGTGTATGAATTCACACTTCTAAGTCAGGCTGCCTGGGTCGAATTTGGGCTTTACCATTTATTAGCTATATAGTCTTGTCATTTAACTTCTCTCTACTTCCATTTTTCCTGGTTTGTAAAATGGGTCATTACAAGAATGAAATGAGTTACTATAAGTAAAGCACTTAGATCAGTGACTAGCACATAAGAAACAGTAAATATGAGTGTTATCATTTCCCCTATCATTCAACTCAGTGTCTGATACATTGTAAGGACCCAGTGGGTTCTGAATACAGAAATAGATGATGGCTGTGAGGGTGCAGGCAGTGGACTCAGGATGCCTTTTGTGCTCCTCCTATTAAGATGGGCTCTCTGCTGCCTCCATTGAACCCAGGCTGGCCTGTGACTGCTATGTCAGATGGAGAATGGTGTAAGTGACACAGTACCAGTTATGGGAGACTGAAGCCACTGCATAACATGTCCAACTATACTGTTGGAGAGGGAGGGGAACCCGGCCAGACCCACCCTTCCATCTGCCTCCTCGAAGGAACCAGGCATGTAAGGAAAGGCATCTGGAACCCTTGAGCCTCTCCGGCCACCAGCTGAGGGCCAAGTGAACCCAGTCTACATGGTATAAAGTAGGCTCGACATGTAAACTCTGAACAAATTTTTGATGTGCAACATCACAAGATGTAATAAAGTGGTTGTTACCTTAAGCCCAAGTTTCTAGGAAGCTTGTTATGGAACAGCAGCTCTCTTGGGCACACTGCTTCCTTCCTCAGTGACCCCAGGAGCCTGCTGTGGGGGTCCACAGCGCATGGACCAGTGCAGAGGAGATGTGGCTGTGCTCATGTGTTCCTCTAGCAGGTGCCACCTGGGACTGATGATGACGATCTCCATGATCTGTAGTTCAGGGTCTGCTGATGAGAAGTCACACCTCCAATGGCATCAGAACCTATGAGCTGTCCATCCATAAGTTGCTACAGAAAAAACTCTATGCAAGCAAGCCTGAAGGGCACTCTGCCCACAGCCATCACGCCCTACAGGACCTTCGGCCAGTGGTCCTCAGGGCCATCTGTGTTTGCAGCCCAGCCTGCCCTCTCTGGCTTTCTCAGAGCTGGTCATGCCAGGAACCATGTTGTCTGTGCTGTGGACTTTGAAGGAGCTACTGCCAGAGGCCAGCTGCATTCTCACTCAGTCACTCCGCTGCCTGAAGGACTCACTTGGTCACTCCGCTGCTTTGGGAAGGGAGTGTAAAGGGGATGAGGACAAAGGCTAACACGGTGCCCAGAGCACTTAAGAACAGATGGAGACGGGGGAGACAGAATCAATCACAGTACCCAGTGAGCTGCCGCTGATGGCTGATTCTCCTGCTTCACTCAAACAGGCTTTCAAATCTTACTTTATGGGATTCTGTGGTCTGCAATACTTCATAAATCTCCAGGAACATTTCAGACTCCCACTCTGTGTTTCATTCACACATCCTGACAGTTCCTGCTCAAGTGAGGAGTTGGGTTCAGACGGTGGCCTCAGCCTGGCTGGTCCCCTGTGCTCTGAGGCATAAATCCATCAATAGCCGGGTGGGACTGTGTCCTTTCCCCGAGCTCTGAGATTTGTGTACAGGGTTAAGGCCTAATATGATCAAAACTCTGGGAATGTTTAATGACACCAACACTTTCCAAAAGCATGAGAAGAGGGGTATGTTCCAGATTTCCCCCTTGCATCTTTAAGATAAACATTGGTTGCAATGATAACGGTAAAGAAATGGACATTTTCTTGGCTGTCATTCAAAGTCTGGTATTCATACGAGCAGGCCTAAGACAAAAGGCCTAGCTGGAGACATTGTTAGACAATGCAGGTTCTTGAAGTTGGCATCAAGCTGAGGTCCAGGGTGCAGGTAGGGTGGGTAGAGACGGCCCTGAGAGAGGTAAACACAGACTGAGCCCCTACCACATGCTGCCACCCCCTGGAGGACACGTGCCTTCCATGGGCTCATCTTATCCTACCAGCTGCTTCCTTCCGAAATCCCTGAGCCAGAGGATGTCTGTTTTCTCTCACCGGCACACGGTCAGAAGGTAAGCAGCTGCCCCCACCCCCACCTGTATGTGCTGGATTCAGGAAGACGGGCTCTGTGGACGAGAGAAAGCTGCAAACAGACAGGCTGGAGGTGTTAGTTGCCTTCAGACTGCCAGACATCTGTGTGAAAGTTTTCCTGGGACTCATGGGACATTTATTTTCTTCTTGCTTCTCCTGATGACCCCGAAAGACTACAGTGAATCCCTGGTGAGCTTTAAATAAAAGCTGCTCTGACCCTTTGCTTTCTCTTCGTGTTTCTTCCCAACCTCTGCCCTGGGCTAGAAATCCTAAACACGGCAGTCCAAGGGCTCCTCTGCTCCAGTGTGGAATGACCGATGCTTCTTTTCATGTGATCTTTAAGTAAGACGGAATATGCTTAGAGATTCGGTCTTATTTTTAGTGAAATGAATCTGTTTCTAAAGGTAGAACGTCAGATGCTGTAGCAGTCCATCTGAAGATGTGTTGAAACTTCAAACCACTTAAATAGGCAGCTTGTATTCTAAGTAGAGATTGGCCCTGCTCTCCTCCCTCACATACTCACATATACTATTTCCTTATTTCCTAGAAGCCAGGTTCCTCTAGCAAGGCTTCATTGTGACTTCCCCCAAAAGACATCGAATTCATGGCTACCCTCACCTTTGTCCTGTCAATGTCTGGTTATTCCTCACAGTTACAGCATGAGGCTGGGGTTCCAGTTCCCAACTGTGTGGCCTGGGGCGCCTTGTATAACTTGTCTGTTCCTCAGTTTCCCCATTTTTAAAATGAGTCCAATAACAGCACGTGTCTTCAAGACTCATTGTGATAGTGAAATGAGAAAATGCTCTGAACAGGGCCAATAGTGCCGCCACAGGGGATGCATGTGACTGATGTCGGCTATTCCTGACTCACGGTGGAACATGCCAAATAGACATGTCACCCTCTGGAGTCACAGTCCTCACCCAGATGATCATCCAGTGTTAACTCCATCCTGCGGGAGCATGGTTTCCCAAACTGTCTTCCATAGAATACTGCCGAGCCCCAAAAGGCTCCCCCTTCATCATGTTATGTGCCAGGTGGGTACGCATGCCCGAGCCGGTGCTATGCCATCAATGTTCAAGACAGTGCATTTCATCCCCTTCCTGAGAAAGTCTGCAGTAAAGACTGCTGAGCTTGGTTTAAACTTGTATTTCTAAACTTTAATGTCCCATAGAACATGTTCTGTGAAACAACTGCTGTGATCATAGAGAACGTTAATTTTGTTAAAAGCAGAGATTGACAAATATCACTTCATGGCCTTTGCTTCATGCGCCTAGGCAGCTTACCCTCCAATACTTGCAGTGCCGGAGACTCAATGCTTTCTAAGCTGGTGATGCTGCCCACAGGCGGTGATGTCCTTGGAATGCTCTTCGCGTTCAGCAGTCTCTCTGTAGCCTCCACTCGGTGATCCTAATTCCACACAATTGGTCCTCACTGCAGATGCCTTCTCTCTCTTCCACATTCATACGGCCACCAGGATCCCTCAAGCCCTAGCCAAGTCAAAAGAAAATTATGTGGGTAAACTCCCACCACCACTTTCATGGGTCTCTAGTTTGGGGGGCTGGTGTTTTGGTTAGCTGGTTGGTTCCATTTGTCAGTTTGTCACTCAGAACTCACGTGACATGATTTTTGGTCCCCTGACCCATCCCAGTCACTCTCTTAGATAACATTCCAGTGGATCTGTATCCTCCTCAAGTGTGTGATTTGAGCTATTGCCTCCTCTGTCCTGAATCCCATCATTTTGTGAATGCAATTTTGATGTGATGGATGCAGTTGCAACAGCAGTGTCACAGCTGTTATATATCAAACCGAGCTCTCTACAACCATCTAATACTCCAAGTCATAGGGAGCCGCCAAGACGGATTTCCCCCACTGTATTCTTCCATGAGTGAGCACAGTGAAAATCCATGGCTTTAGGGAAAATCACTGTTAAGTTCTACCTTGCTCTCCAAGGTAAAGTGTAACTTGCTAGTCAAAAAAGAAAAAAAGTACAAAAAAGAATTTCAGAAACATGCTCTCATTTGTGTAAAAAAGTTAGAGATGCCTATACATACATGCATTTATATATTTGTATTTGCATATGCATAAAAATAGAAGGATACACAAGACACTGATATAATAGTTCTCCCTCATCCATGAGGGATATGTTTCAAAAACAAACCCTGTATACATTATGTTTTTTCTATATATAGAGACCTAAGATAAAATTGCATTTATCTTAGAATGAAATTTACTAACTTACTTACTTAGATTAGTAAGTAATCTCTTACTTAATCTCAGTAAGAGATTGGCAATAATAACCAATAATAAAATAGAGCAATTATACCAACATACTGTAATAAAGCTTATATGAATGTGTTCTATCTCTCTTTCTCTTTAAGTTATCTGATTGTACCGTACCTGCCTTTTTTCTTGCACTGATGTGCGATATAGAGGAAGTGGGTGGGATGCATGATGTAGGCATTGTGATGCAGCATTAGTGGGCTATTGACCTTCTGACAAGTTATCCGAAGGAGAATTATCTGCCTCAGATGATCCTGGATCTTTGCGCTGTGAGCATGTTGATGACTGGGTGCCGGGAGCAGACAATGTCAGAGACCAACAGCAGGGCGTGTCTACAGCATGGAGATACTGGATGAAAGGATGATTCAGGTCCCAAGTGGGACAGAGCAGGACAGTGAGAAATTTTATCACACTACTCAGAACGGTGTGCAATTTAGAACTTATGAATTTCTTATTTCTGGAATGTTCCATTTAATATTTTTGGACCTTAGTTGACCCGGATAACTGAAACTGTGGAATGTGAAACTGTGGCTAAGGCAGGACTACTACTGTAATTGCTGCCTCAGGCAAGTACGATTAGGGAATCTGGGATTAGATGATATTGTGTCACTTTAATACTGTTAGAATATGGCTAGGTGCACAGATTTCTTTTTCGGTAAAAGGAGAACTAGAAAAAATATTCCATTTGTTGGAGTCACCCCATCAGTCCTGCCTATCAACTTTGCTTCCTTCCCATGCACAGCTTGATGAGCTTGCCTTCTCAACCTTCCTGCATCCCTTTTTCTTTTATAGCAGATGTTCAACAAAGGCTTCTGGAGCGTGCACTGCAGAGAAGGGAATGTAATTCCTCCATGCCCACCCTTACTAGGGCTGCAGCCTCACCTCATGGACTCTGTTGTCCACTGAACAGATAACTTGATTTTCTGATTTGTATTTTACTCAGGATCCTTTCAGTTCAGGAAACATTAAAAACTGACTCCAGCTAATGGCCATTTGGGTACAAAATGTCACCTTACTTGCAAAACACAGTAGGTAAAATCTGTGTTTGGAAAGAAGCAGCATTTGGGGAGAGATCCTAGCAGCATGGCATAACTCAGGGGTACCTGAGAGGGGTATACCAGACAGCTGACAAACCCCAGGGAGCGTGAGCTTACCACTCAGTGCTCATCTAATGGCAGGGGGCCACTTTCCCCTCCAGCCTTCCCGACACCCTTCAAATCTCCTACACTGCTCCCAACTCTATAATAGATTAATCTTCCTGTTCTCGGCAAGTGGCATTGAGCCCAGTGGCCACAGGTTTATGAGCACTGAGGGAATCAGTGAGTATTCTCTAGCATGGATCATTCCATATTCTTTCTGCCTTGGAGATGGTCCACAATTGGCTCCCAAATCCAGCCCCATTAGGCTCATCCATTCCACAGCTTCGATGTAATAATCTCCAAGGAACTCCCCTGAGATGGGTTTGCTATGCATTCACTCCTAATTATCCTCAGCATCACAGGACACATTATACGGGGTAACATAAAGTCCTGCACTGGAAACACTCATCACATAGACAAAATTTATACCAAAATATTGCTGCAACACTGGTGTTATTTGAAAGTAGGAGACTTGGTAGAATTTAGTGAGAGTGAGACTATATATAACTTGTTTGGATGGAGTTAACCTCTGAGCAGACCTCCTTGGGGACCTGTTGCATTTATCACACACCAAAGCTATTAATGCCATGGCAGATTGTTGTAACGTAGCACACACATGCTGTCATCATCTTGCAATAACACAAAACCAAGATGTTAACTTGGACTAGTGTGGACCATTCATTTTGACAGTTCCAGCTCAGTGCCCACCGAATTTGCAGTGCAAATCCTCATATTATTTCTAGATTTGATTCACATTTGCAACTACATGAGCCCAAATATCCATGAGAAAACTGAAAAGCTCCATTAAAAATCTTGCTTTATCTAAATATCCAGATGTTTGACTTTGTCTAGCAAAAGCATGTCACATTTTTACTACTTTTTTCTTAGTATTTAACCTCTACTTGGAAGCCTATAGCTTTATGTAAGACCTCTGGCCATTCACAGCTCAGACTTGAAGTTTAAACTTGAAAATGACCAGTATACACCTCCAAGGCTTGTGGGACTACATCTTTCTTAGAGCAATTTTCGTGAACCCAAATAGGAGTTGGACATGGCTATCTGGAGGAGCAGAGCAAAGCAGCCTCAGGGATGTGAGATTCAGGTTCATTGTGAGATCTCAGCAACACGTGTGGGCTATTCCTAACCACTGTGTGACAAAGCCTTATTCTCAGATGATTTTTAATGCTAACCCTGTGCCCTACATAGAGAAGGTCATACAGGAAAACTCCAGGCTGGCATAGCTGGCCAGTTGGTCAGATTCTCCTCCTCTAACACTGTATGATGAGGAAGTGCTGCCTCCAAATTCTATTTCTATGATGCAACCTCACTGCCCAGGAGACCAACCATTTCTCCAAGGTGAGCCTTCGCTCCACGCCCAACCATGTCCTACCACTTCCCTGCATTGTGCTCTGGTCTATAGTTGCCTACACCACCTTACCTGGAATCCTTTCCTCACAATGGACCTTACTTGCTTCATCTGTAAAATGGGGAAGCATTTACATAGCTTTTCTAAAAACTCGAAGTGACTGCTTGATATGGTTTGGCTGTGTCCCCACCCAAATCTCACCTTGAATTGTAGTGCCCATAATTCCCACATGTTGTGGGAGGAACCTGGTGGGAGAGAATTGAATCGTGGGGGCGGTTCCCCCCATACTGTTCTTGTGGTAATGAATAAGTCTCACGAGATCTAATGGTTTTGTAAGGCATTTTCCCTTTTTCTTGGTTCTCATTCTCCCTCTTGCCTGCTGCAATGTAAGATGTGCCTTTTGCCTTCCACCATGATTGTGGGGCCTCCTCAACCACGTGGAACTGTGAGTCCCATTAAACCTCTTATTCTTTATAAATTACCCAGTCTTGGGTATGTCTTCATTAGCAGTGTGATAACAAACTAATACACTGCTTATGTAAGAGGCTCAGCCTTGCACATGGTTAAGTCCTAAGTAAAATGCCCATTGGTGCCCTTTATGGGCCAATTCAAATCAAATCAGAAGTCAGGCTGAGTCTCTAGCTGCATAACCTTGAGCAAATTAGAAGCCTACTACATAGGACGTTTAAGTGAGTTAGTCATGTAAGCGCCTTAGACAATGTCTGGCACCTAGGAAACTCTTGCTAAATGTTAGTCATTTGGGTTATTATCCAGTAAAGTCCTCTCCAAGGAAACCTTGCTCTCTCTCCTTTGCCATGGATTCCTCACTAGCAATGTTAGTCTGGCAGGCTGACTAGTTCTTCTGGGATGACATCATTTGGCACCTACCTGTATCTTGTTTTCTGGGTGTTTTTTTTTTCACTTTGAGGAAAACCCATCCCTTATCTTTCCAGTAGGCACCCAGATGTATTTGAGAATCTCAGTGACAGAGATGGACTGTTGCTGTGCGCTGCCCACTCTGGGTGACCAGCATGGGGGTGGGGATTTTCCGTAGGTACTGAGGGAAGGCAGGCCCAGACAGCTGCAGTGCAGAGTGAAAGGCCGGGCGTGGGGAAGGCTTAGCATGTGGTGCCAAGCCCCCCACTCACTGGGGCTGTGCCCAGGCAAACCTCATTTCCCCAGGAATGTGGTCTCTGTGGAGTGACTGTAACAAGGAACCATCGTCCCTGCCCCAACAGGGTCAGTGGGTGAGAAGGCATCCTCAAAAGTGCCACTAAACTGTGAGCCTTCTCGATCTGTGATTCTTTGGAGTTTTTCCCATTTTTTTGAGTTACGAGTAATGTATCGGTTGATATAGAAATAATTTTCTAAGTTGCCAGGGAAACAGTCTCATTTACTTTTAATTTGTTATTCTTTTTTCTGATTTATTTATTTTTTAATTGACAAAAAATTGTACATATTTATTATGTACAACATAATATTTTAAAATACATTATACATTGTGGAATGGCTGAATTGAATGAATTAACATAAGCTTTACTTGCTGTGGTGATAACACTACTCTCAGGAATTTTCAAGAACACAGTGCATTATTAACTATAGTCACAGTGTGCACAACAGAGCTCTTGAACTTAGTCCTCGTGTCCAGCCGAAATCCTCCTTCCCCACCCCAACCCCTGGCAGCCACCATTCTACTCTCCACTTCTTTGAGTTTTCACTCATGTTTAAAATTGAAATACAGTTACATATTTGTATTCCATAAGTCCACCCTGGCCATGCGCAGTAGCCCACCAGTACACTGAACTAACGCCTGCAGTGAAGTGGAAGAAACAGCTCACTTGGAAGAAGAAGCTGAGCCGTCCACAGGAGCAGAAAGGCCGGTAAAGAGGTTGAAGCTATTCTGTGCTTTGACATGACAAACGCCTCTATCTCTGAGCTATGAGGAGAAAGGGGGACCTCCATGCTGGCCTGCTGAGACCCCGCATGTGCACCCCTCCTTGCCTAGGGAGTCCTGGCTGTCTCCGCCCTCAAGGAACCTGCTTTGGCCGGACACTGAGCTCCCTGTGCAGACACCAGAGCACCCATCACTACCTAATCACTTGTTTTCTCCTGCCGAATCCCAGGCCTGCTGTCTTCACCATGCTGAATATTAATGAGAGAAAGAAGAAATGCTAAAAGTCTCGGAGCTCTTTTCTTGTGGAGCCTCAGCCCAGCAGAAACGCCAATGGGCAGCTAGAAAAATAGCCCTTAGGGGTGGTTATGTGGCCTCCTCTCAGCCTGATCATGCCCAGGACCCCCATCATCCCTGTGATCCCTAAGGGCAGCTAAGGCAGGGGAGCCCAGCCCCCACCATGCACCCCTCCCCACCAGGTCACCCAGAACCCAGCCCCCACCATGCACCCCTCCCCACCAGGTCACCCAGAACCCAGCCCCCACCATGCACCCCTCCCCACCAGGTCACCCAGAACCCAGCCCCCACCATGCACCCCTCCCCACCAGGTCACCCAGAACCCAGCCCCCACCATGCACCCCTCCCCACCAGGTCACCCAGAACCCAGCCCCCACCATGCACCCCTCCCCACCAGGTCACCCAGAACCCAGCCCCCACCATGCACCCCTCCCCACCAGGTCACCCAGAACCCAGCCCCCACCATGCACCCCTCCCCACCAGGTCACCCAGAACCCAGCCCCCACCATGCACCCCTCCCCACCAGGTCACCCAGAACCCAGCCCCCACCATGCACCCCTCCCCACCAGGTCACCCAGAACCCAGCCCCCACCATGCACCCCTCCCCACCAGGTCACCCAGAACCCAGCCCCCACCATGCACCTCTCCCCACCAGATCACCCAGAACCCAGCCCCCTCTATGCACCCCTCCCCACCAGGTCACCCAGACATTCCTCTCTCCCCACTAATTCCTGCTTCCCACAGTTTCTAAATCCCACCCAGGGCAGCATTTCTCTCTCACTCCCAGCACCTACGACCCAGGTCGCTCACACCACCTCCTCTCTAACTGGGACCACAGTCTTGGATTTGGTGTCTAAGCCCCCATGGGCCCCTTACTCATGCTGCCAACAGATCTCCATCCTGTGACCACTTTTCACAGAGGCAGAGGTGCCTGGGCTGCTCCCTAATTGAGGCTGAACCCCTGACAAGGCCAGAGAGCCCCAGTCCCCCTCTGGGTGGCACCATCTCTATCCACCCCAGCGGCAGCCTGAGTGCCCACTGCACAGGCCACTGCAGCTGTGTGCCCAGCTGTGGGCCTCCCCCTCCAACCGCACGTCACCTCTGCATCCTCTGAGGCCTACCCCATGCCACCTTCTCCAGAAAGCCTTCTGTACCTTCCCTGCTGGTATGCTTCCTCTATTAGCCTCTCAGCACTCAGTTCATAGCTCATCAGATCCCCTTCTCAACTGTGCAGTAATTATTTCTGACCCCGTCTTATCTTCTCAGAGATACAGAACACTTTTTGAGGTCAAGGACTGAGACTTTCTATCTTGATTCCTCACTTCATCCCTTCAGTGAGAGGCAACCCTGCATCAGCTGCCTTCACCCCAGCCCACACAGGCTGACCTCTCATTAAAGGAATGTTTCAAAAGGGATGGGGCAGAATGTGAAACATCAGCTGTCTCAGCAGGCTTGGAATACTGAGGATGGTACTTACAGGAAAAAAACAAAACACATTTCCACAGGATGTCACTTCTCACCAGGTAACTAACTCCTCTGGGGTGTCCTGCCCCCAGCTCTACAGTGTTGAGATCTTAGCTTCCACTTCATCCCAGACACCAGCAGGAGGTGGTAGGCATCTCAACCAGCCATGGTTTCCCATGTATCTGGGCCAAGAATGTCCCTATTCTTGGCTGCATGAGTCCAGAGCTAGCGACAGTGACCAGATGCTGTGTAATGGAGAACTCGGCTGCAGACAAACCCTTCCATCAGCCTCCTGTGGCTCCAGGGCTGACCCTGCCTTTCTCCTCACCAGATGACACCTGCCACTGCCCCTTGCTTACACTCAAATCAGACAGAGAAATCTCCAGCCTGGTTTCTCTGGTCCTGGTTGGTCAGTGCTAACCACAAGGGAGGTTCACGTGGTGGGAATTGACCCTTCCGGAGGAGAAAAAGCAGACAGTCAGAGAGGAAGCGAGAGGGCAGGCCCAAGAGACAGGCCCGCGAGAGGCTGGAAGAGGTGCAAGCATGGGCAGCCAAGAGCATTGCCCAGGTAGGTGTGGGGAAGAGGGATAGAGTCCCGCAGAACCCTTGAAGAAAATGTCAAGAAACCACAGACTGCACATCCTCTCCTTCCTCACTCCACTGTCCTTGCTCTCTGGGAAGAACACTTAGCTCTTGTCTTTCAGTTTCCTCTGACTCTCCTCATTACCTCCTTGACTTCTTCTCAACAGTGGCTCCAGTCTCGCCTCCTGCAGCCTGCCCCAAGTTTCCCTTTTCTATATCAGGTCTCCTCCTCAGGCACAATATCCATCATGCTCCTCCGTGGCTGTCAGTTTCCAGATCCCTTGCCCATTGGACTGCGAGCTCATTGCAGTTGTTCATCTCTGCAACCTCAATGTCAGCTGTGCCTGGCTCATGTTGGCCTTTGCAGAGGGCTCACAAGCAAACAGAATGCACCTCTCCAGCTCCCTTCCCCACTTCACTGATGCCCATGTCATCTCCTGTCCATGGGGCTCCCTTGGTCTTTAATCTCCCCCAACTCTTCTCTCTGCCTTCACCCCAGCTGATGTAGCCTTACCTCTCTCCCAAGGGAGGTTTCAAAAGAAGCAGCATTCAAATCCCAGGTCTACCATTTGCCAGCCGGGTGACATTTATAGTATTTCAAGTTTCTTGGCTTGAGTGCCCCACATCCCTAATAGATGTGATGTGAAGATAATGAAAGTGAGACAATGTGTTTGAAGACATCGATAAAGGGCTGGGTGCTGAATCCTCTGTTCCATAACATGGAAAGTTAAATAAAGCTGTAAGGCCCTCACTTCTGCTTCATGAGGAAGGAGAACAGAGCTGTCCTGAGCTGTATGCACCTGCCTTCTCCTCTGGTAGATGCTGGGTGTCGGAAGGACAGAGATTAGATGCTACAGCTTTTCCTACTCCAGGTGTTAAACTCAGTCATGGCTTCCAGGAGCCACTGGGTAGGTGCTTGTGGAGTGGACAAATGAATCAACAGGAGAGCATGTACCTCAAGCCTTGGACATAGCATGTATCACATATTATAAGGCTTTGATACCTTATGTGGGATTTTCCCATCTGGCCTTTCCCTTCACATGCTCTCTTGGGATGTCCCCTCTTGCCCCACTCTGGGCACAGATACAAGAGCCTCACCAACATCGGAGATCTTTGGTCTCCCAGGCCCCCGCCCTCTGCCGACACAGTGGAAGCATAAAGGTAGTGAGGGTTTGTGGAAATGCTTTCACATGCACTCCCAATTAAGCAGCTGCTATCTGGAAGGGAAGCTCCCCAAAGAGGTTAACTGTGACCTGCACCCTGTAATGTGGAGGGTAGCCTGTAACCATGCGAGGGTGGGGAGAGAAGACTAAAAGGGGAGGTTTTAGGACTCAAAGCAAAAGACAACTTAGTGGGAAGATAAAAGAAGGACAATTCAGAAGGCAAAGGACAGAAACCTGGAGAGATGGGACAGCCCCCATCTGCAGCCCTGAAGCTTGAGGGCAGAAAAAAGGTGGGAGCAAGTGGGTTGTGCAGAAAATAAGCCTGTGCCGAGAAATCACATCCACCAGCACATCTGGATGTCACCCAAGTGATTTGGGAAGACGGCCTCGCAGGCATGGGCATCCCAAGCTCAAGTTCAGGGTCAGTGCCCAGTCTGGCTGCCTCTCCACTGAACTGAAGTCAGGGTCTGCTGCCTCCGTGGCTCCAATCTCATTTTCAGAGCCCGGCCCTTCACCAGAAGCCTCCTTTTAAGCCCCTCAGTTTACTGCAAGAACGTGGCCACTCTGCCTATGAGAGCTATTGTAGCCACCCCATGGCTCAACCTCTAAGTACAACTTCTTGTCCTGATGGGCTTCACCCCTGGCCTCTCTGCCCATGTCCCAAGGAAATACTTCTCCACTTGCACCCCTCATTCAAGCTAGCTGTGAATTGGAGGTCAGACATCATTGCGTCATGCCCACCCGGTTTAGCTGAGCCTCTGTGCCACAGTAGACATCTACCTAAGCATGTTACAAGCCGTTTGAGCTGGATCCCATCAGTCTCCTCATCTTGCAGATAAGCCATGAGCATAGGGGGGAAGTGAGAGACCCAGGGCTCCCCAGGGGGCTGACTCCAGAACTCGCACTCACCACTGCACTATACCACTCAGATCCAAGCCCCAGGAGCCTCCCTGCAGTCCTGGTCCCTTACCTATGGCTTTGTCTAGGACTTTACCATTCCCAGAGCAGCACTAATGCCACCCCACAGATAAAATCAGTCTCAAAAGGGACAGGAAATAAGGCCAGGGCTAACCTCTACCCCTGACTCTGTCAAGGGCAGTGTGACCAACCCAAGGTTCAGGGTCACAATAGTGTAGGTGGGTAATGTAACCATGCTCTCTTCCTAGGTGTTTTAGAAAGAAGTGGGACTCAGGCATATCACTTTTCTTTATTGCAAAGCCAGACCTGATCCTCAATATCCAGTAGAAGGCTGACCTTGCTGGTAATTCATCTAAGACTAGGCATCCTAGGGAAGTGACATGGAAGGTGACCATGGAGGCCAGAGGTCTGCATTTTGATAAATGCAGGAAGTGAATCTCCCTCAAATTTTGCCCCATTCCTAGGTGGCAATTTTTCTCTTCCAACTTTGCAGGGCTGGAGGGCAGGGGATGCCACCTGGACCCCTCCATGGCCAAAGGAAAGTAACAAGGTATAGTGAAGCCGTGTGGGACTGAGCTCAGAGTTGATGGAGGTGAGAAGCATGACCTACATTCTTCTCTTTTTTTGTGGAAAGACTTCTTGTCTTCTTTCTCTTCTTAATTGCCACTCCCTCTGGGTTCTACAATTTCTACCTCCCCTCGGTCTCTCTTTTTTTAAATAGAGACTTTCAAAAGTCTTTATATAGATTCACATGCAGTCAAAGAAGTAATACAGAGAGGTCTCAAGAACCGTTGACCCAGTTTTCCCCAATGGTAACATTTTGCAAAACTATATAATTATATAAAGTTATATAACTATATAGCAACATCACAACCATGATACTGACATTGATACACTCATAACTTTGCTGAGATTTCACCAGTTTTCCCTTGTACTCATGTATGTGTGGATTTAGTTCTATACGATTTTATCACGTGTAGGTTTGCTTATCCATGACTACAGTCAAGATACAGAATAGATCCATCACCATGAGAAACTTGGTGTGGCACTTTTATAAGCACACTTACATCTTTTCCCATTCCATCTCTACCCCCAGGCAACTCCCAATCAATTTTTCATGCCTACAATTTTATCCCTCTATTGTTTCATCCCTGTAATTTTACACTGCAAGAATGACATACAAATGGAATCATATGCTATGCAAGCTCCTGGGATTGACTTTTCTTATCCAGCATAATTTTAATAAGATCATGAAAGTCTTTGCATATATCAGTAGTTCTCTTCTTTTATGTCTGAGTAGTATTTCATGGTATGGATGTACCACAGTTTGTTTAGTCATTCACCCCTTGAGAAGTCTGGGTTCTTTCCAGTTTTTTACTATTATAAATAAAGCTGCTATGTACATTCATGTAAAACTTTTTGCATGCACATAAATTTTCACTGCTTGGGATAAATGCCCATGAGGGTAATTGCTGAGTTGTACAGTAATTTTATGTTGAGTTTTATTGGAAACTTCCAAACTGTTTCCCAGAGTGGTCGAACCATTTTACATTCCCACAAGTAATGTAAGAGTGATGTAGGGGGCTGGAACCAAGATGGCCGATTAGGAGTAGCTCAGGATTGCAGCTCCCAGTGAAAGCACAGAGGGTGAGTGAACACTGCATTTCTAGATGGAATTTTATTGTCCACAGACCAGGAGATTCCCAGGTGGAGGAGCCCCATGGGTTGCCAGTGTGACTGGTTTGGCTGGTGTGGCTGCTTTGCCAGTGCCCTGGGGCGACGGTTCTCCATACAAAATACACGGGCCCCAGTACCATTTTAGCTGGTGATTGGAGCTCCAGGAAGGCAGAGTCACCCATTCATCTGATTAAAAAGGGGACTGAAACAGGGAGCCAGGCCAGGAGATTCCCAGGCAAAAAAATGCCACTAAACTCAGTGCCGCTGTTTCAGCCAGCGCAGTGGGTCACGGCACAGGAAATCACACAGATCCCGGTACCTTTTCAACAGGTGACTGGAACACCTGGGAGAGAGTTGACCGTTCAACTAAAAAAAAAGGCTCTGATTCAGGAAGCCAGGTGATCAGGCTTGGCTGAACCCACCCCCATAAAAAAACAGCAATTGGAAACACTCCAGGTTGAGAGTTTCACAGCAAGCACAGCTGAACCTGGGATGGTCCAGCACTGTGGGGGAGGGGCATCCACCATTACCGAGGCACTCCACCACTACGGAGGTAGTCCGCCATTGCCGAGGCAACCCACCACTACAGAGAGAGTCTGCCATTACAGAGGTGGGCCAGCTTTGCTGAGGCAGTTATAACTACACCCGTATAAACAGGACTGCAGGGAAGTTCACACAGCAGCTGTGCGGAGCCCACAGCAGCTCAGCAAAGCCTCTGACTAGGCTGCCTCCTCGCTGGGCAGGGCAGCCCTGATAAAAAGGCAGCAGCACAGCAGAAACTCATAAATAAAGCCCTAACTCCCCGGGACAGAACACCTGGGAAAATAAAAGGTTTTATGAGTTCTGCTGCAGCAGAGCTAAATGTACCTGCTCAGCAGCTCTGAATGAACAACGAAGATCACAGTTCTGCACTTGAACTCCTATAAAGGACAGATTGTCTCCTCAAGCAGCTCCCTGACCCCTGTATATCCAAAGAGTCACTTCATAAAGGAGAGCTCAGAATGACATTTGGCGGGTATCCTTCTGGGACAAAGATAGGAGAAGAAGAAACTGGCAGCAACCCTTACTGTTCTGCAGCCACTGCAGGTGATCCCCAGGCAAGCAGGGCCTGGAGTGGACCTCAGCAGTCCTACAGGAGAGGGGCCAGACTGTTAGAAGGAAAACTAAGAAACAGAAGGAAATAACTTCATCATCAACAAACTGGACGTCCACTCAGAGACCGAATCTGAAAGTCAACAACTTCAAAGATGACAGTTGGATAAATCCAAAAAGATGGGAAGAAATCAGAGCAAAAAGGATGAAAGCACCCAAAACCAGAATGCCTCTCCTTCTACAAGAGATCACAACTCCTCACCAGCAAGGGAACAAGGCTGGATGGAGAACTAGTGTGATGAAATGACAGAATCAGGCTTCAGAAGGTGGGTAATAAGAAACTTCTGTGAGCTAAAAGAACATGTTCTAACCCAATACAAAGAAACTAAGAACCTTGAAAAAAGATTTGATGAAGTGCTAATGAGAATGGACAACTGAGAGAGGAATATAAGTGAATTGATGGAGCTAAAAAACACAACACGAGAACTTTGTGAAGCATGCACAAGTTTCAACAGCCAAATTGACCAAGCATAAGAAAGGATATCAGAGGTCGAAGATCAACTCAATGAAATAAAATGAGAAGGCAAGATTACAGAAAATAGGGTAAAAAGGAATGAACAAAGTCTCCAAGAAATATGGGACTATGTGAAAAGACCTAATCTATGTTTGATAGGTATACCTGAGTGACATGAAGAGAATGAATCCAAGCTGGAAAATACTCTTCAGGCTATTACCCAGGAAAACTTCCCCAACCTAGCAAGGCAGGCCAATATTCTAATCCCAGAAATACAGAGAACACCACAAAGATATTCCGCAAGAAGAGCAACCCCAACACACATAATCATCAGATTCACAGGGTTGAAATGAAGGAGAAAATGCTAAGGGCAGCCAGAGAGAAAGGTCGGGTTACCCACAAAGGGAAGCCCATCAGACTCACAGCAGATCTCTCAGCAGAAACCCTACAAGCCAGAAGAGACTGGGGACCAATATTCAACATCCTTAAAGAAAAGAACATTCAACCCAGAATTTCATATCCAGCCAAACAAAGCTTCATAAGTGAAGGAAAAATAAAATCCTTTGCGAACAAGCAAGTACTCAGAGATTTCATCACCACCAGGCCTGCTTTACAAGAGCTCCTGAAAGAAGCACTACACATATAAAGGAACAACCAGTACTAGCCACTCCAAAAACATACCAAATAGTAAAGAGCATCAACACAATGAAGAATCTGCATCAACTAATGGGCAAAACAGTCAGCTAGCATCAAAATGGCAGTATCAAATTCACACATAACAATATTAACCCTAAATGTAAATGGACTAAATGCCCCAATCAAAAGACACAGACTGCAAATTGGATAAAAAGCCAAAACCCATCAGTGTGCTGTATCCAGGAAACCCATCTCACATGCAAGGATACACAAAGGCTCAAAATAAAGGGATGGAGAAGGATTTACCAAGTAAATGGAGAGCAAAAAAAAGCAGGAGTTGCAATTCTTGTCTCTGATAAAACAGACTTTAAAGCAACAAAGATCAAAAGAGACAAAGAAGGACATTACATAATGGTAAAAGGATCAGTGCAACAAGAAGAGCTAACGATCCTAGATATATATGCACCCAATACAGGAGCACCCAGATACATAAGGCAAGTTCTTAATGACTTACAAAGAGACTTAGACTCCCACACAGTAATAGTGGGAGACTTTAACATCCCATTGTCAATATTAGACAGATCAATGAGACAGAAAATTAAGAAGGATATCCAGGACTTGAACTCACACCTGGATCAAGCAAACCTAATAGATATTTACAGAACTCTCCACCCCAAATCCACAGAATATACATTCTTCTCAGCACCACATCACACCTACTCTAAAATTGACCACATAATTGGAAGTAAATCACTCCTCAGCAAATGCAAAATAATGGAAATCATAACAAACAGTCTCTCAGACCACAGTGCAATCAAGTTAGAACTCAGAATTCAGAAACAAACTTAGAACTGCACAGCTTCATGGAAACTGAACAACTTTCTCTTGAATGCTGACTGGATAAACAATGAAATGAAGGCAGAAATAAAGATGTTCTTCAAAACCAACGAGAACGAAGACACCACATACCAGAATCTCTGGGACACATTTAAAGCAGTCTCTAGAGGAAAATATACAGCTATAAATGCCCACATGAGAAGCACAGAGAGATCTAAAATTGACACCCTATCATCAAAATTGAAAGAGCTAGAGGAGAAAGATCAAAAAAACTCAAAACCTAGCAGAAGACAAGAAATAACTAAGATCAGAGCAGAATGGAAAGAGATAGAGACACAAAAAACCCTTTAAAAGATCAATAAATCCAGGAGCTGGTTTTTTTGAAAAGATCAACAAAATAGACCACTAGCCAGATTAATAAAAAAGAAAAGAGATAATAATCAAATAGATGCAATAAAAAATGATAAAGGGGATATCACCACAGATTCCACAGAAATTCAAACCATCATCAGAGATTATTACAAACAACTCTATGCACATAAACTAGTAAACCTGGAAGAAATGTATGAATTTCTAGACACTTGCATCCTCCCAAGCCTAAACCAGGAAGAAGCCAAAACCCTGAATAGACTAATAACAAGGTCTGAAGTTGAGGCAGCAATTAAGAGCCTACCACCCAAAAAAAGCCCAGGTCCAGATGGGTTCACAGCTGAATTCTACCGGACATACAAAGAGGATCTGGTACTATTCCTTCTGAAACTATTCCAAATAATCCAAAAAGAGGGAATCCTTCCCAAATCATTTTATGAGACCAACATCATCCTGATACCAAAACCCAGCAGAGACTCAGCAAGAATAGAAAACTTCAGGCCAATATCCATGATGAACATAGATGCAAAAATCTTCAATAAAATAGTGGCAAGTCAATTGCAACAGCACATCAAAAAGCTTATCCACCATGGTCAAGTAGGATTCATCCCAGGGATGCAAGGCTGGTTCAACATATGCAAGTCTATAAACGTAATTCACCACATAAACAGAACCGAAGACAAAAACCACATGATTATCTCAATTGATGCAGAGAAGGCCTTTGACAAAATTCAACAGTGCTTTATGCTAAAAACCCCCCATAAATTAGGTATTGATGGAACGTATCTCAAAATAATAAAAGCCATTTATAACAAACCAACAGCCAATATCATACTAAATGGGCAAAAACTGGAAGCATTCCCTTTGAAATCTGGCACTAGACAAGGATGCCCTCTCTCACCACTCCTATTCAATATAGTACTGGAAGTTCTAGCCAGAGCAATCAGGCAAGAAAAAGAAACAAAGGGAATTCAAATAGGAAAGGAGGAAGTCAAATTGTCTCTATTTTCAGACAACATGATTGTATATCTAGAAGACCCCATCGTCTCAGTCCAAAATCTCCTGAAACTGATAAGCAACTTCGGCAAAGTCTCAGGATACAAAATCAATGTACAAAATTCACAAGCGTTCCTATACACCAATAACAGACTTAAAGAGAGCCAAATCAAGAACGAACTGCCATTCACAATTGCTACAAAGAGAATAAAATACCTAGGAATACAACTAACAAGGAACGTAAAGGACCTCTTCAAGGAGAACTACAAGCCACTGCTCGATGAAATAAGAGAGGACACAAACAGATGGAGAAACATTCCATGTTCATGGTTAGGAAGAATCAATATCATGAAAATGGCCATACTGCCCAAAGTAATTTACAGATTCAATGCTATCCCCAGCAAGCTACCAATGACCTTCCTCACAGAACTGGAAAAAACCACCTTAAACTTCATATGGAACCAAAAGAGAGCCTGCATAGCCAAGTCAATTCTAAGCAAAAAGAACAAAGCAGGAGGCATCACACTACCGGACATCAAACTCTACTACAAGGCTACAGTAATCAAAACAGCATGGTACTGGTACCAAAACAGAGATATAGACCAATGGAACAGAACAGAGGCGTCGGAGGTGACACAACATATCTACAACCACCTGATCTTTGACAAACCTGAAAAAAACAATCAATGGGGAAAGGATTCCCTGTTCAATAAGTGGTGTTGGGAAAACTGGCTAGCCATATGCAGAAAGCATAAACTGGACCCCTTCCTGACACCCTACACTAAAATTAACTCCAGATGGATTAAAGACTTAAACATAAGCTCTAACACCATAAAATCCCCAGAAAAAAATCTAGGCAAAACCATTCAGGACATAGGCATAGGCAAGGACTTCATGACAAAAACACCAAAAGAATTGGCAACAAAAGCCAAAATAGACAAATGGGACCTAATGAAACTCCACAGCTTCTGCACGGCAAAAGAAACAGTCATTAGAGTGAATTGGCAACCAACAGAATGGGAAAAATTTTTGCAGTTTATCCATATTACAAAGGGATGATATCCAGAATTTACAAAGAACTAGAACAGATTTATAAGAGAAAAACAAGCCCATTCAAAAGTGGGCAAAGGATATGAACAGACACTTTAAAAAAGAAGACATATATGAGGCCAACAAACATATGAAAAAGTGCTTATCATCACTGGTCATTAGAGAAATGCAAATCAAAACTACGTTGAGATACCATCTCATGCCAGTTAGAATGGCGATGATTAAAAAATCTGGAGACCACAGATGCTGGAGAGGATGTGGAGAAATAGGAACACTTTTACACTGTTGGTGGGAGTTTAAATAAGTTCAACTTATTGTGGAGGACAATGTGGCAATTTCTCAAGGACCTAGAAATAGAAATTCCATTTGACTCAGCAATCCCATTACTGGGTATATATCCAAAGGATTACAAATCGCTCTATTATAAAGACATATGCACATGTATGTTCATTGTGGCACTGTTTGCAATAGCAAAGACCTGGAACCAACCCAAATGCCCATAGATGATAGACTGGACAGGGAAAATGTGGCACATATATACCATGGAATATTATGCAGCCATCAAAAACGATGAGTTTTTGTCCTTTGTAGGGACATGGATGAACCTGGAAACCATCATTCTCAGAAAACTGACACAAGAACACAAAATCAAACACTGCGTGTTCTCACTCATAGGTGGGTATTGAAGAATAAGAACAGATGGACACAGGGAGGGGAGCATCACACACTGGGGTCTGTTGCAGGGAAATAGGGGAGGGACAGTGCGGGGTGGGGAGTTGGGGAGAGATAGCATGGGGAGAAATGCCAGATATAGGTGAAGGGGAGGAAGGCAGCAAATCATGCTGCCACGTGTGTACCTATGCAACAATCTTGCATGTTCTTCACATGTACCCCAAAACCTAAAATGCAATAAAAAAAAGAGTGATGTAGTTGTTCCAAATATTCACTGGCATTTGGTGTTATCAACATCAGTATATTTTTTATTCTAGACATTCTTATAGGTGTGGTGTGATATCTCTTCATGGCTTTAATTTGTGTTTCTTTGAAGGCTAATGATATTGAACATCTTTGAATGTGATTATTTGTATACCCTCTTCAGTGAAATGTCTGTTTACGTATTTTGCCCACTTTCTAATTAGATTGTGAATACTTTTTAAGTTTGGAGAGTTTTTTATATATTCTAGATATTAGTTCTTGGTCAGATATGTGGTTTGCAAACATTTTCTCCAATCCATAACTTGTCTTTTTATCCTCAAAAAGCAAAAAAAAATTTGTGTTGGAAAAAGTTTAATGTATACATTTTTAAAAAGATTTCTCCTTTTATGAGTTTTGCACTTTGTGCCAAGTCTAATAAACTGAAGATTTTCTCCTGTATTTTATTTTATTTCAAAAAGTTTTATAGTTTCACATTTCACATGTAAAACCTGGACTGATTTTGAGTTAATTCTTGTATAAACTGTGAGGTTTAGGTAAATGTTCACATGTAACTGCAGATTTGTCTATTTTTCTTTTCAACTCTATCCCTTGTTGCTTCATGTATTTTGACGGTATGTTGTTTGGTGTTTAGGTTTGTAATATCTTTCTGGTACATATCTCTTATCACTATGTATTACTGGAACTTTTCTGGTTTTCAAAGTCTATTTTATCAGATATTAATATAGCCAGTTTTACTTTTTATTAATATTTGCATAGAATATTTTTTCATCATTCACTTTATCTGCATATGTCATTTGAAATTAGATTGTTGCATAGGTGCATATGTGGCAGTGTGATTTGCTGCTTTCCTCCCCTTCATCTAAATCTGGCATTTCTCCCCATGCTATCTCTCCCCAACTCCCCACTCCCCACTGTCCCTCCCCTATTTCCCCCCAACAGACCCCAGTGTGTAGTGCTTCCCTCCCTGTGTCCATGTGTTCTCATTGTTCAACATCTACCTATGAGTGAGAACATGTGGTGTTTGATTTTGTGTTCTTGTGTCAGTTTTCTGAGAATGATGGTTTCCAGGTTCATCCATGTCCCTACAAAGGATGTGAACTCATCATTTTTGATGGCTGCATAATATTCCATGGTGTATATGTCAAGTAGTTTTTTAGCACAATGAGCCTAGAAAAGCAGTCATTATTTTAACAAATGAAATTTTAAGAAGACTGGAGGAAGGGAAGGGGAAAAACTAACAATTGTTGATCCCTCACTGTGCAATGAGAAATTTCTTGTGTGCTGGATGAATAGGTATTATCCCATTTTTTTTTTCTTTTTTTGCAAAACAGCATTTTCTTGGGTAATGTTTTTAATTTGTTCTACCAGTCTCTGTCTTTTGATTTGTGTTTTTAGATGATTTGTACTCATGATAATTATTGTTAAGCTAGCAACAAAGTCTTCTATCATTTTAGCAATTATTTTCTGTTTGCTTCTTGTGGTCCTGTGTTTTACCCCCTTGCTTTCCTGCAAGTCACTTCAATATTTTTCAGGATTCAATTTTTATTTATTTGTAATGGATTTTGACTGTATCTCTTTATATAATTTTCAGAGTCATTGCTTGAGTATTATAATATACATATGTGACTTATCATAGTCTACTGATAACAACATGTTACCACTTCAAGTGAAATATGGATACTTCACTTCCATTTAGGTTGCTTTACCTTCCCTACTTTAAAATACCATTTTCTTAAGTATCACATCATGTCATAATTTTCCTTTCAATAATCAGATATGATTTATAAAACTCATATAAAATAGAATAGCCGCTTGTATTTCTGCTCTTTTCATTTTGCCTTCTTCCTAATGCTACAAGATTTTATCATTTACTTGTTTGAAGAATTTCTTAGATCAATTTTAATGAGTAGTACTGCTAATGGCAAATTCTCTTATTTTTACCTGAAAATTTCATTCTCAAGGATAGTTTAGCTGGACATAGAATTGCCAGTTTAAAGGTGTTTGTTTGTTTTCTGAACTATAAACATACCGTGCCCTTTTCAGATAAAAACACTCCACATATGAGGAATAGAATTGAATTTCCTGATAAGGGAAATCTATGAAAAACCCTTAGCTAATATCATGTGTAATGACAAAAGACTAAATGCTTTTGCCCAAAATTAGGAAAAAGGCAAGAATGTCCACTGATACCACTCTTATTCTACATACTTCTGGAAGTTCTGGACATTATAATAAGTCAAGGAAAGAAAGTAAGAGAAATAGATTAGAAAAGAAAGAAATAAAACTTTTTCTATTTTCAGATTTCATGATTGTTTACATGGAAAATCCCAAAAAATCTACTGAAAAAACCTCTAAAACTAATAAATGAGTTCCTTAAGGTTTCAGGATACAAGATTAATATACAAATATTGATTGCATTTCCATCTACCAGCAATAAAACTATCTGAAAATCATATTAAGGATACAATCAATTTTATAATAGCATTAAAAGATAAAATAGTTCCAAATAATTTAATCAAGGTATGGAAGACTTGTACAACTACAAACTACAAAACATTGCTGAAAGAAATTATAGACCTAAATAAATAAAAAGGCATTCTGTTTTCTTGGATCAGAAGACTTAATGTTGGTAAATGGCGTATATTCAATGCTATTCTTATCAAAACCTCAGATTTTTTTAAATTTTTGTATAAATAAGCAAATTTATTCTCATTCTCAAATTCATCTGGAAATACAAGGGATCCATGACAGCCAAAACAATCCTGATAAACAGCAATGCTGGAAAAGTCACTTTTCTGTTTTCCTACTTCAAAACTTATTAAAATGCCATATTGGCATAAGGATAAACATATGAGTCAATAGAATAGAATTAAGAGTGCAGAAATAAATGCTCACATTTACTGCCAATTGATATTTGACAAGGGCAGCAAAACCACTTGGAGGGAAAAAAGTCATCTTTTCAACAAACAGTGCTGGAACAACTGTAGGTTCACCTGCAAAATCATAACATTGGATACTTACTTCACACCTTATACAAAATTTAACCCAAAATGAATAAAATACCTACATATAAGAGCAAAATCTAAAAAACTGTTACAAGAAGACACAGGTGTAAATAATTATGACTTTGGATCAGGCAATGATTTTTTAAATATGACACCAAAAAACAAGCAGTTGGAGTGAAAATGAATAAACTGTACTTCATCAAAATAAAATTGTGTTCCAGAGAACACTACCAAGAAAGGACAAGAAAATCCTTATAATGGAAAAAGTATTTGTTAACCAGATATCTGACAAAGAACTTGTATACATAATATATAAAGAGCACTTGCAACTCAAAAATAAAAAGAAAAATAATTCAATTAAAATAGTCAAAGGATTTGAGTAGATATTTCTCCAAAGCAAATATACAGATCATCAATAAACACATTAAAGTTCAACATCGTTAATCATTACAGAATTGCAAATCAAAACCAAAATGAGATATTGCTTCACCAATTAGGTGAAAACCATAATAATAAAAGAGATGATAGACAATAAAAAGCACTGAAGAAGATCTGAAGAAACTGGAAGCTTTATCCATCACTGGTGGAAATGTAAATTGTATAGTCACTTAAGAAAAAACAGTTTGGCTGTTCCTCAGAACGCTAAACATAGAGTTACATATAAGCCAGAAATTCAGCTCCCAAATTTATACCTCAAAGAATTGAAAATATATGTTTACATAGGAATTTTTACATGAATAGTCATAACTGTGTTATTTATAATAGCTAAAAAGTGGAAAAAAAACAAATATTCATCAAGCAGTGAATAAACAAAATGTGATACTTCCAGAAAATGAAATATTATTCAGTCACATCAAGAAATAAAACGTCAACAAGCTACCACAGGAATGAACATTGAAACATTACACTAAGTGACAGGTATGAATACAGATACAAATGATATATAATTCCATTTATACAAAATGTCCTTTATTTGTAAATACGTAGAGACAAAAAATAGATTAGTGATTGCCAGAAAGTGGGAGGAGGGGAAAATGTGGGTGAGGGGGTGACTGCTAAAGAGTAGGGGGTTTCTTTTGGTGGTACTGAAAATGTTCTGGAATTAAATAGTGATGGTGATGGTGTACAAACTCATAGGTATATTAACCACTGAATTGTATATTTTGAAAGATTAAAATTTTATGGGAAGTAAATTATATCTCAATTTCAAATAAAAAAACAAATAAGCATTTTAAGTAATTAAAATGCTACTTTATTCTGACCTCTATTGTTTCAAATGAGAAATACACTGTCATTACAATTACCCTCTGGATAAAGTGTTATTTCTCTCTGACTGCTTTGAAGATTTTTGTTTTTGTTTTAATTTTCTGAAGTTTAGTTAGGATGTATATGACATGGATTTATTTGGTTTATCTTATTTTTTGTTTGCTCAGTGCTGTAGACAATGATTGTCCCATGAAAATATATATGTTGAAACCTAACCCCCAATGTGATTTTTGGAGTTGGGGCTTTGGGAGCTGTTTTAGTCCATCTGTGCTGCTATGACAGACTACGTGGGACTGGGTAATTTAGAAGGAACAGAAATTTATCTCTCACCGTTCTAGGCCCTGGTATCTCTAGAGGGAGAAGAGTGTCAGCCCCACAGGGCCAAAAATTTTCCCAGGCATACCACCAATTGTGGGCATATTCCTCTTGCCAATGCCACCTGGTCCGCAAGGCCTCTCAGCGAAGGAGGGAAGTCTCAGGCCCCAGAGGGCAGGGAGGAGAGCTCTTCCCCTTGCTGCTTATTGTTAGTGGGGTCCCCAAATGATTACTATGCAGGTCATCTTGTCATAGGAACTCTTCTTCAATCTAGGTAGGAAAAAGCCCAGTTGGGTGACTTCTTTTGCTGGGTGGGATGGAAAACACTGGGTCTGAATCTTTTTCTTCTGTAGAGTGGAAGACCTAAGACATCCTTCTACTGTGCTCTTTTCAGTCCTGACATCTGAATTCAGCTTGCCATCTTCTTACCACCTTTTAAAATTCCACTTTGTTGCCTGCTGTGTTATTTCCAAACTCTGGAGTCATAGCTCATGAGTAGGGGCAGGGAGAGATGAATCCATACCAAAATACAAGTGCTCTCCTCGGTCTTGTCTGTTTCCTCCTTTTCATCCACGACTCTTCTTTGTTCTCTTTGGAGATATAATTCACTTACTGTAAAATATACTTTTTTAAGGTCTTCTGTGCAGTGTTTTTTTCATATAGTCACCAGATCGTGCAACTAACACCACTATTAAATTTAAAATAATTTTTCATCACCAAAAAAAGAAACACCTACTAGTAGTCACTGATCCTCACTCTTCATTCCTTTCTCCCCCTAGCCCCTGACAATCACATTAATCTATGTTTTGTCCCTACAGATTTGCCCATTCTGGGCATTGTACATACATTAAATTATATAATAAATGATTTTTTTCACTTTGCATGTTTTCAAGATTTATTTGTGTCAGAGCATGTATCTGTACTTCATTCTTTTTATGACTGAATAATACTCCATTAACTAGATTTACCAGTTTTGTTTATCCATTCATCTCTTGACAGGTATTTAAGTTATTCAAACTTATTTTTTTCTAATCTCTCTTATAATTCCTTCTTTGACACATTCATTTAAGAATATGTTGTTTGATATTAACATATTTGAGGATTTCTTTTTTTCTGTTGTTCATTCTAATTTCATTCCAATAAGGCTGAAAAAATACTTTGTATAATTTCAAGCCTTTTAAACTTATTAAGATTTATTTTGTGGCCTGGAATATGGTCTATTCTGGAGGATAAATTACATCCTCTTAAGACAAACATTCTATTGTTGTTGGGTTGTTTTACCTTTAGTTTGATTAGATTTTTCTTCATGTATTTTGGGTCTCTGTTGTTAAGTACATATATGTTCATAATCGTTACATTTTCCTGATGACTTAACCCTGACATCATTATAAAATGTCCCTTTTTGTCTCTAGTGACAATTTTTATCTTAAAGCTCTCCTTTGTTTGCTTTCTGTATGCTATATTTTCCCCTTTTAACATGTGTTTCTTTGAATATAAAGCATGTCTCTTGTAGACAGTATATAGTTGGATCATTTTAAAGTCAATTCTTCTGTCTTTTAATTGGGGTAACTAATTACCAATAAAGTAGGATTTATATTGGCCATTTTGCTTTTTGTTTTATCTATGCCTTATGTCTTTTATTTTTTTTCTCAATTTCTCAATTTCCTGCCTTTTTTGTATTAAATAGAGATTTTCTACTACATTTTTTATTTTCTTATTTGTTTTACTGCACTTTTCTGAGTTATTTTCTTAGTCATCGTCCTGGGGATTACAAGTAGCATCTTAACTTAAACAACCTAGTTTAAATTACACTAAATTAATTTCAGATGTCTTAATATTTTATTTCACAATAATTTTTTTCTCTCCTGTTCCTTTGTATTAGTTTCATAAAAATTATTAATATATCTTTATATAACTCTATCAGCATAATTTTATAATTACATTTCATGCAGTTTTCTAAAACAGGTAAAGAAAAAAATTAGCAAATAAAAATATGTTTGTATTATTTTTTTTTTTTTTGAAAGAAAGAAAAAAATGAAGAAGAGGAAGAAAAAGGAAGAGAAAGAGAGAGAGAGAGAATGGGAGAATTGCTTTCTTGCCCAGGCTAGAATGCAGTTTAGTAATGGGTATTGAAAACCTCTTTTATATCAATAATTATACTTGATGTTGACAGGAAGGAATAAGGGAAGAAAATAACAAAGAAGCAGCCAACCAATATTTCATTTAAAACCTATGAAGTGCTATGCGATTACTGAGGAGTGATTTACTTCCAATTATGCAGTCACTTATGGAATAGGTGTGAGGTGGTAATGTATATTTTGTGTATTTGAAGTGGAGAGTTCTATAAATGTTTATTAAGTTTACTTGCTCCAGGTCTGGGTTCAAGTCCTGAATGTCCTTGTTAATTTTCTGTCTCGTTGATCTATAAAATCATTAGCTCTTCTTGTTACATTGATCCTTTTGCCATTATGTAATGTCCTTCTTTGCCTCTTTTGCTCTTTGTTGCTTTAAAGTCTACTTTATCAGAGGCGAGAATTGCATCTCCTGCTTTTTGTTTATTTGTTTATTTTTACTCTCTGATTGGTTGATAAATCTTCCTCCTTCTCTTTGTTTTGAGTCTTTGTGTATCGTTGCATGTGGGATGGGTCTGGGTGCAGTATACCAATGGGTTTTGGTTTTTTATCCAATTAGAATATATATAAGTTTAATACTGGCATTTGATGCTAGCTGGCTGTTTTGCCCATTAGTTAGTGTAAATTTAATTTTTCCTTCAATTATAAAGCTTAGTTTGGCTGGATATGAAATTCTGGGTTGAAAGTTCTTTTCTTTAAGGATATTAAATATTGGTCCCCACTCTTTTCTGGCTTGTAGGGTTTCTGCTGAGAGATCTGCTCTAAGTCTGATAGGTTTCCCTTTATGGGTAACCTGACCTTTCTCTCTGGCTGCCCTTAGTATTTTCTCCTTCATTTCAACCCTAATAAATCTGGCAATTATGTGCCTTGGGGTTGGTCTTCTTGAAGAATATCTTTGTGGTGTTCTCTGTATTACCTGGAGTTGAATATTACCCTGCCTTGCCAGGTTGGGAAAGTTTTCCTGAATGATGTCCTGAAGAGTATTTTCCAACTTGGATTCATTCTCTTCGTCACATTTAGGTACACCTATCAAACGTAAATTAGGTCTTTTCACATAGTCCCATATTTCCTGGAGACTTTGCTCATTCCTTTTCATCCTTTTTTCTCCGATCTTGTCTTCTCATTTCATTTCACTGAGCTGGTTCTCGACTTCTGATATCCTTTCTTCTACTTGATCAATTCGACTGTTTAAACTTGTGCATGCTTCGCGAAGTTCTCGTGTTGTGTTTTTCAGCTCCATCAATTCACTTATATTCTTCTCTGAATTGTCCATTCTCATTAACATTTCATCAAACCTTTATTCAAGGTTCTTAGTTTCTTTGCATTGGGTTAGAACAAGTTCTTTTAATTCACAGAAGTTTCTTATCACCCACGTTTTGAAACCTGCTTCTGTTATTGGAACACACTCGTAATCTATTAAGCCTTGTTCCGTTACTGATGAGGAATTGCAATCCCCTGTAGAGGGAGAGGCATTCTGATTTTGAGTATTCTCTGCCTTTTTATGCTGGTTTCTTCCCTTCATTATATATTTATCTGTCTGTCGTCTTTGTAATACCGACTTTCTAACTAAGTCTCTGAGCAGACGTCCAACTTGTTGATTCCCAGTGCCAAAATCTGAGCAGTCCACTGTGCCGGCCAAAACAGCGGTGTTAAGATCAAAGGCGCTTTTCTGCCTGGGAATCTCCAGACTCTGCACCAAAAACTGGTGCGCTAAGACACCAGCAAAACCGCCGTGCCGGCCACAAGAGTCGCCCTGGCGACCCGTGGGGCTCCTCTGCTGGGAATCTCCTGGTCCGTGAGCAACAAATATTCATCTGAAAGTGTGGCATCCTCTCGTTCTCTACGCTTTCACTGGGAACTTTGAGCCCGAGCTGCTAGTGATCAGCCATCTTGGATCCATATTATGTTTCTTAATATGTGATTAGTTGTACCTTTACTAGCGTTCCTTGTTCCTTTATGCAGATTTGAATTACTGTATAGACTTCTTTTATTTTAGCCTGAAGGACTCCAAATAGTATTTATCTTGGGTAGGTCTGCTAGCAACAGATTATTGCCATTTTTGTCTGTCTAGAATTCTTTATATTTTTCTTTCATTCATGTGTGTATATATATATACACACATATTTTATTGCACTTTAGGTTCTGGGGTACATGAACAGACCATGCAGGATTGTTGCATAGGTATGTACATGACAATGTGGGTTGTTGCCTCCATCCCCCCATCACCTATATCTGGCATTTCTCCCCATGTTGCACCTCACCAACCTCCCTACCCCCCACTGTCCCTCACTTATTCCCTCACAACAGACCTCAGTGTGTGATGCTCCCCTCCGTATGTTCATGTGTTCTCATTGTTCAACATCTGCCTATGAGAACATGAGGTGATTGATTCTCTGTTCTTGTGTAAGTTTGCTGAGAATGATGGTTTCCAGATTCATCCATGTCCTTACAAAGGACATGAACTCATGGTTTTTTATGGCTACATAGTATTCCATGGTGTCTATGTGCCACATTTTCCTTGTCCAGTCTATCATTAATGGGCATTTGTGTTGGTTCCAGGTCTTTGCTATTGTAAACAGTGCTGCAATGAACATATGTGGGCATGTGTCTTTATAGTAGAATTATTTATAATCTTTTGGATATATACCCAGTATTGGGATTGCTGGGTCAAATGGAATTTCTATTTCTAGGTCCTTGAGGAATCACCACACTTCTAGGTCCTTGAGGAATCACCACACTGTCTTCCACAATGGTTGAACTAATTTACACTCCCATCAACAGTGTAAAAGTGTGCCTTTTTCTTCACATCCTCTCCAGCATCTGTCGTCTCCAGATTTTTTAATGATCACCATTTTAACTGGCATTAGATGGTATCTCAATGTGATTTTGATTTGCATTTCTCTAATGACCAGTGATGACAAGCAATTTTTTATATGTTTGTTGGCCTCATATATGTCTTCTTTTGAAAAGTGTCTGTTCATGTCCTTCACCCACTTTTGAATGGGCTTGTTTGTTTTTTTCTTGTAAATCTGTTTTAGTTCTTGGTACATTCTGGATATTAGCCCTTTGTCAGATGGGTAGATTGCAAAATATTTTTCCCATTCTGTGAGTTGCCAGTTCACTCTAATGATTGTTTCTTTTGCTGTACAGAAGCGCTGGAGTTTAATTATATCTCATTTATCTATTTTGGCTTTTGTTGCCAATGCTTTTGGTGTTTTGGTCATGAAATCCTTGCCTATGCCTATGTCCTAAATGGTTTTGCCTGGGTTTTCTTCTAGCCTTTTTGTGGTGTTAGGTCTTAGATTTAAGTCTTTAATTCACCTAGAGTTAATTTTAGTGTAAGGTGTCAGGAAGAGGTCCAGTTTCTGCTTTCTGCACATGGCTAGCCAGTTTTCCCAACACTATTTATTAAACAGGGAATACTTTCCCCATTGCTTGTTTTTTCAGGTTTGTGAAAGATCAGATGGTTGTAGATGTGTGGCATTGCTTCCAAGGCCTTTGTTCTGTTCCATTGGTCTATATCTCTGTTTGGGTACCAGTACCATTCTGTTTTGATTACTGTAGTCTTGTAGTATAGTTTGAATTCAGGTAGAGTGATGCCTCTAGCTTTGTTCTTTTTGTTTAGGATTGTCTTGGCTATGAGGGCTTTTTTGTTTCCATATGAAGTTTAAGGTGTTTTTTTCCAGTACTGTGAATAGGGTTATAGGTAGCTTGTTGGGGATAGTGTTGAATCCATAAATTACTTTGGGCAGTATGGCCATTTTCACAATATTGATTCTTCCTAACTATGAGCATGGACTGTTTCTCCATCTGTTTGTGTCCTCTCTTATTTTGTTGAGCAGTGGTTTGTAGTTCTTCTTGAAGAGGTCCTTTACATCCTTTGTTAGTTGCATTCCTAGGTATTTTATTCTCTTAGTAGCAGTTGTGAATGGCAGTTCACTCTTGATTTGGCTCTCTTTAAGTCTGTTATTGGTGTATAGGAATGCTTGTGATTTTTGCACATTGATTTTGTATCCTGAGACTTTGCTGAAGTTGCTTATCAGTTTCAGGAGATTTTGGGCTGAGATGATGGGTCTTCTAAATATACAATCATGTCGTCTGCAAATAGAGACAATTTGACTTCCTCCTTTGTCTTTTGGTTGGGGCATTTACCCGATTTACATTTAAGGTTAATATTGTTATATGTGAATTTGATCTTGCCATTTTGATGCTAGCTGGTTGATTTGCCCATTAGTTGATGCAGTTTCTTCATTGTGTCCATGGTCTTTACCATTTGGTAAGTTTTTACGTGGCTGGTACTGGTTCTTCCTTTCCATGTTTAGTGCTTCTTTCAGGAGCACTTGTAAGGCAGGCCTGCTGGTGATGAAATCTCATATCGATTGCTTGTCAATAAAGGATTTTATTTCTCCTTCACTTATGAAGCTTAGTTTGGCTGGATATGAAATTCTATGTTGAAATTTCTTTTCTTTAAGGATGTTGAATGTTGGACCCCACTCTATTCTGGCTTGTAGGGTTTCTGCTACGAGATCCCCTGTGAGTCTGATGGGCTTCCCTTTGTGGGTAACCTGACCTTTCTCTCTAGCTGCCCTTAGCATTTTTTCCTTCATTTCAACCCTGGTGAATCTGATGATTATGTGCCTTGGTATTGCTCTTCTTGAGGAATATCTTTGTGGGATTCTCTGTATTTCTTGGACTTGAATATCGGCCTGCCTTGCTAGGTTGGGAAGTTCTCCTGGATAATATCCTGAAGAGTGTTTTCCAGCTTGTATTCATTCTCTCCATCACATTCAGGTACACAGATCAAACATAGATTAGGTCTTTTCACATAATCCTGTATTTCTTGGAGGTTTTGTTCATTTCTTTTTACTCTTTTTTCTCTACTATTGCCTTCTCATTTTATTTCATTGAGTTCATCTTCAATCTCTGATATCCTTTCTTCTGCTTGGTTGATTTGGCTACTGAAATTTGTGTATGTTTCTTGAAGTTCTTGTGTTGTGTTTTTCAGCTCCATCAATTCATTTATATTCTTCTCTAAGCTGTCTATTCTCATTAACATTTAGTCAGACCTTTTTTCAAGGTTCTTAGTTTCTTTGCATCGGGTTAGAACATGTTCTTTTATCTCAGAGAAGTTTGTTATTACCCACCTTCTGAAGCATGTTTCTATCAATTCATCAGACTTATTCTCCATCCAACTTTGTTCTCTTGCTGGAGGATTTGTGATCCCTTGGAGGAGGACAGGCATTTTGGTTTTTGGTGTCTTCATTCTTTTTCCATTGGTTTCTTCCCATCTTTTTGGATTTATCTACCTGTGATCTTTGTAGTTGGTGACTTTTGGCTGGGGTCTCTGAGTAGATGTCCTTTTTGTTGATGTTGAAATTATTTCTTTCTGTTTTTTAGTTTTCCTTCTAATAGTCAGGTCCCTCAGCTGTAGGACTGCTGGAGGTCCATTCCACACCCTGCTTGCCTGAGTATAACCTACGGCAGCTGCAGAACAGTAAGGGTTGCTGCCAGTTTTTTCTTCTGTTGTCTTCATCCCAGAAGGATATGCACCACGTGTCAGCCTGAGCTCTCCCTTATGAGGTGTCTCTTTGGATACACAGGGGTTGGGGAGCTGCTTGAGAAGACAGTCTTTCCCTTATAGGAGCTCAAGTGCTGAGCTGGGAACTTCTTGTTTCATTCAGAGCTGCTTGGCAGGTGCGTTTAAGTCTGCTGCAGCAGAACTCATAACCGCTTTTTTTCCCCAGGTGGTCTATCTTGGGATGGTGGGTCTTTATTTATAAGTTCCTGATGTGCTGCTGCCTTTTTTCAGAGTTGCCTTGCCCAGCAAGGAGGTAGCCTACTCACAATCTGCCAGCAGAGGTGTTGCTGAGCTGCTGCGGGCTCTGCCCAGCTGCTGTGTGAACTTCCTTGTGGTTTTGTTTACAAAGGTACAGTTAGAACTGCCTGGGTAATGGTCATCTGCCTCAGTAATGGTGGACTGCCTCAGTAATGGCAGACTGCCTCAGTAGTGGTAGACTGCTTCAGTAATGGCGGATGCCCTACCTCCCACAGAGGTGGACCATCCCAGGTCCAGTTGCACTTGCTGTGAAACTCTCAGTCCAGAGCGTTTCAGATTGCTAGTCTTTGTGTGGGTGGGACCCACTGAGCCAGATCACCTGGCTCCCTGTTTCAGCCCCCTTTTTTTCAGTTGAATGGACCACTCTGTCTCCCAGGCATTCCAGGCACCAGTTGAAAAGACCACCCAGATTTTCGTGAGTTTTTGTGCAGAGACCCACTGCGCTGGCTGAAACAGCCATGTGGAAACCCATGGTGATTTTCAGCTCGGGAATCTCCTGGTCTGTGGGCAGTAAAAACTCATTTGGAAATGCAGTGATCACTCCCCTTTTGCTTTGTTCTCATTGGGAACTGCCCTCCAGAACTGTTCCTATCTGGCCATCTTAGATCTGCGTTCTCTCATTCTTGAAGGAGATTTAGCAAGGTATAGAATTCCTGGCTGACAGGCTTTTTCTTTTAATATTCCAAAGATGTCATCCTGCCATTTTCTGGGCTCTGTGGTTTCTGATGAGAAGTCAACTGTCAATCTTTTTCAATGTTCCTTGTACTGGATTAATTGCTTTTTTCTTACAGCCTTGAAGATTTTTTTCTGTCTTTGACTTTCATCAATTTGACTATGGTATGTCCATGTGTGGATCCTTTGGAGTTTATTCCACTTGGAGTTCACCGAACTTTGTGAATATGTAGATTAATGTTTTTCATCAAACTTAAGAAGTTTTCAGACATTATTTTATCAAATATTTTTTCTGCCTCTTTCTTTTCTCATTCCTTCTGGAAGTAATATGGCAGCATTACATGTATGCTGGTATGCTTGCTGAGGTTCTGTTCACTTTTTTTCCCATTATTTTTTCTTTCTGCTACTCAAAGTGGATTTATCATTAAGTTAACTGATTCTTTTGCCAGCTCAAATCTGTTGATGACTTTCTCTAATAACTTCACGTCAAGTCCAAAATTTTGGAGGCCAAAGCAGGAGAATCACTTGAGGCCGGGAGTTTGAGACCAGACTGGGCAACATAATAAGAACTTGTCTCCACCAAATAAATAAATAATTACAAATTAGGCATGGGAGCACACACCTGTAGTCCCAGCTACTCAGGAGGCTGAGGTGGGAGGATTGCTTGAGCCCAGGAGTTTGAGGCTGCAGTGAGCCATGATCACACTGCTGTCCTTCAGCCTGGGCAACCAAGTGAAAGCTGGGGAAAAAAAAGAAAAGAAAAGAAAACAAGGAAAGGAAGGAAGGATGGGAGGGAGGGAGGGAAGAAAGGAAGGAGAGAAAGAAAGAAAGGAAGGAAAGAAAGAGAAAGAAGAAAAAAGAATGAAAGAAAGACAGAGAGAGGGAGGGAAAGAAGGAAGGAAGGAAGGAGTTCATGGAAATGCATATTATGAAAAACTACACGTGGATTTTATTTTTGGCATTAAAATAAACTTATGCTAATTTGTTAGAACATGCCTAGTGTACTGTGAGGCACTAAGAATTATTCACTGTGAGTTTGAAAAGAGCCCCTGTCAAGGCAGCATGAATTCTGCTAAACTTGAAGCAGGAAAAAAACATTAAATTGATGGTGAAGCTTGGGTGAAAGTAGAGTGGAATTATTGATGCATTATTTATGGGGACATTGCCCTAAGGAAATGAACAATTTAAAAATGAGTAACTCATTTTAAGAAAGAGTGGGCTGGGTATGGTGACTCACGCCTATAATGTCAGCACTTTGGGAGGTTGAAGCGGGTGGATCACGAGGTCAGGAGTTTGAGACCAGCCTGACCAACATGGTGAAATCCCATCTCTATGAAAAATACAAAAATTAGCTGGATGTGGTCGTGCACAACTGTAATCCCAGCTACTCGGGAGGCTGAGGCAGGAGAATCACTTGAACCCGGGAGGTGTAAGTTGCAGTGAGCCGAGGCTGAGCCATTGTACTCCAGCCTGGGTGACAGAACGAGACTGTCAAAAAAAAAAAAGAAAGAAAGAAAGAAAGAAAGAAAGAAAGAAAGAAAGAAAGAAGCAGTAAGATAATGTAGAAAATGAAGCCTGTAACAGCAAACCATCCACATCAATTTGTGAGGAAAGAATTCATTTTGCTCATGCTCTAATTGAAGATGATCGGTGATTAACAGTACAAACAGTAGCCAACGCCATAGACATCTCAGTTGGTTCAGCTTTTACAATTCTGAGTGGAAAATTAAAATTCAGCGAACTTTCCACTCATGGGTGCCAAAATTGATTCACCCAGATCAGCTGCAGACAAGAGCAAAACTTTCCGTGGAAATTTTAGACAAGTGAAACATGGCTTTTTCAGTATAATCCTGAAGACAAAGCACAATCAAAGCAATGCCTATCTGAAGGCGGGATGACCCAGTTAAAGCAAAAGTGGACTAGTCAAGAGCAAAGGTCATGGTAACAGTTTGGGGGGATGCTCAAGGCATTTTGCTTGTTGACTTTCAGGAGGGACAAAGAACGATAACATCTGCTGATTAAGAGTGTGTTTTGAAAGGATTAGCAAAAGCTGCAGGAGAAAATGCCCAGGAAAGCTTCAGCAGAGAGGTCTTTTCCACCACGATGGTGGTCCTGCTCATTTCTCTTATTAAACAAGGGCAATTTTGTGAGAGCTTCAGTGGAAAATCATTAGACATCCATCTTCAGTCCTGACTTGGCTCTGTCTGACTTCTTTTCATTTCCTAATCTTAAAAATCTGTAAAGGGCATTCCATTTTTCTTCAGTTAACAACGTAAAAAATACTACATGAACATGGTTAAATTCCCGGGACCCTCAGTTCTTTAGGGATGGACAAAATGGCTGGTATCATCACTTATAAGAGTGTCTTAAACTTCATGGAGCTTCTGTTGAGAAATAAAGTTTATATTTTTTGTTTTATATTTTAATTCCATTTTTCCACAAACTTTTGGAAGGTCTTGCACGTGTGTGTAGGTGTGTTTATGTGTATGTGTATAAATTTCTCTCTCTTTATTGATATTCTCTATTTGGTAAGACATCCATGTCATACTTTCTTTTGATATTTTGGACATGGTAGGTGAATGTAAATATTTATATTATATAAATATGTATTCACAACATAGAAGTATTTGCATTTATATTATAAACGTTTGTCTTTGAACATATATATACCTAAATTGATTTAAAGTCTTTGTATAGTAAATCCAGAAGCTGCCTTCTCAAGGATGTTTTCTGTCGCTTGCTTTTGTTCCTATACATGTGTCACACTTTCTTATTTCTTTGCATGTCTCATAATCTTTTGGATGAAAGTTGGACATGCGAGTTGACATTATGTATAATAACAACTGTGATATCAGACTCCGTCCCCAAAATTTACTTTTGTTACTGGTTTATTGTTATTGTTTTTCCTTGTTGCTAATCACTGCTTTAGTGACCTTTCTGGACTAAATTTGTAGATTCTATATTCCCTGTGGTGTGTGGCTATGAAGTTTTTGTTACTTTTTAAAAGTCCTTGTTTCTATTTTTAAGCCTGGATTCCTAGGGTCATACCTGGGTCAGTATAATTTATTGGTCAGCCAGTGATTGGGGGCGAAATTTCCTGAAATGCCTTGCCTGCATGTCTTCCACCCTTTGCAAAGGAGATCTGTGTATGAGAAGGCAAGTCTTCAAACTTCAGGCATTTTTCATTAGCTTCCATTTCCTCCTTGTGCAGGGCCTTGTGGTCAGCCAAAGGTAAGACACTGGCAACCTCTCCTTTCCAGATCCTTCCTATGCATGTGCACAGCCTTGGGGATGTGTACAGCCTGTTAGATATCCAGGACTATGCCAGAACTTTTCAGTTTCCTATGGTAGACTAGTTGTCCAGGATTTCCTTTTCATTTCCCAGCTGGACTCTCGTTTGCCCTAAATAAAATCACAGGCTTAGGCAGCTAAGACGTTGCCAGAAGCTTGCTGTTGGTTCATCCCTTGCTGGGAATAGATTTCCTCCCTTCCCCACTGCCCACTCCAACCGCCCCCACTGCTTCCCCAGCTGAGCTGAGCTGAGCTCTGATTTCAATCAGTCACCACACTCTGAGAACAGAGATTTACCAGGGAGCTGTAGGTTCCTTTGGACAAAATATTGACTGCCCTATGGGGAATGCTTCTCTCAAGGACTGTTCCTCCCCCACCCATCTGTTCACAGTTCTGTCTTAGGACGTGCTTTGGATCTGTCTTAGGACGTGCTTTGGATCTGTCTTAGGACTTTTCTTCTCACTGGACCTTGTTTCTGGATTCACTTGTCTACTCCCATTTGTGGATTATATATGTGCTGATAACTTTGAAATGTAAATCCCCCTCCCAGTGCTCTTGGAATTCAAACTGGAAAGCTCCACTTGAATGTTCCTTTGGCAACAAAACCAATGTGTTCTGAAGCTGAACTCATTCTCTTCCCTGCCTTCCTCCAAACAACCTGCCCTCTTGTCTCTTATAAAAAGGACAGGGAGCGCTTTCACAAGATGGCCCCAGCAGGGTCCACCTGCACGTTGTCCTCCCACAGCATTGCACCCCACATCCACACAATCCAGGGTCCAAGCAGCTCTGCTCCCTAAATTCTCTCCCATGCTTCTTTTCCTCTCTACACTCCTCTTGCTGCCTCAGCCTAGGCCACTCACCCCAACTTCCCAGCTCAAGATTGAGACCCCCACACACGCTCCTGTGATGCCCTGTAATTAAACCACTCAGAGCCCTTCCCAGGTTTAATTCTACTTGCCCTTTGCTGATCCATCTGTCACCCCAGAAGATTATCTCCAGGAAAGGGCCAGGTCTTCTTTGTCCTCATCCCTGTAGCTACAGAGCTTGGTAGGCACTCAAAAAGTATATGCTGAATAAGTACACATTTGTGGCAGCAACTTGAAATTCTAACAATGCTCAGGTGAAACTGTATGTTTGGGTTATCCAGGGAAACAAAGGGATGAGAGCTAATGAAAACAATGAGTGATGCTGAAAATGCTTTGACACTAATCAGGCGTGCACTCCCGGAGGAGTCTCACCACGTGCGTATGGAGGAAGGAGAAGGGAGAACACCATGAGAAGCTTGGCAATCGTTCATTCTGTAGAGTAACTGTGACTCAGCTGTAATCTAAGGAAGATGTGACTAGACAGCTCAAGACCACCATATTTCTGGACTCTAAATCCCTATTACTTGGCCGGAAACCCCAGAGTGAACTGACTTCAATTTTTTGGAGATTAGAATGTGTTTCTTCCAGTTACTGGCAGGTCAAAGTATTTATTTGTAAGATTTAAGCAAACTCTGTCTTAACTATAGCCAGAAAGACAGATAACCTTGACCACTAGGAACTTTATTTTTGAATTTAAAATGAAGTCATTGGAAAATAAAAGATTTAAAATGCAAACACCTTTAGAAGGTATCTATCTCCAAATCTGTAGGACAGCTTGTGTCCTGGGCTGGCCTTCTGTTGAGGCCTGGGAGTGATGCATGTACTGAGTTGAGCAGTGCCCCCCACACACACCAAAAATTCATGTCCAGCCTAAGAAATGGAACTTCATACTTACCTTTGAAGATTCTGGGTATCCCACTTCTAGATATATCTCCTCTTCTATAACCAGAAGACAATTTGAAAGGAAGAAAACTCAGTAGAAATGCTGGCTGTGGGCAGGTGCCACTGCGAGGCCACTATCTCCTTGGAGTCCTAAGGGACCAGCCAGTCCTCTCTGCACACAGTTGTCATCCAGCTTGCGGGCAGGTGACGTAAATTTGGCCACTCAGTCGCTCCGATGTAGTACCTTAAATCCAGAGAAAATGACACAACTGTTTAGGGACACTTGAGAAAATATTCAAGACAGCCGAAGGCCCAGGAATGGCTTCCAAAAACAATGGAAACCATGGCTTATCTGAGCTGCTTTTCCTGTCATCTAACCTCCGTTGGTTCCAAGCCTTGCTCACCAGCCTTCCTGAGTTGTGGGAGTATCTCTGTACACATTCACCATATCCTTTTGCTGCTTAAACTTGCAGCTACAGCTCTGCTCCCGTGCTCTCTCACAGTGGACAGTCCATTGCCATATGGCAGCTCCCGGCTGACTCATCCTGAGCTCCAGCTCCCAGCTGCAGCCCTGGACCAGGCTCAGAGTCAGCACTAGGAAATATCTATTGACTAAATCAAGCCTTGGGATAAAAAGAAGAAAAATCTTGAGACTTAGGCCTAGGGGATTTGGAAGAAACCTTCCTGGTTCCAGGAACTCTGCCTGTCAGGAGAGACGCCATTGTGTCTATTCTTTGGATTATCTGGCATGAAGCAAGGAACAAGAGTCACTTGTCTTTCTCCTCAGTAATGCTGAACAGCTGCTCTGAAGTGAGCACCAGATGAAGTGCCCATAACCCCCTTTTCTAAATTAAATGTAATAAAGATGACTTTCCCTTTCATAAAGCATGGTTAGGAGACATGCCAAGAGATCCTCATCTTCTTCCTGCTCTCTGGCAACTTTCTGGCATTGGAGACAAGGCAAAGCAAGGGCAAATGTTCTCTGGGGACACCAGCTCCAGTCCAGAAGGCTGCCACCCACTCCCCTCTGAGCTGCGAGGTCAGTGTCTATGGAGCGTGAAGCTCTCTGCTTCTCTGCAGAGGCAGGCTGGTCTAGCCCTGCCTGTTAATCCTTCCACAGGCATTCACAGAGGGCTCTTGCTGGGAATCTGCAGTCTAACGCATGAGGCAGACATAAGAACACATTCACCCAGCAGATGACCAAGGCTTCTGTCTGATGCTTGCACTGAATGGTGGGGAAAAGGGGGACACAGTGGAGGTGTTAGAGGGGCTTGGGGAAGATGCATGCCAGAGGTGTCCCTGGGGCTGGGACCGATGTCAGATTGGGGTTTGCCATTAGGAAATGCTGGGTAGATGATGCAGACTGAAAAACCACGAGTCAATGCATGATGGCCTGGAGGTGCAAGAAGGAATTTGAAGGGGGTGTCTTCAGTGAGCCTTCCGGGAGGGCCAGAAGTGGGCCTTCCTTCCTGGCGGGATCTGGAGGACCAAGGCTGGGTCCTCACTAGGAAACACTGGAAAGCCGACAACACAGAGCCAGGACCCTTCCCGGTGATTTCCCACAAGCCTGGACACAGGCTCTTTTTTCCTTCCCAGGGTCTGGCTGGAGGAGTGACTGCTCAGAGAGGGACTCACCAGGCGTTGTGGCTTCCGGCTGGCCACACAGCTCTGTCCATTCATTCATCCAACATTCATTGAGCACCTATGACATACTGTGCCAAGCATGGGTTGTCCAAAAGTAACTGATACACTTCTTTTTTTTTTTTTTTTTTTTTTTTTTGAGTCGGAGTTTCGCTCTTGATACCCAGGCTGGAGTGCAATGGCGCGATCTCGGCTCACCGCAACCTCCGCCTCCTGGGTTCAGGCAATTCTCCTGCCTCAGCCTCCTGAGTAGCTGGGATTACAGGCACGCGCCACCGTGCCCAGCTAATTTTTTGTATTAGTAGAGACGGGGTTTCACCATGTTGACCAGGATGGTCTCGATCTCTTGACCTCGTGATCCACCCGCCTCGGCCTCCCAAAGTGCTGGGATTACAGGCTTGAGCCACCGCGCCCGGCCCTGATACACTTCTTTTACAGAAATGTGATTAAACACTATGTAACCACTAAAAGAGATGCAGAAAGAACATTTAATGCTTTGGAGAAGAAAAATATTCTATAGGAAAAAGGCATGTTACAAATATGTTAGACATAGAATAATGTTATTTTCAATAAGAGCAAAACTTCTGCTATAAAGATATAGAGGCTGGAAGGATAGATGGATAATATAGATACACACACTCACATATACACACAGACATATATTGTCTGTGAGTGGTAGAATTACAGGTGACATAATTTCTTCTTTATTATTCTTTATTTTTCAGATTTTCTGCAATGTACATGTATCACTTTGCAATCTGGAAAATAATTGAAAATTTGAAAATACAACAAAAATACAGCCCTTGCGCCCACATAGCTCATCACAGGACAGTGCAGGACTCAGTTACATAGAAGTGGGCTGATGGCAGATGCAGGGAGATTCTCAATTGTGTTAAAAATCTGTTATTTTGGCATTCAGTCACCCTGTTTAGTTTTAGCCCCAGGAACTGGCCCATTTTGTGGGCTGTGGTTCCAAAGGCAATTGAATTTTAAAGGTTTTTGCCCTGGCATTGTGGCCTGCTGATTTACACAGTGCCCCGGGGCTATCCTTGGGCCTGCTGGTGCCACCTGAGGGGGTAGGGGGATTTTCCCCGTGGAGCACCGCTCTCTTCTGATGGGTAGGGAAATTTCAGGCCCAAGAGGGCCAGGGGTTTCTATGGCCAGATGCTTGTTGTGATGGGGGTCTCTTTAACAGTGACTCCCAGCTTCCCTGGTGTCTCTGCTGGGGAAAGAGTCTCAGCCCCATGGGGACAAATGGGCTTCCCAGGCCATGCGACTTATTGTGGGGGGTCCATCTTGTCCATGCCACCTGGTCCAGCAGACCTCTCTGTGGAGGAGGAGGGTCTCAGGTGCACTGGTGTCAGGGAGGAGACCTCTTTCCTTCAACATCTGTTGGCAGCTGGGTCCCAGTTGATCACCGAGCAGGCCACACTGTCATAGGAACTCTCCTCCACTGCAGGGTGAAAAGAGCCTACATGGGTGCCTTCTGTTGCTGGGTGAGAGATGACAAACACCAGATGTGGATCTCGCTCTGCTGCTGGGTAGAGGACCTAATACCTTCTGCCACTATTTCTTCCTCCAGTCCTGGGGTCTCCAGCAGTTCTTCTGACCACTTTTCAGAATGTACTTGGCTGCCTGTCATGTCATTTCCAGGGCCTATTGCCGTGCTAGTGCAGACAGCAGGGAAAATGGGTCTATCTACACCATCTTCTCTGGCCAGAAGCATTCTCCTCGGTCTTCATTTCCTCCTTTTTCTCCATATACCCTTTTACAAACTTTACATTCAAATGGAATTCATTTTCTATAAGATTCAGCCATTTGGCTAGGCATGGTAGCTCACACCTGTAATCCCAACACTTTAGGAGGCTGAGGCAGGTAGATCACCTGAGGTCAGGAGTTTGACTGTCCTGGCCAACATAGTGAAACCCCATCTCTAATAAAAATACAAAAATTAGCTGAGTGTGGTGGAGACTATGCCTGAAATCCCAGCTACCTGGGAGGCTGAGGCAGGAGAATCTCGCTTGAACCTGAGAGGCAGAGGTTGCAGTGAGCCAAGATTGCGTCATTGCACTCCAGCTTGGGCAACAAGAACAAAACTCCATCTCAAAAATAAATAAAAAGGCCGGGTACAGTGGCTTACGCTTGTAATCCCAGCACTTTGGGAGGCCGAGGTAAGTGGATCACGAGGTCAGAAGATTGAGACCAGCCTGGTCAACATGGTGAAACCCTGTCTCTACTAAAAAAAAAACCACAAATTAGCCAGGTGTGGTGGTGGGCACCTGCAGTCCCAGCTACTGAGGAGGCTGAGGCAGGAGAATCACTTGAACCTGGGAGGTGGAGGTCGCAGTGAGCCGAGATCGTGCCACTGCACTCCAGCCTAGGGACAGAGTTAGACTCTGTCTCAAAAAATCAATCAATAAAATAAAATAAATAGTATATTAAGTGAAGGGAGCCAACCACAAAGGCCCATGTGGTGTATGATTCCATTTCAGAAGTGTCCACAGCAGGCAAATTCATAGAGAGAGAAAATGGCTGCCTGGGGAATGGTGCCAAATGGGCACAGATGGTTCCACAAATCTGTGTATATATAGAACCCACTGAGTTTTGTGCTTTAAATAGGTTACTTGTGTGGTATGTGAATTATGTCTCAATAAGGCCGTTATTTTAAAAGAACAGGTGGGAGGGAGATAGCCCTGCTGGGGGGAGGCCGGCCCTGGCCTGCTTCCCTTCCCCCAGGGCGAGTTGTTTTTGTTCCAAGAGCCACAGAGCCCAGGTCTCTCTGCCTCTCTGACCAGGCTGTAAATCACAGGCCCTGGAATGGCTCTGTAAACTCATGCCCCGCAGGCCTCAGGGCTGCTGCCCTTCCAGAGATGAGCTGTGATTCCTGCTGTATTGATCCTCAGATGCCTTCTGGGTATTGAGTTCCCCGGAACTTTTCTATCTGCTCTGTAAATGTGCTAGTCATCGGCTCTGTTCCCCAGCCCAGGATTCCTAGTGACCCCAGTCTTCCTGCTGTAAATGTCAGAGATGATAAACTGGGGGCCAATCTCCTGGAGGAAATGGGGGAAACCCTACCTCTGAAAGGAGGAAAGCAGGACCGGACAGCCTCCGGGGAGCTCACCAGGCCTGCTCTCCGCGCAGGTGCACCAGCATGGGGAGAAGGACGGGAAGAATGGAGACTCGACTGGGGGCTTGCTTTCTAAAGTCTCCTCCCCAGGGGCTGGCACCCACTGCAGACAGGCACAGCAGAAGGAAGTGAATGATTTTATTATGAGTTAAAGACTCAGAATAAAAGGAATGTCTGCCTCCTTTACAGAGAGATGCTTGTCACGTTGAACTGATGCAAAGCCCACCCTGGGGACGGAGGGAGAGTGGGGTTTCAAGAGTCATGGATTTTACAGATTTGGGGGCTGGCCCATGACACCACAGCCTTTGTAGGTGGAACATATCAACAATGCACTTTCTCTTTATATATCAGCTTAAATGAAGCCATTCATAAAATAACTTGGCTACAGTAGATCAAAATTCATAGTAATGATTCTCAATTCAAATGGAAATGGTTTGAAGCCACATGACCCTTTGAATTTATCTGGCCAGCCCCCAGAGAGAAGCAGAGGAGGAAATGTCCTGGGAGATGTTTTGGAAACTTCAAAGTGCTGGAGAAATACAGACATCATGCCTTCTACTTTTGGGAATTTCTTATTTGGGAGCCCACCTGAAGACACACAGGAGAGGGCCAAGGACAGCTGCTGGCCCTGCATCCTGCAGAGGGAAACAGACCCGCCCTGCAGGCTGTGCCCACTTGCCTTGGCCCTGACTCTGTACAAGCCCCACATGCAGACCCCTGCTTTCCCAGGAATCACTCTCATTAGGCAGAATGCATCAGCTTTCCCAGTCCTCTCGGACCTCTCTGTCATTCGGTGAGGTTGGGAGGACAAAGGCCAGCATCAAAGGATGCAGAGAGAGGCCGGGCGCAGTGGCTCACGCCTGTAATCTCAGCACTTTGGGAGGCTGAGGCAGGTGGATCAGGAGGTCAGGAGTCTGAGACCAGCCTAGCCAACATAGTGAAATCCCATCTCTACTAAAAGCAGAAAAATTAACCAGGTGTGGTGGCATGCACCTGTAGTTCCAGCTACTTGGGAGACTGAGATAGGAGAATCACTTGAATCCGGGAGGCAGAGGTTGCAGTGAGCCCAGACCACACCACTGCACTCCAGCCTGGGTGAAAGAGTGAGTCCCCATCTCAAAAAAAAAAAAAAAAAAAAAAAAAAGGATGCAGAGAGAGAAACTGAGCCTCAGAGGTGTTTGGGTCCACACTAGATCTTACATGATGTGGCATCACAAAGGTTACTTTTGGTGGCTTGTCATAGAGGCCCAGCCTCTGCAGCCCCAGTGCTGAAGCCATTACCCAACCCACCCTGAGGCTCTAGACACTTTCTGCTCCAACTCTCTGCTCAGGCTGCAAGTTCCAGCCTCCTTGGCTCTCCACAACGTTGCCCAAGGTCTGGGTGCTACTCCATGAGTCATGCTCCCAGTGATCCAGAGGGCCCAACCTGCCCACTGAAGGAGCCTTAGCATCCCAAGGCTGATGAAGACTGATCACATTCCCTGAGTGCTGCAGCGTCCCAGCTGTGCAGTAAGTGAGAAATCTGATGGGAGGAAGGAAAAGTTCCAGCAATCATAACGTGCTCCAGGACACGTGGGGATGCTCTTCCTTTCCACAAAGACGAGAAATTACCATCACTTTTTTTGAAACACACACCTCTTTTAACTTCCTACTTTTGATAGAAACGTAAAGTTAGATAATTTCCCTACTAAAGGAGGAAAGCATGCAAGTATGATGATAGGTGAACAGCAACCCTCTCCCCTTAGCTGAGGACATGGGGGCTGCAGTGGAGCTGAGGGCGCCCACGTGGGGCTGCTTCTCATGTCTGCTTCGTCGTCTCTACACTGGAGGGTGTGCTTGGTTTTGTAAGATGTTCTGATTTTTCAAGAAGACCTGGAAAGGTGAATTTTCATATATCACCTCCCAGTTTTCATATTGTTTTCTCCTGAAACTCCATGGCGACCAGCTGTACAAAATGCACCGGTGGCCAAGTTTGCCTTCCAAGTTTAGATGTCTTCTGCCTTCTGTTTTATATTGCATAGACTATAAACCTCTCCCTGGGAAGGTCACACTGCCTCTCAGATAGTAGGCTGACATATCTCCCTGCAAACACGGCCCAAGACCTCTCTGTCTCTCTTCTCCCTACCTCAGGAGCAGCCACAGAAGTATACACTGATTGTTTTTTATGATACAATAATAATGGGTTAACTGATCACACTCCTTTGCATTTTTGGCTTTATGATAAGGAAATCAAAACTCCTCATCCCCAAAGACTCAAGAACAGTTTAATAAATTTTGTTCAAATGACCTGCCCCATTAAGTTGGCAACATAGATTTCTTAACAAACATAGGTACTATTTAATGGGAAGTTTAGACTCAGTTTCTGAGAATCCCAAGTTTAGGGGCTTACATCTTAATATAAACAGGCTGTAAGCTTTTGACTAAGACAGGTAAAGTAATGACAAATCATGATGAAATAAAAACTAATCAGAGAAGAATAATTTTTTGAATTTTCTGGAAAAGCCAGCTAATCCTAGAGGAAATGACATCACTCCCCAGCCATGCAGCCTCAGTCCACGTGGAGCCCCGCAGATGCACCGGGATCCCAGGTTCTGCGCTCATAACCTGCTCCAAACACTGTTGGTACTCAGGATCCGTGGGGAAGCCCTGGCCAGCTTGCTCAGTTTTCTGCCCAAATCCTCCTGTCTAACTGACAGCTACTCTTCTTCTGACTTACCAATGAGCTCCATTCTTCGAGTTCTCCTTGGTGCTCCTGCACAACCATATTTTTTCTCCTTGTTCACATCATCACAGAATTCATTTTTTAAAAGAGGAATTGAGGAAATTAGGACTGGCAAAACCGAATTTGAACACATTCATTGCTGCTTTCTTCATTCCGTCCTCCACCTAGCAGCCAGGGTGATCCAGTTAAAATTGAAAGACTCCTCTGAGCTGCTGCTCAGATCCTGCAGTGGCTCCCTATTTCTCTGATGAAAGCCAAGGTCCTTCAAATGGCCTTCACAAGTCTATGATGTACCCCACCCACCTTTCCCTGACTCCTGTCTGTGGCCTCACCGCCTGCCCTCTCCCTCCCTCACATGCTCCATCAGCCACGCTGGCCCTCAAGCATGCCAGGCCTGCCCTTTGCACCTGCTGCCCCTGTGCCTGGACCCTTCCTCAGGCAGCCACATGCCTGGCTTCCTCACTTGGTTCAGATCTTCACTCAAACACCACCTTGCTGAGGCCTTCTCTGACCACACTGCCTAAAACTTCAGTTCAGCGCCACCCCATACCTCCTCCTTCTGCGCATCTTCTCCCCCACCCCTGCAATCTGGTGTGCCGTGTGTTTTACGTATTACCTTGTTTGTTGACTGCGTCCCTGCCTGCTTGTCATGTCCCTGAGAGTAAAGATTTTGGTCTTTGTGCCTGATACATGGTAGGTAGGCTGTTCATAAATGTTATGCTTTTATTTCTTTTTTCAAAACTAACAGATACTGAATAGAAAAGTTTTCAGTGCTGGACAGGAGACCCTAAAGGAGCCGGCAGTGGAGAGAGAGCTGCTCCCCTGTCCTTTGCCCTGTGGGTCTCACTTGCCATCTCTGAGCCTTGGCCCCCTGTGAAATGGGCTCAAGGATAACTACCTGTCTTATCTCACAGGGCATTTGTGAAAGGCGATTGAAAGAACAGATTCTAAAGGGCCTTACAAAAGCTAACAGGCTCTGTCGCTGGGTTTCTCAAACCTGGCACCGTGAGCTTTCAGGGCCAGCCCCTTCTTGGCTGTGAGAAGCTGTGGGGGCTGTGCTGTGATCGCAGGAGGTTAGCAGCAGCTGGGCTCCAGTACACTAGGCACCAGTATCAACCCCCTGAGCTGTGACAACCCACAGTGCCTCCAGACACTCCCAGATGTCCCTGGGGCAGGGGCACAATTGCCCCAATCGAGGATCACTGCTCTCCGATAGTCTGCTGCTTTCAATAGGAACTATCATATTCACAATTTAATTCTTTAACTAGTTGGTCTGGTTTTCACTGAAACTCAAAATTCATGTTGACAGCATCTTTGATTACTTAGGTCTTATTCCTGTGGGAATGGACTAGAAATTATCCAGCATCAGGCAGCTTGCAGACATCTCAGGCCCTCACATCAGTTGTCCTCCTCCACCAGGAGGGAAGCCAAACGTTTTCAGAGTTTGCATGGCAATTCCAGAGCTTCCCATGGGATCCCCAGAGAGCCGGGGAGTCTGCGGAGTTCTAAAGGCGTATCCGTAGGTAAGTGGTTGGGCAGGAAACATTTCCACTCCCTAGGAGCCACCACAGCCCATGCCCACCAAGAAGCACGCCAAGGCCTCTTCAGGAGGCAGCCGTGCACTTGGATAGTGACCTGGTGGCCACAACCAACCTAATCTCAGCGGGAGCTTTGGGAAGAAAACATACCGTAGGCTGCTGCACCTCCCTGGGGGCCCACGACAAGTGTGCATCAGGCTCAGGGTGATGACTGATCCCACATTTAACTCACTGCCCTCAAATGTGCAGAGATCTTTTGGATGCTTGTTTAAATTTTCCCACAACTGCTTGGTCTTCCACACAAACCCTGTCGGCTGGGGATTGGAATTAGGGAGCAAGGGAAGGCAACTGTGGTTCCCAGCAAGCACATAACCATTTGTTTTTGACTTGAATTATCCCTTCTGATGAACAGTCAATTCCAAGTTCAGCTGTCCATTGGGTTGTGGCTGCCTTTCTCTTTCTCCAGATAGGGGTCTGAGTGTGAGCCCTGAGCACAGGGGAAGCAGTAGCCCATCCATGGTCAGTGTGTAGCCCTCTTGCTGGTCTGTGAGCCCTACCTGGGCTGTGGTCCAGACACAGAGGCAGTAGTGCTCCCAGCGGCTCTCACAGCAGGGAGGTACCACCCACCGCCGCTGCTGCTGGCCCCGCCTCCCCTCTGGCTCCTGCAGCTATCGGTGCTCCCCTCTTCCAGACCCCAGACTGCCTCTGGTTCACATTGCACTTTGCATGCTCTTATGTGGCAAGTGGGAGCTCCTGGGCCCCATGCATGCTTGACCTAGGGCCAGGAGGATGGCTCAGACTGACCGTTATACCCTCTCAGTGCTCCCAGCCTGTACTGAGGCTGACATGGAGCTAAGGCAGAACTTTTCTCATGAACCTGGAGCCTGGTTCACCCATCAAGGGATCATCATGCCAGGCACTGCTGTAGGCACTGGGGATCCAGTAGCACACAAAACAAATTCCCCTGCCCCGTGGGAGCAAAAAGACACTAAGCCAACAGTACGATCCACCGCACACCAGAGGGTGATAGGTGCTGTCAAGAAAAGCATGTCCCTGAAGCGTGATGGAGATTGTTGGGGAAGGAGGGTGCTGTTTTAAATACACTGTCAGGGAAGCCTCCTCAATACAGTGATAAAATATTTGCATGGAGACTTAAAATTGAAAAGGGGTGAGCTGTGAGACTATCTGGTAGAAGAATCTTTCAGTCAAAGGGACCAGCTCATGCAACAGTCCTGAGGCAAGAATGTCTGATCTGTTTGCAAAACAACATGAAGGCCAAGTGGTCAGAGTTAGAGAAGGCTTCAGAAGCATCCAGGCAGATGCGAGTGGTTGCCTTCCCTTGGTGCGAATAGCCTCCCTGCCTGCTCCTGACTATGCCTAACTGAGGGCCAGCTCCTCCGTGATGTGGGCTACAGAGCCAGAGGCGGCTTCCTTGCCCTCCCTCTGCATCCTGTTCCTTCCTCATCAGCTCCTGGCCCAGGCCCAGGGTAGGCAGGGTACAGCCTCTTGTTCCTTTTTCAATCTGGTTAGAGAACTCTCTCCCTTTATGTCCCGAATCCTCTCTCTCTGCAGTATGACTTGCAGTAAAATTCTATGATCAGAGCCTTGGAAAACCTGTCTTTATTGTCTAAATCTGGTAGGTTGGGAGTTTTAAAACCCCCTCTTTCTTCTTTAGAAAGCCTTTTTTTCTGCTGGCCAAGAAGAAACCTTTGTGAGAACAAGAAAGTGCTTCTCACTCTCAGAGGATGCAGCAATGCACCAGGACACACCATTTGGCAAGCCAGTTCCAAGCTGAACTGCTGTTCCTTCCCTGTGACCTCGATAAAAATTCCATGGCCTGCCCCTGGGTGAAGGCCTAGCTGGCCGTCAAGACTAATGCGCCCCTAAATACTTGAGAAAGTTACCTTTGAGACTAACATTGTTCAATGGCCTATGTGTTCTAGAGATACCAGTGCTAAACTGTCCTGGGATAATACACTTCATGCATGGCCCTGGAGGGATAAGACACCTGGAGAATGAGATTTAAGTAGGAAATGAAAATATTACTCTCATTACCAGTCAGCATTTCCAGAAGAGCCCACAGAGTCCATTTCATCCTCAGACTTAACTTTCTCCCTTCTCTCTTTCCTCATGACCAGGCGCAATGCAGACATGTGTAGTCTGGTCCCAGCAGTCAGTGTTGGACAGGAAAACAGACATGGTGGAGAACAGGTACACGTGGAGAGCACTTGACCCAGGCCTGGGCAGAGGAAGGCAGCATGAAGAGAGGATCAAGGCAAAACTAGTCGACATCTTATAAAACTGGCATCAGTGTATATCATGAATCATGAAGGGTCCGAGGTGTGAGATTTTACCGTTTACACAGTAACAAGTTAGCCTGTCACAGTTTCCTGGATGATGGCAAAATATATGAGATTCCTGGGTCAGAGACAAAAGACTTCATTACTTACAATACAGCAAGAAGTATGACATTAGAATCCATTCTCTTTGCCCCCGCCTCCCAAAATTCCATCGAGAGGATACAGAGGGGACCGGGTGGATACTATGTATCCAGTGAGTTTGCTTCATAGCTGAGAAGCAGAGTTTAGGGAGAGTGAGTATTTTATAGTATGTAGGAGGCAAACCTGCCTAACCTTTGCTCCAGAGGGAGACTTTATTTTTATTTCACTAGACAGAAACAAGCTTGCCCTTTGCTCAGTAGGGGGTATACTATCTTCCAGGCTGCTCTCTCTATAAATATCCTTGAAAGGGCAGTCTGGAACAAAAGCAGCCAATACCTCTGTCAGGAGAAACAGAAAAGGCACTTAGAGAATTGTATCCCAATGTGGTAGGTCAGAACTCAGTCAGAGATACTGGTGGAAGTTCAGGAACTGGCCACTGTCACCCCAGAGCTCCTGTTCTTGGTGGGAAAGAGTGAAAATTACAAAGCTGAAGACAGTACTTGTGTCAACAGAAGAGGAGCTTCTGGCCTTTCTGTCTCTGATATTGACTCAAAACTAAACAAAAGTGGACCCAGATAACAAAACAGTCAGGCCCCTCGAGAATGCTTCCCCACTGGGCACTTCTGTAGGAAGTCTTTGGCTCCCCGGCTGGCGGGGACAGCAAGCGGCTCAATCCATCACTGCCAGGCAGCTCTTGGCAGCAGCCAGCACGGCGGGGCCTCTGGAGCCCTATCTCCAGGCAGGAACCCGTAAGTAGGTGTTTAGATTCAAATCAACATTTAAGACAGCCTTGGGAAAGTTTTCCTTGTGCTAGGAGATCAAGTAAGCTACCGTCAATAAAATCACATGAACTGAAACTGCACACAGGGATGTTTGCAAATTCTCCTGCAAATAGAATTATTTTGACAAGAAAATGTAGTTTGTTTTTCTGACTACTTCCTCTGCTCATAGAAGAATATTGTATAGTCACTAACTCATTTACTTTAATTAATGAAGTTTATTAGAAAAAAAATTGTTGAGCATTTGCTGGGTTGGTCTTGATTGAGAGCTAAGGATACACAGATTGGTAAGTGGCCCTTCATTTCCCCCGGAAGCTCACAGACCTCCCAGCAATGAAGCCTCTCGAAGCAGCAATCATGGAGGCCAGCAGACAGTACCAGAGTCCTGGGTGGGAGTCAGCACCTGACTCACAGATACAGGGCACTGATCACAGCACTCAGTGTGGGAAGGAAGAATCCCTTCATCCTTTCTCATCGCCCCTTACTGCCTCTTCCTTCTCGACTTCTAATTGTGCTGTGTTCTACAAATATCCAGTTGCAGAAATTGTTAGGATGCATTGATCAGAAATGTGAAAATCCAGAATACTTGGCAGAGTGCTGAACAAAGGTTGGGCAAGGTGTTCAGATAACCCTACTCTAGTTTATGATGCCTCAAGAAATTAAGACATCAAATGCATTTAAATGAATTATCATGTAAAAGTAAATTCTTGCAACACTTGAAAAAGAAAAGGTGAACTTCACACTCACTGGTATGGCTGTTAGCAATAAACAAAAAATGACAAGTGCTGGTGAGGATGGGGAGAAATTGGAACCCTTGTGTGTTGCTGATGGGAATGCAAATGCAGCACCTGCTGTGGAAAACAGTATGGTGGTTCCTCAAAAAACTAAAGACAGAATTACCATACAATCCTGCAACTCCACTTCTGGGTATAGACCCAAAAGAATTAAAAGCAATCAAGGACTTGACAGATATTTGCACACACATGTTCAGAGCAGCGGTATTAAAAAAGCCAAAGGTAGAGCAACCCGTGTTCATCAACAGATGACAGATAAAGATAATGTGGCATAAACACACAATGTATAAACATACAATAAACATACAATACATACAATACATACATACATAAACATACAATAGTATTCACCTTTAAAAAGGAAGGAAATTCTGGCACACGCTGCAACATGCATGAACCTTGAAGATACTATGCTAAGTTAAGTCAGCCATTTATGAAAGAACACATACTGCATGATGCCACTTATATGAGGTACCTAGAGTAATCAATTCACAGTCGCAGGAAGGAGAACGGTGGTTGCCAGGGTCTGGGGGGAGGGAGAAAGTGAAAGTTGTTATTTAATGGAGACAGAGTTTCTGCTGGGATAATGAAAGTTCTGGAAATGAATGGTGAAAATGGTTACACAGCGGTGTGAATGTACTGAACACAACCAAACTGCACACCTAAAAACAGTTAAATAGTAAACATTATGGGTATTGTACCACAATAAAAAAAGTCATGAGTCATGAGTTGAAAAATGGATGGCATTTTTCACTTTTAAACCAGATGTCTTGGTGTTCTATAGACACAGCCAAAATGAAATGATGAAGGATTGGGGAATTGAAGCCAGGACTCTGGAGTCTCAAGTGACGGCCATAATTACTGCATTTCATTTCCTGTATGTAAGGCAAACTGAGTTCAGGACCAAAAGCAATATTCCAATGGGCTGTGATTAATTGCTCCTCCCGTGTTTAAATGGACCTCCTCGTGGCTTTTGCTATTGTTCTGCACAAGTAATTAGGGAAGTTTGCACGGCAGAGGTCATTCTTGTGCATGTCCAAAACAAAGGGCAATTTCTGCTTAGCGTTTATGAGACTTCAGACTGGAGTGCTCTAATTCACAGTTACATAACGAACACGTGGGTTTAACTGGGGAAGGGAGAGGCAGCCCTGCAGCTTGCTCCGGGCATTGCACAGCCTCTCATTCACCCGCACCAGCTCCCTTCATGTTCTTAGTGCTTCTATGGCGAATGTATTATCACTTCTTTTTTACAGATGAATCTTAGAGGTTAAGAGACTTTTCTCCGAGTCACACAAACAGTAAACAAAAGAATGAAAAGTCCCACTTTCCTCTGATTCAAATATTTTTATGCTTTTTTGAACTCTGCATTGTAACAGCAATAGGAACCTTGGCTTTCCCTGAATCGGTTATTCATCCATCTACTTATTCACTTACCTAAAAATGCTTGTTCTTCACTTTCTTATTCCAGACATAGTAATAGAGGAGCATGGAGGAGGGGAATGATCCAGCCACTTACAGGTGATGTAAGGATGAGAAGAAGTCAATAGACAGAAAATAAAATGCAGGCATTTATATCACAGAAAAAGAACCACAGATTTTCCCAGAGTACATTTGGAACATAAGTTAGAAATGAGGGTGAGGCCGAGGTAAGGGGTTTGGGGATTTTATTCTGAGATAGTCAACAAATGGGGAGCCACTAACACACTTAAATGAGAAAATGACTGGGGAAAATTTGCAATTTAGAAAGATCAACCTGATAGCTCCATGGAGGATGCAGAGGGTGGCAGGCAAATACCAGGGCAAGGAGGCCATATTCCTTTCCTGGGGCTTCCCAACAAATGACAGAAACAGGGTGGCTGCAAACCACAGAAATTCATTTTCTTACAGTAGCAGAGGCCAGAGTTCCAAAATCAAGGTGTTGCAGGTCCATTTTCTTCAGAAAGCTCTAGGGAAAATCTATCCCAAGCCTTTCTCTTAGCTTCTGATGTTGCTGGCAATCTGTGACGTTCCCTGGCATTCCCTGGCAGTCCCTGGCTTACAGACGCATTGCTCAGTCCTGCCCCATCATTGTGTGGTGTTCTTACGGTGTCTGGGTCTGGTTCTATGTCTTTCGTTCTGCATGTATCGACACTAGTCATATGAATTTCAGTCATATCAAATTTTGTATTGAATGTCTGTTTCAACATGACCTCAACCTAACTTGATCACATTGCAAAGACTCTATTTTCAAGTAAGGTCACACTCACAGGTTCCTGGGGTTAGGACATGAACAGACTCTTTTGGGAGACACAACTCAGCTCACAACAGAGACCAATTAGAATACATTTCCAATTGGCCAGCTGAGGAAATGAGGTGACCAGAAGCACAGACGTGGAGAAAAGGAGCTGATGAGGAGGAAGACCCGCCAAGCCCGGCGATGGGAGGTGAGGTGTGTGCGGTGGAGCTCCAGGACCCCGCTTCGGGCTGGGGCCATAAAGGAGAGGAATCGTGTGGGAAAGAGGATGAGGGGTGGCGGGATATGATAACTTTGCCAAGTCTGTCTCTCAAACTTGTAGAAAAAGTGTTGACAGTAGTGATGTTGATTCTCCATTGTTTTAAATGACAGAACTCTCTATTGTCTACAAGAGAAACTTTAGATTTTGATGCTCAAAATGGTCCAAGTCTTGTTCACAGCTCTCTCCAGCCTCATTACTCCCACTTCTCCTTTCCCTGCAATGAATCGCTGGAACTTGAGAGGCAGAGGTAGCAGTGAGCCGAGATTGCGCCATTGCACTCCAGCCTGGGTAACGGACACTGGACTCCATCTAAAAAAAGAAAAAAAAAAAAGAAGCAAACTATAGTGTTTTTCTTGTTGTTGTTGTTTGTTTGTTTGTTTCTTTTTTTTTTTTTTTTGAGGTGGAGTCTTGCTCTCTTGCCCAGGCTGGACTGCAGTGGCATAATCTTAGCTCACTGAAACCTCTGCCTCCTGGGTTCAAGCAATTCTTTGCCTCAGCCTCCTGAGTAGCTGGGATTACAGGTGCCCACCTCCACACCCGGCTTATCTTTGTGTTTTCAGTAGACACGGGGTTTCATCATCTTGGCAAGGCTGTGGTTCTTTAAGGGAAGTCAGAGTCTACTGCAGGGATCAAGTGCACAGGCTGTGAAGTTAGACAGACTGCATCTGAATCCTGGCTCTGATACCCAGCAGCTCTGTTAACTCAGGGCAGTTTTAGGCTCCCTAGGCCTCCTATCCTTGCTTGAAAATGGGGATCACAGCAGTAGGGCTGCCATGATGCTTCAATGAGCTCATGCTAGGAAAGTATCCAGCACATTGCCCAACACGCAGGCTCAGAACACGGCTAATTAGCATGGTAGGTCCTCAGGGGCCAGCAGCCTTCCTGACAGCCTGCTCCCCTCCTGAGAACAGACCAAGAGGACCTGTGAGTCTCTGTAGCCTCAGCTCCTCCCATCATTCTCTTGACCCTAGGTAACCATAAAAGCATGATGTAATTGAGGGAAATGTGCATGGTTCTCCCTTGTTCTTTATGACTTGGGTATTAAGCAATCATGAGACATTGGAATGTCATCTAGAACCACTATTTCTAGAGAAATCCTCCAGGTTGGGCATGGAACCAAAAATATTCCTAGAGAGCGTGTGAGGAGTTGAACAATGTGCTTTCCAGTTTGCAGATGGGAGGGAGCTTGATGCTGTGGAAGGAGACGGAGCTTTGCTCTCATAGTCCACTCCTGGCTCCAAATCTTGCAGGCCGTGAGACTGGGGCCAGTTACTTAACCTCTCTGAACACCATCATCTCAGCCTTCTCATGAGGCTGCTATGAGAAGTGGAAATAATAAACATAAACCAAACAACCCAGTGGGTAACACAGAGTAACTATGCAGAAACAGTACCTCCATGCTCTTCTGTCATTACTAGGATGGTTGCAGGGATGGAGAGAGGGATCAGAGGCCTTCAGTGGCCAATCAACCCCACAGAACCTTAGCCTCCCTCTAAGCTGACCCCAGGGTGAGCTCGAGCGCTTTGAAGAGAGCTCTGTGACCTGCCTCTGTTTGGAAAGCAGTGTCTCCTTAGAGATCAGAGGCGATTCACCTGGATCCCCACAGAGCAGAGTCCCACTCCTTGATCCTGCTGGTTTGTCAGGTTCTGTCCAGGGACAGCCAGCTGAGGCTGCGAACTCAGAGTCATCGTGGATTAGGGACTGGGGAGAGAAGCTGAGACCAAGCTCAAAAAGGACCTGGGAGGACAACAGATGGGTGGGTGCAAAGGAGAGTTGGGAGAAGGAGAGGCCAAGTCAGCCTAGCCAACAGAGTGATGACTGCAGCTTTTATTTAGGCGTCCTTGGGAGCGTTTGCAGATCTACAAGGTACCATAAGCTGCACTGAGATGTCTTATTTTTAATTCTTATTTAAATTAGAACTGTTATCTGTCTAGGGAAGTCTTTTCACCTTGAGGTCATGAATTAGAGCTGTGGGACTTGGCCTCCACTCCTGCTTTGGCATTTTGTAGTTGAACGACCTCAGTGACACCCGTCACCTCGCTGGGCCCAGCACTGTTCCTGTAAAAAGAAAGGATTGGAGAACTTGGTCTCTTAGGTTCCTGCTAACTGACATTTTGTAACACTTAGTTTCAGATTCTCAACCTCCCTTTTCTCTCCATTCTAACTGTTTTTTAAGAAGTACAGGAACTAGAACTTAGAAAAAAAATGCACGAACTTTCTGTACCATTTTCTAGACACACAGATCTGCATCCCAGGAAGCATATTAAAAATACTTATCCCCAGGACTCTCCTTTGGGATGGGACTCAGGAACATCTGTAAATTTAACAAGCTCCATAGGCGATTTTTTTATGATCACACAATAATTAGCCTAAGCTGTCTGAAAATATAAGCTCATAAAGCAGTTGCTGAAAATTGAACCTGATTCAATGCTTAAAAGGCACATCTTTAAACTATGGTAAAAGCCAAAGTCTCTGCTAGGGAACTGAAGCCAAGAATCTGAGAAAAGTGCGATGAACGCCAGCCTTCACCAGCTGGTCTGAGATGTCTGTGAACCACAGAGGCCGAGATGAGAGCAGGACCATGGGGGCGCCGGTGGTGTGGGCTGTCATGTGACTACGTTTTTGGACCGCCTCTCCTTCATGCTGAACTGACATGCTTATCCACACTGCAGAGCACATGGTCTTTGTCTCAGGATATGGGGCATGGGTGTTGGGTTGCTTTGCAGGAGCAGGAGAGAATGTACAGCTGCCTCCATCCAGCAGACCTCCATCCAGCAGTCCTCCATCCAGCAGTCCTCCATGGGAGGCAGTTGGCTGGGACCTGAGTATTCTCTGTGGCCTGGGCTGGAGCACCAGCAGCAGCCCACAGACCTGCACCGTGGCTGCCCAAAAATAGAGCTCTGCAGTGGCTGATTTCCAGGAGGTTACAGTCTGACTGGATGGCAGAAGCCCAGACCCTGGTGGCCTCCCTTTCAGAATGCTAGTGGCCTCTATGACTCACCAGAGGCAGAAACAGCCTCTGCCATCTGGCCCTGACTGTAGGAGAAAGCAGGGCAGAATGGGTGGCTCCTCTCAGAAGGTTTGGTGAATCTCCTCTGCCTCCTCTCCTCTGACATCTGGAGTCACCTACCCCATCCTCCACTAGGACATGGCCTTTCCTTGACATCTTCCCTCTGCTGGTTGGATGTAGTTTTTGGTGCCCTAAGTAAGAGGCAATGCACAGACGTTGTCTGTTGAAAACACAATTTTGCTTGCTTGTGCTCAGTTAGTAGTATAGAAGTTGTCCACTGGAAGCAAAGGCAATGGAAAATAATTCGCATTTTAAAGAGCAGTAGCACTAAGTAATGTTGAAATCAGGCTCTAACAGTTCCTAAGCCCATGCTTTTGAAGAACTTCTATGGGCCAGTCATTCTTTCTCTCCTCCTCTCCCTGTCTTTCCCAGCTAGGGTTTTGCAAGCAAGGACCTCCTGCCTTTATTTTACTACTGTTCCCTTCACTTCATTTGCATAATCTCGATTCACTTTTTCAAAAATAAACCTGGAATTTGTGAATAGGTTTGGATTCATAGAAAGTTGTGAAGACAGTAATACAAGAGGTCCACACATACTCCACACTCAGTTTCTCCTAGCGTTCAGATGCTACATGGGTAGGAGTCATCTGTCACAACCAAGAAGCCACTATTGATTATCATTAGCTAAAGTCCATACTTCATGCATATATCCTCAGTTCTTACCTCATATCCTTTCTCTGTACCGGGATCCCACCTCAGACACTGCATAACATTTAGTCGTTGTGTTCCTTCAGCTCCTCTATGGTTGTGACAATTTCTCAGACTTCCTTTGTCAGGGTGACCTTGTTAGGATGACCTCAACAGTTTGGGGAGTTTTGGGGAAGACTCGTCAGCTATTTTGTAGAAGGTCCATCAGGAGGACTTTGCCTGGAATTTTCCCCATGATCAGCCTAGGATTGCAGGGTTTGAGGGGAAAGCCACTGAGGTAAAGGCACATGCCACCAGCATAACTTGACTTTTTCTGCCTTGGTCACCTGGCTGAGGGGTCTGTCTGGTTTCTCTACTGTAAAGTTACTCTTTTTCCCATTTCCATCCAGTACTTTTTGGAGGTAAGTCGCCATATGCAGCCCACACTTAAGGGAGGGGGAGTTATGTACCACCTCTTTGAGAGAGGGGTATCTATATAAATAATTTTAAATTCTTCCACGAGAGGTTTGTCTGTTCTCCCTTATTTTTAGTTATATATTCAATCTGTTGGTAGCAATATGATCTCATGCATAATTATTATATACATTAGGTCGTAATCTAATACTACTTTATTTATTTTGTTACTCAAATTATTTTGCCTGTGGCCACTAGGACCTCTTTCGGTTGGCTCCTGTGTCCCTTTGACACACCCCATTGTTGAGTGTTTGTGCATTTGCATGTGCGTTGTGTACTTACTTACATTCTGGCACTACGAGACACTCCAGGCTCTTCTCCTATATGCCCTGCCCAGCCCTAGAATCCACAGTGTCTGCCAGGAGCCCTTGTTTCTTTCATTAGAGACTGGTATTGGAAGTCAGCATCTGAGTGATGTGTGTGCACCGTACTTTCAGGATGCCATTGCTTCCAAGCCCTGCCAACCGACAGAACAAGCAAAGATATTTAAGTGTCTGAACCCAAGTCTATATGCGTATCTATAAATATTCCCCTAGGGATTCATTGCTATGTATATTAAGCTAAATAGGAGTTAATACGAAAATCTCCAACTCTAATCCAGGGCCACATGATCACTCTAAGCTTCCCAATCTCCTCCTCCAACAGTGAAAAAAAATTGGCTTCCATTATCTGCATCCAACAATTATTTGATTCCATTATCCCTCTGTTGTGGTTTCCAAATAATTAACCCATACCCCTGTAGAAAGCAGCCTTACCCTGGTTTAACATACACAAATCAATAAACGTTATTCATTACATAAACAGAACTAAAGACAAAAACCACATGATTATCTCAATAGATGCAGAAGAGGTCTTTGATAAAATTCAATATACCATCATGTTAAAAACTCTCAATAAACTAGGTATTGAACGATCATACCGCAAAATAATAAAAGCTTTTATGACAAACCCACAGCCAGTATCATACCTAATGAGTAAAAGCCAGAAACACTCCCCTTGAAAACTGGCATAAGACAAGGATGCCCTCTCTCACCACTCCTATTCAACATAGTGTTGGCAGTTCTGGCCAGGGCAATCAGGCAAGAGAAAGAAACAAAGGGTATTCAAATGGGAAGAGAGGAAGTCAAAGTGTCTTTTTTTGCAGATGACATGATCCTGCATCTAGAAACCCCATTGACTGAGCCCAAAGCTTCTTAGGCTGATAAGCAACTTTAGCAGTGTCTCAGGATACAAAATCAATGGACAAAAATCGCAAGCATTTCTATACACCAACAACAGACAAGCAGAGAGCCAAATTATGAATGAACACCTACTCACAATTGCCACAAAGAGAATAAAATACCTAGGAATACAGCTAACAAGGGAAGTGAAGAACCTCTTCAAGGAGAACTACAAACCACTATTCAAGGAAATCAGAGAGGGCACAAGTAGGTGGAAAAATAGTCCATGTGTGTGGTTGGGAAGAATCAATATCTTGAAAATTACCATACTGCCCAAAGCAATTTATAGATTCAATGCTATTACCATTAAACTACCATTGACATTCTTCATAGAATAAAATTAAAATTCACCTGAAATCAAAAAAGAGCCAAGACAATCCTAAGCAAAAAGAACAAAGCTAGAAGCATCACACTACCCAATTTCAAACTATACTACAAGGTTACTGTAACCAAAACAGCATGGTACTGGCACAAAAATAGGCACAGAGATCAATGGAACAGAATAGATAGCTCAGAAATAAAACTACACATCTACAACCACCTGATCTTTGACAAAACAAAAACAAGCAATGGGAAAATGATTCCCTATTTAATAAACGGTTTTGGGAAAACTGGCTAGCCATATGAAGAGAATTGAAACTGGATCCCTTCTTTATACCTTATACAAAAATTAACTCAAAATGGATTAAAGACTTAAATGTGAAACACAAAACTATAAAAATCCTAGAAGAAAATTTAGCCAATACCATTCAGGACATAGGCATGGGCAAAGATTTTACAATAAAATCACCAAAAGCAATTGCAACAAAAGCAAAAAATCAACAAATGGGATCTAATTAAACTAAAGAACTTCTGCACAGCAAAAGAAATGAGCCAAGACTATAAAACTAAAGGCATCAGAGTGAGTAGACAACCTACAGAATGGGAGAAAAATTTTGCAATCTATCCATCTGACAGAGGTCTCATATTCAGAAGCTACAAGAAACTTAAGCAAATTTACAAGAAACAAAAAACACAAACAACCCCATTAAAAAGTGGGCAAATGATATGAACAGACACTTCTCAAAAAAAGACATACGTGTGGCCAAAAACATATAAAAGAAGCTCAACATCACTGATCCTTAGATAAATGAAAATTAAAACCACAATGAGATACCATCTCACGCCAGTCAGAATGATGATTATTAAAAAGTCAAGAAACAACAGATGCTGGTGATGTTGCAAAGAAATAGGAACACTTTTACACTGTTGGTGGGAGTGTAAATTAGTTCAACCATTGTGGAAGACAGCATGGCAACTTCTCAAAGATTTAGAACCAGAAATACCATTTGACCCAGCAATCCTATTACTGGATATATACCCAAAGAAATAGAAATCATTCTATTATAAAGACACATGCACATGTATGTTTACTGCAGCACTATACACAATAGCAAAGACATGGAATCAATCCAAATGCTCATCAATGATAGACTGGATAAAGAAAATGTGGTACGTATACACTATGGAATACTCTGTAGCCATAAACAGGAACAAGATCATGTCCTTTGCAGGAACATGGATGAAGCAGGAAGCCATTATCCTCAGCAAACTAACACAGGAACAGAATGCCAAGCACTCCATGTTCTCACTTATAAGTGGGAGCTGACCAATGAGAATATATGGACACAAAGAGGGGAACAACACTCACTGGGGCCTGTTCGGGAGATCAGGGGGCATAGAGAGCATTAGGGAAAAGAGCTAATGTATGCTGGGCTTAATAACTAGGTGATGGGTTGACAGGTGCAGCAAACCACCATGGCACACGTTTATCTATGTAACAAACCTGCACATCCTGCACATGTGCCCTGGAACTTAAAAAAAAAGAAGAAATTAAAAAATAATAATAATAAAAAGGCAGCCTTATCAGCTAGCACACAATGCTTTTGCATAGTTCCTTTTGCCTTTAGTTTTATAGTCTCTGCTCATTTCCAATGTTCCTTAGGTTAGTACCTTTTTTTCCCTTCTCCTGCAGTGAAGTTTCTTCGTACATTTGAAATACAATTATATTAGCTAATTTTTTGTCATAGTGTGAAATCCACTCTGGCACCCACTGACCATGCAGTTGATTTTTAAATTTTTTTTCTTACATTAAAGTTTACTTTCTTTTCCGTATAGTTCTATGGGTTTTGACAAATGCATGGTGCCATGTATCTACCAGTACATTGTTATAAGGAATTGTTTCACCACCCTAATAATTCACCTGTGCTTCATCTATTCAACCTTTCTCCCCACCCAAACTTTCTGTCAACCACTGATCTATTTACACCTCTATCACTTTGCCTTTTCCAAAATGTCATGTAAATGGAAACCAACACTTCAAACAGTGATAGAAAGCAATTGTGCCCTAAGAGGGATTATAACCGAAGTCTTACCCATACCTGACTTAGATGATTTCGATGATGGGATTTGGGAGTTTTGAGATGATAAGATTTAAAATAAAATTCTGGACTTGGATTAAAGCTGTGGTGGATTGAGCCTATGGGAATGTTGGCATGGGGCAAATTTATTTGCTTGTGGGATAGATGTGCTTTGAGGCCAGAAAGTGGACTGTTATAAGCAAAATATATCTCCCAGAGATCCTGAAATCTGTTGTTTTTATTTTTTTGTTTGTTTGTTTGTTTTGAGACAGAGTCTCGCTCTGTCACCCAGGCTGGAGTGCAGCAGTGCAATCTTGGCTCACTGCAATCTCTGCCCCGCTGGGTTCAAGCGATTCTCCTGCCTCAGCTTCCCGAATAGCTGGGATTACAGGCACCTGCCACCATGCCTGGCTAATTTTTGTATTTTTAGTAGAGACGGGTTTTCACCATCTTGGCGAGGTTGGTCTTAAACTCCTGACCTCATGATCCACCTGCTTCGGTCTCCCAAAGTGCTGGGATTACAGGCATGAGCCACTGCACCTGACCAAGTACCTTATCTTACATGGAATAAGGAATTTTATAGATGCCTTATCCATAAACTGACCTGATTCATTAAATCAAAGTGATATAATTTAAGAAAAACTCAATTGGCCACTTCTGACTTTGAAGACAGAAGGGAGTTGTATACTAAAGAATATGGGCAGCCATATAGCTGGAAAAGGAAAGACAAAAAGGAAAGAAAAGAAAAAAGAAAGAAAGACAAAGAAAACCTTGTCAGCACCTTTATCTTACCCCAGTGAGACTCATTTTGGATTTCTGACCTTCAGAACTATGTATACGATAATAAATTAATTTGTGTTAAGTCACTAAGTTGTGGTAATGAAGAAATAGGAAATTGATACAATGTCCATTTGAGTTAATTCTTGTGTGAGGTGTGTGTCTAGTCTCATACTTTGCATACGGTTGTCCAGTTGTTCTAGCACCATTGTGGAAAAGACTACCCTTTCTCTATTGAATTGTCATTGTGCTGTTATCATCAGTTGACTATATTTCTGGGCTCTCTACTATGTTCTATTTTTTTAAGTGTCTATTAGTTTGCCAGTGCTCTATTATCTTGATTGCTATAGCTTTATAGTAAGGCTTGAAATCAGATAGGTGATTTTCCAACTTTATTCTTCTGCTGTAATACTGTAGTGGCTAGTCTAAGTCCTTTGTCTTTCTATATAAATTTTAGAATTAGATTGTTAATATATAAGAACAGATTTCTAGAATTTTGAATAGGATTACACTCAGAACTAAACATGAATTTAGATTACATTCTTGAAACTGAAGATCAAGTTGGGAGGAATTAACATTTTAACAATATTGAGTCTTTTCACATAGAAGTCCCCAGCCCCCAGCCACAGACCAGTACCAGTCAGGTCCATGGCCTGTTAGGAACCAGGCTGCACAGCAGGAGGTGGCTGGTGTGTGAGCTAGCATTTCTGGCTGAGCTTCACCTCCTGTCAGATCCCCAGCAACATTAGATGCTCATAGGGGCACGAACCCTATTGTGAACTATGCATGCGAGGGAGTTAGGTTGCACGTTTCTTATGAGAACCTAACTCATGCCTGATGATCTGAGGTGGAATAGTTTCACCCTGAAACTATTCCCATCATGTGTGAAAAACATGTCTTCCATGAAACCAGTTCCTGTTGCCAAAAAGACTGGGGACTGCTGTTTTAATACATGAGCATAAGATACTTCTCCATGTATTTAGATCTCCTTTAATTCAGTTTTGTAGTTTTTCACATATAAATCCTGTACATTTTTTAGATTTGTAGATACTTTATTTTCTTCATTTTTGGTGTTATTGTAAGTAGTATTTTTGTTTTATTTAAAATTCCAATTGTTTATTGCTGGTATATGTAAAAGAAATTATATATAAATTTTCTTCTCAGAACTACTTTTCTGCATCCCCAAAACTTTGAAAAGTTGCATTTTAATTTTTACCTATTCCAAATATCATTTTTTTAAATTTTTGAGGCATTATTTATCCCTTGAGTTATTTAGTTTCCAAATATTTGCGGATTTTCTGACTATCCTTCTGTGAATAATTGATTTCTAGCTTAATTCTATTGCGGTGTAAGAACATACTTTGTATAATTTTTATTCATGATCTGAACTGTGTCCACATTGATGAATATTGTATATAAATGAGCTTGAGATGAGTGTATAATTTGCTGTTGTTGGCTGGACTATTCCAAAAATGTTGATTAGAGCAAGTTGATTCTTAGTGCTGCTCAGGTCATCTCTACCTTACAGATCTTCTGCTTCCTTGATTTGTCAATTACTGACAAGCATTTGAACATCTGAAGTCTCCAACTATAAGATTGGGTTTGCCCATTTCTCCTTCCAATTCAGTTTCAGGGAAAAAAAAAAAATTGCCTCATTTATTTTGATGTGCTTTGTTAGGTACATGCTGTTTTAAGACTGTTATATCTCCTTGGAGAATTGTCTTCTTTATCCTTATAAAATTCCCTCATTATTCCCAATAATCATTCTTTTTCTGCTGTTTTTCTAGAATTAAAGTTAGTATTAATACGGCTATTTCGGCTTTCTTTTGATAAATATTGACACGGTATGCCTTTTCTTCATCCCTTCACTTTCAGCTGGTCTAAGTCTTTATATTTGAAGTGGGTTTCCTGTATACAGCTGTAACTGGTAGACAAAGTCTCACTCTGTTGCTCAGACTGGAGTGTAATGGCATGACCGTAGTTCATTGTAACCTCAATAATTCGCCTTTTAACTGGTGTGTTTAGACCATTCATGTTTAAGGTGATAATTTATATAGTTGATGTAATATCTGCCTTACAAACCTTATTTGTAACCTTTTATTCTTTGCACTTGCCTTTTCTTTTTTCCCTTTTTTCTGCCTTACCTGTTTTTACATGTGCATTTTACATGATTCCATTTTAAATCCTCTTAGTATAACATTAATACTTCTTTTCAATTTTTTTTTTGCAATTGCCTCAGAGTTTACAATACACATTTTGAATAATCTAAGTCCACATTCACATACTACTTTATATGTGAGGCAGGTAGTTCAGAACAGGACACTCCTGATTCCTCCCTCCCATCTCTACAGGGCAGCCACGTGCTGGGCACTGCAGACGGTGCAATGTTCATACACTAGTATGTGAATGTTTGGGGGAAGTTTGACCAGGACATTCATTACACCTCTTTTACAGAAGATGAAATTGAGGCTTAGAGGAGTTCAGTTCCCATCATGGGTCACATCACTAATAAGGCCCAAGGCTGCCAGACTGCAGAGCACAGAAAGGCTAGTGGGAGCCCACACAGTGCCCAGCACAGTGCTGAAACAGCACAGGCTCATAGGTAAAGCGATGGCACCTACAGGATGACAAATGTCTCAGTAAGGAACTGAGGCAGAATGGTTTGCAAAAGGAAGGGTGTGGCCTGGCTGGGGCTTGGTAAGCCAAACAGGGGCTAATCTTTATTACTTTTATTTTTTAAACTTAAATTAACAAAAGTGTGTGTTCTGTTTTCTGTGCCTTTCGTATCCACAGACACTGTCGTGTGAGCTCTCCTTTGCTGAGAACCAGCTCTTGTCTGACACTGCGGTGGCTGAGTACTCGTGCTCTCCCTGTGACATGTTAACTGAGGCGCAGAGAAGTAGAGGTCTTGCTCAAGGACACAGCTACTTAGAAAGGCCGAGACCTGCACTTGGCCTGCCTACCTCCCAAACCCAGTTCCCCTGGCTCCCCTCACACCTCAGGCCTGAAACAATTGCTACCATAGCCCTTCCTCTAACGGGATGAGCAGAGAGCCCCAGCTGGGGCTTCCTGCAGGGCCTAGGCTTCCTGGACCCCCTGCATCTGGGCCATCTGGTCAGCGGCCCCAAGGTCGCAGCAACAAGCTCACAGGTCTGAGTAATGAGCCAAGCTTGGGCCTAGTGAGTCCCATTCTGAGGGTTAACGAGGTGCAGAGGCCTCAAGAATTCCTCTGGCAGAAACATCAGATGGAAGCGGGTACAGCTGGCCCAAACACCAGCCAGGGAACAGTTTATCAGACCACCCAAGAGGCAGGAATCCAAGCCTGCCGGAAAGATCCTTCTGAGGGCTGCACCCGGCACTGCGGACCAGCCTGGGGTGCTCCAGCAATGCCTGGAGAGGTCAGGCTGGCCACAGCCCTCGCAGCAAGGCTCAGGCCTTGGGGGCGTTTGGGCATAGGGGTCAAAGGGAGGGTGGCTGGTGCAATTATGACCTGCATTTGCACCCTAGTAGCTCCTAGGAGGGCCTGCTTGGTTAGTCACTTGGATTGACTCTCCGCAGTGGTCCCTCCTGAAACCGGGGCCAGAAGTCAGGGCTGGGAAGAGCGCCCACGTGCCTTGGCCAGGGAGTCTGTGCAGACACCCTCCACTCTCCCCTACATCCTGGGCACTGTGTTGCAGTGAGTTGGGTTGCTTGCTAATGAGGAGGTAGAGGGAGCTCGGAGCTCTGGGCCTGGCTGCAGGATTGTGCCTGCACATCTAATGCAGGGTCCTAGGAGGCTTTAGGAGAAGGAGCCAAGAGCTTTCAAATTCATATCGTTTTCCTGTGAGAAAGTGGCTTCTCCAGGAGGATACTTCAGGGGTTCTTGACATCTCCCCTTCACTGCCACACACTCTTCCTGAGTGGTAGGAGTCCCACCTAACATTCACTCAGCACCCATTCCGTGCCTGGAGGCTGTGTGCAGGGACTCCCCCACCCCAGTGGGCTAGGCACGGTGGCTCACCTCTGTTTCATGGATGGAAAAGACATGATCAGAGGGTACATCAAGGGGCAGCCAGTGGGGCCCAGGCCTCTCATAGGCCAACCCCAGCTCTTCCCCTGCATAAACCACCCTAGACAGATACCCTCCCCAAAGCCCAAGCCCACCCTCCCTGACAGCCCACCCTTCCCCAGAGCCCACAGCCTCAGAAAGCCAGGGCTGGGGCCTGGGAACTCCTGGGCACCCCTGAGTGGTGTGTGTGTGTGTGTGTGTGTGTGTGTGTGTGTGTGTGTGTGTGTCACATGCATTGAGGGTTGGAGGAAGTTGGCTAAGAAAAGAAAACAACTAGTCCCAAATAAATGAGAAACTTCCCAATTGAAGAAATTTGTCCTTAAGTGAGTGTGCTTTCGCTTTACCATGTCACTGAGCACTTTTCCTCTGCTCCATTTGCAGAAAAGAAACTGCAACTTGGAGAAGAGAAAAGGCCAAATGTATTTCTGTGCAGTCAGCAGAAATAGCTTGGCCAAGCAGCTGGACCCCTTCAGGTGATACAGACACACCCTGCAGGCTGCTGACGTCAGGCCCCCTCCACCAAAGACTCATGCCAGGGAAGACTGGGCCGGACCCATAAGCACCCTAGGGGCTGCACCAAAGTGAACCTGAAAATGCAAAGTGCGAATTCCTGAGTGTTGTAAGAAATTGTTCTTTCAAAATATAAAAACAAGAAGTAAAAATCCTTGTCTAAAAATAACGCTGACAAAGCGACAAGTTCACCCAATCTGAATGCCTCATCCTCTTGCCAAAGTGACATGTGAGTGATCCTGTTGGGGGCAAAAGTATTGGAATATTCCGGAGCATCCAAGGCCGCACAGCAGGCGAGCTGCTCCTAGGACATATTTCAGGAGCATCCCCCTCCTTTGTTTTTGATTACATTAAAGTATTTCATTTTCTTCCCCAAGACATCCCAAATGCTTCAGGTGCCAAAACTTCTCAAAGGTCTATACTTGAGATGTTTGGTGATGAGTTAAGTCCATGACAATCAAAGAAAGAATCATGGAGTGGGGCAGGGCCCTGGGGTTCAGGGGTACCGGGCTGGGTCCTGGTGCCAGAGCTCACAGGACCTCAGGAGGCATCAGAGCAAGCTCTCCAGGGAAGGCTGCTCTGTGGCCACTGCCACTGTCTGTGCCAGGACCCTCTGGCCTGGTTTCCCACTCATCACTCTATTCCAGCACTTACCACAAGGGCTCATACATGGTGGCCTACATCTAAAACTAGTGTGTAACCTATCAGTTAAAATTTTCTTTTTGTGTGAAGACAATGTAAGGATGCGGGAAAAACAGAAGTTTATGGGTTCTCTCTCTCCCACTCTCTCAGCAGAATGTCATTTTAATCATATATATATATATATATATTACTTGCAGCCATGTATAAGCATTCTTTTATTAATTCCATGTTACCTGAGAGATTTTCCTTCTGGCTAAAGTATTCCCAGCCTTGATGCAGAAGGCCAGTGGTGGGCCATGTTGTGAAGCTGGGAGGAACCCCCAGCGCCCAGCGGCTCCTCCCAGTACCAGCCAGACCCTGGGCTTAGGTGATAAATAAGGCACATGAGGTCCCTGCCCAGAAGTTTACATTTCCAGAAGGAGAAACAGATAACAAATAAGTTGACCATTTCAGATCCTGAGAAAGAATATAAATGAAAGGAAGCTTGCTGTGCTCAGGGAGCAGGAGAGAGCATGGCCCAGGGACACCAGGTCCAGAGGTGCGGGAAGGCCTCTCTGAGGGGACACGCTTGAGCAACGTGAAGGAGACACTCTGAGAAGAGCCTGGAAGGTTCTCCAGGAAGGAGTGGAGTCAGTGCAAAGTTCCTGGGGTGAGAAAAAACAGCTTCATGTTGTAGGAATCTCATGGTCAGTGTAGCTGGAACAGGGCAAGTGAAGGCGTGGCAGGAGATAGTCAGAGTCTTACAAGCCACGGTGTTGGGGTTGGATTTTCTTCTGGAAGGGACAGGAAACTATAGGTGGTTCAAAGTAGGAGCACACGGAGATCTTAACCACAAGTTCTGTGGGAAGTAGGGCAGGCCGCAGTAGGAGCTCCTGGGTGGGGAGGTCAAAAACGAAGATGGCAGTGCCCTTGGTGAGATGCAGACCTGTCTAGGTGGAGCAGGGTTGTGGGAATGGAGCGGTGCTGGGGCAGAAACCAACATTTTGGTATTAGACATGCCACTTCTGCAGATATTCCTTTAGAGAGGAGCAGAGAAGCGGGAGGGTGATTGCAGAAGGGATGCAGAGTCTAGATGACCCTGAGAAGATCTGCAAGGGGGCTGTCCAGGAAGGAGTAGTGTCAGTGCTAAGGTCCTGGGGTAGGAAACAAGCTTCATATTCCTATTTTTAAAGACCAAGCTTTCACTGCAAGTTGATGTGCTGTTGGAAAGCTGCAGTGGCAAGGCAAAACCTGCTGATGCTGGTGATGGAAATGATTGTTGCAGGAGCAGTCAGAGATCTACGCTTGAACATTAAGGCACAGGACTCTATGCTTCTTTATTTCTCCAGCATGAGCAGAGTGCTGAGGAAGCAAAAGCCAGCAAATGAGACCCAGCCTGAGGGACGCTGGAGAGCTTCCTGGAAGAGGCAATATCATGCTGAGAAAGGCAGGCCCAGCAGTAGCTTGCCAGTGTCAGGAGGGATACGATGCTCCAGGCAAAGACAGCTCATGTGCAAAGGCCAGGGCACATGAGAAAGAGCTGGGCATGGCTGGCCACAGGTGCACAAGGAAATTGGGAGCTGAGGTGGAGGGAAGGACCAAGCAGAGATTTCAGGCTGTACCAGCAGGTTGGATTTTATCACCAGACAGATCACCTCAGCAGCAGCAGGGATTACATCTGACTTGGGGAGCAGAGGACAGGGATAAGGCCAACACTGGTGAGAGGGATGGCCTCGGGCAGGCAGTGCCAGGTGTCCAGAGGGGAGGGTGGGCCAGGAAACAAGAGGGCATCAAGAGCAGCTTAACTGCACTCAGAGGCGGCTATAACCCACTGGGTAAGGAGGGAATATACAGAGAAAGATGGCCTGGGTCCCTTGTTTAGGTGAGCGGGGTGGATAAGGCTATTCATTGAGAAAGGGCACTTCATGTGAAGGAGGATGCCAGGGCTGAGGGTGCCTAAATAGCAGCCAGATCCCTGAGCACCCTAGCCTGGAGGCCACAGGTGCAGGGGAAGAACAAGGGGCTAGGGCAGTGATGGAGTCTTCCACGCCAGGGCCTCTGCAGGGAATGGGCAGTCTGCTGCCTCCTCTCTGATCTATAAAGGCAGATGAGATACTTGGATTCCTGTTTCTCCCTCAGGAACCATGAAAATCTTGTTAATGTTATTTGAGAGACATTGCATTTTCTTCCTAGAAAGTGGAGACCCCAGCTATGCCTTGGAAAGATCTCTCTCACTGCTACGGGAAGGTGCCCTGGAGGCGGGAACCTGGAGACAAGGGGTACACAGGCAGGTGGCCATCAAAATGATGACTTCAGGAGGGAGGTCACAAGGCTAAACCAGGCAAAGGGCAGGAGGGCAGCAAGGAGGGAAGGAGCTCTCACTGTGGCAGAGGAGACATGATCAGGATTTGATGAAAAGTGAGGCAAGGGGCAGAGGGAAGAGCCAGATTCCACTATTTGGGTTCTGGCAGCTAAGGGCAAGATGGTGCCATTGAACTGTGAATCCACCATCCCTGCAGCTACTGGAACCAGAGTGCAGAGCAAAGTGGAAGCCAAGTGAAATTGATGAGCAGGCAGAAATGGACAGAGCTGGTGTGTCCAGTCCAGTCCCAGCTTGTCAAGGACATGCATCACTATGACCTCTCTTATTCCACAGAGATTCTCACCTCGGGTTCATCAATGCTTTGGAGACAGGGGACAGTGACCCAAGTGGAAAAAGAAACATCTCTCCTGACTCTTTGAGCTGATTCCCCACTTAGGGGTAAGAAGGTAAAATACCTGAGATGTTGCAACAAGTGAAGCTGAGCCCAGCCAGGCAGGCAGGAGGCTGAGGCTGAAAGCCCTGGCCTTCAGGGCTGCTTTGGAGGAGCAAAGAGCAAGTATGTCTGTTGGTCCTGCAGAGCAGAGGTCTCCGAGGGCCCTGCCAGTGAGGTGAGCAGAGAACAGGTGGGGTGGAGCTCCAGCCTTAGTTGGCTAAAAGTCCCAAAGAACTAGAGACCCTGGTCAGGAAAACCGCATATCGGAGCACCCACTTCCTCTTCTCCTGTGCCTCCCCAGCCTAAGACTGTGTAAAAGAACTCTGAATAAATTGCAGATAGGAGGCAGAACTAGCTTGCAGCTCCCATTTGGACAAACAGAGCAGTGTATGGAGACTCACATAATGAACTTTTGCTCCAAGAACTACCATAGCAACATACCGAGAAAGCCGAGATAATCCACAGATCTTTGAAGGAAGTAGATTGCTGCTGCAAGCCCCCAAAGACAGCCAAAAAACTCTGAAGACAAAGGACATAATCTCTTTGGAGCTCTAGGGCCCTGCCCACTACCTGATCCTCCCTATACTATGGCAGCTAATGCACTCTTGAAATTGCCACCTCCTGGCTTGAGGTCAACCAACACAAAACTAGTTCAATAAACAAAACTACAACCAAGGACCTTTGCAGAGTCCACTTCACTCCCCTGCCACCTCCATTGGAGCAAGTGCTGGTATCCACAACTGAGATACCTGGAGACAGTTCATATCACAGGACTCTCTGCAGACACTCCCCAGTACCAGCCCAGAGCCTGGTAGCTCCACTGGGTGGCTAGATCTAAAGGAGGAATAAAAATTACTGCAGTTAGGCTCTCAGGAAGCCCTATACCTAGGGTAAAGGGGAGAGTACCACATCAAAGGAGCACCTCATGGAACAAAAAAAAAAATCTGAACAGCAGCCCTTGAGCCCCAGATCTTCCCTCTGACATAGTCTACCTAAATAAGAAAGAGTCAGAAAAACAATTATGGTAATATGACAAAACAAGGCTCTTTAACATGCCCAAAAGATCACACTAGCTCATCAGCAATGGATCGAAACCAAGAAGAAATCTCTGAATTGCCAGAAAAAGAATTCAGAAGATCAATTATTAAGCAAATCAAGGAGAAACCAGAGAAATGTGAAGTCCAACTTAATGAAATTTAAAAAAAGAAAACTGAGACAAGCTACGAAGGGAAAAGTCTTAAGCGAAATAAATAGCGTAAATCAAAAACAATCACAACTTCTGGAAATGAAGGACACACTTAGAGAAATGAAAAATACACTGGAAAATCTCAGCAATAGAATTGAGCAAGCAGAAGACAGAACTTTCAAGCTCAAAGACAAGGCTTTCAAAATAACTCAATTCAACAAAGACAAGGGAAAAGAATTTTAAAAGATAAACAAAGCCTCAAGAAGTTTGGGATTATGTTAAACCTAAGAATAATTAGTGTTCCCTAGGAAGAAGAGAAATATAAAAGTTTGGAAAATGTATTTGAGGGAATAATAAAGGAAAACTTCCCCAGGCTACCTAGATATCTACACCTCCAATACAAGAAGCTTAGAGAACACCTGGGAAATTTATCACAAAAAGGTAATCACCTGGCAGCACACAGTGGCTCACACCTGTAATCCCAGCACTTTGGGAGGCCAAGGGTGCAGATCATAAGGTCAGGAGTTTGAAACCAGCCTGGCCAACATAGTGAAACCCGGTCTCTACTAAAATGCAAAAATTTAGCTGGATGTGGTGGCCGGCACCTGTAATCTCAGCTACTTGGGAGGCTGAGGCAAGAGAATCACTTAAACCCAGGAGGTGGAGGTTGCAGTGAGACAGGATTGTGTCACTGCACTCCAGCTGGGTGACGATGTCAGACTCCATCTCAAAAAAAAGAAAAGAAAAGAAAAAGATAACCTGATGCACTCTTGAAATTGCTACCTCCAAGTGGGAGGCCAACCAACCAAGATGAAGAAAAGAATCTTAAGAGCTGCGAGGCAAAAGTACCAGGTAACCTATAAAATAAAATCTATCAGATTAACAGCAGACTTCTCAGCAGAAACCCTATAAGCTAGAAGGGACTGGGGATCTATCTCTAGCCTCCTTATACAAAATAATTATCCACCAAGAATTTGGTTTCCAGGAAAACTAAGCCTCATAAATGAAGGAAAGATGCAGTCTTTTTCAGACAAACAAATGCTGAGAGAATTTGCCACTCCCAAGCCAGCACTACAAGAATTGCTAAAAGGAGCTCTAAATCTTGAAACAAATCCCAGAAATAAACCAAAATAGAACCTCCATAAAGCATAAATCTCACAGGAGGGACCTACAAAATGAAAAACAATGAAAAATACAACAAATAAGGTGTTCAGTCAACAAATAGCATGATGAATAGAATAGTACCTCACATCTTAATACTATCAGTTGAATGCAAATGGCCTAAATGCTCCACTTAAAAGACACAGAATGGTAGAATGTATTATAATTCACCAACCAAGTATCTGCTGTCTTCAAGAAACTCATCTAACATATGAAGACTCACATAAACTTAAGGTAAAGGGGTGGAAAAGATATTCCATGCAAATGGACACCAAAAGTGAGCAGGAATAGCTCTTCTTATATCACACAAAACAGATTTTAAAACAATAGCAGTTTAAAAAGACAAATACAGTTAATGATAAGAGGACTTGTTCAATAGGAAAATATCACAATCCTAAATATATATGCACCTAACAATGGAGCTCCCAAATTTATAAAACAATTACTACTAGACCTAAGAACTGAGATAGACAGGAATACAGTAATAGTGGGGGACTTTAATACTCCACCAACAGCACTAGACAGGTCACCAAGACAGAAAATCAACAAAAAAAAAATGGCTTTAAACTTTACTTTAGAACAAATGGACTTAACAGATATTTACAGAATATTCTATACAACTACTGCAGAATATACATTCTATTTATCAGCACATGAAACATTCTCCAAGATAGACCATATGATAGGCCACAAAACAAGTCTCAGTAAATTTTTAAAAATTGAAATTATATCAAGTACTCACTCAGACCACAGTGGAATAAAACTGGAAATGAACTCCAAAATGAACCTTCAAAACCATGCAAGTACATGGAATTAAGATGGAAATTAAATAATTATTTGAACTAATTGATAGTATTGACACAACCTACCAAAACCTCTGGGATACAGCAAAGGTGGTGCTAAGAAGAAAGTTCATGGGACTATGTGAAAAGACCTAATCTACGTTTGATAGGTGTACCTGAATGTGATGGAGAGAATGAATCCAAGCTGGAAAACTCTCTTCAGGACATTATCCAGGAAAACTTCCCCAACCTAGCAAGGCAGGCCAATATTCAAGTCCAGGAAATACAGAGAACACCACAAACATATTCCTCAAGAAGAGCAACCCCAAGCCACATAATTGTCAGATTCACCAGGGGTGAAATGAAGAAAAAAATGCTAAGGGCAGCCAGAGAGAAAGGTCGGGTTACCTACAAAGGGAAGCCCATCAGACTCACACTCACAGCTGATCTCTCGGCAGAAACTCTCCAAGTCAGAACAGAGTTGGGGTCAATATCCAACATCCTTAAATGGAAGAACTTTCAAATTAGAATTTCAGATCCAGCCAAACTAAGCTTCATAAGAAAAAGAGAAATGAAATCTTTTATGGTCAAACAATTGATGAGAGATTTCGTCACCACCAGGCCTGCCTTACAAGAGCTCCTGAAAGAAGCACTAAACATGGAAAGGAACAACCAGTACTAGCCACTCCAAAAACGTACCAAATGGTAAAGACCATTGACACAATGAAGAAACTGTGTCAACTAATGGGCAAAACAACCAGCTAGCATCAAAATGGCAGGATCAAATTCATACATAACAATATTAACCTTAAATGGAAATGGGCTAAATGCCCCAATCAAAAGACACAGACTGGCAAAGTGGATAAAAAATCAAGACTCATCATTATGCTCTATTCAGGGAACCCATCTTACATACAAGAACACACATAGGCTCAAAATAAAGGGATGGAGGAAGATTTACCAAGCAAATAGCAAAAAAAGGAAGAGTTGCAATCTTGGTCTCTGATAAAATTGACTAAACCAATAAAGATCAAAAGAGACAAAGAAGGACATTGCATAATGGTAAAAGGATTAATGCAACAAGAAGAGCTAACAATCTGAAATATATATGCACTCAATACAGGAGCGCCCAATACATAAAACAAGTTCTTAAAAACCTACAAAGAGACTAGACTCCCACACAATAATAGTGGGAGTCTAGTAACACTCCACTGTCAATGAGACACAAAATTAACAAGGATATCCAGGACTTGAACACAGATCTGGACCAAATGGACCTAATAGACATCTACAGAACTCTCCACCCAAAACCACAGAATACACATTCTTATCAGCATCACATCACACCTACTCTAAAATTGACCACATAATTGGAAGTAAATCACTCCTCAGCAAATGCAAAAGAACGGAAATCATAACAAACAGTCTCTCAGACCACAGTGCAATCAAATTAGAACTCAGTATTAAGAAACTAACTCAGAACTGCACAACTTCATGGAAACTGAACAACTGGCTCCTGAATGTTGACTGGATAAACAATGAAATGAAGGCAGAAATAAAGATGTTCTTTGAAACCAACGAGAACAAAGACACAATGTACCAGAATCTCTGGGACACATTTAAAGCAGTGTCTAGAGGTAAATTTACAGCAATAAATGACCACATGAGAAGTAAGGAAAGATCTAAAATTGACACTCTATCATCAAAATTGAAAGCGCTAGAGGAGGAAGATCAAAAAAACTCAGAAGACAAGAAATAACTAAGATCAGAGCACAACTGAAGGAGATAGAGACACAAAATCCCTTCAAAAAATCAATAAATCCAGGAGCTAGTTTTTTGAAAAGATCAACAAAATAGATAGCTAGCCAGATTAATAAAAAAGAAAAGAGAGAATATCCAAATAGATGCAATAAAAAACGATAAAGGGGATATCACCACTGATTTCACAGAAATACAAACTATCATCAGAGATTACTACAAACAACTCTATGCACATAAACCTGTAAACCTGGAAGAAATGGATACATTCCTGGACACTTGCATCCTCCCAAACCTAAACCAGGAAGAAGTTGAAACCCTGAATACACTAATAACAAGAGATGAAGTTGAGGCAGCAATTAATAGTGTATCAACCAAAAAGCCCAGGTCCAGATGGGTTCACAGCCAAATTCTACCAGACATACAAAGAGGATCTGGTACCACTCTTTCTGAAAATATTCCAAACAATCCAAAAAGAGGGAATCCTTCCCAAATCATTTTATGAGACCAACATCATGCTGATACCAAAACCTGGCAGAGACTCAACATAAAAAGAAAACTTCAGACCAAAATCCATGATGAACATAGATGCAAAAATCTTCAATAAAATACTGGCAAACCGATTGCAACAGCACATCAAAAACTCATCCATCACAATTAAGTAGGCTTCATCCCAGGGATGCAAGGTTGATTCAACGTACACAAGTCTAAAAATGTAATCCACCACATAAACAGAACCAAAGACAAAAACCACATGATTATCTCAATAGATGCAGAGAAGGCCTTCGACAAAATTCAACAGCCTTGTGTGCTAAAAACTCTCAATAAACTAGGTATTGACGGAACGTATCTCAAAATAATAAAAGCTATTTATGACAAACCCACAGCCAGTATCATACTGAATGGGCAAAAACTAGAAGCATTCCTTTTGAAATCTAGTACTAGACAAGGATGCCCTCTCTCACCACTCCTACTCAATATAGTATTGGAAATTCTAGGCAGAGCAATTAGGCAAGAAAAAGGAATAAAGGGTATTCAATTAGGAAAGAGAAAGTCAAATTGTCTCTATTTCCAGATGATGTAATAGTAGATTTAGAAGACCTCATCAACTCAGCCCAAAATCTCCTGAAACTGATAAGCAACTTCAGCAAAGTCTCAGGATACAAAATCAATGTGCAGAAATCACAAGCATTCCTATACACCAATAACAGACTTAAAGAAAGCCACATCAAGAACGAACTGCCATTCACAATTGCTACAAAGAGAATAAAATACCTAGGAATACAACTAACAAAGGATGCAAAGGACCTCTTCAAGGACAACTGTGAACCACTGCTCAACGAAATAAGAGAGGACACAAACAGATGAGAAAACATTCCATGCTCATAGTTAGAAAGAATCAATATCATGAAAATGGCCATACTGCCCAAAGCAATTTATAGATTCAACACTATCTCCATCAAGCTATCAATGACCCTCATCACAGAACTGGAGAAAACCACCTTAAACTTCATATGGAACAAAAAGAGAGCCCACATAGCCAAGACAATTCTAAGCAAAAAGAAAAAAGCTGGAGGCATCACATTACCTGACTTCAAACTATATTACAAGGCTACAGTAATCAAAACAACATGATATTGGTATCAAAACAGAGATATAGACCAATGGAAAAGAACAGAGGCCTTGGAGGCAACGCCACACGTCTATAACCATCTGATCTTTGACAAACCTGACAAAACAAGCAATGGGGAAAGGATTCCATGCTTAATAAATGGTGTTGGGAAAACTGGCTAGCCATGTGCAGAAATCAGAAACTGGACACCTTCCTGACACTTTACACTAAAATTAACTCCAGATGGATTAAAGACTTAAACATAAGACCTAACACCATAAAAATCCTAGAAGAAAACCTAGGCAAAACCATTCAGGACAGAGGCATAGGCAAGGACTTCATGACTAAAACATCAAAACCATTGGCAACAAAAGCCAAAATAGACAAATGGGATCTAATTAAACTCCAGAGCTTCTGTACAGCAACAGAAACAATCATTAGAGTGAACCAGCAGCCCACAGAATGGGAAAACATTTTTGCAATCTACCCATCTGACAAAAGGGCTGATATCCAGAATTTACAAAGTATTAAAACAGGTTTACAAGAAAACAAACAAACAAACCCATTCAAAAGTGGGCAAAGGATATGAACAGACACTTTCCAAAAGAAGACGTATATGAGGCCAACAAACATATGAAGAAATGTTCATCATCACTGGTCATTAGAGAAATGCAAATCAAAACCACATTGAGACACCATCTCATGCCAGTTAAAATGGTGATCATTAAAAAATCTGGAGACAACAGATGCTGGAGAAGATGTGAAGAAATAAGAACACTTTAACACTGTTGGTGGGAGTGTAAATTAGTTCAACCATTGTGGAAGACAGTGTGGTGATTCCTCAAGGACCTAGAAATAGAAATTCCATTTGACCCAGCAATCCCATTACTGGGTATATGCCCAAAGAATTATAAATCATTGTATAATAAAGACACATGCACACATATGTTCACTGCAGCACTATTTACAATAGCAAAGACCTGGAACCAACCCAAATGTCCATCGATGATAGACTGGACAAGGAAAATGTGGCACATATACACCATGGAATACTATGCAGCCATAAAAAACAATGAGTTTGTGTCCTTTGTAGGGGCATGGATGAATCTGGAAATCATCATTCTCAGCAAAATGACACAAGAACAGAAAATCAAACACTGCATGTTCTCACTCAAAGGTGGGTGTTGAACAATTAGAACACATGGACACAGGATGGGGAGCATCACACACTGGGGTCTGTTGCAGGGTACTAGAGTAGGGAGAGCAGAGGGTGGGGAGGTTGGGGAGGGATAATATGGGGAGAAATTCTAGATATAGGTGATGGGGGTATGGAGGCACCAAACCACATTGCCATTTATGTACCTATGAAAAATCCTGCATGATCTGCACATGTACCGCAGAACCTAAAGTACAACTAAAAAAAAAAGAAAGAAAACAAATAACAAAAATCAGAGAAGAACTAAATGAAATTTATACAAAATAAATACAAAAGATGATGAAACAAAAATCTGGTTATTTTAAAAGATAATAAAACTCATATACCATTAGTGAGATTACCAAGAAAAGAAGAGAGAAGATCCAAATAACCACAATTAGAAATGAAACAGCTTTTCCAAAAAAAAAAGAAACAAGATATTACAACTGATACCACAGAAATATGAAAGATCATTCAAGGTTACAAATACCTTTGTGTACCTAAACTAGGAAACCTAGAGGATACTTAAATTTTTCAAAATATGCAACCCTCCTAGATTAAACTAGGAAGACATAGAAGCTCTGAACTGACCAATAACAAGCAGCGAGATTGAAATGGTAACAAAAAAATTGCCAACAGATAAAGTCCAAGATCAGATGGATTTATAGCTGAATTCTATCAGACATTCAAAGAAGAATTGTACCAGCCTTATTGACACTAGTCCACAAGACAAGGAAAGAGGGAATCCTCCCTAAATCATTCCATGAAGCCAGTATAACCCTAACACCAAAATCGGGAAAGGACATGACAACAACAACAACAACAAAATCTACAGGCAAATATCCCTGATGAGCACAGATGCAAAAATCTGTAACAAAATATTAGCTAACTGAATCCAGCAGCATATCTAAAACATAATCCACCATGATCAAGTGCATTGCATACCAGAGATGCAGGGATGGTTTAACATACACAAGTCAATAAATGTGCTACACCACATAAACAGAATTAAAAGCAAAAATTACATGATCATCCCAATAGATTCAGAAAAAGCATTTGACAAAATCTAGCATTCCTTCATGATTAAAACCCTCAGCAAAATGACTGTAGAAGTGACATACCTTAAGGTAATAAAAACCATCTATGACAAGCCTAGAGCCAACATTATACAGAATAAGGAAAGTTCAAAGGATTCCCCCTAAGAACTAGAACAAAACAAGGATGCCCACTTTCACCATTTCTGTTCAACATAGGAAGTCCTAGCCAGAGCAATCAAATAAGAGAAAGAAAACAAGGGCATTCAAATCCATAAAAAGGAAGTCATAATTCTCTGTTTGCTGATAAAAACATAGAAAACCTTAAAGACTCCTCCAAAAAGCTCCTAGAACTGATAAATGAATTCAGCAAAGTTTCAGGATACAAAATTAATGTAGACAAATTAGTAGCTCCACTATACACCAACAGTGACCAAGCTGAGAATCAAATCAAGAATTCAACCCCTTTTACAATACCTATTTTTTAAAACATTAGGAATATACCTAACCAAGGAGGTGAAAAACCTCTACAAGGAGAAAACTACAAAACATTGCTGAAAGACACAAACAAATGGAAACCCATCCCATGCTCATGCATAGGTAGAATCAATATTGTGAAATGACCACATTGCCAAAAGCAATCTACAAATTCAATGTGATTCCCATCAAAATACCACCATCATTCTTTGCAGAATGAGGAAAAAAAATCCTAAATTTCATATAGAGCCAAAAAAGAGTTCACAGAGCCAAAACAAGACAAAGCAAAAAGAACAAATCTTGAGGCATCATATTACCTGACTTCAAACTAAACTAAATCATAAGCCATAATCACCAAAACAACATGGTACTGGTATAAAAATAGGCACAAAGGCCGGGCATGGTGGCTCATGCCTGTAATCCAGCACTTTGGGAGGCCGAGGCGGGTGGATCACTAGGTCAGGAGTTTGAGACCAGCCTGGGCAACATGGTGAAACCCCATCTCTACTAAATATTAGCTGGACGTCGTGGCGGATGCCTATAACCCCAGCTACTAGGGAGGCTGAGGTGGGAGAATTGCTTGACTCAGAAGGCAGAGGTTGCAGTGAGCTGAGATTGCGCCACTGCGCTCCAGCCTGGGTGACAGAGCGAGAATCCATCTAAAAAAAAAAAAAATAGGCATATAGACGAATGAAACAGAATGGAGAATCCAGAAATGAAGCCAATACTTACAGCCAACTGATCTTTGATGACACAAACAAAAACATAAAGTGTGGAAAGCACATCCTATTCAACAAATGGTGCTGCGATAATTGGCAAGCCGCATGTAGAAGAATAAAACTGGATCTTCATCTCTTGCCTTATACAAAAGTCAACTCAAAATAGATCAAAGACTTAAATCTAAGACCTGAAAACATAAAACTCTAGAAGACAATATCAGAAAAACTCTTCTAGGCATTGGCTTAGGCAGAGACTTTATGACCAAGAACCCAAAAGCAAATGCAACAAACACAAAGATTAATTGATGGAACTTAATTAAACCAAAAAGCTTCTGCACAGCAAAAGAAATAATCAGCAGAGTAAACAGATAACCCACATTGGGAAAAAATCTTCACAATCTATACATCTGACAAAGGACTAATATTCAGAATCTACAAAGATCTCAAACAAATCAGCAAGAAAAAAAAACCCCATCAAAAAGTGGGCTAACGACATCAATAGACAATTCTCAAAAGAAGATATACAAATGGCCGACAAACATGAAAAATGCTCAACATCAATTATGATCAGGGAAATCAAAACCACAATGTGATACCAGCTTACTCCTGCAAAAATGACTATAATCAAAAAATCAAAAAATAACAGATGTTGGTGTAGATGTGGTGAAAAGGGAGCACTTTTACACTGCTGACATGAATGTAAACTAGTACAACCACTATGTAAAACAGAGTGGAGATTCCTTAAAGAACTACCACTTGATATAGCAGTCCCACTACTGGATATCTACCCAGAGGAAAAGAAGTCATTATATGAAAAAGATACTTTCATATGCATGTTTATAGCAGCACAATTTGCAATTGCAAAAATATAAAACCAGGCCATCAATTAAAGAGTGGATAAAGAAATTGTGTTATATATATAATGGAATACTACTCAGCCATAAAAAGGAATTGAATAATGAAATTCACAGCAACCTGGATGAAATTGGAGACCATTATTCTAAGTAAAGTAACTCAGGAATGGAAAACTAAACATCATATCTTCTCACTCACAAGTGGGAGCTACGCTATGAGGATGCAAAGGCATAAGAATGACACAGTGGACTTTGGGGACTCAGTGAAAGGGTGAGGTGGTGGTTAGGGGTAAAAGACTACACACTGGGTACAGTGTACACTGCTTGGGTGACAGGTGCACCAAAATCTCAGAAATCACACTAAAGAACTTTTCCATTTAACCAAACACCACCCATACCTCAAAACCCTTCCGAAATTTAAGAAAAGAAAGGACAGATGATCAGACGGTATGATTTTTGTGCATTCGTCAGATTTGGGGATTACAACTTCAAATCACAAAAACGGCCACAACTTTATGAAAAAGCAAGTTGAGTGCACCCAGTTCAGGCAAATGATGGAACTAAGAAAAGCTGGGAGTAGCTATGATGTCCCGGGGTCCTGGTCAGGAGCTCACTGATGCAGGCTCTGCTCTCCCAGCTCTGGCCAGTCTGCCCTCTTCATCTGGTGACCAGTTTATTCACTGGTTTACAACTCTACTGGCCACCTCTTTGCTCTGGTTACTCACCTCCATGTGCATCCACTGGGTTTTCTGGTCATTAGTCCCCTCCCACCCATCTCTTCCTCCTAGTGGGTGCAGATGCAAACAGGGGCTGAGGGCCCTCTCCTGGCAGAGGTCCAGCCTCACGTCGGGGGCCCTTTCCAATCCAGGAGGGGCTGGGGTCAAGTGGACATGGTCACACCTCTGTCTGCTTGCATCCTGGCAGCTGACCTCACCCTGGCAATTCCCTTACCTGGAATGTCAATTTCCCATATTTTAAGGAAGGGGTTACAATATGCATCTAGTCTCCAGGCTGTAAAGATTCAGCTAGACACATTCTGGGCCCCAGTTAGATGTGATTCACTGGGACTGAGGGACTCACTGGGAGCCCTGTGGGCTGGGGCCACTCCTGCCCTCCTGTACCTGCTTCATCTTTCACCGGGAATCTCAGAGTGAATGCTTAAGGAAAGGACAGGAGGCTGCTGGCTCCGAAGGAGACCGGAGCCTCTGACTGCCCTCACAGAGGAATGATGGTGCAGCTGCAGAGCCAGCTGTGAACCCGAGTCCTGTGGCTTCAGAAAAGGGCAGAGAAGGAGGTCCAATTCCTTACCAGAGAGGCTGACTAAGGAGGCATCCAGGCCGCACATGTGGCCCCAGCTCCCCTGGGAGTGGTGACCAGGCCTGCAGGCCTCTCTGTCTTTCCTCCCACTCTTGTCTCATCCCAAACTTCCCTGGGACTTCTCAGGAACAGGCCTGTGAGGGCACCCAGGCTTGACCACCAACCACTTCAGGGACCCTTTGGCCTCCTCACCTGGCACAGTCTTGCAGGGAGCAGCAGGAGGTCCAGGACCTGCAGTTTGAGGTGGGATATTCATTCCCATCCCCAGAGACGGGGAACACCAGACCAGGTGAGAAACCATTTCCATCAGTCATCACTCCTGGGACCCTTATCCCTTCAGGGGCTTCTAGGGTGGGGATTTCTCAGAGGATGTGCAGCTCCGAAACTGTCCTGCAGGAAATGGCCCCAGCCACACCCCAGACTGCAGCTACCTTCAAAGACTCCAAAGCACCAAGTGGCACACCTTGAAAGTGAGGCCTGCAAGCAGAAAGGCCTTCTGGGTCTTGGCTTAGACTTAGCAGCTCCCAGCAAGGGTTGGCTTCCTCAGAGCAAGACCAGCCTCTCTGGTGGCATGTAGAACCTGAGCCAGGTCCCAAGGGCCAGACAAGGGCCAGACCCCTGAAGGTCAGGACAGCTAGGTAGAACAGGGCCAAGGAAACTGATATCTCTCCAAGGACCCTCCAGATGTCCCCAGGCCACTACCAGATGCCGGGTCAGCCTCTCCCTGCAACCATCATGGATGTCTCTGCTGCATCCAGTAGAGCACACAGCATGTATAAGACAAGGTTGCTTACCCACTGGGTGCTGAGGGATGATCTGAGAACACAGTGGCCTTTTCCCTCTAGCAGAACTGATGTTAGCTCAGCCCCTCCCACCCCAACCTGAGGAGCTGGGAGGCCCGAGTTCCTCAGCCCTCCTTGTACCCAACTCAGCGCGGCAGGCCTCCTATCTGCTCACAGTCCTGTGACCCATTTCCAAACTTTGGTCGCAACCTAGGATGTGAGTGACCAAACTGAAGACAGGAATGGGGCCCCTGGGTTCTTTGGAGCTCCTTGGCCCACATCCCCACACAGCCTTCCCTTAGTGCCAAAGCCTGTTGTGGCCCATTTTCCAGTGGGTTGTGGGAGGAGGGAGAGAGGGAGACAGGAAGAGCCCAGAATCTGCCAAGATCAGAAACTTACAACTGACAGACCAGAGACCAGAAGACACTTGTGGGAAAGGGCCAAATACACAAAGCCAGCAAAGTGGCATTCTCTCCTTTTTGCCCCTGAAGTTCAGGTAGCCCCAGTGTTCCCAAAACCTGCTGCAAAGGCCAGCCAGATGCCAAGATCCCACCTCCAACAGCCTGTGCCCTTTACTGTCTGCTCAGGCATCCCCATGTCCACAGCCCCGCCCGAGATGCCTGACTAGGTGGCATGGTGGAGCGAATGCATCCACTGTGCCCCTTCTAGGCATTGCAGAAGGGCCTGGAGAGAGGCAGATGGCATCCCACAGGGCCTCAGGTCTCCTGAGCCTTCTCCACTACAAGAACCTACAGAAGCAGACACTTGGTAGTCACAGGCTCTTCCTGGGATCCTCTTGTCTTTAGTCACGAAAAATGGAGGTGAAATGCAGTGTTAGCCCAGTTCTGCTTCACCTCTCTGGGGGCCAAGGCAGGGTGGCTTCCTCATAGGCTCCCGGTGTGGTCCTGCCTGTGCACAGACACCTCACGACCAGACCAGCCACAGCAGGAGCCACTCCAATGTCAGCTCTCCCAACCCCGGAGCCGCTCTGGCACTGAACTCCTGTTCCATCCCCACAGCTGGGTCTCTCTGTGAGGTGGACAAGGCCAACCCTGGGGGCAGGGGGCTCTAAGAAAAGTTGACAGGAGGATTCTGCACCTTCTAGTAGGACATCCAAATGAGACATGGAGGAGAATGGATGCTATGAGGAGCCAACAGGGGCAGGATGGGACGGATGTCCAAGAAGGGAAGCCCCATCCATCTATACTGCCCAGGTGCTAGAGACTGTGCCAGGCTACACCACAGGCACCGTCTCATGCAGGCTCTGTGACAGCTGTAAGGTGGGCATTGCTCCCACCACATTCACAGAGGAGAAAAGTGACACAGAGAGTTTGAACAGTCACCCAGGGTCGTGTATCTGGTGAGGGCTGAGCCGTGGCTCTCCACCAGGGATCCTCAACCACAAAGCCATGCTTTTCCCTCCCCAGCTTGCACTCCTAGGGGGGATCCGGTGGAGGGGCCAGGGGGTGACCTAAATCCAGCCTGTCTCTGTTTCGCACTCCTTCAGCTCTGTAAGAGCCCACCTCGTAAACACTGTTCCAGGAGCCCCCAAAAACTGTGGGGAGCTCAGCTGCTCCTCTGGGTGTCACTTGCAAGCCACGAAAGGAGAGCGTGGATCTGAAATCAGGTTCTGATTTGGTGGTGTCCACAGCATCCTCTGTGTGAAGTCCCGGCATCAGAGGTGGACGAGAAATAACAGATTTCTGCCTGTGGGTTGTTGTTGGACAAAAGCCACATTTGTCACTGGGCTTATGGCCAAAGTAATAATCTTTTTTTAAGATTGACCCTGACGGAGGGGAGCTGCTGTGGGCCACCAAGGTAGCGGTGGGTGGGCTGAGGAGTTTCTCCTCGGGCCCATCCATCAGCACCAGAGCTGGACAGGCGCTCGTCTGAAGGGGACACGCCACGCGGGGCTGACGCCAAGCCTTGTTTTCTTAATAAGCAGTGAGGTCGCAATAATAGGTCTCGGATAAACATTGGGGTCAGATGTCTTAGGGGTCATTATTGTTAAAATATGAAAAGAAAACTGTCTGGGAGTGCAACCAACATATAGAGCTCTTCTTTAGCACTGCAGAAACCGGACTCTATTTCATGGTGACTTTGATGGCATAGAGGACTTTGAGGTCTAAATGAGTTCCCAAAGCAGAATCTTTCTCACTGTCCTGTATGCAAGATACATGCTTAGGATTCTTGTGTCCTGGTCATTATGGGGCACGTGTGGGGGAGAGCAGTGCAGGTCACGGGTGAGAGAGAAATTTAGCGATATAGGGAGGTTCACTCGTCATCCCAGCTCCTCGTCGGGAGGCAGAAGCCAAAGCCCAGGCTCGAAAAGCAGAAGCAAAGAGCACCTGGGAATGAGAGGGAAGTTCAGCAGCAAAGTGCTGGGATGCAAGAAGGCTCAGGGAGCTCAGGTGGCCACGTGAGTGGAGACACGGGGAGGAGACCCACTGCCCATCCCTGGGTCCCCCCTGGGGGTCGGTGGGAGCTTGGTGGAGCAGGCAGGCTGCTCAGTCCCACTAGGAAGCCTGCGTGGTGGGTCCTTCCCTGGCCTCCCCCGACCCATCAGGAATACAAGCTGTGCTGCTTTTCTAGGCCTTTGTTCACTGCCTCTTAGCCCCAAATGCCCTTCTCCCATTGTTTGTTAAACAAATCTCAGGCATCTCACCCTCCCTCCAGAAGCCGCCAAAGCAAGTTCGACCCCCTGCCCAGACGCCCTAACCTTCGCACTTCTTTGTTGTATTCGAGTTGTCTGTCTGCTGGGCTTCTGCCCTTCTGCTGGTGGCTCCTCAAGGGTAGGGAAGGGATCAGCTCGTGTTAATTTACACATTGGGCCTGCAGTGAGGTCTCCATATTCTCACTAAGATGTGACTCTTCTTCTCACCGTCCCAGCCCTTAACCAGTGAAGGGCCCAGCAAGGTCTGGTGGTGGACTGAGCTCTGCCCATTCATGCTCTCGGAATGAATGAATGAATGGAGAAGGAGCAGTGGCTGGATAGCTGGCCCTGGCCCTGAGGGGAAGGGCTTGGACTTACATAACTTGCTTCTCTGAATGCCTATGCCACATCTCCAAAGTGTGATTATAAACTTACAAGTAAAAATGAAAATAGATTTCAAGGCCGGGTGTAAACTCCTTTTTTTATTTTTGAGACAGGGTCTCATTGTGTCACCCAGGCTGGAGTGCACTGGTGTGATCTCAGCTCAATGCAACCTTCGCCTCCTGGGTTCAAGCAGTTCTTGTACCTCAGCCTCCCAAGGTGTGCAGCACCACACCCAGCTCATTTTTTCGTATCTTTAGTAGAGACAGGGTTTCACCACGTTGGCCAGGCTGGTCTCGAACTCCTGACCTCAAATGATCTGCCCACCTCGGTCTCCCAAAATGCTGGTATTATAGGTGTGAGCCACCACACTCAGCCTAAACTCTTTCTTTAATTGTTTGAATAAACACCTCGGACTTGAAAGCAGGCTCAGTGTCTCCCACAGAAAGTTTAGAGAAGTCAGTGGGGTGCACACAGTAGTCATCCAGTGTGCCCTTGAATCTGACCCCGGCTGGCTGTGTCCCAACTAAAGGACTCTCCTCCTTCCCCCTGTTACCTCACTTAGGCTACCCTGACCCCAACCCTAGTTTTCTGCTAGTTTTCTAACACAAATCCTTCTGTAGTAACTCTCACTGTGACTCACAGATAAGAAAATACAAGAGAGGCTGAAAGGTTGTTCATTAAGAAGGGAAAACATCCCTTTACTTAAACTTGATAATGACTTCGGTTTTGAAACTGGGAACATGAAATTTCAACGACCGTTTGGAGACACGTGGGTGGGATTTGCTGTGGGGTGAATGGCACAGATGCTCTTGACCGAAGCCTTGGCCCCGGTCCAGACGTCCCCCCCACCACTCCCATCCCACACACACGTGTGTCTTTGCAGAATCAGAGAGGGTGGGAAGGCGCTAAAAACTGGGACTCCGAAAGCTAAGTGCGTTTATGCCTCATACACCAGGGAAACATCAATAGCTGTCTCTAAACTATATCCACCTCCCGCTGCCTTTGGCCACCTCCCACATGTTTGCTGGTTGATTTTGTTCACTGGGTTCGTTCCACCTTTCTCGGCTGGGCTGAGTCCATGCTGACTTGCACAGATGCAGATACTTGTGTGCGTGTGAGCAGATCCTCATTCTGCTGCTCTGTCCAGGGAATTCTCAACAGAAAGAGGAGGGGCCAGGAGCCTTGGGGCTTGGGTGACTTGGTCTGGAAGGCAAGGGCCATTTAGCCATGAGTGCAGAGAGCTGGCAGGGAAATCTTGAAGCAAAGATCCCAGGGAGCTGTCAAGATCTCTGTCAAAGCTGGATGAGGAAGGCACTCTGTGTGTTCAGGAAGAAAAAGCTGCATAATTCAGCCCCAAAGGAGAAGGTTCAGAGAGAGATGCGTGAACAAATGACATGCAAAGAGAGGAGACAGGCCTGAGGGACAGAGGTCGTCTGGGTCGGGAGACAGGACTGGACCCTGGGAAGACACTCTGGTCCTAGACCTGAGGCCAGCCTAGCTGCCCCTGTAGGGCCCCGGGCTTGCCCGTGGGTGGGTAGCAGCTGGCAGGCACAGCAGCTCAGACACAGGCCCTGCTCACCGCATCTGAAAATGTCTCTTCTTCTAACTAAAGCCAGCTTGGCTGACGCAGAACCCTGACTTTCCAGATTATCCTGCTGGGTCAGCTATTCCAGACACCGGTCCTTTCCTCTGTCCAAAATCAATGGATAACTTCTCACCAATAATCACACATTCATTTTGCTTTATCTCTCACACCAAACCAATTTAATCACATAGACAAGATATGTACACATAAAACACATTAACAATTTTTTTTAAAAATAGTTTTACTATAGATGACAGTGGTCCTACCAGGGCAACCAGTTAGGTAAACCAATCCATGGAAGGTCAACCTGGAGTTCACGTGCCTCCCACTCTGGAACCTCTAATGATTGAGGTCCCCAGAATGTGGGCATTGTTTACATGTGGCAGTGGGGTGGAGGAGAGGCCCTCAGCCCCTCCCTGTTCTGGTCTCCCTGTTCTTGCTCAGTTAATGAGCATCCCATCAGCCCCTCCTGTGACTGGGGCCGATGGAATGCTCATCAACTGAGCAAGAGAATCTCAACAGTCCTGACACCCAGGCCATGGCAGCCCAGGTCAGCTTCCTCTGACAGTGGCCTTGAACCCTGTATTTCTCTTCCAGTTGCCTGACCTGTACAATTACAGTGTCAGATTCAGTTTTATGTGCAAAACCAATTCTTTTTTGCTTTTGCTTTTATAGCTTTTCACCCGTAACTTAGACACGGTAAGCATTCAGAGGGGAGCGGAGCCCGGTCAGGGTGTCCTGGGGAGCCAGCCATGACTCCACAACACAAAGAACATGCTGCTGGTTTTGCCCATGGAAGGAGATGATAGGCAGGTGTGCATGGCTAGAGAGCCCCCAGGGATCAGACCAGTGGAGAACGGAAGACGAACAGAAGGGAAGAGAAATGCGGCATCGAAAACACAGAGCTTGGAAATACTCCTGTCCCCTCCCCACACCTCTCTCCACTGGCTGGAGGGGCATCGTTTGAATACCGATTTGTGCATTTAGGTCATCAAATCCCTGAATCCCTACCTACCTGCCATGCAGAATGCCCTGCCATGGCTGTCATCTGGTTTTGTTATATGGTAGTGCTTTGTACTTTCAGTTGCATCCCTTGGAGTCCGTGATTAATAATCACAGTCAGCAGCCCTCCGCAGTGCTGAGCTATGCTCCTGTGGTTTTCTGGGCTGGGGCAGACCAGACCACAACAGAGTGCAAGTCCTGGTCCTGCCTTTAAGTAGGTGTGGCCTCGGGAAATTTGGCTTCTTTGAGGCTTATATTCCTCATCTGTAATACAGGGATAGTAGCAGTGCTAAATTCAAAGTTGCCCTGAGGATAAGGTAAAATATGAGAGGTAGAAAGTACGAGAATGACGTAAGAAGCCATGTCAAGGGTGAACCCCGCAGCAGAGTGTTCACCGTGTGGCGCTCTCAGGAGCTGGTAGTGGTGTGAATTGTCACAAAGTGCCTCGTGGCGCACATGCTGGTGGGAAACGATTGCTTTAATAAGTCGGAGAAGACCTGCTGGAGAAACTGGGTTTCCGGAAGACTTTTGATGAATAAAAGCAATGGAAATATCACGCTGAAAGGAAGTGTGTATCATGGGTCTGCCTTCCAAATGCAGGGCACTGTGTGGAACACGCAGCCAATGCAAGTTTTACTAACTTCCTCCGTGATAGCTACTGTAGACAATATTGCAAAATGGAAGACAATCACCACCTCTCTCTCTCTCCACTAGTTCTCAGAATATCTGGTAGGATAAAGACGTCTCCTGCAAAGCTACACAAAGAAGTTTCCTCAACAGAAACTGCTGTGTAATACAACGGCAAGTGGTTTTTTTTTTTTTTTTTTTTTTTTTTTTTATGAAAGAAAGAAAGAGAAAGAGAAAGGGGGAGAGAGAACAGGAGTCTTGCTCTATTGCCCAGGCTGGAATGCAATCTAAAAATAGGTATTAAAAACCTCTTTTATGCCGATAATTGTGCTTAACAGCGGAGACAGGAAGGAATAAGGGAAGAAAATAACAAACAAACAGCCAACCAATATTTCATTTAAGTCTGTGAAATGCTATGCAAATGCTGAAGAGTGATTTACTTCAAGTATGTGGTCACTTTCAAAATAGGTCTAATGTGATACTGAGAAAAATGTATGTTCTGTGGACCTGGGATGAAGAATTCTATAAATATTCACTGAGTTTACTTGTTCCAGGTATGAGTTCTAATCATAGATGTCCCTGTTAATTTTCTATCTCGTTGATCCGTCGAATATTAACAATGTGGTGTCAAAGTCTCCTGCTATTATTGTGCGGGAGTCCAAGTCTCTTTATAAGTCATTAAGAACTTGTCTTATGTATCTGGGTGCTCCTATATTGGGTGCATATGTATTTGTGATCATTGACGCCTGTTGTTGCATTGATCCTTTTACCATTATGTAATGTCCTTCTTTGTTTCCTTTAGTCTTTGTTACTATTAAAGTATATTTTGTCAGAGACGAAAGTTACTACTCCTGTTTTGTTTGTTTTTTTTTTTTCTTTTGCTCTTCATTTGATTGTTGAGTCTTCCTCCAATCCTTTATTTTGTTTCTTTGTGTGTCCTTGCTTATGAGATGGATCTGGATACAGCATACCAATGGGTTTTGACTTTTTATTCAATTTGCCTGTCTGTGTCTTTGATTGGGGCATTTAATCCAATTAAATTTAGGATTAATATTGATATTTGTAAGTTTAATATTGTCGTTTAATACTAGCTGGCTATTTTTCCCATTAGTTGATATAGATTCTTCATTATAGAGATACTCTTTACCTTTTGGTAAGTTTTTGTGATGACTGATACTGGTTGTTCCTTTCTGTGTATAGTACTTCTTTCAGAAGCTCTTGTAAAGCAGGCCTGGTGGTGATGAAATCTCTGAGTGCTTGCTTGTTCATGAAAAATTTTCTTTTCCCTTAATTTATGAAGCTTAGTTTGGCTGGATATGAGATTCTGGGTTGAAAATTCTTTTCTTTGAGGATATTGAATATTGACCTCCACTCTCTTCTAGTTTGTAGAGTTTCTGCTGAGAGATCTGCTGTGAGTCTGATAGGCTTCCCTCTATGGGTAACCTGACCTTTCTCTCTAGCTGCCCTTAGAATTGTCTCCTTTATTTCAACCCTGGTGAATCTAATGATTATGTGTCTTGGGGATGTTCTACTTGAGGAATATCTTTGTGGTGTTCTCTGTATTACCTGGAGTTGAGTATTGTCCTGCCTTACTAGGTTAGGAAAGTTTTCCTGAATAATATCCTGAAGAATATTTTCCAGCTTGGATTCATTCTCTTCATGACATTCAGGTACACCTATCAAATGTAAATTAGGTCTTTTCACATAGTCCCATATTTCTTGGAGACTTTGCTTATTTCTTTTTACTCTTTCTTCTCTAATCTTGTCTTCTCGTTTCATTTCATTAAGTTGGTCTTTGACCTCTGATATCCTTTCTTCTGCTTGATCAATTCGACTGTTAAAACCTGTGCATATTTCACGGAGTTCTCGTATTGTATTCTTCAGTTCCATTAATTTACTTATATTCCTCTCTAAATTGTCTATTCTCGTTAGGATTTCTTCAAATCTTTTTTCAAGGTTCTTAGTTTCTTTACATTGGGCTAGGACATGTTCTTTTAACTCAGAAAAGTTTCTTCTTATCCACTTTCTAAAGCCTAATTCTGTTATTGGAACGCACTCGTTCTCCATCAGGCCTTGATCCCTTGTTGATGAGGAACTGTGATCCCCTGTAGAGGGAGAGGCATTCTGATTTTGGGTATTCTCAGCCTTTTTATGCTGGTTTCTTCCCATCACTGTGAATTTATCCACCTGTCGTCTTTGTGATTACCGACTTTCAAATTAGGTCTCTGAGTGGACGTCCAACTTGTTGATTCCCAGTGCCAGAATCTGAGCAACCCACTGCACCAGCTAAAACAGCAGCGTTAAGATTGATGGTGCTTTTCTGCCCGAGAATCTCCGGTCTGGCTTCCTTCTTGAGTCCCTTTTTCAATCAGCCAAATAGGCGACTCTGCCTTCCCAGAGCTCCAAACGTCAACCAAAAGGAGACCCAGTCCTGTTTACTCTGCACCAAGAACCACCGCTCCAGGGCGCTGGCAAAACCACCGTGCCGGCCAAAGAGTCGTGCTGGCGACCCGTGGGGCTCCTCTGCTGGGAATCTCCTGGTCCGTGAGCAACAAAAATTCGTCTAAAAGTGTGGCGTCCTCTCGTTCTCTGCGCTTCCACTGGGAGCTACAATCCTGAGCTGCTAGTAATTGGCCATCTTGGATCTCTCTCAACGTCAAGTGTTAAGGGTGTAGACTTGAACTCTACTTCAATCTGCAAAGTTTATTCACTTCCCTGAAATCATCTGTACTTTTCCTAAGCTGAGCATGAAAGCCTGGTGTGTATGAGCTGCTGTGTAAACCCCTGGGTGTTCCTGCAACCCCCACTGCACCTCACTCTGCTCCATTGCACAGGCAAGTTAGACAAGGCAGGACTTCCTGCTTAGCTCTCTCGGTCAAGCCTAATTCTTCTGGCTCTTCAGGCATATAAGCTGATGTTGCTTCTCTGCCTTTTGGCTAAGATTAAGTGTAAACATATAGGCTTGTGAGCTCCTCCCTGCCAGCCTTCAGGAAGCCTCCAGCCAAGCCCACTATTGCCTCCCTTCACCATAAGTCAAGACTGGGAGTGGCGGGGGCCTCTCCGGTGCGTACCTCCCTCAGGTGGCCTCCTCTGAGCCTCCCTCTCCTCCTGGTCCACAGAGAACATGCTTCCCTGGCTTACTGCCTTGGTGTACCTGCCCATGCCTGGAGCCCCTGGAGCAACACTCTGCAGCCCAGGCTTCAAGAGATAAATAGACAATCCTTCTCATAGCTCTGTGAGGACACGACTTCCATGAGTCCAGCAGCTCAAATACAGGTCGTGGAGGCTGGAACAGTTGCCAGAGGCACATCCTTGGGGAAGCTAGTCAGAGGTCCAGGCTGAGGGTCCAGTATCACAATCAGTGACCCTGGGCTCACCCTTGGAGGGCAGAATTGCACCAGCATCAAAAAACAGGAGGCAGACAGGAGAACATCTCCTGGCCTGGCCTAAGAACTGCCCTGGAGAAGAACATGGCATTTAGACAAGAGGAGAACGAACGTCTCTCCCTCCTGTGTTATGTGCCATGCCCTTCAGTGTGGCAAGGAACCAATACCTGCCCACGGCACTACCAGGAATGACTCTGTATGCCAGAAATACCTCAATGAGCCCCAACCTGTTCCTTCTCCCAGAGTCCCCAAGGGCTCTGACACCCCCAGCATCACATGGTTCACTGTGGGGATAATTTGCAAGTGGGATGGGAGGAGGGGGAAAGGCTGAAGTGTTCCCCTTTGAACCTACATTATTATCTCACTTAATACTCACAGAGGCTCATGAGGGAGGCATTGTGGAGGGGAGACCAGGGCTCTGGGAGGTTCGATAGCTTTCCAGCAAGAGACAGAGCCAGGATTCCTGCTCGAAGCAGGCTGGTTCGAGAGTGCCAGCTCTGCGCAAATACTTGAGCTCCTGCCTTCCAGGCTGTGGGGAAAAGAACAATGGAGAGAACCGGCTTGTTGTATTTCTCCTACCAAGAGGAAGCAGTCCATGCCAGGCTTCCTGGGAAAAAAGAAAGCTCTTCAAGGACTTGTGTTCATACTCAGCATTTAGACCCCGGGACGTCATGGGAAAATATGGTACTGTCTGCTCTTTAAAGTACAGTCAAGAAACGAGGCTCAAGAAGAGACTCACCCTAGCATGCAAGCTGGTTGATGGGATGCAGCCAATAAGAGCTGATCTTTCCTGAGCACCTGTATCTATTGCTGCAGCTACCCAAGAAGGCAGGCAAGAGTCTCGTCCCCATGGCGGATGTGAGCACTCTGTCACCTGCCCAGGGCCGTGTGGTTGGTGTCTGGTGGAGCTGGGATCCAGGCTGGTTCTTCACCTCTGTTCTGCCCTGTCTTTGCATCTTACCTGAGAGTCAAAGAAACCCCAGGTGTACTGCCTTGGAAGGCAGGACACCATCCCAGCCCTTGTGTGTACATGCACACACACACACACCCATTCTACAGATGCTTGCCATGCCAACTTGAGCTTGCAATATGACCAAAGTATTTGATTAATAAGTACTCCCCTTCCTTCCTTCCCTCCCTGCCTCCCTCCCTCTCTTCCTTCCTTCCTTCTTTTCTTCCATCCCTCCCTTCTTCTTTCCTTTTTTCCTTAAACACTGTCCCAGCCCTTAATCAGTAAAAGGCTCAGTAGAGACTGAGCTCTTTCCTAAGGTGTCTGCTTCTGGGAAAGAGGAGCCTGCACAGAACCCCTCCTCCTGGCAGGGTATAAAAGTCCAGGAGGGAGACCAGGTGAGGTGGCTCACACCTGTAATCCCAGCACTTTGGGAGGCTGAGGTGGACAGATCACCTGAGGCTGTGAGATCGAGACCAGTCTAACCAACATGGAGAAACCCCGTCTTTACTAAAAACACAAAGTTAGCCAGGTGTGGTGGTGCATGCCTGTAATCTCAGCTACTTGAGAGACTGAGGCAGGAGAATTGCTTCAACTCGGGAGGCAGAGGTTTCAGTCAGCCAAGATTACACCATTGCACTCCAGCCTGGGCAACAAGAGTGAAACGCTGTCTCAAAAAAAAAATTTTTTTTTAAATCCAGGAAGGTAAACTGAGTACTCAGAGCCAGTGGAGAAAGGACCTAATCTCTGATAGGGAAACCAAACCGAGTCAGCTCAGCAGCACAGTGTCATTCAGCCTGTGCCTAAAGGAGGCCTGAGGAGAGGTAGCATGTTGAGAGATGGAGGCAGAAGAGGCTCAAAGCCCATTGCCCTGCATTGGATATAGAGATGGGATAGAGCCATGGGCTTGGGATCTAGAAGGGACCTTATGGAACACTCTGTCCACCCATCCTTCCCCCCAATTTTTAGAGTGGCCTCCTTTAAAAGTAAATAAGGATAAGTACCAAATTCCAGTGTCTCCACTGCCTCTTCCTTCTGCCCCTACAGGCCTACCTTACCTAGCTCCTGGCCCCTTCTCCAATCTCACCTCAATCCATGTTCCCTTGTCCATATCACTGCAGCCACACTGGCCTTCTTCCTTTTCTCAAATGCATCAAGCATGTTCCTACCTCAGGACCTTTGCACAAGATGCTCCTATCTCTGGAGCAGTTTCCTGCCAGGTGGCTCTGTGGCTGTCTCCTTTTCACAATCCAGGACTCACTGAGTCCAAGCTTCCCTGGTTGAAGGATCTCCTTTCCAACACACGTGCAGGTGAGCTCAAACTTGAGGCCTTTGGCCTCTTATGATTTTCAAAACACCTGTTCCTCCCTGGAATTGCCTTCGCTTTCTGTGGATGGTCTCTATCTCCTCACTAAGGTGTGTCTCCGGGAGAGCAGGTGGCAGCTTAGACTTGACCACAGCCCTAGTTCCAGGCAGTGCCACATGTTGTCCTCCATAAATATCTGTTGTTAAATGCTCCACTCCACTTCTCTTTCCTTCTGAGTCTCAACACGCCTTCTTTAAAATGAGGAATGGTGTGGGATGAACTGTGTCCCTCCCAAATCCATGTGTTGAAGTCCTAACCTCCAGCCCTCAGCATTTGGCTTATTTGGAAGGAGGATCTCTGTAGATTAGTCAGTTAACATAAGGCCATACTGGAGCAGGGTGGACCACCAAGCCCATATGCTAATATGGCTAGTATCCTTATGGAAAGAGGACATTTATAGAGACAAATACACACAGAGAGAAGACCATGTGAAAAGACACAGGGAGGAAACGGCTGTCTACAAGCCAAGGGAGGAGACCTGGAGCAGATCCCTGCTCACAGCTTTCAGAAGTAACCAACCCTGCCAATACCTCCATTTTCAAACTTCTTGCCTTCAGAACTGGGCAGTGGTAATTTTCTGTTATTTACGCCATACCGTTTGTGGTGGTTTGTTAACAAAGCTTTAGCAAACTCACAGGAGGAGTGTGTGAGATGATCCCCAAACTACCCTCCTGTGCTCCCCACTTTCTGCTCTCCCTGGTCCTATAAGGAGGGCACTTTCCATCTCTCTCGGTGAGATCATTCGGTGAACAGCCTGCGGGCCTTTCCTGAGCTGGCCCATTTAACATTCTTCAGCAGCTGGACATATTCACTTTCCTCAGGTGAGATTAAATGCCTTAGCTGGACAGTGTCCTAATCTCCCCACACTGTTCCTTAAATAATATTTGTTCTACCACTTCCTACAAACAACTTTGCTGAGGGAGTTTACAACATGGCTTAAAAGGGGAAGTTTTCACTCCCTTTCTCAAATTACTATTACCAGAACCTTGCCAGGGAGCCAGGAGCCCGGCTGCAGCCCCAGGGCACACACAGCTCTCCAAGACTGGACCTGACATCTCGATGGCTAACTCAGTTTCTGCCTCAGCCCCATCCTTTTCATAACGATTCCTCCAGCTGGCACTCCTTTGGTTGGAGTACATAAGCCCTGGTTAAAACACATCTGAATATTCACTCCTATTTTCCAAAGCCTTTTCCAAAATGGGAAAGCTACAGTTCTCAGGAGACTGGCTGAACAACTTGAGGTTTCTGGCAAGCACAGATATGCACAGATGTGTTTTTCAAAACAAGAGCAGAGCCTTGCAAACCCGTTTATGTAAGTCTTCTCTCCAGGAAAAAGAGGGAAGCAGTAGTTCTGGCACAAATATCTGAGAAAACCTTGCTTTCTATGTGTTTAGACCTGAGGAAAGGGCTTCCTGTGTCAGCTCAGAAAATGTAGAAGGTTAGAACATGTATCCTTCTTACAACCAGAAAAAAAGGTAGACAAATTACACATTAATGACTTTTCTTGAACCCATCAGAGTACTGAGGTCACAGGTCAACCAACTAACCCAAAATCGAGGGAGACACAGGTTCATGCCAAAATAAACAAGATTTGAGTGTTTGTTCTCTTGGGCAATCACAACCAGGTGCCATATAAACTGGTAAAAAGATTCAGCGAAAATTGTTAAATGTATTAATTGTCAACATAAAAAATGTAAAGAGGTAAATCTCTAAATAGAAAGGTTTCATTTGGGAATAAAGACACACATGCATATGTTTGTCACAGTACTACTCACAATAGCAAAGACATGGAATCAACCTAGGTATCCATCAGTGGTGGACTGGTTAAGAAAATGTGATACACATACATCATGGAATACCACATAGTCTTTAAAAAAGAATGAGATCATGTCCTTTTCAGCAACATGGATGCAACTAAAGACTAATATCCTGCTCAAGCCTGTAATCCCAGCACTTTGGGAGGCTGAGGCAGGTGGATCACGAGGTCAAGAGATCGAGACCATCCTGGTCAACATGGTGAAACCCTGTCTCTACTAATACAAAAAAAATTAGCTGGGCATGATGGTGCATGCCTGTAATCCCAGCTACTCAGGAGGCTGAGGCAGGAGAATTGCCTGAACCCACGAGGCTGACATTGCAGTGAGCCGAGATCGCACCATTGCACTCCAGCCTAGGTAACAAGAGCGAAACTCCATCTCAAAAAAAAAAAAAAAAAAAAAGACTAATATCCTGAGAGAATCAATGTAGGAACAGAAAACCAAACACTGCTTAGTCTCATGTGGGAGCTAAACATTGAGTACACATGGACATAAAGAAGAAAACAGTATACGCTGGGGCCTACCTGAGGGTAGAAGGTGGGAAGAGAGTGAGTATCAAAAACTACCAGTCAGGTACTATTCTCACTACCTGGGTAATGAAATAATTTGTACCCCAAATCTCAGCATCACGCAATTTACCCACGTAATAAGCCTGCACATGAATCCCCTGAACCTAAAAGTTGGAAGGAAAAACAAAATGGTTTCTTACAGACACCAAAAAGAAGAAAGTTCATTGGCTTTTTATAAGAGCTGGAGAGTTCTGACTGGGGAGTGTTAGCGGTCGTTAGATAGGATTTGTGCTCTTGGAGTTCTGGTTAGGCCCTTGCAGTTTTGGGTTGGGCTTATGAAACAGTGTGTCAGGCAGGAGTTCTTGTATCTGCAGTTAGCTGTCCTTGTGTGACTCATGTAGTAAGCTGTGATTGTCAATACTTTTTTGTGATAGCTCCTGTTATCAGTGAAATTATGGGTAAGAGTTCCCCCTTCATGGACTTCCCCAGCTCCATTATAAAGGATAGGAAGTATTTTGAGAGAGATGGAAGCAGAAGCTCATTATCCTGCACTAGATATAGACATGGGACAGGGCCATGGGATTTGGGGTCAAGTAGGGACCTTATAAACCATGCTGCCCACTCACCCTCCCTTGAACTTTCAGACTAGTCTCCTCTAAAAGTAAATAAGATCAGGAAGTGCCAAATTTCATTTTCTCCACTGGTTCCCTTAGCATGATAATAGTTCCTTCCTTTAGCCACCATGGCCCTGCACAACCTGGCTTCTGGCCACTTCTCTAACTTCACCTCAGCCACTGCACACACAATTTAGTCCAGGGTTTTACACAAGTGACTCTATTTTGAATCTTGCAACTTTTGCATGGCTAGCATGAGAAGGTGGACATCTGAAGGGGAGGGAGAAGTGGGGGCATTCACACTTCTTGCTGGCTTTTCCTCCATGAAGCCCAAAAGCCACTTCCAGGGAAGATCACTGAGAATGCTGAGACAGCTTCCTCCCTGTGCTGCTTAGGGAAGGGAACAGCAGCCTTAATCTTCAGAGGAAGAGCAATGAACCCTGCTGCCTGGGGGCATGGGTGAAAACCCACTGCAGCTGGGGTAAGGGGATAGTAAAGGAAACCCGCATGCCTGGGGAAGGCAGGGAAACATGTGAGACCACACATCAGAGCTGCAGCAGGTACATGGCACTTAGGAAAGCACCAGCTGCACTGAGCCTGCCTGAGTGCAGGACTACTCAGAACTTCTGAGGCACCCTACTCCCTTCCCCCTATACCATGTTAACAGACTTCAGGCACACATGGCAGTGGTGCCTAGCCAGGAGAACTACAAGAAGATTCTTCTCAGGGAGCAACACAAAGGGAAGACCCAAAACCACCCCGCCAGACTCCCAAGCCAGGCAGAATACAGACAGTGGGGAAAACCCTCTGGAAAAGTAGCTCACACCCTAGATATAAGGTATAACCAGAGGAATCGGAACTCTCTGGCTCTGAGGGTAATCAGAGCACAGCAAACTGCAAATGCAGCAGATCTTGTGACAGCATTAACACAACCCCCCACACTGAAGTCCTAGCAGAAGGAAAGGCATGCTCATGTTCAGTGTAAAAAAAAATTACTTCAGTATCCACCACCCTCCATAAGATGTTCAACTTCTAACAAAGCAACAAAAAACAGGAGGCATGTGAAAGACAAGAAGAGCTCATAGCTCAGTTCAGGAGACAAGGCAGGCATCTGAACTGGGATCCAACATGGCACCAAGGTTGGAACTTTCAGACAGGGGATGTGAAATGACTGTTATTAATACCTTAGAGGTTCTAATGTGAAAGGTTTAGCATGCAGTAGCAGACTGGTAATTTCTGAAGAGAGACAGAAATCTTAGTCAAATAGAAATAGAAAACACACAAGATGCAGTAACATAGATGAAGAATGTCTCAACATGCCCATCAGTGGATATGACACAGCCGAGAAAAGAATCAATAATCTGAAGATACAGCAATAGAAATCAGTTAAATGGAAATGTGATAAGAAACATAAAACAAACTTTAAAAACAGTACATCCAAGAGCTGTGGATAATATCAAATATTCTAAGACACATGTAGTTAGAATCCTAGGAAAAGAGAAAGATAGTGGAGTAGAAGAGATAGTTGAAGAAACAGCATCTTAGAATTTTCTGAAATTCATGACAGACACCAGACCACAAATCCAAGAAATGCACAAAACACCAAGTAGGATAAACATGAAAACAACATAAAAGAAACAAACAGGCCAGCACAGTGGCTCATGCCTGTAATCCCAGCACTTTGAGAAGCCAAGGTGAGTAGATCACCTGAGGTTAGACACCAGCCTGGCCAACATGGGGAAACCCTGTCTCTACTAAAAACACAGAAAATGAGCTGGGCAGAGTGGTATGTGCCAGTAATCCCAGCTACCCAGGAGCCTGAGGCAGGAGAGTCGCTGGAACCCCAGAGGCAGAGGCTGCAATGAGCCAAGATTGCACCACTGCACTCCAGCCTGGGAGACAGAGCAAGACTTCTAAAAAAGAAGAAAAAGAATAAAAAGAAACAAACAAAACTAGATATATATTCAAGTCTCTGAAAACTAAAAGCAAAGAGAAAAATCCTGAAGGCAAAGAAAAATGAAACATTACCTGTGGAGAAAAAAGGCTAAGAATTACAACAGACTTCTTGTCAGAAACAATAACAATGGAATGATATATTTAAAATATTGAAAGAAAAAACCAACAGCCCAGAATTCTATAGCCAGTGAAAATGTCCTCCGAAAAAAAAAAAAAAAAGACTTTCACAGGCAAACAAAAAACAGACATAATTCATCCTAGCAGACTCCCTCCACAAAAAACTTTAAAGGGACTTATTCTGGAAGAAAGACTATGGCATTGGTTAGAAAACTGAATCTACACAAAGAAATGAAGAGTGTTGGCAATAGAAGAAGTGAAAGTAAATTTCTTCTTTTCCTTATTTTAAATTGCTCTAAAAGATAGCCAAAAATTTAAAACAGCAATGGCAATAGATTGTATATTTATAACTTATGTGAAAGTAAAATAAGTGACAGCAGTGGCACAAAAGATAGGATCAACCATTGGGAAGAAAGCTGTTTGCACTAGATGTAAAGTGATTTAATAGTATTTGAAGGTAAACTCAGATCATTTAAAAATGTATATTTTAAACCCTAGGATAATCACTGAATATATATATGTATGTATGTATGTATGTATGTTTGTGTGTGTATATATATCTGTGTGTGTGTGTGTGTCTGTGTGTGACTTGTTACACACACACGTCTATTTTGAGAGAGAAAATAGACTAGGCAAAGATTTCTTTCAACTTAATCTAAACAGGCAAGGTAGGGATGGGAGGTGCAAAGAGTGGTCAGAACCACTGGGTTAAATTCAAGTGTATTGTGTCAAACCAGTGCCCACAACTACCTAAATTTTCCTTAGCTTGTGCAAGAATCCTTTTGTTATTAGAAAGTGCACTCATGGAATGAATTCTCTGAATAATTTCCCTTATCTTTCAGTTCTATCACTAGTCTTCCAAGTCAATAGTGGTCAAGCAGTTTCATCAAAAACGCCAGATATATTTGGCAAAAGTTTGTTGACCAAAGCAAAACCTACATGATGTAGGATATTTATTAATGACAAGCTACAATATGCCTTATAATGTGTATTACACTGATAGCTTTTATCTGTTTAATCCATCTTCTGCTTCTAAACAATAAAAAATTACCAAGTATAGAAATAGACATGGACAAAATTATCTTCTTACTGATGCAACGTTCACTTCTCTAAGCTTATTAATTCATTGATCACTCACGACAATAAAGAAAAAGAGGGAGGGAGAAAATAAAGCGATTTCACCATCAGGGTTGTCAGAATTATTGAAATAGAAACTCGAACTGCTCTTATCAAATTTGGAATAGCAATTTCCTTTAGAAGAAAATGGATATTTATTCATCAGGAGATTTCATCAACAGGAGGAACCATATACATATGGCCAAGGCATTGACTCCCTTATAATGAGAATTTGGAATTCTGGTTGCCATGTAAGCCATGTCCAGATTTAAATAACTTCACCAAAAGAAGGAAAGTTCTCAAGAAAAACCAAACTGAAAGCGCTAAAATACAACCATGCAACTGTAAACTTTTGCGTGGAAACCACTTCTCCAGATGGCTGGGGTTCTTGAGTGCAGTGTCATTGCTCCAGAGGCTAATTTACTGTCTATATGAACTTCAAAATGGTTCTTCTTCAGTGAAAGTTACATTTTCTCAACATCGGCCATGAGTTATGTTTTCCAAGGAATTTCTGGCCTGTTTAAAATAATAAAATTAATACAAGAAGAAATATACATTAAATGTTTTAAATGCTTGCTTTAAAGAAGTAAATTTTTAATTTAAATAAAACTTTCTAATCTAAAAAAAGTATGAAGAGATACAAGGAAAATGAAAGCTAACCAAAGGGCCACAGTGTCGAAACTGGGTACTTCTAATAAAGGAGGTATTCCATGTGCCTGCACAAGTGCCCATGGCCTGGCTGGTGGCAATGATGATGGGAATTCGGAGCCTGATCATAATTGTGTTCGCTGCAGAGCAGAGGCTTCCGCTCCCTCATTCAGCCCTGCACACTGTTAAGAAAAGTTTCCACAAACATGCCCTGAAAACTCCCTGTCTGCCACACACTGGGCTAGGTGCTAGAGTCCCCACCATGAAAACGAAACTACTCTTGTTTTAAAGAGATTCCGTCCTGGAGAAGAGGACAGATTGATTTAGAGGTGACAAAGGATGACATTTTAAGTAAATGTCAACAAGCCTCCTGCCCACTTACTTATGTAATGAACCAAAAGAACTCAATATAGACAAAAGGAAAAATAATCACCTACATGGAACTAGGAAAGTCTTACCTCATTCCAAGGTCTCTGAAGACTAACCCTCAGATGTACCCCAGTTGAAACTGAGCTCAGAAACACAAGGTCAGCACAAAGTCAGCCACCGCAGTGGGGCTGTGTTGTGGGGCTGACAGGAAGGCACCCTGAATGTCCAGTATCTTCCAACATGGATTGGGGAGGCCCAGAGGCTGGACCTGATTTGGGGCAGGAGGGTAAATCCCCTGTGGTAGCTTCTCTCATGGGCATGAGCAGCAAGACTGAAGCAGAAACTTTTTATCCAATAGTTTTTATCTTCACAGATGGGCTGAGGTCAGGAGACACCTAACTTTATTGCAATAGGTAACAGGCAACTCTATAGGGAAAAATATACTGAAGACAAATTGCAGAAAGTTCAGAGCCACGGGCAGTGTTCAAATCTGACTTCTCACCAAGGTGCCAAATGTTATACAACATTGTAACAGATCTCATTTCACCATGTGAAGTTTAAAATCAAAATTTTGCTTTAAAAACCAACATTCTTGCTTCTAAATTACTGGTGGCAGTTTTTAGGTGGCAGAACACAGACTGTAGTTCAAAACATAGAAAAAATTAAAAACCAAGGAAGCTTTAAACTAGAAACACCAATGCTAAGTCTTACAGTGTATATCTTATGCAATAAATATGAATGTATAAGCCTAACCCAAAGAAGAAGTGTTAGCAGTTAGGACCAAAACAAAATAAACTTATTCCAGGTTACTGGCATTCTACAAAATATGAAATTAAAATAAAGGAACTTAGAAAGACTGAAAGCAGAATGAAGAGCAAAAATATTCCAATTCAATGTAAACAAATAGAAAATCTGGGTGTCAATATTATACACAGGTACATTCATGACCAAAAAATATTGAAATTGTGTTCAATCTAAAAAACATTGTATTTGATATAGATGTTCAACATAAAATATAAAATATTTTATAATATTTATTGCTCAATTGATTTAAAGATATAGCTGTCAGGAACCTTTATTTACTACATAGCATCATAGTATCAATAAATGTAGCAAAAACTGAAGCATAAAATCGTTAGAAGACTTCAGTGTAGCTCTCTCACCCAATCCTGTATGTCAAGAAATTAAGGAAGACTGAAAGACAGAGAACCCAAATAATCCCATTAAATAGACTAATCATAGGAATAACATACATGTATTTATATAAACATGTATGACATTTTACATGTCCCCATGCCTTGCGAACAGAAAATTTGCAACCTTTTCTATTGTTCACAAAGAAAACCTCAAACTCAAAAGAAAAAAGGAAAAATAACAAAAACCACTTTCTTTAACATCAATAAAGGAAAACTAAGACTACATAATAAAAGTTTACTCATTGCAATAATAACAGAGAACAATTCTGAAATTTTAAAATCTCTTCCCTAAACAATACTTCAGTGAAAGAAAAACTGAAATTCCCTCATGAAATTTCCTGAAAATCGAAATTCCTTTTCAAAATCTTTGGAATACTATTAAAGTTGTGCTCATAGAAAAATATATAGCCATTAATATTAAGTAAAAATATTTAGTAAAAATATTAATAAAAACAAATCAACTTAATATTTTACATGAATTCTTTTGATTAAGGTCACTCAAAAGAATATTAAAAATAGAATCAGAAGTGACAACGGAAAAGCCTCGCAAATTGCCCATGATGTAAAAGGTATGTCTTTGATGGGGGAGGAGAATGGAATAGAGTGAAACTGAATGGAGTACAACAAAATATCAATTAGCCCAGTCAAGGAAAACAAAAACTAGTAAAAGAACAAGAAAGAGAAAAAGAAAGGAAGGAAAGAAAGAGGGAAGGAGGCAGGAGGCAAAGAAACAGAGAATTAGAAAGCACAAACAACCAGAGAGCCAAAAAGAAGAAAACAGAGTTACATAAACATATTAATGACTCTGATAACCTGAATGAAATGCCCTGTTTTCTAGGAGCATGCAAATGATCGAAATGGACTCAAGAAGAGATAGGAATGCCTAAATGGCAAATCAAACAGTTGTAAAAGAACTACAGCCCTGGAAGGCACTGGCTCCAACGTTTGCTGTATGGGGTTTTTCAAATGCTGAATTCTGTTTAAACTGACCCAGAGCAAGAATGGTGGAGGGAGGGGTGAGTATGTACGTTATTCTTTGGAAAGCTAATAGAATTCTGACATCAAAACCAAAGAAAGTTGCACAGAAAAAGGAAACTCCAGATAGCTTTCACAAATGCTGAGTGTTGATCCTAAGTTGAATATTGCCATAAATAAGAATGAAGAAATAAGAATTGTGAAACGTACTTGTGGCTGTCAGTTTTGTGAATATCTTGCTTGGTCAGTGGACCAGGCTGCATTCCTGCAGCTGAGTGTGGGACTTCTCTGAAGGAAATGGATGGTCCCACTCAATATGGCAAGGCAGGAAGGTGTATTCAAGATGGGCAGAGAGTTTAGGGGCTTGAACACCAAAATATGGACAAACTTGGGACTTTTGTAGAGTTTGGGGCTTGGAGGGAGATAGCAGATGGCCAGGGCAGAGACCCCAGGGTGGGTCCTGGGCCTCAGAGGTTGCAGACTCTTCAGTGAATTATTCTGCACCTATATCATCTGTTACTCTCTCGCAGAAAGTGGAGGTTGAGGCGGGGAGAGCTGAGTCTGCTCCCAGGGGTGCAAAGCAGAACGAGGACTGTGTTCACACTCAGGGGACAGGAGTGCAGGGACAGTGCGGGTGGCCACTGGGGCTTCAGGGGGAGAACGCCGCAGGATCACTGGACCACCAGGAGCCTGGTTGAGCACTCAGAAGGTGAGACTGATCCTCGATGGCTGGAAGGCACTTTGAGAAAAAAAAAAAAAAGACTGAAAAATGAAAACGTCAAAGCAGTGTCAAAGAGAACCGTGCCCTGTTCCACTCTTCCGCTTTTACCAAACTGCTTTCCAGCTTTCAGGCTGCTTTTCTTTTCTTTTCTTTTTTTTTTTTTTATCAAGGTTCCAACAGTGACCACCCCCAGGGGCATGCCTCAGGCAGGCTGGGGTTTAGGGAGCCCACCCCTCCCTCCTGGGCTCCCACCCTTCATTGTTACTTGTCACTAAACAAGCCACATGCCAGACCCCAGCCGCTGGCCTGAACCAAGCCTGTCTTCTTGCTGTACTTTCTAACCTGAAGTGCTTTCTTGGGGCCCTGTGGGTCCAGCCCAGCTAAGGAACGACCCAGTGCCCTGTAGAAAGTGGTTTGTGTGAATGAAGTGGAAAACCAAGGAGGTTACAAGGCAGAGCGTGATTGATTCCCTGGGGCTTTATTGTAAGAACTTTAATCTTCTGGAACTCATCTGGTATGAATTTAGGAGCTGGGCGGCATTTCGCTGAAATTCCCCATTAATGCAGCTCTCGCTGCTCTGCCGGCCTTGGTGGGTTGTGGAGTTTGCCATGTTTATGATTTTGCCCCGGTTCCTTATTAATGAGCCTTGAAAAGAGGGTGTGGAATACGTGAGCCCTTCAGGTGTGCTGCTTTCCTTGAGGAGGAAACAAACAGAAATATCCATCTTGAAGTGCGTCTCGGCTCTGCCTTCCTGGAAAGAAAGTCAATCAACGTGGGCTTCCCAGGTCTCATTAGGGGTGGAGAAGCGTCTGACACTTGCATTGTCTCCGGCTCTGGGTGTTTACAGGTCAAGAGAGGGAGCAGGATTGCTGAGGTCTTTGTAACAGTAACTCAGGTCCTTCCGCCACTGGACCGACAAAACCGCATGCCCGATTTTCAAAAGGTCATGGGGTTTGGGGATCAGCTTCCCCTATTTTCACAGCTCTCCTGGACAGATCTAGCCACCTGGACGTCCTGGGTCACATCCCATCTCCAGTCCCTACTTACTTTGCTCAGCTCCCCTGCCTCTCTCTTCACTTTCACCCCTCAGTCCATTGAAGGACTTCCGGGTGTGGCCTCTAGGGATCCTCTGTGCTTTACATCCCTGGACACTGGGGCACCAACATGGAGTAAGCAGAGACCCCGGGGGGCGTGAGGTCTCACTCATCCTCTGAGCTTCAGATTCAGAGCCTTGTTTGCAAAACTGCCTGCCTGCAGATGAAAAATGAGCTGCATTCAGGGAGTGGGATGAGGAGTCATCCCTTCACCTTATTCTCTTATGCTACAGGGGCTTTTTAAATAAATGTAAAGCAAGCAGGGCTTGCCTTTCTCATCTTCAGTCCTGTGTAGTGACTGAGAGGGTAAGCATCCTGACACCTCAGTGTACCACGTGCATACCACTTCACAGTTACGAGGCACCTTCACAGACACTTAATTTTTGCATCAAAAGGCTCCACTCAGCCCTATTTGCAAGTGAGGATGCTGGCTTGCAGGCCAGGCCCAGTGCTATTAAGTGACTTTCCCCAGAACACAGCAGGAGGAGCTGCCACCTGACAGAGGCAGGCAGTGTGTCTGTCACAGGCTCCGACTGTACAGCCCAGATCCATCCCACCCACTCACTAGCTCTGGGGCTGGGTTACTGATGTCACTTAAGCCAATTTCTTTCTTAATTTAACAAATGGTGATAAAATTGCCTGCTTCGTAGTGTTCTTGTGTCGATTACCATAAATAGCATATGCCTGTTTCCCAGGAGGGTGCAGACCATAAGAGATGCTCCGGAAACCTAAGTCTAATGCCAGCTTCTTTCCGCCATGGTGTTCACATGCTGAAAGTATTGCACCGACATTTAAGGATAGTGCTGAGAAAGAGAATGGCCAATGTTGGGCCTCGTAGCACATCTGCATGCAAACCTGTGGTGCCCGAACTGAATGGCTGATGTCACCTGTGCTGCCTGTGTTTGGAGCTGCCTGCTGTGTGCTTAGGACCGAGGGGCTCCTGTGGACGTGGAGTTCCGGGACTTACAAGGCAGCCACGTGAGCCTCCAGTGCCACTCTTCACCCGCACTGGGACTTGCCAGGCTGATGACTCAGAGGAAGGGCATGATTGCCTCTGCCCAGATGTCCCAAGTATCCTACTAGGTTTTGGAAAAAGCCGGTAGTAAGGACAGGGGAGCAGTGCTTGTCCTGGAGCCCCATGGCAGCCCCTGGCCAGCTGCAAGAGCCTAGGTCAGACTTCAAACTTTGCTGGCCCCCAGCTGTTGCCCTCCCCCATTCCTGCCCCAGGCCTCATCTGCATCCATCCCAGAAGCTGGGTGGGAGATGGGGAGTCAAGGAAGCTAAGTGTAGGGACCCTCCACCAGGACCAGGCAGCAGTGGCCACATGACCCAGCTCTACTGAACTCCTGGCTGAACCCAGTGTACAATCCCTCAGAGTCTGGGGCCAGGCTGCAGGGCTCTCCTCCACTTCAAGAATGTGAGAGGTAACAGAGAGGGGGAAGAGGGGAGATTTAATCTTATCTCCCCTCCCCTTCCCTGTCCCCACCCTCCCTTCCCTTCCTGTACCATCCAATCCTGGCCCATTCCTCCACCTTGGCCTAAGTTAATTCTGTTGGATTTTAGTCACTTGTGACTGTAAAACTGTTTGACTAATACAAAAGCCCTCACAAAAGGTTTGTAGACAATCTGTTCCAACAAGCCGGTGGAATTTTTACATTCCTGCTATTTCCATCATAAAAAGCTCTTTAAAATACATTTCATCTTAAACCTGGCCCATGAAACTCCACCGAGTTCCCAGAGACTTCACAGAGGTCCCCTCAGCCGGCCTGTTCAAGCTAGCTGCCCACACACAGGGGACTCCTGCTGGGAGGGACTCCTCAAAGTCCATGTCTTCCCCGGCCAGGCTCCCCTTCTAACACAAAACCCTCCTGAGCAGGGGTTTGGCAAAGCAAGGGGTAGACTGTGAATGCTATGATTCCCCATCAGGGTCCCCCAGGCCTGAAGGATGAGTTTCCCCCCAGTGCTGGGACAGCTCCTGGCTGACGGCCACCAGCCAGCCCTCTGCTGGCCATTCATTGGAAGCTGCCCTCCACTGAAGGGAGCAGTCTTGCCCACAGTCCTGCCTCTTGCCAGGACAGCAGCATCTGACATCCCATCAGGACAGTGTGTGAAAGCCACTCCTGCAGGGCCGGAGCTCCCCTGGGGTGGACTGGGGCCTTTCTAAGGCTACATCTCAGCCTGCTGACACCCCTGCCAACCCTGCTCACTTCCCTCCCTCCCCAAATAAACTCACTGCATGTTAAAAAGCGAAATACACAGATAAATAGTTTGTGATCATGGCTGCCCTGTGCTCGAGACTTGCCAGGGGCTCCCTCTTGTCCCCCAAACTCAGCAGTATCCTAGCTGTTGGCCACCTTGGCTGCCGGGGGGGCTTCAGGTCATCCTGGACATGTCCTGCCAGGCTCAACTGGTGATGTGGAGTGGCAGAAAGGATGTTGGGAGAGAAGGGCGTGGTGGCATTAAGCTGCAGTTAGTGGGACAGGATGGCTGTGGGAGGCATGCTAGTTCCTGGCCAGGCCTCTTCGCATGAGTCTGAGATGGCCTAAAGGGGAACTACAGGCAGATGGAAGCTCTTCAGGGCAAGAGCAAGGCATGGGTGAGAAGGAGGGGCCCTTTCCACACTGTGCACAGAGAAGGGCACACCTCCTGACCCGGCAGAGAGAGAGCAGGCAGCTTGAGAGGCCGGGGCTCAGCCAGGGCCCGACAGCGGCTTTGGCCCCAGCAGGGTGACCACCGTCATGTCCTCAAATGGCAGTGCAGGCCAGACATGAAAAAGCAGGCATGAGCCAGACATCCCGGGCACTCCACGGACACGCTCTGGAGCAGGACACTGGGAAGTAGGGGGCTCCAGTGAAAAGGAGGGTAGTTACCGTGTCCTGCAGATGAGGACAAGTGGATACAAAGGCCAGAAGGGCAACTCTTTGCTCGCTGGTCTGACTGACACACAGGCCTCAGTAACTAGTCACCACCTGCCTTCCCCGTGAAGCCTCCTGACGACCTCTCAGGCACCTGCTACTCAACAAACTGCTCTCCTCGCTGCCCCCAGCACCAGCCCAGTGGCCACACCCTCATTCTTTGCTCCTGAAACCCTCTTGTTCCACCCACATCTCTACTTTTAATCTTTGCATTTAGCTCAGGCACCCTCCTTCATCAAACCTGTCAAATTGCCCCAGGGGTGACCCTGTCTGCTCTGCTGCCCCCTCCCTGGCTCTTGTCCTGTGACTCCTGCAAATTTTAGTTGTAGCCCAAGACTCCAGGCCCAGCTGAGAAGCAGCCAGTCATGTGGAGAGGCCTCTTCTCTCCCGCCCCAAGCATGACAGGGAAAGTTGGGATTTGTAGCTGACCGTGAGTTCAGATCCCGTCTTTTCCACTCACTGGTGACAAACTCCCTGAGCCTCGCTTTCCTTGTCTGCGACATGTAGGCACCGGGGTGCCAATCAGGTCACTCGGAAAAAGCGATCTCAGTGAGTATGAGGAGGAGGCAGGGACGCTGTTGAGCTGAGTGTTCCAGGATGGGAGTGGCCTGACTTTTTAGGTTCTTTCCCCAAACTGATCCCAGGAGGCAGGGGCTTACTGGATAGGCGTGCAGAGCCAAGACACGGCTGCCGGCTGGCCTGGCTCACCGCTGACCCTCTCTCCTCAAGCTGACCTGTTAGAGCTGGAAATGTGGCCTCTGAAGGACCCCAAATCCACTGCCAAAAAGGCCAAATGAGTTCTGCCCTATAGGCCTGGGTGTGGGGTGGAGATGCCCAGCCCACCTCTCCCCTCCGTGGTTAGGATCTGAGCTAAACTTGGCATCTGCTGAGCAGCTCCCTCAGTCCTGCAGAGGACACTGCCATCCAGGCCAAGCTGGGAGGCAAAGGCTCTTCCCAGGGGCACCCATTGGCACCCCACTTCTCTTGGCATGGACAGTGACCCTCTGAGCCCAAAGTGGGGAACGGGCCACTGTGAGGCCTGACTGCTGGCTCTCCATCCAGTTTCTTCCTTTTTCTTGCATACAAACTAACCACATCCACCATCTGGCAACGTGGGGAGATGAAGGTCAAATTTTGCACACGTGAAACATTTCCGCCTGAATAAACAAATTCCGTTTTTTCTCTTGGTCCTCTGTCATTCCCGGAATCCGTCCAGCTGTTCACCGCCTGGGTACCTCCTGGCCCCAGATGTCCTCTGAAGCAGGAACCAGCACACACCTGGGCTATGGGGGCAGGGGGAGGGGAAGAGGAGGGACTCACTTCTATAGACTGGGAGGGAGGGAGGAACAGGTGGCAGCCCACCCCAGCCTGGCCCCTCCCTCAGCTGCTCCCCCTGGGCTCCTGGAGGCAGAGCCTTGTCCAACCATGAGGATGGACACAGACACACATGCACACCCTCTGCCTCCCACTGTAGGGCTGCTCCTGGAAAATGTATTCCCTTCCTGGACCTCGTCTCAGCCCTCTCCTCTTCCTTCCCTACTCCCTGCTCCACCTCCCCCGACTCTTCCCTTGTTCACCACTCACGAGGGCTGGCCCCTGGGTAAAGAGACCAATTTACCTTTGCTCTCATCTTCCATGGTTCCTGGGCCTGCAGACAGGCTGGTTGCCACAAACTGTGACTGCTCAGATTCCACGGGATGGTGATTACAGAAAACAAACTCCCGTTTAAGGACCTGTTCAGGGGGCTGAGCTGAAGGCAGCAACGGCATGGGGGCTTCCCACCTGTTTTCCTTGACGCTCAAGAGTGCCTCAGGCCTGGCTGTGTGCAGGCACCTGCTGAAAGCCCCTTGTGTTAATACTAAGGTGGCTTCAGAAGCCCAGGGAGCCTGTAGGAGTGAGGCAGTGACTGTTGGAGGGGATTGTTTGTCTTGTGTCTTGCTAAGGTCACATCTAACAGGGATCCTGCAAAGCACCCAACGAACTACTCTTTCCACAACCTGACAGCACTCCCAGCCCCCTCAGCTCTGCACCCACCTTTAGAGACCATGGAACCCAGGATGTGATCCCCCCAGGTGCCCTGGCACCCCACGACCACCTGAGCAACCTAAGTCAGGTCTGTAGTCCCAGCGTCCTCCCTGCAGAAATGGGAATGGGAACCTGGTTATTCGATGGGAAAGAAAAATGCACAGGACACTCCCTGTAAGGTTTGTTCTTCGGTTCTTGCTGCATTTAAAATGAAGAAACTGAGGCCAGCACGAACATAATCCAATGCAAAGGAATTTATTCAGGCTCCCAGGTGAGGTTCTGCAGTCCGGACAGGAGGGGCCGGAGAAGTCGCGCGGACTTCTCTCAGGCACGGGGTTTTATAGGGAGTGGAGGCGTTTGATTGGCTGTGCCCAAGGTGAGTGAGACAAAATGGTGGGGAGTGGGGCCCGGATGAAACAAAATGGCAGAGAGTGGGGCCCAGATAGGACAAAATGGTAGGCAGGGAGTGGGGCCCAGATAGGACAAAATAGTAGGCAAGAAGACAAAATGGCAGGCACGGGGTGGGGCCTGCAGAAGACAAAATGGCAGGCACAGAGTGGGGCCTGGATAGGACAAAATAGTAGGTAGGGAGTGGGGCCTGGATGGGACAAAGTGGTATCAGGTAGGTCCTGATGGGGCTTTTTTTCCCAGGCTCCCGGGGACGGGGGGAGGGGGGAAGTGTGTCCGAGCCCCTGGAGAGGAAAGGGGGTGTGTCTGAGCCCCCGTCAAGGGAAGGGGGCGTGTCCGAGGTCCCCGCGAGGGGAGGGGGCGTGTCCGAGGTCCCCGCGAGGGGAGGGGGTGTGTCCGAGCCCCTGGCGAGGCAACCGGCCTTACACTTCCTTCATAAACCAACTAGAGCTGCCCAAGGAGAAAAAGCAAAGATGAATAATAAAAAATGCTGTCATTCCCTGCACTTCTGCAAGACAGAAAAATGTCATCCTCAGAGCCTCTGGTGTCTCCACAAAAAAAGAGCAAATCCCCATCCCCACCTCCAGATCCTCTAACCACCCAGAGTCTGTTTGAATCATTCCATTCTAAGAAGCTGGTATCTGCACATGACCTTACCCATGAGCATTTCGGGTCTTCAAGGACAAGGCTGAGGGAGCCCCTCTTCAGGAGCCCTGAGAGCCACACCTGATGCCCCCCAGGAAGGTGCTGGCTGGCATGAAAAAGTGGGAGTAGGTGCTGTGGCACGCCTTGGTAACCAGTCCATCCCATGCTGCAGCCTCCAGCCAGCCTGGGCCTCTGAGGCTGTGCAGACCCCGTGGCCGGCTGTGGGGACACACCAAAGGGACCAAGCCTCATTCTGGTCTTTGTGGTCAGCTGTTCTCTAAGTTTATTAAACTCCTCCGAGCTCTCAGGCAGAGTCTAGCTGTGATGCAACAGATTCCCACCAGACACCAGTGAATACACCCTGAAGTAGGCCACAGGGTCAAGAGGGAGTCTGCACTTCTGCATCCGAAGCAACCAACAACCAAACGCTTCTGCAGCCAGACCAGGGAGCATGAGGGGAACACACGGGGCCACAGCAGAAGCCCTGGTCAGAGCCTTAGCTGCACTGCTGGTTCATGTGGTGTTGGGAAGTGCTGCATCTGAAAATGGGATAAGCACGCTTGCTCTGCAAGGCTGCTCCTAAGCTCATGTGAGCTGCTGGTGTGGCCTTCCTGTCTATGCTATCCTTTGGTCTATCTAACATCTGGGCACACTGAGGCTATAGGGGCTGGCACAACTGTGGCCACCTCCAGAAGCAGCTTCGTGCTTGGTCCCTGGGGAAGGAACGCCTGTCTTTGCAAGTTTAAGCTTGAACTGTGGATTTCTGTTCAGACTTCAAGATCTTGGTGGGGTCAAATTAGCTCTACCGAGGTGCCTGAAGCAGCCACACTGCTAAAACTCTGTTCTGTCTGCATGGTGGTATACCAAAAAAGGATGAACCTCCCAGAGCTCCAGGGTAAAATACAGCTGACAAATGCACCAACCGGAGGCGCTGTTGGCCAGGGCACAAAACTGATAATGGCCTGGCTGTGCGGAGGCCTCACCCATTTGGCCCGGACAGTACAATGTGCTTTTCTTGGCATACTCTGGGCGGGGTGCCTCACTCCTCCTGAGTTATGAGTGCTCAGGGTTTGGGCTTTCTACTCGAAACCTCAGCTCCAGTCCACTGGTAGACAGAATTATACCCACGCTGACCTGCTGAAGAAGCCACAGAAGTAAATTTTGCCTCGGGTCAGGGCCCCTCCTGGAATCTCAGAACTCTGTTGAAAGCTGCCGAGGCAGGGGTAATAGATCACCACCACCCGCCTCCGTTTACAACTGGGTAATGTCTTTTATGACTGCCTCTCTGTATCCTGAATATTTGTTTTATTGCCCCTGTAGGGAGATTTTTCCATTTGGTAAAAATCATCAGATGGTTTCAGTCATGTTAACAACTGCTCATTAAATGCAGAGGAGTAAACAGAGAAATAAAGGTTTGTTTCTTCCCTATTTTTTTCTTTCTTTGTAATTTATGGAGGATACTCATGGGATGGGCACTGAGGGGTGAAGGGTACTCAGATGCTGCTCTTCTCAGCTCCTGCCTGGGTGGGCTTTCCCTAGGAAACCCTCCCTGCCTTTCAGAGAGGGCCATTCCTTCAGCAGAGAAAGGTGAAGGTTTTTATCTATTTCAAGGCTAAAGCCTGCTGAGTGATCTTCAGGTTTTGAGCTTTTGGTACTTGCTTCTTTTTTCTGTGGTCCAGGAAGCAGGAGGCATATATTTCTGTTCCTTATGGAAAATATCACTCAGAACTAAAACAGCTGGAGAGGACTGGTGCAGAGTGAGTGCAGGGGAGAGCCAGATGGATGGGTGGATGGATAATTGGCTGAATAGATGGATGGATGGGTAGATGGATAGATGGACGGATGGGTAGATGGATGGATAGATGGATGGATGGATGGATGATGTAGGATGGATGGAATGATGGATGGGTGGATGGATGAGCAGATGGATAATTGGCTGGATAGATGAAGAGGTGCATGGATGAATACATGCATGGAAGAATGAATGGATGGATGGATGGGTAGATGGTGTTGGATGGATATATGAATGGATGATTGGGTGTTTTGGTGGGTGTATAGATGTATGGATTAATATATGGTTATGTGGACGGATAGATGAATGGATAGATGGTATTGAATGGATGGATGGATGGATGACTGGGTGTCTCAGTGGGTGAAGAGATGAATGGATTAATGTATGGGTAGGTAGTGGATAAATGGATGGATACCTCAAAGGTATCCCCACTTGAGTCCATCTCCCACTTACATCCCCTAGGCCAGGCTGCTGTTGAAGCCTGCATTTGCACTCAGCCTTGAAAGCCTCTCTCAGCAGACTCTGAGTACAGCCCAGTCCAGAGTATCTGTACAGTAAGACTCCAAACACCCAGCCACAGGGATCTAGGGTGAAGAGAGAAGTACAAATCCCTCTTCCAAACAAGGAGGGTCATGGGAGCTGGAATCCTGGCTTCTCTAATTGGAAGGAATCATCTGTGCAGGCAGCAGACCCAGTTCCTCCTTCACAACCCACAGCAGCTCTTCAGCTCTTCCCTCTTCTGCAGAATCCCACCAGCCTAGGATATTGCTCATGGGGCCGTCTTCCTGGGAAATTTCTCCCCTCCTTCTCCATACACAGCTCACCCACCAGAAAGAAATGGAAAGAGTGTCAGTAGCTGGGCATCATACATCCTTTGGTGATGTTGGGCATAAGAGACCTGCCTGCCTTTGCCTCAGGCATGGCAAGGATTATTTCTGGAAGGGCAAGGTTGGGGCAGGTGCTCATCCCAGAAAGGAGAACAAGAAAAGGTCATTGCTATATTGCTTCATGCACCACTTTCCAGCATCTCTGTGTTAATAAAACTCAAGAAATCCTCTCAATGACAAAAATAAGTGACTCCATAACTTGCCTTCCCAGCCCCACATGTTCCAAAGGGCCAGGCAGAAGTCCACGAGGCAGGGGACTATGGCCATGTGACGAGCATAGACCCAGCAAATACAAATGCAAGATGCTCAGTTAAACCTGAGTTTCAGATGAACACTGATAATTCTTTTTAATAAGTACTCCCCATGCCCCACATCCCATGCAATGTTTGGGACACACTGATACAAAAAAGAAAAAAACAACTCGCTTATCTGAAATTCAAACATAACTGGGTGTGCTGTGTGTTATGGGGCAAACCAGTTCTTTCTACTTCACCAGAAGCAGCCCTACTTCAGAGTGGATTTGAACTCCAGCCCTGCCAAATGGTAGTTATGTGATCTCTGTCCCTTAGTTCAGGGAATGGCCTTGCCATTGACCCACCTCAGCAGCTAGACGTAAGGAGAAAGGTGACAGAAGGTGCCTAGCACAGGGTGACTCCAGTGTCAATGCTGTTCACACTCTCAGTGTGCACACTCTGAGGTTTCTGATAGATAGGGACTGGTGTATACTCCAGTATTAGAACGTTCTTTGGAGCCCCAGCTGCTGAGTCCAGTCTGCCCAGAGGTAGGGGGAATGGGAGAGAGGGATGGGGCTAGGAAAGGGAGGCAGAAGGAATCCAGGCCTGATTGTGGTGACAGAGTGCAAGAAGGGCTCACTTGGTTCTTGGGGACTGGTGTGGGGACTGGGGGCACAGATCCGAACCCTTGTGGCCTTGGGTCTGATTTGTCCTAGAACATGAGCCCTGTAGTCCCATGGTCACAGGGAATGTCCCAGAAAATACCAACTATACTATTGTGAAATATATATTAGGTCTTTGTCCTGGCATGCATCTCCTAAAATCTTGAGTTTACTTGATCAATGGCTGGCAGCCCCTGGGTAGCTTGGGATGGGGGCTGATCACCAGAAAGACCAAGCAGGATTAGAAGGCAGGAACTTACAGCTCCACCCCATCAGCCTCTGAGGAAGGAAACAGGGCTGAAGGCTAAGTGGATTACCAATGGTCAATGATGTAATCAATCATGCCTATATAATGAAGCTTCTATACAAACATAACAGGGTTCAGAGGACTTCAGAATAGTGGAGGTTCCTGGCGGATGGTGCCCGGAGAGAGCATGGAGGCTTCATGTCCCCTTCCCCCTCACCTTACCCTATGCATCTCTTCCTCTGTAGCCTTCTCAATATCCTTTTTAATAAACCAGTAAACATAAGTGCTTCTCTGAGTTCTGTGAGCTGCGGTAGCAAATTAATCAAACCCAAGGACAGGGTCATAGAAACCCTAATTTGTGGTCATTTGGTCAGAAGCACGGGGAAAACAACCCAGGGCTTGCAACTGGTATCCGAAGTAGGGGCAGCCTTGTGAGACTGAGGCCTCAACCTGTGGGGTCTGAGCCTACTTCTAGGTAGATAGTCTCAGAGTTGAACTGAATTAGAGAACAGCCAGCTGCTGTCTGTAGCTGAAGGACTATGGCTTTGTATGTGGGGAAACCCCCTACACACGTGCGATTACAGAAGTATTTTGTGTTGTAAGCTTAAGGAGAAACTGAGTTTGTTATTCTTATATTCTCAGATCCCTCTGCCTCAGCAGTGTCCAGCAACTGAGTCTTTGGACAGGGCCTGCTCAGACAGAAGTCATGGCCTGCTAGACAGTCACATTCCCTGACTCTGAGCCTTGCCTGCCTGTACATGTGCCCAGAGCCAGTGGGGATCCAGGGGTCCCTCCCTCTAGGGCAGCCTGGGGTTGTTTGCAACTGGCTCTTGGGGCCAGTAGGCATCTAGTTAAGAAAACATGGCCAGCTGGTCAAATGTCAAGTCCTGGTCCTGGGTACAGGAGTCCAAGAGGTTCGCTGGACGACTGCCACGGTAGTGATTTATGTCCCCAAGCATGCTTCCAGGACCTAGCTGATGTTCCAGGATCCAGAGATGCTAGACCCAGAGAAATACACCCTTGCTCCTGTCTGGCTCTGCCATGTTGGCCAAGGCCCTCAACTCTGAGCCTTGGATGCCATGTCTTCAAAGCTGAGACAGACGGGCTTATTCTGCAAGCTTGATCTTTGAAAGTACGAAATGTGACAAATTCAAAGACAACAAACTAAAGTCCTATGTAAGTACATGGTTCAGTATCTTCCTAAGGGCCTTCTCTGGGCCAAGGGATTTTACACTGACTAAATCCACCATGCCAGCTAGTGTACCCACTGCACAGATGACAGCAGCAAGGTGCTGAGCATTTGTCTTTCTCACCAGGCTTCCTGGTTGCTGGAATAGGCCACCTGCTCCTGAACCCCAGTGGCAGGTGCCAAAGGGGTGAAGGCAGACCTGGGTGGCTGGGAGTGGTGAAGCCTTCTCCCATCGGTCCCTCCCGGACTGCATGGTAGCTGGGAGAGGAGCACTCCTGGAGGGTTGGCAGGGCCAAGGGTGTTCAGGGATCTCATAGGGCCCCACAGTCTTCCTACGACCTAAGCGTTCCCCGACCAGTGTTCCGCAGCTTCACCTGGCAGGCGAGTGAGGAAGACGTCCTGTCTCCCTTGATGATTTTATGTTTCAGCACTTTGGGGCCAAATGTTTATTTCAAAAGGGGGATTGGGGTGGGAGGGTGTCAATACAAAAAAAATATTCTTCATGTAGACAGGGTTTTCCAATTTCAGATCTATTTGTATTACCGTCAACATTTTTGCTATGTCTCCAGCCACCAAGACTAGTACATGTATGCTTGTTTCAATTGATTTACTTTTTAAAACTTGAACCATATATCCTGAGCAATATCTGAAATATCTGCCTTTACTGTGCTAGTTATATTTTTTCTTATTACTTTAAAAAATAAATACATAAATCTATATTTTATAAAAATAATGCTTTCAGAGTACCACCTGAAGTCACCTTGTCAATTACACAGTGTACAACACTGATTTAGTGTAAATCCTCAATCAGTGCTGGGGATCCTCCTGCAGGCCCAGCCATTGGGCCCTGAAGGAGTGAACAGCCTAGGCCCGGCAGAGGAGGGTGGGCAGATGCTGCCCAGGGGTCATAGCACACATGCCAGCCCAAGAGATGCCTGGCCTTTTAACTCAGCAGCCAGACCCCTGCCTCCCACCTTGAACTGTGCTTAGCAAGGCTTCCCCGCAGTACCTTGCATTCCCTAGCAGAGTTGCAGAGAGTCTGAAGACTTCAGGGAGAAGGTGGGTTATTGTGGGGCTCTGTGGGGAATAGGAGTCCCCAGGCAGAGAAAGAAAGTATACTTTTGAGTATTAGCATAAGCAAAGGACACAGGGAAAAGGGCAGAGAGCTTCGCCGATGGGAATTTGGGAGGTGCCCTGTGGCCAAGCTGGAGCTGGAGCCCTGTTAAAATGGCCTGGTCTGCCTGTCTGTGGTTGGCGTGGAGGCCCCCAGAGTGTACAGGGTTTTAAATTTCAATCGCTAACTGTAAAATTGTGAGGCTTGTACCTAAAATATGGATTCTTGGCCACCCTATTTAAAATCCTAAATCCCACCCATCTTTCCTCTGCTCCATCTTCCCCTAGCATTTAATGGCTCTCTAAGAATTTGTGCGTAATTACCTATGCTTAGCGCCGTGTGCTTCTAAACGTTTAGTGGGATTTCCAAAGTACTTCAAACACGTGGCCCAGGTCTAGCACATAGTGTGTGCTCAGTAAGTATTTAATGAATGACTAGGGGAAACTATGGCCCTAGCTTCTATTCCGGGGCCGCAGGGCGCCCGCGGGAGGGGCGGCGGCCAGGCCTGAAGTCCTGGTTCACTCTCGACTCAGCTTTTTTCAGGCTTCTGAGACATATCTTAGGTCCAGCTGCCCACCTGATTTTGTGGCGAAAAAAAAAGAAGAAGAAGAAAGAAGAAGAAAGAAGAAGAAAAAACGAGAGGCAGTAGCGTTTGCTTTGGCCAGATTTAAGGGCGAGCGAGGCTGCGCGCGGCTCCGGCGGGGTCGGGTCTCCGAGCTCCAGGGCGCTCCTCCCCCCTCGCCCTCCTGAAATGATCGGCTGCGCGAGGATGGGGTCAGGCCCGAGCTCCGGGAGCGGGGAGGGGGGCGCTGCCACCAGAGGGCGCCGGAGTCCCAGCGCTGGGGCCAGTGCGCTGCAGGGCTCACCCGCCTAGCCCAGCAAAGGCCAGCGGAAGCCCGACGGCCGCCTTCTTCACTGGACCTCATTACCTTCAGTTGTTTAAAGGCAGGGACCAAGTCAGTGGGGCTCCGGGCTCCAAGCTCTGTGCCCAGAGTGGGTGGGTGGATGGATGCATGGATGGATGGATGGATGGAATGGATGGAAGGATGAGTGCTGGCCCACAGCCATCTAACGGCCAGCCAAAGTGGTTTTGAAAAAAAAAAAACGAAAAACGTAGAAGACGCCCATTCCCACCACCGGAGTTCCAGAGCCCTCGCGGCCTCCTGTTGACCGCCACCGCCGAATAGATCCGCTGACCCCAGGCCTGGCCACTCCCCAACGGCGAGGACTCCCCAGGGCAGAAACGTCTCCCCAGGGCGGGTGTACCCAGCGACTGACTCCACTCCGCTGGAGGATGTGAGGGGAAGGACACGGAGAAGTGGCCAGGGCCGCCCACGGTCACAAAGCGAGGCACAGAGGGGCGCTGTCTTCACCTCCGCGCCTCCTGGGTGCCGGCCCGCACCCTCCTTTCCCTGCTGGACTGGGGCCATCTGGGATGTCCGGGGGGTGTCCAGAGGGCTGAGCACCGCCGACGAACGGCTCCGTGGGAAGAGTTTTCAGGACCCAAAAGGCAGACGCCAGGAACACTGTCCCAGGAGGCAGAGGTCGGGGCAGGGAAGTTTTTGTCTCAGCTCTTTGGGTCGCGATGAACTTTTCTTGGGTCAGGCAGGAAATACTTAGGTTTAAAAAAAAGACGGGCCGGGCGCGGTGGCTCAAATCCCAGCACTTTGGGAGGCTGAGGTGGGTGGATCAGGAGGTCAAGAGATCGCGACCATCCTGGTCAACATGGTGAAACCCCGTCTCTACTAAAAATACAAAAAATTAGCTGGGCATAGTGGCCCGTGCCTGTAATCCCAGCTACTCAGGAGGCTGAGGCAGGAGAATTGCCTGAACCGAGGAGACTGAGGTTGCGGTGAGCCGAGATCGTGCCATTGCACTCCAGCCTGGGTAACAAGAGCGAAACTCCGTCTCAAAAAAAAAAAAAGACTTATTCTCAGCTTCCATTTATTGACCATTTATTGAGTACTGTCTGCTTGTCAGACACGATGCAGAGGGCTTCCAGGCCTGGGGCCGGTCTCATTGAATCCCCCAGTCCCACTCTGCGGGTTGGGCCTGTGACATGCCCATTTCACAGTCGAGAGGACGGAGGAACAAAAGCTACATTCGCATTTACTGAGGGCTCCTGGTGCCTTATGCTTTGTCTGTACAGGCTAGGAAACAGGATAGGCTGGTGGCGCCGTGGGCGTGGAGTCCGAGCCACGCTGACTGCAAAGACCGGTCTCCTTTCCTTGGACCGAGCTCTGCCTCGAACCGGGCAGGGGGCGAGCCTGAGCCCCCAAGCACAGAAAGCAGGACCCCCTCGGCTGCCTTGGGCCGCCACCGCCAGCAGCAGGCCCTCCACCCCAGGATCAACTTGTTTGCTTTTCATCTCATTCAGTTCCCGCCATAGAAAGGCCCCGTCCCGCAGCTTTCCACGAGTGCCTCACTTTCCGCTTAAGGGCCTCAGTCTCTTCAGCGAGACCCTGTCACAGGGACAATAAGCGGCCCTCCAGCCGGCGTCACCGGGGCCCGCAGTGCAGGGCCCACTCACTGCAGACCCGGCCCGCGGTCCGGGTCCCAGCGGGGCCGGAGAAGGTCAAAGGCCTGAGCGCACCGCGGCTCCGAAGCACAGCGGGCGCGGAGGAAGGGCGGGGGGCGCCGCCGAGGGGGACGCGCTTCAGATACCCTGGCCCAGACCAGGACTCCGCTCCGGGTCCGCCCCTCGCCGTGCGCCCCGCCCCGCCTGGCTCTAAAGCGCCGGGCGAGCGCCTCCCGCCGCCGCACTTTCACTCTCCATCAGCCGCAGCGCCCGCTCCGCGTCCGGCCCGCGTCTCGCGCTCGTCTGTCCTCCCGCCAGCGCCATGAACGCCAAGGTCTTGGTCGTGCTGGCCCTCGTGCTGACCGCGCTCTGCCTCAGCGACGGTGAGTGCGCTCGGCTGGTAGGCCCTAGCGAGGCTCTGGGCTCCGGCTCCCGCTCCCGCCCCGCGCGGGGCCGCGGCTCCTCTGCCTGTGCCAGCAGTTTGCGCCGCCCGGCACAGTGGGGGTAAAGGGAGTCCGCCTCGCGGGGCGCTCCAACACGGTGTCGCCTCCAAAGCCCCACTTTTGCGCCGAGGTTTTGTGACCCGCAGAGAGCGACCGCCAGACCCCAAGCAGGCTGCAGAGGAGGTCAGGCGAGACAGCTAGGCAGGAACGCCCCGAGGGAGCGTTCGGGGCCGGAGCAGGAAGGCGCGGGGGTGGGGAGCCGCGGATCCCAAACCCCTGCCCCACCACCCCCCAGCCAGTGTCTTCCCGCGCCGGGTTCAGTTTCCAGCCGCGCATGGGCTCCGAGGTCCCGCTGCGCACAGTGCTGAGGTCCGGCGGTGCATGGCGAGTGAGCGCTTTGCAAAGTTCGTCTCACGCCGCGACCTGAGGCTGTGAGGTCCGATGCAGCCGTGCGGCCTCTGCTCCCCGCGAAGCCGATGCTCTCCCCGCACTCTTGTGGGGCTCTGGGCCAGGCGCAGGCGGGCGGGCGGCGCGGCGCAGCTGTCGGGCTTGTGCCACTCGCCAGGCCGCGCTTCTGCACAGCTCCGCGGTCCGCAGCGACGCGGACCTGGGCGCGTGTCCAGCCGCTGCCTCCCTGACTCTTCTCGGATTCTCCTGTGGGAGGCCCAGGGGCCCTCTGGGCCTCGCACACCCCCTCCTCAGCTCCCCAAACACACCTGCAGACTGGCACTTTTGTCACCAACCGACAGAGCGCTTTGCCCCGGAATGAGAGCTTCAGCAACTTCTATCTCCAAGGCCCTGGGCCACTGGGAACCGTGGTGTCCCGTTTCACTGGGAGAGGGCTTTTCTTCTTTTCTTTGGCTGAAGAGAAACTCTCTGCGCTGTCACAGGACACCGCTGTAAACCAAAATAAACTTGCCTCTGAACACAGAAAACAAAACCTTGTGGCTCAGGTCGCTGCGCGTTTTTGGCTGTGAAGTTTCCTGCAAAGAGTTGAAGAACACCCTGAGTGCTCTTGCAGCGGCAGGCTGTGCGGGACCAGCGCGCCCCGATCCCTCCACTGGGTTCCTGCAGACGCGGCTCCGGGGTCCCCCCGGGCCGTGGACTGCGCGCTGGTGCGAGTAGGGCCCGCACGGCTGAGCCGGGCAGGTGAGGCTGGGCCTCCCGGGTTCGCGACGGACTGGCTGAGAGGTGTTAAGGACACAGATTGAAGGGAATTGGGAATGTTTGTCGTTTTCGACAAGTCCCTGAGTCAGTGTCTCCTCACTGACCCCCCAAGTCATGGGACATGTTTCTAGTTTTGATTGCTGGATATTCTTCTGTTCCTATAAGGGGTCTGGTTTGGGCGATTATTGACTGAGTGGTGCAGTGAGGGTGGAGGTGTCACAGTGTACCACTCTGGGAAATGGTGCTGCCCCCTCTCCTAGAGGGCTGAAGAGAGGATTGGAATGAAGGAAACCGGTCCTTGAGTTATGGTTGCAGCTGACCTGGGGGAAGCACAGAGATGTGGGGTGCGTCTCAGACACCTCCTGGCCTGGGAAGGGTGGTGTGGCTCTCAGAGTTGCCCCGTTGGCAGCCAAGTGACCAGGGCAGGAGCCTAGGCTCCAGGCAGGTCTGCTTCTCCTTGCACACACCGCCAGAATGCATTTTTTTTTCTCACCTCGCAGTGCCTATGTGCCCTCTGGCTCCACACTTAGTCCCCGAGCTGCACTATAGACAGAGCTCAGCCAGGGGTCCTGCCCCTCCCTCATTGGCTGACCTCCATCAGGCAGTTGGGTCCTGGGCTTCCCAATGTTAAACTCAGGGTGGGTCCCCTTCCCAAGCCTGCTTGGAGGGGCCAGCTGGGCTCCTGTCTCTGCATTAGACTTTGTGAAAACTCCTGGAGTAGAGCTCACCGGGTCCCAAATCCCGGGTACCATCAAAGCCAGTCAAGACTCTACCCCGTACACGGAGTTACATTCAGACAGTTGGGAAAGTTAGTCTTACTGACAAAAAGCTGGAGGAAAGAGCACGAGAGGTGCTCACGAAGCCCGCTTCTCTAGGTAAGCACACCTGGGGGCTCTGTCACTTTAAAAAGACCTGTTGAAATTCGTTGCTTGACAGCCTGGCCTTAGGTTCTGGGAGTAGAAACAAGAATTGCTTTTGAAGGAAATGGATAATCCCAGGGGGTGGAGGGGGAGAGGAGTGAGGGCCTGTGTGTTGAGCTCCGAATAGGCTCTGATTTCTGGCCTGATCACCACTGCTTGGTTAGGGGGGCTGGAGGAGCTTCTCTTTTCTGGGCACTGGAGAGTCATCGCCCCACCCACCCCAGCGGGGGTGGCTGCAGCACTAGCAGTTGGCTGCATACCTTCCAGCTCACCGTAGCTCAGGGTGGGGGCTTGTGCCTCGCTACCGGGCTCCTATTCTCCTGCTCCTCCCCCTCCCTCAGCTCAGAGGGGCCCAAAAGAAATCCAGGGAAACCTGGAGGCACAACACTCAGAGGAGAGTTTAGCTTCGGGGCCCCGGCCCTGGGACAGCTTTCCCAGGTGATCTGGTTACAGTGCAGCGCTGACTTCCCCTGCAGGGTCCCAGGGCAGCTGCAGGAAGCTGGCCCCAGAGGTGCCTTTCTGGAGTTAGATCAGGTATAAACGTGAAGGCTGCTCCGAGTCTCTCCAGTGCCACGAGTCACCAGCACCCTGATGCCCCCCTTTCTCCTGGTTTTCAGGGAGTTGCATTTGGTCCTGGGGACAAGGAGATAGGGGGACAGCTGGTCTGCTTTTGATCCAACTTGGTGGCTAAATACACACTACTGTTCCTAGGCCACATCATCCCTCAATTGACTGCAGCCTGTAGAAAAAAACAAAATGAGCCCCGCACTCAAGATTTCCTCCTACTTCTCCAGCGTTCTTTTCCAAACGTTCAGAACTTCAGAATCACAGAGACCTCTCAGAACTCTGTAAACAGCAAACTTAAAAAAAAAAAAAAAAACTCTGGACTAAATGTTCTCAGACCTACATTGACTCTCTGATGAAAGGATCCACAAATTCAAATAATTTGGGGTATTAAGTGGGGCTTGGATAAAATCTGCAAGGGAAAAAAACCTGAAAAACAAAAAGCACACACAAATTCCAGCCCTCCAGGGCTTGCAATTCTAGATTTGAAGGGTGAGTGGTGGGTCCTGCAGGAGCCCCTTGCTAATTTACACTAATGAGTGTCAATTATGGCATTTTGTAAATTGGTGATTTTGCAAAGATCTTAATATAATTCCTGAGGCTACAGCATCCCTGCCCAGGCAATGAAAACCACATTTGATTCCAGCTCCACTAATCTCCAAGCCTTGGGGGAAGTGCTGGGCAGAAGGTGGGCCCAAGGCCTGCTCTCAGGGAGCTCTCAGGGGACTCACAGGTAGGAAGCCAGCCAGGATTCTTTTGTGCTTTCCAGGGCTTAAGGTGATTGTTAAGGGGGGGGGATGGCGTGGTGGGGGGAGGGCAGCATTCCTGAACGCTACTGTGCTTCCTGGCTAAGAGGCCAGTGCCAGAGGAGAGAGGCCAGGGAGCCTGGAGCCTCTTGGTCCCCCTTCCTTTTCCCTGAGTGGAGAGATCTTTCTCAATTGTCCCTTGAGGAATGTATTTGACAAAGAGTAACTGGGAATCTCAGTATCTTGGACCGAAACCATTATCTCCTAAATTGCTATCAGGTGGCTTCTAATTTAATCTCCTTACCCTCTTAGGGTCCGGCTCTCCCCAGGCCTTTTGGTCTCCTTGACTTGTAGAAGCTGAGCCTGAGCTCAGCCAGAACTCACTGTGCTGCCTGAGGAGATGGCCTTTCCCAGAATGCACCAGTAACCTGGAGCTCACCCCAGTGATGCCATCTCTTGATCCTTCATTGCTGTACCAACTGCTGCAGACCCAGATACACATGACCAAAGTCTGGCAGGGTAGTAAATTGCTTTGTTTTCCTTATCTCTTCTAGGGAAGCCTGTCAGCCTGAGCTACAGATGCCCATGCCGATTCTTTGAAAGCCATGTTGCCAGAGCCAATGTCAAGCATCTCAAAATTCTCAACACTCCAAACTGCGCCCTTCAGATTGTGTAAGTCTTGAATAACATCCCCTAGGGATATTGCATCTAATGAACATAGTAACATCTAACTCGATTCTTGTTAATGGTGTAGACATGATATAAGCCAAGGGTCCAACCTTGAACTTGGCATCATTAGTGGCAGCTATTCTTACCATAAGGACTTTTAGTATGACCCCAGGCATGAATTTTAAAAGCTGCTCTTGACCTGGGCACCCTGCTGTGCCCATAGTAGTTCTTCTTTCTAAACCTCCATTCTTCAGCACAGCACAGCGGGATGCCGGAGAAACTATGGCTTCACCAAGGTTTTGGCTGAAGGCTAATAAATTAGCTAGCCCTTAGCTAGTAATGGTAATATCGATATTGCCAGTTTCGGGGATCTGATGCTCTGCATTAGCTCACAAGACCCAAGTTCAGTTTAAGTCCTCTTTAACCATTGAGTTGAAACTTCAACGTTTTCAGCTCACTTACCTGCATTTTCTCAAGTACAATATATGAAGTTTTGGTGTTATTTGATGTGGATGGCAGCTGCTAACATTTGATTTCATTCATCTGGGAAACAAGAAAGACCAAAATCACACATCCACAAGACAGATTTCAGCTGGATAAAGAAGACTGGGAGAAGTGCAGGAAGAAAGCCACGTGCTAGAAAGCTGATAGCTTGGCCCTCTCATTCTAAGAGGTCCTGTGTCTGAACACGGGGAGGCGAGGGCTCAGGGAGTCTCCTGGAGGGGATTTGATTGCTCAAAAGTCTGAGTGCTAAAAATGGGGTGGGGACACAGAGTTGGAACCAAAGCTATAACTTCCCAAAGACTTTTCCACCCAAAGCACAACTATTTTCAGTTTTGATTTTAGAAAACTTTTTAGTTTTGAGTTAAGCCTTTGGTGCCTTGAATGTGTTTGTTATTTACTGTATGTTTTAGGGCCCTAGTAGACTAATGTCTTTTTAGTACTTTGCCTACGACATAAGACTCTATCTCTTGTGAAGAGTATTTTAAAGATACTGAATTTAGCTAGCCTGGACCTGCTTTACAGCTCCCATCATGCTGGTTTGCTGGCCTAGAAATGCACTTTGAAGTTGAAGATGCCAAACACAATTCTCAGGTCTGAGCAGACACTAAATTGACAAGTGGCAGGGCCCACATTTGCACCCCAATGTGTGCTGCTCCAAGCCACACCCACGCAGGGGTGAGGAGCCACGTGCACACCTCATTCACCTAATGTACAGGCTGCTTGAAGACTCCCTGGGTGCTGGGGCTTAGCTGTCCTCAGAGACCCTTAAGTGGCTGGGCAGGGGTGTTTTTGAGTTTTGTGAGATTACCTGGCACCTAGGGCATTGGGGCGAGGGATCCAGAAAGATGAATCCAGGCTCTCCCCAGGAATTTTTGTGTAGGGACGCTTTTAAAAGTGTGAACTTTTAAAAAACAAATGAGATCAAGAAACATTCAGTGAACTTGTAAAATCTTCCTAGAAACTATTTTCTGCTAAGCCACCAGCACTGCCCCGCCCCTCCCTGGCTGGTCACCCTCTCCGTCAGACTTCGGTAACTTCTGGCAGGCCTCCTGCCTCCAGGCTTCCTCACGCCCATCCTTAAGTCGGCCCCGTGTCAAGATGACATCGGTCAAGATGACCCATCCAAATAAACCTCTGCTCTGTTGCACTCAATTCTCCCCTCCACAGGTGCCTAGAGCATCCTGTCCCCCCTTCTTCAGTGTCCTCTGTGTGCTCTGATGCCCTCCCTGGCATATATGCGCCTGCTTTTCCCTTCCCCTTCATTTACTCTCCAAGCTCCTACTTATCTTTCAAAGGCAGCTCAAATGCTGGCTTCCATGAATTCCTTCCGCACTGCCCGGGAAAGGCTTCTGTTCACATTTCCATGTCTCTGCAATGGAACGTCCTGCGCTGCTAGCGCCAAGCTTTCCCCAGCACACCCGAGTACCTCTGGAGCCTGAGCATGCCAAGTGGAGCACAGGGCGCCAGTGAGGGCCCTGGACGGGTGTTGGGGCGCTGGACCCGCACGTTGCAGCCGCGCCTTCCTCCGGTGCAGCTGCACACTATCGCCGTTCTGTTTCCGCAGGGCACGGCTGAAGAACAACAACAGACAAGTGTGCATTGACCCGAAACTAAAGTGGATTCAGGAGTACCTGGAGAAAGCTTTAAACAAGTAAGCACAACAGCCAAAAAGGACTTTCTGCTAGACCCACTTGAGGAAAGCTAAAACCTTGTGAGAGAAATGAAAGGGCAAAGATGTGGGGGAGGGGCCCTGGTTCATGAGGACCGGGAGTGTGTGTGGGGTGGGCGCGTTGTTCTGGGATCGAGCCTGAGGTTTGCCAGCACTTAGACATTGCATTTATAGCATACGGTATGATATCGCAGCTTGTATTCATCCATGCCCCGTACCCGTGCACATTGGAGCTTTTATTACGGGGGCTTTTCTAAGAAATTGTATTATCAACAGCGTTTCCCAGCAGTCAGTTCCTTCATGATCATCACAATCATCATCATTCTCATTCTCATTTTTAAAATCAACGATTACTTCAAGATCTGTATTTGGCTTGTTTTGGAGCGTCTCCTCTGCTCCCCTGGGGAGTCTGGGCACAGTCAGGTGGCGGCTCAGCAGGGAGCTGGAAAAAGTGTCCTTCCTCCAGATGCTGGGGAGGCTCCCACAGCAGTGCCCCTCCCAGGAGGAAGACCTCTGTGGTACTCAGATACCGACCAGGGCTGGGCTCTGTCACCACCTTCATCTCCTCTTTCAACTTCAGCGATTGGCTATGTGGGCTCCATGTAAAAGCCACTGTCACTGGGACTGTGCTCAGAGACCCCTCTCCCAACCATTCCCACCCTCTCCCTACCTCCAAGAGCATGCTTAATCCCGCTTCTGCTTCTCATTTCTGTAGCCTGATCAGCGCCGCACCGGCCGGGAGGAGGGTGTAGCTGGGGCTCGTGCCCTGCATTTCTCTCTTCCCAGGGCCTACCCCTGCCAACCTGGGCCCTCTGTGAGATCCATCTTTGGCTTCCTCCAGAATGGAGCTGGCCCTCTCCTGGGGACATGTGATGGTCCCCCTGCTTACCCACAAAAGACAAGTCTCCGCAGAATGAAATGCAATTTTAAATCAGAGGGCTCACTTTGAGCAATTTGGCTTTGTAATTGCCTCTGAAGCCTGTCTATGCCATGGAGGCACTACAAACTCTGAGGTTTCTGAAATCAGAAGTGAAAAAAATGAGTGAATAAACCAGCATCTTGCCACTACCCACTCCTGAAGCCACAGCAGGGTTTCAGGTTCCAATCAGAACTGTTGGCAAGATGACATTTCCATGCATAAATGCGATCCACAGATGGTCCTGATGGTATTTGTAACTTTTTGCAAGGCATTTTTTTATATATATTTTTGTGCACTTTTTTTTACGTTTCTTTAGAAAACAAATGTATTTCAGAATATATTTATAGTCCAACAATTCATATATTTGAAGTGGAGCCATATGAATGTCAGTAGTTCACACTTCTCTATTATATCAGACTACTGGCAATTTGTAAAGAAATTTATATGATATATAAATGTGATTGCAGCTTTTCAATGTTAGCCACAGTGTATTTTTTCACTTGTACTGAAATTGTATCAAATGTGACATTATATGCACTAGCAATAAAATGCTAATTGTTTCATGGTATAAACCTCCTACTGTATGTGGGAATTTATTTACCTGAAATAAAATTTATTAGTTGTTAGTGATGGAGCTCATAGATGTTTCTGGTTTATACAGTTAAGCCTGCCTGCGGTCAGGTGCCTGAGACCCCTTCTCACAGTCCATGTGTGACCCAGTGTATGGGCTTTTCTCACAAGCAGATTAGATCTGCAGCTCAAGTTTTTGCATCTTTTTTTTTTTTTTCCTAACCCAATTGAAATAGCAGTGCTGGTTTTCTGAAGAATAATATTTGACTCACTAATTCCTCTTCCCTCCCTCCTCCTCCTTGGTTCTCCTAACATCCCCATGTAATCCCCAGAGACTCAATCCTAGTAATATCAAGCTTTCACATTTTCCCATGTAAAAATCCCATGACTCCAGGCCATGGTTAATATCAAGCTTTCACAGGGACAGGTGGCCTCACCCCATAAATCATTAAATACCATTCAGCTTGAATCATTTTAATGTGACAGTCACGAGCCAGTTGCTCTAATAAAATTCTGCTAACCATCTCTCTCCCTTGCTCTCCAGAACAATCGCAGTCACTCCTGGGGGTGTTCACAGGCATCTAGAAAGGAGAAGGTGGGACCACTGACTTCTTTCTCTTCTTCTGAATGGCAGTCTGAACCTGGGGCCTTCCGCCTCCATAATGTTATTCAATTTGAAATGCAGACATTTCTCAGAGAAAGCTGAGAGTTCAGTCCTGCATTGAGAAGGAGGAAAAATCTCATGAGAGCAGGGCAGGGGAACAAAGACCATGATGGCCAGCCTGGCCCTGGGCGTACCCTGTGACGTGGATTCCTTGTCCCCGGTGGGAGGCCACCCTGGCCCTGGGCATACCCTGTGATGTGGATTCCTTGTCCCCAGTGGGAACCAGGCTCAGGTTGGCGGATTGGTGGTCACTGTAACCCATTCACAAAGGTGTTCTAGGAGCCCACTGAAAATTAGTTTGAATGGAAGGAAATGTCCAATTTATCTCAATGAATTACTGATAACCAGTGCTTTGACCAGGGGCCTCCATGCCTGAGACTGAAGACACAGTTTAACTGGTATACGGGCCAGTGTTAAATCTTATGCAGACTGAGACGAACTTTTGTTTATTTCCACATTATTAATGGTTCTACTAATTTTATCTAAGGGGGCGCAGAGAAGAAAAAGTGGGGAAAAAAGAAAAGATAGGAAAAAAGAAGCGACAGAAGAAGAGAAAGGCTGCCCAGAAAAGGAAAAACTAGTTATCTGCCACCTCGAGATGGACCGCAATGCACTTGCTCTCGGCGCTTTGTAAATTTGCTCGATCCTCCTCCAGGACAGACCCCCATGCAGACTGGGCGGGGGCTCAGACCTCCATAGGGGAGCAGCACTCTGCCACCCCACCAGCCACACCGGCTCCTGTATTTATGTGCTTTTTAAGGCCCTTATTGGTCTGCTAAGTTATGAAGAAAGTAGTTGTGCAGAGACTGGGGGTGGGGGTCTGTGATGCGGGGCCTGTGCGCTCAGGACACTCCAGAATAGCCTGGGATCTCCAGGAATGCTCAGGTTGCTGAGTCCCCCAGCCCACCCTCCACTCCCTCTCTTAGAAGGCCTGCGCTCACTGAGGAGCTCACCAGCTCCACACACTTGCAGTCTGCATTTCTGTGGAGACCAGGCTGTGGCCACCTGGCCAGCATTCAGGGCAGTCTGCTAGTCCAGCAGAGGTGGCCTGGCCAGGAAGTGGGTGCACCACCCTTCTGTGGCCTTTGGGGCAGGTGGAAACTGACTTGCCCTTAGGGCCAGGCCCTGGCTTTTTCCAAATACCCATTGCCTTACCCTCCACCACTCTGCCACCTGGGAAGGGGCTTCTTCAGCCCCTCCTTCCTGGGTTGTGAGAGCAGCTTTACCCCCAAGCCTGAGTGGGTTTCTACAGACTGGGTGGGGTGAGCCGGACGGAATACTGCATTCTCAGAGAGCAGATGTGGAAACACTTCTCAGGGAGCTCCTCTTCGGGCAATTATCTTTAGAGTCTTTAAACGGGTCCCCCACGTGGAGGACAGATGTGCTACAGAACTTTGCAAGGGGCCTGAATCCCTGGGGATTCCAACCTGTCCCCTCCTGCCTCCTGCGTGGTGGCGTGTGCTCCGGCTGCAGGGCACAGCTGCCTCAGTCCTCACTTATAGGAAATATCTTAACTGTCTAAAGCAAATACCACTTAAGCTCTAGAACTTTCCTGCACCCTCCTCCCCTGCCCATGTAGAAGTATGTGTGAGATTTTTTGCCAAGTTTGTCTAATCTGGACTGGGAGGATGGAAGAGCAAGGCCCCAATTTCAGTAGTGCTCTGAAAAAAGATGCCTGGAATTTCTCAGCTCTTCTCCACCTCAGATAAACACCTGCCCACCCTGCACCCTGATCCTGGGTCATAATTTTAATAAATGCATGCAGAAAGAGGAAGTGGTTGGTGGATGAAGCAAATGGAATTCAGGAGAAAACCCACCAAGACCCCTGCATGTTAGACACCCCCCATCCAGGAGCGCCGTGTCCCCTTGAGCTTTAATGAGCTCCCTGTGACCACAGCCATGCCTTCTCCTCCTTGGGGAGGCATCCTAGGACTCTGCAGCCAAAGACCTTTGTTTCCCGCTGCTATCCCTTTTATCTGGACAACTCTCCTGGCCCATGTTCTCGTCAGCACTGGGGGTCCCAGGCCTGAGCCCTGGGTACAGGGGTGCCCTAGTCTCCCTGCCCTCCTCACTTCTTAAGGCACGGGGCTCTCGGATGGACTTCCTGGGGCTACCGCCCTTCCCACGGAAGCCAGCAGTCACTCTGGTCCATGGGTCTCTGACAGAAGCCCCCTGAGAGGGCCAATCTGTGGCCCCATGCTCCCCTACTTTCTTCAGTCTCCACATGCAGCAGGGCTCCGTGCCTGGGGAGGGGTGGCCAGTCTGTCCTAGTCAGCATGAAGAGCTGTTGGCCCTCTAGGAACAGAGGGCCCAGCTAAGGCTGCCTAAGGATACAGACTGCTTGCTGCAGTGACAAGCAATACTGCCTCCCACCCATCCCACTCCTGGGGAGCAGGGTCTGCAGGGACTGAGAGTGGGCATTCTTGAGAACGTATGCAAGGTCCATCCTGTCTTGATGTCTTGATGTGACTGCATGGGCCCTGGGGCCTCACTGTGGCTTACAAATGGCTTATGAAGCTCCTGGGAGCAGGTGGTACGCCCACCACTGAAGACAGGGTCGCCATGGAAGAGTGAAGAGCCCGACGGGGATACCTGGTGGGTTGAAAGTAGGAAGTGCTTACGCCTGTCAGCACCAAGTGAGAGGTGCACCATGGTCACTGTTCAGACCCGCATGCGTTCCTCCTGGGAGGTCCCGGCAGCCCGTGCACCCACTCCTGTGCCTCCTCCAGCAGCCCCACCTGGGGCCACCTGCAGTGGCATGGCACCTGGCTGAGAGACCCGGAGGGCGAGGGGTTGCTGGAAGTCATGGAAGTGCCTCTTGGGAGAGCTGAGGCCAGGATGCAGGCCAGCAGCATCCTGAGCCTCAGCCCCACGCCAGTGCCGAGTAAGCAGTGTGCCCTTTCCCCGTCGTGTGACCGCTCTGACGGGCCTTTCTGTGCCTTTGTGCGTCTGCCACGCCCAGTGCTTGCTGCGTGTCAGTTCTCTGCTTCCCGCTTTCCATCGGTCCCTCTGCTTCAGCCTGGCTGCGTCTCGCACTCCCCTCCCCTCTGCTGTCCCAGGGTCTCTGAAGGGAGATGCATGGCCAAGGTGGCGACTCGGAAGTATGGAGCGGCCCCAGGGTCTCTGCGTAGGCAGCCGCCCTGCTGGAGCCGGCTGGGTGTGGGGGGAACCTGCCTTAATGGTGTTTCCCTCTGTTCTTGTCAACAGGAGGTTCAAGATGTGAGAGGGTCAGACGCCTGAGGAACCCTTACAGTAGGAGCCCAGCTCTGAAACCAGTGTTAGGGAAGGGCCCACCACAGCCTTGTCTGCCAGGGCAGGGCCCCAGGCATTGCCAAGGGCTTTGTTTTGCACACTTTGCCAATATTTTCACCATTTGGTTATGTAGCAAAATATATGACATTTATTTTTCATTTAGTTTGATTATCCAATATCACTGGTGACACATAGGAGCTTAGCCTAAGGCCATTATTGTACTTACCTTAATAGAGTGTCTTTCCATGGAGCCGCTCCTCTGACTCAGGGCTACTGGGTTTTGTATTCTCTGACCTGTGCAGGCAGGGAGCCTGGGCTGAGGGATCCTCGCACCCATGGTCAGCCCTAGGCTGGAGAGCCACCAGGAGGGATGCCTGGGGGTGCCAGGACCAGTTAGCCTGGGCAAAGCCTAGTGAAGGCTGCTCTCTGTGGGATGGGATGGCGGAAGGCCATACATGAGGCTCACCCTCTTCTCCATCCACATGGGAGCCAGGTCTGCCTCTTCTGGGAGGGTGGCAGGGCTCCCTTGAGCTGAGGCAGCAGTGTGAGGCCAGGGCAGAGTGAGACCCAGCCCTCATCCTGAGCACCTCCACATCCATCACGTTCTGCTCATCATTCTGTGTCTCATCCATCATCATGTGTGTCCGAGACTGTCTCCATGGCCCCGCAAAAGGACTCTCAGGACCAAAGCTTTCATGTAAACTGTGCACCAAGCAGGAAATGAAAATGTCTTGTGTTACCTGAAAACACTGTGCACATCTGTGTCTTGTTTGGAATATTGTCCATTGTCCAATCCTGTGTTTTTGTTCAAAGCCAGCGTCCTCCGTGAACAATGTCTTGGTGCATGAGCTGCTCCCCTTATGCAGCCGCTGAGCGAAGTGATGCCCCTTGGTCCCTTTGAGTGTGGTCCTGATTGGAGCCGTGGTCCTTTGGGGTGAACTGCCTTGGTTCCCCCACTGATGACAAAGCCATAGTGGGTCCACGGGCAGAGCCCAAGGGAATTCAGTGTGCACCAGAGTTGACCCCAGAGGATGGCTGCCCCTCAGCACTCCTTCACTTGTCAGTACCTTCAAACTGGGGCCAAGCCCAGCACTCCTTGAGGAAAACAAGCATTTGCAACTTGTTTTTTGGTTTTTAAAATCCATGAAGATTCCTTCCCAATTCACATCTAACCTCATCTTCTTCACCATTTGGCAACACCGTCATCTCCTGCCTTCCTCCCTGGGCCCTCTCTGCTGTTGCATGTCACCTGTGCTTCCAGCCTTTCCCGCAGGACATTCCTGTAAGAGCAGGATGTGCTGTGTGAAGAGTAAGTGAACCCCCCTGACTTTTGGAGTGTTCCTTAAAATGTTCGCTTTTGACAAAGGCAACCACTTGACGGTTTTTTGTTTTGTTTTTCATTCAGTCTTACTAATACTTTTCCAGAGTTTTAAAAAAAAAAGTTAATGAAGAAAGTGGAGAACAAGGAAGTCAAAGCAAGGAAACTGTATGTAACATGTAGGAAGTAAATTATAGTGAGGTGTTCTTGAATTGTAAATGCTTTTGAATTTAATAATCTGTAGGGTAATTAGTAACGTGTTAAGTATTTTCAAAAATATTTCTAACTGGATCTTCATGGCAGAAGGCAAACTCATCCACCAAAATTGTCCCTTAAACAGAAATTAAAATCCTCAATCCAGCTATGTTATATTGAAAAAATAGAGCCTGAGGGATCTTTACTAGTTATAAAGATACAGAACTCTTTCAAAACCTTTTGAAATTAACCTGTCATTATAGCAGTATAATTGAATTTTCAGTGGGGCAATCATTATCCAGATAAACCAAGATATTTTAAAATCTGTCACATAAGAACTTGAACGTACCTGCCCCCGTGAACCAAGACCATTGACTTTTTGGTTGAGGAAATAAACTTGACCCTAAATCTTGACTACAGTCAGGGAAAGAATCATTTCTATTTCTTCTCCATGGGCGAAAATACATAAGAGTAGAAACTGCAGGGAAAATTATTTGCATAACAATTCCTCTACTAACAATCAGCTCCTTGGTAGAGACTGCCTAGCTAAAGCAATACGCATTTAAATACACTTTTCCATTTGCAAGGGAAAAGTCTCTTGTAATTGAGTCTCTTTTTGCTTTCAAATTGCTAGTCAAGTGCATCAGCTAGGGGTTGATTAGGGATTGCTCAGCTGTCCCTCTGGGACCTGGTTCTGCCTCTACCTGACATTCCCTTGGGCTCCCTGTAACCTCCAGGGAGGCCCTCTCTGCCAGCTCTGCGTCAGGACCCAGTGGAAGGGGCCGGGGCTCACGGACAGGCTGTGTATTGGGATCGAGTCTGTGCCATGTGTTTGTGCTGTTGTGTGTCCCCCTCTGCCTGGGCACTGAGATGCCAGCGAGGAAGCTCCGGAGAGCCCTCTGCTTGTTATTAGAGATTACCTGCTGAGAAAAAAGGTTCAGCTTGGAGCAGAGGGGCTGAATAGCCGAAGGTTGCAGCATCCCCACCCAACCCCCAGCCTTAGATATTCTAAGTTTTTCCCTTGGATCTCATCTGATCTTCCATGGTGTGATCTTCTGTCGTTATCACCATGGGCTCCCTGACTGGGAGTTGATTGCCTTTCCCAAGTGCTACACCCTTTTCCAGCGGAATGAGAATTTGAGTGCTCTGATCCTTCTGCAAAGCTTCCCTGACCCATTCTGAAGGAGCCCCATTTCTGGGAAATGCTCCCTAGAAACCTCCAAATTCCCTAAGCAGACCACTGACATGGCCAAGGTGACAAAACCATGTTCAAAATTTGTTATTTTGCAATCTCGCTGGACTCTCGGTCTCTGAGCAATAAAGGGTTCAGTGTTAAATGTGATGAATACTGTATTTTGTATTTTTCCATTGCATCTCCCAGATAATGTGAAAATGGTTCAGGAGAAGGCCGATTCTTATATGCAGTGTGCTTTAAAAATAAGAAACAATTCTTGGAGAAATAACAATTTCTACTTTGAAGTCATACCAATGAAAAAATGTATATGCACTTATAATTTTCCTAATAAAGATCTGTATTCAAACGTAGCCACCAACAGTTTGAAATTAGTGTTACTACTTGGAATTCTCTGGACGTGCTTTTTTTCCCCTCAGACCCAGCACTGAGGGTTGTGGAATCCTGGCTACAGTGGTTCATGGAAAACAGCCCGTTGTAATCATGCTAATCACAGATGAGAATTCTAGAGGCGTACTTGCCTCTCCTGGACAAATGATCCTTAGCAGGGAAAGGTGCTCCCTTTTCTTTGAGAGTCCTGGGTTTTGTTAGAATTGCTTCTGAAAGGCCAGCCTGTCCTCCACTCCACAAGGGATGGTTTTGTGCAAAGGTCCTAGGTATTTCCTGAAAGCTGTGAGGAAGGAAACTTCCACTCTGCACTTCTTGGTCCTGGGAGAATGCAACAGAGGTCTGGCCCTGATGGCAATTGCTGAGGACCAGCTCTCTGTGTGTTTCCTGCTCTGCACAGGGGCCCTGCTGGAAGCCAGACACAATTCTTTCGCCTAGAAATGGCCAGCCAGCACTGTTCTGGCCAAAGGGCATGGGAGATGAGCCCAGCAGACAGGCTCTGGTCCTCACAGAGGTCAGCCCTTAACACTCTCTAGCACATTCTTTGTCATCCACAGTCAACCTTGGAAAGGTTGGAAAGTCAACGTTGACAAGGAGAGGCTGGCAGCCTCTCCTGCAAGCCCTCTTCCCCATTGGTCCAGATGCAATCACATCACCCCGTGCCAAACCTCCTCATTACTTAATGGGATGGCCATGATGTGGGCGCTAAGTTGCAGATGAACTGGGGAAGGGAGAAGGGTTAGAGCGGGCCAGGAAGGGCCGCGTGGTGTCAGGGGACCTGTGCAGGGGTGAAGATCAGTAGACTGGGGCTTGCGTCCCATTCACTCTCTGCTCCCTCTGTGATTTGAGACACATCCCTTGATCTCTCCGAGCTCCAGTCTCCCAGCTACACCACCAAAGCTTATTACTGCCAAGGGTCGAGAAGATTAGACTGGAAGAGTGTGTGGAATCAGCTAGCTTTGGAGGGACAGGACAAAGCCCACCCCTCCACCCCGAAAGCTCCCCATTTTCTCCCTCTCCCCACCTCCGGTTTTCTGAGGTCCACAGAGCTGGAATAAGACCCACATCTGCCTGTACTGAGCCCCTTAACAGGGCAGAGACCATTGCAGCAGGAAGTGACCTAGAAGCTGAGCCTGCCCCTCAGCTAAAGGATGGGGAGAAGTCACTGGGTCGCATTCCCTCTATCTCCAACACACCACACCGCTGTCCTGGCACCAGGAATTAACAATGGGCTGACCCTTCAAAAAGTCTGAGCATCAGAAAATTTGAGCCTTGGCATGCTTGCACCCTGCCCTCATTTACTCAGCCAACAATAGCTGCGATACCACTCCTGCACCGCAGGAGTGTGGGGAGCAAGACACACTTGCTCTGACTCCATGGAGCCTGCAGTCTGGCGGCTGTGGTGCAATGAAGTGGGTATTTTTCTTCTTTCTTTTTCGAGATGGAGGGAGGCTTGCTCTGTCACCCAGGCTGGAGTGCCGTGGCGCAATCTTGGATCACTGCAACCTCCGCTTCCTGGGTTCAAGCGATTCTCCTGCCTCAGCTTCCCAAGTAGCTGGGACTACAGATGCGCCCCACCAGGCCCAGCTAATTTTTGTATATTTAGTAGAGATGGCGTTTCACCATGTTGACCAGGATGGTCTCGATCTCCTGACTTCATGATCTGTCCGCCTAGGTCTCCCAAAGTGCTGGTATTACAGGCATGAGCCACTGCACCTGGCCCAAGTGGGTATTTTCATATAGTACAGTGCATTCAGGCATCAGGGAAGCTTAAAGTAGAAAAGACCCCTAACTTAGGCATCAGCGAGGACTCCTTTAAAAAGTGCTGGTCAAGGTGAGACCTGAGAAAAGTGAATTCTTTGGAGGGGTGGTCTACTGAGCCCATGAGGGCTGGCATGGAGAGCCCAGGTTGTGTCCTCCTGTGAATTGGAAAAGGGACTTATTCTAGAAGCCGGGGGTACAGCTCACACAGGGAGCCTGGCATGGGGGGCACAGAGCACTGGGTTTCAGCCTCCTCTCTCCCGTCACTCGTGGGAGGCACAACACAACTTAGAAAGCTGGGACCCCCATGGTGATGGGGTCCCCTCAGCACAGCTGATTGCATGAAGTGGACACCAGATGTGCATTGCAAGCCAATCTGATTTTCTGTCATAGGAATGCAGGGCTGTGATTCAACAGCATCGGGCTTTGCCCCCTTTCTCTGTCCTGCAGCTAAGGACTGGGCACTCTGGAGTGTGGGCCGCCAGAAGGCAGAAGCAGAGGGAGCACCCCCACTGCTTGAAACAGATTCAGAGACAGAAGTGGGGATGCAAGACCAGGAAGCCCTAGAGGGAAGCAACCTGTGGCTGCCTACAGAGGGCCTAGAGAACCTCGGAGGGAGGGCGTTGGTCGCTGGTGAGGTCTGGCGGCACTCCCTGCCTTGGGTTCTGTGTGTTCCAAGTAAATCCCCTTGGAGCTAAAATGAAGATTTCTGCTATTTATACTCAAATACTCATCACCAAGGTCAATTAGCCAGCTCCAATGAAAGACCATTTAGATGAGCAGTCCCCAGTCATTTTGGCACAGGGATCGGTTTCATGGAGGACAGTTTTTCCATGGACAGTGCAGGGTGGGGGGAGTGTGGTTTTGGGGTGAAACTGTTCCACCTCACAGCGTCAGGTATGAGTTCAATTCTCATAAGAAGCGCACAACCTAAGTCCCTCGCATGTGTAGTTCACAACAGGGTTCTCACTCCTACGAGAATCTAATGCCATTGCTGATCTGACAGGAGGCGGAGCTCAGGTGGTAATGCTCCCTCACCCACCCCTCATGTCCTGCTGGGCAGTCCAGTTCCTAACAAGCCATAGGCCCCTTCTGGTCTGCAGCCTGGGGGTTGGGGAACCCTGATTTAGACCACACAGATTCCCTAGCCCTGCTACTACCCATTAGAATCATTCAAAGACCCAGAGGCACTCCCCAAGCCTCTCCCCACATAAGGCACACAGGACCCATGCAGCACCCACCCTGCCTGCCCAGCGTCAGCTGTGGAGAGATGGCTGAACACCAGTTAGCCTGGGAGAGCTCTGACCCAGCCACCAGGTGTGTGCAGGGAAGGCTGGGACCTACCGCACAGCCTGTGTATCCACTGAGCCAAGCAAGCTGGGGACGGTTAAGTCCTCAGCTGTCCTCAGGTGGAGTCTGCTCCTGGGCATCTCCCACTAGAAGAAAGCTCCATAATGCCTTTTCAGGGTTACCTCCCAGTGCCTAGTCACAGGTGTTTCACAGACTTGATGAGTGAGCTGACTCTTCCGGCTGCAAGGCAGCACCAGGCCTTGGGCGGCAGCCTCTGGTCAAGTTAAGAGCCCAGCCCTACAGTTCCCATCTTAGCTGCTCTCAGATTTCAAAGCCATTGCCCTGCTCCAGGTAAGAACATAAGGACTTGTGTCCACCTCTTGGCCCATGAAACCAAACAGAAACAAAGCTGAGTGAAGCCATAGATGAAGCCTCTGGACGCCCAACCCTCCTATTCTTGCTATGAATGGAGGGGACTGGGGTGGCAAGGGGGGCTTGTGGACTTGGCAGCTGAGTGGAAAGAGCCCTGGGCTTAGAATGAAGGGCACAGCTGGTGCCCTTCAAACTGCTGTTTAAACTTCTCCAGCCAAGTCTCACTCAGTCCACCCTGCATCTGCACCTCCAAAGCCGATCAGAGCTTAGAAACAATTCTTTCTTGCTGTCCACTCTCAAAATTCATGATACCAACGTCCAGCAGGTCCTCATGGCCGCCTGATCCTACTCAGCCCTTGTGCTTGCTCTTCCTACTCCTGGAGGCTTGTTCCATACGTTTATTATCTCTCCTTAAGCTTTCTTCCTCCTCTCCTTTGTCAACTCACAGCTCGTGATCTGGCTTCCTCTGTCACAGAATGAAAGGAAGCATTATGGAGGGGGTTTCCCCAAACACTGCATGTTCTCACTTACAAATGGGAGCAGATGATGAGAAGACATGGACACATAGAGAGGAACAACACACACTGGGGCCTGTCGGAAGGTGGAGAGTAGGAGGAGGGAGAGGATCAGGAAAAATAACTAACGGGTACACGGCTTAATACCTGGGGATGAACTAATCTGCACAACAAACCCCCAAGATACGAGTGCACTTATACAACAGACCTCCACATGTACCCTCAAACTTAAAAGTTAAAAAAGAAGAAGGGGGTTTTCACAAGCTTTACCTCTCATACACCCACCCATCCAATCTGTATGCACTCTGGCTGCTGTCACCTCCCTCCCAGCCACCCAGCACCGGGGACGTGGAGACCAGCATTCCTCACCTGCACAAGGATGCCTCTCCTGACTTCCCCTTTCCTCTACATCATAATTTTCTCACTGCTTACATTAACCTGCCAACATGTCATACAACCTCCTATCAAAAACAAAGCGAAGCCACATTGAAAACGATCTCTGAACTGTATCCCCCTGCATCTTCTGCAGTATCTCTGCTTCTCATCACACACAAGCCCTCAAAAGAGTTGTCTGTGTTCCCCATGTCCACTGTCTCTCCGCCTCTCCCTTCCTTGAGCCCACTTCCATTAGCATTTTGACCCTACGACACATGCCCTGGAGCCGCTCAGGCACTAGGCTGCCAGTCAGCCCCATGCTGGGAAATCCAAACGCCAGTGCTCAGCTTCCTCGATCCCTTGGCATGGCCTGACATTGTTGACTACCCTCCTTGAAGCACGTTTTCCGCTTGGCCTTTAGGAGGCCACTCTTGCTCGTTTCTTTGGCTCCACACCCTCTCATTCCCCTTCGCTGCTTCCTCTTTCTCCTCCAGACAGCTCAGCATGAGAGTACCCAAGTCTCAGTGCTCCTAGCTCATCTTCTTTTTCTTTTTCTTTCTTTTTTGAGGCAGAGTCTCGCTCTATCACCCAGGCTGGAGTGCAGTGGCATGATCTCGGCTCACTGCAACCTCTGCCTCCCAGGTTCAAGAGCTTCTCCTGCCTCAGCCTTCTAAACAGCTGGGATTATAGGTGCACACCACCACGCCTGGCTAATTTTTTGTATTTTTAGTAGAGGTTGGGTTTCACCATGTTGGCCAGGCTGGTCTCCAACTCCTGACCCCAAGTGATCCACCCCCCTTAGCCTCCCAAAGTGCTGGGATTACAGGTGTGAGCCACCACACCTGGCCCTAGCTCTTCTCGAGCACCAGTTGTACTCACTTGCTCTTTTGGCCTTGAACACCATGGAAACATGAAGGAATTCCAGAGTGCCATCTCTAGCCCAGACCTGTACACCCAGCTTCTCCTCTGAAATGCACCATATGCAGAATGAAACTGAATTTCCACCTGCTTATCCCATTTCTACAAATGGCAACTCCATCCTTCCAGTGGCTCAGGCCAAAGCCCTTATATTTATCTTTAATTGATTTTATTCTCGCACAACCCCAAGCTAAACCATTAACAAAACCAGTTAGTTATCGTGAAAATATTTTCAGAATCCAATCACTTCTCACTGTTACTGTCTTGGTCCAAGTCACAGGGGTCTCCTGCCTAAATCTCTGTGCTAGCCCCTGACTGTCCACGTTCTGGCTCTTTCAGAAGCGGCCGGAGTGGCCTGCGATGATGCCTGGCCTCAGCCCGCCTCCTCAAGCCTTCCAGTGGCTTCCCAGCGCACATGGTGTAATAGTCTACAAAGGTTTGCCCCACTGGCCTGGCACCTCTCTGACCTCAGCCCTCTCTGCTCCAGCCACACTGGCCTTCTTCTCTCACTTCAACAGACCAGGCCCACCCCTGGCAGAGAACTTTTGTAGTAGGTCGTCTCTTGGCCTACATATCATCGCGTGGTTTACCCCTCCCTTCCTGCAGCCTCTGCTCACCATGGCCTTGTCAGAAAAGTCTTTGCAGAGGCCCCTTCCTCCTCCCCTGCTGCTGCGCCCCGGCCTCCTCCTGCTGCTGCTCTTCTCCATCCCACTGCCTGACCACATCTTTTTGTTTCTTGCCTGCTTCCCCATGATGTGCAGCAAGCTGGGACTTGGTCTATTGTGTTTGCTTATCGGTTACTGTGGCTGGCACATAGAAGGTACTACAATCTTTTTGCACTGGTTTTTCCTCATGTTCGTGGATTTATCTACCTTTGGTCTTTGATGTTGGTGAGACACATGCACACGTATGTTCATTGCAGCACTGTTCACAATAGCAAAGACCTGGAACCAACCCAAATGCCCATCAATGATAGACTGGATAAAGAAAATGTGGCACATATACACCATGGAATACTATGCAGCCATAAAAAGGAATGAGTTCATGTCCTTTGCAGGGACATGGATAAAGCTGAAAAGCATCATTCTCAGCAAACTAACACAAGAGCAGAAAACCAAACACCGCATGTTCTCACTTATAAGTGGGTGTTGGAACAATGAGAACACATGGACACAGGGAGGTGAACATCACACACTGGGGCCTGTCGAGGGGTGGGGGGATAGGGGAGAGATACATTAAGAGAAATACCTAATATAGATGATGGGTTGATGGGTGCAGCAAACCTCCATGCATGTGTATATCTATGTAACAAACCTGCACGTTCTGCACATGTATCCAAGAACTTAAAGTAAAATAAAAAAAGAAGGTACTACAGTAATTTCAGAATGACGGCACAATAGCTAAACTGGATGTTAACATGTTGGACACTTTCTTCACTCATCTCTGCAATGAAGGCTGCAACTCACCTCCAGGGTAGAGCATTCATTTGCACACCCAAGGTCACACTGGTACCCAAATCCATCTCATTCCAATGTTTGTATATCAGTGATTATATATACACACTGCTCCTTCTGCAGACTTCCCTGTGTCTGGTGCTTCCCCCTGGAGTCCTAGCGCATGAGAAACACTATAGTGTTTATTCCCCGTGAGCCTAAATCAAAGAATCATCCCTTCCCCAGAGACACCCCTTTCCAAGGCTTCCCTGCTCCCAGGGGCGCCTGCACATGCTGCCTGTGTAAACTTCAGGGTGCCAGAACTGGGACAGACACAGCTGGTCTGGGCGTTGCTGCTGGTGGCCCCAGGGGACGGCCACAGCTGCCACAGGTCTCATTCCTCTGCTGCTGGTGCTTCAGCACAGGCCTGACGTGGGGCAGTGGGTGGCTGGCCAGACCTCAGGACATAGCCAGGGCCCCAGAGGGCAGGATCCCAGAGACATCACCAAATGTAGTTCTCTACAAAATCGGTACTGGAAGCCGAGGCTGAGTCTTCCCCAAAATGGACACAGCTGGGAAGTGACAGAGTGAGGATTTAGATGTGAGTCTGTTTGGCTCCAAACCTGATCCTGTGACCATAGGACGCCCGTGCCTTCCCTCTAGGGTTCTCCATGCCTTCCCCACTGCCCTGCCAGGTGGAGGCCTCAGTCCACCTTGGCTGCTGCTGGCTTGGCCTAAAGGCCGATGCTGCCGGCCAGACCTGAGCAAGATGGCCAGCCTCTGGGGAGAAGCTGAGGGAAAGGCCAAGAGCTCAGGACTGTGGCTGGCAGTGGTGGCTGTGCTCAGCTTTTCCAGGCAGCAGCCAAACTGTGCTACAGCCAGATATGCTGCTGGGGAGAAGGAGCGACCGGCCTTGGTCAGTCTGGAAGGCCCTGGATGCAGCCACAGGCTACCCTTGTCCTTTCCCCTTCCCAGGCACTTCCCCGAACGTGGGACCCTCAGCCTGGGTCACATGGGCTTGTAAGTCGTGAGAAAACAACTATTCTGGGCATTCCTGAACCTTAGGGGAGGCGGCTTTCCTTCCGGCCACTGTGGGAACCCTCCAGGGCCCTGTTGGTGCCTTTGCCGGGAAGGAGGCCTGCCAGGGACCAGCTCGTTCCAGTTCCTCCTCTGAGAGAGCACCTGCCCTCCAGCCTGTGTGGGCCTCCCCCTGCTCAGGAGGCCAAGGGGAACTGGGGCCTAATGCACTCACTGCGTGTTTCCTTAGTTCAGGACAGAGCTCCTGTTGGGGACTAACCAGTACCTGGGTCACGCGCCTTCTGGGGCAGCCTGTGCCTGCCAGGCCCACACAGTACTCTCACGTGCCGTCTTCTCCAGTTGTCCCAGCAATCCCATGAGGTCCCAGCCTCTCCATGTGATGGACACCAACACGGAGCTTCAGAGCAGCCGTGAGCCCCACATCTCAGAGCTGGGACATGGAAGCAGGAGTCCAACCTTGGGCTGTTCAGGGTCAATGCACTGCACAACCTTTGCTTGTGGTTTGCAAGGTGGTGTCCCTGGCAGAGGTGGCAGCACAGGGGCTGCGGGGCTCAGGTCCACGTTTGCCTTAGATGGCCCAAGGATATTTCTCAGGTTCAAATGAGAATCCATTTATGGGAAATGCTGGACAAACTCAGTCTGTGAAATTAACATAACCTAGTAGAAGCAGCAATTTTAAAAAATAAAAAAGAAGAGAAAGAAGAATGTATTTTCAAATAGAAAAGAAAGAAGAGAATTTAATGGGAAATTTTGGCATATGTCACATCTACTAAGGGGAAGAACAAGTCTTGATTGTGTTTGGGGGGCATGGGTGTGGGTGTTGGTGTGCACACATGATGATGATGATGATGTAAAATACAATGCTTATTGTAGGTTGTGGTCAAAAACCCTAGTGCTCTTGTATACACAAACCCAGTGAAGAGTGTGACTCATCTTGAACTCCACCACAGAACCTTCTCAGGGAGGCTGGCCCATGGGGAAAGGCTCATGGAGCCCCCTGCTGACTTCTCAGGAAGCCACAAGGGGCAGGGACCAAAGCATAGCTTCCTGGAAAGGTGGGGACTCAAACTCCAAGATCCCCAAGGGGGGATTTGAGGGAGTCATTGCCCTGGGCAATCAGTGGTCTCCAAGATGCTATTCAGATCCCTTTCAAAGTCCTGGAGGAGTGGGTGACCATGCATCCCAAAGTGCCTGGGACTGTCCCAGTATTTGCCTGTTGTTCCAGCAAAATGAAGGACAGAGTCCTCTTCTCTGTCACAATGTCCTGGTTTGAATGATAAACTGTATGGCCAGCCTGTCAAAGAGTGAGGGAGTTTGTGGCGTCTGCTGCGCTCATGGCTGGAAATGCAAAGCCTCCCATTCCTCCAGCCGTCTTCCATCGCCCTCCCCTCCTCCACCAGGAAAGCCTGGAGGAGCCCCAGGTTCTTGCTGCACTTCATCCCCGGATGTCTCTTCTCTTCACCTAAACTCGGAGCTGCTTTCTGGAGCATCTGAATCTCTGACCTGGTCTGGCACTCCTCATGCTCACTGTAAACCAGATACATGCAGGGAGACCAGCCCAGGAAGAGAGAAGTTTGAGTTCCAGAGGGTTTGAGGAGGAATGCTGGATGTGCAATCAATGCGGTCAGTGTTCATTCATCACAAACCACAGCGGACATCTGGGAAGTCTCCGAGGCTCTTCAATCCCTGGCCTCCTTGTCTGTGGTTCCTCATCTATTGCACCCCAAGCAGGGAGAAGGGACAGCCCTGGACCGCCCAGAGTTGGGCGGGGAAGCTGGAGGAAAGCTGGAGTCTGAGTGCAGGTAAGGATACCAACCTAGCGTTCACTGCACCCTTTTACATGCCAGGCGCTTAGCACATTCTGACTAATGCTCCCTGAAGGGGAGATGATATTTCTGGTTTTGCAGATGAGAAAACAGGCAAGTTTAGCACTTTCCTAAGCCACGTACAGAAAAGTAGCCAAAGCTTGAGTCTCCGCATTTTTTATTGAGCGTCTGCGTCACCAGTCAGTTCCTCCATCCTGTGTGTCTGAGCTACAGCCATGGAGGGATAAATGAAGATATCAAGGGGTAGGGAGGGACTGTGATGATGAGAGAGGGTCACCTTGCACCCAAAGGGCATCAGACAATTCACTTCTGCTGGGCTGTGGGCTGCCCCAGAGTGCAGGGTGACATGACTTGGTCTCTCAAGGGGTCTGGCACACGCAGGGCCATGCGATGTGACAATGTTGGCTGACACGCAGCCTGCGCGTCCTGAGCAGCCCTGAGCTCAAGAAGGGAGGGGCTAGAAATGCATTCTGGAATTGGAAAAAGGAATGGCTAGACTCTGCCTTGACCAGTTAGTATGAACACAGAAGCCAGGAGACTGGTCAAAAACTAAGAGGGATAATAATAAAAATGACGCCAGCTAATTCTTCCCTATGCCAATTTTGTGCCACACGCAGGGCTGGCTGCTCTGGAGGTAAGAGAAAGAGAGTGACTTGCACAGGGCCACCTAGGTTTGCCTATCACACCTGGGTCCCTCCCCAGCATCTCTACCTGTGCTGGCTTGAGCTAGCACTGGGGCCTTGAGGCTGGATATGCTGCCTGGTCAGAGTACTTAGCGTTAAGGTAAGATTCTCCTCCCTGGCTTTGTCTGGAATCTTTCAAGCATGTATCTTCCCTCAATTCTCTGGATACTTCTATGTCCGTTGCCATCACTCATCTCTTAGTGAAGTGACAGATGCTCTTGGTGACATCTTGTTGGCTGCCTGTGTTAAAGACTTTCCATAGCTGGAGGTCAGGCAGGGATTCAAGATTGCAGTTGCCTTACTTAAACTTTTCCCCAGTATGCTCCGGCTGCGGTGGTCGGGACTTTTTGAGGTGCCCAAGGGCAGGACATTACTAGGAAGTCGGGGTTCAGGAATCATCCTACATGCATGTGCTCTGGGGTCTGGCCTCGGTCTTGGGCACACCAGGGCCACCTAATTCCTAGCTCAGCCTCCTCCAGAGTGTCCCCCACATCCAGGGCTTTAAGCCCCGTTCCTCAATGTATCAGCCAGAGTCACCACTTCTTCCCAATTTCCTGGAAATTTCCAGCTCCTAAAATTCTACCCTAAACCACGATGACCTCATTGAAAACCATTTTAATTACTTGTTGAACAGACTATTTAAACAAACAGCCGGGGGGCATGTAAATTGACACCCACTGCAGCTCTCTGACCTACAACTTCAAATGGGATGGGGCGGCCTCAGTGGCTACATAGAGACGCCTGTCTCTATAGGGTTCTAGAGAGAAGGACACATTCAATTGTAAGTCGGCTGCCAAAGACAGAGTTTGAAATATTATTTTTGCTTTTCCACCTGTGAATAGAAAATCTTTCCTCTGGCTTTTACCCTTTGTTACTTGTGCTGATGGTTCACAAACCACAGATTTCCACATACATGTTTGGACATCCATGATCTTGTGGGTTCAGATTCCCAGCTTCAGCAAATTCACTCCACCAGCTGTCCTGCCAGGGAGCCCAGCACCAGCTCATGCCAGCGTAACAAAGACGGATCCCTTCTCAGCATAGCCAGATGGTCTCCCATCAAAAAAAAGGAAAGGTTTCCAAGTAAAATAAGACAAACAACAGGGCTGAGAGCTGTCCACCAGGATCCTCCACGCCCACCTCTTAACCCGGCCCCTACCTAGAGGTTGCTTACAAGGACTGCACGAAATGTCCAGTGCAGCTCGGAAGTCAGATTTTCATGTAGGTCCCCTTTCAACACACACCGTGAGCTGTTTTACAGGAATCAGATAAAGCGGAGCACACGTTTTAGATTCTCAGCACTGACTTGTCCTTCCTCATCATTTTTGTTGACATATTCACACCACGCAGCATTAAGGTGAAACAAAATAAGACAGGAAATAAGTATCTTTGGCAAGTTTGGGCTTGGAATCCAGGCAGGAACTAAAGTGGCTAGGAGAGACCCCATGCCAAGGCCACCATCCAGTCTGGACACTCAGGTTAACCAGAGGGAGCTGCCCACTCTGAAGACAGCTCAAGCCTTAGACAGTGATGCTCTGGGCATGCCCCGAAGTCCAGGCACCTTTGCATTTCCCAGTGTCCTGAAACAGTAGAGCGGAGGCTGCCCAGCTCACTGTCATGGCAAGCAGAGGTCATCTACGTATTAAAAAATATGCAGAGACTAGGGACAGAATACAGTTTGAAATCAAGAACGCCCTGCAGCAGCCCTCTCCAGCTTCCCTTCCCCTTGGTCACACAGGCTCATTCCTGCCTCCCTGCTGTCTTCAAATGCATCCTCCCCTGCCCAGGACCTCTTCTCACCCTGGCAGCCCCATGACGCCACTGAGGCTGCAGCTGGACCCACCCCTAGAATGAGTGAGACACCTCCTGGGTCATCTCTTCTGCCCCCCACCACAGCCTTCCCAGCCTGAGCTCTCTGCATCATCTGATTTCCTGGCTCATGTGCCCACGGTCCTTCCTCCCCACTGGATGTGAGCTCCACCAGGCCCACACTTTCCTCCCTGCCACGCCTGCTGCGGGGCCCTGTGAGGGCAGCTGCCCGGTCCACATCTCACCTCTCTGAAAGTCTTTTCCCATCATTCAGCCAAGTTCAAGTTTGTTTACCTTCCCCTTGGTTAAAGCCTGACTTGCTATCCCGAGAAGGCAGGCAGCAAAACTGTCACACGGTAGATATTTACACAGCAGTGCCCTGTTTTTCTCGGTGTTGTCCATATGGCCTCAGGATTCTGCATTGGCCAAATTACCATAATTTAAATAATATGTCAAGCTAGTATTTCTAATAACACTTTCATGTAGTTATATTTCCAAGGGAAATATGTTCACATACAATATATTCATTTTATTTAACAAACATACAATATGCCTTAGCCAATTTAATATAGAACACTGAAACTCCCCAGGATGACAGACGGAAGCATTCAGGAAAATGGAATCTACTAGTTTTTCTATCCGTGTGCAAAACCCCAGACAATGGACTTGCTCATAAGTCTCTTGTTTAGTACTTTTTCCCCAAGAATATTTGGAAAGGAAACTATCACCCTAAGCTACTTTCAGTGAAGTAGATGAAAGAAAAGAGAAGCAGACAAATCTGAAAAAAAAATATCTAGTAAAAGAAGTACAGCAAAGGAGAGGTGAGGAAAGCAAGTCTAGGAAAACAGGAGCTCCTGGGGGATGGTCTGGGCCTGGGCTCTAAGCACAGGCTGCCCATTCGGCTCATGAAATTCACACTGGGTGACCAGTGAGACAGGAGCCTTGGGTGGGACTGGGGGCAGTGCTTTTTAAAGCTCCATGGGCAATCCCAGCCATGGTGGGAAGTCACTGCTCTAGACCAGCGGCTCTTAAATTTGAGGGAGCCTCAGAGTGAGCCGAGACACAGGGTTCTTGGTTGCTCCCAGAGGTCCCGGCTCAGCAGGTCTGGGTAGAACCTAGGCATATGCATTTCTGACAGGTCCAGGGCCAGGGGGTGAGAAGGAGCCTGTGCTCCAGACTGTGGGCATTTGGCCTTGTTGTGCAGAGCAGGGCAGTATGCTGGTGATGACTGTGGGCTGTCCAGGGTCACAGGGCCAGTGGAACATGAGACATCAAGATTGAAAGAGATACTCAACTCCAAGGTGTCAATCCTGCCTCTTGGTCACCCCCTGGATGAGCATCCCTCCCTCCCAAGGGAGTCTGGGGCATTTCTTCCAGGTTGGATTACCGTGGGATCTTCCGTTAGACGGGGCTGAGCTTGCCCACCGGATCTTCCTCACTGACCTCACTGCCCCGGGGGTAGAGTTTCCATCATCCAGCTGACGAGAGGACCAGGGAGTTATAGTCTGAGTTTCTTATTCAAACACGTACCCGGACCTCTTGCAAAGAGGCCTGGCTGCTGTTCCCTGGTTCCTGGCCTCCGCCGCTCACACTCAGGCATGTGTTTCACTCCCCAGGGGAGAGCCCTTGCAGCTGCTCCCTTTCCAACCAGCCCTCCACAAATACCAACAGGACTGCGGGGGTGAGGAGTGGCACCAAAGGGCATGGAAAACTAGGTCTTGTGTCTGTCACTAGAGATCCTAAGAAAGCCCCTCCTTGTTCCTGAGCCCAGTGACCTCCCGTGATCTTTTCAGCTGCCTGAAGTCTGCAGCAGCCATCTGGACCTCAGAGGAAACTGGGGCTTCTGTGCCTAGGATCCGGCCCATGGTCTCCTTGAAGCCTTGAAGCTTTTTCTCTCTCTCTAGGGGTTGCTGAGCCAGCCCTTTCAGGAAGCCAGGCTTGAGAGTCCGAGGAGGGCCCTGTTTTGCCTGCCCTCTCCCAGGGCTTGGTGGGACTGGTCACCCTGAGCTCCAGCTCTGAGGCTGCTCCTGGTCTCTTTTCTCTCTGATTTCTTCCCACTCCCTTTGCCCTGCCTCGATGCCCAGAGGTGAGGCAAGGCATGCAGGGCCCATTCCGTGGGTGCGTCCTCCGCTCCTCAGCTTCCCATCTGTCCTGACATGGTGAGAGAGAGAGAAAGAGACAGAGAGAGACAGAAAGAGATAGAAACACACACATGCATACGCACACATGCACACATGCATGCACACACACACAAGTCCCCACCCAGTGCTGAAGCAGGTGAGCCTACCCACCTCCTATCCACAGAAGTGCTCAGAGCAGGGTACCTTCTGGAGTCCATGGCTACGTCCAGATGCTGAGAATCTTACATGTGTATCTTGGGTCCTCACTTCTTAGCTGATGTTCCAACTCATTTATTTGGTTACCTGCTTGGATGTCAAAGGCATTTCAACCTTTGCATAGACCAAGAGAAAGCTTTATTCTCAAATTCCCCTTACCACCTAAGCACATTCAACTCCCAGCTTCCCTGTCTTGCAGTATCACCAGCCAAAAACCTGGAGTTGTCATGATTCCTCGAGGGTCTAACTCCACCCCCAGCACACACACACACACACACACACACACACACACACACACCCCTACCCATCATCTCAATCAATTCAAACTCCGATAGCTTCCTAGAGCTCTCTGGGCCTCCCTGTGTGATCACAACTACCCTCTCCTGCTACCTCCCCTGGCTGCACGGGGAGCTTTCTATGTGCACGTGTGTGTGTGTGTGTGTGTTTGTGTGTGTACACATGTGTGTATGGAGCCAGCAGGGAGCCAGCTAGTGGAAGGGAGGGTTTCCAAAAGCAGCATGGGGACCCAGCCCTGCAGCCTGAATGGGGATGCCGACCCATCCTCCTCTCTGCTTCTCAGCCCGTCTCTGGGGACCTAGTCTCTGTGCCACTGCCTCCCTGCCCCTCTTCCATGTTTCCATTGCTCTCATTGGATTCATGCCATTCTGTGTGTATGCAGCAAAGACTGTGTTCCACTCTCTCAATTCCTTGCAGCACTTGAGGGCAGCCAATTATAGGGGCTTCCGTGGGGAGAACAATCCAGGTGGGCAAGTGACCTTTGGATTCAGTCCCCAAGGGTGTGTTTAGAAACATCAGTGCCCACAGAGGTTACTTTATGAGGTCAAATTCTGAGGGCTATGAGGAAAACTTTCTGGCCCCTCTGAATCTAATCCCTACTGTCTCAGCCCAGACCTCTGTCCTGGGACCACTCATGGGCACTGCTGTCTGCACCACCAGTAAGTTATGTGGACAGCAGGAAGAGCTGAGGTCAGGATGTTTCTTCCCTGGAGCCCTCCAGCCAGGTTACTCCCAGTTTCTGCTGATGGAGGCTGGAGCTCTGTCCAGGGCACCATCTACCCGGAGCACCCTGCCTTTGCATGGGGTGACTGCTTCCCCACCCTGTGACCTGCTTGCACCTTTGCAAGTCGTGCCTTTACTAAACTCCTCTGAAATGAACAGTGTTCCATCTGTTTTCTGCTGGGACCCTGATTAATATACAGACTGTTACACTTTCAGATGATATTTTCCCATGATGTTTGCATTTCTCGAAACAAGCCTGCATGACTTTTACAGCTCATGTAAACAGTAAAAATAAAACGAGAAGAGGCAGCGTTCAGCCCTCTATAATGAGAGCTGCTCCCTAACTGGGGTCACTCTAGGCCTAGGTTTCAACTCCAAAGAGGATACAAGCTGACCCAGTTCCAGCACTGTGTGTAAAAATTCCCCAAGGGGATTGATTTAAGCTTAATGAGTTATGACAATGCCCGAAGGATTTGCTGAGAATGAATCAATTCACATTCTGGAATCGGAACTTGACAACCTCAGTCTGAATTAAGTTTAGGGGTTGCAAACCTAGACTTTGGAGTTAGGAAGACCTGTGCTGAAGTCCAGACTTAGCCTGTGTGAGTGTGACCTCAGACAAGTCACTTAACTTCTCTGAGGTCCAAGCTTGTCATCTCAAAATATTTCTAAATTTAGGAGAGAGCTAATTGAGAAAATATATGAAAAATGTTTAGCATAATAAGCACTTAATATATGCTCAAAGCCTGAAGATGAGTCTCACTGTCATTATTCTAACTACTACTCCACATATAGAGCACAGCATGGGAGGTGAAGATACTTTAGCTTCTAGCTTCTTTCTCACAGGGCAAGTGTGGTGAGAAGGTGCTCTCGTCCCAGTCTGGCCTGGGCTCCTCTCATCATTTTCAGAGCCGATTCTGCCTCCCCTCTGCAATACAACCCTGAGGCCTAGGGTGGCAAAGCCTTCTATCAATGTCTTTATCACTGATGAGGGAAATCTGCAGTCTTGGCACATGCAACCCCCACAGTTCCCATATGCCCAGAGGCTGAATCATCTGACACCAAGAAAGGTCCTCTGAGAAGGTCACCAGAACGCTGATTGCCCACTGGGGTGGCTGGTTCAGGACAAGTATCTTGCTGCAGGTCACCTGAGGGCTCCGTGACTGGCTCAGTGTGGTCACAAGGTCGTTTTTAAAAATCTGTTGTTCAGGAAGAGGCTTTTTTCCAAGTGCGGATTCAAGGGGAGTCCCCCCATGGGCAGCCATGGGGACGCAGGGACAATCCTCTAAGACGGCGCCCAGTCCCTGCTGCCTCCCCATCTCCATCAAGCCACTCTACGGCCACAGTAAGAGGGTCCCATCATCCATGTAAGTCAACACAACATGTTCCATGCCAACAATACAAAGTCACTGGGTGTGGAGGTAGAAAGGGGTGGCCTGAAGCTGTGCATGCCCCCAGCCTGCAAGGGGAAGCCACTTTCTCCTCCAACCCAGACAGATGGGCTAGGAGGAAACACTCGTAAGAGGTTTTGGGGATGGCACTCGAGGGGCAATTGGTGTTTCATTGACTATACCACACTCGCTGCTTTCCACCCCTAGCTCTCTCTCTCTGTTCTTCGGTGGCCCAGGTTCCGGGAGAATTGAGGAGCTCCTGCATGTGACCTCCAAGCCCCTCAGGGCTGAGTTCACGGTCATCACTGATACAGCGCCCAGAGCCGTGCTGGATGGTGCAGGTCGTACAACAGGGTCCTCTGTTGAGACAGACCCTCCAGCAGTTTCTTCCAGCCAGTTTGGACTTTAAATCATAAATTTGGTGGTGCCTTTCCTCTGGAGGAAAATTTTCCAAAGGCTTTTCCATGCCACTGGAATCAAATCCAGGCTCTTTTCCAGGGCCCGGAGACCCATGAGGTACGCCTCTGGTTAACTCCCAGGGCTCCTCGAGCCCCTCTCCACATTCCCCAGGCCTTCATGCCATCAAGCCTGGGCCCCCTCAGGACCTCTGCCTGGAGCACCTCCCATCTGCCCATGGCTGTCTCCTGTTCACTCTTTATGTTTCAGTTCCGCAAATCCCCCTCCCCAGTCACGTCCGGCAGACTGCTCTCTGCACCCAGCCCTGCCTCTGTCCCTGTCGAGCTGCCCTTCAGCAGTGTCACCATTGACAGTCCCTTGTTTCCTTGCCCACTGCCTACGTCCTCTTCCGCATGTGAACTTCAGGAGAGCATAGGCAGACAGAGATCCTTGCCTTTTTCCATCTGTGCCAGCAGGGCCCTAGAAGGAGCATGAGAACATTTAGATATTTCACACCTGATTGGTATTTAATCAGTATGTGAAGACTGGGCAGATGAACAAATTCGCAGGTGCCATTCCAGTTTAGAGACAAGGGGCTCCTGCCACCAAGGGTCAGAGGTGTTCCACCAACCAGGCTCCTCTGTGCACTGCAGGGATGCACCAGCATCATCCTCCTAAAAAATGTGCACTCCCAGGACCCCCGATAGAGGAAGACTGGGGAGGTGCAAGGAGGGATTGTGCAGAGGAAGCCAGCATCAGGTGTGTGGAGCCCCAGGGGTTCTCAGTGAGCCTGGGGCCAAGGCTAAGAGGCTGGGCCTGACACCAGTTCAGCCGGCGGCTTGCCCAGGCCACAGCTGGCCAGGCTCAGCTGAGCCTCCCGGGAGGAGGAGGGCTGTATAAACAGGAAGTCCACCGCCCAGACGCTGATGGGCCTTTGATAACTGCAAAACACTCCTCAGTCTCTTTCCTAAACAGTTCCTCCCTTAGTTTGAAGTCACAGCTCTGGGGGCAGGAAAACAGATTTCACACCTTCCCGACTCAGTCACCAGGCATCAGAAAGAGAGAGGATGGGAGGAAGAGGAGACAGAGAGGGCTGGAGAGAGGGATGAAGGAGGAGGGAAGGAGAGGACAGAAACACGAGGGAGACAAAGAGTGAGCAGGGGAAGAAAATAAGAAGAGAAGCGGGGAGAGCGTGGCCCCAGGAGAGAGGTGAAGCGTGAGCTGAATGACCCCGTAGTTTCTCTAATGCAAAGCAGCTAGTCCAAAAGGAGCCATTAAAAGCCAGAACTATTCTGGGGGGGATCAACCCATAACCGATCTCTTCTGTTCACTCCCTGATGTTAAAGCACAGAAGTCAGAGACAGCATCCTTCAGAGGTGGATCTCACCAGGAACCCCATGCTGTCACCCGGGCTTTCAGGGCCTGGGATGTGGCCCTTGTTCTCTCGGGAATCAAGACCTGGAGGTCCAGGCACCCACAGAGGCCTCCCTGTTGCTCTCTAGCATCATGACCTCTAAAAACAGAGGGACTTAGGTAGAGAGTTGCTGCCACATTGGGACTGGTCATGCTGGAGTTCAAGTGAATCCTGGTGACTGTGCCCTTCAAATGAAAAAGGTAGTGTGAAAGAGGGGAAAGAAACACTTTTTGGAGGTGAGACCACACAACAAGTAGCTACCTGCTCCTAGTGACCCGCAGGGAGTCCTTCACCATCTTGAGCCTTAGTTTCTTCATTTATAAAATGGAGAGAGTATGTGTCTACCTTCTTTCAGGGTTACTGTTAAAGTTCAGAAGGAATAAACAAGGGCAAGTTATCTGTAACTAAAGTATGCCATGCCCACAGGGAAATCAGATAGTGACGTTGCCTGTAGGCCACACATGTCTATCTAATGTGGTACATGCAAGCAGGGAGGTGGCTAGGTCACATGCCGAAAAGACCTTAGATAAAGTGTGTGCTCCCTACAATGAGGGGGGATCTGGCAGACTTTTCATCTGTTCCAAGTGCCCAGCACAAAGCAAAGGCATATCTCCTAGGTTTTCAAGACTACTTTGCCTAACTGGGCACATGCTACACCCCAGGCTTGGTGCTGTGTGAAGAGGCTGCTTGCTTTACAGATCTGCCTTCTTTACTCCTCCCATAGTCCTGTATAAGGGGTATTTGCTGTTTTGAATGTGTCCCCCGCAATTCATGGTTGAAAACTTGAACCCCAATGCAACAGTGTTGGGACTGGGGCCCAGCAAGTGGTGATTAGTTTATGAGAGCTCTGCTCTCAATGTCCTTATCATGGGAGTGAATTAGTTATGAAGAGAGTGGGCTCGTTATTAAAGCGCGTTCAGCCCCCTCTTGCTCTCTCGCTGTATGTATACTTCCTTGCTCTTTCACCCTCTACCGTGGGGTGTGTAGCACAAAGGCGCTTCCCAGATGCTGGCACCATGCTCTTGGACTTTCCAGCCTCCAGAATCATGAGCCACATAAACTTCTGTTGTTTATAAATTACCCAGCCTCTGGTGTTCTGTTATAGCAGCAGAAAACAGACTAAAACAGTATTATTCCCATTTTCCAGAAAGAGGACCTGAGTCTCCATGGGGTCGAGTTAAAGCCAAACATCATTAAATCATTAGGTGACAGAGCCTCCTAGAGGCTACTAGTTCTCAAGTATTCACCCATGACTACTGCACAAAGATAGCTCAGAATAAGAAGAGGACATGCCCTTGACTTTGAGGACATTGAGGAGCAGGAAGAAAATAAATATAAAAATGAGCAAGATGTGTACATGATGCTACAGGAGGGGGATACGAGTGCAGTATCCCACCTGCTCAACTGTCCATGCTAAACAATAGTCCCACAAGGTGAGAGACATATTATTCTTGGGGGAGAGAGGTGGGAGGAATATGACCAGCCAAGCTGAGATCATGTGCTCATCCCTGAATGGTTGGGGTAGTTGGACCTTGAGTACCAATGGCCTGAAGGCCACAGGGGGAATGGAGAGGGAGCAATTACTCAAAGGAAAAATGAGAGTTTCGTTAGCAGAAGAAAAGGATGAATAATGGCTAGGCCAAACCAAGCAACTTATTTTTCCCACTTTTCAGCTAATTCAGGCCTCCTCTCCTGGTGAGTTTCTTGTGTCCCAGGATCTCTTAGTGACTGCCGTTTCCATAACACTTAGCTAATGCCTTGTGCATATTGTCTGTTATTGCTAGACTATGAGTCCTCTGAGGGCAAGAATTATGATTTTCATCTTTGAATCTCTAGGACTATAGTTCAATAATGTTTCCTATGGCAAGATGAACTTTGTCTTATGAAAAATGACAATTTTCAGAGCAGGGCAATAGCAGGGTCTGATTTGTGCTCTGAAAAGATTTATCTGATCACAATATGGAGGCTAAGTTAGTGGGGGAAGCAAATTGAGATAGGAAGACAAATATGGAGACTATAACAGCCGTCATCATAAGAGATGAGGACCCGTGACAATGGCCACCAAGGAGTGGATATATGTAAATATCAGTATCTTCCTATGTCAGCCCAGCAGGGCAGCCAGTGGACAAGCTCAGCCTGGGGCCTCACGACACCGTGTCACTGCGTCTCCAGCAGTCTCTGCTTCACTTGGTGTTTGGCCCATTGGGAGGAGGGAGCTGGATTGTCCAAGTTAGGAATTATCTAAGATATCCAACTACGGGAGGGTGGCGGGGTTGGGTCTTAGCAACTTTGACACCAAGGGAGGAATGTATTTGCTAAGCATGGTACTGTATGGACATCAGAACAAGCCAATGGCACAGCAGAGCTTACAAGAAAAAGCAGCCACCTCGGCCCCCTGTCTACACACAGGCTCACTTCTGAAGACGGCTTATTTCTATCATTTGTTTCTACTTCTGCTGTTTATTTCACCCTTCATTTTCTCTTTTTGTTGTTTGATGGTTCATCTTTATGTGCTGGGCTTCCTCGTTCAGGTGGTTGCTCCTCCCCGTGCACACTGTGATTCCTGCGCTCAGATTCCCAAATAAATCCTGGGGCCTGATGTAGGCACTGAGGATGCAGCAATGAACAAAAGGGCCGGTCATCAGGAAGTCGACAAGTAGCACAGACAGAAAGGAAATGGTGACTACGTAGGCTCCTGTCAGGACACGATGCATGCTGGGTATGGAATGGAGGGCAGACAGTGAGTGTCAGCTTGTCCTCCATGCTGTGCTGGATCTCCTTTCTGGGTTTGAGAGCAGCACAGCCTCTTGTCCCATAGACCAGTCTTCTTGATGGGGAAAGTGCAGAGACTAGACCAGGCGAGCAGAGAGGACGGCCCAGTGGAGTGTGAGGAGGAGAGGGTGGTCACCACAGTGCCTGGGCCAGACTCACCCCACTTCTTAGAGGACAGCTCAGTAAGAGGACAGGTGCCAGCACTGAGTATGGGTGCCTTGTCTTCTCTGATAAGTGGTGGCTTGGGACCGTAATTAAATTTATTTTAAACAAGTAAAGGAAAATGATGCTTTCCCACTGCAGTCTGGATAGGCAGATTCACACCTGATATCTACACCTGCTCCTCTATAAATTTAGGTAGCAGCAAGTGTTGCCAAACAGAGGTAAGGAGCATGATTCGTGCCCTCCTTCCCTTTCCACAGGCCCCGGTCAGGAAAGCTAGTCATGTCTGCTGTGAGGCAAATAGCCCAGAAGCTTCCTACTTGAGTGAGCTGAGGGCCGGTACTCACCCAGCAGCAAAGCAGACCCCCTCAGGCAAGGCATCCAGGGCAGGGTGATGGCCGCCTCATCCGTCAGGCTCCCGGGAGGACCACAGAACACCTTCTCCACTCAGAGGCCACACAGCTTCTGTCCAGGGGTGGTGCCCTTCCCTCCTCTCACAGATGCCTTTCTCCAGGGCACGGAGCTCTCAGGGAATGCAGGTGAGGGCCCAGACCTCAGCAGCACACCTGGGGCAATGGTGTCCTAAGCTGCCTTTCTGTGGCTGACTCTAAGTCCTACAGAATGACTCCGAGCTCTTCAGAATAGCGGAGTTACAAAGAGGCCCAGTGAATGAGGCCGTGGTGTTTACCAAATACTCCCTGGCACACAAAGCAGAGAGTAAAGGCAGAAACGGCTCCAAAGTGATACCTCCCACGGCCTCAGGCTTTCCTGGGTTCTCTGCGGTGCTCAGTGCTGATGCGGCTTCCCAAAAGCTCTGAATGCTCAGTCCCCGCAGCAGGCCTCTGGGTACCTGGGACACTGAAGGCCTCTGGTGCTTGGTTATGCCCAGGGTCCTGGTGTTGTAAAGAGCCTCCTGAGCATGGGTGCTCTCTGATTTATCAGCACCCATCCCTGTCCCTAACAGCACGATTCTGTTTGGCAGAATCTTCTTTTCCCATTCCTGCTCCCATCAGGGGGTCTTTGACTTCTAAGCTGGGCCAAGAGATGGGCTGCTGGGAGATGTGACCCTCCATGCAGAGAGTCAAGGAGAGAAACAGTACCTGGATGACATTCCCTATGGTGCTGGTATCTGAGAGGGAACGTGGGGGCTCCTGGCCCCAAAGGCAACCCTGGTCTTCATCCTGCCTTTTTTCTGGTTCTCAGTCTGGTTCTCCACTGTTCTTCCCACTTAAAATCTAACACACACAGTAAAAGTCCTGTTGCCTGAGAGGGCAGGAGGTGGCGGGGATAGGAGATGGTTATTTCTTGCTGGTATCTGAGACCCGTGTGACTTGGAGTATGGATGCCAACAGGAGACTCTAAATCAACTGATTTATAGGCTCTGATGCTTACATCCACTTAAATGTACAGGGGTGTTTTGTTTTAAAAATAAAATAAAAATCTTTGGTGGCTGCCAAGCAGGCAAACATATGCAAACCATGGCGGGATGGGTCATTTAGGCTTCCGAGGCTGAGGACCCACTCTGTCCTCTGCTGCCATCAAGTCTAGGGCGCTGGGGGGCACAGGATGGTGAGCTGTTGCCTCAGGGAGCTTCACGCTGACCTGGGAGGGGAATAAAAGGATTCAGCCCTACACTGATGGCGCTCCTGCCCTCTTCTCCTCCCTACACTGCCCCCTGTAGACCTCAACTATTCCAATTGTTTCATGTCAATCACTCCCAATTCTCCACCTTGTCCCCACCTGCACTTCCAAAATCCAGTCTCACATTTTCTATTGCCACAACCAGCAAGAAATCCCAAGGACACCTCAAACTTATTAAATCTAACCTTTGAGCATCAAGCAAAGTACAGGGATAGAGGGGAATAGAGCAAAAAACATGAAATGGGAGGATATTGGCTTTGGAGGAGCAGCGTCTTAGGTCTGCAGCGTCCCTGCATGGGTGTGGGCCTGCAGTGGGCACTCCATAGCTGCTCCCTGAGTGAATGCCTTCATGGAGAGCTCCAGCATCCCCTCAGCGGTGAAACCTGGTGAGTCCCACTCCGCCGTCCTCCCCACTCCCCCCAGGTTGCCCTAGCTCAGGCCCTCACTGCCTTGGCTCTGAGCTACAGGATCTTAACGGGTCTCCCCTCTTCAGCTTCCCCACTCCAATCCACTTTGCTGGTTAAATCTTTCTCAAGCTAAGTTGTGACAGTATTTGTCATGTAAACACATGTATCAACTGTGTGCCTAGCCCTGTGCTGAGGGCTTCACACATAGCAGCGTGCCTGCTCTTCAAAGTTGCCATGTGAGGCCAGGACTTATTTCCCCCTCATTACAGGGGAGAAAGCCCAAGGGAGAAAGTCGAGCAGAGGCAGCACAGCTCCCTAACCATGCAGCTGGAGCATACACTGGCCCCACACCTGGGCCCCTGGTCACAGCACTGTTCTCTTGGGCTGTACATTGTATATATTTTTAATTTTCGGCATATTGCCATGTTTTGACATCTTAAAAAAGCCTTCCTACCTGGGGAGAGACTGCAGCTCCTGGGCCAGTTCTTAGAAAGAGGAAAAGGCTCAGTGGTGAGCATGCCTTTGATGTGCAACCTGACCCATCAGAGCTCTGCCTCCTCTAGCTAGGCCTTGTACCCTAGAAGGCAGTGACCGCTGCCCTAATCATCCCAGGAACAGGGCTGTGGTCTGGATGTTCCTATCTCCTCAAAATGCATATGTCAAAATCCTAACCCCCTAAGGTGATGGTAGTAGGAGGCGGGGCCTCTGGGAGGTGATCAGGTCATGAGGGCTCCGGGATTAGTGCACTTATAAAAGAGGCTTGAGGGAGCTCATTCACCCCTCACACGATGTGAGGACATAGTAAGAAGGCGCCCTCTGAGACCCAGGAAGAGGCCCTCACCACACCCACCAGCATCTTGATCTTGGACTTCCTAGCCTCTAGAACTGTTCATCAGTCCCCGAGCCTGTGGTATGTGCTGCAGTAGCCTGAACTGAGAAAGCCAGGCACCAACTAGGCACCACCCCATGCCCAAAGCCCACCACAGTGACTCCGAAGCTGCTTGCTCTGCCCTGCCTTGCCTTTCCTGCAGAAACCCCAGTAAAGGTCTTAGCCCAGTCTTCCCCTGGCCCTGCCTTCTGCTCCTGACCACCCTGGTATCCTTCCCACATGGCCCAGCATGGCACCCTCCCGGCTCTAGGACATGTGAGTGTAATGGACTCTTCCTGAGTCTCTCCTGTGTTTCCTCCTGTGGCTGCACCTGACTGATCATCTTGTTAAAAAAAAAAAAAAAAGAGCCTCTCATTCAAACATTTTAAATTGCTTTCCAAAGTGTACAGAGAAATAATAATAGGTCCTTCAATCTGACATTCCAGAACTTTCTGTCTGTTTCCAGCCCCTTTCCAGGTGGATCTCCCCCTTAGTGTCCAACTTGGCAACTTGGGGTTCTTCCCCCATGCTGGTTTTGCTCCTCCCCCTGCTTACAGGGTCCTTTCTCCACATGCTCAACTCGCACCTCTAGTGGAGAGCTAAGGTCATGCAATGCCTGGAATATCCTTGTGAAAATGTCTGTGTAACCTTACCGTGGGCCCTGTAGTCGCACTCCTGTGCTGACCATGGCCTCCTGAGGTGAGTTCTGGTGGCACCATCGCTTCTCCCAGGCTCTGGAGCAGGGAGAAATGGCCTGTCTCATGTCTGCACCTGCAGGGGGCCTCTCAGCTGCCGCTGCAGTCTCAGCAGGATTCGATGAGTGACCAGAAGGGAAGTTCTTTCTCAGAGCCAGCGTGAATCTTCCTTAAAGAGAGGCCATCTGCCTCCACATCTCTGGGAAGATCGCCATCTCACCAGCCTGTGCCCAGGAAGGTCAGCACGTCCAAACCTCTTCATAAGAACCCCACGGAAAAGTAAAGGATCACTCTCTCATTATACACAGTACCCTCTTCCCAGCTGAGCAATTTGGTGTTTTAAATCTTTAAATTCATTACTCTAGATCATTAAAAGTAATCGTGAATTAAAAATAAATATTCAGTATAATAATTAAAAGTTTGCAGGCAAGTTCCTTCTATTTCTTTTTAAGCCCCTGAAATCCCAAGTTCTCTCTTTCCTCGGTTCATTGAAACTCGTAAGTGCGCCTGTGTTCTGCCAGGTTCCGAGTGACCCTATGTTAAAATCCCACCCTTGAGGCAGAGCAGGTGGTTGGTATGGACCTGACAGTAAAAAAACATTGATTAATTTTTAAAAGTGCAGGGTATATGGGGTTTCTTTTTGTTTGTGTTTTAACCATTGAGATCCCCTTCTTTCTGTTCGCCCAGCCAAAATAGTCTCAAAATTCTTTCCCAAAAGAGTTTCCAGGGGCAACTTAACAATATGCAGAAAACTCAGAGGAATCTGTGCTAGCCTGATGCTTCCAAGCCCTACCCTGGAAGAAAGTACACAAGTTAAATGCAGGGAAAGTTATGTTCTGAAGCTGTGCTAGTAACTGGGAAAAGAGAGTAGGTTCTTTTGGGTAGCTTGGTCTGCGTGGTTCCCAGATCCGGATTCACCGGTGCTTGCTGCCCTCACCTCCTCAGCTCTGCTTGCCCTCCGGGAAGTGAAAGAGCATTTAACTGCCCCATGGGGCTCCCCTGTCCCCAGGCACTGGGGGATTCTGTCCTTCAGAGCTGTAGGTTGGAATGCTTATGCCCTGAGTAGTAGAGAGAACTGCCCACGCACTTGAAGAACTGCAGCCGATTTTCAGGCCCCAGGAAACTTCCTGGTGACCTAGTTGCTGAGATGCCTAAGGCTTTCAAATGCTTGCCTGTCTTCCTCTGCAGTAGGGCTTGGGAGGCACATTCAAGCCCAAAGATTTCCTCTTTGGTCTTTCATTTTGTTAAATTTTGTCCATTTCTCTAGGTTGGTCAAGTAAATTTTGGATCTTGGTTCTGTCAGCCAGGATCTCCTCCCAGCTTTGTGTGCTCAAAAGCCTCTAACTACTCAGGAGGCAGAGGCAGGAATATTACTTGAACTCAGGAGGCAGAGGTTGCAGTGAGCCGAGATTGTACCACTGCACTCCAGCCTGGGCAACAGAGCAAGACTCCATCTCAATAAAGGGAAAAAAAAGCCTCTAGTTGGCAAACGTCCCAAATGCCCTTTCACGGCCAGGCTTCTTCCCCACACCAGCAGGAGATGAGAGAGACCTGGCAGACAGGTCACACTTCGGACTCGCTGCTTTCCGTCCCTTCATTCCCTTGGATCTGTTTTAATTTCACCATTGCCATGGCTTTCTCATGTGCTGTTCAGAGTTTTCAGCTTTTTTATAGAATTGAGTTTGGACTGAGAACACGGGGCTCTGAGATCTCGCTGAGAGAGATGGAATCAGGATCCCCCTTCATTTACCCTCCTGACCGTCATCAGTTCCTCTCTTAGCTGGACCAAAGCTGGCTTATGCTCCATGTGGAAACCACGCCCTGCTTTGCCTGCTGCGTCCTGCCTTTCAGTCCACAGACGTTTCTGCCTGTAAGAGATGTGCCAAGGTTCTCATTTCCTGAACATTCTTTCTCAGAGAATGACACAGGTGAACCTCGAGTCCTTCTGCAGTCAGAATGTGGCAAGAAAGCCAGGTTTTCCTGCCCTATCCTCCCTCCCCTCAACAAAAGTGAGCCTTCCTCTTTTACACCAGTCTGGGCAGTGCAGAGGAGGAAATAAACAGCTCTGTTTCTCACTCTCCTTCCTCAACAAATGCATTTCCCTGAAAAAGAAACTTCACCATTTGTGTGTGGTTTCCCAGTGCACTCCATGGCAGCTGGCTGCAGGCCAACCCGGGGCTAACCCTTAACATTCACAAGACGGCTCTGTGGACAGAGAGAATCACTCACTAACTCCAGCGATTATGATGTTTCTTTCTTTTATTCTAACAGAGAAACTTTCAATGTATCCCCAGCTAGGTTATTTATCAAATAAAAAGTTCATATGCCATACCGAACTAGATTTTGTGTGAGCTTTGACTGATCCATCCTAGAGACCTGGTTTGTTGAGAACGCAATGACATATGAGAAGATGAAATGAAAGCGAGTTCATTTGGGGAGTTAATGCTTTAAAGTTGAGACTGCTTGGGACTGGTTCAGAGAAACCTTCATTTCTGGGAAAGAAAAAGAAAGATGAGACAGAGAGATGTGAAAGGTCATATAATTTGGTTTAATGAGGACTGTTTTGGGAGCTGTGGCTTTCAGCCATGCCTGTAAAATCCTCCTTTGACAACATCTGGGGACAACATGAGAGTTTTTCTGCTAAAGATTTAGTATTCTGGTTATATATTACTGTGTATCAAACCATCCCAACATGAAGTGTCATAAAACCACCCCCATTTCACTGTGCTCGTGAATTCAGTGAGTCATGAGTCTGAACAGGGCAGAACAGGGTAGCCTCCCCTCTTCAGGCTTTAAGGCCTCAGCTGGGAAGACTTGAGTGATCAGGCATGATACTGAGGGTTGGGGCTGAGAGGGGCTTCTGCAGGTGCTATCACTCAATGCCTGGGCTTGATGGCTGGGAGGCTGGGTCCTGTTGGAGTGCTGACTATAGTGCCTCCTCCTCTTCTTTCTGCCTGGTAAGGTGGCTCACAGCATGGTGGCTGGATTCTAAAATAATATTATAGAATATTCCTGTGATGGAATATTTTATGTGTCATCTTGGGTAGGCCATTGCAGATGCTTGTTCAAATACCTGCCTAGCTGTCACTGTGATGGCATTTTTAGATGAGATGAGCATTTAAATCAGTAGACTTGGAGTATAGCCGATCACGCTCTATCATATGGGGGGCCTCACCCAATCAGTAGAAGGTCTAATAGCAAAAAGACTGAGGTACCCTGAGGAAGAGGGAATTCTGCCTCCTGACAGTGTTTGCACTCGAGCTGCAGTATCAGCTGTTTCCTGGATCTGCAGCCTGACAGCCTACTCTGCAGATGTTGGACTTGCTGGTATCCACAATTGTGGGAGTGGATTCCTTAAGGTAGATCTCTGCATACACACACACACACACACACACACACACACACACACACACCCTATTAGTTCCATTTAAGAAACAGTAATCCATAGGGGCCCAGGAGGGAGTCTCAAGAGAAATTATTAGAGGAGATGAAGGCTGAAGTGTCCAGGTCACTTCCCCAGATTCAGGGGGAGGGGATGTAGCCTACCTCTCCAAGGGAAGAGTGTCAAGGAATGTGGAACGATAGTTTGCAGCCTTCATGCCATGAAGACACAATAGCCCTTTGGCAGCCAGGACCATACAGAGGGTAAGTGTTCCCAGTAATTGTCTAGGGGGCTGGGTGAAGAGCAGAGAGGAAGCGCACACCTGTGCTAAGAGCCCCAGCACCACTGCACAGCCTCTGAACGCGTCCTCTCAGGAGGAGCCCATTCACACCTATGTCTCCGTAGGACCAAGTCATCAAGGTGAACTACTGCCTCTGAGCTTTGGGAGAAATCCGTGGCACAGGGCCATGGGATCTCAATATCTGGATGACACAGTAGGCAACTTGGAAGAGGGCATAAAGGCAAAACCTAACATTTTGTGGGTTGGTGGGCAGCTGAACATGTGGGCAGAAAGATCCTCCCTCTGCTCCCCATGCACTAGGTAGTACAACAAGTTCTTTCATGGTCTTATTTAACTTTTAAAATAAGCATGTAAAGTAATGTCTCAGGAATCTATTGTTGTAGAACAAATCACCCCAGCAGTCCTTTCATCATTCACCCTTGTGGTCCTGGGGTAGAGTAGGCTCAGCCATGGCTCTCAGTCAGCTGTGGTCAGAGGGCAATGAGGGCTGGAGTTTCCTCGAGGCTCGCCCACTCACTGTGGATGCGCTGTCTGCGGGGACCTCAGTTGGGGTTGCCAGCTGGAAAGCCTGCATGGAGTCTCCAGGTGGCTGCTTAGCTCCAAGCAAGAACATCCCAAGAAAGTTTGGCAGAAGCTGTGTGGCCTCTTATGACCTCACCTCAGAACCACAAAGTGTCACTTCTGTGGCATTTGTTTCCAATGAGTCACAAAGGCCAGCCCTAATTTGGGGGGAGAAGTATCAAAAAATTTGCAGATGTGTCTTAAAACCATCACAGGCAGCATAAATTTCTCTCACTATTCAGATGAGAAAACCAAGACCTGAGAGGCTGAGTTGACCGCGATGGTGCACACAGTTAACAAGCAGCAGAAGTGAGACGTGAAACCAGCCAGGTCCAAAGCCTGTGCGTACAACCACCATGCCGCCCTGTGTTTCTGAAAGCCAACGATCTAGCAGGCATATAATACATAGAAACAGAGTTTGAGATTGAAAGGCATGAGAAAGAACTAATAAACTATTCCTAGAGCAGGCAAAGAATGGGCATGTACCACTAAGAGAGGTCAGAAAAGGCTTCCCATGGCAGGTGGGTTTGGCAGAGTGAGTAAGATAAGGATGTGCAGAGAGGTTGGAGGGGGATAGGAAAATGTGGCAGGGTTGGGTCGGAGGCAGGTATTCCAGGCAGAGACACTGGACATGTGGCGGCAGGAACATGCCTGGTAACCCTAATAACAGCCTAGTGTGCATATGGTGAGTCACAGAAGAAGCAAATGAAGGGGATGTGGACTGGCACCTGATATAAAAGTGCTTAAATGCTAGGTCAAGGCCCTTTGCTTTCATTTAAGGCTATGCTTCTCCAAATGTGGTCCCTGGACTGGCAGCATCAGCATCACCTGGGAACTTGCAAGAAATGCACATTCTTGGCCCCATCCTTGACCTATGTTTTAACAAGTGCTCTAGGGGATTCTGATATGGCCTTGAGTTTGAGATCCACTGCTCCCAGGTATGGGGGGCAGGGGAGGTGAGGACTCAGCAGTTTTTAGCAAGAGAGTTCAATAATCTGAGTTGCTCTTCAGCAGATCACCCTGGCTGGGGTGTGCTGGGAGACTGAGATGAGAAAGCAAACCTTTGTCCCAGGGAAGGGTAATGCAGGGCTGAACTAGCACAGGAGGGGAGGAGGAGGGCAGGAAGGAAGGACCCAGCACTGGGGCCCTGCAGCCTTGGGACTTGGTGATGGTGAGGAGAGCAAATCCTCCCTCATAGCATCCTCTGTGGAGTTCACAGGCACAGCTGGCTACTTAGAATTTCTCTAAATATTTGAACCACATGGCCCAGGAATCCGGGTATAAACTGAGGACCCAGGGTTTGGGTTACAGACTCAGTTTCCTATTACACAATCAAGCAACTCTCTGCATTTTGCCTCTGGGAAAGCATTGCTTGGTCAAGCATTTTCTTTCAGCTCTTCATGCTCCATTGCAAGGCCTTTTGTCTAGACCCAAAGACCACTGATTTTTCTAAACCACCTTTGCAAAATGGATTTAAAAATATGATCTACCATGTATGAATGAAATTTAATGAGATAATTCTTCACACTCAATACATATTAGCTACATTTATTATCACCTTCATTACCATTAGCATTGTCATTATTACTCACTCATTCATTCATCCAAGCTATATTTGCTATGCACCCACTATGTGCAATGCTCTGGGAACACAGTGGTGAATTATCACGGCCACTCCTCTGGATCTGTCTCTCCTTCCTTGCCAGTTCACCTGTAAGATGAATAAGAACATGGGTCTTGGAGCCTTATACATTGGGTCTGAGCTCTAAATTTTATAAAGCATTTACCTTATAATCTTAGAAAATTACATCTCTAGGGCTCTTAATTCACCTGCAAATGGGACTGAAAGACTTGTCTTGTGTCACACGATTGTGTGAGGATCAAATGAGAAAAATGATGAGGAGGAATTTGGAGGATGGCAGAGGCTGTGCCCCCTCAGGGAGTGCCAGGATTCCTGCTTCTCCCCTCCCCCTCCCTCCATCCCATGTCCTCCTCTCCTTGGCCTGTTCACTCCCAGAGCGTCCCACTGTCTCTGGTCTCTGTAGAGTTGCAGATTTCCCTGTCTCTGCTTTTGGGCTGCTCCCAGATGCGCTTCCAATTCAGTGAGAGCCAATTAAATAAAGAATCAACTTGCCGAATGACTAATTCAGTGAATAAACCTAATACGCAGATTTGTCAACAACTTGCTTCTTTTGACTCTCTAGAGTATGTGGCAGTTCTTACTGGATGTAATGATAGTCATGGATATTTAGGGAGTATTTCATTTGTGCTGCTGTGGGGATCATGAAGGTACTAGAACATAGAGGATTTTTCTGATGGAGGAAAACTCAGCACCAGAGCCCTGCCCGGAGGCTGACTCAGAGGGAGGGGATGGAGGGAGCCGGAAACCAGGGAGGCCCCAGAGCCTTGATCCCCAATTTCTACAGGCCTCTTAGTCTCTGCCAATTCATCCAATATAAATCACTGGAGACTTTAATAAATACATTTTTTTAAAGATCCATTCACTAATCAGTGTGTGGTCCACTGGCCTTGAGGGACTTGTTGAGGCCCAGACAGGCCCTTCCAAGTGGATTTTCAGCCACTTACGAGCGCACGTGGCTGAGCCCTGATCTTAACCGCACAGGGATCAGCGTTGTCTCTGACGGCCGCCTGCCCTTCAACTTGAACCTATAGCTCAGCTCACTTACCAAGGTCCCAACAGAGGCCACAGAGGTGAAGGGGGAAGGGCCATTCTCCAGAATCCCGGATGTGGGATTCGGGGCCACCTGGAAGGGTCTGGATCCTGAACGTTTTAGGTAACATCTCTCTGTGTTTTCTCTGTCAGAACCTTCCCCAAAGCTACTACTTTCCCCACCTGTTTCAACAATTTTTTCTTTTCCCAGCCAAGATTGAGGGTCAGAGGACTTTCTGCATTCGCAAATGTCCTCTGCATTGCTCAGTTTCCGGGCTGGGCTCTGAGCGCCACGGCTCCGAGCGCCTTCATTCCCTTCTCCTTTTCTGCTTTGCATCTGTTATTGTGCTAGTTGTCCCGGGGCCTGCGCCTGTGAGATGTATCAGCTGCAGTTCCACTGAGCATGCGTGTGCTCACTACTGTCACTTCTTTCCACCAGGAGTAAGGTGGGGTTTCCCAGAGTAGCGGCAGCCAGGAGGTCCAGGTGGGCACACCTTGGCAAGGCTGCAACTGTCGCACCCTCCCCTCTCCATCCTGTATGAGGAGGAGAAGAAAGGCATGTCTAACAGATAGGTTGACTGCTGGGGTCTGGTGCTCACATCCTGCACCATGAGCTCTGATAGAGGACACCCCCTATGAGGGTGGGAGGATGGTGAAGGTCACACCTTAGGATTTTGATTTACCTCTGAGGAAAGAGGGCCACAGGCCAGAGGAACTTGCCTAAACATGCCAGAAAGGACAAAGGTGAAAGGGGCCACTCTGTGCATCTGGTCATCTCCAAGGCAGGGTACTGAGCACATCAGGCTACCGATCCACACAGCAGAGTCATCGGCTCAATTCAAACCTAGCCACACCTCACACCTCACCAAACATGCCAGCAGTCCGTCTTCCTCCAGGACAATTTCCAAGCTCCATTTCCAAGCTCCCTTTCCAAGCACATATAGCCTTTAGTATCAGGGTCCTGTCTGTGTCTCCAGACTAACCACCTGTGTTGGTATTTTACTAAGCCACACCCTATCTCTGTGTTTTGCACATGCTGGGCCCCTGAGTGAATGTCCGACCATGCCCTCTTGTTTCAAGGGCAGGTCTTACCAAGCGTTTTAGTCTGCTTGGGCTGCCATAGCTAAGTGCCACAGATTTGGGGCTTACATAGCACAAATTTATTTTCTCATAGTTCTGGAGGCTGCGGGTCCAAGATCAGGGTGTCCACAGGGCGGGATTCCCCTGAGGCCCCTCTCCTTGGCTTGTAAGAACTGTCTTCTCCCTGGGTCTTCACGTAGTCTTCCCTCTGTGCATGTCTGTGTCCTAATCTTATAAGGACACCAGTGATATCAGATTAGGGCTCACCATAATGATTTTATTTTAATGTACTTACCTCTTTAAAGAAAGACCCTGTCTCCAAATACAGTCCTATACTGAGGTATTGGGGGTTAGGACATTAAGATAGGAATTTTTTCAGGGGACATAATTCAGCTCGTTAGAGGAAGTCCAAGGTAGGGGGACTCACTGCTCTGCTTTGAAGGGTCCTGAGCACACGAGGCAGCTGACTCCAGCCCTGTCCCTGCAGCCCCGGTCTGAGTCCAGGCTGCCGTCTGGGCCTCCCTCTGTGTCTCCACCCACCCTTATCTCACTGGTTCCTCCGAGCTTCTCTGCTGATGTGGTAAAAACTGGAGTGTAGGGGCCGTTTCCCTCTCTCCTTTCTATCTCAATACCAGCATACATTAGGTGCTCATATGTACAAAGGAACTCACACATGTTCCTGGTCCTTCCTGTCCTCATGCCCCTTGCTGGAATGCCTCTCACCCTTCCCACTTTAACTCAAAGGTTTTTTACATCAGACCCATGATAAAGGCCCAGATGTAATGCAGAAAACCATTTCAGATTCTTCCACCAGGACTGACTGGGCTGGTTTCTCTTCCTCTGTGCACAGAGCCCTCCCCACCCATTGTCCTCTGCCTCGGGTTTGGTTATATGGGGTAGGTTTTGCTATGAGCACCTGTCATCCTCTCCAAAGATGGGAGAAGAGGAGCCACCTCCAACCCATCACTAGGATGACCACGCACCCTGGGTTAGAACCGCTACACCTCACAAAGCTCTTGGAATGCTCTCATCCTCTCAAGAATGAAAGTAGAAATCAAGGCAAAGGAGGAAGTGAAGCCCAGAGAAGACTCACAGCCTGCACGGGTCACACAGCAGCACAAGTCTGGGGGTGGAGCTTCAGGCTGCAAATCTGCCCCAGGCTGCTGGACTTGCCCCAGAACACGGAGCCTGCTGATGTCGGGCCCTACCTGCCTTACTCTTGCCCCACGTTTTGCATCATTAAACCCCTCACTAGCCTGGGGCTTGCTAGGGATGGGAATCTCCAGACCTCTGTGCTGATATAGTGGCTGGGGCACACTCCCCAAGAGACACGTCTCCAGAATTTCCTGACTGATTTTGATCACCGGCTCTGTGCCCATCTGTGACGTGAAGGCAGCTGCACCGGTGTTAGGAACATGAGAACTGAAGGCTCTCTGGCTGTAACTGGAGACTACCCTGGACAGGTCTAAATTTAAGTTCTGCACATCATTATAATAATCCTAGCTACCATTTATTCTGTGCCAGGGCTCATGCAGAGGGCTCCTCATGTACACCAATGAACATCCCACAATCCAATGAGGTCTACTCTCTTGTTGCATTACAGACAGGGAAACTGAGGCACAGGAGATTAGATTATGTTCTCAGACCAGCCATCTCACACACACCAGTAATACACTTAAAGTCTGTGCTCCATTCTAGACCAGAACTTAAAAGGAAAACCCTAAGTGAAGACTTTGCAAACACACACACCTACATTATTGAGCTTCCTAAGCTAGCTGGGTGCAGGTGACCTGCGTACTGGCCAGGAGCTCACACAGATGCCGTGCTGACAATGCAGCTCCATGGCTGCCTCTCTGTGGCCTGTTTCTCTGACTGTTTCACTGTAGCTGTGGGGACCATGGGATTTAGCAAGGAATTAGCCTAATTGTATCCTGTGAGTCATGGACATCACTCAGCTAATAATAACAACAGCTAACCCCTGTACAAGCCCAAAAACTCACAAATCACAGAGCTCCTTTACCCAGGAGAACTCAGTTGATCCTTCTCATTGCCCAACCAGGGAAGTGGGTGGTGGTGATGTTTCCTGTTTTCCAGGTATTCTAAGGTCAAGACAAAGGGACAGAAGGTGGTGGCTCCTTGGCTGTGTGCCTGGAAACCTGAGGAGCCTCAGCATGGGGAAGACCCAGTGGAATCTGAGCACTGAGCTGTCTTTATTTGGACTTTCAGAGAAAACACAGATGGGACAGATTCTGCCCCTACATTATGGGTTATTGAAAAAGGGACAGAACAGGGTTTTGCAAAAGTCTCCACAAAGACAGAGAGAGGAAAATGACAACACGCAGCACAGAAAGGAGGCAGCACCTGCAAGTGATTGGGGCCTTCAGGGATCACCTTACCCTGGGGTTTGAAAGTAATTATCCCCAGTTCATTATCCCGAGCAGCAGCATTTATCGCTGAGCAAGTCAGAAGAGAGAAAATCCAAGCTCCAATGGATGGGTCACCCCTTCTGATCTTTGGCCTTCTTGGCTGCACTGATGTTTAGGGTCTGAGCTGTAAATTGTGGCGATGGCAACCTCTGGATTGGGTAGCTGCACCTGGGAGAAAGGCGTGCTTGCTAAAAGGCAGGATGCAATCTCTTATCTAGGAGAGCCTCAGGGCTGCGAGACCCCAAAAGAAGAGCTCAGTGTCTGAATTTTTAGGGCATGGAAGGAACGGAGGAGACTCCAAGGGTTAGATAAAGGCCCTCTATCATCCAAACTCAGGGGCAGGGCTGGGCATGGAATCAGGAGGCCTTCATCCCACACTGGTGCCACAAAGGACCAGGCTGGACACTCCTGGGTGTGGGGTCGACTTAGCCTTGAGCTTCTGTGCGTGACCTCTGCAGTGAGACTTGTCTCTCTCTCTGCTTAGCCCTGTGACCGCCTGCATAGCCAGAGCGGAAGGAAGCATTGTTTTTCTTTTCTGAAAAACATCAGGCTTCACTGGTTTGTTTTTCTCCCCTTTCTTTTTCTCTATCTCTTCATTTAGAACAGATCTGCATCAGGCAGTTAATTGGTACTCAACAAATTGCTGATATATATACTGCAATAGCCCTGTCTTGTCCCAGAGGATGCCTGAAACTGTGGATGGTATGGAACTGGACGGACACTGTGTTTAAGATTTCTCAATTTCTTTCCCAAGAACAACAACCCCCTTCTCCAGGGCTCCACCCGCATGGCGTGCTCACTCTCATGAGTCCCTTTTGCCCTTTGCCGTGTGAGGCCTCCTAGATGGCGTCGTCTGTGAGGAACACATCCTCCCCAGGTGCCAAACCTTCATCTTGGGCTTCCCAACCTCCAGAACTGTGAGAAATAAATGTCTGTTGCCTATAAATTACCCAGTTTAAGATCTCTTGTGATAGCGGCATGAATGGACCGAGACAGCATCACTTGGCTCTGTGGTGTCGTAGTGCCACTCAGATGCTCGCTCTGCAGGGACACCAGCACAGGCCTCCAGGGCTCTCTGGTTTCCCGCCTCTGAACAAAAGTTTATTTTTCTGAGTGGCATCACCTTTGGACAGAGAAAATGGGGGTAACTATCATCTTTCAGGGATCCTCATTGCACATAGAGTTACTATGATTCTTTACATACACAAAGTGCTTACACAGCACATTCCACCCATTATCACACCCACTTCTCCAACACTGCTTTAGGTCTGGGAGTATGGAATGTCAGAAGCATTGAATGACTTCCCCAGGGACAGCGGGAAAGTGGGAGTAATACAGGATCTCTGCACCACTTTTTATCCAGAGCCATATCTTCTCGTACCCTTCCTCTTCAAATTTATTTCAAGAGTAATTTTCCTCCATGGTTGATATTAGCATTTGGTTGTGTCATTTTCCCACCAACTATCCCCTCCCTATTAATCTTTTTCCTCAGTGATATAGTTACTTTTCCCCTTAATCACCTACCTGTTCCTCCTGGGTCTAGTTATAATTTCTCCCTAACTTTTGGAAAATACGAAGTAAAAGAGTAGACATCAGTAGAGGACTGACGAATCCTCAAAGCCAGGTGCACCTGGGATGGGGGCAAGCTCAGTGGAGTCATCATGCCTGCCTCAGTGGCCACTGCTTTCCAGGTGGATGTTTGGGAGGTGTCTAGCTGACTGTATATGACGGATCTGCATAGCTTTGGTGCATGCTTTCAGTTGCACTCCCAGATAGTGGTTGGCTGTTACCATCCTTTCTCCTAGCTGCTCCTGAGATTTCTACAAATGCTAGGCGGGCACATCAGCCCAAGAACGTGACCACCAAAGAGTGCCCTGGTCCCCTCTCTGTCTGAACAGTCCCTTTGGCTTTTCCCTCGGTAGCATCCTGGAAGGTCACTTCACTCCGTCCCCCAGTGCCTGGGGCTACTGTGGGAGCGACAATAGGATTGAGAAGGAGCACAGGCTTCTGAATCCAGACCCCTCGGGATCTTAGGACCAGCTTCCCCATGTGGTTGCTGACACATTGGGTGAAACAATTCCTGTAAAACTGGAATAATCATAACACTTACCTTGAAAAAGAGTTTAAAAAGGAGAATTAAAAAATGTGTATCTACAAAGAACTGTGTTGTGCACAAAGTTATCACTAATGTTAATAAGACTCAAGAAATATTTTCCCCTCCAAATGTTCAAAACTTGGGTCATGGGGGATGCCTGCCACGATCCCTGAAAAAAGAACAGTGATGAAAGAATTCCAAGCAGCTGTTTGCTTTGAGGAAATGTATTGAAAGGAAAACAAGATATTGTTCCCATTTTTACTAACAGTTTTGTAAATAACATGGGCTATCCCTCCAAACCAGTCCCTTCCACATCCTTTGAAACAAACCAGATTTTATTATTAAATATGCATGGATATTTACCATATTTGCTGGAATGTTCATTTGAGAAACCAAATATGTGAGACTCAAGGCTGTGTGTTTATAAAATTTATAAAACATAATTTTAAACAAATTTGAGACAGTTTACAGCCACATTTTAATTCCAATTAATGATAGAGTGAGGCTGGATTTTTACATGGCATGAGCACTTTAAAAAATACATGTGGTTCTCATATGATTAATACAGGTGTGCAGTCACAGCTGCCATTTTCTTGAAAGACAGAAAACTAGGTCTACTTTACCTGCTGCCTTTCAGCAGCTGTGTGATATCAGGTAAACGTTACTGTTCTGAAGTTCAATTTCATCACTGAAAACTAAGAGTCCCTGAAAGAGTGCTGTCATGCCAGTTATTTCTCTAAACTGTTATGTTAAGAATGAAATTAACTAGTTCAAATTATTGTAAAGATTTCAAATTGCTGTATTCACTCTCTTCTCTCAAGAAGTGCTATTCTTCACTTCTGCAATATATACATACATACATGTGTGTGTGTGCAGGTGGAGCATTACAAATCTAAAATTTTAAAAGCCAAATGTTCCAAAATCTGAAGCTTTTTGAGTGCTTACATGACACTCAAAGGAAATGCTCATTAGAGCATTTCAGATTTCAGATTTTCTGATTTGAAATGTCCAACTGCTATAGTTCAAATATTCCAAAATCTGAAAAAATCTGAAATCTCAAACACTTCTGGTTCCAAGCATTTCAAGTAAGGGACACTCTACTTATCTCAATGTCTGTATCTCTCTGCTATGGTTTGAATATGTCCCTCAAATTTCATGTGTTGAAAACTTAACTGCCATTGCAACAGTATGAAGAGGTGGGTCTTTAAGAGGTAATTAGGCCCTGATGGCTCTGCCCTTATGAATTAATTAATGCTATTATCATAGGAGGGGGCCAGTTGTTGCAGGAATGGGTCCTTGATAAAAGGATGAGTTCAGCCCTGATTTTTTCCCTTGTGTGAGCTCTCTAGCCATGTGACCCCTTCCACCATGGGATGACACAGCGTAAAGGCCCTCATCAGATGTGGCCCCTTGATCTTGGACTTCCCAGCCTTCAGAACGATGAACCAAATAAACTTATTATTTATAAATTAACTACTTTTCAGTATTCTGTTATAGCAGTAGAAAATAGACCAAGAAAATATGTGTGAATATAGAAATATAGGAAAGACATAGATCAAGAGCATAATTCCAGGGTACCCTGGAGTACATAGTTCTGGGTTTTACGTCAAAACATATGATTCTCAATTACAGGTAATGAGACATTAAGCAAATGACTTAGCTTCTCTGAGCCCGTATTCCAAGTGCTCTATCTTCATCTTTCTCTGTGTCTGTGTCCCAGTTTACACTTCCTTATTTTCCAAGGCCAGGCCACAAAGATTGTTCATCTCCTCCTTTGCACAGCTGGATAAGGCCAGCACAACTTATTTTCTGTGCAGAATTTCACTTTCCTTTTTTGTCAAACGCTTTTTTGTTTTTGCATCAATTGATAAGATCATGTGGCTTTTCTTATTTAGTCTGCTGATATGGTGGATTACACTGATTGACATTCAAATGTTGAACCAGCCTTGCACAATCAAAATAAATCCCACTTAGTCATGGTTTTGAATTCTTTTTATACATTACAGAATTCAATTTGTGAATATTTTGTTGAGAATTTTTGTGTTAAAGTTCATGAGACGTATTGGTCTGTAGTTTTGTTTTTTTTTTCTTTCGGTACTGTCTTGTTTTATATCAATACAATACTAGCTTTACAAAATGAATTAGGATGTGCTCTTTCCTCTGAACTAATTGTGAAAAATTAATGTTAATTTGTTTTTAAATGTTGAGTAGAATTCTGGTTCTGGACATTTCTGGGAGCTTTTTTGTTTTCTGTTTTTTTTTTTCTTTTTTTTTTTTTTTTTCCGAGATGGTGTCTTGCTGTGCCACCCAGGCTGAAGTGCAGTGGAGCGATCTCGGCTCACTGCAACCTCTGCCTCCCTGCTTCAAGCAATTCTCCTGCCTCAGCCTGCCAAGTAGCTGGGATTACAGGCACTCCCCACCACACCCAGCTAATTTTTATATTTTTAGTAAAGATGGGTTTTCACCATGTTGGCCACGCTGGTTTCAACCTCTTGACCTCATGATCCACCTGCCTCAGCCTCCCAAAGTGCTGAGATTATAGGCGTGAGCCACCACATCTGGCCTCTGGGAACTTTTAAATTACAAATTCCATTTCTTTCTTTCTTTCCTTCTTTCTTTCTTTCTTCTTTCTTTTCTTTCTTCCTTTCTTTCTTTCTCTTTTTTTTCTTTCTTTCCTTCTTTCCTTCCTTTCTTCCTTTCTTCCTTTCCCTTCCTTCCTTCCTTCCTTCCTTTCTTTCCTTCCTTCCCTTCCCTTCCCTTCCCTTCCCTTCCCTTCCCTTCCCTTCTCTTCTCTTCTCTTCTCTTCTCTTCTCTTCTCTTTTCCTTTCTTTCTTTCTTTCTTTCTTTCTTTCTTTCTTTCTTTCTTTCTTTCTTTCTTTCTTTCTTTCTTTCTTTCTTTCTTTCTTTCTTTCTTTCTTTCTTTTTTTGAGACAATCTCACTCTGTCACCCAGGCTGGAGTGCAGTGGCACCATCTCTACTCACTGCAACCTTAACCTCCCAGGTTCAAGTGATTCTCTTGCCTCAGCCTCCTGAGTAGCTGGGATTACGGATGCCTGCCATCATGCCTGGCTAATTTTTTTGTATTTTTAATAGAGATGGGGTTTCACTATGTTGGCCAGGCTGGTCTTGAACTCCTGACCTCGTGATCCTCCCACCTTGGCCTTCCAAAGTGCTAGGATTACAGGCGTGAGCTACCGCACCTGGACACAAATTCCATTTCTTTTATGGTTATAGGACAATTGAGGTTGTTTGTTTCATCCTTATTAAATTTTTCTAGTCTGTGATCTTTGAGGAATAGGTCTATTTTTCTAAGTTAAAGAATTCATAAGCATAAAGTTGTTTATAACATTTTTTAATCTTTTTTAATGACTGCAGAATCTATATTTCATTCCTGATATTATTTGTATGTTTTTTCTCTCTCTCTCTTTTTTTTTTAATTTGTCAACTTTTGTATTAGTCCATTTTCATACTGCTATAAAGAAATACCCAAGACTGGGTAATTTATAAAAAAAAAAAAAAAATGAAGAAAAGAGAGAGAAATGTAATGGACTCACAGTTCCACATGGCAGGGGAGGTCTCACAATCATGGTGGAAGGTAAAGGGGGAACTAAGGTATGTCTTATATGGCAGCAGGCAAGAGAGCGTGTATAGGGGAGCTACCCTTTATAAAACTGTCAGATCTCATAAGACGTATTCACTATCACGAGAACGGCACAGGAAAAACCCACCCCTATGATTCAATGACCTCCCACTGGGTCCCTCCCATGACATGTGGGGATTATGGGAGCTACAGTTCAAAATGAGATTTGGGTGGGACACAGCCAAACCATATCAGCCTTGCTAGAGGTCTATACGTTTTATAAATTTTTTTTGAGGAACTAGCTTTTTGCTTCATTTTTTTTTCTATTGCTTCCCTATTTACAATTTTGTGAATTTCTGCTTATTGTTTTCTTTTTTCTGCTTGTTTTGCATTTACTTAGTTCTTTCTTTTCTCCCAGTTTCTTGACATAGGAGCTTAAAGTATTAATTTGAGATTTCTCTGATTTTCTAAACTAATAAATTAGGGCTATAAATTTCCCCCTCAGCACTGCATTAAATGCACTTCATGTATTTTGATGTGCTGTATTTTAATTTAGTTTTTAATTTCTTTCAAGACTTCCTCATTATTACTTGCAATTGTGTTGTTTAATTTGCAAATGATTGGAGATTTTTCTGTTGTTCTGTTATTGATGTCTAGTTTAATTACATTTCATCAAAGAACATATTCAGTATGATTCTTATTATTTTAAATATATTGAGGTTTTTTTTATGACCCAGAATATGCTCTGTCTTGGTGAGTGCTTCATGGATGCTTGAAATGAATGTGTATTCTGTTGGTGTTGACTAGAGTGCTGTATAAATGCCAGGCAGCTCTTGTCTGTTGGTGTTCTTCAGTTCTTCTAATTACTGAGAGTGGGAGTATTGAAGTTTGTAACTACAATTGTGGATTTGTCTATTTATTCTTTTAGTTCCATCAGTTTTTTGCTCATGTTTTTCAAGGCTTTGTTTTTTGGTGGACACGCATTTAGGATCATCATGGCTTGCTAGGGGATTAATCTTTTTATCATTATGTGAACTCATTTTTGTCTATTGTTAATTTTTCATTTTGGTAAAGTCTACTTTACCTGATATTAATATATCTACTTCTACGTTTCAAAAAATTAAGGTATATCTTCTTCTATCCTTTCACTTTCAACCCACCTAGATCACTTACTGGCTATGAAATCCATATGTCATTGTATTTTATGTGTCTTGCAGACAGAATACTTTTTACCATGTTTTTAAATCCACTTCATCAATTTCTTTTAATTGGTGTACTTAGATCATTTACATTATTGACACAATAGGGCTTACATCTGCCATTTTGTTGTTTTTTGTTCTTCTCTTTCTTATTCCTGTGTTTCTTTACTTACTTTTCTGTGAGTTACTTGAACAATTTTGTAGGCTCTCATCTTGATTTATTAGTAGTAACTTCCTTGTTTTGAATTGAGAGAAGCTCCTATCTAAATGTTATTAGGTTTTACTGTGGGAAAGGCTCATTTCAGGAACTGCATGTGACTCTTACAAAAAACACAGCACTCAGAACCCAGCTTCTTTGGGGTAGAGCACCCATAACCAAGTACAGGACCCTTTCCACCCTTCACACAAGGAAGCTTTGGCAGAACTCAGCACCCACAGCAGTGGAGCAGTAGATGGCAATGACACCAGGACCAACCATCTGGTGCTGAAAAAGCACATCCAATTTATTATGGGAAAGAATCCTGAGAGGGAAGACAGAACTTCCTATGGTTTGCAGGATGCGTGCTTAAAATGTAGCCCTATAAGCCTGGAGTGGCCTCCCTTTGTATCTCGTGCTGGTGAAAACATACATCAATGGAAATGTCAACGTTATCTCTTCCTTACTCAGAATTACCTGTCTAACTGCAGCCCTCCCCACAGTGGCCTATTGAATCCAGATTATCTGCCTTACTTGGCAGAGAAGAATGGAGACAACCTTCACCATCTTCTATGCCCCATATGTGATGCAAGTACATGATCATAAGTCCTGTGGCAAGCATTTCCCCCAAGATGCTTAGAGCTTTCAGACTCAACCTCATTAATCCTTGAGGTAAAGATCAAAGTCTTTATCTGTCTTTTATAAGTGGAAAGATTAAGAAATGGATACTTGCCCAAGGTCACATGCTAAGCCAATAGCTGAATTAGTAAACTCCCTCCTTGGATCTATGAGATAATTGGCCATGTTAGCTGATATCTGCAATACTACATATTTCTGATGCTTAGTTTATAATCCAACTGGACTTCTGCCTTCTCAGAAAGAAGTGTACAGTTTGGTTTAGGGAGACCTGGCTCTGTCAGGGCTCACTTAGCATAATACATAATGACGGGATGACATGTAATAATAATAGCTCATATTATCCTGAGGTTTTTGGAACTCTCACTGGATTTGTTCATTCATTACTTCCTGCACTCATTAAATAATCTCTGTCAAAAGGCAGTAGAGTCCAGCAGTGCTCAGAGTCAGGTGCTGCAGAGGGGAAGGCATCAGGTTGGTGAGAGAGGCAACCAAGCAAACAATTACAGGTGCAGGGATAAGTGCAGTGGGAAAGGGAGCTACGAGGAACAAGGAGACAGGAAAAAGTGGGCTGAAAGAAACTTTAGAGAAGTGGCTGCCCTTTATTTAGAAATTTGGCAGACAGCCACGAGGACAAAAGCTATTCTAAGCCGAGAATGTTCCAGATAGAAGGGACGGACAGCAAGTGCAAAGATATTGACTTAGCACTAACTAATGGTACATCCATGAAAGGCAAGGAACTCAGTGTGGCTGGAAACCTGGAAGACAAGTGCAGATTTATGGGAAATTAGATCAAGGAGAGTCTAGAGCCAGATTGAGGGAGGCCTTCAATATCTGCCACCTCCATGGCCGTGCACCATACCGGGAAGAGCATGGGGACTGGAGTCAGATGATTTAGTTTCAATACAGACGCTGTCTTGTTTATGGGATTCCTCGCTTTCCCCGCTCGCAGCCACCCAAATAGTTGTCCAAGGTGTCTAAGGCATTAAGCAAAGAATGGATTTACAGAGCTGTAAAAATACCAACTCAATGTCTTCTAATGGTTTGTATATGTGTCTGGATTTAACATCAGCCAAGTGGAGCTTGAAGCCACTTTGCTCTGGTTATGGGATCTAGTGAAGCTTAAGAAACTGGCTACAGACCAGGTCTGTGGAATAATTGTTTGCAACATCTGCTTTCAAGGTACCTGGAGCCGCTGCCTTCGGCAGACTTTCCACTGCTCCCTTACAAGTGTCTTGGGAGCATGTTCTCCAGGGGCACAGCTCAGTGTCAGAAAAGTCGACACACAGATCCCAGGACAGGCTGTGTCCACTCACAGCGCTGCATTCATACACTCTTCATAAACTCTTCCCTGTGAGAGAAGCTCCGGGGATCATCGTCAGTCAAGATTGATGCCTTTTCTCTTCTCCTTCACCATTTTTTATTCCTTTTTGTTTCCTCCAGAGAAAATGATTTATTGAGTACAGTAGCCTAAATTGAAAAATATCTAATACCTTGTCTATTAAACCAGACCAATGGACTTACCACTCCGTTTAGAAAGCTGTCTACACCTAGGCCTAGTAACAGCTGTGTTGACAGTTCTGGGATGAATGAGGAAAATGTTACGGAGATTGAAAATGTGTGACTAAGTGATTTAATTCTTGATGCTTTCCTCTCAAAGGAGGACTGCTTGGAAAACTTTGATGTTTCTAGAGCTCAACTGCCTAGGGTGGTCATGGTTTTTCAGGTTTATCTAAGTACAGCTGTTTGATGAACACATTTCACACCTAAAAATACACACACTGCACCAACACACACATACACCACAAAACACGTGCATTGTACTTCATATTTCCAGAGAGCCGTTGTGAGTACTACCATTACATGCCTCCTGCTGGAGAAGAGGAGTGGGGTAGGTTGGCATTATAACAGCTCTGATCACATAGATTGGCATATGATATGCCAAGTGCTCTGATGACAATTCTTTCAGTAAGCCTTCCAGGAAGGCATGGTCCTTTCGCTCACAGGTGAGAAAACAAAGCCTCAGTGGAGCTCAGGTACTGGCTCAAAGTCCCACAGTGACTCACTCTACGTTTGTCTGGCTCTCATGCCTGTGTGTTCTCTGTGACTATGGCAAACCAGACTGTTCTCCAAAGACAACGATGTCAAGGAAAAATATGAAGTCTATTCCCATGGACAAGGATAGTCACCTCCTCTGAGTTCATTCATTTATTCAATGAATTTAAATATGCTGGTCTACTACATGCCAAGCACTGCTCATTTAGAGAAGCTTATCACAGCCTAAATCAAACATACTGGAAAGCAACTCCAGCTGCAGGTTTTGTTTCATTTATGTCACACGTGTTGAGAAGCAGAGATCATTCTACAAGCCAGGTAATCAGAAGCATCAGAAATGAGTGACACCTGAAGGTGTCACTTCCATGACTTCAATGGGGACATCTCTCTTGGTGCTTCAGCAAATTTCTTAGGTTCTCTGAGCTATTCTAACAAATCCCCACAAAGCTGGCGGCTTGAAACAACAGAAGTTTATGTTCTCACACTTCTGGAGGTCATAAGGCAGAAATGAAGGTGTCAGGTGAGCTGCACTCCCTCCAGTGCCTCTAAGGGAGGACCCTTCCTCATCCAGCCTCACCCAGTTGCTGGTGGCTGCAGCAAACCTCTGCCTTTTCAGCCTTGTGGGAGCAGAATCCCCACCTCCATCTCACATAGCTTCTTCGCCTTGTGTCTGTCTCTCAGTTCTCTTTTTCTTCTTCCTTCCCTTCCCTTCCCTCTTTCTTTCTCTCTTTCTTTCTTTCTTTCTTTTTTTCTTTCTTTCTTTCTTCCTCTCTCTCCCTCTCTTACTCTTTCTTTGTCTCACTCTGTCACCCAGACTGGAGTGCAGTGGCAGGACCACAGCTCTCTGCAGCCTATACCTCCAGGGCGCAAGCAATCCTCCTGCCTCAGCCTCCTGAACAACTGGGTCCACAGGCCTGTGCCACCACACCCAGCTAATTTTATATTTTTTATAGAGGCAGAGTCTCCCTCTGTTGCCCAGGCTGGTCTCAAACTCCTGAGCTTAAGCAATGTTCTCGCTTTAGCTTCTCAAAGTGCTGAGAGGTGTGAGCCCCTGCATTTGGCCTTTTCCTAAAAGGACACAAACCACTGAATTTACTAGGATTGGAATACCTAATACAGTATGACCTCATTTTAACTTAACTGATTACACTGGGAAGACCTTATTTCCAAATACGTTGTGAGGTTCCAAGTGGACATAAGTTTTGGGGGCATTACTCAACCCACTATAATAGGAAAGCAACAGGGAGCCCCTACCTTGGCCTCTCACCCTCTTTCCTTCTGCCACCACTGTTGCCCACTGTGTGCCCTGCTACCCACTGTTCTCACCCTCTACCTCCTGTCCTAACAAAAATCTCTGCTAGAAAGCCCCCGGAATCACTCTCTTGCCCCATGAATCAAAGCCCTCAGGTAGGTCCTCTTTCTTCCGACCTGGACACCTAAGACAATGGATCCAGTGCTCCGAGACTCTTCCTTAGCTGGGAGAGAAAGTAAGCAGGTGGGCAAGCCTGAGCAGCCAGACCAGACTGGGACTGACGTTTAGCTACACCTCCAAGTAACATGATCTTGAAAAGGTCGTTTAAGTTCTTCAAACCAGGAATGGGGTATGTGTAAGTTATAGGGTTATTGAGAGGATTAAGTTAGACAATAATTTAATGTTATTAAATGGTAGCTGTTAGTCTTAGTAAACTGGAAGAAGTATAAGAATTTGGGGCTACACCAAGGATAGGTAGATGCCCCTGGATGAAAAGAAGTGGAAACTTCTTCCCACATTCAGATTGCTGAAGATAATGGTAGAGTCTTCTACCAACCGGACCTAGGAGACCTATTTTTTCTGGAACAAGAGCTTGAGAAATAGACCTGAAGAACTCAGAACGCTTAGCAGCACCTTCCCTGTCCATGAGTACCACTTCTCTGGCACTTCATGGCTTCACTTTCAACTATCCATTAACTCTTCCCTCACTACCTGTCTCCTTTCCTGGAGTAAGTAAAACAGTAAGTAAGAACAGTAAAATTAAATGACTAGCTTAAAGAAGCTGAAAAGGACCAGGAAAGCAGGTAAGAGTCATTATAAAGTTATAACAGTGAAAACAATGTAGTTGATACAGTAAAAGATAAGTGGGTAAGTGACAAGACTGTTAGGGTTTGAATGTTTGTCCCCTCCAAAACTTATGTTGAAATTTCATCCCCAATGTGGCAGTATTGAAAGGCAGGACCTTTAAGAGGTGACAGGGTCATGAGGATGCCCTCATGATTGGATTAATCCTTCACGGGGGTTAGTGGATTAATAGATTAATGGGTTATCATGGGAATGGGGTTGTGGTGGCTTTCTAAAAAGAAGAAGGGAGCCCTGAGCTAGCAGGCTCGGTCCTGGAATGTATTACAGCAAGAGTGAAGCCTAACGTAAACTGTGGACTCTGGTGATAATGACATGTAATGCAGGCTCATCAGTGGTGACAGATGTACTATTGCGGTGGGGGATGTTGGTAATGGGGGGCTGTGTACATGTGAAGGATATGATATATGAGGAAATCTCTGTATCTTTCTCTCAGTTTTGCTGTGAAACTAAAGCTGCTCTCAAAAATGAAGTCTAAAAAATTCCCTGTTATCTGTATGTAGATGTTTTATTATGTATTAACTAATATGTATGATGCACCTCATGACCCATAAGGGTACCAGGGTTTGAAGGAGGCAGGAGTTTTCTTTGAATATCTGCCTTGGGGTATATTATCTGATGGAAATTAGTCTAGTAACTGAAATCAGTCTTAATAAGGTGGATTGAAACCATTTGCACTAAGGTGCCACAATGGTGAGGGCAGAAGCAAGCTGAGGTCTGAGTACACGACGGGCTATGCTAGAAGGTGGGCAAGCGGCCCTGTGACCCCTGCACTTGGCTCAGCAAGACTGGCCCTGCTTTTCTCTGCTTGGGAGGCCCCCAGTGCTCCTGTTGGATAAGGCTCAGGGGCTGAGCTTCTAGAATAGTCTATATTCACTCATGACCAAGTTTAGCCTTTGAATCTGAACAATTTACTCTCCATCACTTGAGTGAAACAGAAAGCTAGTATGACCACGGGGTCTCCCCTTGAAAATGTATTTGATTTTAGGGTTACCAGCATCAAGGCAACTTGTTTAGGCCCTAAGACTCCATATCTCACTTGTGGTGGCAGAAGGGAAGCATGCCATCCACAAGAGAAGCTCCACCCTGGGACAACCGGGTAACATAATGGTAACAATATTCACACTCCTATGGTGGTAGAGTCTAAGCAGAATCTAACATTGTATAAACGGGAGCCCTGCTCACCCACAAGATGAGCTCATCTGCCATACATACGGTATCCAGCCATGACATTGAAAAGTGATCTCTTCCCTTCCCTCAGGCAACCAGAACCAAATCCCCTTAGGAAATGGAGCAGAAATTTCAGCCTTTACATAGGATGGAGTTTAGTGCCATTGACAAATAAACACGTTGTTTTTAATAACATTGCTGGAAAGCATTCCAGAATATTTTCATTCCCCCTACCAAAAAACAAAACAAAACAAAACAAAACACTATACTCATTTTTTTTTTTTTGAGATATAGTTTCGCTCTTGTTACCCATGCTGGAGTGCAAATGGCATGATCTCAGCTCACCGCAACCTCCGCCTCCTGGGTTTAAGTAATTCTCCTGCCTCAGCCTCCCGAGTAGCTGGGACTACAGGTGAGCGCTACCATGTCCAGTTAATTTTTGTATTTTTTAGTAAAGACGGGGTTTCACCATGTTGACCAGGATGGTCTCGATCTCTTGACCTCGTGATCCACCCGCCTTGGCCTCCCAAAGTGCTGGGATTACAGGCGTGAGCTACCACGCCCGGCCAAAACTGTACTCATTAACAGTCACTCTCCATCACCACCCCAAACACCACCACCCCTTGCAACCAGTAATCTATTTTCTGTCTCTATGGATTTCTCTGTTCTGGACGTCTTATGTAAAATGAACCATATATATGTGGCCTTTTGTGTCTGGCTTTGTCACTTCTTTCACGTGTTTTTAAGATTCATCTGTGCTATAGCACATATCAGTACTTCATTCCTTTTTATTGCCAAGTAATATTCCATTGTATGTATTTTATATCACATTTTGTTTATCCATTTACCAGTTGATGGAACACTTATGTTGTTTCGCTTTTTGGATATGATGAACAATTCTGCTATAAACATTCATGTACAAGTTTTTGTGTGGATATAATTTCTAAGTTATCTCAGTTAAACATCCAGTGGAATTGCTGGATCATATGGTAACCCTACTTTAACTTAATGAGAAGCTGTCAAATTGTTTTCCAAAATGGCTGCACCATTTTACACTCCCACCAACAGTGCCTGAGGATTTCAATTTCTCCACATCCTTGCCAACACTTGTTCTTATCTCTCCGTCTTATTATAGTTGTCCTTGTAGACATAAAGTGGTTCTGATTTGCACTTACCTAATGAAGCTGAGCATCTTCTCATGTGCTTATCAACCATTTGTTACTACACTTGATCTTAGCCAAAAGGCCGAGAAGCGATCAACCATTTGTTTATCTTTGGAGTGATGGCCATTTAAATCCTTCACTTATTTTTAAAATTGGGTTATTTGTCTGGATACTAGACTCTTATCAGATATATTATTTATAAATATTTTCTCCCATGTGAGTTGTCTTTTCATTTTCTTGATAATGTCCTGTGATGCACATGTTTTTAATTTTAATGAAGTTCAACTTGTCTGATTGTGTGTGTGTGTGTGTGTGTGTGTGTGTGTGTGTTTGGTGTCATATCTAAAAATCAAAGGTCATGAAGATATACCTATTTTTTCATATGAGAATTTTATACTTTTAGTCCTTACATTAAGTCTTTGATCCGTTTTGAGCTAATTTTTTATGTAGTGTAAGATAGAAGTCCAACTTCATTCTTTCACATGTGGAGATCCAGTTGTCTCAGAACCATTTGGTGAGAAGATTATGCTGTTGTCATTTAATGATCTTGACACTCGCATCAAAAATCAATTGATCATAAATGTGAGGTTTTATGTATGGATTCTCAGTTCTAGTCCAGTGATCTCTTTGTCTATTCTTACCTCAGTATCACAGTGTTGCTATTATCAGAGCTTTTTAGTAAGTTTTGGAAAAATGTAATACTGTTTATTTAACTTCAAAAACATTTCAGCATTCTAAACATACAAAAAAAAGATAACAGAAAGTTGCAAATCGTGTTTAAGTACAGAAGGTTCTTGAACTTTCATTGATGCAGTGGCTTTTCACTTTATTGACAATGAAGAGTTCTACAGTTTGTTTAAAAACAAAGTTTAAAAACTACCGCACTTAAAAAAAAAAAAAAAAAATCATGCCAGCTGACCCCCTTTGTCCACAGCTAAGATGGTAGCAGAATGCTATGTCACTATATACAGAAACAAGACAACCTAAAGCTAAATGGATGCCCACTGCAGAGTCAACAGGTCCAGCCTCACAGTGCACGCCCTGAGCTACAGCCCCTCCAAAAGGCATCTTTCCCTCAGCCTCAGTGCGAAGCAAGGAACATCGAGTTTGTCTTGGTTGTTTTGTTCTTTTTACAAACTATAGATATATACAGTTGATAACTCAGGATTTGTAGCCAACAACCATATAGTTAACACCACCTTACAAATAAAAAAAATGCCAGAAACATCTTTAAATGCCTTGCCACACCAACAGCAAAGTGCACAGAGTGAGGAGAACAAGAGAGTGAGTGCCTTTTCATTTTAAAAATGTTTGGAAATATATACAACTTCGATACAGTTTTAGGGTGCTCCAGACACCCATGGCCACTTCATGTAAACCACTGACAATCTCTAGAGCACTTTGAGAGACTACAATATGATCTTGATCAAATTTTGTAATTAAATCTAATGAGGGAAACAGACACTTCTCAAATAAGAGGTGTCAATTACGGCGCTTCCCTACTCTAAGTATTCACAAGGAGACAGATAAACAGTTTTTTTATTCATCCTCCTCCTCCTCCTCTTCCTCCTTGTCTTCTTCGTCTTCCTCTTCCATCTTTTTCTGGGCAACTTTAGCAGGACCTTTGCACCATCAAACTTTCCTTTCAACTTATAGTCAGCAACATCCTTCTCACACTTCTCCTTCAGCTTTGCCACCTTAGTGATGTAAGGCTGCATTTTGCTGTCAGTTAGGTTATTCCACATCTCACCCAGCTTTTTTGCCACATCTCCAATAGAGATGCCAGGGTTTGTGGATTTGATCTTGGGGTGGAATTCTGAACAGAACAGGAAGAATCCAGACGGTGGCCTTTTGGGGGTGTTAGGATCCTTCTTCTTGCCTCCCTTAGCTGGTCCATAATCCTTCATTTCCCGATCATAGGGCACTTTATCCGCCTTTGCCATTTCATCAAATTTAGATTTCTCTTTCCCGGACATTGTCTTCCACCTCTCAGAGGTGGAAGCATACTTTCCTAAGTATGCTATTATTTTCCATTTCTTGGAAAATTCTACAAAATTGACAGGGACCTCTAGGTTTTTCTTCTTATGTTCTTCTCTGCACGTCTGCACAAAGAAGGCACAAGTAGACATCTTGCCCTTTGGTTTCTTGGGGTCACCTTTAGCCATCCTGACTGTATTGTTTGCTAGTCTTGCTTTTTATTAAGTTTTAAATTAAGAAGTGTGAGTCCTACACATTTTGTTCTTTTGCAAGATTGTTTAAACTATTTAGAATCCCCTTGCAGTTTTATATAAATGTGAGGACCACTGTGTCTATTTCTGCAAAAGAGAAAGTTGGGAATTTGATAGGAGCTGCATTTGAGTTACAGGATAATGTGGGAAGTATTGTCATTTAAGAATGCTACTCATTTTATCCATGAATGTGGGATGTGCTTCCACCTATTTAGGTTCTCTTTTTTTTTTTTTTTTTCTTTCAGAAGAAGTCTTGCTCTAGTACCCAGGCTGGAGTGCATGGAGTGCAGTGTCGTGATCTTGGCTCACTGCAACCTCCACCTCCAGGGTTCAAGTGATTCTCCCGCCTTAGTCTCCTGAGTAGCTGGGATTGCAGGTGCATACCACCACGTCCAGATTGTATTTTTAGTAGAGACGAGCTTTCGCTATGTTGACCAGGCTTGTCTCAAACTCCTGACCTCAGGTGATCTGCCTGTCTCAGCCTCCCAAAGTTCCAGGATTACTGGCATGAGCCACCATGCCCGGCCCTTATTTAGGTTTTATTAAATGTATTTCAAGGATATCTTGCAGTTTTTGGTGTAAAATCTGGTACTTCTTTTGTTAAATGTTTTCCTAAGTATGCTATTATTTTTGATGATACTGTAAATGGAATTGTTTAGTTTCGCTTTCAAGTTGTTCATTGTTAGTATATAGAAATACACAATGGACCCCTTTATCTGTGGGAGATACTTTCCAAGACCCCCAGTGCATGCTTGAAACCACAGATAGTGCTAAAGCCTATGTTTTCTCCTATCCATACATACCTATAATTTTGATTTATAAATTAGGCACAGTAAAAATTAGCATAATTAACATAATAAAATAGAACAATGATAACAATATACAGTAATACATGATATGTGAATGTAGTCTCTCTGTCTCTCAAAATACCTTGTTCGATTGTACTCAGCTATTTTCTGACTGCAGTTGACCTTGGATAACTGAAAACACAGAAAGCAAAACCGTGGATGAGAGTGGCTACTATAATAAATGTACGTACATTGATTTTGTTCCAGAAACCTTTCTCAACTCATTTGTAATAGTTTTAATGGTTTCTCAGTGGACTCCTTCAGAGCTTTTAAATACAAGATCGTGGCATCTGCAAATGTAGTTTGAATTCTCCCTTCCCATCTGGCTCCCTTTTGTTTCTCTTCCTTGCCTAATTGCCACCCTGCTAGAATCCCCAGTACAATGTCAAATAGAAGTGACAAGGACAGACATCGTGGTATTGTTCCTGATCTTAGAGGGAAAGCATCCAGTATTTCACCAGTAAGATGATACTGTGGGTTTTCTGTAAGCGTCATTTATCAAGTTTCATGACTGACTTTTTATGTTTCTCACTACCGGTCAGTTTCATTTGCTAGCTCTCACGTACCGCAAGAGCTGTTAGAAGCTATTATTGGCGTCATCAAAGTTTCAGAGGCTAATTTCCCCCCATTATGTCTGTATAATATATTTAAACCTAAATAATGCTATCTTAGCATGTAATAGACTAACAGACAAATATATTTTCTTTGGTAAATCCTGGTATATCTGAAATAGTTTAGGCCAGATATCAGAAAACCTACCACTTTCTTTCTTTGACAAAAGTATTTTGCCTGCCTTCGCATTAATTTCCCCCTCATAACATGGGGGGAAATTGCATATCCTTTTACTTTCTAACAGATACATGAATATCAAATAAGAATAATGGATGTGAAAATTGTTTGGCAACTCTTAGAGTGCTGTGCATGTCAGAGAATGGATGATGTTGATGAAGATGTATCAGGTAGAAAATATAGAGATCCATTTTGCTTTCTGCAGCAAATGGGCTGCAGCTGTGTGCCAGATCTCTGATTTTCACATTCTGGGTACAAAGTGCATGTGATCGATTTCTCCATGAACTGAAACAGGGCTTTGGGAAAGAAAACGGATGCCTAGAATGGGCAATGTGCTCTGGGGCAGAAGACAGTATAATACAATATAAGACAATAATGCAAAAACAGGAGAAGATGGAGCAGAAGGATCCACAGGTCTGTGTTCCTTCACAAGTGCGAGGAGAAAAGCAGTATTCCTCGTAGCCTCAAGGAGCCTGTGGCCCCTTAACCTGGGCTAGGCATACCAGCTTCCACTGCAGCATGAGGTTAAGCCACATGTTGAAACTGGAAGTACGTTTTCTTTGCCACAGAACGACACAGGGTGGGTGACTCAGGGCATAGATTTCTCTATGGGGAAAGAGATGGGGAAAGCCAGCAGCTAGTCCCTCCCAGCCAGGGTGAGCTGTTGCGGCTCAGCCTGGCAAGCCTGAAGTTCACCAGAGGCTTTATTAAACTCAATCTTTACGGAAATAAAATTCTTTCTTCAGAGTGATTATCCATGATGAGACCCAAATGTAACATTTTCTACTAAGTGATTTGATGATAAAATGATAAACTTGAGTTATAACTGGAAACATATTTTAAAGAGAAAATCTGGAAGTTGCTGGGGCACATTACTGCAATTATGATGCTCACAGCTGCCTCATTTTAAAAAAATGGAGCCCAAGGACTTCTGAAGATGATAACCAGAAGTAAAGTAACCATAGGTCTTGGCACAAAACAGCCAAACGCTTCAGAATATAGAGAAGCAGCTCACTCTTCCTTGCTGCCACACCAGGCTGCACAGGACTGGGCGAGCAGTGTGCCTTGTGTCACAGTTAGGGATGAGGGCACTGGTAGGATATATGATGGAACTTGGGTAATATTCTCAACCTGGGCCTAATCAAATACAGTCCGAAGTAAAGCGTGGCTGTGTATCTGTGAATGTGCAGCAGAGCAGCTCCCCAAATGTACTCTGTTGACCTCGGCAACTTAGTTGGTGGAGCAATCTTTCTACAGAGTAGATGTCATTGTTTAGCAAAATACCTTGAAATGTTAAAGCTGAGGTTTCTGAGGTGATGTTTGGAAAGAGACCTAAGCTATAACCAAAACACATTGAGAAATAAAAAGAAACGTGGGTGTGGGGAGGCCAAAGATGAGCATGGGCATGTTTGAGAGGAGGGGGAAGGAGGGGAGAGTTACTTGTGTGGGTGGGACACCTCATGGGAGACCCCACAAGTGCTGAGACAATGGTCTGAAGCCTCAGCCTGTTCCCATATGAATACAGAACTAGAAAAGAATTAGACATATAGTTACATAGTTATTCCTATATATAATCATGATTAATCACATAGTTATTCATATATAGTCACAGAACTATATATACTCAATATAATATTTTAATCTTACTAATGATTATCATGTTATGAAGCATGGAACTGAGGTGACATTGTGAACAAAGTGATCCTAAGGCAAGATGCTTTAAGCCCTCTGTCATGCCCGCATAAGGGCTGCTGGAGGGCGCCTTGGCTGTGCGGCAGTGCTAGCACTGGGAAAGTGCCCGCTGTTTAGCCAGCTAGGGAAGGAGACGTCCAAAATGTCCAAGAGGTCTCCTTCCTCAGGGGAGTTAGGAGAAAATTCCGCTTCTCAAAGCTCTTGTGGTGGGCCTGATGGCTGTCAGGTAAGCCCACGGACATCCAGGGGCTCAACTGTCTCTATGTGATGCTGTGCCTCAGTGGTCACGTTCCATGTCCACTTTCATGTTCCACATCTGCACCTGGTCCCTCCCTTTCTTAAAATATAAAATCGGTAATAGTAACATAAATTTTAATGTCTTTGTTCTTTCTTGACAAGTATGAAAAAGTGCTGATGCATTAGGTTTTCTCCTTGCCTCGGCTACTTGAAAGACCTGGGCCCCCATCTCCAAGACATGTGATTTACCTGACCGTATCACTGACCACCATTACCTCACCCTACTTACCCTGCCCCCTGCTTTGTACTCAATAAAAGTCAGAGTATCCAGGCACTCCGGGCCACTGCTGGACTCCGTGCTTTGGTTGGCACTGGGCCCAAACTCTGTTTTCTCTTTCTTGGTGTCTCGTGTTTTTTATTTCCACAGTTTCTCACCCCAACACCTGTAGAGAGGGGCTCAAAGGACCCTGTAGGACTGGACCCTACATACTCGGCCCACTTACAAATGTATTCAGTTTGGCTGGGCGCGGTGGCTCACTCCTTGTAATAACAACACTTTGGGAGGTCAAGGTGGGTGGATCACCTGAGATTAGGAGTTCAAGACCAGCCTGGTCATCATGGTAACCCGGTCTGTACTAAAAATACAAAACTTAGCTGGGAGTGATGGTGGACGCCTGTAATCCCAACTACTCGGGAAGCTGAGGCGGGAGAATCACTTGGACACGAGAGGCGGAGATTGCAGTGAGCCTAGATTGCACCATTGCACTTCAGCCTGGGCAACAAAAGTGAGACTCCATCTCAAAAAGAAAAAAAAAAAAAGAAATGTGCTCAGTTTGAAATTCCCACAAGCATAGCATAGCTGACTTCTTTGAAATGGTAGCTTGTATAGATTCAAGTTTACTTCCTGACTGCGTGCTGCAGGTATGCCTCCCAGCCTCCCAAACCTTTGAGCAGCTAGACCTCTACTTCCTTTCGAGGTGGTGGTCAGAAGGTGTGGAACCATCGAGGAAGGGGTCTCTACCTCCACCTTGTAAGAGCCATAGTTTTGGGAAGAGGGGTTCAAAGACCAGGTTAGAAGTCTTGAAGGGGTCAATGCTCAATAGCAGCCAAGTGAGTTGTGGGGCGCACAGGGGCCAGGGTTGGTGGGAGGGGCTGAGTGTGGTGGGAGGACCCAGGGCTGGTGGGAGGGCAGAGGGTGATCGGAGGACCCAGGGGTGACAGGAAAAGCTGAGGTGATGGGAGAAGCCAGAGGTGGTGGGAGGGGCTGAGATTGGTAGGAGGAGCCAGGGGTGATTGGAAGGGCAGAGGATGGTGGAAGGAGCCAGGGCTGGTGGGAGGGGCTGGTGGGAAGCCTCAAGGGTGGTGGGAGGGGCTGGGCTGGTGGGAGTAGACAGGAGTGGTGGGAGGGGCTACGGATGGTGGGAGGAGTCAGGGCTTGTGGGGGGTGCCGAAGTAGGTGGGAGGAGTCAGGGATGGTGTGAATGACCAGGTGCCAAGGGACTGGCTAAGAGTAGTTGCTTTTGTTTGTTTTTCCTGAAGAGTAGTTTTAAGACTAATCATGTCTCAATACTGGAGGAAGGTGATGGGGAGGAAGTTGATGGGATAGAAAAGACCTACACAAGTGTCCTCCGTTCCTTGGTGTCAGTGAAGAGGGAAAAAATGATTCAAAGTAAGAGCGGGTAGCTGGGAAAATTAGTAGTGCTGGTTGTTTGTGACGAAGGGACTGCAGGCAGTGCTTGATGTTGCTATAACTGCCAAGGCAGGAAAAATTGAATATGAATCCTACTCTGCCACCTGTGAGTTGGGTGATATCTCTTTACCTGAGAAATGGAGATAAGAATAATGATCTTGCTGGTACTTATACCGATCTTTTCACTCCCGAGAGGGAGACGTCGACTTCCCGCTTCAGCATGGCCACCAGACATGAAGAGATCCGGGAGTCTGACCAGTGAGGCTACTGCCTGAGGGAGCCTCAGAGGTCTCTATAGTTCTTTCTTCCCAAACTGCTGCTCTCCCCAGAGGCCACCAGTGCCTCTGTCAGCCCACAGCTGCCAGGGAGCCCCTTCTCAGCTAGGTGCAGGTGCAGACCAGGATGTCCAGAAGGTATCTGTGCTGGACTCCAGCACCAACAGAGGGCAACATGCTTGGAAACATAGGAAGCCAATGGTGGAGTAGATACAGGAGTCACCTGCCTGTAAGAAAAAGAGCAGAGAAGAATGATTATGTCCTGAAACGAGTGAAAGGTGGTTCCGCACTAGAATGCAGGAATTGCACTCTCTAAATCAGAGTGCAAAAGGACCACACTTCTGGGCTGGGCAAGCCCACATGGCAAAACACATTTGTGTTTGGAACCTGTACACTTTCTGGAACCCAACTCTCCTATCTCTTCTTCCCTCCTTCCATTCCAGGCATCCTGAGATTGGCTCAGGCTTCCTAAAGGGATCACAGGCTGAAGCACAGCTCCCTGGGGTGCCTTTCCTGCCTGTAAGCCTAAGAGTGGCCCTTTGAGACTCGTCTCCAAAGTCACCTCCTCTTTGTAGCTTCCATGCTGCCTCTAAACTGTTGGAAATTTCCTCTTCTGGCTCCCACGAGTCTCATTTCATGCTATCCACTCCTCATGCTTTATTTTTTTTTTTCTGTCCTGCCTCCAGATTATGAGCTCTTTCAGGGTAGTCACTGGCTGGAGGCACCTGGGCATGGAAACATTTTGTTGAATGAGTGACTCTTGGTTCTTGCTGTTCATTGGTATTATTCAGTGTTGCCTGTAACCTGTGCCAGGCACTTCATTGAGTGCTTTATGTGCATGTCCTCATTTCAGCCCCATAACAAATCTATACATGTCCTATTATTACTCCCCACTTACAACCAAGGAACTTGAGTCCTGGAGAAGTTAAGGGATTGGGCTCAAGTCAAACAGCAAGTGGCTGGGTCATGACCCTGGCCAGATTAATCTATCTGTCCTCCAGAGTTGTTTTCTTTTTTTCTTTCTTCTTTTTCACCATCAGAGTGGTTGGCATTCATCATCACCAGAGTTGTTTTAATGTTGGGAAAATAAATCTGCAATTGTTTTAAGCAGATTATGAGATTGTGAGGCTGTGTGTTTGAGTTTATTCACTGTGTGACTTTGAACCTGAGCCTCAGTTCTTCTGTTTATAAAACGGGGATAGTAATTCTATACCACGAAGTTTTTATATGGAACAAATAAGCTAAAGTAAGTAGATTCTTAACAAAAGCCTGGTTAGGGCTGGGACTAGGGTACAGCCAGGCAGACACCATCCTCCCAGAGCCCAGCATTTAAGAGGCACATTCTCAGGAGCTGACCTTGCACCCCTACCGCCCTGAGCAGAAGCACTTCCTTAAGTGACCTCCCTCACCTGGTCCTGGAGCTGCTCCTGGCATTGGTAGGTGAGGAAGATTATTATTTACCCTGTCTTCCTTACTTCTCCCTAATCAGGCTGAGTTGTCTTAGGCACGAGGGTGAACTCGTTCTTTCAGTATGAGCAGTTATTTCTACAAATCACCTTTCTTTCCTTTTAGTCACACACTCCAGTATTATTATTGTTTCAATCAGGAAACCACCCTCCCATGCCAGAACTATCTGCATGCAGTTTTCACACAGTAGTTGGCTTTTACTGTGGTTCTAGTCATCTAGTTTTCTACAGTAACCCAAAGTATGCCCTTGTGTAAATGCAGCCTCAAGCAGAGTCTCCCTGGGAGAGACATGTCCCCTCCCACTTCTGGAACATTTGTCACTTTCTCCAGACACAGCACTGGGATTGTTGCCAAGGCTTTGGCAGGACTCTGTGCTGGGCCTTAGACATTATACTTGTGCCCTCAGCCCTGTGCTAAGTACCCTCACCCCCCACTGAGGCCTTGACTGTTTTCAAATTGTTGGATGGCAAGCAACTCTGCGGTCACTTCTGAACTGCCAGTCAGCCCCAGACTGCTATAAAATTGCTTAATGACACTTAGGTTCTTTGGGAGTTGTTGAAGTGTAGAGCTATAATGAAGCAGCCACTGGCTGCCTAGTGAAGGAGAAGGTCAGGAGTGGGGTCAACCATGAAGGCCAAGGACTTGGCTCCCAGACAAGGGGGAGCTGCAGGTACAAGGTGCATCAGAGCTCCACCTCCTGGGTTTAAGCAATTCTCCTGCCTCAGCCTCCCGAATAGCTGTGATTATAGGCATGTGCCACCATGCCTGGCTAATTTTTGTATTTTTAGTAGAGACAGGATTTCACCATATTGGTCAAGCTGGTTTTGAACTCCTCACCTCAGGTGATCCACCTGCCTCAGCCTCCCAAAGGACTGGGATTACAGGCATGGGCCACCGCGCCCAGCCTGGCTCCCATATTGGACACCAGACTGCAGAGTTCTAGATTTTATATGTCTCCTCAGGTAGAATCTCCACACTGCAGCCTCTGGTTGTAACAAATGCAGACAGATCTGGTTTGCTAGCTGCTGCGTAACAGCATGTTCATCTGAGTGAGTGGCTTGAGCATGCCAGACCTCAGTCTTTTTCATCTGTAAATAAAGTAGTACATCTATCTCAGAGGTGTGTTATAAGAACTAAGCAAGTTGCCGAAGCCAAAGTCACAGATGCATATTCAGTGAGTGTCAGTTACTATTCTCATTAGTAGCAGTAGTACTCTTACAAAAGTCAATTACAAATCCAGAGACCATAGGTCTATATTGTGAGTGGAGACCTTCAGGTGTTGTAGAAGAGTTGGGAGTGATGCTTGGGATCACCCCATCCCAGCAATTCAATAAGCTAGGAAGCCGAGGCCAGAAAGCAGGACAGAGAGAACTCCCCACACCCACTCCTCCACCTCAAGGACACACCTAGGCCTCAGCCATCACTTCAGTATAGTTTCCAGTGCAATGGAAAGGCTACATCTTCTTTCTCCTTAAAATATATATAACAGTAAATAATATGTCTTATAAAACATATTTGAAACAGTCATAACCACATCACACACATATTCAGACACAGCCTGAGGGAGGTGGACGTTAAGCTGTATTAAAAACAAAAGTTGTAAGGAAGAATAATAGTGTGAAATCAGTGCAGGACAATTTATGATTAATATCAGGAAGCCCTTGTTAAGAATGCCATGTATCATTAGACTAAAATAGCCTCTGTAGGGGCATGGGGAAACCCCATGACTTGAGACACTTCTGCTGGGACAAGGCACAGCTAAGCACAAGAGAGGAACAAAGCACCCACCTCCTCAGGGGACCATCAGAGACAAAGCTTGAGTCCCAGGCTCCTTTCTGAGTCAGGAGCCTGGGTGTGCTTCTGTGTGCAGCCGTGGGACCTCAGTGTCCAGCCTGCCTAGCAGAACAACAGGTTTAGAGACCAGGAGAGATAATGATGGGCGTTTCATCAAAACCGCCCAGCAGGGTAGCAGGACGCTAGTGCAATTACTAGGCTGCTCATCAGGGAAATGTAGTGGACTCGGCATCTCTGGATTTCTGTAAGGCATGTGACAAGGTGACAGAGCAAGCTTTTTGATCAACTTAAAGACAATAGGTTAAGATCCTCATGAACTCCTCATAAAAGCCTTGATAATTGGTTAAGCAATCTTTCACAAAGGGGAAAGGGGCTGTGCTGCCTCCTTACCTGAAATGAAGCAGGATTTTGGTATTTTAGCAGCACTAGGACATAAAGGCTGCCTGTCAAACTTACTAATTAGATGGATCTGGAAGCCATTACAGATATATTGGATATTTAAAAACATCACCATCCCAAATGATTAACATAAGTGAGAATTATGGATGTGGTAAGCCAGGATGAATTTTAGTGCAGAAACTGTGAAGATATCCCTTAGATTGAATAGCAATAATATCAGCTGCCTGGCACTCGTCAGGAATTAAATGTTTGCTGGCTGGATTCAGGGATGGGATTAATTAGTAGAACATATGAAAATGAATAAAATTGAACATAAACTCAGTGTGTCAGAAGTGTGACGATTCTGGCACATGGACTGCTATGACCTCTGCCTATGTGTCCTAAGGCCAGGGGTTAGACTCCACAGGTGACATCCTTTCCTGTGCAGTGCACAGACCCTATCTGCAGGCTCAAGTGTACTTCTGGGCACCACAGTCAAGAAGGGGCTCTGTAGATGGTTTGTGTCCTGACATGAGTCGTCTGAATGGTGACGCTACATCATACCACAATGATTGGAGGGCTCAGGGAGGTTCAGGCAGAGCAGAGGAACTGAGGTTAGGTGGCGGCTGTGTTGAAATGCTTGAAGTGTTGTCATGGGAAGCCAAGCTCTGCAGGGGAGAGTTGGAGGGCAGAGGTGGGACAAATGGAGTGAGCGACAAAGAGCTCAACATAAGGAAGCTATTTCTAATGGTCAGCGTTGATAGCAATGCCCTGGACTGCTTGTGAGCTCCCCGTTACGCGAGTGTGCAGGCAGAAGCTGCACCGCTGCTTTCCGCGATGGTAGAAGGCGATCCCACGTGGGTGTGCGATGAGCCGGGAGCGTACTCCCGCTGCTGGGGTGGAGCCTGGAGGCAGCCCTCAGCCGGCCGTGGCCGGGCCAGCAGAGGGCGCGCTCCGGCGGGCTGTTCCGGCAGGGGAAGCGCGTGCCGGGAGGGAGGCCTACGGCGCAGGCGGCGCATGGGCAGAGAAGTGCTCACCCGGTCGCCACACCCGCGCAGACCCCGCCGGTGGCCGCGGCGGAGCTGAGCGAAGGACGTGGAGGTGCCCACGGGTGCCAGGGCCGCGCCGGAGAGCCCTGGACCACTGACCCTGGCCGCTCTCCCCTTCTCCGTGCAGCCCTCCAGGAGCTCGCCACACCACCGCCCCGGGTTCTCACCTTCCCCTCCGCCTCTGGGGCTTTCCCTGGCACCTTTCTGGCGGGCCGCTCCTGGCCCCATTGCCTCTCCCACGCGGGGCCTGCGCACACCCGCTCATCCTCGCCCCAGGATGGACAGATGGGCAGACAGGCAGGGACTCCAGAGCCTTTCTCTCCCTGCCCTGGGGAATCCGCCCCTCAGGAATGAGCGGCGAAGGGCTCGGTGCGCATCTGTTGGTGTGTAATGAAGGGAAGCCCAACCCGCCCTGGATACGAAAAACATCTTTTTTTAGTGCCAGATTTCTGGTTTCCTGAGTGGCTTTTCACCTTCTCCCATCATAGAGCAAACATTGCTCTACAGAGTTTTGTGGGGTGCGGGATGGCGCTGACTCAAATGCCGTGGGGTTGGCAAATTCAGTCATCTTAGGCGACCTCCTCACAGTAGAAAAAGGTTAAAAAGTGGAAAAAAAGAAATCGACCATCACACTTGACCTTCCAGGGCCAAACCTCCGGCCTCTCAGTCATACCAGGCAGCCAACCTTTCACAGAGATGCCGGGACATTGCTTGGGCACACTTCAGCTTGATGAAAAGGGGACATTTCCCTCTATCCTCCTGCTGAAGTCCGTCCCCACCTCTCAGTCCCTCACCTCTGCCACCGCCAAATCCTATCTGGGCAGCTTCCGATGACAAGCCAGCCCGGGGCCACCTGGCTACGGAAGCTCGCGGGCCCTCCAGGCTTCCGTCTGGGGATCGCACATCCACAGGAGGGAGTGGTGCGCACCAGGCAGGGTGAGTCCGCAGTGGCTACACCTGGGGCCAGGTGCCGAATGGGAGGGTGGAGTGCTTACGGTGCACGCCTTCTCCTGGTCAGAGGGCGAGGAGCCGGCTGATGCTGCCCCTGCGCCCCCAGCCCCCTTTTGGCTTATCTGAGCTGGTTAATTATAGGTGTCAACGTGAGAGGGCTGAGGATGCTCAGATGACTGGTAAAACATCATCTGTGAGTGTGTCTGTGAGACTGTTTCTGGAAGAGATAAGCTTTTGAGTCAGTGGACTGAATAAGAAGGTCCACCCTTACTAATGTAGGTGGCACCGGTCAACCTGTTGGGGGCCCAGAGAGAACAAAAGGGCAGAGGAAAGGTGAATTCTCTTTCTTCTGGAGCTGAAACATCCACCTTCTCCTGCCCTCGGACATCAGGGCTCCTGGTTCTCAGGCCTTTGGATTCTGGGACTTACATCAGTTCCTCTTCTTTCTGGTTTTTAGGCCTTGGACTGGGCCTGGACCTGCTTCCAGCTTGCAGATGGCATGTCCTGGAACTTCTCAGCATCTATCATTGAGCCAATTCCCAAGCAAATCTCCTCATCCATCTATAGCTGTATATCCTATTATTTCTGTTTCTTTGGAGAAATCTGGCTCACTTTCTCTCTTCCCCCTGCCCCCCACCGCCTTTTTAATATAAAACCACGTGTATTACTCTTCCAAAGGCACTCTGATTCTTTGGTCCACATGATCTTTTCAGTGGATAAATTATCCGTTTATAATTGAAAGAGGCCATAGTTCACAGGACTTTGCTTGTTACAAACTCACGTTTTTCATTTTTCTAGGCAGCCAGCAGCCCCAGATGAGCAGCAACACAACACTTATTTGTACCTGGCTGAGCAGCATGGCTGCATATGCTGTGCCATTCCACTTCCCGATGGCAGAGCCATGTAAACTGAAGCCTGGACCAGGGGAGGGGAGATGCAGTCAGCCAGAGGGATCCAGGGCAGGCCTCCAAAGCCAGATGCCTGCTGTCAGGGTAGGGACACCCATCAAAATCCAAACCGCCCGCACGGCTTCCATCATAACAAGCAATCCCTGATTGTAACACTTGATTCTTGGAGGAGAAAAAAGAGCAAACAAATCACCCAGCTGCAAAACTATACTTTTAAACAAATTGTCAAGTAAACAGTTTGGAAGATTTTTGCCAGCCATTCACTAGAAAATGAGAAGAGAGCTGATGGACCCCAGATTTTTTTTTTAATAGCAGAATGCTATTGTATTTGTTTGTGTTATGAAAATTCAGCCAAGCTAGGTAGGTTCACAGAGAAGGCTGCCACTCTACTTCCCTGTCCCAAGTTGAGAGCTTTATTCTCTATTTCCTGTTTCTAGGCTTTATCTAATTATCATATTGGCAGCTGGTTGACTGAAACTATTATTAACATTAAAGTAATAGCAACCAAATATCAGCCAGGATGCTAAGCTTAACCCAGCCAGTTGCTTAGAGATCCAAAATGTTGGGGTTGGAATTAGCTTGTGATAGAGAAAAACACAACGTTGATCTGTAACCAAAGCATCAATTGTTAATGAGCTCTGAGATGTCCCATGCTCCCATAGAAAGGATTGGCATATTCCCTTTCTCTGAGGTGGCCAAGTGCAAGCCAGAAGGTTGCTTCCCATGCAAGGACTTAGGGCCAGCAGAGCTACTCACCTTGAGGATGCACTGCCCACTGGATGGGCTGTGCGTGTTCTTCTGGGTCAGAGGCAGATAAGGGGACAATGGGTAAGGCTGAAAGGACAGCAGAGGTAGAAACAGAAGATTCTGTCAACACCCATCCATGAGGGTTCAGGGGCTAATGGTCTTTGTGACCACTACCTAGGGTGGCAATATCTAGCAATCGGTGCTTTCTTTTTAATATTATTTTGCCGTTGCAAGAAATAGACACTGGGTGCTTTTTGACTAAACTATTTTGAAAGGTGTAGAAATCTTGGGGCCTTGCTGGCCCTGGAGGGACTTCCCTTCCCGGGACACCAGTCCCTAGAGAGGGTAAACGATGTCAGCAAGCACAGATTTTCTGTGCAAACCAACCACTCCTGAGCCCTCCCAACCACCTTTGCTGTGGGCTCTCACTCGTTGGGCCTTGGCCACCTGCCCTAATCACCCCAGGGCCAGGCACTAGGCAACTCAGGACACGCCTGTGTCCAGAGCCCACTAAAATTATTCAAAGTAGTCCATTCTAAGTCTACTTATCCTGGCTTGCTGGTTTCTTCTCACAAAAATCACATTAAAGGCTCTTGCCACAGTTCCCCCAAGTCTTCTAACCAACCCTGGAGCTTCACCACATTGTCCCCCATGGTGCAGTGTGGCCTCCATGGCAAGGCATGCCATTCCTTCCCGATCTGTGCATAACAGACTATCTGTTCAACAGCAGTCTCCTCCTTATCTGTTGGCCTTGCTGCACCTAAATGAACAAAACTTATGTTTTAAAGCAATCATGTTCCTGAAAGTCAGGAATGACAAGCATGTTATTTATTATTTATGTAGGGATTTCTCTTTAAAATGTTCTTTATGAAAAGACAGCAAGTATCTCTATGCTAGAAATATAGATAATTGATCCTGTATCATTTTTTAAAGTAATAGACATTCATAGTAACAAATCAAATACAATATTACAAAAGGTTTATAATACAAAGCAGCAATCTCTCACCAGATGCCACCCCAGCCCAGAATCACGATACAGAGATTTTTGAGTCTTTCTATTAGTAATTGCCCTGAGGACTACCCCACAGTTCTAAATAAAATGCTTATCTCTATTGACCTATTTATCCACGTCCCATCAAGCATATAGAAGAGTTGCTTCCCTGACAACCAAACCTTTCCTTCCCCTGTTCTTTGAAATGTTTGAGCATTAGATTATTTCTAGTATCTCTCTTGATAATATTGTAACTTTAATACATTCATCCTTTTCTTTCTATTTCCATTTACTTTTGATATAGTTTAGATATTGCTCCCCTCCAAATCTCATGTTGAGATGTGACCCCCAGTGTTGGAGGTGGGCCTCTGGGAGGCCTTTGGGTCATGAGAGCGGATCCCTCGTGAATGGTTTGGTGCCCTCCTGTGGGCACTCTTCTAGTTCTCACCCTGTTAGTTACCATGAGACCTGTTAAAAACAGCTTACCGCCTCCTCCCCTCCCTTCCTTCCTTTCTCACTATGTGACACACCTGCTCACCCTTCACTTTCTGCCATGATTGTAAGCTTCCTGAGGCCCTCATCAGAAGCAGGTGCTAGCACCACACTTCCTGTACAGCCTATAGAACCATGAGCCAAGTTTCGCAGCCTTAGGTATTCCTTTATAGCAATACAAACAGAATAAGACAACTTTCGACAAACTCTCAACACTCCACCTTGTAAAAGAAGTTATTAGTTTCTTAGAATTGTCTTTTTCCTTTCTTCTTCCTTGTCTCACTCTCCAATTCTTCTCAGGATCCCAACTTCTGTGGGCTGGCCTTTTACTGGTGCCAACAATATGATGCAGCTCATACCCTCCTGCTCAAGTGCCAAGTCCAGTGTCAGTATGTGCTATTGCCAGGCCAAGAGATCTTGAGAAGGGAACTAAGGTCAATTTCACTAATGACTTTCTCTGCTCTCTTGGGCAAGTCACCCAATTCTTTGAAACCGTGGCTTCCTCATTCAACTGCCTTCATAGCTTTAAGATGAGTGGGAACAAAAGAGCGCCTGTAAGGTAATGCAACTTGTAAGTTCCACACTGCTATCCACACGGAAGGTGGGAGAACATTCTGACCTGCCTCTGAGAAGCATGGTGACTTTTTGAGTGTGACCCTCTTGTCCCTGGCATTTGATGGCACCATCACTATGGGACCGATTGATGTCCTCTAGACCTGGTGGCTGGGGGAAGGAGCACTTTATATGGATTCTTTTCACATCAAATCCCTTCACACAATTCTCATAAACTCTCATGCTTTTTGATGTGTGCTTTCGAATCCAAGTTAATTATATTTTGTGATTTTTAAAGGGGCAAAGGGCATGATTTCATCCATATTCACCTCCCTGGAGTAAATCGTTCTTATTTATCGATAATCAAATCTAATGCTTTCTTTTCCTTAATATTCTTGGTGGTTGCATTTCAGTCTCTTTTACTGTCTCTACAGTAAAACCTTGACTAGCCTAGAAGTGGTTTTTTTATACATGCTTTGATTCATACTGATAAACCCTAGAAAAGATTATTCTGGGCCTGGATCTCTTCATATATAGAACCCTTTTCTAACTTTTTTTTCTCCTGTGGGAATTGCTCTTTTTTTGTATGTCATTTTTTTTGTTATTTTTGTAAATTAAATTTTTTTTTACATACTATAATTTACCATCTTTACCATTTTTTTTTTTTTTGAGACGGAGTTTCGCTCTTATTACCCAAGCTGGAGTGCAATGGCACGATCTCGGCTCACCGCAACCTCTGCCTCCTGGGTTCAGGCAATTCTCTTGCCTCAGTCTCCTGAGTAGCTGGGATTACAGGCACGGGCCACCATGCCTAGCTAATTTTTTGTATTTTTAGTAGAGACGGGGTTTCACCATGTTGACCAGGATGGTCTCGATCTCTTGACCTCGTGATCCACCTGCCTTGGCCTCCCAAAGAGCTGACATTACAGGCGTGAGCCACCGCGCCCGGCCCCCATCTTTACCATTTTAAGTGTACATTAAATGGTAATAAATACATTTATATTCTTTTTATTTTCTTTCATGTCTCCTTCCCTCTTTCCTTCCAGGTCTCTGGTAACTACTAAGCCACCCACCTTCACGGGATCCACTTTTTCAGCTCCCACATATGAGTGGGAACCTGTGATATTTGTCTTTCTGTGCTTGGTTTATTTACCTTAACGTAAATGGCCTCTAGTTCCATCCATGTTATCACAAATGACAGGATTTCATTTATTTTTGTGGCTAAATAATATTCCAGTGGGTATATATGCCATATTTTTAGAATCCATTCATCCTTGGGCACTTAGGTTGATTCCAAATCTTGGTGATTATGAATAATGCTGCAGTAAATATACAAGTGCAGATATTTCTTTGATAGATTCCCTTTCTTTTGAGTATATACCCAGCAGTGGAATTGCTGGATCGTATGGTGGTTCTGTTTTCAGTTTTTTTTTTTTTTTTTTGAGACTGAGTTTCGCTCTTGTTACCCAGGCTGGAGTGCCATGGCGCGATCTCGGCTCACTGCAACCTCCACCTCCTGGGTTCAGGCAATTCTTCCTGCCTCAGCCTCCTGAGTAGCTGGGATTATAGGCATGCACCACCGTGCCCAGCTAATTTTTTGTAATTTTTAGTAGAGACGGGGTTTCACCACGTTGACCAGGATGGTCTCAATCTCTTGACCTCGTGATCCACCCGCCTCGGCCTCCCAAAGCTGTTTTCAGTTCTTAAAGGATCTTCCATACTGTTCTTTTTGGCTGTACTAATTTACATTCCCACCAACAGTGTGTGAAGATTCCCCTTTCTCCATATTCTCTTCAGCATCTGTTATCACTCATCTCTTTGACAGGAGCCATTTTATCTGGGGTGAGATAATATGTTTGTGCTTCTGACTTGAATTTTTCCAATCATTAGTGATGTTAGCATTTTTTATATATCTGTCTGTGATTTGTGTTTTGAAAAATGTCTGATCAGATTTTTAATCAGATTATTTTTTGTTTTTGTTTTGTTTTGTTTGACTTTCTCTACTCTCCTGAAAAGAGTTTGCTATTGAGTTGTTTGAGCTCGTTATATATTCTGGTTATTAATTACTTGTCAAATGGTTGGCTTGCAATTATATTCTCCTATTTTGTGGGTTGTCCCTTCACTCTGTTGAATGTTTTCTTTACTGTGCAGAAACTTTTTAGCTTGATGTAATCCCATTTGTTTATTTTCCCTTTTGTGCCTGTGCTTTGGAGATCTTATACAAAAAATCTTTGCCCTAGATCAATGTTCTGGAACATTTCCCCTGTCTTCTTCTAGTAGTTCATAGCTTCTGGTCTTAGAGTTAAGTCTTTAGTCCATGTTGATTTAATTTGATTGATTTTTATTCTTCTGCATATAATTATCGCTTTCTCAGCATCATTTATTGAAAAGACTGTTTTTTCTTCATTATATATTCTTGATGTCACTGTCAAAGATGAGTATGTTGTCAGTGTGTGGATTTATTTCTGGGTTCTATTGGTCTATGTATCTATTTTTATGCCAGTACCATGCTAGTTTGGTTACTAGAGTTCTGTGTTAGATTTTGAAGTCACCTAATGTGATGTCTGATCCTTATTCTTCTTGTTCAGGTTTGCCTATTAGTCCATTGAGAATGGACTAAATGATGCTGTAAAGAGCTTCCCTGAGACTGGGTAATCTACAAATGAAGGAAGTTTAATTAACTTACAGATCCACACTTTCGAGGCCTCAGGAAACTTACAATCATGGCAGAAGGAGAAGCAGGCATGTCTTATATGGTGGCAGGTGAGAAAGAGAGAGAGGGAGAGGGAAAGGGAGAGAGAGAGAGAAGAGAGATAGAGAGGGAAGAACTGTCAAACACTTACAAAACTATCAGATCCTATGAGAACTCACTCACTATAATGAAAACAGCATAGGGGGAAAGGCCCCATGTTACAATCACCTCCTACCAGGTCCCACTCTCCCACACAAGGGGATTATGGGGATTACAATTTGAGATGAGATTTGGATGGGGACACAGCCAAACCATATCAATTGCTTTAGCTATTCAGGGTTTTTTGGGTTCCATATAAATTTTAGGATTTTTTTTTCTGTTTCTGTGAAGAACATCATTAATGTTTTTATAAGGATTGCATTGAATCTGTAAATTGGTTCGGGTAGTATGGTCACTTAAATAATGTTATTTCTTCCAATCTGTGAGCATGAAATTTATTTCTATTGTGTGTATGTGTCCTCTTCTATTTCCTTTATCAGAGTTTTATAGTTTTTCTTGTAGAGATTTTTAACTTCCTTGGTTAGATTGATTCCTAGGTATTTTAATTTTTCATAGCTATTGTGAACAGGATTGCTTTCTTGATTTCGTTTTCAGATTGTTCACTGTTGGCATATCTAAGTGCTACCAATTTTGTATTAATATATTTATTTTGTATTCTGCAACTTTATTGAATTCATTTATCAGTTTTAACAGTTTTTCCGTGGATGTTTAGGTTTTTCTAAGTACAAGATGCCATCTGTGAACTAGACTAATTTGACTCCCTCTTTTCCAATTTGGAAGCTTTTTATTTCTTTCTGTTGCCTAATTGCTTTGACCAAGACCTCCAGTATTATGTTGAATAATAGTGGTGAAAATAGCCATCCTTGTCTTATTCAAGTTCTTACGGGAAAGGCCTTCAAATTTTCCCCCTTCAGTATTATATTAGCTGTGGGTTTGTCATATATGGTCTTTATTATTTTGAGATATGTTCCTTGATTATTCACTTTGATAAGGGTTTTTATCATAAAGGGACATTGAATTTTATCAAATGCTTTTTCAGCATCTGTTGAAACAATCAAATGGTTTTTCTTCTTGATCCTGTGAATGGGATGTATTATGTTTATTTATTTGCATATGTTGAACCATCTTTGCATCACTGGGATGAGTCCCACTTGGTTGTGATGAATGATCTTTTTAATGTGTTGTTGAATTTGGCTTGCTAGTATTTTGTTGAGGATTTTTGCATCTATATTTGTCAATGATATAGGCTTGAAGTTTGTTGTTGTTGTTGTTGTATCTTTGTTTAATGTTGGTATCAGGGTAATGCTGGCCTCTTAGAATGAGCTTGGAAGTATGCCCTCCTTACCAATTTTTTGAAGGGTTTGAGTAAAATTGGTATTTATTCTTCTTAAATGTTTGGTAGAATTCAGCAGTGATTTCAACAGTTCCTGGGGCTTTTCTTTGATGGGATATCTCTCTTTTTGGATTCTAATCTTCCTAATGGGAAATTTTAACCTAGGAACATGACACTTTCTATTACTACTTTGTTCAAAGCATAACAATTTAATGTCAGCAGTAATAATGATGACAACAGCAGTCTACCTGACTGAGCACCCCTACATGTGACAAGACACCATGCTAAGGGATTTACACCTCTTAGTTCCTTGCACCCTGACAACTGCCTGTTTTCTAATTTCACACATGAAGAACCGAGACTTGGGAGATTCAACAGCTTGAGGTTAACAGTGTGTCTAAGGTCACATCATAATTCTGGTGGGATGCATCTTCCTATCCCCTCTAAGTGGGCCATTTTAAGGCCCACCTGGGCAGAGCTTCTTGACTGGCATAACTTACTTAATTACACTTGGTTTCAGATAACTTGTTAAAATCATTTCACCAAGTAGAGCAAATGACTGTGGTCAGTGGTGACAGCAGTGGAAGTCTTTCCAGCAACCATGAGCTACTCTTTGCAAATGATCATTCTGGCGGATAATCCCATTAGTTCTCTTCTACCACCTCCTCAGAAATGCTCTCAACTCCCAGCACAGAGACACCTGGGCTGTGGCTTTTCCAGGAATGAAGAGATGGGGGTGGGGGCAGGGAAAATAATGCTTGATTATCTAAAATATCTCTATTTCTTAATTTTTAATTTATTTGGTGAAGGTAATACAGAAAGCTGGAATGATGCCAAGCAGCCATGTGTCATACAATGAATAGCTCGTCCTGCTGTGTGCTATGTTCTGTATGCTATATTAAAAGGACTTTTTGAATGACTACATTGTGGACAGAGCATTGAGTGCCCTGATCCAGAAGAGTCCACGGTGCCTTCAGACAAGAGCCCTGAACACCTCTGCAGCAACATGTCCCCCACTTCTCATTGTCCCGAAAGGTTTTCCTGAAATCCTTCCTTAGATATCAACATTGTCATGGCCTCCTTCAGCACAGACCTTATTATTTCCTTACTGGAGCTGTTAAAAAATCTTAGAATGGTTCTTTTCTCAAGAATCACCCTTTGACACTTTCTAGTCTGTCCTAGAGCCTAGGAACATTCCTGGCTTTCTGCTCCTCTCCCTTCTTTCGCTGTCCAGGCCTTGCATCCCCTGTGCTGGCTCCTGGCTCCCAGCCCTGCCTGGTGGGCTGAGCTGGCAACATTCTCCCCTGGAGTCGGCTCAGGGCCAATAAATTTCTGACACAAGGAGATTAATTAGGTCCAGGGAAGTGGGAAGCAGGTGCTGTGAGTGATGTGGCGATCAGCTGTGCTTTCTCTATGATAGAATGCAAATGATCACACATACTCAAATTCCTGGCATCATCATGACCATCATGACTGATCAGACCACGGCCACAGGGATTTTAACTCTAGTGATGACGGGCAGTGAGGTCAGCTACATCTCAAATCAAGAAGGACAGACAAGTCGGTAAACCAGCTTCTGTGAATCAGAACTATTGACCACATGTAATTCCAGGGAGCAGAGCCAAGGCTGCAGCCTGAGGGCACGTCTGTCACTAAGGCTGGTGAGATGCTGAGTCATTAGTTTCCAGCAATTAGGCATCTTCTGCTGAAGCAAAAAGTAACCAGATGATGATTATCTGGTGAGGTAAGCTGTAGTAATAACATGGGCAATCATAATTGATTTGCATTGTGACGGCCACATCTAAAAGCACCTCGATTTACTTCTTTATGTTGTTATGCATGTATTCATTCATTCATTCAATGGACATGTTTTTGAGCTCAAAAGATTAGGGAACTACTGTACTGGGTCTTAATGGCCCTTGCCGTCAAGGAACTCAGAGTCTCTTGGGGAATGATACAAACATAAGACTCACAGCATCCAGTTAAAATGCCATGCTTTCTCTTATGCCAGGCACCATGGAAACACCGTGGGAAGGCTGGGAACTCTGCTCCTGGACGTGTTCATTCAGGCCCATCCTTGTCTCCATTTCACTTACTCTCTTCACTTCTGGCAGGGCTGAATGCCCTCATTTTACCCAACACCAGGAATCCCCCAGGAACCCCAGAAAGCTGCAAGACCCTGGCCTCCTTTCTTGTAGCTAGAGGTCAGGTCAGGCACACGCACATCACCTACAGGGGAGGAAGTGGGGTGCAGGGAGGCAGGCGGGCCTGCAAATAGCCTCTCAGCATCCCAGCCTCTTCGCAGGAGAGATGCTGCCCTTGGCCCCTCCAGAGTTTGTGGACCTCATTCATGTCTCCAGGAGAGATAAATGACTTTAAAAAATGCCAGCAATATTAGTAGAGCCTGTGGCCAGAACATGTCAGTGAGCAATTTCAATGCCCAGGTGTGTAGCATGGCACAGAAAAACATCTTTGAGGATGGATTAACAACACATTTTGCTATCCCCTGAAAGACTTTACCCTGAACACACACATCTCTAAGAGATGGGCCCCCTATTTTTGGATTGTTATGAAGAATGGTTTAGGAAGTCTCTCCCAGGTGCCAGGGCTCTTCTAGGAAAAGCTTCAAAAGGTGGGGGGCCAGTCCTCTGGGCACACACATTCCTGGTGCAGGCCACCAGAACTGTGACAGTAGAGGGTAAGCATGTTAGCAAGGCCTGGTGCACGCCACGGTGCAGGCCCGGGCAGCCAGCCTGTGCTCTTCATTCTGGAACTGTGCTGTCCTGGACTGTCCTTTAGCACCACCCAGGCCATGGTTCTGCAGTGGGGCATGATTGTGTGCTGGTGGCAGCAAGGACATGTCTCGACCCTCTGCTATCTCTCTTCTTCTGCTTTTGTTTTAACATTTTCCTCAGATTGTAGAATTAGTGCATGCCAACTGTTACGAGCTGAATTGGGCCTTCCCATCCCCAAATCCATATAGTAAAGCCCTAAACCCTAGCACCTCAGAATGTGACTATATTTGGAGATAGAAGTAATTAAGTCAAATGAGGCTATTAGGGTGGGCCCTGATCCAATTTGACTGGTGTCCTTCTAAGAAGATGAGGACACAGACACACACAGAGGGAAGACCACATGAAGACACATGGACAAGGCAGCATCTGCAAGCCAAGGAGAAAGGCCTCAGGAGAAACCAACCCCGCCAGCACCCTGAGCTCAGACTTCCAGCCTCCACAGCTGTGAGAGAAGAAAATTTCATTGTTTCAGCCCCCAGTCTGTGGTATTTTGCTATGGTAGCCCTAGCAAACCAATATGCCTTCCACAGAAAATTGAAGCGTTATCGGCAAATTTAGATGGTGAAAATAATGTTTTTTTCTGAATCCTTCCATCCAGAGACAATTTCAGTTACTATTTTAGTCATTTTTCTTATGGTTTAAAAATCCATATTATATAGAGAGAAAATTAAGAGTGGTGGTAGCTAGACATTATATTCTATCTCCAACTTGCCTTCTGAATTGACATTGCATGAATGACCTTATGTCAGTAGAATCCTGCCATAATTTAATCATTGGTAATATTTGGGGCCATGCTTTATTCTAGACAGACAGACCCACACACCGTACTTTTTAATTATATTATCCGTACTGTGCTTTATCCAGATTTCCTTATTTAGTAGTTAATATGGATAGATTTCTATGTTCATAAACATGGATTTATGTCATATGTAAATTTTTAACTAATATTTTATAGAACAGGGTTATGAGTTTTCTTTAATCCTATATTGATAGCTATTTAAAATTTTTCTTTTCTTTTTTTAGTTAAAAATGAAAGCATCTTGAGAACTGCCTGATCACATAGCTATGCACTTTGGAATTCTTTCTTTAGAACAGGTTCCTGAGGCTGCAGTTCCTATGGTAGAGTTGGGGGAGTATGTATTTCCAATTCCTGCCCATTGTCCTGGAGGTCGGTGGTGACTCTATCCCCAGCAGCAGTTTATGGGCAAGAATATCCATGATCTTTTTGCACATTTAACATTCTAATTAATCTAGGCTGGTTTGGGGCTATAAATTATATCTCACTGGGACTCTTTCAAATTTATTGGTCATTTGCATTTCATTTTATTTGAATTGTCTGTTTGTTTTCTCTCCCTGCTTCTAAAAGTCGGTGTGTTTGTCTTTTTCTAACAGTTTTATAAGACCTTTTTAGGTAATAGCAATTTTAATTCTTTTACGTGTGTTTGGCAGTTTCCTTCCTGTTCACCTTTCCTTCCGGTTTTCCTTATCTCTTAATTTTGTACATGGCAGGTTTTTGTTTTATTTCAGAGCACATTTTCATTTTTTATGTATTAACATCTATTAGTCTTGTCCTTATATTACTTCAGATTTTGGTTGCCTGCTTATAAAGTACTTTCACACTCAAGATATTCATACAATTTTCACTGAATGTTTTTTGCCCTTATATTCTTTTAAAAAAATATTAAAATATTTAGTTCATCTGGAATTCATTTTGGTGTGAGGTATGAGGTAGAAATGTAACACTATTTTCCCCTAAGATGGTTAGTAGGTTGTCACAATGCATTCCCCACTAATCTGTTCTTTTCCTGGAGATTTAAAGAGACATCTTTACATGGGTAGGTGCTCGTGTGTGCCCGCACAGCGAAAGGCATCGTGGCATCATGAGAATGCGAAACCTGGTGGGGAAACCCCTCAGCACCTCTCCTTGTTATCAGCATTTGTATTGCTAGTTCAGTCATTCTTCCAGATGACTTTTAGAATGCATGCTGTTGGGATATTGACTGACACTTTGCTGTATTTATGGATTACTTTGCAGAGAATTAGAATAGCCTTGTTATCTAAATACAGCAAACATTTTGTTTCTTTCTTTCCTGTATTTATATAATTTACATATCTCTCTTTTCTCCTTCGATTGCTAGAACGGGGCTGCATGGCAATGCTGAGACATCATGCTGGGTGAGAGTGGACATCCTCATTTTATTCCCACCCTGACTGTGGATCTCTCCTGCCTGTGCTTCAGCACTCAGTATAATGCTGGCTGAGCTCTTCTGACAAATACCCTCCATGATGTGAGGAAAACACAGTTAGGAGCGATTGTTGAATTGTATGATCTACCACTAAAGTAATCTGCGAAATGATTACTTGGACTCCTTTAACAAATTATTGTTATAAATTATATTGACATATGTCATGCTAATAAATTATTTCCATATTCCTAGGAATAAAGCTGGGTAGTTCATGGTATACTATTCTTCGAATTTATTCCTGGATTTTCTGAGAAGTGTTATATCTATACTAAAAAGTGCAATTGTTCTAAAGATGCTTTTCATTGTTATCTTTGTTGTGTTTGGGCTTAAATGTGATGCTAGCCTTATGTAATCAGTTTCAGACAATTTCTACACTTTCTATGCTTTGGGAACTTTAAAAGCGCATCATATTGAACTATTTCCATCAAGGTCTGATAAAAATCACCTATGACCTGGATTATTTATAAGGGATCTGAAGGAAGGTGGGAAGTAATTTGCATTTGACAAAAGCTTTCCCTCCTTGAGATTGGAGTCCTTTGATCAAAAAAAGTAGTTTTACAGTTCTATGTGGTTAAAAATTAAAATCCTTTTGTCATTATTTGCTACTTGTACTTGTAGAATTTCTACCTTATTTAGAATAGACTTTGTTAGGCAGAATTCGTGGTCAATATTTACAAATATTGAGTTAATATATTACAATTTTAAAAGAATGTGCTTTAACTCTTTGTGGCTTACAATGTTTTCTATGTAGCTAGTATGTCAAGTTTGTTAATTTTATTATTCATGCCTTCTATATCCTGTTTTATCTTGTTAATCCACAAAATTCTGTACAATGTGTTAGAACTTTTTAATATCAAACAATTTTATCCAAGTTTTTTGTTTTATATTTTCATATTATTTCCTCTGAGACTAATATTTGAAATGCAATACTAGTTTATGAAATACAATGCTAGTCAATGAAGTTCATGACTTCAATGTCTTCATTGTGGATTGAATATTTTATTGATAAAATGATCATTTTTGACTCATTGACTATTTTTAGCCTTTCTTTCTGTATTTTATATGAATGTTCCCTCTCTTGCTTTGTCTATATCTGAATTTATCTGCTAGATCCTTGCCTACCTCCTAAGTGTCAACATATCAACCTCTCTGCTTCATTTTACTTTAGATGGATCCGGTTTCGCTGTTTGAAGCGCTCCAGGTACTTAGCCTTTGGATAGGGTAGTTTAGCCCACTTATTTTTGGATGTATCCTGATAACCAATACATTCAGTAATAGTCTCATTTTATTTGTTACATTTATCATATTTCCAGTATTCCTGATTTTATCTTCCTTTTTTTCAGTGGGTTTATCTGTAATATTTTTTCCCTTTTGTTTGTTCAGCATTTGGCAAGTTATTTATCCAATTTCTAGCGAATATATTTGGATATATTTCCAAATATATTGGATGTTGGATATATTTGGAAATATTTGGATATTGGGTATGAGATCTATTTTCCAGTGATTACTTTTCAGTTTTACAAATTCAAACACAACACACACACAAAGCCTTAAACTTATATTTTGCTATAATTATAAAACATGAAATGGTTCCCATGAAACACAGTTTTGGAAGAGGAAGATCGTATACATCTCTTCCTCCTCCTGCCTTCTCATATCAGATGGGGATACCCCACAGCTGGAGCGGTACCAGGGAGAAGTCTGGATTCACCCTTTTCTGGAGGAAATTAGTTCAGTGTGGCTTTGTCTATGCTGCAGAGATCCCATTCAAGGAAAGAAAATGATGAATGAAGCACATGACAATAAAAACGACTATTACGTGGGAGGAGAGGAGGTGAACATATTGGAATACTGTGTTTCTTTCTTTCTTTCAAGAAAAAGGAAGAGAAAGAGAGAGAGAGAATGGGAGTATTGCTTTCTTGCCCAGGCTAGAATGCAGTTTAGAAATGGGTATTAAAAACCTCTTTTATACCAATAGTTGTACTTAATGATGTAGACAGGAAGGACTAAGGGAAGAAAATAACAAACAAGCAGCCAACCAATATTTCATTTAAACCTATGAAATGCTATACGATTACTGAGGAGTGATTTACTTCTAATTATGTAGTCACTTTTGGAATAGGTGTGAGATGGTAATGTGTGTGTTGTGTATTTAAAGTGGAGAGTTCTATAAATGTTTATTAAGTTTACTTGTTCCGGATCTGAGTTCAAGTCCTGGATGTCCTTGTTAATTTTCTATCTCGTTGATCTATAGAATCGTTAGCTCTTCTTGTTACATTGATCCTTTTGCCATTATGTAATGTCCTTCTTTGCCTCTTTTGATCTTTGTTGCTTTAAAATCTATTTTATCAGAGGCGAGAATTGCATCTCCTACTTTTTATTTATTTGTTTATTTTTACTCTCTGTTTGGTTGGTAAATCTTCCTCTATCCCTTTGTTTTGAGTCTTTGTGTATCATTGCATGTGTGATGGGTCTGGATGCAGCATACCGATGGGTTTTGGCTTTTTGTCCAATTTGAATATATATGAATTTAATACTGCCATTTGATGCTAGCTGGATGTTTTGCCCATTAGTTGGTGTAAATTTTTCATTGTGTTGCTGCGCTTTGCTTTTTGATATATTTTTGGAAAGGCTGATATTGGTTGTTCCTTTATATGTATAGTGCTTCTTTCAGAAGCTCTTGTAAAGCAGGCCTGGTGGTGGTGAAATCTCTAAGTACTTGCTTGTTCGCAAAAGATTTAATTTTTCTTTCACTTGTAAAGCTTAGTTTGGCTGGATATGAAATTCTGGGTTGAAAGTTATTTTCTTTAAGGATGTTAAATATTGGTCCCCAATCTTTTCTGGCTTGTAGGGTTTCTGCTGAGAGATCTGCTGTAAGTCTGATAGGTTTCCCTTTGTGGGTAACCTGACCTTTCTCTCTGGCTGCCCTTAGTATTTTCTCCTTCATTTCAACCCTAATAAATCTGGCAATTATGTGCCTTGGGGTTGGTCTTCTTGAAGAATATCTTTGTGGTGTTCTCTGTATTACCTGGAGTTGAATATTACCCTGCCTTGTTAGGTTGGGAAAGTTTTCCTGAATGATATCCTGAAGAGTATTTTCCAACTTGGATTCATTCTCTTCGTCACATTCAGGTACACCTATCAAACGTAAATTAGCTCTTTTCACATAGTCCCATATTTCCTGGAGACTTTGCTCATTCCTTTTCATCCTTTTTTCTCCAATCTTGTCTTCTCGTTTCATTTCACTGAGCTGGTCCTCAACTTCTGATATCCTATCTTCTGCTTGATCAATTCGACTGTTTAAACTTGTGCATACTTCGCAAAGTTCTTGTGTTGTTTTTCAGCTCCATCAATTCACTTATATTCCTCTCTAAATTGTCCATTCTCGTTAGCATTTCATCAAACCTTTTTTAAGGTTCTTACTTTCTTTGCATTGGGTTAGAACAAGTTCTTTTAATTCACAGAAGTTTCTTATCACCCACCTTTTGAAACCTGCTTCTGATAATGGAACACACTCTATCTCCATTAAGCCTTGTTCCATTGCTGATGAGGAACTGAAATCCCCTGTAGAGGAAGAGGCATTCTGATTTTGAGTATTCTCTGCCTTTTTAGGCTGTTTTCTTCCCTTCATTATATATTTATCCCTCTGTCATCTTTGTAATTACCGACTTTCTAACTAGGTCTCTGAGCGGACGTCCAACTTGTTGATTCCCAGCACCGAAATCTGAGCAATCCACTGCACTGGCCAAAACAGCGGTGTTAAGGTTGATGGTGCTTTTCTGCCCGGGAATCTCCGGACTCTGCACCAAGAACTGCCACGCTGAGGCACCAGCAAAACCGCCACGCCGGCCACAAGAGTCGCCCTGGCGACCCGTGGGGCTCCTCTGCTGGGAATCTCTTGGTCCGTGAGCAACAAAAATTCGTCTGAAAGTGTGGCGTCCTCTTGTTCTCTGCGCTTTCACTAGGAGCTACGATCCCGAGCTGCTAGTGATCAGCCATCTTGGATCTCTCTCTACTGTGTTTCTTTTAGAACTGTTTTGTTCTTTTAATTGACCCAGGTTTGAACTGTGCTGTTTATGACAGCTATTTGTTTTCATAAGTATGTGATATGCACATGTGAAAACATGTTTGTGGTGTTGCTGCTATGAGCTGGGTGTAGGGATGTGTACTTTGTGGTGTGTATGTGGCTTGTGTCTATGTATGTGGTGTGTGTATGCAGTGTGTGTGGATGTGTGGTGTGTTGTATATGTGTCTATGTGCACAGTGTGTGTGTTCGTGTGATTTGGATGCAGTGTGTGGAAGTATAATGTGGCGTTTGTGTAGGCAGTCTGTGTGCCTGTGATGTGTGTGTGGTGTGCCCAGTGTGGTATGAGTGGCATGTGTATGTGTAGGTGGTATGCCATGCACTTGTGTATAGCATACACGGTATTGTGTACATGTGTGGAGTGCTGTGTGTGTGGCAAGTGTATGTATATTGTGTGGGGGGGGACATTTGTGTGGATGGTGTAGTATGTCTGGTGTATGTGTATGGTGCAACATGCAGTAGCACACAGTGTGGCATGGTGAGTAGCATGTGTAGGTGCATTTGTGGATGATGTATGTTTAGTACGTGTGACTACGGTGTGGTGTGGTGTGTCTTGTGTATGTTGTATGTAATGTGGGTGGGATGGTGTTGTTTGCATGTGTATGCATGTGTGGTGCATGTGTATGCATGTGTGCCATGTGTGCATATGTGTGGCATGTGTGTTCTGGTCAGGTGTCTGGCTCTGGAAGGCAACAGAAGGACAATAAGATGACCAGCAGGTCCTGGTGGGGCCCAGGCTGAGAGGACTGAAATGACACAGCCCTGCCTTACTCCCAGGCCCCACAGAGACATCCTTTCAGAAATAGCAAGCACCGCCCCTCAGAGTGGGGAGTGTACTGAGGTGGAGGCATTATGATGCATTGCCCAGGAGCTGATTACAGCCTTTCTGAAAATATCAAAACAAACCAAAGTACTTTTTTTCTCTTAACAACAATCAACACAGAAGACTTCTGTGACCAAATGTGTGGATTTTCGCCCCACTGCAAGCAAGCAGGCAGTTCTACAGCGGAGGATTCCGACATCAACACCTTCCACCTGGAGGTGGCCTCACACCCCACAAGCCGAAACCTCACGTTCCAAGCCTGTCCCTCACTTCCAATGCCAATGGCAAGGTGGTCTTGCATGTGCTTCTGACCCTCTGGTGTACCCTCGAATCAACGTTCCCAGGACCGCCCCTCAGACTTTATTAATTTGCTAGAGCAGCTCACAGAACTCATGAAAAGGCCTACGTACATTTACTATAAAAGACCTGGGGCAACACACAGGAGGAGGCGAGAAGCTTCCATACCCTCTCAGGGCTGTCAGGTTAAAACGAAGAAGCTGAAAGTCTTGCTCCAAATGCTTTTGTTAATCTATTTTTCACCAGTCTGATCTGCTCCATTAGCTTCGAAGCACACCTTTTCATTCGTTTTGGTTTGCCTCTGATGGCCTTCTGCCTGCCACAAGCAATCCTCCAGAATATGGGCCTGCGCTTGGCTTTTCTATATAAACATGAACAGCCAGCCCTCAATTACTGGGCGACATTCATCACCTCCTGCCAACTAGAGAGTGAGGCGTGTCCGGGAGAGTGGGACCTTGAACTCGTCTCGGCCTTGCTTGGGACGTGGTCCAGGAGGTTATGGGAAGACACTGGTTTAGAAGCTGACCTCATGGGTTCGCTATTCTTATGTAACACTTAGGAAGAGTAGAGACCCACGGGGTTCAGTCCCAGAGCGATGTTGTGGTCAAGAGAACACAGTCCAGCTACCAATAGTTATTTCAAAATAATTTAAAGTTCTTTGTTTACATTTCTTAAAAAAAAAAAAAAAAAAAGGAAAAAGAAAGGAAGGGGTGGCCGAGCTGGAAACCTGGTTTTCATTCCCCTTCAGGGGGTCCTCAGGTGGGCGCCTGCTTGGACACCTCTCTACCCGCCCACCCCTCCAAACACCCCTTTCCTCCCTGAGTGTTCATTTGTTGATCCAGATTCTGAACAAATGAAGTCGCACAGAATCTACCGGGCGGAAAGGAAACTGCCTGGAGGCCCAGGGCTGAGGGGAGGCCCGGAGCAGGGTGGGTGCGCGACCCCGCAGTGAGCAGGGAGGGCAGGCTGGGGGCGTTCACCACCCTGAGGCCTCTGCTCCCCACAGCCCTGAGACCCAGGCTCCCCTGTTCCTCCCTCGAGACCCTGCCCGTCCTCCCCGCGGGGCTCCCTCGCAGCTCTGGGGAAGGGGCGGGCTGCGTCCCCGGCACCTTTCTCAGCAGCCACAGCAGCGCATCCCAACACGTCCTCCAGGAGCCCGCCCCCTCCTGTCACCCGGGCTTTCCCCACAGCGCAGAGTCCCCTGATCCCCTCCGGGCTGGAACAGGGGTCCCTGCAGATAGTGCAAAAAGAGGTCCCTGTTGCCTCCCATGCAAGCTGTAGGGCGCTTAGAGCTGCGGGGGAAGGAAAGGAGAGAAGAAGAAATACAGTTAAGTGTGATATGGGTACAAAGCACGGAGCTTCCGAGGGCCTAGAAAGGAGCCCCGGGAGACGCGCCCGCGCCTGCGTCATCGCCTCAACGCCTGCCTTCAGCGGGTTCCAGATGCTCTCGAGGCCCCTCCCCCCCCTCCCCCTTCCCACCTGTGGCCCTCCCGAGGCCTCTCCCCTCTTCTCCCCCCCTCCCCCCTTCTCCCCCATTCCCACCTGCGGTCCTCCCGAGGCCCCTCCCCCCTTCTCCCCCTTCCCCCCTTCTCCCCCTTCCCACCTGTGGCCCTCCCGAGGCCCCTCCCCCTTCTCCCCCCTTCTCACCTGAGGCCCTCCAGAGGCCCCCTCCCCGCCTCCCTACCTCCCGCCCCCACCCGTAGCCCTCCCGAGGTCCCCCTAGTCCCCCCACCCCTAGTCCCTCCCGAGACCTCCCAGGCTCGCCCTCCTCCTTGTTGCCTGAGGCTGAGTCCTGGAGCGGCCTCGGGGCCGCCTTTCCAGGGGGACGTCTCACCCAAGGGGAGGAAGGACTTTGGAGAGCATCTAAGGAGGACATCCTCACTGTGTCTTCTCACTCTCTCCACCCAGCGCCTGTGACCCGGACCCAGCCTGGGGCCCATAGACCCCGGCTCTGGGCACCCCTGGTGAGCGCCTTCTGCACCAGAGCTCCGCACCACCAGCCCTCGCGCTCCCCCAGCTTCTGTTCATTTGCTGCAGTCCTGAAGGGTCAGTCCCTGAGCATCCAATGTGCCAGGTGACAAACCCAGGCACGCAGAGATGTACATCCGTTACCCAGGGTGACACGGTGTGGAGCTGAATCCATGTCTGGGAGTCTGGTGTCCGCGTCTGGGCTCTGACAGCGCAGCCACCTCACAGTGAAACAAACTGGGGACTGGCCTTGTCCTGAGTGGCCTGCAGTCTCCCAGTAGTCACATGTTCTTATTTTTTTCTTTCCCTTTCTCTCTCCCTTTTTTTTTTTTCTTTTTTAAGGATTAGAACTAGTGTATGTAAAGTGCTTAGTGCAGGAGCTGAGAGAGAAAGTGGATACTCAGTAAATAACAGCAATTGTACATTGTAAAAGGCATGTCATTTATCTGGTATAATCCCTCATTCTAAGCACCCTGTTAAGTAGTTGGTAATTCCTCACTTGAAAGAAATTATAAAGAATTTTTTATCTGTTTGTTAAAATATTGTTTTATTGTGATAAAATATTCGTAACAGAAATTTCACTCTTTTAATACTTTTTAAGTGTACAATGCAGGTAAGAGAAACACATGCAGATTTATTAACGTGTACACGAGGGAAAATAAGGTGATTACCCAAGATCCCATGAGGCGCAGATACTTATACAGTCTTATTTCAGAGAGGAGGGTGGAAGGTAGAATGTAGGTGATTCTGTTGAGGGACAATAAATGATTATTAAGGAGAATGAATGGGTCAAGAAACAAAGATTAATTCATAAATGGTTCTCTTTAAGCCTGAGAAATGGACTATTTTTTTGAAAGAGTCTGTTCAGGTGTGTTCACATCTTGGTCTTCTTTTGTGCAATAGATAATTAGATAACAGGGAAGGGAAGGAAAAATTAATTGTTTTCTTCCATGGGTCTGCAGGGTCTTCGTGTAGACAGGGGAGAGGCCCCTTCCAGCCTCTGTTGAGTTTAAGGGCCTTTAATTCAAAATATACTCATTATACCAGGGAGCTGTATTTTGGGCCAAAGTTCCCTGCACTCCTTCAATCCTGTTTGGAACTTCCCTAGAAGTTTCACCTATCAACAGCTAAATCAGTCATTATGGAGAGATTTGGATTAGAGGTTGTTAGATAAGAAACAGGCAAAGAAGGGGAAAAAAAATTGGGATAAGCAGAAAAGAAAAATAAATAACATGTATTGTCCTATATCTTCTTTAATCAGTCTGTTAGTCCTAAGAACAGAAGCGTTCAGTCGAACAGCTGTGTGCATTCTAGGATGTGGCACTACAGAGGGGCTGGGCCTCTACATGAGATGCAGGCAAGCTGGTCCTTAAATAAGAGGCATTTCTATGGAAACAAAAGAAAAACAAAGGTATTTCTTAATGTCTGGAGTAGTCCATTTCTAGAATCGCAGAAGTATCTTCAGATTGTAGTGACAATCTTACACATTTTCCTGGATTATAGTTGGAATTATGTGTTCGTGTGAACTTCCTGAGCAGCCCACAGATCAGCAGGCACAGAGGCTGTGTACATGTGAGCTACTGCGCTCACTCTTCCTGAAGTTTATACCACACATCAGCAGGCGCAGAGGCTGTGTACATGTGAGCTACTGCATCCGCTCTTCCTGAAGTTTATACCACACATCAGCAGGCGCAGAGGCTGTGTACACGTGAGCTACTGCGCTCGCTCTTCCTGAAGTTTATACCACACATCAGCAGGTGCAGAGGCTGTGTACATGTGAGCTACTGCGCTCGCTCTTCCTGAAGTTTATACCACACAGCAACAGGCGCAGAGGCTGTGTACATGTGAGCTACTGCGCTCGCTCTTCCTGAAGTTTATATCACACATCAGCAGGCGCAGAGGCTGTGTACATGTGAGCTACTGCGCTCGCTCTTCCTGAAGTTTATACCACACATCAGCAGGCGCAGAGGCTGTGTACATGTGAGCTACTGCGCTGGCTCTTCCTGAAGTTTATACCACACATCAGCAGGCGCAGAGGCTGCGTACATGTGAGCTACTGCGCTCACTCTTCCTGAAGTTTATACCACACATCAGCAGGCGCAGCTGTGTACATGTGAGCTACTGCGCTCACTCTTCCTGAAGTTTATATCACACATCAGCAGGCGCAGAGGCTGTGTACATGTGAGCTACTGTGCCCACTCTTCCTGAAATTTATATCGAGTTGTCTAACTTCAGTTTGCAGGGCTTAAAGAAAAACAGTTTTAAATTCTACTGATTCCAAATGAGAAAAATGGGAGAAAAATCCAAAAGCATTAGTTTGAAGACTTGCAGCCAAGAAAGAATTCAGGATTTAATCCAAATTGTAGGAAAACAATAAAAATTCAAAAACAATGGACAAGATAGAATCTGATAACAGGCATACTATACTTTTCCTCTGAAACACAATTTTTCTCTCCCATTTCCTCATTTTTACCAAGGATAAATCATGATTATGCTTGACAACATATATCGAGATATATTCAGAAAAATATAACTAAAAAATTAAACTCTGTTATTTATTTGACATTTGGCAATGCTTCCCATATGATTTTAACATACCAAATAAGCCAAACATATCTTTCTTAGGTTTCCAGAAGTTACTTTTGGAAAAGATTTAATTTTAAAATTTGAAATTTGACTTTGGGAAGTACGTCAAATATTAAAGGTTTAAAACACTTGATTGAATTAGGATCAAAGTTCACTGTAAATAATAGTTATTTAACCAAAGTGATAATTAAAAAATTTCAAACAACCTTTACACTTTGAGAGAGAATATTCAGTTTTCTAAATAATCAAAAGAACTAAACAATCAAAAGACCTAATAAAGATCTTTTTTTGCAGTTTACTCAAAAGTCAAACAAAAGCCTTTTACTCTCCCTATTAATACTACATGAAAATCTTGTTCAAAAGAGGAAATCGTATTTGTAAGGCCGGTTGCCTCCCCGCGGGCTCAGACACGCCCCCCTCCCTCAGGGGGGACCTTGGACACACCCCCTCCCCTCGCGGGGACCTCAGACACGCCCCCTTCCCTCTCCAGGAGCTCGGACACATCCCTTTCCCTCTCTGGGAGCTTGGACACACACACCCCACTGCCGGGAGCCTGGGAAAAAAAAGCCCCATCAGGACCTACCTGATACCATTTTGTCCCATCTGGGCCCCACTCCCCACCTACTATTTTGTCCTATCCAGGCCCCACTCCATGGCTGCCATTTTGTCTTCTGCAGGCCCCACTCTGTGCCTGCCATTTTGTCTTCCTGACTACTATTTTGTGCTATCTGGGCCCCACTCCCTGCCTACTATTTTGTCCTATCTGGGCCCCACTCTCCTCCATTTTGTTCCATCCGGGTCCCACTCCCCTCCATTTTGTCCCACTCACCTTGGGCACAGCCAATCAAATGCCTCCACTCCCTATAAAACCCGGTGCCTGAGAGGAGTCCGTGCGACTTCTCTGGCCCGTCCTGTCTGACCGTCACCTGGGAGCCTGAATAAATTCCCTTCCATTGGATTATTTTCCTGCTGGCCTCAGTTTCTTCATTTTAAATGCGACAACAACCCAAGAACAAACCTTACAGTATTCTACATTTGTGTCAGTATATTATTAATGCTAAAGCTAATTTTAATAAAGCCTTATAAACAAATCCATCCAGTCTCAATCAGTTTTGACCACACAAGATAAGCTTTCCATAAACATTTTGTAATCATTTATACTTTTCTATTAAAATTCTAGAGAAAACTCTGTTGTTAACACAGAAACCCAGACCCTGGCCTTGCATCCATCTGTTCTTGATATTAATGCTCAATCTTTAGAAAAACTTAAACTAATTCCCTTATAATTTTAGCCAACTTGATCACACACAATATTCTTTTCACAAGACTCATCTTTCACAAGCCTACAACTTGCTTAAACCTCCAGTTTTGCCCTATACTTTCTCTTTTTGTATTGGGATGCTACAAAAATGTGCTTTCCTCTCTTCCTCATTGTTTTGACCACAAAAGTTCTCAGTCATGTAAAAGAATAAAATCACTTTCTCTTTTCAACTTTCTTTACATCTTACTTTCTTTATATGCTCTATAATAGAGGTTTTTCTTATATCAAGTAGTTTTAATTATACATATTAGCTATAATATTGACTCTTAGTGCTACAGGTAGTTAGACAGGCATGAGTGGGGCAGGAAGAGGACTTTCCCCCACCCACTAGGAACATTGGGTGATTGGCAATTATCACATTGCCTCTCTAAAAATGATAAATATATAAAATAAAATAAAAGTGATAAAAAGCACCAGAGAGAGGCCATTTCCTAATGGCCAAGCCTGTTGCATTAAAGTGTTATTTAATTGACTGCAGGTGCCAGGGAGAAGCAACTTCCTGGGCATGCACATTAAGAGACAAAATGGTGAAGTATGACCTTCTGGAGGCACACTACCGGAAAAGGGAGGAAAACCTCAGGTGGGGATGCATACAACCTCCTGAACACACTGCACATGCTCACCTCTCAAGGGTAAACACAGCACTGCGTATGTGGGCAGCCCCCACAAGGAAAGCATCATGGCAAAGAGGTCAGCCTATAAAGCCTTCGGATCAAGCCTAAACACCACACTTGACCTTCAGGTGCCCACTTGGGTCTCTTCCAAGTGAACCTTCTTTTCTCGCCCGTTCTAAAGTCTTTCTATACAAACATCCCCTCTTGCTCTGAAACTTGCCTCAGTACCTATCTGCTGTATACCCCTTAGTTGAATTCTTTCTTCTGAGGAGGCAAAAACTGAGATTGCCGCAGACCCTTATGGATTCGTCACTGGTAACCTGGATACCTTCCACCAGTAACATGAGTGAAAAACCTAAAAAGTAAATTTTGAACTGTCTTATAGCACTGCTCTTAGATGAAAACTATTTCATAACTTTTTCTTGTTAACAGGTCTAAGTATATTTAGTTTTTCTATATCATATAAATGACTCAAGTATTTTACAATTACCTATTAATTTAACATAATATGACTTTAAGTTTCTGAAAAAAGATTTTTGAAACTATGAAAATTTTGTTTATAAACTTTCATTCCATTTACATTTATTTAATCTGTTCATTCTCAACAATTATGCTTGAATAGTTCATTAAACAAAGTCAGGCATCATCTCAAGTTATTTCTTTGTTAATCACTTCTGTAGCTCACAATGTTAGGCATTTATCATGTAAAAAAGAGCTCCAAAGTTAAACACATGTTTATTTTGCTGATCAGAAGACACAGCTGTTTTCATTAAACCCATAATGTTAAACTAGTTATTTACTAATGTTTTATCCAAGTCATGGGAACTAAAGACATTTGAGTTAATTTCTATTTTTCTGTTAAAATATTTTTATTTAAGCAGTTTCTTTTTCCTTAAGCCAATGAAATAGAAATTTTATATATTCTGGTAGTGAAATATCACATAAACATGACAAATATAAATATACAGACATTGAGACACATAGATAGAATTGTATAGCTTTATACAGGTTTTATTTGCCAGATTTAAAATAATTTTCTTCCCCCTTTAAACTATCAATCTCTTGATTACCTATTCCATTGGTCTAGGCAATTGTTAGTTAAGCAGCCCTAAATTTACACTTTCAAAGGGATGTCTCAGGTGAAAGTTTATATCTCCAAGGCACAGAACTTAGATCTAAACACCATTATTTACTGAAACAAAAACGGCATGAATGAAGGCCCACTCAAGACAAGATTGTCAGGAAAGGTATCCTAAACAAAGGTAAGATTTGGTGTATAAATGTTAAGCCAATATCTTTCTTATTGTAAACAGTTTCTAGTGGCTCCTGTGCAGGGAGGTATCCTCATAAATGGAGATTTCCTTAAAGATACACATTTTTTTCTATGAAGAGTGTCAAACTACCCAGCTAAATGCCAGCAATCTAGTTAGATAGAGGGTCTTTCAACTTAGTTTATTTCTTGATTAGGTTACTGACTCAGGGTGGATCCCTTTAATGAATAGGGCAAAGAAAATGTTTACAGTTTCCCTGGCCTAATATTTGAAATGTAAAAACCAGCACAACTGGAAAGCAGTGCATCTAGATCTTTAAAAAACAAACCAAGGATTCCACCTCTATGTTGAGCTGCAGGCCCCCCCAAAAAGAGGGAAGCACCTCAGGACCAGGCTGTGCAATATTTCCACAGTACTCCTTGCTACAGACATTCCCTGAGCCTGGGGGTGACCTGGTGCCAAGAAGGCCTCTCTGGAGCAGGCTGTTCTCCATAGGAATCTTACTGCTTGGTGGGGAGTGTTCCCACAGCCTCCAAGTGTTCAAATCTGTATTTTTATCCGAACACACAAAGAAACAAGTAGCCCCCTGCAGGAGCAAGTATTTACTACAGCCATTGTCAGTTACTTCCAAAACTGCAGCTTTGGTCAGTGACTTGCCAGCCATTGCACACTCAACAAGTCAAGTTTTCTCTCACAGTACAAAGTAATTCCTGGGATCCCCCCAAAGCCAAAGAGATCAGGTAACTTATTGCGAAAGACAGAAGAGCTTCAGACCTGACAGGAACCTGCCCACAACTCTTCCTACTTTACAAGAAAAACAGAAAACTCTCTAAAGGGAGTGCCTTTTTCTGTATTTTTCAAGTGGCCTCACAGTCATTTGAAATCTCCCTTAGATTTCTTCATGTGGTATCAAAAACGACAAAAGGAAAGAGAAGCAGAAGTGGAAGGAAAGAGAATAACAAGTCTTAGAGGAGCCAAGTTGGGGAGTGTTTTTTTTAAGAAGACTAAATTTCTACATTTTTTTCTCAGCAAAAATGATGCCAGCAAGCTAGAAAGCAAACAGACACACCAAACATTTTTAAAAGAGAGTTTCAGTGAACTGAAAAAATTCCCACAAACAGGACCCAAAAAAGGAAAAGACAGAAAAACCTTTTTGTTATTTTTACTTGAAAACATTATACCTTAAATATCAGCTTTTATTTAAGCCAACTTCTGACCATAGAATTCTAAATGAAATGTTATCAAATCTCTTATCCTTAGAGTTCAGCCACAATGAACATAAAGTAGGTCTCCCATTCAGGCTGGTTCTAAAACCAGCTTTTTTCTCCAATTGTGCATGCAAATGAATTATTTTAAACATTTCAAAGGATCCCTATTTTGGCTACTGCTGCTTAAAAACATCCTGGGTTGGGTGGGTCCACGTTTCTATGTATTTATAACATGAATCCCCATAAATGTTATTATACACAGATTCAGCTGGTATTTAACAGGTTTTGGTCACAAGTGAAAAACCAAGCCCCAATCGCAAATAATAGAAAACCCCTGCCATCTAAAAAGCATACTGTGTTGGATGAGACCACTGGTCCACATTGCCAAGCCCAGGACCTGAATTCCCCATCCTGAGACAAAGGTAGAAAAACCCAAGCCTTCCATCCTAAGGTAGAGGTGTAAAAAAGCCCATTCTCTGCAGAGTCCTTTATTGGAAGCTCCTGTCCAAAGACAAACCAAAGCCCTCAGTCTTAAAGGAAAAAGAGATTTTGAAAACCAGTCCAACTAACATCTAGACTTTCAACAAAAGAGTAGAAGGTTCAAATTCAGAAGAACTCACAAGTTCAATAGAACTTACCTGAAATATCTGTTGGAACTTCTGAAGGCACAGAGAATGCGATGAGTTCCTGCTTGTGCCCAGCAGGGGTTTCAGAAACACTGGAGGATGGGGGTGCGGGCGGGGGAAGTCGCTCTGGATCCTGCCAACTACACTACATATGTCGACCTAGAAGGAAGAAGCTGAGGCCAAATTAACATAAGCAGAGAATTGTGGGGGCTAAGCTTCAGAATTGCCATCAGGAGTATAAGTTCAGGTTGCCCTGAATGTACTCTCTGATTAGCAGCGCTTGCAAGTGAATTTCTAAAGAAAAAAATAAGTTCCTGAGTTGTTTTTGTTTTTTTAACCAAGAATTTACGTTAAAATAGTGTAAGATTTGATTAGCTATGTATTGTCTATTTGTATCACAAAATGACTTTACAGTTGTCCTCCAGCCTGAGTGTGGGGTGTGACTGAAGTCCCACACTCTATCTCTCTAGGCCTGATGGATTTTGCATCCCTCATATATCTTGGACTGCCCTGAGCTATTTCTCTTTTCTCAGAGCACACCACCTTTCAGGAACCTCCTCAGGTTTGGCTATTTGGAAGCTCTGCAAATCCAGCCCTTTGGGTTTTTACGGAAGCTTCACTATGTAGGTATGTTTGATTAGGTCATTGGCCATTGATGATCAACTTAACTTCAGCCCTTCTCCCATCCTTGGAGGTTGGGAGATGGAGGTGAAAGTCCCAATCCTCATATCATGCCTGGGTCTTTCTGCTGACCAGCCCCCCAGCCCCGTGAAGCTACCTGGGGGCTGCCAGACATCAGCCTACTCATTAGCATAAAAAGACACTCAACACTTTGGAAGATTCCGAGGACTTCAGGAGTTGTATGCCAGGAAAAGGGGAAACAATTAAATGGTTGCTTAACTATTTGTTACTTCCGGAGAAATATGTCATTAGGTACAGGTAATTTCATTGTTGTTTGAATATCACAGAGTGTACTTACACAAACCTAGATGGTGTAGACTACTAGACACCTACACCATGTGTTATGGCCTATTGCTCCCAGGCTACAAACCAGTGCAGCATGTTACTGTACTGAACACTGTAGGCAATTGTAACATAGTGGTAAGTATTTGTGTATCTAGACATAGAAAGGGTACAGTAAAAATACCTTATAAAAGATTGAAGATGCACACCTGCATAGGGCAATAATCCTAGGGGACCACCGTTTTATACCAGTTCATCACTGACTGAAACATCCCAGGCAGCACATGGCTGTATATTTTCACAATATCACAATCCTCCATCCAGGTCTTGTCAGTTCGGGATAAACTCATTTATTTCCTGATGATAGTGGAATTTCTTCCTATCAATTGTTGCCAAGATGGCAGATGCAAGACACAAAGGATGGCTTCAGGGGACAGAACTAGGGAATGATTGTGTGGGGCTGGAGATGCAGTGCAGGAGGGAGGTGTCCAAGGACTCGCCTTCTTCCTGGGTGATAGGAGGGCAGACAGTGGTCAGGAGTCCGCAGGCATGCCCCAACTGAGGCTCAGGTCAAAGGATTTCCCTGCAGACGCTGTCTTCAGTGTTGCTTGGCTTGTTTGTTTGTTCTATGCTGTGCTTCTCTCTCAAGAACTTCAAGCCTTCAGGAATCTGGTTTCAGCAGGCTGTGGGGCACTGCAGACAGAACAGCATGTTCATTTTGGGGACACAATATAAGGGAAGGAGGTCCCTGGGTGTCCCCTCCAGGATCGGCTCGAGGGGTGCTACATTCTTTCGAGGGGCACAGAAGATGCTGGTGGCTTGCACCTCTGTTGCTGATGCAGCAGGGGAGCTGCAGCATTGCCACACTGTGGCGTGCCTGAGGTGGGCTGGGAGCTGGTGCCTGCAGCCTCACCTCGTGGAGCACCATCAGGGATACCGGGCCGGCCTTAGTCTGCTCCTGGAAACAGACAGAGCAGCTCTCCCACTCCTGTCCTGCTGTCTCTGACTTCTCCTCTCCTGGTTTCCATCATTTAAAAAAAGCAATCCTGTATATAAATACATGAATATACCATTTTGGGACATACTATTTTTGAGCTATCCTAAATTACACATAAGGTAAAATTTCCCTTGGCTACTACTGTCTCCAGTTCTACTTCTAATCATAGCCCTGTCTTCAAAGGTTATCAGTTTTATGTCTGTCATCTTAGATGCATTTTTACATGTAAAAATTCGTAGTTAACATATTTAACATGCTAACATAATGTATTATGTTAAACATCTTAACATATTTAGCATTGTATCACACATGTTCACTAAATTCCTTTTTTCACCTATGCCATAGAGATATTTTCAGATCAGAACATAGAAACACACCAAATGTTGGTGAACATGTGGAGCACTTCCTTTTTATTCAATCTTAAATGATACCTCATGCACGTCTCTTTGAGGAGGTATGTAGCGTTTCTCTAAAACAGTCACCTAGAATTTAAAATGTCAGGATAAGGAATGTACATCTAAAATTTAACTGATAATGGCAAATTTATCTTCAAAAGACTTTGCCAGTTGATACTCTCACCAACTGTCCCCTTGCCACTGCCAATTTCTTTTTAATTTTGGTAAGTCTCATGGGCAGAACAGCAGTCTACTCTTGCTGTTATAATTTGCATTTCCTTGGTTTGCGGGGAGACTGTGTCTTTTCATGTTCTTTGTCAATCTGAATTCCCTTTTCTGTGAATGGTCTACTCTCATTTCTTGTCCAGTTTGCAATTATTTGCTTTCTTATTGCTTTTATTATATAAGACTTTACAATTTTGATGTCATCAAACTGATCAAATCTTTCTTTAAAGCGGAGCATTCAGTGAACTCATTTAATCTAAGTGATCTTTCTTTTTTCCTTTGTTTTTAGAGACACTGCATTATCACTGTCAAGGCAGCTTTGCAGAGAGCTCTACCATCAAAGCCACCACAGGAACCTGGGAGGGCCAGCAGCATGGGGAGGGCCGTGTGTAAAGAAAGAAGGCTTGAAGGTGGCCTCACAAGGCCAGGGCTTCCCACAGGATGGCAAGAGGTGTGCACTGAGAACAGACATGGCCCAGTGGGATGGCATGGCAGACTTCCCACCTGCCTATGGCCCTGAGCGGCGGCGTGGCTGACTTAGGGAGTTTATTTTAGTTTGCTGTTGGGTGTCAGCTCTTCTAAAACACAAGCTGTGCTGGCAAAGCAAAAGGAAGCTGGGCTTGCTTGCAAAGTGACTTGATAATATCAACATGTCTAACATCTCTCGTCTGCTCCTCCTTTGTCTGAGAGATGGGGGAAAGGTGGGAGCAAAGCCTGTCTGTGTCACCTGCACTTGAGCAGCATGTGAGGCCTGCAGACACTTCTCCTTTTGACTGGCCTTTGGGTGGCAGATGCATTCCCCACATCACAGCATGGCATGGAGTGGGGAGGCGGGGCTTTGGTGATTCCCTGTCCTCAACACACACACGTTACACCTCCGAGGGCTCACGCTACAATACAGGTGAAGGGGAGGTGGGCAAGACTGAAGGTGTGTGATTTACATGTGGAAATGTGTATGCATTTAGAATACATCTATATCTTTACATTTCAGGTTATATAGAGCATGCATAGCGTGTGTGTGTATATATATATCTATATGTTATGACACATACATTAAATTGTGGAATCCAGGCAAAGACTAATTTCTGTTCGATTCTAAAGACTCTTAGCTCCATGGTTTTCAATAGAGTGAAATCCCTAAGAATACAGACTCAGCCACTCACTGTCTGGGGGATCTCTCTTCTGTTCTTGTCTCTCAGTTTCATCATCTCTCAAGTAGGCAAAATGGGATAGTCACCTGTCTATTGTGAAGTTTGGTGTGTAGTCAGACTGTATCAAGTTAGTGATTGTTAGTATTTTCCTGTCTGAGGCCCTCAGAAGATGAACTCAAATGTCCTCAGCTTCCAACTTGTCTTCCAGGGCCCTCGGAGCCTCAGGATGGGTGGGGCCTGTGTGCAGGGTCAGGCCTGGGCTCCACCTCCCTGTGGCTGGGCTGGGTCTTCAGCCCTGGGCTCTATTTGGGCAGCACGTGGGTGGGGCGCTGCTCTCTACCTGAGTTTCTGAACTGAGTTTAAAAATTGATAGGGGGAGGGTGGGCTCTTCTCTGGCAGTAAGACAGAAGAAGGTGGAAGAAGGAAGTGAGAGAGAAGAGAGCATAGGTGGTCCCACACCCCAAGGGAGGAAGCTGCTGAATGGTGTGTCGTGACTGGGCTGTGCATCGCCCCACCTGAAATTCCAGCCTCACCTCTTTCTTCACTGACACCGTCCCATCCACAGTCCTGCTGTGGGCAGAGGACCCAGAGCACCTCCCCACCCTCTACCCACCCCAGCCACCTACCAAGGCAGGCCCAGGGCCCCCAGCACCTTTGTCCTCAGGGGCTCCTCGTGGCACCTGCTGATGAACCAAGCTGCTCTGGAGCCAAGTGTCATTTCCGAGAGGCCTCTGCTGGGTGAGGAGGAAGAAGGGCCATTGGAACCACAGAGGAGTGTGCTGCAGCAGGGACAGCTCTGCCTCCTTCTTTGACCATGAGGCTGCAGACACTCTTGGCAAAATCTGAGTCACCTCCTAATTGCTAAGCCCAGTGAGGCACTTTTCTCTCTTTCTGTCTCCTGCTGGCAACCTGCAGTGCTGCTGACCACTTCCATCTTTCTTCCTGTCCCGTTCTCCTCCCACCTCCCTCCCATTCCACCTGGCTTTCTGGCTTTGTCTCCTTTCCAAATGTCTAGCTCTGCTACTCCAAAGGTTCCCCCATCTCACACAGATGCCACGTGGTCACCTCGCCTTCAGCCTGCATGGTAGACGTGGTCCTGGCACACACTGAGAGAAGACATGCCATGTTTTAGATTACTTGACTTAGGTCCAGAGAACCAGTCAAGGAACCTCATACCCCAGCCAAGCAGTGTGCCAGGGCCTCAGCTGAGGTGCCGTGCCTGCCAGCAGCATGGGAGAGCCCTGGGGTTTCACTGTCTTCCTGACCTGGGCTCTTTGGTTGCATTTAGCTGTTCCTATTGATCATACACAGATGCTCGTGGAAGGCAATGAGAAACAAACACTCTCTAATCCAGGTAGCATGTACAAAGCACAAACTGCAAAGTGTGAGCATTTCTAGGTTCTTGGAAGGACCAGCAAGTATACAAAAAAGAATTTTCCAAGAGTCCACTCTGAGTTGGGCTTGAGAAAATACGCAATTTCGCTGTTGCTTAACCAGTGCTGCGTTGTCAAATAGAGTGATCGCAGGATCTTCTCCAAGGATGTACTTTGCCAGCCCTTGGAAGCCCTGCCATTTTGCTCAACATGCTTTTGGTTAAGTTTTTATGAAACAGGCAGCATTCCACCCCTGTTGGTTCCAAAATCCACAGCGCAGTCTGTTTTCCAGAAATCATTTTAATAAAAGATGTGAAAAACTCAAACACCTCTTTAGCATCTGTACAATGAAATTAAAAAACAGTTACAAAGATACAAAGCTTCTGGTGGGTGAATTCACTATCAAGGGGCCAAAGGAGAATCCACACCGAGTTCCTGGGTGAGACATCAGCTTCCCTGGAGGGACGGCGTAAATGCTACCTTCTAAAACATTTCCTTATAAAGGGGAAGCAAAGGATGCCAAGAAACGACACATTTAATTGGTTTAATTAAATGAGTTGAATGGATGTTTTCCTTCTGTCATAGTAGCTAACTAGAGGTTTCTGGTCTGACTCACTCAACCCTGCCATCCTTTACCCTTCTCAGTCTCTGGTCAGTCCTGAAATCCTGAAAATCCCCCATTACATGAGAGTCCCTGTATCCTGATGGCCTCATCTGGATAAGTTTCTAAGTCTTGGTATTGGATTCCTGAACTTTTGAAAAGGCCTGTGTGAAACCCTCTTAAATACTGTGAGTGGGGCTATAAACCAGTGCAAACTTTATGGTGGAAAATGTCATCAAATCTGTTAAAATAAAATATACTCATACTCTTTGACCAAGATTTATGAGTTTATAATACCGATGTATGTTTGGGGTATGTAAAGATGAACACACATGAGGTATAGCACAGTCTTGTTTCCAAAAACCCAACTTTTCATTGAGAGGGAACTCACTCAACAAATTATGCTACAACAGAGCACTGGAATCATACGGCATAATCTGTGCAATAACATGCTGCCCCTGAAAAGACTAAGCTGGATCAATTATACAAATTACAATGGAAAGATGCCGGTTGGATCTTACATGAAAAACCAAATTTCCATGCAGCGTATATAGTAAACATGATCTGCATAACACATAGTGCATGCATAGTTATGCAATTGGAAAAAGTGCACCTTAAATGCAGATGGTGGTTTTGGGAGCTGGGAAAGGGCATGGTGGGCTCAGGACATTCACCTCCTGGGTGCTGTAATAGTGTGTGTCTCACTCCTGCTGCTGCTCATGTGATTCATAGAGGCATTACCATTCAGCACTGCTCAGCTGCTTCCATCGAGCCTGTGATCGAGTCCAGAAGGACCGTTCTGTTTTCTTCACCTGCCTCATCAAGTCCCTTTCCTGATGAAGTAAATAAATATCCTTCAATGGGGAGAGGGCAAAACTGAGGGGAAGGTAATGGGTTAACAAGAGAAGATAAGCCACTTGGGTGAATAATTCACATTTGTCTTTATAATGTTTTGATTATTTTTTTAAGACTTATTACCGCAAAGATTAAACAATGCAATAACTAAATGAAAAAAAAAGGCATAGAAGCTGCCTGCTTTATTAATCATATGAGTAGTTACCAGGGCACAGCTGTTTGAAGTCTTGGTCCTTGGAGACCAAGTGTCTATGAAACCACTCCATTGTAATTTGGATGCAGATGGCATTGAGGAGGCCCTTTTGAGACACTGCACACATGGAGGTGAGACATGGCCAACCTCAGGGACCATGGATACAGGGACTGGAGCCATAACCAGAGCTTTTTCACAGAGGGGAACAGGAGCTGGCAGAAGCCCTGTCATAGCAGCAGCCCTGAGCATCCCCAGAGCCTGGGAGCAGCAGAGCCCTTCCTCCTCCATGGGGGAACCTATGGCCTTCTGGCAAGCCCAGGAGCAGGCCGTTGTGGTGGTGGTGGTGGCAGAGCCTGGAGAGCCCAGCCCGTGGAGAATATGGTATCCAGACCCCTGCCTCCTGTAGAATCTTTACCCTTCTACCCGCCCCAGCAACATGCAGGATCTGGCTCTCAGCCCAGCCTCTGCCATTGCAGGCTTCTGCTGCAGGCACCACCCCATCAGACTGCAGGGACACCTGAGCTCACATTCGATCCTTGCACTAGGACCCAGGCCTCTCACTCCCTTTTGGCTCCACATGCAGGCACACACACACCTCAGGAGTAAGGATTATTTCACACTCTCTTCCTAATCATTTCTTTTCCCTGTGAATTCCTCCATGGCCCTTTCCTGCCAGTCTTACTTAGACACATCACCAGATGATATCCTCCTGCGTAACTGCTATTTTATGTGTGGGCTGTGGCTTTGGCTCCTTACATGCCCGTGTTTTCAGTTAAATGTCACATTGATTAAATCAGTGTTTCTTCAGGTAAAATATATTCTCTACAATTTTCATGAGATACACTCTCTGCTTGGCAAAAAGCTAACAGTAAGAGATTTTAAGGCCAATTTTTGTATTTAAACACTAGCTTTGAATTCCAACCTTAACAAAAACTTATTTATTTATTTATTTATTTATTTTTGATTATACCTTAAGTTCTGGGATACATGTGCAGAACGTGCAAGTTTTTTACATAGGTATACACATGCCATGGTGGTTTGCTGCACTCATCAACCCATCATCTACATTAGGTACTTTTCCCAATGCTATCCCTCCCCTAGCCCCCAACCCCCAAAAGGCCCCAGTGTGTGATGTTCCCCTCCCTGTGTCCATGTGTTTTTATTGTTCAACTCTCACTTATGAGTGAGAACATGCGGTATTTGGTTTTCTGTTCCTGTGTTAGTTTGCTGAGAATGATGGTTTCCAGCTTCATCCATGTCCCTGAAAAGAACATGAACTCATCCTTTTTATGGCTGCATAGAATTCCATGGTGTATACATGCTACATTTACTTTATCCAGTCTATCATTGATGGGCATTTAGGTTGGCTCCAACTCTTTGCTATTGTGAACAGTGCTGCAGTAAACATACATGTGCATGTGTCTTTATAGTAGAGTGATTTATAATCCTTTGGGTACATACCCAGCAATGGGACTGCTGAATCAAATGGTATTTCTGGTTCTAGGTCCTTGAGGAATTGTCACCCTGTCTTCCACAATGGTTGAACTAATTTACACTCCCAACAGTGTAAAAGCATTCCCATTTCTCCACATCCTCTCCAGTGCCTACTGCTTCCTGACTTTTTAATGATCATCATTCTAACTGGCATGAGATAGTATCTCATTGTGGTTTTGATTTGCATTTCTCTAATGACCAGTGATGATGAGCATTTTTTCATACATTTTTTGGCCACATAAATGTCTTCTTTTGAAAAGTGTCTGTTCATATCCTTCACTCACTTTTTAATGGGGTTGTTTTTCTTTTCTAGTAAATTCATTTAAGTTCCTTGTAGATTCTGGATATTAGCCCTTTGTCAGATGGATAGATTGCAAAATTTTTCTTCCGTTCAGTAAGTTGCCTGTCCACTCCAATGATACTTTCTTTTGCTGTGCAGAAGCTCTTTAGCTTAATTAGATCCTATTTGTCAATTTTTCTTTTGTTGCAATTGCTTTTGGTGTCTTAGTCATGAAGTATTTGTCTATGCCTATGTCCTGAATAGCGTTGCTGAGGTTTTCTTGTAGGGTTTTTATGGGATTAGGCCTTACATTAAAGTCTTTAATCCATCTTGAGTTAATTTTTATAAAAGGTTTAAGGAAGGGGTCCAGTTTCAGTTTTCTGCATATGACTAGACAGTTTTCTCAACACCATTTATTAAACAGGGAATTCTTTTCCCATTGCTTATTTTTGTCAGGTTCACCAAAGATCAGTTGGTTGTAGATATATGGGGTTATTTCTGAGGCCTCCATTCTGTTCCATTGGTCCATATATCTGTTTTGGTACCAGTACCATGCTGTTTTGATTACTGTAGCCCTGTAGTATAGCTTGAAGTCAGGCAGGGTGTTGACTCCAGCTGTGTTCTTTTTGCTTCAGATTGTCTTGGCTATACAGGTTCTTTTTTTGCTTCCATATGGAATTTAAAGTAGTTTTTCCTAATTCTGTGAAGAAAGTCAATGGTAGCTTGATAGGGATAGCATTGAATCTATAAATTACTTTGGGTAGTATGGCCGTTTTCGCTATATTGAATCTTCCTACCCACAAGAATGGAATGTTTTTCCATTTGTTTGTATCCTCTCTTATTTTCTTGAGCAGTGATTTGTAGTTCTCCTTGAAGAGGTCCTTCACATCCCTTGTTAGTTGTATTCCTAGGTATTTTATTCTCTTTGTAGCAATTATGAATGGGAGTTCACTCATGATTTGGCTCTCTTTTTGTCTGTTATTGGTGTGTAGGAATGCTTGTGATTTTTGAACATTGATTTTGTATCCTGAGACTGCTGAAGTCGCTTATCAGCTTAAGGAGATTTGGGGCTGAGATGATGGGGTTTTCTAAACATACAGTTATGTCATCTGCAAACAGAGACAATTTGACTTCCTCTCTTCCTATTTGAATGCCCTTTATTTCTTTCTCTTGCCTGATTGCCCTAGCCAGAACTTCCAATACTATGTTGAATAGGAATGGTAAGACATCCTTGTCTTGTGCTGGTTTTCAAAGGGAATGCTTCCAGCTTTTATCCATTCAGTATGATATTGGCTGTGGGTTTGTCATAAATAGCTCTTATTATTTTGAGATATGTTCCATAATACCTAGTTTATCAAGAGTTTTTAGCATGAAGGGGTGTTGAATTTCATCAAAGGGCTTTTCTGCAACTATAGAGATAATCTCGTGGTTTTTGTCATTGGTTCTGTTTATGTGATGGATTACATTTATCGATTTGTGTATGTTGAAGCAGCCTTGCATCCTAGGTATGAAACCTACTTGATGGTGGTGGGGAAGCTTTTTGATGTGCTGCTGGATTCAGTTTGCCAGTATTTTATTGTTATTGTTGTTGTTATTATGTCTCTGCCAGGTTTTGACATCAAATTGATGCTGGCCTCATAAAATGAGTTAGGGAGGAGTCCCTCTTTTTCTACTGTTTGGAATAGTTTCAGAAGTAATGGTACCAGCTCCTCTTTGTACCTCTGGTAGAATTCAGCTGTGAATCCATCTGGTCCTGGGCTCTTTTTGTTGGTAGGCTATTAATTACTGCCTCAATTTCAGAACTTATTATTGGTCTATTCAGGGATTCAAATTCTTCCTGGTTTCATCTTGGGGGATGTATGTGTCCAGGAATTTATCCATTTCTTCTAGATTTCTAGTTTATTTGCATATAGGTGTTGATAGTATTCTCTGATGGTAGTTTGTATTTCTGTGGGATCAGTGGTAATCTCTCCTTTATCATTTTTTATTGTGTCTATTTGATTCTTCTCTCTCTTCTTTGTTAGTCTGGCTAGTGGTCTATCTATTTTGTTAATCTTTTCCAAAAACCAGCTCCTGAATTCACTGATTTTTTTGAAAGGTTTTTCGTGTCTGTATCTCCTTCAGTTGTGCTCGGATCTTAGTTAATTCTTGTCTTCTGCTGCTTTTGAATTTGTTTTCTCTTGCTTTTCTAGTTCTTTTAATTGTGATGTTAAGGTGTTGATTTTTAGATCTTTCCTGCTTTCTCCTGTGGGCATTTAGTGCTATAAATTTCCCTCTAAACACTGCTTTAGCTGTGTCCTAGAGATTCTGGTATGTTGTCTCTTTGCTCTCGTTGGTTTCAAAGAACTTCTTGATTTCTGCCTTAATTTTGTTATTTACCCAGTAGTTATTCAGGAGCAGGTTGTTCAGTTTTCATGTAGTCATGCAGTTTTGAGTGAGTTTCTTAATCTTGGGTTCCAATTTGATTGCACTGTGGTCTGAGAGACTGTTTGTTATGATTTCTGTTCTTTTGCATTTTCTGAGGAGCGTTTTACTTCCAATTATGTGGTCAATTTTAGAATAAGTGCATTGTGGTGCTGAGAAGAATGTATATTCTGTTGATTTGGGGTGGAGAGTTCTGTAGATGTCTATTAGATCTACTTGGTCTAGAGCTGAGTTCAAGTCCTGAATATCCTTGTTAATCTTCTGTCTCATTGATCTGTCTAATACTGACAGTGGGGTGTGAGATCCCCTACTATTGTTATATGGGAGTCTAAGTCTCTTTGTAGGTCTATAAAAACTTGCTTTATGAATCTGGGTGCTCCTGTGTTGGGTGCATATATGTTTAGAATAGTTAGTTCTTCTTGTTGCATTGATCTCTTTACCATTATGCAATGTCTTTCTTTGTCTTTTTTGTTCTTTGTTGGTTTAAAGTCTGTTTTGTCAGAGACTAGGATGTAAAGCCTGCTTTTTCCTGCTTTTTCTTGTTTTCCATTTGTTTGGTGAATATTTCCCCATCCCTTTATTTTGAACCTATGTGTGTCTTTGCACATAAGATGGGTCTCCTGAATACAGCACGCCAATGGGTCTTGACTCTTTATCCAATTTGCCTGTCTGTATCTTTTAATTGGGGCATTTAACCCATTTACATTTAAGGTTAATATTGTTAATTTGATCTGGTCATCATGCTTCTAGTTGGTTATTTTGCCCATTAGTTAATGCAGTTTCTTCATAATTTTGATGATCTTTACAATTTGGTATGTTTTTGAAGTGGCTGGTACTGGTTTTTCCTTTCCATATTTAGTGGTTCTTTTAGGAGCTTTTGTAGGACAGGCCTGGTGGTGACAAAATCTCTCAACATTTGCTTGTCTGTAGTGGAATTTATTTCTCCTTCACTTATGAAGCTTAGTTTGGCTGGATATGAAATTCTGGGTTTAAAATTTTTCTCTTTAAGAATGTTGAATATTGGCCCCCACTCTCTTCTGGCTTATAGGGTTTCTGCAGAGAGATCTGCTGTTTGTCTGATAGGCTTCCCTTTGTGGGTAACCTGATCTTTCTCTCTGGCTGCCCTTAACATTCTTGTCTTCATTTCAACCCAGGTGAATCTGACAATTATGTGTCTTGGGGTTGGTCTTCTCGAGGAGTATGTTTGTGGTGTTCTCTGTATTTCCTGAATTCAAATGTTAGCCTGTCTTGCTATGTTGGGGAAGTTCTCCTGGATAATATCCTGAAGATTGTTTTCCAACTTTGTTTCATTCTCCCTGTCATTTTCAGGTACACCAATCAAATGTAGGTTTGATCTCTTCACATAGTTTTATATTTCTCAGAGGCTTTGTTTGGTCCTTTTCATTCTTTTTTCTCTAATCTTGTCTTCACATTTTATTTCATTAAGTTGATCTTTGATCTCTGATATCCTTACTTCTGCTTGATCAATTTGGCTATTGATACTTGTTTATTCTTCAAGAAGTTCTTGTGCTGTATTTTTCAGCTCCATCAGGTCATTTGTGTTCTTTTCTAAACTGGTTATTCTAGTCAGCAATTCCTCTAATCTTCTTTTTGAAGTTCTTAGCCTCCTTGCATTGGGTTAGAACATGATCCTTTAGCTCAGAGGAGTTTGTTATTACCCACCTTCTGAAACCTACTTCTGTCAATTCATCAAATTCATTCTCCATCCAGTTTTATTCCCTTGCTGGCGAGGAGTTGTGATCCTTTGAAGGAGAAGAGGTATTCTGGTTTTGGGAATTTTCATCCTTTTTGCTCTGGTTTTTCCTCATCTTTCTGCATTTATCTACCTTTGGTCTTTGATGTGGGTGACCTATGGATGAGGTTTTTGTGTGGATGCCCTATTTGTTGATGTTGATGTTATTCCTTTCTGTTTGCTAGTTTTCATTCTAACAGTCAGGCCCCTCAGCTGCAGGTCTCCTGGAGTTTGCTGGAGGTCCACTCCGGACCCTGTTTGCCTGGTTATCACCAGTGGAGGCTGCAGAACAGCAAAGGTTGCTGCCTGTTCCTTCCTCCAGAAGCGTCATCCCAGAGGGGCACCCACTAGATGCCAGCTGGATCTCTCCTATATCAAGTGTCTGTTGACCCCTGCTGGGAGGTGTTTCCCAGGCAGGAGGTATGGGGGTCAGGGACCTCACTGAGAAGGCAGTGTGCCCCTTAGCAGAGCCTGAGCACTGTGCTTGGAGATTCACTGCTCTCTTCAGAGCCGGCAGGCAGGAATGTTTAAGTCTGCAGAAGCTGCACCCACAGCCACTCCTTCTTATTTATTTATTTTTTAGAGACAGGATCTTACTGTCACTCAGGCTGGAGTGCAGTAGCAGGAACAAAGCTCACTGCAGCTTCAAACTTCTGGACTCAAACAATCCTCTTGTCTCAGCCTTCTGAATAGTTAGGACCAGGGGTGTGCATCAACATACTCAGCTATCTTTAAACTTATTTGGTAGAGATGGGGTCTCACTGTATTGTCCAGGGACAAGCTTTCTCTTTCCTCTTTCTAAAGGCATCCTGCAATGTGATACTATGTAGGCAGTACAAGGAATGAAATGCTTTTCCCATAGTAGCAGATGGAATGTTAATTTAAAATCAGAATTGCACAACAGTATGTTTTCAAGGATCCTATGTTTTGGTCTCCTCCCAGGCCTGGCACCTGGTGTCTTGATTTTCAGGCCCTGGGTGTTGGGCCCTGTGTAGCATCTCTAGGAAGGCTCTGCAACTATCTGGGCAAGTTGTTGTGATGCTGGGCTGGCGCTGGCCTTCAGAGCTGGCCTGGATGGCTGCTTCTTGATTTTCTTATTCACTGGTTCATGCAGCTGCAATCAGGAAGTCATCAGCCCATGCCCTTTCTAGGCCAGGTTAAGTGCAGACAGAACAGGCCATGGTGGGAAGGGGCTTTACCCACTGCATTAGTTCCTGCAGCTGCTATAACAAATGGCCACAAACCCAGCAGCTTTATCAGGAGTTTATCGTCTCACAGGCCTGGGAGCTTACAAGTCTGAAGTCAAGGTGCCAGCCTGGTTGTGCTCTTGCCTGAGGCTCTAAGGAAAGGACTCCCTGGCTTCTTCCAGCTTCTGACAGCTGCCATGTGTTCCTGGGCTGTGACCACATCTCTCCAAGGCCTGCTCCATCTTCACAGGGCTTTGTCCTCTGTACAAGTCTGGATCAGAACTCCCTTGGCTTCTCTCTTATAGGATACATGGCATCTAGGGCCCCGGATGACCCAGGATATCCTCCTCCTCTCAAGGTCTTTAATTACATCTTTTGCTATATAAGGTAATATTCACAGGTCTTGGGGTTTAGATGCAAATATAAGTTTGGGGGGTTACATTTACCCCACTATACCCTTTGATGTAACTGAGGACGGATGTCAGATATTGGGTACTGGAGGAGTGTCAGAAACACAACCCACACAAACAATTGCCCTGAAACATACAAGTTCAACAGTGAGTGAGTGGATGCCCAGATAAGTTATGTTTCTCTTTGCCAGGTGCTGAGTCACCTAGACTGAATTCCTCCATGCAACTCTGACCCCTGTGTGTGCCTGTTGGGCCAATTCAAGATCTATTTGTTGGGCTTGTCCCTGTAGATTCCTCCAGCCAAAGATCCAGAGTACTGTTTTGAGGAGTGTGTGGATATGAGGGTGCCAGAGTATGAGAGTGAAAGGCATGGGCTTGAGTCCTGGTTCAACCACTTACTAGGTAAGCCTCTGTCCTTGGACAAGACAACTTGCTGCTGAGCTTTTTGACCTGTAAAGAAGACAAGAATAAACACTACCTTTTAGGACTGTTGTGAGGATTAAGTGATAAAATACGTGCACATTCTACCTTAACTCAGCACAACACCTCTGGGTGAGGATTCATGGCAAGGCCCAGGAGAGGAGGGCTGCAGACAGGCTGCCTCCTCCTGACACCTGCTGTCCATGAAGCAGTCTGGGTCAAGTCTCAGCTCCCACTCGGTTTCCCAGCTCAGTTCAGGAAGTTCCAGGGATTCAGGAAACTCCTTTCTTCTTCTCCCCAATCTGAGAAAGTGGCAAAAATTGGGAGTCGCTGTGCAGAAGGTGAGAAACTTGCCTCCAACAGAAGACAGATGGCCTGTGATGCAAGATGATTTCTTCCCTGTATTTCCTGTGTTCTAGTACACAGACACCACAACCTGCAGAAGAAGAGGCCAGAGCAGGCTGTTGCGGGGGCATCAGCTTTCCATCCACACCCAGATCTAAGGGTCGGTGCACCAAGCAGGATCAGCTCCCTCTGGACTCAGATTGAGGGATCACAGGTGTTCAAGACCCTGGATGGCACTTTGAGAGAATGAGGCAGGCAGGTCACCTGAGGTCAGGAGTTTAAGACCAGCCTAGCCAACATGGCAAAAGCCATCTCTACTATAATAAAAATATAAATTAGCCAGGTGTGGCGGCATCCACCAGTAGTCCCAGCTACTTGGGAGGCTGAAGCATGGGAATTACTTGAACCTGGGTGGCAGAGGTTGCAGTGAGCTGAGATTATGCCATTTCATTCCAGTCTGGGAGACAGAGCAAGACTCTGTCTTAAAAAGAAAAAAAATAAAAGGCCTTGGGTGGGCCCCAAGTGCACTCCCTGTCCCCAAGTCCTCTTCTCTTGGGATGTTTGGCCATCAAACTTGCTACCCTCACCATCATCATTGTGAAAATGCAACCACATTAATAGACTCCATGGGAAATTCAGTCCAGGCAGCCCAAGAAGTGACCTGGCTCCTTCTGACTTTCATCTCTGGCTTGGAAGCCTTCCGGGAGTAGACTCCTTTCTAACCCCACCCTGCCCCACCACAACCTGTGTGAGCTTGTGCCCCCATCCATCCCACTCCATGTAGGCTGCCAGCCAGAGCTAAGATGAAATGAAAGCAATCTGACTGGTGTCAGTAAAAATCCTTTGGGGATTTTTACTAAATCCAGCTGGGCTCTGTGGCTTATTTATGAACTCATATGGCTCTTTCACTTCTCTAACTTTTGCCAAATTGCTGACATGTTCTTAAATTATCCAGTTTGTTTTTTCTCTTCTTCTCTCCTTCTTGGGAAGATAAAGTCGCAGGCATGTGGCCTTCCTCTGTTTATAACAGTGATGGTTCTCTGAGCCACCGTCACCACCCAGATCACAGTCCTTAGGAACACAAAAGGTGGAGCTTGAATAATGGGACATAAAGGCATCTTCATTTCATCTAAGTAGCCATGTAGGAGAAAATTTTGTGGGAATTAAAGAAATTCTGAGCCAGCATTTATGCTTTTACCGGATGATCTCTAATGGTCCAAGCAGAGCCAGAAAACTCCCAGTTGCTTTAAAGGCTGACATAATAGCAAATGTTGAAGACTGGTTAATCCAAGAGCCAAGAGCCAAGAACCAAGAGTTGTTTTATGGCTCAGAAGTGGAATGTAGCTTTGGTGACAGTGAACTTTTCTCATTAAAAGTGTCCCAAAAGATTTGCCTGTGGGTTGTCATCTGAACTCCACCCGTGTCCTCCTACCCGACCCCATCTGGAAGATGCTGTCTAACATGTCCCAAATTTAGCACTCCTGCAAGGCTCAGACTGGGACTGATTAACATATCACAACTTTCAAATTAAAGACAGGAATGCTCCATCCTCCTCCTGTGTCTACACAATTACTTGGTATATTGCTTGCAAGGGAGCATCAAAAGGGGAAAAAAAGCACCAGCTTACCACATTGTACCTGGGATTGTCACATCCTAAAAGAAAATGCTCACTTGCCTTACCTAAGTCCATTATCAGCCTGTGCAAATTCACTCTGGAAGTTAGAAGGATTAGCCATTGTTCATCTCCACATTGTGTGTATCAACAAGATCCCATTACATGTACTGCCTGGCCTGTGCTGGTTTAAAAGAAGCTCACAGGTTCTTGAACAGTCTCTTCAACAAGCAGACACCCCCCCCCCGACGTGTGGGTGGCCTTAGTGACTAACTTCTGACAAACAGAAAAGGCAGAAGTGATGGGGTGCAGCTTCAGGGAATGAGCGTATTCATTTTCTGTTGCTGCATGATGAATTAGCAGGAGCTTATTCTAAACTTTGCAAATATATCATCTCACAGTTCTCTAGGTCACAGGCGCAGTATAGGTGGTCTTCTGCTCAGGGTCCTACATGGCTGAAATCAAGATGCTGGCCAGGACTGAGATCTCAGCTGAGGTCTGGAGCCCTCTCTACCAGGCTCAACAGGGGTTAGGAACACTCTCAGCTTCTAGAGGCTTCTCTTGGGTCCTTGGCACCTAGACCCCTTCAAAATATGATGCTTTGCTTCTTCAAGGCCAGCAGGAACATCCCTGGCTTCAAATCCCTCTGATCCATTTTAAAGGATCCCCTTACTGGATCAGGCCCACCCAGGATAATCTCCTTTCTGATTAACCCAAGTCTACTGATCGAATATCTTGATTGTGATATTCCTTCTGCTGTGTAATGTAACATAACCATGGGAGTGAGATCTTACCATTTGTGTAAGTACAGCTCACATTCAAGGGGAGGGGATTGCAAGGACGTGTACTCCAGGGGATGGAATGTAGTGAACCATCTCAGAAGTCATCAGGGTCTCCTGCTCTGGAGAAAGCCAGTTGCCATAAAGTGAGGACACTCAAGCAGCCCTGTAGAGAAGTCCACATGGATGGAATGAGGTCTCTTATTAGCAGTCAACTGGAACCGAAGGCCTCCAGCCAACAGTCATGAGGGAAACCATCCTGAGATCAGGTCCTAAAGCCCAGTCGAGCCTGCAGATGATGCAGCCCCAGCCGACATTCTCATCGCAACCTCTTGAGAGACCAGAGCCACAACCACCCAAATGAGCTGTTTCCAGATTCCTGCCCCTCAAAGCCTGTGCGAGATAATAATTTTTTTTTTTCTGTTTGGATATGCTATTTTTTTCAGGCAACTGGTTGCACAGCAATAAATAATGAATACACAGTTTTCATTCACTTAGAGAGTAATTAATAACCATGGGGAAAATGATGCATTGAAACATAAGAAGAGAAATCCCAGCAAAGGTGCTTTCTTCCCCTCTCTATCATCACAGCAGAGCTCCACTCTGGGTCTTGTCACACTCCCAGTTACGCCGAGGTCACCGCTGGATCCAAGCCTCCAACCCCCATTGTAAACAGGGAGCAGAGAAGCCGTCTGCCTAAGCAGCAGCAGATCCACACAAAGTGCCAGGTGGAGGTGAAACACGGCCAGGGACATGACTGTTGTTATTTTGGGTCAGCTCACCTTGAGCTGGAGGGAGCAGTCAGCCTCCAAGAAGGCACGACGTGACACAGTCCAGACCCCTCGTCCACCCCTGCTGGCTGTGAGTAATTGGCACTAAACACGGGATGTGTCTGGATTTAATCTAATCTGAGCTCAATTACTTGACTTGCTGATGGAAACCCGCCCAGGCTCCAGTGCTTCAGTGAAGAGGGTTCTGAGGTCACCTGCTCCCTGCAGCCGGGGGTCCTGTTCCTTCAGCCCGTGCAGGTGTGCAGCTCTGAGTCAAGGCCTCTGATGGGACTGCAGGGACAACTCCAAGATCAGGGTTCTCCAGCTCACTAGGCTTCTCTACCCATTGTTCACCTGACCCCAGGGCACACGTGGGTGTGGGAGGGATGTAGGGGAGACCATGGTCCCAATGCTTGGTGAGAAGATGGGTCTCCAAGGCACACATACTTTGATTAGTCCCTCCCTCATCACTGCTATGGAATAGGGCTCAGCCCCCTGCACCAAGAGATGGGGAGACAGACCCACAGAAGCTCTGGAAGAGACCCCAGTCCTGGCTCTGAGCCGCCCTCTGCTCCCCACCCCTCCCATCTTCATTTGGTTCTGTGAGCCCAGCCTGTATCTCGCAGCGGAAGCCATTCCTCTCACTGTACACAGACACCCTGGGCCTGGCTGGGGAGTCCCAAATCCCACCCCATGAGCCTCTTTCTACCCTGTCAGGCCCACTTCTAGCCTAGGCTGTTGAAGCATCTCTACTCCATCCATCCTGCCCAGCCCTCAGCAGCTCTTGGTGTGAAACCCATCCAAGTGTGCCCATTGCTGTTAGGATGTGCGGGTTCCCTGGTCAGCCTGCCCTCAGCACCCAGCTGCACAAGTTTGGTGGTGGTGGCAGGGTGAGAACTCTCCCCACTGGGTCTCCTCTGTACTTATGGGGATGGGCTGCAACTTCCCACAGAGAAGCTCAGCTCATCTCCATCTCAGGGCTCAGCCTGGGTCCACAGGGCACAGGCAGGAGAGTTCAGGCCAGGGCTTTCAAGCAGGAGGTGAGAAACTCCCGAAAGGGTACTTTCTGCTCTTCTGGGCCAAATAGGCACATCTGGGGAGCAATGGAGCTGCTAACTGGGAATCCCCCCTGAATTCCCACTGGATGTGACACCTCTGCCCCACCCCGACCCTGAGCTGCCCCCCCATGCCTCTACCCTGAGTTGGAGAATTAAAAGGACATGCAGTGAAAGGGTGATAAAATCCTCTATCTTATTTATTTTTCTCTCGAAATTCTAACTCAATAACTAGGAGGAAGTTGTCAGTGAAAGAAAGAGAAAAAGTCTGTATGGTAGACATAGTTTTGAATAGCAAGTTGAAGCAATTGGGAGCCATCATTGTCATTTGGGACAGCCTCAAGCTCCCTCAATTAGCTGTGTAGTTTGGGATAATTTACTCAACCTCTCTGTTCCTTAGTTTCCACATTAGCAAAATGTGGAGATGATAGCCCCTACCTGATTGGGATTCTGTGAGGATTGAGAAAATACACACAGACAGCTTAGAACACTACCTCAGTTCTTCATACATCTGAGTTGGCAAGTGTGAGAAGTAACCTCCTCCAAGTCCTGGGCTGTGGATGGGATGCCACTTTTTGGCACCTCCCCCGGAATTTAAGGAGACAAAGACATTTGTGAAAACCAAGTGTCTGACACCTTGCCAACACTTATAAAGTCAAGAGCAGTGCTGGCATGTTTTCGAGCCTGAGATAAGCTGATGAGGTCACCGTGTGGGAATCATAGTGAGTCCAAGTCCATGAGGCTTAGAAGCAGGCTGTGCATCAAGGATCTGAGCCTCATGGGCCGGGGGCTCCAGGAACAGCTCTCCCAGATTCACACTGAGAAGTCCTGCATCCAGGGAGGAGGTTCTATGGCCACATGGCACCATGTGTCAATCTCCCAGGTCTGTGGGGACTCCAGGCCAGCTGGGGAAGCCTTGGGTCAAAGTGAAGTTTCGCACACAGGAAGCCATCTGCCCTGAGGAGTGAGTGACTGCTGGACTGGTCCTTCTGTTTTACACACGGCTGACACCAGGTGATCTGTGAATCTGGGGTCACATGTTCCCTGAATCCTGGAGCCATCCTGTGAATGGAATGGGCCAAGGTTCAAAGACCATCTGCAGAGAGGACCTCCCCGTGGGCCCCAGGAGCCCTGTGTTCTGTGGCAGGCATGACCTCATTTCAACAGTGTGCAAACAGTCTAGGAAGTTATGTGACTTTCCATCCCCATGATGGGGAGGACCTGTTGACAAAACTGTTTCTCCTCTCATCTGTGCTCTCTTTGTTGGTTGATGTTGAAGGGCAGAGTGACGATTTGGTGCCCCTCCCTCATTCCAAAGATCCCCTGCAAGGAGAGGAGAGGAGAGGAAATAGCAGGCTGCTGTAACAAAACTATCAGAGACTGGGAGGCTTAGACAGCAAACATTTATTTTTCACTGTTCTGGAGATTGGAAAGTCCAAGGCAAAGACACCAGCAGTTTGGTGTCTGTTGAGGATCTGCTCCCTGATTCATAGCTGGCGCCTTCTCGCTGTGTCCCCACATGGTGGAAGATGTGACCAAGTCCCCTGGGGTCCCTTTTATAAGGGCACTAATCTCATTCATGAGGACTCTTCTCTCTTGATCTAATCATTTCCCAATGGCCCCACCACCAAATACCATCACTTTGGGCATTAGGATTTTAACATCTGAAGTCGGAGGATACAAACATTGGGTACAGACCACATGCTGACACCATTGACCATGATGCAGTCGTACTCAGTGCCTCTCAGGTATCACCTGCACACACCTGGCTGAGAAGAGAACAATTAGAAAGGTAACACCAGGAACCCTCCTGGTGATGGAACTGCTCTGTACCTCGACTGTGGAGTCGCATGACTGGACACGTGATAAAACTGCATGGAACCACACACACACACAAACACACACACACGAATGAGTGTGAAACTGGTGAAATCTGAATAAAGTCGCTGATTGGATCAATGTTAATTTCTGGTTATGAAAACTATTCTTATGTAAGATGTTACTGCTGCGGGAAACTGGAGAATCTCTGTATTATTTCTTACTATTGCATGTGAACCTACAACTCTCTAAAAATATTTTTTAATTGAAAAACATTAATTCTTGGACTGTGAAGTGCATGTAATTTAAGCTACTTTAAGAAACAGACAGCTGAAGCCCAGGAGGGGCTCCACTGTCTTTGCTGCTGTCCGCTCCTGGCACCTGTGGCCAAGGTGAGTGCCCAGGGGAGCATTTCAATAGGGTAAGCCCCGGGGAGAGACTGAGCCAGGACTTGCTGATGCTGATCTTCAAGGAGAACTGAGGAATGAGTCAGGGCTGGGAGTGAGTCTGCAGGGGGTGCCCTCTGGAGGTCCAGGAGTACCCATGTGGGCGCTGTCTCTCAGCTGGGCAGTGAGACTGGGCTCCAGTCCCATGGAAGGAGAAGAGGGGGACAGTGCCACGTCCTTCAGTCCAGCTGGTGACCAGTTCTTTGAACCTTCTGATGAAGAGTGGCTCCGATCTCAGCATGCACTGCTTCTCAGGATGGCGAAAGGAAGATTCAAAGCTAGAATGAGGGAATGTTATACTAACTATAAACAACCAAAACATATGTTGTAAAAAAAAGTGTTTTTTTATTGATGCATTTTTTTCTATTGCAAATTCCAAAATAATAAAATTTTGATTTTTCCTATTTTGAGGCAAGAATGTACTCTATCTTCTTAACCCTTAATTAGTGTTTTATCCGAACACTGTAATTTAATCCCATGGTCAGATGTGTTTGGGAGGTGCTGACTAGGTGCTGGGAGGCGTTTGGGAGATGCGGACTAGCTCAGCAGCTCCTGCAGGAGAGGCCCTCACCGTCTTCCAGCTCTACTTCCATCCCTCTCTTGCTCCAAGTTCTCTGTCACTCAAGACTGCCCGTTCCTCCCGAGGTCTCAGCTCTGTCTGTAGTTTGTTGCTTGTGTGGAGCTGTGACTGCTGCCACAAGGCTGGGCTGGGCCCGTGGATGCCATGTCACGCCTTAGTTTTTCTCACAGCTCAGTCTCGGGAGCGCGAGAGAGACATGATTGACTGGAAAATCATGGGGCTCTCTGGCCTGAGGTTCAGAAATCTTTCAGTTGTGCTTATGGATGCACGGCTTCCCCTCGTGGAGGTTGTTACTGTTGTCAGTGGTTTTTTTTTTTTTTGTGTGTGTGTGTGTTGCACCTGCGTGCACACATACATTCTGATTTGTTTGAGAGTTTAATACTTGAAGCTGGAATCAGCAAGATCAGACACCATTTCTCTTTCTGGAGAGTTAGCCAGGCTTGATTCCTTCCCGGAACAACATTCTTTCTCCCTTGGTCCAGGTAATACTTCTCAGATTGTGTTCCTAGTTGATGTGAAGCGTAAACACGATGCAAGGAAAAGGGGACTCCTGGCTTCAGTGTATTCTTCAAGAATTACTGGCATAACCATCACCAATTAAAAATAAAAAAGGTTTCCCAGATATTCTTACCTGGTCATATTACAAGACAGCCATTGAAAACTGCCCCGAGGCCAACAATGTAAGAAAAAGCAACCAATCTAAGAAGCAAAAAGTATCACGTACTGGAATCCCAGGTTACATGATGACGTGGAGAAGCCTGCAACACACACAAACCAGGAGTTCTTAGGGGGAAAAGGGCCTGTTGAGGGGCATTCAGTTGCAGTCTAGGTTGATCAAATTTAAACATCTGATATGATACAGAAATGTGATTTTCTAGGCCTTGATATTTGCTACAAGCGAGTATTTCTGCATAACTTGGATCATGTTTTCCTCTTGGTGACCTTACCAGTCTGTTCACTGCGAACATTGCCTACCATGTCCACCTATCATGGAGAAGACCTGAAATTCCTTGGTGAGGACCGTAGAATCACAGGTCAGGAGACAAGTCTTAGCAAACAAGTTTGTCAACCTTCCAGTAGACATAGTACAGGGAATTTTAAAACTTCTTTTTGGTCCTCTAAGACTTTGGTCCAGACTTTGGCTTTGAGTTTAAGACTTAAGAGGGGCTACCCTGGAAAATTAAGGAATCTCAATTTAGGAAGTTGTCACAAGGGATGCCCATCTACAACCGTTCTCCCCCGAGGTCAACACTGGTGAGGACAAGCACAGACAGGAAGGGTTGAATCACCAGGAGCAGAGCCAGACAGCATATTCTGTCTAAAATTTACCAACGTGGGAAGAGCCTGAAAGGTGGATTCAATCCAGATTCCCAGGGAAATCAGATCCTAACACCAGGTCAAGGGGAGGAACTGGGAGGCATAAGCAGGATGCCAAAGCCAAGAGAAAACTTCGTGGATCTGGGACAGCAGTGAGGAGGCTCCCAGTGAAAATTTAAGGCAGCATTGCATATGTTGATAGTAGAGTACACAGCATTTGGGTGGGTCAGGTTGACTGAAAGGTGTCAGTTAAGAATAACAAGCTTTGAAAGCTTAGTCTAGGTTTTGTGGGTTTTTTTGTTTATTTTAGGTTTGTTTGTTCTTTCATAAACATTTATATTTGCGATGAGGAAGACATTGTGCTGGGCTCTGGGGAAATAATGGCAAATAAAGCATAGGACCTGATGGGAGGAAATTATAATTTAGTAGTGAAGATTGATAATGGAAACATAATTGCAATGTGATGTTTTAAGTTTGATTATTAATAGAAAGTTCTAGGTGCAATTGAAGTATCTAGGAAGGGCAGTCTTGGAATAAAGACAGGAAAGGTTTAGCAGAGGAGACAGTGTGTCAGCTAAAGTATAAATAGAGAATTAGAAGAAGATGGTCAGGTGGATCACTGGGGAGCACATTCTAAGAAAATGGTCAGCATGTATTCTGAAGCTTTCTCAACTGGCCCCTCAGCTGATTCTCCGGACTCCTGGACACGGTCCACTCTGCTGTGCACATGCAGAAGGCAGGTGAAGTTCCTGCTCCCTGGGCCACTCTGGCTCTCCCTCCCCTCCTCATGTGAGCTGGATGCTTGTCAGCAGTCAGTCTTCATTTTCCTCATATCATTATAACCCTTATACTTGTTATCAAAGTTATTTAAATTAAGTAAATTTCTTCAAATTGAAGACATATGGGTACAAACGAGTTGTCATTCCTGTGCAAATTATTTTTTATTTTATAGCTATTTTATTTATTGATTTTATTATTTTTCCATAAGTTATTGGGGTACAGGTGGTGTTTGGTTACAAGAGTAAGTTCTTTAGTGGTGATTTGTGAGATTGTGGTGCACCCACCACCCAAGCAGTATATACTGCACCCTATTTGTAGTCTTTTATCCCTCACCCCCCCACTCTTACCCCCAAGTCCCCAAAGTCCATTGTATCATTCTTTGCCTTTGTGTCCTCATAGCTTAGCTCCCACATATCCGTGAGAACATGTGATACTTGGTTTTCCATTCCTGAGTTACTTCACTGAGAATAATAGTCTCCAGTCTCATTCAGGTCACTGCAAATGCTGTTAATTCATTCCTTTTTATGGCTGAGTAGTAGTATTCACATATATGTATGTGAATATATACACACACACTCAACACAGTTTCTTTATCCACTCATTGATTGATGGGCATTTGGGTTGGTTCCAAGATTTTGCAACTGTGAATTGTGCCACTATAAACATGCATGTGCAAGTATCGTTTATGTAGAATGACTTCTTTCCTCTGGGTAGATATCCAGAAGAAATCCATGTGAAAATTAAATTGCAAGTTGTGGAAAGACTTGTTGAACATAGTCATTAAAAAATAATGCTACCAAATTCAGTGTTTTCAAGTAGCTGTAACCTATTGGGCAACTAAAATGGGAAACAGCCACTAACACTCTACAATCAGAAAGCTTGGCAATAGTTTGAAAGTTCTGAGTCTGTTTTAAAGTAGCTAACAATGGAACGTATAGAGGATGCAGCTTAGACATGCGTTATGCAAGGAAGACATCATGGGACTCCTACTGGACCCACACCTCAGAAGAGGCTTTGGCTTTATGTCACAAGATTAGTAACCAAATATTCATGTATATATTTTAAAGTAAAATAAAATATTTATCATACCCAGATATTATTTTTGTGGTACTTTGCTTAATCGATTTTTTGATTAACAAACCAAACCAACCACAGATCCCAAATCTACTGGATTGGAGGACTCCTTGCACACCAAAGTCTGGCTTTAAGAGCGTAAGAGAGAAAACCAAGTTGTTAAGTGTGAGTAAACTCAGAATTGAGTTCATGTGCTGGACAGCTGGGAGGATGCCAGTGTGTGTGCTGATGCTGGGGAGACAGAGCTCCGTGGGAAGTTAGTGCAGAGTGAGACTCTGAGTTGTGTCAGCAGTGTCAAGATTTCAGAGCAGGGCAAGAGATGAAATGGGCTGCCAAACAAGGTCCCCAGACACTCTAGTACCCATGCATGGAACTCTGTCCACATTGTCCTGGGGACTGAGGGGGCCTGGACAACGTCATCTGAGAAAGCCTCCTCACTCAGCATTTTCCACATGCAGCAGTATTTTGGAGACTGCATGTGAACTGCGTGCCCAGCCATGCAGTACCGTGGGCTGTTTCTACTTCTGGGCAGTCTTGTGCTGACAGGGGATTATGAGCAATGTCTTCTCTTCTACGTATGCATAATGCTTCACATTGTCCCAAGCATTGCCATTATATCACCTTAAAATGAGGTGGTGCAGAGTGAGATTCTGAGTTGTGTTAGCAGTGTCAAGATTTCTTACCATTCAGGACATAGGCATAGGCAAAGACTTCATGACTCAAACACTGAAAGCAATAGCAACAAAAGCCAAAATTGACAAATGGGATCTAATTAAACAAGAGCTTCTGCTCAGCAAAAGAAACTATCATGAGAATGAACAGGCAACCTACAGAATGGGAGAAAATTTTTGCAATCTATCCATCTGACAAAGGGCTAATATCTAGAATCTACAAAGAGCTTAAACAAATTTACAAGAAAAAAAACCCATCTAAAAGTGGGTGAAAGATATGAACAGACACTTATCAAATGAAGACATTTATGCATCCAACAAACATATGAAAAAAGCTCATCATTACTGGCCATTAAAGAAATGCAAATCAAAACCACAATGAGATACCATCTCACTCCAGTTAGAATGGTGATCATTAAAAAGTCTGGAAACAACAGATGCTGGCAAGGATGCGGAGAAATAGGAATACTTTTACACTGTTGGTGGGAGTGTAAATTAGTTCAATCATTGTGGAAGACAGTGTGGTGATTCCTCAAGGATCTAGAACAAGAAATACCATTTGGCCTAGCAATCTTATTACTGGGTATATACCCAAAGGATTATAAATCATTCTACTATAAAGACACATGCACACATATGTTTATTGTTTAAACATATTTGCTATTATTTGCAATAGCAAACACTTGAAACCAACCCAAGTGCCCAAATGATAGACTGGATAAATAAAATGTGGCACGTGTATACCATGGAATACTATGCAGCCATAAAAAATGCGTTCATGCCCTTTGCATGAATATGGATGAAGCTGGAAGCCATCAGCCTCAGCAAACCAACACAGGAAGAGAAAACCAAATACTGCATGTTCTCGCTCATAAGTGGGCATCGAACAATGAGAACTCATGGACACAGGGAGGGGAACGTCACACACTGGGGCCTGTCAGTGGTTGGAGGGCAAGAGGAGAGACAGCATTAGGTCAAATACCTAATGCATGTGGGGCTTAAAACCTAGATGACAAGTAGATAGGTGCAGCAAACCACCATGGCACATGTGTACCTATGTAACAAACCTGCACATTCAGTGCACATATCACAGAACTTAAAGTAAAACCAAATAAAAACAAACAAACAAATAAACAACAAAAAAGTTCTTCTCCTTTTTGCTCATATTCAAGTTTGAGAGGCAAGACCTACAATCATCTACAATCATGAGCATGGGTTTAGGGTTAGGTGTGGGTTCAAGACCTGCTCCTACCACTTGGCAACTTTCTCTTGTTGAAAATTACTTAAGTTCAGTTACCTCTATTTTCTCACACTCACAGCAGGGACAGTAATGTGCACTTAGTAGTGCCATGAAGTGGGCTGGGTTAGCTCTGTGCTGGGGATTCTCACCAGTTATTGAGCACTCTGTACCTGAACTCTTCTAAGAACTGTGTTTATTATTCAGGAATTGTAGCATCAAAATAATAGGGTGCCATCCTCATTTTACAGATCTGGAAGCCAAGGCTTATGCTAGTAAATAACTCGATTGAGGGTGCAAGCCAGTAAGTGAGAAAAGCCAAGATTCAAAGTTAGTGCTCTTATGAATGGGACCTCTGCCTTACATGAAAGACAAGCTCCCATGCACTCATTTGACCCTGGTTTCACTTTCCTGAAGATGTTCCCCTCTCTGTGGACCTCTGCTTGCCTCCATCATTCTCATCTTACAAGGGACAACCAGGACCCCAGTCCCTTTTACTGTGAGCAGAGAGTGGTTTCTGTGACTACCCCATGCAGGCATGGTACAAGTATACTAAGGCAATGTAGCAGCCATACAGAGTGTATGGTTAAAGAACATAACTAACACACACATATGCAACCAAGCTCACTGCTTTAGTAACTCTGTGATGTCCATGGCTACAGGCTGTGCTTCCCTAGTGCCAGGTTCCTAGTGTCTCCTATCTGTTATGCAGGTTTAGTTTCTCAGTAGCTATTGAACCTAACAAGTGTGAGCAGAACCACATGAAGCAGCTGAGTCTCCCCACATTCATCTGGCAAGTGCTGACTATACACCCCAACAGTCTGAATCCCTGGCTAGGTGGTCTTCAGAGAAGTAAGTCTTAGAGTCAGAAAATGGCTGTTCACTTCTGAGTCTGAGGCACTGTGGGTACCCGGGCTCATTTAAAATCTACCATCACCCTGTGAAATAGACCTCATGACCACCCCCAAAATGTTATAAGTGAGAAAACAGAACCCCAGGGTGAATAGGCAATTTTCCTAGACAGAGCCAGGATTCAAACTCAAGCCTGAAACATGAATAACTACATCCATCAACTCCCTCCTTTTCCCCACCTCCACGTGACTTTTAGGAGACAACTTCACTTCACTCGGTGGAATCATTGTGGCTTCCAGGACAGCTGGCGTGTTCGACTTACTGGCACAGAACCGCCCAGCGCTCTGTGATTGCCAGATCTAACCTCCCTCATCAATCCCTCAGACAAGCCTTATGCCCATCAGGTATCTACTCATTACTCACCATCTTCTCCCCTGCTTGCTCTGGTCCATGACAGCCTTCCCAACTCTGACATCAGCAGTGCCATTTCACCTTCCTGGGATGCTCCCCTTCCAGGTTTCCATATTCCACATGGCTGTCTTCAAGAGTCTTTCCTAACATTCTCCAGAAAATCATCCTCCACCCCAGATACTCTACATTAAAATATTTCATTGTCTTAAAAGCTTTTCTCACTCTCAGAAGTTATTATTTTTATTTGTTTGATTGCTTATTATCTGTCTCTTTGTCCTAGTTTTTAAAAGTAAATTATTCTAGGGCAAGATTTTTTACATGTCCTGTTTCTTCCACATCCAGGTATCTGGAATAGTTCCTGGCATGCAATGTTTGTTGACTAATTGGATAAATGAATGGATAGATGAATGGATGGCTTCAAGGGTAAGTGCATCCTGGGTTCCAAATGATTGCTTTGTCAAGAGTTCTTAATTAAAATGTGAATTATTAATAATTGCAGTATAAAGTCATATAGAGTTTTAAAAAATTATTTCCTAGAGTTAGGTACAGTTTTAAGTGGTTTATAGCTTTACAGACATAAACAGGTATTCAGTCATAATAGCTATCCATCTATCTATTATCTATCACTCTCTCTCTCTCTATATATATGTATATAGTATGTATTGCTCTACAATTTTCTATTTAGAATAATACACTTTTAAACATTTTTTTCTGGGGGGCCTGGTAAGATGGCCAAATAGGAAAAGTTCCTGTCTGCAGTTCCCAGCGAGATCAATGCAGAAGGCAGATGATTTATGCATTTCCAACTGAGGTACCCAGTTCATCTCATTGGAACTCGTTAGACAATGGCTGCAGCACACGGAGGGCAAGCAGAAGCAGGGTGGGGCATTGCATCACCTGGGAAGTGCAAGGGGTCAGGGAACTCCCTCCCCTAGCCAAGGGAAGCCGTGAGGGACTGTTCCATGAAGAATGGTGCACTCTGGCCCAGATACTACTGTTTTTCCATGGTCTTTGCAACCCACAGACCAGGAGATTCCTTCAGCTGCCTACACTGCCAGGGCCCTGGGTTTCAACCACAAAACTGGGCAGCCATTTGGGCAGACACCAAGCTAGCTGCAGAGGTTTTTTTCATACCCCCATGGCACCTGGAATGCTGGTGAGAAGAACCTTTGTCTCCCCTGGAAAGGGGGCTGAAGCCAGGGAGCCAAGTGGTCTAGCTCAGCAGATCTCACCCTCATGGAGCCCAGCAAGCTAAGATCCACTGGCTTGAAATTCTTGCTGCCAGAACAACAGTTTGAAGTCAACCTGGGACACTCAAGCTTGGTAGGGGAAGGGGCATCCACCATTACTGAGGCTTGAGTAGGCTATTTTCCCCTCACAGTGTAAACAAAGCCACTAGGAAGTCCAAACTGTATGGAGCCCACTGCAGCTTGGTAAAGCTGCAGTAGCCAGACTGCTTCTCTAGATTCCTCCTCTCTAGGTGGGATATCTCTGAAAGAAAGGCAGCAGACCCAGTCAGGGGCTTATAAATAAAATTCCCATCTCCCTGGGACAGAGCACCTGGGAGAAGGAATAGCTGGGGGTGTAGCTTCAGCAGACTTAAATGTTCCTGCCTGCTGGCTCTGAAGAGAGCAGCAGGTATTTCAACACAGCACTCAAGCTCTGCTAAAGGATAGACTGCATTCCCAGGTGCGTCCCTGACCCCCATGCCTCCTGACTGGGTGATGCCTCTCAACAGATACCTCATATAGGAGAACTCCAGCTGGCATCTGGCAGATTCCCTTCTGGGATGCAGCTTCCAGAGGAAGGAACAGGCAGCAATCTTTTCTGTTCTGCAGCCTCCACTGGTGATACCCAGGCAAACAGGGTCTGGAGTGAACCTCCAGCAAACTCCAGTAGTCCTGCAGCTGAGGGGCCTGACTGTTAGAAGGAAAACTAACAAACAGAAAGAAATAGCATCAACAGCAACATCAATGAAAAGGACGTCCACACAAAAACCCCATCCATGTGTCACCAGCACCAAAGACCAAAGGCAGATAAACCCATGAAGATGAGGAAAAAACAGGGAGAAAAGGCTGAAAATTCCAAAAACCAGAATGCCTATTCTCCTCCAAAGTATAACAAGTCCTCGCCAAGAAGGGAACAAAACTGGATGGAGAATGAGTTTCATGAATTGACAGAAGAAGGCTTCAGAAGGTGGGTAATAACAAACTTCTCCGCGCTAAAGGATCATGCTCCAACCCAATGCAAGGAGGCTAAGAACCTTGAAAAAAGGTTAGAGGAATTGCTAACTAGAATAACCAGTTTAGGGAAGAACATAAATGACCTTATGGAGCTGAAAAACACAGCATGAGAACTTACTGAAGCATACACAAGTATCAATAGCAGAATTAATCAAGTGAAAGAAAGGATATCAGAGATCGAAGATCAACTTAATGAAATAAAGCATAAAGACAAGTTTAGAGAAAAAAGAATGAAAAGTAACAAATAAAGCCTCCAAGAAACACAGGACTATGTGAAAAGACCAAATCTACATTTGATTGGTATACCTGAAAGTGACAAAGAGAATGAAACAAAGTTGGAAAATACTCTTCAGGATATTATCCAGGAGAACTTCCCCAACCTAGCAAGACAGGCCAACATTCAAATTCAGGAAATACAGAGAACACCACAAACATACTCCTCAAAAAGAGCGACTCCAAGACACATAATCATCAGATTCACCAAGGTTGAAATGAACAAAATAATGTTAAGGGCAGCCAGAGAGAAAGATCAGGTTACCCACAAAGGGAAGCCCGTCAGACTAACAGTGGGTCTCTCGACATAAACTTACAAGCCAGAAGAGAGTGGGGGCCAATATTCAACATTCTTAAAGAAAAGAATTTTCAAACCAGAATTTAAATCCAGCCAAACTAAGCCTCATAAGTGAAGGAGACATAAATTCTTTTACAGACAAGCAAATGCTGAGAGATTTTGTCACCACCAGACCTGCCTTACAAGATCTTCTGAAAGAAGCACTAAATATGGAAAGGAAAAATTGGTACCAGCCACTCCAAAAACATACAAAATTGTAAAAACCATCGATATTATGAAGAAACTGCATCAACTAATGGGAATAATAACCAGCTAGCATCATGATGACAGGATAAAATTCACACATAACAATATTAACCTTAAATGTAAACTGGCTAAATGCCGCAATTAAAAGACACAGACTGGCAAATAGAGTCAAGACCCATCAATGTGCTGTAGTCAGGAGACCCATCCCACATGCAAAGACACACATAGGCTCAAAATAAAGGGATGGAGGATTATTCACCAAGCATATGGAGAGAAAAAAGCAAAAAAAAAAAAACCCAACAGTTGCGATCCTAGTCTCTGATAAAACAGACTTTAAACCAACAAAACCAACAAAGATCAAAAAAGACAAAGAAGGGGATTGCATAATGGTAAAGAGATCAATGCAACAAAAAGAGCTAACTATCCTAAATATATACATGCACCTAATACAGGAGCACCCAGATTCATAAAGCAAAGCAAATTCTTAGAGACCTACAGAAGGACTTAGGCTCCACCCAATAATAGTGGGGGACTTCCACACCCCACTGTCAATATTACACAGGTCAACAAGACAGAAAATTAACAAGTATATTCAGGATTTTAACTCAGCTATGGACCAAATGAACTTAATAGACATCTACAGAACTCTACACCCCAAATCAACAGAATATACATTCTTCTCAGTGCCACATCACACTTATTCTAAAATTGACCATATAATTGGAAGTAAAACACTCTTTAGCAAATGCAAAAGAATAGAAATCATAACCAACAGTCTCTCAGACCACAGTGCAATCAAATTGGAACCTAGGATTAAGAAACTCACTTAAAACCACACAACTACATGAAAACTGAACCATCTGCTCATGAACGACTACTGGGTAAGTAATGAAATGAAGGCAGAAATAAAAATGTTCTTTGGAACCAATGAGAACAAAGACATAACATACCAAAACCTCTGGGACACAGCTAAAACAGTGTTTAGAGGGAAATTTACAGCACTAAATGCCCACAGGAGAAAGTAGGAAAGATCTAAAATCAACATTCCAACATCACAAATAAAAGTACTAGAGAAGCAAGAGCAAATGAATTCAAATCTAGCAGAAGACAAGAAATAACTAAGATCAGAGCAGAACTGAAGGAGATACAGACACAAAAAAACCTTCAAAAAATCAATGAATCCATGAGCTGGTTTTTTGAAAACGTTAACAAAATAGATAGCCTGCTAGCCAGACTAATACAGAAGAAAAGAGAGAAGAATCAAATAGACACAATAAAAAATGATAAAAGGGAGATCAACACTGATCCCACAGAAATACAAACTACCATCAGAGAATAATAACACCTCTATGCAAATACACTAGAAAATCTAGAAGAAATGGATAAATTTCTGGACACGTATACCCTCCCAACACTAAACCAAGAAGAAGTCAAATTTCTGAATAGACAAATAATAAGTTCTGAAATTGAGGCAACAATTAATAGCCTACCAAAAAAAGATCCTAGGAACAGTTGGAGTCACAGCCAAATTCTACCAGAGGTACAAAGAGGAGCTGTTACCATTCTTTCTGAAACTATTCCAAACAATAGAAAAAGAAGGACTCCTCCATAACTCATTTTATGAGGCCAGCATCATCCTGGTACCAAAAGCTGGCAGAGACACAACAACAACAACAAAAATTTAGGCTAATATCCCTGATGAACATTGATGCAAAAATCCTCAATAAAATTCTGGCAAACTGAATTCAGCAGCACATCAAAAAGCTTATCTACCACGATCAAGTCGACTTTATTCCTAGGATGCAAGGCTGCTTCAACATACACAAATTGATAAATGTAATCCATCACATAAACAGAACCAATGACAAAAATCACATGATTATCTCAATAGTTGCAGAAAAGGCCTTTGAGAAAATTCAACACCACTTCATGCTAAAAACTCTCAATAAACTAGGTATTCATGGAATGTATCTCAAAATAATAAGAGCTATTTATGACAAACCCACAGCCAATATCATACTGAGTGGGTAAAAGCTGGAAGCATTCCCTTTGAAAAACCAGCACAAGACAAGAACGCCCTCTCTCACCACTCCTATTCAACATAGTATTGGAAGTTCTGGCCAGGGCCATCAGGTAAGAGAAAGAAATAAAGGACATTCAAACAGGAAGAGAGGAAGTCAAATTGTCTCTGTTTGCAGATGACATGATTGTATATTTAGAAAACCCCATCGTCTCAGCCCAAAATCTCCTTAGGCTGATAAGCAACTTCAGCAAAGTCTCACGATACAAAATCAATGTGCAAAAATCACAAGCATTCCTATACACCAATAATAGACAAACAGAGATCCAAATCATAAGTGAACTCTCAAAAAAAGAGAATAAACTACAATTACAAGGGATGTGAAAGACCTCTTCAAGGAGAACTGCAAACCACTGCTCAAAGAAATCAGAGAAGACACAAACTAATGCAAAAATATTCCATGCTCATAGATAGGAATAATCAATATAGTGAAAATGGCTATACTGCCCAAAGTAATTAATAGATTCAGTGCTATCCCCATCAAGCTACCATTGACTTTCTTCACAGAATTAGAAAAAAACTACTTTAAATTTCACATGGAACCAAAAAAAGAGCCAATATAGCCAAGACAATCTTAAGCAAAAAGATCACAGATGGAGGCATCATGCTATCTTAAACTGTACTACAATGCTATAGTAACCAAAACAGCATGGTACCAGTACCAAAACAGATATATAGACCAATGGAACAGAACAGAGGCCTCAAAAATAACACCACACATCTACAACCATCTGATCTTAAACACACCTGACAAAAAAAGCAATGGGAAAAGGATTCCCTAATTAATAAATGGTATTGGGAAAACTGGCTAGCCATATGCAGAAAACTGAAGCTGGACCCCTTCCTTACACCTTGTTCAAAAATTAGCTTAAGATGGATGAAAGACTTAAATGTAAGTCTTAAAACCATAAAAACCCTAGAAGAAAAGCCAGGCAATACCGTTCAGAATATAGTCTTTGGCAAAGGCTTCATGACTAAAACACCAAAAGCAATTGCAACAAAAGCCAAAATGGCAACAAAAGCCAGAAAGACAAATGGGATCTAATGAAACTAAAGAGCTTCTGCAGAGCGAAAGAAATGATCATCAGAGTGAAGAGGAAATCTACTGAATGGGAGACAATTTTTTGCCATCTATCCATCTGACAAAAGACTAATAGAATCTACAAGAAACTTAAACAAATTTACGAGAAAAAAACAAACAACCCCATCAAAAAGTGGGTGAAGGATATGAACAGACACTTTTCAAAAGATGACATTTATGTGGCCAAGAAACATATGAAAAAAAGTTCATCACTGGTCATTAGAGAAATGCAAATCAAAACCACACTGAGATATCATCTCATGCCAGTTAGAATGGTAGTCATTAAAAAGTCAGGAAGCAGCAGGTGATGAAGAGGATGTGGAGAAATAGGAACGCTGTTACACTGTTGGTAGGAGTGTAAATTAGTTCATGGAAGACAGTGTGGTGATTCCTCAAGGATCTAGAACCAGAAATATCATTTGACCCAACAGTCCCATTACTGGGTACCTATCCAAAGGATTATAAATCATTCTACTATAAAGACACATGCACATGTATGTTTATTGCAGCACTGTTCACAATAACAAAGAGTTGGAACCAACCCAAATGCCCATCAATGATAGACTGGATAAAGAAAATGTGGCACATATATACCATGAAATACTATGCAGCCATAACCCAAAAAAGTCCTTTTCAGGGACATGGATGAAGCTGGAAACCATCATTCTCAGTAAACTAACACAAGAACAGAAAACCAAATAATGCAGGCTCTCACTCATAAGTGGGAGTTGAACGATGAGAACACATGGACAGGGAGGGGAACATCACACACTGGGGTGTGTTGGAAAGTTGGGGTCTAGGGGAGGGATAGCATTAGGTGAAATACCTAATGTAGATATGGGTTGATGGGTGCAGTAAACCCCCATAGCATGTGTATACCTATGTAACAAACCTGCACATTCTGCACATGTATCCCAGAAGTAAAGTACAATTTAAAAAAATGTATTTAAAAAAATTTTATGGGCACATAATAGGTGTGTATATTTATTGGGTACATGAGATACTTTATTACAGGCATGCCATGTGTAATAAGCACAGAAATGATAAACTTTTAAATAAAACATAGGTATACAATTCATAAGAAAATTCAGAATTACATAGACTTATAAAATAGTCATGAACCCCAAACTTAGAAGACTACAAACAAACAAAACCCCCCACAGACTAAGTACCATTTAAACCATGATGTGTCAGTGGGCCCAGCCTGAAAGTCCCAGGAAGCCCCGGTCTGGTTATTCTTCAAGTAGCAGCTTGACTGTGAGCTATTCAAGGCCTTGTGAACAACTTGTGTTTTTCCACAGTGGAACCTGCACTTCAATAGTCTAAGAATTCCTGCAATGTAGCTGACGCAATGCAAAATAAAGAAAGAAAAGCTCAAAATAAATCTGGTCAGCTGAGAATAGCAATGATCCAATGACTGTATAGCTTTTAGTTCTCAGTGATGTCATTGCAAGTGTGAATTTGGTGCTGTGATAACTTATCAAGAATGAGAAGAAGAACCTTGAGGACATCATGCTGAGTGAAATTAGCCAGCCACACCAAAACGACAAATACTGTATGAGTCCACTTACATGAGGCATCAAAGTAGTCAAATCCATAGAGACAGAAAGCAGGGTTGCCAGGGGCCGGAGGGAAGGGGAATGAGGTGCTATCACTGAATGGGCATGGAGTTTGTTTTTCAAGGTGAAGACAGTTTTGAAGACTGCACAACAATGTGAATGTACTTAATGCTGAGAACTGTACACCTAAAAGTAACACGGCAAATTTTATGTTATATATTTTTTACCACAATTAAAACTTTTAAAAAATTAAACATTTAAGAAATGAGTGGAGAAGTAAACATTCTCCCCATGTTATCCTTTCCTGTCTTTCCACTTTACCATAGTTAGGATGACCGTACAATCTCAGTTTGCTTACAACAGTCCTGGTTATTCCTGTTATCCTCAGGCATTTTTCCATAAGTCACCTTCACTCTTAAAAGTGTTGTAGGTAATAATCATTATGCTCACCATGTCCAATACTCCTTTGGCGGGAGAGGAAGGCCAGAGAACTTAGAGCTGGAAAGCACGGTGTGCATACTGCTAGCATCTTTAGTCATTCATTATATGCTCATTAACTCATTCACAAAGAACCTCTGTGCACCTCCTGCCTGTGATCATACTGTGCCCTACATGGGTGTTAAGTCTCCCAGCTAGACTTTGGTTCCTCAAGAGTAGGGCTTACACCTAATTCATCTAGTAGCCACAGATCCCAGCCCAATGCCTGGTGCACGTCAGGTTCCCAACAGATTTCTGCTGAATTGCAAAATATCCTGGTTCCAGATGTAAGACAGACGATAGTGCAGAAAGGTCTTACTTCTGTGCCCTCTGGGAGTAGCCCAGAAGAGTCTCCCTGTCTGGATAGACAATTCCCAATGGGAGAACAGGGGGGCCTCAGCTCGAGGCCCCTCACACTTTACCCACTTCTGCAAGACTTGTTAGAGTCTTTCCTGATGGTGCTTTTGTTTATTTATTTACTTAATCAACTGAGAAGCATCTCCATTAGTCTTGACATAGATGCTCGTGGTATGCTAATAAATGCATAGTAAATCTTGCACGTGTTCCCCTGGTGTAAATTATCCATTCCTAAAGCAGAGCTTGAAAGTCTGCTGCAATGGCCCAGAAAATTGGGCTAATTATTTCAATTTGGTGGCAGGCTCATGAATCTGGTCTTGGTTTCCTTTTTCAAAGGCAATGCCGTCCTCTAGGTGAGTTTCAAGCACTTCCTCAAATGCCATGCACGTGATTCCAAGTGTGGGATTGAGTTACACTCTGCTTGAGTGCTGTTTGTCTGTTCTCTGATCTCTAATGACCTATGTTCATTTAGGGACTCGGGGATGGCATCTCTATCTTCCAAGTTGCTTAAGATCTCTGAATCCAGGAAAGAATAGAGCTTACCATGCTCCTGACCTCTGCCTATTCCTCTTTCTCCTCCTCCTCAGAGCACTGGATCTGGGAGCCTGAGATCCCAGAGCAGCGAGAGGAGGCCTGGAGAGGCGTGCTAAGTAAATGTTAATGAACCCGCAGGTTCAGACTGGAATGTCTTTTAGGGATTTCAGACTTGTTTTGATAAATTAAGCTCAACATCTGGATGGCATTTGGATTAAGAACCATCGAGAGCTGCCCACTTACCCTGTGATCTGTCTCGCCAGTGCACATCACTTTTATTAGTCTTTTCAAAACAACTTTGGCTCTGTTTATCTTTAGGGTACTTTTTTCTATTTCTCTAATTTCTGTTCTCATATTATTTTCTTCCTTCTAAAAATGTTCCTACTTTTTAATATGGATCTTAGCTGATAAATTTAAAACTTTCTGTGGCATAATTTTTCTGTTTCCCAGTGTGTGTTGAGGGCAATCAGATGAAGACTTAAAGGGAAGATGATTAGTTCTGGTCTCAAGGGGCTCTGTTTTAGGAAGGACATAAAACAGTACATGTGAAATGTTAAGTTACCCATAGACAGACTCTAAGATTTCAGAGGTGTGTTGAATGGGGAAAGCTCCAAGGAGAAGGTATAGGAATAAAGTCAGCCCTCACCAGGTGGCTGGATCTCCATGGACTCAGAGGAGCAGAAGACTCAAAGCCAGCAAGGAGCACATTTGGAAGCCCACCATGACCTGGGCAGAGACCCTCCCAAGGCAAGGGCACTGTGAGGCAAAGGTCCAGGGTGAGGATCCAGGGGAGGCCAGCACCCAGGAGTTTGTCTGTGTGGAGTGAAGCATCCTGGAAGCATCTGAGCAGAAACGTGGGAACAGTGAGGCCAGAGAAGGGTCGTTTAGAGAACGGTGGTTTAGGAAACAGTGGTTTAGAGAAGGGTGGTTTAGAGGACAATGGTTTAGGGAATGGCGGTTTAGAGAATGATGGTTTGGCAGGGAACACTGGAAGCATGGAGAGAGTGTGATGAAGGGGTGGGTGGGCAAGACCTTGCGTCAAGTGACACAGGGAGAACATGTCCATTCAGGTGACTTTCCACGTGAGCTTCTGGGTGTGGGAGGCACAGGATACGGGCACAATTCATTTGTGGAGTGCCTCCTAGGTCAGGCCCAGACAGGTCCATTTAGCAAAGAATATCTCCATGACTTCAGCTGGGGAGGCAGATGCAAGGCCTTGCTGGAGCCACAGCAACTGGGACCGAGCCAAGGCCACTTGCTGGGCTTCCCAGGAGCCAAAGTGTGTGATTGTTATTTGTTATACCATATCCCAACTCCTTTCAGGGCTGTCAACTGGCATAATGGCAAGGACAAGGGAGAGTAGTTGGGGCTGATATGTGTGGTCCCAAACATTCATATGAGCTGGCTGGATGTTCTCCACCCAGGCACGCTCTGTCATGGCAAGACCCTCAAGCAGGTGGGCACAGTCCCCAGGAAAGCAGATGGAAGAGCAGGTTCCAAGGGCCACTACCACTGCTCTCAGCTGTCCTTCTTTCCAGGAAAAATGCCAGTCCATGAGGGAAGCATGGGCAGTGACCTTGCCACGTGCTCCCATGGCACTGAGTGCCTGGTCACTCCCGCTGGCCTCCTCTAACAGAAACAGGCTTAACCCTGAGCAGGAGCTTCCTAGTCAGCACCTCCCCACTTGTGCCAGGGCAGGAGCATGCTATCCGAGGAGAGAACGAACTCTCTTGCAACGAAGGGGTGGCTTCTCCAGGCTCCAGTCCCTGAGGAGGATGAGGAAGTCTTGCTTTGGGTGAGTCTACAATTCCACCTGGCCAGTGCCCCTCATGTCCACACAGCTGACCTTGGGCAGACTGGACTAGGGGCTCCCACTTCCCAGCCTGGACTCCTCTGGGAGGACTCCAGTCCTAAGGAAATGATAGATCTTTCCAGAGTTTTGAATGGTCAGGAGACTCATCCACAGGGGAGGCACCCACCTGGCTCCACCCCAGTTCTGGCCCAGGCATGTGGACCTTTGTCACAGGGATTCTCTCCTAGGGCACCAGCTCTGCTTAAGAGGGACTACATTGTCACTGGGTCTCTTTAGCCTTCAAGACTATCTTTTAAATGAAACTGTCATGCTTTCTCCTAGGCAGTGCCTTGGCTTTAAGATGTTGTTGAAGGTTTTCTTGACTTGGAAAGCTGAGGCGTCTTTAAGTCAACACATTCCACCTCATATATTCTATGTTCACCAAATCTTTACCACCGGCCAGTTTTGACTGTTGCAGATTTATCTTGCCTTAGAAATGAAAATTGCTTAGTCCCTGTGGCAAACATTACTGATGATAGAACTTCAGGTCCTTGGCCAGCAAGTAACACACCTGCTGGCCCACAGGGTCAGAACATGGCCTTCGAGGCAACCTGCACAGCCTGGAAGAATCTCCAACCCGGCAGGAGCGTCCAGGTGGGTCCCTAGAACTTGAGCTCCTGGAGACTTTTTCTGACAGCCCAAAGTAAATTGCCCCTGCATATGATCACTTTCAGTCACTTCTTATTCCTTTCAGAGCCCTGAGCATGTTCTAAAATGACTTTATTTGCCCACTAGCGTTTTGTCTCTCTCTCTCTCTCTCTCTCTCTCTCTCTCCCCGCCACCTTCTCTCTCTCTGCTGGAAGTTCATCTGCTCGATTTTCCCTCTGTCTCCCCAGTGCTGATTATGTAGCATGCCTGGCATAGAAGGTGCTTGGTAAATGCTTAAGGAAATGAATCAACATGGTTCACCCCAGTGTCTCCTTCTGTCACTCATGAGCCAGGGTTTGATTTTTCAACAGAGCATACACATTCTTGAGACTTAGTATGATGGGGTGGAACGGTGGACCCAGTCTACAGTCAGCTTCATGTGTATTCAGACACCGCTCATTAGCACCATGACTGCAACTTTGACATCTGAAAAGTGGGAATCCCTCACTCACAATAAAGAATAGAATAAAGCATATCAAGTGCCCCACCCAAAACAGATGGTCGATGAATAATCGTTACTATTATTGTACCTGATGATCTCACAGGGGTTTTTGTCTATTGTTTTGTATTGTCTTGTTCTATTTATCCAATTTGTCTAAAAGGAAAGTGACCCTGGCCACTCAGGAAGTCAGGGCTGATGATCTCAGGGATACCAGAAGGGAAGGGAGAACAAGGGCCTGAGTCCCCAAAGCCTCTAAAAGGAATGACTGCCTGCCTTCAGAGACCCTGCCTGAGACTGAAGGAAGACCATGGATGCATCCAGTTCCCAGGGGCTGAGTTCTTCAGATCATACATAAAGCAGTAAGTGTGAATCTCACAGAGCTTCTTACCAATGCTTTCAGTCCTACTCCAATTACATAATTCAAAGTTTCTCACTGAGAGCCTGCTAGTCGGAACTCAGGAGAAAGGATGCAGGAAAAGGGAATTGGGTCCTCATAGCTGCTTAACAAGATTCACAGCTGCGGTAAAGGCTACTCGTGCCCTCAGCCTTTGGGAAGCACTCCCTCCCCTTGACTCTGAAGTTCCATATTCTCCTGGACATCGTCACGTTTCTCTGGGGGTCCCTCTCGGTTTTTTCATGGGTGCACTTTTCTTTACCCAGCTGATCATCACAGTCATGCATCACTTAATGGTGGGGACACGTGAGAAATGAGAAATGTGTCATAGATGATTTTGTTGTTGTGAAAATATCATAGAGTGACTTAAACAATCTTAGATGGTAGGGCTACTACACACTCAGGCTATATGGCATAGACTATAGCTCCCAGGCTGCAAACCTGTACAGCATAGGACAACACTGAACACTGCAGGCAATTGTAACACAATGGCATCTGTGTATCTAAACAGCTAAATGTAGAAAAGATACAGTAAAAACACAGTGTCACAATCTTACTGGATCACAATTGTATATTTGGTCCATCACTGACTGAAATGTCTTTATAAGATTCATGACTGTTGCATTAACAACTGCTTTCTTACTGATTTCTTTGTCCCCGGGCAATTGTCACATGAACACAGCTCTGTCTGTTTCCCCAGGATTATGGATGTGCCCATTGCTCAGCCAGCCTCTCAATCCATCCACCTGTGCAGCCCCTCCACCTGGCGGTTCCAAGCATCTCAAACTCGACAAGTCCCATGCCCCAAGTTACTCCCATCCTCCTCTGGGTTTCCCTCTCCAGGTTCCTTGGCTTAATGCACAGCTTCTCTGCCCTCAAGGTACCAAGACAGCAACCCAGGGACCAGTACTGGTTCTTCCATCCCCCACACTCATACAAAGCCACCAGGTCTGGTTGATTTAACCACCGTCTGCCACTATTTTCCATCCTTTCCCCATTCAGGCCCCTGTCTCTTCTGTTCTGAGGGCTGAACAGCCTCCATCTCATCTTCCAGCTGCAAGTGGGGCCCCTCCCATTCATTCTTCAAGCAGCAGACAGCAGGGCACTATCTTTCCAAATGGAAAGCAAATGGATCACATCAACGCCCCCCCACCCCCCGGCACTAGAGTCCAGCATTAGAAGTTCAGTAGAGTCAGGATTAGATCACATCAACCCTTCTCTGGCACTAGAGTCTAACATTAGAAGTTCGGTAGAGTCAGGAAAGTGCCTCTCCTGGGATGGGTAGGGCAGGACTGAGGGGAAGAAGGGAGCCTTCTGCACATCTGGAAATGCCCCAAGTCCTGATCTGGTGACAGTTACCTTGGTGTATAAACAGGTAGACACACATCAAGGTGTGAACTTTACATCTGTGCACTTTGCTACATGTGAATGATATGTCAAAAAATACAAATAAGACATTTATAAATGTATACAACCTGTGAAAAAAGAAATAAATAAAAGAAGCCTGTTAGGGACCCCTAATCTCTTTAAGGATGAAAACCAAGCATATTAACACAGCCTGTGTTTAGGGTGACATTCACCCAGCTTGGCTGGCAGGGTCCCAGCTTATGCCTGAGGTCATGGTATAATTTTCAACAAGCCCAGTCCAATGATCAACTACATGGCAGCTTCCCTCCTGCCTCCAGGCCTCACTCCTGCTGTTCCCTCTGTCTAGAATGCTCTCTGTTCACCTTTCACTCATTCCTTGGATTCCAGGTGAAACATCACTGACTCTGCACATCTGCCCTTTACTTACTCCCACACCAGGAGGGTCCCTCCAGATGCCCCAGGAGCACCCTGTCTCTTTCCTTCACTTTTCCAAGTCAGCTGGAGACTCGGGGTGGTGATGTGACCACCCCTTTGGTTTCAACATGTATCGAAATGCACTTATCTTCTCTTTCAGGATACAAGGAGCCTAAACCTCCCACCATATAGATGAGGGGACTGAACGATATTAAGGGGCCCCTCCAAGACTGCCTGGCCAATGACTGCCAGAACCAGGACCAGTACCCATGAGAATCCCGATTCAGGGTTCAGACTTCCCAGGTTATTCTGATGACTACACTATTTGACGGGGCTTTGGGGAAATGATTCCAAATTTAATTTCCAATTCCTTGGGACTGGGTCTGATAATTCAGAAAGTGCAAAAGATCTAATTTAATGTCATTAGCTTTTCAAGGACTTTCCAAGGACTCTCTTGGAAGTTTACTTTCTCAAAAAAAAAAAAAAAAAAATCCTGTATGAATGAAAATCTTATTAGCCGAGTGTTCTGGGCACTAAGCCTTCCTTTCTTCAGTATAGGCTAGAAGTTAAAGGTATTCTGTCTGATAATAACTGGGCATTTGTCCAAAATTGATGCATCACCACCGGCTGATGAAACCTCCCTTTCCCAAACAGTGGTGTTCTGTGTAGATACAGGCCTCAAGAGCAAACACAGATGGGTCTGGGGTTGTGGGGGTCACACCATCCTGCCTGGTGCAGTTGCAGCCCTGTCACTCCTGGATGTGTGACCTGGGGGAAGTTGTCAACCTTCTCTAGGCATGAGGTCCTCATCTGAAAAATGGAGAACTAATAGTGATTAACTTAAAGGATCGTTTTCATGATTGAATAAGATAATTCATGCAAAATTGTTGGCATGCAGTGGGCACTCAGTAGATACTAGTTCTCTTCTCCCCCTCCTCCATCTCTGCCACCTTCTTCTCTTCCTCCCTTTCTCCCTGCTTCCCACTCCCCATGCCTCCTTCTCTTTCCTCTTGTTTATCTCCTTCCTTTTTCCATCTCCTTCTCTCATCATCCTTCTTCCTCCTTCTTTTTCTTCCCACCTCCTCCTCCGTCTTCTTATTGATAGCCTTAATAATAGACCCACATCTTCTGAGAATCAGTTTACTTTCTATCAGCCATAGAAAAGCCACAGTGCATGGACCAAGAAGTAGTGGGCTACGAGATGGGTTGCTTTTTAGGTTAACTCATTCATTTCATTCCGTCTGAGCCACCTGGTTCAAAATGTTCTTAACTGCTTCTTCAGTTTTTTATACCTTTCTAAGACATCAGAACTAGAACTAAAGTATCTAGGTGTGCTCCATCCAGAAAAGAAAAGATTACTCACCTGCCCTGGAGCCATGCTGGGCTTCCTGCAGAGGAGCCCCAAATAGAATGCTCTGAGGTCATGAGATCACTTACTGACAAATGGAACCCATGGAAAACCTATGTGCTAAAACGAATTATGTCAAAACAACAAGTCGAGGGCAAGGTTGCCAAGGTCAGGCTGTGCTAGCAAACCTGGACCTACACCACAGGGGAAAGTTCAAACGCGGTTTCTCTGGCAAATATTTGCCCAATGTTTGCTATTACCTCAGCTCTTTTTTTTTTTTTCCTCAGTTCTTGCTTTATTTATCTAAAGGTCACGTCGCTTTCAAGTTCCCATCTGACTGGCAGCTGGAGGCCCTGGCGACCACACAGCTGGACAGATGTTAGGAATCTGGGCCGAGATGCATGAGCTACACTGCTGAAACAGATTCCCTAGGGCCGTGGTCTGGGAGAGAAGCAGGTAAACCTCTTTTGGGACTCCATCCTCTTCTCCTCAGGCCCTGGTGACTAGCCCTGCAAACGGGCTGCATTTGCCGTCTCCCCATAAAGATTGTGGTATTGACCACTGTTGGACAGCAGATTCCTAGGTCGAGTTTACTGAGAAGTGGGTGGAATTTTCTGAGCCAGCATAAACATCAGAACAACATTTTGTAATATTGCTAGCTAGAACGAGAACATAGCCCTGACCCCATTCACTGTGCACTTTAATCCTGTGTACCTATTGACATTAGGTCTGAGGAGAGGCCACCCACAGCCTCCAGCACTATAACAAATCCTCTGAGCAGTGCCAAAGGTCTTGTCCAGTGAAGGTGAGGTCTTCACAACAGTTAACTTTTCATAGAGTAGTCTTGTTTTTTGAGATAGAGTTTCGCTCTGTTGCCCAGGCTGGAGAGCAGGAGCGTGATTTCCACTCACTGCAACCTCCACCTCCCTGGTTTAAGTGATTCTCCTGCCTCAGCCTCTCAAGGAGCAGGAATTACAGGTGCCCGCCACCATGCCCACCTAATTTTTTATTTTTAGTAGAGATGGGGTTTCGGCATGCTAGCCAGTCTGTTCTTGAACTCCTGACCTCAAGTGATCTGCCCTCCTCGGCCTCCCAAAGTACTGGGATTACAGGTGTGAGCCACTGTAGCCGGCCTCACAGAGCAGTCATTCTAAGGAATACAGGAGGCATGATGGGAGGTAGGGAGAGAAAGCCAGGCTGAGGTGTAGACTCCTAGCCAATTTTCCTCTCGGTGCTGCTGCAAGGCTGTGCACTGGAACAAACACTGGCTTGAGATGTACCCATATCTAGGCTGGAATCCCCATCCTGCCCTTCACTAGCTAAACTACTTGCCCCCTGTACAGCTCAGTTTTCTTCTTTGTAATTTGGGGGTGATGCTATACAGAGAATGCTAAGGGTTGAAATAGCCAATTTCTACATAAAGCACCCAGCACATGGTGTACAGATGATCACCCCAGCCCTATCCTCTCACAGAGCCCACTATTCTGAGCTTGCCAGATAAGCAGAACCCATGTCTAGCAGCTAGAATGTGGACAGTGAGTTACAGTTAAGGAACCAAAACAGGAACTGGGGATCAGGCATTAAAGTTTCCATTAGCAATGGATCTAAGAGCAGCCTGGGTCATACCTGGAGCTAGGATGACACAGCCAGGCTCTTCTATGAGAGCAGGTGTCAGACATGATAAAGCAGGGCCCCAAACCAAGCAAAGCCAGGCCAGACCTAGGTCAGTGCTGTACCCAGACTCTGGAAGTCAGTCTGTCCAAGGGCAGGTAGGGGTTGCTGGGTATGACGAGCTGCTCACCTCCTGGCTCCGTGACACGTGCACACATTCTTCCAGGCTTCTTCTCATTGCAGGAACCTGTAGGCTCTGCTAACGATTTTGGTATTTGCCCCAAGATTAAGAAGTTCCCAGTAAAATAACTGGATGGCTTATAACACAAAGGATAAATGCTTAAGGGGATGGCTGCCCCATTCTCCATGATGTGATTGTTACACATTGCATGCCTGTATCAACACATCTCAGGTACCCCATCAATATATACACCTACTGTGTACCCCCAAAAACTAAAGATTAAATAAATAAAAAATAGATTAAAAATAACAATGGGAAATAATGTCTCCAGGGCTTTGCCACCTCTGATGAGAATGAGCAGTGCTTCAAAAGGGAGCAACTCTGAGCTAAGCCTCCTGCAGCCTCAGCTACAGTTTTGAATGAATTCTGTTCTTCATCATTTATACCTTTGTTACCAGACTCCAGGATAAGAATCTGTTCAAGGAAAGTAATTACACATAACACATAGGCATCTGTAAGAAACACTTTTAGGCATTACATCCTTTGAATTCTCTTCATGGTGAGATAGATACTTGTGTTTTACATGATGAGAAAACAGACAAGGAAGTTAAGGAATGTGCTCAGGCTCCCAAGCAGTAAGCGGCTGAATCAGGTTTCAGTAGCAGAGAGTCTGATTCCAGCTCCCAAGCACGTAAGCATACAGAAGTCAAGAGAAACAGTTGAACACAGGAGGCCCACTGGTCATCTCACCATGTTTTCAAGACTCAAGAGAGGTAACTTTAGTCCAAGCTGCCAAGCCCTGACCTCATGGCTCTCAAGCTACACCAGGAGCTCCCTGCTGGTACCCTGACAGCCCAGGCTTGTATAAGTTCTGGCATGTAGTTCAGCCTAATGATGCCTCAAAGGTTCTGCCCATGAAAAGGGATAGTAGAAAGATTATTTTTAGCCTAGGTATTCATCAAATTGAGTTGAGATAAGCAGTTTTATTTGCATAGACAACACTGCGTTGGCAGTGGTTGACAGTGGTAGAGCAAAGACATTTCGTTTTCTTTTGGTTTTCCATACAGAACAAGCAGCCACCGCAGGAGAAAAGCCTGGCTCCTTCCATGGAAGTTAACAGGAAGAAGAAGAGGAGGTGGGGCCAAGATGACCTAGTGGAAGCAGCAGGTTTGGAGGCTCCCATTCAGCTGCAAGAGCGAAATTCCGCCTCAGTAATAATAATAATAATGATAAATAATGGAAAAAAAAGACATAATAAGCCTGTGAATCCTTCACCGGCAACCAAGGTATCCAGATTTTCTCACCAAAACTGACTAGAAGGCTGGTGTGACCCATGGAGAGAAGGAAGGACAGTGTGGTACGGCCGCCCACCTGAGAGCCACACAAGGAAGGGAACTCCCTCTCCCCAGCTAAGGGAGGTAGTGAGTGAGCACACTACCCAGCTGGGGAAACTGTGCTTTTTTCATGGAACAGTGCAACCCACAGATCAAAAGATCCCACCCATGAACCCATGCCACTGGGGCCTAGTGTCTCGACCCCAGAACACACAGATTCTTACCGCCTCTCAGCTGGAATCTGCTTAAGCCTACCGAACTGCCTGGGGAAGGGGCAACCAGCATCCACTGCTGGCTGCCTGCTGTCTAAGCCCTTTGAGCTCCTTAGGGGAGGCGCAGCAGGCAGCACTAGGATGGCAACTGCCTAACACCCTGAGATCCCTGGGCCAGGAGACATTAGCCATTTCTATAGCTCTAGGGTGCTCTTTTCTCCTGCTGGAGCCGGGAAGGCTGGAGAGATTGGTCCCAAGACTTGTCCCCACAGCCCAACACACAGCTGTGGCAGTCTGCAGCCAGTGTGCCTCTACAGACCTAACCCTGACCATCCTTCCTCATTGGGTGGGGCTTCCGTGCAAGATCTCCAATAACTCCAGCAGAGGCTCAGGAACAGAACCCGGATGTCCCTGGGACTGAGCCCTTATGGGGAAGGGTGGCCACAGTCTCTGCAGACCAGCAGACTTAGCCTCTCCTCCTGCTAGTTCTGAGAAATCCAGGCAACCCAGATGAGTGGGTTTCCCCCCAGTGAAGCACACCGTTTCCACCAAGGGACAAAGTGCTTTGTTAAATGGGTCCTGCTCCCTGTGCTACCCAACTGGGTGAGACCCTCCAACAGGGGTTGTCAGACGCCCTGAGCAATCATACTGGCATCAGGTTGGTACCCCTTGAGGTCAGAGGTCCCAGAAGAAGGAGCAGGCACCTATCTTTGCTGTGTTCCAGTCTCTTAGAGTAACATCTCTGGGCACAGGAGTTAATCAGATGAATAGGGCCTGCAGTGAACGCCCAGCAAACTGCAGCAGCCCTACAAAAGAGGGACTTGACTATTGAAAGAAAAACAAACAGAAAGTGACAACAATGGCATCAACAGCAACAAAAAAGTCCCTCACAAAAAGCCCATCCAAGGATAAGCAGCCTCAAAGATCAAAACTAGACAAACTCACCAAGATGAGTAAGAATCAATGAAAAAAGTGCTGAAAACCCAGAAGGCCAGAGTGCCTCTTCTCCTTCAAATGATTGCAACATCTTTCCATCAAGGGCACAGAACTGGAGGAGGATCAGATGGATGAATTGACAGAAGTAGGCTTCAGAGAATGGATAATAAAATACTTTGATGAGCTAAAGGAGCATGTTCTAACTCAAGGCAAAGAAGCTAAGAACCTTGATAAAAGGTTAGAGGGAATGCTAACTAGAACAATCAGTTTAAAGAGGAAAATAAATGACCTGATGGAGCTGAAAAATGCAGCACAAGACCTGCATGAAGCACACACATGTATCAACAGCCGAATCAACCAAGTGGAAGAAAATATATCAGAGTTTGAAGACCACCTTACTGAAATAAGACATGCAGATAAGAATACATAAAAAACAACAAAAAGGAACAAACAAAGCCTCTAGGAAATATGTGTCTATGTGAGAAGAACAAACCTACGGTTGATTGCAGTATGAGAAAGAGATGGGGAAGATAGAAACTGGAAAACACATTTCAGGATATTATCCATGAGAATGTCCCCAACCTACCAAGACAGGCCAACATGCAAATTCAGGAAATACAGAGAATATCATTAAGATACTCCACAGCAAGATCAACTACAAGACACATAATTATCAGATTCTCCAAGGTTGAAATGAAGGAAAACTGTTAAGGGCAGCCAGAGAGAAACACCAGGTAATCTACAAGGGAAGCCCATCAGACTAACGGTGGATCTCTCAGCAGAAACTCTATAAGCCAGAAGAGATTGGAGGCCAATATTCAACATTCTTAAAGAAAAGAATTTTCAACCCAGAATTTCATATCCAGTCAAACTAAGCTTCATAAGTGAGGGAGAAACAAAATCCTTTCCAGACAAGGAAATGCTGAGGGATTTCATTACTACCAGGCCTGCCCTGCAAGAGTTTCTAAAAGAAGCACTCAATATGGAAAGGAGAAACTGGTACCAGCCACTGCAAAAATACATCAAAATAGAAAAATCAATGACACTATGAAGAAACTTTATCAACTAGAGTGCAAAATAACTAAATAGCAGCATGATGACAGGATCAAATTCACAATAACAATCCTGACCTTAAATGTAAATGGGCTAAATGCCCCAAATAAAAGACACAGATTGGCAAATTGGATAAGGAGGGAAGACCCATCAGTGTGCTGTATTTAGGAGACCCACTCACGTGCAAAGATAGGGAGACTCAAAATAAAGGGATGGAGGAAAACTTACCAAGCAAATGAAATGCAAAAAATAACAACAAAAAAAGCAGGGGTTGCAATCTTAGTCTCTGACAAAACAGACTTTAAACCAACAAAGAACAAAAAAGACAAAGAAGGGCATTACATAATGGTAAAGGGAACACATCAACAAGAAGAGCTAAAGAGCACCTGGATTCATAAAACAAGTTCTTAAAGAACTACAAAGAGACTTAGACTCCCACACAATAATAGTGGGAGACTTTAACACTCTACTGTCAATATTTTTTTTTTTATTGCATTTTAGGTTTTGGGGTACATGTGAATAACATGTAAGGTTGTTGCACAGGTGCACACGTGGCAGTATGATTTGCTGCCTCCCTCCCCTTCACCTATATCTGGCATTTCTCCCCATGCTATCCCTCCCCAACTCCCCACCCCCCCACTATCCCCCCCCGCAACAGACCCCCGTGTATAGTGCTCCCCTCCCTGTGTCCATGTGTTCTCCTTGTTCAACACCCGCCTATGAGTGAGAACATGTGGTGTTTGATTTTGTGTTCTTGTGTCAGTTTGCTGAGAATGATGGTTTCCAGGTTCATCCATGTCCCTACGAAGGATGTGAACTCCTCCTTTTTAATGGCTGCATAATATTCCATGGTGTATATGTGCCACATTTTTCCTGTCCAGTCTATCATCAATGGGCATTTGGGCTGGTTCCAGGTCTTTGCTATTGTAAACTGTGCTGCAATGAACATTCGTGTGCATGTGTCCTTATAGTAGAACGATTTATAATCCTTTGGATATATGCCCAGGAATGGGATTGCTGGGTCAAATGGAATTTCTATTTCTAGGTCCTTGAGGAATCGCCACACTGTTTTCCACAGTGGTTGAACTAATTTACACTCCCACCAACAGTGTAAAAGTGCTCCTATTTCTCCACATCCTCTCCAGCATCTGTTTTCTCCAGATTTTTTAATGATCGCCATTCTAACTGGCGTGAGATGGTATCTCAATGTAGTTTTGGTTTGCATTTCTCTAATGAGCAGTGATGATGAGCATTTTTTCATATGTTTGTTGGCCTCATGTATGTCTTCTTTTGTAAAGGATCTGTTCATATCCTTCGCCCATTTTTGAATGGGCTTGTTTGTTTTTTTCTTGTAAATCTTTTTTAGTTCATTGTAAATTCTGGATATCAGCCCTTTGTCAGACGGGTAGGCTGCAAAAATTTTTTCCCATTCTGTTGGTTGCCGATTCACTCTATTGACTGTTTCTTTTGCCGTGCAAAAGCTGTGGAGTTTGATTAGGTCCCATTTGTCTATTTTGGCTTTTGTTGCCAATGCTTTTGGTGTTTTGGTCATAAAGTCCTTGCCTACGCCTATGTCCTGAATGGTTTTGCCTAGGTTTCCTTCTAGTGTTTTTATGGTGTTAGGTCTTATGTTTAAGTCTTTAATCCATCTGGAGTCAATTTTAGTGTAAGGTGTCAGGAAGGGGTCCAGTTTCTGCTTTCTGCATATGGCTAGCCAGTTTTCCCAACACCACTTATTGAACATGGAATCCTTTCCCCATTGATTGTTTTTTTCAGGTTTGTCAAAGATCAGGTGGTTGTAGACATGTTGTGTCGCCTCCGACGCCTCTGTTCTGTTCCATTGGTCTATATCTCTGTTTTGGTACCAGTACCATGCTGTTTTGATTACTGTAGCCTTGTAGTAGAGTTTGATGTCCGGTAGTGTGATGCCTCCCGCTTTGTTCTTTTTGCTTAGAATTGACTTGGCTATGCGGGCTCTCTTTTGGTTCCATATGAAGTTTAAGGTGGTTTTTTCCAGTTCTGTGAGGAAGGTCATTGGTAGCTTGATGGGGATAGCGTTGAATCTGTAAATTACTTTGGGCAGTATGGCCATTTTCACGATATTAATTCTTCCTAACCATGAACATGGAATGTTTCTCCATCTGTTTGTGTCCTCTCTTATTTCGTTGAGCAGTGATTTGTAGTTCTCCTTGAAGAGGTCCTTTACGTTCCTTGTTAGTTGTATTCCTAGGTATTTTATTCTCTTTGTAGCAATTGTGAATGGCAGTTCGTTCTTGATTTGGCTCTCTTTAAGTCTGTTATTGGTGTATAGGAATGCTTGTGATTTTTGCACATTGATTTTGTATCCTGAGACTTTGCTGAAGTTGCTTATCAGTTTCAGGAGATTTTGGGCTGAGGTGATAGGGTCTTCTAGATATACAATCATGTCGTCTGCAAATAGAGACAATTTGACTTCCTCCTTTCCTAATCGAATACCCTTTATTTCTTTTTCTTGCCTGATTGCTCTGGCTAGAACTTCCAGTGCTATATTGAATAGGAGTGGTGAGAGAGGGCATCCTTGTCTAGTGCCAGATTTCAAAGGGAATGCTTCCAGTTTTTGCCCATTCAGTATGATATTGGCTGTCGGTTTGTCATAAATAGCTTTTATTATTTTGAGATACGTTCCGTCGATACCTAGTTTATTGAGAGTTTTTAGCATAAAGGGCTGTTGAATTTTGTCGAAGGCCTTCTCTGCATCAATTGAGATAATCATGTGGTTTTGGTTTTTGTTTCTGTTTATGTGGTGAATTACATTTATAGACTTGCGTATATTGAACCAGCCTTGCATCCCCGGGATGAATCCTACTTGATCATGGTGGATAAGCTTTTTGATGTGCTGTTGTAATCGGCTTGCCAGCCTACTGTCAATATTAAACAGATCAATGAGACAGAAAATTAACAAGGATATTCAGGACTTGAACTCAGCTCTGGATCAAGAGGACCTAGTAGACATCTACAGAACTCTCTACCCCAAATAAACAGAATATGCATTCTTCTCAATGCCACATGGCATTTATTCCAAAATTGACCACATAATTAAAAGTAAAACACTCCTCAGCAAATGCAAAAGAACTGAAATCATAACAAACAGTCTCTCAGACCACAGTGCAATCAAATTAGAACTCAGGATTAAGAAACTCACTCAAAATCACACATTTTCTTGAAAACTGAACAATCTGCTCCTGAATGACTTTTGGGTAAATAAAGAAATTAGGCAGAAATCAAGAAGTTCTTTGAAACCAATGAGAATAAAGGGACAACGTACCAGACTCTCTGGGACACAGGTAAAGCAGTGTTAAGAGGGAAATTTAGGGCCAGGCGCAGTGGCTCATGCTTGTAATCCCAGCACTTTGGGAGGCTGAGGCAGGCGAATCATGAAGTCAAGAGATCAAGACCATCCTGTCCAATATGGTGAAACCCCATCTCTACTTAAAAAAAAAACAACAAAAATTAGCTGGGCATGGTGGTGCATGCCTATAGTCCCAGCTACTTGGGAGGCTGAGACAGAAGAATTGCTTGAACCTGGGAGGCAGAGGTTGCAGTGAGCCGAGATCACGCCACTGCACTCCAGCCTGGCACCTGGCGACAGAGCAAGACTCTGTCTCCAAAAAAAAAGAAGGAAATTTATAGCACTAAATGCCCACCTCAGAAAGCTAGAAAGATCTCAAATCAACACTCTAACATCACAATTAAAAGAGCTCGAAAGGCAAGAGCAAACTAATCCAAAAAGTAGCAGTAGACAAGAAACAACTAAGATTAGAGAAGAACTGAAGGAGATAGAGAAATGAAAAACTCTTCAAAACACCAACTAATCCAGGAGCTGTTTTTTGAAAATATTAACAAAATAAATAGAAATAAATAAAGGGTATTCAAATAGGAAGAGAGGACATCAAATTGTCCCTGTTTGCAGATGACATGATTATATATTTAGAAAACCCCATCGTCTCAGCTCAAAATTTCCTTAAGCTGATAGGTAACTTCAGCAAAGTCTCAGGATACAAAACCAATGTGCCAAAATCACAAGCTTTCCTTTACACAATAGGCAAGCACAGAGCCAAATCGTGAATGAACGCCCTTTCACATAAAGAGAATAAAATACCTAGGAATATAGCTGACAAGGAATATGAAGGACTTCTTCAAGAACTATAAACGACTGCTTGAAGAAATAAGAGAGGACACAGATGAATGGAAAAATATTCCATCCTTATGGATAGGAAGAATCAATATCATGAAAATGGCCATACTGCCAAAAGTAATTTGTAGATTCAATGCTATTCCCAGCAAACTACGACTGACATTCTTCACAGAATTAGAAAAAAAATTAAATTTCATATGGAATCAAAGAAGACCCTGTATAGCCAAAATAATCCTAAGCAAAAAGAACAAAGCTGAAGGTATCATACTACTGATTTCAAACTCTACTGCATGTCTACAGTAACCAAAACAGAATGATACTGGTACCACAACAGATATGGAGCACAGAGGAGCACAACAGAGACTTCAGAAATAATACCACACGTCTACAACTATCTGACCTTTGAGAAACCTGACAAAAACAAGAAATGGAGAAAGAATCTCCTATTCATTAAATAGTGCTGGGAAAGCTGGCTAACCATTTGCAGAAGACCGAAATTGGACCCCTTCCTTACACCTTATACAAAAATTAACTCAAGATGGATTAAAGACTTAAATGTAAAATCCAAAACCATAAAAACCCTAGAGGAAAACCTAGGCAATACCATTCAGGACATAGGCATGGGACTTCATGACAAAAATGCCAAAAGCAATTGCAATGAAAGCAAAAATTGACAAATGGGATCTAAATAAACAAAAGAGCTTCTGCACAGCAAAGAAACTATCATTGGAGTGAACAGGCAGCCCACAGAATGGGAGAAAATTTTTGCAATCTACCAGTTTGATGAAGGTCTGATATCGAGAATATAAAAGGATATTAAACCAATTTATAAGAAAAAACAAACAATGCCATCAAAAAGTAGGCAAAGGATATCAACAGACATTTCTCAAAATAAGACATTTATGGCCAGGCTTGGTGGCTCACACCTGTAATCCCAACACTTTGAGAGGCCAAGGTGGGTGAATCACTTGAGGTCAGGAGTTCAAGACCAGCCTGGCCAACATTGCGAAACCCTGTCTCTACAAAAATACAAAAATCAGCTGCACATGATGGCAGGTGCCTGTAATCCCAGCTACTCAGGAGGCTGAGGTGGGAAAACAGCTTGAACCCAGGAGGCAGAGATTGTAGTGAGCTGAGATCATGCCATCCAGATCATGCCACCCAGATCATGCTTGGGTGACAGAGCAAGACTCTGTCTCAAACAACAAAAAAAGACATTTATGCGGCCAACAAACTATGAAAGAGCTCAACATCAGTGATGATTAGAGAAATGCAATGAGAAAAACCACAATGAGCTACCGCCTCATGCCAATTAGAATGGCGATTATCAAAAAGTCAAGAGACAATAGATGCTGGCAAAGCTGTGGAGAAACAGGCACACTTCTATGCTGTTGGTGGGAATGTAAATTAGTTCAACCATTTGGAAGACAGTATGGTAATTCCTCAAGGATCTAGAACCAGAAATACCATTTGACCCAGCCATCCCATTACTGAGTATATACCCAAAGGAATATAAATAATTCTACTATAAAGACACATGCACACATATGTTTATTGCAGCACTATTTACAATAGCAAAGACATGGAACCAACCCAAATGCCCATCAGTGATAGACTGGATAAAGAAAATGTGGTACATATGCACCATAGAATACTATACAGCCACAAAAAGGAATGAGATCATGTCCTTTGCAGGGACATGGATGAACCTGGAAGCCATCATCCTCAGCAAACTAACACAGGAACAGAAAACCAAATGCTGCATGTTCTCACCCATAAGTGGGAGTTGAACATTGAGAAGACATGGACACAGAGAGGGGAACAACACACATTAGGGCCTATTGGGTGTCGGGGTGAGGGGAGGGAACTTATAGGACAAGTCAATAGGTACAGCAAACCATCACGTATACCTATGTAACTAACCTGCATGTTCTACACATGTATCTGGTTTTTTTAGAAGAAATAAAGAAAAAAACTCTAAGTAAATAAAAAGTAAGAATTATTTTTTAAAAAGAGAGGGAAAACAAAGGAAGAATAAAAACAACTAATTAGGTGGCAACTCCTCTTTGTGTTGTTGATAAGCCAAGAATAGATTTCCATTTACTTGATGAAGTCCGAGTTATTTCCTGCTCTCAGGAAACTGTAACAGACATTTGCAAGGCTCAGATATGTACAGCTGCTTCTTGACTTAAAATGAGGTTGTGTCCCAATAACAAGGTAAGTTGGAAATATCGTAAGCTGAAAATGTACTTAATACCTTGATAAACCCATTGTAAAGTTGAAAATAATCATAATTTTGGGACCATCTGTATTTGAGCTGGAACTTAGAAAATCCCATTTTCAGGGTTCAACTCCTGTTTTCAAAGCTTACTCCTTGCCATTTGTAACCTTTGAGATGCATATGCTGTCTGTGTGAAAGTGCCTGTGTGAAATTAATTTGCCTTTTACCCACAAAGATTTCAGCTTTTGGATGAAATGCTGTTAACTCCATATTTTTCTCTAATTCTTGCTATACTTTAAAAAATTTTTAAAATATATCATATTTCCAAGTGCCCAGATTACAAGTGGCCAGCTCACTGAATTTTCACAATGTGAGCACACCTATAGAACCACCAAGACAAAGAAATAGAGCATCAGTAGCACCCCAGAAGCCTTCACACCCCCACCCAGCTATTCCCTCTCCCTCCAAGTAGAGGGAAAGCCTGCTGTATACATCATTTTGGTGTCTGGTTTCCTTTGCTCAGCATTATGCTTGTGACATGCAAGCATATTTTTGCATGTAGCAATATGCCATTCTTTCTTATTCCTATCTAGTATTTCATTGTATAATTTTATCATAACTTTATCGTTTCTGCTACTGATGTGTATTTTATTTGTTTCCATTTTTTTTATTATTACCAATTGTGTTGCAATAAATATCCCTTGAGGTATCTTTTGGTTTGCACATATGTGCATTTTTGTTTCACTGAGAAGTAATATCATTTTTTTTTTTTTTTTTTTTTTTTTTGAGACAGAGTCTTGCTCTGTCACCAGGATGGAGTGCAGTGGTGTGATCTTGGCTCACTGACTGCAACCTCCACCTCCCGGATTCAAGCGATTCCTCTGCCTCAGCCTCCAGAGTATCTGGAACTACAGGTGCCTGCAACCACACCCAGCTAATTTTTGTATTTTTTGGTAGAGACTGGGTTTCACCATGTTGGTCAGGCTGGTCTCAAACTCCTGACCTCGTGATCTGCCTGCCTTGGCTTCCTAAAGTGTTGGAATTACAGGAGTGCGCCACTGAGTCCAGCCTTCATTGTTCTTTTAATTGAAGCCATAGGGTAGAAGCATTCAAAGTCTTTGTGGCCTTAATTTACATTTCCCTGATGACTAGGAAAACCAAGCTCTTTTTTGTATATCCACTGGCTTTATGATTACCTTTTTGTGAAGTGCCTCTTTAAGAATTTTGCCCATTGTTTAAAATGTTTATTTACCTTATTTATATGTAAAGATGTTTTATATATTCCGAAGTCAAGAACTTTGTGTTTTTTTATATATGGTATCTTTTTGGCACTGGGGCTTTGCTATTATAATGGCATGTTTTGACAAACAGAATTTGTAAGTCATATTTTACAGTCCAATTTAGCTTTTTTCTTTTATTAACAATTTTTACATTCTGTTTAGGAGATTAGATGTTTTCCAGTATAATTTCATAGTGGTTCACAGTGAAGTCTTTAGTTCATCTAGAATTGATGGAATACCTATGATGTAAGATAAAGATCATGGTTCAGTTATGCTCCATGTGGATATCCAATGGACTCCACTTAGTTTTTGGAAAGATTATCTTTTTCCCACAGCACTATAATGTCAGCTTTGTCATAAGAAAGTTCTTTTATATGTTTGGACTGTCTTGGGATTCTCTATTCTGCTATTTAGTCTATTAATCTATCCTTGCATTAATATCACATGACCTTAATATCTATAGTCTGTAAGTCTTGATGTCTAGCAATGCTCTTCTTGTTTTTCTTCTTCATGACTGCCTTTACTACTCTTGACTTTCTCTAGGACTCTTTTCACATACGTTTTAAAATCAGCTTGTCAGCTTATAACTTGATTTAATTTACTAAGTTTTGTACACAGAAGAAATTGGCCTTGGTCTAGATTTTTTTCTTTTTTATAATCTAGTCATATTTTTGTTAGAAGGTTTTACTAGCTTCATAAAATGAGTTGGGAAGTGTCTCTTTTACCCATTATATAAAAGACTTTGGATACAATTTGTTTATTTCTCATATGTTTGGGAGAATTTACTGGGTAATTCATGTGGTCTTGGAGTTTCTTTTATGTATAATATAAAATATGAAATTTATAAAATTTCAGATTTGATATTTTAAAAATAGATACAGTACTACTTTGATTTTCTATTCATTTTGTGTTAGTTTTTGGATAGCTATATTTTTCTTGGAATATATTTATTTTATCTGATTTTCAAATGTATCAGTTTAATGTTGTTTATAAAATGTTATAATTATGGTATAATATCAAAACAAAAAAATTGATAATTCTGTGATTTATGTGTGGAATTTTATGCTATTCCATGATGTTATCTTAAATGTGACAACCACTGCTATCAAGATACAATCCAGCTCCAGTGAAGTTTGTTCTTTTTTTAAAAGAATAAAAACTCTGTTTTCGCTCTCTCTTTCACACTAGGTAATATCTCTTGTTCACTGATTCTTTCCTCTGTTCTATTTTGTTGTTGAGCTCATTCATTTAAAAAAATTGGTTATTTTATTTTTAAGTTCTAACATTTCTTTTTATTCTTTATGTCTTCTATTTTTTGATAAGACTTTATATTTTTCATATGTTTCAAGTATGTTTATAATTTTCATTGAAGCATTTTTATGATGGCTGCTTTAAAATCCTCATCAGATAACTCCAACATCTGCACTGTCTTGGTGCTGGCATCTTCTGTTGGTTGGTTTTTCTCATTCAAGTTGCTATTTTCCTGGTTTGGGGTATATTGAATAATTTTTCATTTAACCCAGATATTTGAGTATTATATTGTGAGACTTTGGATCTTATTTAATCTTTGTTTTTCCATGCCTTCTCTGACACTGCACCAGCAGGGCTGGGAAGGTGCTGCTTCATTACTGTTAGGTGGGGTGGGAAAGTCCCAGTTCTCTTTTTGGCCTTTGACACTTGAGAGGGAAGAGATCCCTTATTACTGCTAGGTAGAGATGGGATTTCAGTTCCCCCCTCCTAGGGGTCTGCTTATACCACTCTAGCTAGGAGAAAGAGAAGTTCTCTTTCCTCAACAACGTTGCTAGTATTGTTATTATCATTATTTTTGGTCTTTTTGATAATAGCCATTCTAATTATCTCATTGTGGTTTTGATTTGCATTTCCCTGCAGGTTAGTGACATTGAGCACTCTTCCATACACTTGGTGGCCATGTGTACATCTTCTTTTGAGAAATGTCTATTCAGGTCTTTTGCCCATTTTTAAATCAGATGTCTTTTTGCTATTGAATTGTTTTAATTCCTTATATATTCAGGTTATTACTCTCTTGTTGGATGGAAATTTTGCAAATATGTTCTCCCATTCTGTAGGTTGGCTCTTCACTTTGTTGATTGTTTTCTTTGGTATGCAGAAACTTTTAAGCTTGATATAATCCCGTTTATCTACTTTCACTTTTGTTGCCTCTGCATTTGAGGTCTTACACAAAAACTCTTTGCCCAGACTGATGTCCTGAAGCTTTGTTCCTATGTTTTCTTCTAGCACCTTCATAGTTTCAGGACTTAAAGTTTTTAATTCCTGTTGATTTGATTTTTGTGTATGGTGAAAGATAGGGATCTAGTATTATTCTTCTGCATCTGGATATCCAGTTTTCCCATCATCATTTGTTAATGAGATTGTCTTATCCCCAATGTATATTCTTGCTGGCTTTGTAAAAAATGAGTTGACTGCAAATGTATGGCTTTATCTCTGGGTTCTCTATGCTGTCCCATCTGTCTATGTATCTTTTTTTAGCCAGTACCGTGCTGTTTTGATTACTATATTTTCTCAGTTTAAATTGAAATCAGGTAGTGTGATGCCTCCAGCTTTGTTTTTGTTTGTTGTGTTTTTGTGTATGTTTTATTTTCATTTTTGCTTATAATTGCTTTAGCTATTTGGAGTCTTTCGTGGTTCCACATGAATTTTAGAATTGTGTTTTTCTATTTCTGTGAAGAATATTTCTGGTATTTTGATAGGAATTGCATTAAATCTACAGATCACCTTGAGTAACCTATAGATTATAGAAATTTTAACAGTATTAATTCTTCCAATATATGAAACATGGGATATCTTTCCATTTTTTTGTGTCCACTCCAATTTCTTTCACTGGTGTTTTATTGTTTTCCTCATAGAGATCTTTTACTTCTTTGGTTAAATTTATTCCTAGGTATTTTATTTTTTGTGACTATATTAAATGGCATTGCTTTCTTGATTTCCTATTCAGATCACTGTTAGCATCAAAAAATGCTACTGAGTTTTATATGTTGATTTTGTATTCTGCAGCTCTACTGAATTTTTAAAATCAGTTATAGGAGAGTCTTCTGGTGTAGTCCTTAGGTTTTCCTGAATATAAGGCTCTATCATCTGCAGATAAGGCTAATTTGCCTTCTTCCTTTCCTGTTTGGATGCCCTTTATTCTTTCCTCTGACTGATGATTGCTCTGACTAGGACTTCCAGAACTATGTAAAATCGCGAAAGTGGGTATCCGTGTCATGTTCCAAGTCTTAGACAAATGGCTTTCAACTTTTCCCTGTTCAGCACATTAGCTATGAGTTTCTTATATAGACCTTTGTCATACTGAGGTATCCTCCTTCTATACTCTATATGTTGAGAGTTTTTATCATGAAGTGATACTGAATTTTATCAAATGCTTTTTCAGCACTCATTGAGATGAATTATATGTTTTTTATCTTTCATTCTATTGATGTGATGTATCGTGCTTATTGATTTGCTTATGTTGAACCATCATTGCACTCCTGGGATGAATCCCACTTGATCATGGTGAATGATCTTTTTAATGTGTTGCTGAATTCAGTTTACTGATATTTTGTTGAGGATTTTTGCAGCAATGTTCGCCAGGGATGTTGTTGTATACTTTTATCTTTTTAGTTGTGACTTTATCTGTTTTTGGTATCAGGATAGTGCTTGCCTCATAGAATGACTCTGGAAGCATTCTCTCTTCTTCAATTGCCTCCTCTTCTATTATTTGAAATAGTTTCAATAGAGTTGTTGTTATTGTTTAGATATTTGATACAATTCCACCGTGAATCCATCAGGTCCTGGGCTTTTCTTTGATGAGAGACTTTTTATGACTCCTCTGATCTTGTTACTCATTACTGGTCTGTTCAGGTTTTCTATTTCTTCATGTTCAGTCTTGGTAGGTTGTGTGTGTCAATGAATTTATCAATTTCTTCTAGCTTTTCCAATTTACTAGTGAATAGTTGTTTGTAGCAGTCTCAAAAATCCCTAGTAGTTGCTCATGATTTCTGTGGTATCAGTTGTAATGTGTTCTTTTTTGTCTCTGATTTTATATGCACATTCTCTTTTCTTCTTACTCCAGTTAAGATTTGTCATTTTTTAACTTTTCAAAAAACCAACTTTTCATTTTATTTATCTTCTATGTTTAGCCTCAGTTTTATCTTTTCTACTCTGATCTTTATTGTTTCTTTCCTTCTACCATTTTTAGGTTTACTTTGTTCTTGCTTTTCTAGTTTCTTGAGGTTCATTGTTAGGTTTTTTATTTGAAGTCTTTCTATTTTTTTATGTAGGCTATATGTAAACTTCCTTTTTTGTACTGCTTTTGCTGTATCCCATAGGTTCTCATCTGTTGTGTTTCCATTTTGTTTGTTTTAAGAATTGTAAAAATTTCCTTGTTTACTTTCTTCCTTGACTTGTTGGTCATTCAGGAGCATTTTGTTTAATTTCCATGTATTTCTTTGGTTTCCAAATTTCTACTTTTTATTGACTTCTAGTTCATTCTATGGTGGTCAGAGAAGATACATCATAAAATTTTGACTCTTGAATTTGGTGAAACTTGTTTTGTGGCCTATGATATGGTCTACCTTAAGAAATGTTCCATGTGCTGATGAGAAAAATGTATATTCTGCAGTAGTTGGGTAAAATATTCTGTAGATGTCTGTTAGACCCTCTTGGTATCTGCTGTGTGGTTGAGGCTAAAGAGCCTGGTCTCATTGACTTAAAGGGATGTGCATCTTCCAGCAACTTCCTGGATAGTTGAGATTGTTCTCTCATTGCAGCAGGAAAAATCAGAGCTGGGACTGAGTCCCCTTGGGATATGCTGTGAGATGGAGGCTGGAGAGCCAGCATCATTGGCCCAGACAGGTATGGGTCTCCTACCAGGTCTCAGTATAGAGGAGACAGTTCTCTGATAGCATCAAGAGGGACCAGAGCTAAGGGTGGGCACCCTTAGGATTTACTCTGGGACAGAGTTGGGCAAGCCCATTAGGGAGGCTCAAACTCTTGAGCTGTGAGATATGTGTGAGTCTTACCCTTGATTCTTGTGTAACCAGTTCTGCATTGGGACCTCAACTGATCAGGGGTGAATCCAAGGCAAAGGGCAACTTTAGGTTCACTGCTGAGACTGATATAGGAAGGCAGAGAAGCCTTTCTGCCAAGGCACTATTGCATGTGATTCCTTTTACACCCTTTGGCAGATGGTTTAGTTTGTAGGCTCAAGATAAAACAAAGCAGTGACCAAGGCTCTTAGAGGACTGGGCCATTTCTGTACTTGAACCCAGGAGCAAGCTTGACAAATCAGCCATTTGGGTGTTTGTGTGCTCTCACAATAATTCTCCAATGTCTTGAGTTTTACCAGGTGTTTTACAAGGCTCTACCTGAATCCTGAGGCTCCCCAGAAGAGACTTTTGACTGTGGATATGTAGAGAATTTATGTTATTGTCATGGGTATGAACAGATTCCCTTTTATGGTGCCATCTTCATGATGTCACTCCTACATGGAATTTCCTTTTCCACCCTTTTGTTTTGAATATTTGGGTGTCCTTATATATAAGGTGCATTTCATCTTTTCAGCACAAAGACTTCGTTAAAAAATCCGCATGGCAGTCTTTATCTTTTAAAAGGACTAATTAAAGCATCAGTATTTATTGCCATTATATATATATTTGGGTATATTTTGATCACATGATTTCTATTTGTTCTACCTAGTTTATGCTGTTTTTCTCTTTTCATATCGCCTTATAGATTAAAATTGTTATTAATCTAATTTTATTAACTTATAATAATTATACACACTTTCACTATCCTTTTAGTGATTACTATAGAGATTGAAACATACACATCTCTGATATATTAGAGTCTCAGATAAATTATTAATTTTACTCATTTTTCAGAAATGCTGGAGTTTAGATCACTTTTATTCCATTTATACTCCTCTTGCCTTTTTTGCATGATTTTCATCATTTATTTTCTTGTTTTATAATCAATTTTCATTTATATTTGTCCATATTTCTATACTTTACATTGCTTTTATACTTTCCTTTATATGTTTTCATGTGGGATAATTTTACTTCTGCCTTTGCTATTACTTTAGAAGGTTCCTGCTATTGATGAATTCTTTAAGTTTTTGTTTGAGTAGAGACATTTTTGTTTAGTTCTTGATTTTTGGAGTATACTTTTTATAGCTATAGAACTCTATTTTTTTCAGTACTTTATGGCTATTGCATAGTTCATTTTCACACTGTTAATAAAGTCATACCTGTGATTGGGCAATATACAAAAGAAAGAGGTTTAATGGACTTACTTGTGTCTGGGGAAGCCTCACAATTGTAGCGGAAGTCAGTGAGGAGCAAGTCACATCTTACATGGATGGCAGCAGGTAAAGAGAGGCAAAGAGTGAGCTTGTGCAGGGAAACTCCTGTTTCTAAAACCATCAGATCTCCTGAGACTTATTGACTATCATGAGAACAGCATGGGAAAAACCCTCCCCCATTATTCAATTACCTCCCATCAGGTTCCTCCCATGACACATGGGAATTGTGGGAGTTACAACTCAAGATGAGATGTGGGTGGGGATACAGCTAAACCATGTAATTCTGTCCCTGACCCCTCTCAAATCTCATGTCTTAACATTTCAAAACCAATCATGCCCTCCCAACAGTCCCCCAATGTCTCAACTCATTTCAGCATTAGCTCAAAAGTCCACAGTTCGAAGTCTCATCTGAGACAAGGCAAGTTCCCTTCTGCCTATGAGCCTCTAAAATCAAAAGCAAGTGAGTTACTTCCTAGATACAACAAGGGGACAAGCATTGGGTAAATAAAGCCATTACAAATGGGAGACATTGGCCAAAACAAAGAAGCTACAGACCCATGCAAGTCTGAAATCCAGCAGGGCAGTCAAATCTTAAAGCTCTAAAATGATCTCCTTTGACTCCATGTCTCGCATCCAGGTCACACGGATGCAATAGGTGGGTTCCCATGGTCTTGGGCAGTTCTGCCTCATGGCTTTGCAGGATACAGCCTCCCCTCGACTGCTTTCACAGGCTCGTGTTGAGTGTCTGTGGCTTTTCCAGGTGCACGGTGCAAGTTGTTGGTGAATCTATCATTCTGGAATCTGGAGAATGGTGGCCTTCTTCTCAAAGCTCCACTAGGTGGTGCCCCAGTAGGGACTCTGTGTAGGGGCTCCTACCTCACATTTCCCTTCCACCCTGCCCTAGCAGAGGTTCTCCATGGGAACTCCACCCCTGCAGCAAACTTCTGCCTGGACATCCAGGCATTTCCACACATCTGCTGAAATCTACTCAGAGGTTCCCACCTCAATTCTTGACTTCTGTGCATCCAGAGGCTCAACACCACATGGAAACTGCCAAGACTTGGAGCTTGCACCCTCTGAACTCTACCTTGGCCCCCTTCAGCCATTGCTGGAGAGGCTGTGATGCAGGGTGCCAAGTCCCTAGGCTGTATACAGCATGGGGACCCTGGGCCCAGCCCACAAAACCACCTTTTTCTCCTAGGCCTCCAGGCCTGTGATGGGAGGGGCTGCCATGAAGACCTGTGACATACCCTGGAGACATTTTCCCCATTGTCTGTCTTGGTGATCAATATTCAGCTCCTGGTTACACATGCAAATTTCTGCATTCAGCTTGAATTTCTCTTCAGAAAATGGGATTTTATATTCTATCATGTTGTCAAGCTGCAAATTTCCCAAACTGTTATGCTCTTTCCCTTTTAAAACTGAATGCCTTTAACAGAACCCAAGTCACATCTTGAATTCTTTGTTGCTTAGAAATTTCTTCTGTTACTCTAAATCATCTCTCTCAAGTTCAAAGTTCCAAGTTCCACAGATCTCTAGGGCAGGGGCAAAATGATGCCAGTCTGTTTGCTAAAACATAGCAAGAGCCACCTTTACTTCAATTCCCAAGTTTCTCATCTCCATCTGAGGCCACGTCAGCCTGGATTTTATTGTCCAAATCGCTATCAGCATTTTGGTCAAAGCCATTCAGCAAGTCTCTAGGAACTTCCAAACATTCCCACATTTTCCTGTCTTCTTCTGAGCCCTCCAAACTGTTCCAACCTCTGCCTGTTACCAAGTTCCAAAGTCGCTTCCACACTGTCCAGTATCTTTTCAGCAGCATTCCACTCTACTGGTATCAATTTACTGTATTTGTCCATTTTCATGCTGCTGATAAAGACATACCCAAGACTGGGAAATTTACAAAAGAAAGAGGTTTAATGGAGTTATACTTCTATGTGGCTGGGGAAGCCTCACAATCATGGCGGAAGGCAAGGAGGAGCAAATCACATCTTACGTGGATGGCAGCAGACAAAGAGAGAGAGCTTGTGCAGAAAAACTCCCATTTTTAAAACCATCAGATTTCATGAGACTTATTCACTATTACAAGAACAGCATGTGAATGATCCATCCCCATGATTTAATTACCTCCCACCAAGTTCCTCCCATGACATGTGGGAACTGTGGGAGTTAGAAGTCAAGAAGATATTTGGGTGGGGACACAGCCAAACCTTATCAGCTAACATTTGAAGTTTTTGGACTTCTCTTATTTCTATGGAGAAGTCGTTTGTCAGTCATACTTATGCTTCTTTTCAGATAGATCTTTTATTCCATGCTGGGTGATTTTTAGATCTTTGTCTTTGGTTTCCCTCATATTTGCTATGATATAGCTAGGTGTATTTTATTGTTGTTTACTGCACTATACATACTTAAATCTATGGCTAGAAGTCTTTTATATGGTTTAAAAAAATTTTGGCCATTATCTCTTTAAATTTTTCTTCCATCTCATTCCCTCTTTCCTCTATTTCTATGACTCCACTTACCCACATTTTAGACCTAGTGATATGCTAATTTTCTGAAGGAAATAAAATGGTTCTGTTAACTGACATTTGCTACATATACTTTCTTTATGCTTATTTCAAGCTACCAACTATTTAACAAGGAGCTCAAAAAACACATGAAAATTACCAGTTAGTTGTTATGGGCTTATTAGCTGGTATGGGCTGGCCAGTGCATCCCTGGTTTAACTTTTGTATTGAGTCTCACATGCTAATTATGTACATTTTTGTGTTTTTCATCTAGTTTTCTCTGTGTTATTAGACTTTTTCTATTAATCTATCTTCTAGTTCACTAATAGTCTCTTCAGCCTTATCAAATCTGCTTTCATTCCTTTAAGTTCTTAACATTATTTTTATTTTGATATTCTAGATTTTCCACTTAAGCTTTTTTAAAATAAGTATTGCAGTTCTCTAGTTACATTTTACATCTTATAATCTGTCTTGTTTCAATATATTAATCACAATTATGTTAAAAGCTATGTTGTTTTTGTTTAGCTCTAATACTTTCAACTTCTTTGGGTGTATATCATTTATATTTTTTCTATTGGTCAAAATTTTTGGTATCCCTGATAATTTTGGTTGAACAGAAAACATTTAACGTAAAATATTAGTGAGGTTCTGAGTGGTGTTATCTTCTACCAAAGATGATAAATTGCCTTTTCCTCAGGTGGGCAACTAGAGTAGCATGAAATACTTCAATGTGATTGGGGAAAAGCTGTCATGAGACTGGGTTTCAGTCTTTGCTAGGGTCTACCTCTGTTTTGTGACCATTCCTTGGTAGCCTTATATGTGTTCCAATCAAGAGCCTGGGTGTTTTCAGAAGTTCTCATCTCTTGAGGGTCTTGAACTCTAATTTTTTTTTTTTTTATTTCTCAGTCTGATAGCAATGCTAAAACTCTGCTCTGTTATTCAATGATTCTTTTTTGCTTCTTATACTCTTGACTTGTACAGTTTAAGCATTGGGCAAATACCTTGTGGGGAAAACCATCAAGTATTGAGCTTATTTTATGTGGTTTCCTTCTCTCAGGAATTTTTACCACTTAACTCATAGCTATGTTGGCATCCCTTCAATGTCTTCAATATCTATTTTGTATTATATTTGGATTTTTAAAACTTTTCTTGGCAGAAGTGTTGGTTTGCTTCAAGTTACTCTGTTATGTTTAGACACAGAAATCCCCTCTAATTTTTGTTTTATGAGAGGCAGAGTAACATACAGCAGCAACTCTGGAATTGGAAAAATAAGTGACCCATTTTTGGCTCTGTAATTTACTAATTTACTAATTTTATATATTTTATATAGTGAACCTGTTTATTTCACCTTTTAGTGACCAAATTTACAAAATCATGTGACTGTTGGAGCTGACATTCTCAGTTTTTAAGAGAAGTTGAGTTGTAATTTAGTTTTTAAAATAATATTTCAAATTGTGGTTACTTTAGATAAATTAGATGACATTTAAAATCTTCTGTTTATTTAAACTTTGATTCAAAGTATTATAATAATCTGTCCTAAAAGAGTATAGTCAGTCTAAAAAATTGCAGAGTTTCAATGTCAGATTTAAAAAAGAGAGTAGGAGAAGCAGCATAGAGGAGGAGAAAATCCACAAGACTGAGACCCAGAGATTCCTGAGTTCAAGCCCATGCTCTGTGTGTCATCTGGGGCAATGTATTAATCTTAATTTTATATATTTTATATAGTGATTTACATAAAGTTATATGTATTTATCCATATAGCTATGTTATAAATAAATTACACATATATAATGTATAATTTTAGATACAGTCATGCCTCAGTATCCACAGAGGTTTTGTTCCAGGACCTCCATGGAAACTGAAAGCCCAAAAGCTGCAGATACTCAAGTCCCTGTTAGAAAATGACATAGTATTTGCATATAACCTATGCATGTCCTCCTGCGCACTTTAAATCATCTCTAGATTACTTATAATACCTAGTATAATGTAAATGTTATGGAAAGAGTTGTTATACTATATGGTTTAAAGAATAATAACAGGAACAAATGTCTCTACATGTTTAATACAGAATAATTTTTTTCTTGAAAAATTTTAATCCAGGGTTGGTTGAATCTACAGATGCAGAACTGATAGATACAGAGAGCTGACAGTATATCTTTGATGTATTTATTTTTAATTGCATATTTATATGTGAGTACAGACATGTATGTATATCTATATTTATATTGATACCTTTACCTGCATCTATCTACATTTAACCTTAGAGATCTTTTAAGATACTTTGATAAAATAAATATTCAAATATTTGGCAAACATGCAAAAATCCTTTTTTTCTTTCCTCAGCTCTGCATTTCTTTTTTTTTTTTCACAAAAGAAACATCCTTTTTTGTCAAGTTTCTCTTGTTATTGAAAGTATCTCTTGCTATTGACCTCCATTTTTTCTATCTTCTAGGCATCATTCAGTTAAATCAAATCAAATCAGAAAAACCTATTTTGCAACACCTTGGGTCATACACTAGGCTCTCTTTAAAACTCACTTTTCCTTTCACTTCATAGGATGTTTGCTGACCCTGCAGTCCTAAAATTGATTTCTTTCTCTATCACTACTGCTAAAATTGTGTCAATAACCATTGTATAGAACCAGCCTTTCCTTGTCACACCCACCTAAATTTTACTTCTCTTCCTTCATTCCATCTAACCTCTGCTAAATCACTCTGCATTTCATATTATCTTCTGAATTCCCAGCTGCTCAGTCCTATGTGTTTCAATTTAAAATACTTTGCTGCCTTTCACGTCCCATCTACAGGGCAAACCACATACTTTGTGTGGCCCAGAGCAATGTGAAAACAGGGCTCCTTGTTCAAAAAGTAGGATAATAAATGCAGTTACAATAAAAGCTATAACAATTATCCTTTGAAGGCATTTTATTACTCATAAAAGGTAATGAGGAAAAGGTGATGTTATCTAATCAGGACACAACAGAACATTGAAAAGGTCAGGGAAGCCTGGTGCTGCCTGCACGCAGAGCCCTCCTGTCTCCTGAGGCCCAGATGCTGCAGCCATCACTGTTGTGAGCTGGGCAACCGGCTTGCTGCCCACTATGGAGGCTCAGCCTATCTCCTCTGCTCCAGCACAGGCTCCAGTGCCCCATCAGACATCACTTACAAATCACAAGCTCAAAGAAAAGTTAGTAAGAATTTCAAGTTGTTCACAGCAGAACATTAAACCAAGTGTTAGGCCCTTCTGAGAAGAGCCCCATGTGACTGTCCTGTTGCCTGCCCTGAAGCCAGCCCGTGCCACTGCTGCAGCCTCCCAGAGGGTTGGGAGAATCTAATCATGTTATGTCCAGCACAGGCAGGTTCTGAACTAAGGCACCTTTCTTTCTTTCTAGTTTGAAAGAACTAGAGTGAAGAAGAGGTCCAGGATCCACAGCAGCAGAGACTCTTTTTAGTAACATGACCTTGAGTTTGTGATATTTGTCTCCTGTACTTCAGTTTTCTTACATGCAAAATAAATGTTCCTTCATCTGTTAGAAAAAGTGACAAGGGAGGAATGAGACACGAAGATGAGTAAGACATGATCTCTACCCACAAGGACTTCCCAGTCTCTCAATGAGATCCATACCCCTACCAGTGCTTATTTCTTTCCAGATATAAGATAGGAGGCTTCACAGAGAAAACTGTCTACATCTAAATCCTGATGGATGAAAACCAGTTTGCCCAGTGCACGAGGAGATGGATCATTTTCAGGAAGCCCTTGAATAAGCATAGAGGTGAAGAAACAACTATAGTCAGGAAATACGGAGCAGGTGGCTGAGGGACGAAAAAGAGGCAACAGTGGACACAGAGGCCAGGTCATAGGGCCTGCGGCCTCGTGGGGAGTGTGGGACTGGATCCAGGGAGCTCTTGGGAAGGCCACTAGGCAGAGACATGCCAGAGGACTTAGTCCTATTAGAAAGACCACTTTGCCAACAAAGGAAAGAATGCAAAAGCCAACAGTGGGGAGACAGGTCCGGGGAAAGGCAGTGTGGGGGTTGTCATGGTCAGTTTCAGGTGTCAGCCTGATGGGTTAGGAGACACACACATGACTGGTAAAGCATTATTTCTGGAAATGTCTGGGAGGGTGTTTCTAGAAGATACCAATGTTTGGATTAGTGGACTGGGTAAAGAAGACCCACCCTCACCCAGTGTGGGTGGGTACTATCCAATTAGCTAAGTGCCCAACTAGAACAAAAAGGCAGAGGAAAGGAGAATTCTGTCTTTTTCAGAGCTAGGACACCCTTCTTCTCTGGCCCTTGAACCTCAGAACTCCAGCTTCTCTGGCCTTTGGACTCCGGGACTTGCACCAGTTCTCCCTGGGTTCTCAGGTCCTCAGCGTCTGACTGAGAGTGACACCATCAGCCTCCCTGATTCTGAGGCCTTTGGACTTGGCTGAGCCACATTACGGCTACTTGCATTCCAGGGTCTCCAGCTTGCAGACAGCCTGTCATGGGATGTCTCAGCCTCCTAATCACAAGAGTCAATTCCCCTAATAAATCCCCTCTCAGCTATCCATAGATCTATCTATTTCCCATTGGTTCTGTCTCTGGAGAGCCTTGACTAATACAGGAGTGAAAAAGAGGGTCCAAATTTAGACACATACCAATAGGATGTTGGAGTAGCAGTGGTCACTGGAAATATGGGTCAGGAGCTCAGAAGGATGATGAGGGCTGAGCACATAGAATTCGGAGCTGTCAGAAGATGGATGTACAGCTTACAAGGAGATAGTATGAAGGGTGGGACCAGAGAAGATGACCAAGGGTGGAACACAGAGAAACCCCAGTGTTTAGGGAATGGACAGAATCGGAGAAACCTGCAAAGGTTCCTGAGAAAGAGATAGGGGAAGGGGGATCGAGGAAAGGAAGAAGGGAGGAAGAGCGGGGAGGAGACTCTGAAGCTATTTTCTGGGTGAAAGAAGTGAACCACAATGAATGATGAAGAACCGGCGCACGGTAGTAGATGGAGAGGCAAGACGCTGGGGCGAGGAAGTGAACAGCTGGATGGGAACTCACAGAGCACTTGCCACCTGCCAGGCACTCCTCCAGCCTTGCAGATGTGCACTTTGTCACCTTGGCAATGGCTTTCCAGGGTGGGCACCCTCATGCCCATTTGACATGTGAGGAAACCCAGGGGGTCAGATATTCAGACATTTCCTCAGGTTCTATGCTGGTGAATAGCAGAGCGAGAATTCTAGCTGCACACCTACACCAAGGGATGCAGCCCCCACTGCCCGTCTTATGCTGCCCAACTCCTCGAATGTGGCAACTGTGGCGAAGGGCCAGGTGCAGCGCAAGCCTCTGGTACACCTTCCTCTGCCCTGTCTCTGGCTCCTAGTGACATGGAGAGGCTGGTCTGAAACAGGGCTGAGAGATGCCAAGGGTCCCAGCTCTGGAGGCTGACTTCCAGGGTTCAAATCCCAGCTCCACCACTATTCACCCACTGCAGGTTCTAGAAGGTGGGGTTATCAGTTTCTATAAATATACTTCATATGTGCACATGCACAATGCTAGCATATTGTTATATCAGTATTTATGAATTTATTTAAATCTCCCAATGCACAGATGATAAAAGCATAAGTTTAGAAGCAGAGGGATGTCAAGGAGCCAGCTGCAGTGTAGGCGTTTGCACCTTCGCAGCCTGAGCCTTGCAGAGCCCGTGCTCCTGGTTGTGGCCAGGTCTGAAGCCCTGCCTGCATCACCATGCTAGGTCTCCGAGCCTGCCTGTGCCCTGGCAGCGGGGTGCTGAGCAGGACCCTGATCACTGTTCACGTTGATGCCCAGCACCAGTTGCAGGACCTGACCCCACCGAGGATCCTCTACACATATTTTGTGAATAAAACAGTGAGGGAAAAACAACGGAAGGTCAAAAGCTGAACCAATTTATCCTTTCCAGCCCCAACTGGCAGTTTTTCCCAAGGGAGACCACAGGTGCAGGAGAATCTCCCCCAGCTGTGATCAGCCTTGCAGTTTGTTTTTGTCCTTGAGGAACTGCTGCCCTCTGACCCAGGCCTGGGCAGACTGGGGGCTTTGGACAAATAGTGGAAGACTCTGAGTCTCGGCTTCAAACCTGTGACGTGGCCTTCTGAATGGAGCTTGAAGCTGGGGCAGGGACGAATTCTTTTAGCTTCAGGGTGCCATCTGCACACACACGAGTTTTTCCAATATCAGCATCAGATGCCTTCTTGCCCGGGGCACTTTGTGCCCCCACACATTTCTCCCTGTCCCCTCTTAAAGTTCCTAGTACTTTAGACTTAGGGACTGAGCTGTGGACTGAACAGGAACTCACCAAATTTGCCGAGGCCCACTGGAGATTTCTCTGCAATACCAACCTCCAGCAAGAGCAAAGCCCACCCCCGTCACCTCAGCTCCGCAGGCAGCCCCGCCAAGCTGAGGGAGCCCTGCCATTTAAGCAGCGGGCTTCGGTGTCCTCTACTCACTGCTATCTCTCATGGGTTGGTTTGGGGTTGCGGCCTCGTGCTCCCTGCTGCCTGCCCAGGCACCTCCACTGCGAGCAGTCAACAGGACCACGTGGTTCTGCTCCAGCTGCAGATTCCCTGAGCTCATCTTCCTGCACAGCCTCGACTAGACTCCAGCAGGGATGGCCCTGTCTCTCACTCTGCCATCTAGAAAGCAGGAGAGTTCATTCTGCAAGCACTTATTCAAGGGCCTGAGGATAAAAAGACAGGCTTTGGGACCACACTAACCCAGGAGCCTCCACTTACTAATTGTGGTTTTTGAACAAACTTTTCCACTCCTTTAAGTCATGGTTCTCTTCATTTCCAAGATGTTAAGCACAGTGCATGTGGGAATTCCCAGGAGAGAGCCAGGCACATGGGTAAGAGCTGTTAAACAGTTGCTGCTATTTTGCCTGCAGAGAAATAAATAAATGGGCTATAGTCTGGATTAACAAGGATCAGAACCCCTTCGTCTAATCTTCACACTTTATTTTGTTCCTCACATGAAGACACTGAGTCCTATAAGTTTTACACTTTCTGATTAAAATAAAATTTTTTTAAAAAAATCAAATTATATGATGTTTCCTTTATCTCAGCATTATAGAGAAAATTTAAGCTTTTCTTTTTTTTTTTTTTTTTTTTTCTTTTTGACAGCCTTGTTCTGTTGCCCAGGCTGGAGTGCAGTGTTGTGATCTCAGCTCACTGCAACCTCTGCCTCCTGGGTTCAAGCAATTCTTCTGCCTCAACCTCCTGAGAAGCTGGGATTACAGGCGCTGGCCACCATACCTGGCTAATTTTTGTATTTTCAGTAGAGACAGTGTTTCACCATATTGGCCAGGCTGGTCTCAAACTCCTGACTTCAGGTGATCTGCCCATCGCGGCCTTCTAAAGTGCTGGGATTACAGACATGAGCCACTGCGCCTGGACAAACTTTCCTATTTATTACTTTTTAATATTTAAAAATCTTTGAAGTGTAAGCATTGTTTCTCTTTTACAGAAGGGGAAATTGAAGCACTGAAGCATTGTTTAATCTCTTTTACAGAAGGGGAAACTTGTCCAGTATGTACATTTACATATGTACATACTGGACAAGCAGAGAAGCAGCAGCCAGGGGTAATGAACTCCTTGTGTGGGGAGAAATCATTTGGATTTAAGTTACAGAAAACACAACACGTATTAACTCCTGCTTTGGTCAAGCCTGGGGTTAGGGCTGGAGTCATTTTGTCTGTTTTCTTCTTATTGTGGATATTGATTTTTTTTTTTTCAATAGAGAGCTCCAACTCATTAGCCTAAATCTCTTTTTTGCTCGATTCAGTTCTACAGAAAGAGGGATTCAAATAATGACCAGGAGAGCTACTTCACTACAAACAGTATGATAACTGAAGATTGCAGGCAAGCCTTCCTTGGGGGTCCAGCATAATAGCATTGCAGAAGTGTGACTGGAAGTTCTTTTGCCAGATGGAATGCTTGTTGGGCCTACTGGAGTGTCAGGCGGAATGTGAGAGATTTGGCAATGGGAAACAGAAAGGATGACTCACCACCTACTGCCTTTGAGCTAGTTTACAACTCTGTAAATTGTGGGAAACTGGTAATGATGCAAATGCCTCTTGTCCCCATAAAGACCCACATCAGTTGCGTTCAGTGGAATGCAATTGTTTCCCTGTGGATATGCCCTTTGCATCTAAGTTAATTGCAACATCTCTTCTCTGCCTATGCATGTGTGACACTTTGACTCTCCTTTGAATCAGTTGAAAGAAACAGCTTACTCATTATTAATAAGTAAGATACAATTGTTACAAGTGTTATTTTTATATCTATATAACAGACATCATTATGTCCTCTTTAAAAAAAATAATATCTTAACAGTTTAGGACATCATAGTGCAATGCCCAATGGACTCATCAGACAAAGAAGGGTAAAATCTGTTACCAGAAAAGTAAGTGCACCTCGCAGGTAGCTTCGGCCCAGGGATCTCTTATCTGGCTCACAAAGGCGAATCCCAGATGATGATAGAACTGTAAGTTTGCTCGATATCTTCTTCTCTAGTTTTTTTTCCTCCCTCCTCTCTTCTAATTTTGGGATTTTGTTTTTTAAGTTTTTGTTGTTGTTCATTTACTGCAGATAAATGATTCCACATTGTGGCAATTGGGACTTTGCCGGACAATTTTGGCAATCTCTCTAAAGTGGATTATAGAAACCTATTCTGTGTTGATAGAGAATCCGGATTATAAATCCTTTTTCTGTGTTTCATTATGTCTTTTTGAGTTCAAATCAATTAAGAAATGCAGAAGTACAACTCATTGAGTTATGGTGGAGAGCAAATATATTTCTACTAAATAGAGTTAATCAATTTGGAGGGAAACCATTTACATTCTTTATTCTCAGCTCCCACCGCACCCCACCCATCATCATTTGTCCAGGGATGAGTATGTGACTCAGGCCTGGCAAGAAATACTGCATCTCGCAGCGACTGACTCATGATGGACACAGACCCAACTAGAGCCCATAAGGAACCATGAGTCTTATGCAGAACCTGAGAAAGAAGTGCACTTCTTCCGCTGAATTGTATCCAAGTATCCCCACTCTGAACTTGCTGACTGGCATGTTCCTATCACACGAAGCTTGAGAATGAAGAGCACAGAAGAATAAGGCTAAGAGACTGAGGGAAACTGAGTTTTGCTGACATCATCTGAACCTCTGTCTAACCCAGCTGCCTGACTACAGCCCTAATCCCAGACTTGTCCAAAACATGAGTCAATAAATTGTGTTTTCTGTAACTTAAATCCAAATGATTTCTCCCCACACAAGGAGTTCATTACTCCTGGCTGCTGCTTCTCTGCTTGTCCAGTATGTACACGTTTATTGCTTTGCGCCTCAGTTTCTCCTTTTGCAAAAGATATTAAACAATGCTTACATTTCAGGCATTTTTAAATATTGAAAGGTAATTAATAGGAAAGCTTAAATTTCTTCTATAATGCTAAAATAAAAAAAAATCAAGTAATTTGATTTTTTAAAATAAAATTATATTTTATTTAAGTATATTGGGCTATAAGCCCAATTCACTGGGGTGGGAATACCTACCCGATGTCAGTCATCTACGAAATGGGCTCTCACCAGACACTTTATCAGTGAGTGACTCGATCTTGGACTTCCCAGCCTTTAGAGCTGTGTGAAATGAACTTCTGTTCTTTAGCAGCTACCCAGTTTACAATATTTTGTCATAGCAGCCCAATGGGCGAAAACAACGGCGCCGTGGCCCTTCCAGATGGGACATTGTCATGTGGTGCAGATCCTCATCCTCCTATTCCACAGTCCAGGGAGCTGTGCTGCCCTTGGGTAACTCCCCTCATTCAACCCGGCACCCTCTTGGCAACACCCAGCTAAGTTTTCCTCCCACATGGGAGCCTGCATTAAGGGGTATAAAAGCACCTTTTCAACTTAGATTTTGGGCCAAGAAAGTGAAAAACTATTAACCTCCCAGACCAAAAGCCTTCTTTCAACTTTCTGGATAAGAGAAAGGCAAAATTCCCTTTGCATCCTCTGCAGCCTCCTAGAGAGAAGATTGCAATGAGCAGCTTGATAAATTGTCCTACTGCAGCTGCGAATTATCTAAGGCAAGGTAAGTGGGTAGATAAGGAATCCTTACAGAGGGAAGCCACATTGTCTGCCAGTGTCCACTTGCACCCCTCCCACCTGAGAAGGAGTAACAATCAACCCCTCTCCAGACCTCATTCTTCCCAGAAAAGGCCACTGACTCTCAGGGGAGAGGTAATGAGAAAGCTGCTAATGTCCCTGAACTAGCCTCCAACCTCTCAATGAGCATCCAAACCTGTCCCTGTGACCCCACTCTGGCATCCAGGGATAATGGAACTTTCTGATGAAAAGTCCCTGTCTTAGTTTTCTGCTTCTCTAACAGAATATCACAGACTGAGTAAGTTATAAGTGAGAGAATTTATAAGCACGGTTGTGGAGGCTGGTAATTCCAAGAGCATGGCATGGCATCTGGTGAGTGTCACGCTGTGGTAGAAGGAAAGTGGGCATTAGAGACAGAGAGAAAATCGGGCCAAACTGCCTTTTTTTTACAGGAACTCACTCCTGCACTAAGAGCATTAATCCACAAAGGAGGGCAGAGCCATCACGACCCATCACCTCTTACAGGTCCCGTCTCTTACCACCATTGCACTGGGGATTAGCTTTCCAACACATGAACATTGGCAGCCACATGCAAACCGTAGCAGGCTCCAAAGCCAGAGCCCCTTCTCTCCTGATTCTAGTACAGTCCTTGCTATTAAAATCCTCCCTGGGGTATACTCCTATGAGCAACGGCCTGTGACATGGAACCTGGATACACAGAGAAATGTGTGGTCCCAGCAGGCCCACCCCAGGTGCTGGCCCAGCCATACCTTTGGGCTGCCCTACATTTGGTGTGGAGTGTGGGACTCTTGTTGGGTGTCTCCAGAGGCCCCCGCCCCTTTGTGTGCAGGGTCAGCAGCTGCCCTTGAGGCCCAGCTCTGCATGGGGTAAATAACCACACAATGAGCTTTGGCTTAGAGCACAGGCCTGCAGAGAGATTTTTAGTCAACCTTGTTCATTCTCCAGCAGTATTCAACTAATGAAATTCCTTGCTCTTGGGCTCTCCTGATTTTCCTTGGGAGCAATAAGTAGGAAACAAGGGGACAAACCATGCTGGGAGTAGAGCGAGCCTGGGTTGGGGTGGCCACTCACGGATATTCTGTGTCCTAATTGACACAGGTCTCCTATTAGGCCTTAGCCCTGTATTCATTTCTAGGGCTGCCATAACAAAGCACCACAAACCAGGAGGCTGAAGAACAGAGATGCATTGTTTCACAGCTCTGGCAGCTGGAAGTCCAAGGTCAAGGTATCGGCAGGGTTGTTTCTTCTGAAGCCTCTGCTGGCTTGTGGGTGGCTGTCTTCTCCCTGTGTCTCTTCACGTAGCCCTGCCCCTATGTGTGTCTCTGTGTCTAAATTTCTCCTTCTTATGATGATGCAAGTCATGTGGGATTAGGAACCTCATTTTAACTTAATTACTTCTGTCTTTACTTTACCTCCAAATAAGGCCACATTCTGAGTTACTAGGGGGTTAGGATTTAAATATATAAATGTGGGGGGGGACAGGTTGACGCTTCACATGCCCCTTGTGTGTAAGTCCTGTCTGATTGCCTCAGACTGTAGGTCTCTGGAGATAAGCAAAATCTGGTGTCCAGGAACAACTTTCTCTGTGACCCAAAACCAACCAGTGCACCCTTTGAAGCCACCACTTCCCAATGATGTGAAGTCTCTGAGCCTCAGATACCGGAACATGGCACAAGGCTGGGAGCCACACCTGCTGAAGTCTGCCCTGGGTCCTTCACCTACTGATGGACTGGGTCCCTCTGAACTTCCACGAGAGAGGATGGAATGTGTGTTATGAGCAGACATGTCACAGAATCTGATGAGGAGGAGCAGAGCGCAGTCTCCCCAGGCTGCAGGCGTTACTTACTGCATGAGCTCACCCCACACTGGCCCCACTAATGGCTCCTTTTCTAGGCCCAGGAACTAGGATAGAGTGAGGAGGTTGGGGTGGGGCCAGGATGGGCCAGGCTGCCCAAACATGTCCAGGTCATGGGTACCCACACTCACCTTTGCCTCTTCCTTTGGTGGCTCTGACTCCTTTAATATCTTCTCCGTGAGCAGCCCTCACCTTGGCCCTTCAGAGGAAAAGCATGGGAGCCCATTGGATGCCCCAGATCATGTCAAATTCCATGAGATGAGTAAAAGGCCAGGCAGAGCCTGGAACCACTGGGCTGGAGGCCAGAACCTCACTGAGGTTCATTTGCTGTGGTGTCCCTAGAGGGGGAACATTATGGCTCCACAAAGTACATGAAGACCATGAGGTGAGACCCAACCCTGATGGGCAAACTGTGCCAGGAACAAGACCTGACATGTGGTCATCAAGTGTGGCTGGAGGGAGGCTCCAGGATCACCTTCCCTACACACAGAATGTCATGAATGGCAACATCCATGCACATGCTGTCCTTGTTCTCAAGGTTAAAACCACGCACATCTCCACAGGAGGGGCTCCCCCGTGCTCCACATGGACCTGGCCAGGCATGGACCAGAGCCTGCCTGGAGGAAGTTGTGTGTGATGACACAGCCAGCTCACTTCTTCCCACCTGTTTGTGACCTCCTTCCTTTTTCTCTGTCACCCTACTTTCCCTCACTCTCCAGGTCCCTTGTGGCTGCACCATGAACATTGCCACCATTAATGGATGAGGGGTCTTTCTTTTCTGCCATGGAGACACCCAGCCAGGTACCATAGAGAGACCCAGAGTGAAAAACTTATGGTCAAGTTCAAAGTTGTTCCCAGACAAATTAACACCCCAGTACAACAGAGCCTCTTCCTAGGCCTTGCTCTACCTGCAGAGCAACAGCCTACCCCAAACACCATCTTCTCCCTCAGGAGTACCCAGCTATGTGTCCACCTGACACTGGCTATGTTTCCTAAGTACAAAAAAAGTCACTGTTTTCAGGAAAAAGCTCCTGTCCCTGAGCTCATTTGGCACTGGGCTGTCGTGGTTGGGGAGTTGCGCAACCAGACCCAGGGTTGGGGGGAAATTTTCATGTTGCTGGTTTGAATCCCATTTCCATCCAGTGGATGGAGTGTGTTCTCAGAGCTACTACATGCAGAGACGTCAGGATTTCTTGCCCAAGACTGAATGTAGGAGATTTCTCTTCTAAATATGAGAAGTCACGCAGCTCTGCTAAGATTTTCCTCTGCCCTTCCTGTCCTCTGTGTCCTACCTTTGGGAGAAGCAAGAAGACAGAAAGGAGACTGCTTTGCACCCTCCACTCACCTGGGTCTACAGTGCCCCTAGGAGCTAGCCAAGTCACCGCCCAACTCTCCACATGCCTGTATCACTCACTGAGGACTGTGTGCGTGCTCACCGGGGTGAGGTAGAGGGGAACGGAGGTCACCGATGGACTTTCGTTGGGGCAGGGGAGGACAAGGCCCAGGAGAGCTGCCCTGAGAGTCCCCACCTACACATCCATGGAGCAAGAAGACCCACAGGCTGCTCTGTAGGCCATGCATGAAGAGGCAGGGCACACGCAGATGTTGTTCATTGCCACTGCTAGTAAGCACAGAGGCGGGGAACACGCCTATGACCCCAGCCTCCCCAGTGGCAGCTGTTCCCCACCAAGAGATCCAAGGGCAGAGACTGCTCACTCACTTCTAAATTCAGGAGCCAGCTACCCTCAAACTGCCAGATCCTACGTCTTTGTGATACAGATGCTACCTGTCTCTTTCATTTCTGGCAGGATGAGTTGGAGAATTTCTGGTCCTATTAGGCCTGTGTAACCCCGCCCTCCCCACCCCGCCCACACACAGCTGTGTAAGGTTTCAGACAATGAGGAGCAGAGGGAAGAACAGACTGAACTCAGCCCTAGGGTTGAGTCCTCCTCTCTCACTTTGACAAGACCCTGGGGATTTTTGTTGTACTTTTCCTGTCATTTTTTCCCCAATGCAGGATTTAGAACAAACTTAGGTATTTCAAAAACAAGTCATCTTAGTAGGTGGAAAGAAGGAACACTGGCTGGTAGTAGCTGTGTGAAGACTGCCTCAGCCACCTTCCATGAACCCGGGCACCTTCTTGAAGGCTCAGCGGGCATTCAGTGCAATCTGAGGCCGGTCCCTTCCTCCAGAGCCCAAGCTCCCGGCCTGCCCTGAGACTGAACCCTGCCGCGGAATGGACAGAGGGGAGGCCTCTCTCTTAGGTTTTCTTACCAAAATAAACAAATGCACTTGGGAAGAGTAAATCCCCTTGATCGTGAAAGTGAGAGACCATTCTCTGCAAAGAATGTGCTAGCTTGAGGGCTAAGGGAGTTTCTGTGACATTTATTTGAGTGAAATTTTCTTCGTAGGTGAGCATGGAGGAGGACTTTCTGGTTGAGACACACATCCCAGAAGAGAGCGCCTGCGCCAGCAGTGACACCCTGCCTCCCCTAGCCCTGTTGCTGCATCCTGGAGGGTCCTGAAGGGTCTCAGCCTCCCAGGGGTGGGAAGGGAAGGCACCTTGGCCACAGTTGCTGGTTCTGAAACCACACGATTTTCCTGGTGTGTCTGTCTCCATCTCTCATCTACTTTTTCCTGCCTAGAAAATTCCAGACTTGGAACCTGTGTGAATGTGGCCCTTGTCTTTTGCTTTACCCAGGGTGAGTTGACATGATTTTTCTTGTGGGAGACCCAGAAGTCAATGATGGATATCAGGAGTCAGGAGGAAGAAGACCCTGGAAAGACAGAGGGAGGCAGCAGCTCTGTGTGCATCACGAGGCGTGGCGAGATGAGGGCCTCCTCCAGTCAGATGGCCAGTGTTCTCTGCTTTTCTTGCTTTTGGAAAAAGAATCCAGTAAGCTTGCACTGTAAAAAAAAAAAAACAACAAAATGCAAAAGTGTCAACACACTTGGATGGAAGATTGGCATCCCATTGAGGAGGCTGTGAATGCTCAGGAGACTAAGCCCATCACTGAGGCCTCCTCGAAAGCCCTTCTGAACAAGCTGTGTCTATGCCTCCTTCTCCCTCCACCTTCCTGCTCTCAACTTCTATCAGTTCATGTTTAATTTCATGTTGTCAAGGTTAACATTCTTCTTTTCGTTTGTCTAGTTTATTAAACACTTGTATCCTGCCATCTCTGTGCCTGGTGCTATTCTAAGCACTTAGAAATATTACTTAGAAATATTAGCTCATGGCCAGGTGAGGTGGCTCATGCCTGAAATGCCACAACTTTGGGAGGCTGAGATGGGAGGATCACTTGAGCCTCGAGAACATCCTGGGCAATGTAGTAAGATGCTGTCTCCACAAAGAATAAAAAATTAGCCAGGCATGATGGCATATGCCTATTGTCCCAGCTAAGGTGGGAGGATCGCTTGAGCCTGGGTGGTCGAGGTTGCCATGAGCCGATATTGCACCATTGCACTTCAGCCTGAGCAACAGAGTAAGACCCTGTCTCAAATAAAAAGGAAAAAAAAGAAAAGACATATTAGCTCATATGTAAAATCTAACATAGTTGTTCTGACAGAGGCGAAGAGTAGAATGACAGTTGTCGTGAGGTTGGGGAGCGGTACTGGGGGACTGGGGAGATGGTGATCGAAGGGTAGAAAGTGTCAGTTAGATCAAGGAGTAAGTGGATGTAAAGTGTTCCCACCACAAAAATCATAACTAGGTGGGGTGATGCCTATGTTAATTAGCTAGATTTAATTATTCCACTATGCATGTACACTTTAAAACATCATGTTGTACTCAATAACTATATACAATTTTAGCTATCAGTTTAAATGAACATCTTAAAAACTTAAAAAACAAAATATTAATTCAATGTCGTCTCCGACAGAGCCCTCACTAGAGCTGCTGTTCCTGCCCTCGTGCTCTGAGGGGACACCTGAGTGCGCAGAGGCTGAGGTCTTGCTTGAGGTTGCACGCCTGGCTCCGGTGTCAGCTCACGCTCTTGTGCCCTGTGGGCCACCTCTCCTCTCTGTCTTCAACCCTGCCCTGAAAGCCCCGCTCATCTCCTCTCCCTGTACTCCCTTCAGGGACTCTTCTCAGCCCCAGATCTCCACTAGTTCCTTTCTCTCGTCGCGTTCATGCCTGTCTTGTGCCAGGCCTTGTGTACAAGCTGAGACCCACCATGAGCTGTTCAGGCATGGCTGGCGCCTAGGCGAGCTCCCAGTGCAGAGGGGAGCATGTGAGTAACCAGGTGTCACTGCCTCTGAGGTCTACTCAGCACCTTGCAGCCCGTGGGTACCTTGCAGAATTAGGACAAGCCGTTCCCTTCTCCAAACACATAGCAAGTCCCATCACAATGTGCACCTGTGACAACCCTGAATGTGAGCTGCATTCTGTGTACAGCCTCCACAGCTGCAGGTGGAGACCTACGGAAGGGACATATAGGTCAGGGGCCCATCCAAGCCTGGGGGAGGGTCAGCTAGGCTTCCCACTGGATGACACCTCTGCAAAGGGCCAGCTTAGCCATTCCTTCGTGATAACAATGGCAGAGCGTTCTGTGCCCTTGTCCACACGTGGGTGTTTACAGAGGAAAATCACTAAGGAGCATCTGTGACTATGACCACATAAATACTGTTCATGACAGAATCCACACTCAGTTCTTGGGTCACTGTAAGGAACATACTCTAGAGCTGGACTTGAACTTGGAGACCAGAATTCTATCTGCTCCAAAACTATCAAGTTATTCTGCCGTCCAGTTCTCCAGGATGGGCTGGTAAGTGGTTTCAAAAGTAAACACAGCAGAGTCTTTTATTTTTTTAAGCAGTGTTAGATGTTTCCTGTTCCAAAGTGCACACCACAGCCCCTGGGCTCCATGCCTGACTTTCTCCAGGGCAGACATCTGGAGGATGACTCAGGGACCCACACAAAGAGCTGTCTGCAGTCTGGACCCTGCAACCCTGGGCACCCCAGTGGGACACCCCAATAGAGCGGGTATTCTCTCTTGTGTTGACAGTGGCATGTGCTGGAGCCATCCCTAAAGACTAAAGGGAAAGACGGAGAGGCCACTTGCTTCCCCAGCCACTGTGGGTCAAACGGCTTTTCTTGTCATCTGGAGTCTGGACACTCCCACTAGCTCCCCTCTCTTCTTCCCTCTACTCGCTCTCTTTGTTCTAAGCCTTTGGATGCTGGCTCTGCTACTTTGTGGACCATATAGGGATCTGGGCATTTTCACCACCTACCTTGTTCCTTCCTCTGTCTCTCTCTGTGTGAGAGGGGAAAGTGTGTAGTAAAGAAGGCAGGGTGAGGACTCAGGCACCACACAGATAAGCCCGTCTGACATGCCTGGCTTGTTTTCTGACAGAATGGCAAGAGGATGGAAAGACCCCAGCTCTGGGTTCTCCTTGCCTGGCTCTTCATCCAAAAAATTGAAAGCAGCAAAGGACCCACAAGATTACTGTCACGAGGCCCCAATCCTCCTATTACAGAGGGAGAGAGCAACTGAAGCCAGGGTGGAGAAAGGATCCTGTGTGGGCTGAACTGTGTTCTCCAAAATCCATTTGTTGAAATCCTGATCCCCGTTTCACAGAATGGGACTGCACTTGGAAAGAAGGCCTTTAAAGAGGTGATTCAGGTAAGACAAGGTTGTTGGGGAGGCCTAATCCCATATGACTAGAGTCCTTACAAGAAGAGGAGATTAGGACACAGACACACACAGACCACGTGAAGACACAGGGAGAAGGCAGCATCTGCAAAGCAAGGAGAGAGGCCTCAGGAGGAACCAACCCTGCAACACCTTGATCTTGGGCTTCCAGCCTCTAGGACGATGAGAAAACACATTTCTGTTGCTTAAGCCACACAGCTGGTGGTTTCTTGTTATGGCAGTCCTAGCAGACTAATACGACCCTAAATTATATAAGAGGAGGTGGCAGTTGAGAAGTCCCTGTGGCTGACCCCAGCTCTCTGCTCTGTCCACTGCCACTGTCTCATTGTCACTGGATGCATTTCTCTTCTCTTTTAGGCAAGCATGCAGCGCATATATACACACATGCACACACATGCACACACACACACACACATGCATCCTAAAGAGTTAGTATATAGTTATTCAGGTGGAGAAAAAGAATAAGAAATTATGTAAAGGAAAGGAAAAGAAACAGCTCCAGCAACATGTAGGGGAGCTGTGGCCCTGTGGGTGGGTTCAGGAGAAGCCCCCCAGCTCCAGGAAGCCTTAGGAAAAGCTGGAGAGGGTCAGGAGACCAGGTGAGAGGCAGGCAGGGCTGGACCCTGGTGCATCCAGGTTCCCAGGGAGGAGCTGAGACTTCATCCTGCAAACAACAGGTTCCCTGAAGGATTTTAGATGGAGTGACATGGTCAGCTTCAGTCTCAGGCAGTTCATTCTAGCAACAGAGGAGACCTGGATGTCGGATGGAGACTGGAAGCAGACGACCCAGTAGTCCCTTGGGTATGTTGCCCTCCCTGTCTCCTTGTGGACTCTCAGAGCAAGTGGGACAATCCCAGGGAAGGCAGGTGGCTCTGCAGCCACACAGCAGGGGAATGTGCAGCCCCTAAGGGAAGGAGGCAGCACCCAGCCCTGGGGATTATCTTCTATCAGCTCAAGAGCAAAGCAGTCTGCAAAGTTGAAGAATAGTTGAGATCTCATGCGTTCAAAAGCAATCCCTGTACAAAACACCAAGAGACTTTATAGAAACATTAGGAGGCAGCAGCCTCCCTGTTGATAAGAGTTCCCTCTCAAACAAAATCCACATGTTATTTATGTTCTTTGACCCAGCTGTTAGCTCCCTATAGATGTTGAGATATAAGAATAATCCGGTAGTAATATTATTCCATTTGGAGCAGATTCTTTGTTCTTAAGCTAAAAAGTGACTATGGGAGAGATCCACCAGGAGGTATTAAGGGACTTGAGTAGCTTGGATGAAGAGGGAAGAGGCAGACATAGAAGCCGTCCACACAAGATTGCAAAAACAGGAGGGCTGTGTCTCCAGGAAGGCTTTATTGCTTTTCAATAATGTGATAACGTTCCTATAAAAGTAATTTATAGACAGACTCAAGGCAAAGCTGGGAAGCCGAGCCTGTGGGTTTTAGAGAAGAACCCACAAGCTCCAACCGGGAATTGTATTGAGTTTGTTTTTCACAGTTGAGGTCGCTGGTCTTTGCTCTCAGATTTCAAACTGAGAGGCACTGGCTGCTTTCTAATGCAGGGGCAGCAGCCCGGCTATGAGCTCTGTGAGTCAGGAGGGAAGCTAGAGAATTTCTACAACCCTAGGTTCAAAACTGTGCAGGGCCAGGTGATTGCCAGGAGCTTTGTGTTCAGTGAGGTGATGCTCTCAGGACAGGAGGCTGGGACCTGATGCACACGGGCCTCCTCGGGGATCCAGGGACTGAGACCAGGCAGGCCCCACAGGTTGGCCTTTGCCTTTACTCACGGGCATGCCTAGATGTGGGCGTGGTTTCACAAAGGACCTGAAGTTAAAAAGGCAACTCTCACCTTCTATTTTATGATAGCAGCACTGTGATTCTAACTTAGCGTCAGATGGAAAACTGGAGTTTCTGGCTGAACAGGAAAAGGAAAGCCTCTCTATTCTGTTACGTGTACCTTAGACCTCCAGATGTTGGCAGGTTCAGGTGTGTTGCGGGGAGTACCCAGGCCTGAGAACTGTATGTGCAAAGGCCCTGGGCAGAGAAGAGTTTGGTTGGTTTTCAGCGAAGAGAGAAGGCTGGTGTAGCTGAAGCCTCAGCCTTCAAGGTCTTGTGGGCCATGCTAAGAGCTGAAGGTAAGTTCTCTGCCGTGGTGTGGGTGAAGTACAGGGAGCAGAACTGATTAACTCCTTCTCCAGAGGCCCCGGAAGTGCTGAGAAAGCCTCAGGCTTGGGACAGAGTCTCTGGAAGGGAAGACCCTTCCTTCTCAGGACCCAAGCTCCTTCCCACGGGTCACACACGACCATGCTGAGATGAACACAGTGGACCTCAGCGTGGCAACTGGGCAGAAGAGTTTCTGGAACATTCCCAGGTACCTGTTCATCACTATCCGGCCTCTCATCACCCAAACCCAGAGAGAATCCTTTCTTCACATTTTCTCCTCTTTCTGCATTTCCTTCTTCTGTTTTACTCCTCCAGCTGTCCTCTTTCTTCATCTCCTCTTTATTTTTAAATTTTTAAAAAGACTTTACTTTTGAGAGCAGTTTTAGTTCACAGCAAAATTAAGTGAAAGTACAGAAAGCCCAGTGCTGCTGTCCCCACGTCCATGCCACCTCCCAGACTGGCACATCTGCCACCATCCTGACACGCCATCATTACCTGGAGTCCGCAGGGTACGTTAGGCTCATCTTGGTGTTGCACATCCCTATGGATTTCAACAAATTTATCATGATGTTCATCCACCGTTAGGGTATTTTACAAAGTAGTTTCACTGCCCTAAAACTTCTCTGTTCTCTGCTGATTCGTTCCTCCTGCCCCATTAACCCCTGGCAACCGCTGATCTTTTTACTGTCTCCATAGTTTTGCCTTTCCCAGAATGTCATATAGTTGGAATCATACAGTATGTAGCCTTTTCAGATTGGCTTCTTTCACTTAGTAATGTGCATTTAAGTTTCCCCCATGTCTTTCCATGGTTTGATAGCTCCTTTCTGTTTAAGCACTGAATATTATTCCATTGTCTGGATGTACCACAGTTCATCCATTCACCTGTTGACGTCTTGATTGTTTCCAAGTCTTGGCAATTATGAACAAATCTGCTATAAATATCCATGGGCAGGTTTCTGTGGCCATTGGTTTTCACTTCCTTTGGGTAAATACCAAGGAGTGTGATTGCTGGATCGTATGCTAAGAGTGTATTTAGTTTTGTAAGAAACTGCTGTAAAGTCTCTTCCAAAGTGGCTGTACCATTGAGCAATGAATGAGAGTTCTTGCCACACCCCTTCCTTGCCAGCATTTGGTGTTTCCACTGTTTTGGATTTCAGTCATTCTAACAGGTGTGTAATGGCATCTCATTGCTGTTTTAATTCTCTACTTTCTAACATTTTATTGAGGTGTGATTCACATACCATACACTGCACATATTTAAAGTGTACAGTTTGATGTCTGACCTCCTCATACATTCATGAAGCCATTTACCACAGTCATGAGAAGACATGTGTCCCACCAAATGTTTTCTTGTGCCTATTTGTAACTCATCGCTCTACTCTGCCCCATGCCCAGTCAATTCGACCGATCTTCTTTCTGTCACTAATGATTAGTTTTTATTTCCTTGAGTTTATATTAATGACATCCTACTTGATGTGCCCTTTTAAGTGTGGCTTCTTTCTCTCAGTGTAATTATTTTGAAATTCATCCGTATTGTTTCATGTATCAATATTTCATTTCTTTTCATTGTAGTGTTATTGTATGGACATACCACAATTTGTTTATCCTCTGATATGTTGAACAGTTGGATTGTTATCAGGCTTTTGCTATTACAAATAAAAAGCTATATCAACATTCATGCATAAGTCTTTGTACAGACAGGTATTTTCATTTCTTTTAAGCTAATATGTAGAAATGAAATGGCAGGATTATTTGATAAGCATATGTTTAACTTTTTAAGAAACTGACAACTGTCTTCCAAAGTGATCATACCATTTTACATCCCTCCTCCCTGACAATGTATGAAAGTCTAGCTTCCCCACATCCTCACCAGCACTTGGTGTGGTCATTCTTTTTATCTTTTTATATAAACGCTTCTAATAAGTGTGAATGATATCTCATCGTGGTTTTAATTTCCATTTTCCAAATTACTAATGATGTTGACCATCTTTTCTTCCATTATTTGCTCTTTGCTGAAGTGTCTGTTCAAATCTTTTCCATGTTTTTTTTTTTATATATAGGGCCTCAATTCTTTTACTGGGTTGTTTGTGTTCTTATTATTAACATCTGAGAGTCCTTCATATACTGGATACAAGTTATATATCGGATTTTTGCTCAGCAAATATTATCGCCTCATGATGACTTGTCTTTTCATTGTCTTCTCAGTTTTTCAAAAATCACAGTTTTTAATACTGTCAAATTTATCTAATTTATCTCTTTTTTTCAGACAAGGTCTCACTCTGTCACCCAGGCTGGAGTTCAGTGGCACGATCACAGCTCAATACAGCCTCAATCTCCCAGGCTGAAGTGATCCTCCCATCTCAGCCCACTGAGTAGCTGGGAACACAGGCACATGCCACCATGCCTTGCTAATTGATTTATTATTTGTAGATATGGGGGTTTCCCTATGTTGCCCAGACTGGTCTCCAACTCCCAGGCTCAAGCAATCCTCCCGCCTTAGCCTCCGAAAGTGCTGGCATTACAGGTGTGAACCCCATGCCCAGCCAAACTCATCTTTTTAAAATTGACTTCACTTTTGATATCAGAGTGAAGAAATCTTTGTCTAACACACAACATTACAAAGATTTAATTCTGTGTTTTCCTCTGAAATTTTTAAATTTTGAGGTTTTACACATAGATCTGTGATCTATTTTGAATTTATTTTTGTACATGTATCAAAGTTTATTATTCTTGCATATAGTGATCCGCTTCTTCCAACACCATTTGTTGGAATAAGACTATGTTTTCTCCAATGAATCGACTTTGCACCTTTGTCAAAAGTTAGTTGTACCATTTACATGTCACTCTATTTCTAGACTCTTCTGTTATGCTGATGTATTTTTTTTTCATCTTCTGCCAATACCATACTGTTTTGATGACTCTAGCTTTCTGGTAAACTTTTAAACTAGTTTGTGTCAGCCGTGTAACTTTGCTCTTTTTCATTGGTCCTTTGGTGATTCTAGGTCCTTTGCACTTTCACATGAATTTTTAGAACCAGCTTGTACATTTCTGCCCAAAAACTCCATTTGGAATTTTGATTGGGATTTCACTGAATCTTTAGAAAAAGTGATAGCGTAATAATATAGACCCTTCTAATGTATAAACAAGTTATATCTCTCCACTCAAGTCTTTTTACATTTTACTCAACAACATTTTCTAATTTTCAGTGCATAGGTTTTTCATGTCTTTTGTGATATTTATCACCAAGTATTTAATATTTTTGATGCCACTTTAAACAGTGCTGTTTTAAAATTTTTTTGAACATTTTACTGTTCATTGTTAGTACATATATTGTTCATCATCTTCATTGTCCTCATATATTGTTCATTGTCCTCCTGCTATCAGGACAAGATACCATGGCCCTGTCTGCTGGTGCATGCAGGGTTCATAAGGAATGGGATGGCAACCTGGGGCACAAGCTTCTCTAGTTCTGAGGAACCCACAGCCAGGAAGTTTCTTTTCCCCTTCTAGGACTCTTCATCACTTTGGCCCAAACATATACATAATCAGTCTCCAAACAGTGAGCCATTGCCCATTCCTCTATTCCTTCATCCATTCTCATCATAGAGCAGCACAGTGCACAACTGTAGAGCTCCCTCAGAAAGAGATGGGGGATCCAGAGAGCCCGGGACTTAGTAAAGACATTGCATTTATGATTACAAAAAACCTTCCTACAAAGAAAACTCCAGTTCCAGAGAGTTCCCCTGGTGAGTTCCACCGAAGAAGAAATAATTCCCATTCTATACAAAGACTTCTAGAAAATTGAAGAGAACTGAATTCCTCCTAACTCATTCTTTGAGGCCAGCATTGCCCTGATACCAGCCTAAATAAAGACATGACAAGAAAAGAAAACTAAAGATGAATATTGTCCATGGAACAAGATCCAAAGATTCCAAACACAATTTCAGCAAATCACATTCAACATGCAATATGCATATGCAAAAAGGTTATATGTTATGGCCAAATGAGGTTTATCCCACAAATGCAGAGTTGATTTAACATTTGAAAATCCATCAATCAGATTTGTTGTACTAATAAACTAGAAAAGGAAAACCATATGATCATTTAAATATATGTATTTTTTTGAACAAAAGTTAACATCTACTCCTACCATTCCTGCCACTCCTGACAAACTTTCAGCAGAAAGAAGGTTCTCAACCTCATGAGGAATATCGACAACAAACCTATAGCTAGTATAGTACTGATTAGTGAAAAACTCAATGCTTTCCTCCTGCTGTCAGGACAAGACAAGATACCTACTCTCATAACTGCTGTCAACATTCATTGAAGTTTCTAGCCTATGCATCCACCTTAGAAAACAAGAGGCAAAACAGTTTTTTCTACAGAGATGAGTAAGATTTGATGGCATCTACAAAAAGCTACTAGAACTACTAAATAAATTAAGCATGTTTGAGGATGCAAGCTAACACACAAAAGCCAATTGAGAAGACAGGATGCAGAGGACACTCAGGCCTGCAAACCACCACTTCCAGGCCTCCCTCTTCTGCTCTTTCCCTTCCCTTCCTGGGCTCCCTTTACCCCAGCTCTTCACTCCTGACTGTGCCCAGCTTGGCCTGTCTGCATTTGTGCTCATGAGATATTTCCTCTTTCCTAAAATAGATATCTCCTCACTCACTCCTACCACATAGAAATCCTACCAATATTCCAGACCCAGATTGCCATCTACTTTCTTGCGTAGGTTTGCATTTCTTTCCCTGGACAACAGGGGCACTGCCCAGTGTTGTCTGATCAGATTCAAACACGGTGAAGACTGTGCTTTGGGGTATGGGAGCGGGCTTGCATGTGGGGTTGGAGGAGGCAGACACATGAGGTACCTGGTGGGAAAGTGCAGTGACAGGGGTGCAGGCCAGCAGGGTGACACACCCCTGACCACTGTGCACCCTCCCACCCACCTACTGTGACATTGGAAAAGGGCAATTGGGACTGGTCAATGAATTCATGTGAACGTGTAATGAATACAGTGTGTTTTATAATAACCAAAATGGTTTTTCTTTTACGTATAAGAATTATGTGGATGGCTTTTCTCTACAGATGCCAAGGGCATTGGATCTGACAGCCCTGCAGCACAAGAGGCAGGTCCAGGGCAGCTGCAAGCCAGGCAGCCTGGACTCAGCTTTCAGTTCTCCTGCGATTAACTGCTGGTTCTGGTCAGCCTCTTCATCCCTTCCATGCCTCAGTCTTTTCATCTGTAAAATCACAAGAATATGTAGGTTTGCCGTGAGGAGTAGGGAATATGTAAATGATTGGAGTGGTAACTGCATGGAGAAAGTCCTCTCTGAGTATTGATTATGGCTCTGTCAGATCAGATCCAAAGCCACTGGCATCCAGCAGAGATATATTGACCCCCCGTCCTAATTGGAGTGCTTTCTCAACGTTCTGTGAAACACAATCAAACACACATGAAGTCACATTGAGCAACAGGACCTCCCACAAATAATTTTGTGTTGACTCTTTGCAAAACACATGCTTAGTGCCAACCAAGTTCACAAAAGCCATTGCTCAGAGTCCGTTTTTTTAAACTTTTAAATAATAGCTCTGCATTGCCTGGAAGAATGTTATTTACATTCCCAAATGTAAGGTTTGTGAAAGAATTTGCCATAATAGAATTTGAAAACTCAGCAAGTTTTTAGTTTTGTACCCAGTTTTTCAAGTTTTAAAGTTTCCTTCAACTTCAAACAAAGCCAGTTCTCATGTCCAAATATTGCATCCAGCTCTGTGCAGAAAATAGCTGTTAGACCTCTGTTTAAAATCTGCCTCCACATTTATGCAAATCATGTACATTCTCAGCATCTTGGTCCTTATGACTCTTATGTGGGGGAAAGGAAACTAACACATGCATAATTTTTATGAAGACTAAAAGAGACTTACACCATACATACTATACTTGTTATTGGATAAAGGGATGCAAAAATCAGAGTAGATACCACTTTTGCTGGGCAGATATTCACTAGGCACTACAGACTTTACATATATCCACAGTTTCCTCCCCAACACATCTTGGACTTTTCAGGAGGAACTTTGAAGAAACTGCCAGAAATTTAAGAAAAGAGCCAGATGGAGAACCAGAGGGTGTTTAAACAGGGCCACAGGAGAAGATACAACATGAGGTCAGGGATAGAGATTGAGTTCTACAAAGAATACTGAGATAAAAATGAAGAAAATCTCTTAGAGTTGTTACACACAATTTTGGCAGCATTACGTTGGCCAAAGGTAGACTGACCTACATTCAAGTAGGAAAACTAGACAATTTAGCCACATGATGTCTAGATCAAAATCCAACTTCTAATTACTGGGTCATTTTGGATGCATTCTGGGGAGCAGTTTTGCAAACCTTGATCTATCTATGAGAAGTTTCGCCGGTTTTTCAGAAACTTTTTTAATGTTCATAAATGTGATTAAATTTTTCCTTGCTACTCCTGCTCTGTTGAACTTTAAGTAGTGAAAAGGTAGAAGGAATAATGCTCATCAGTAGATTTTCTGAGATGATTTCTCAGACAAATGATAGCAATATATACAGTTTAATTTGTGTAAGAAAGTCATCTAAGGACATAATATTTCAAGGTGAGGCTGAGGGTTGTCCTAAGGTGAGTGGGAGTGTGGGAGATTTTATTATTGTCCTTTTGCTTTTCCGTATTTTTCTCATTTTTAAAATGAACTTGGTTTTCTTTCATAATAGAAAAAAAGACTAAATATAAAAGAAAAACATCTGGAATATTCAGAGATGTTTAAAGAATATTTTCTTTAAGAATATTTTCAATGCATTTTAAGCCAATGTTATATGACTTCTAGGAAAAATTTTCAGAATTCAGCATTAGGGAATTGAGTGAAAGAGTGGCAAATATTGGGAAGAATTTGGAAAAGGCAAACCTAGGTCTCTGACACACCCCTTCCTCCACTGTCTTTTGGTGAACACCATTGTTATTGCTGAATATCCAAAGATTTGACTTTGCACAAGAGGAACTCATGCTCATGCCTTTTCACCATTCTAATCCAGAGGCACTGCCTCTGTGTTCCTGCTCAGAGAAGACAGGTGAGAAAGAAGCTGCACAAATTTCCTTGTTTCTTGTTGTTGTTATCAGAATTTTTCCAGGAACAGCATGCAGCTAGTAGTTTCTCCCATAAAAACCTTTCAGGGGGAAGGACACTCACAAGGATTTGAGGCTATGCAAATCTAATCAAATGGGCATGGTGGCTCACACCTGTAATCCCAGCACTTTGGGAGGCTGAGGCAGGTGGATCACGAGGTCAGGAGTTCAAGACCAGTCTGGCCAACATGGTGGAACCCATCTCTACTAAAAATAGAAAAAAATTAGCTGGATGTGGTAGCACACACCTGTAGTCCCAGCTACTTGGAAGGCTGAGGCAGGAGAATCACTTGAACCCAGGAGGTGGAGGTTGCCATGAGCCAAGATCACACCACTGCACTCCAGTCTGGGTGGCAGAGTAAGACTGTCTCAGAAAAAGAAAAGAAAAGAAAAGAGATGTGAAAGAACTCGTCATTGCATATATCTGGTGCAAAATACATGGCTCAGAGCCCTTGTGATGAAGTAATTTTATATAGCATTGTATGAACAAGGACATAACTCTCAATATGCTTCTTGCCACAGCATATTTTCTCCCCGCTGCCCCCAGCTAAAATGTGAAAATATCTCATTGGTTTTGTTCCGCATTACTGCAGTGTAAGAGTGAGACTTAAGCTCCACAGGCAAATGAAGACATTCCTTCTGTCGAATGCATTCAAGAGTGGGAGCCTCTTGTAAATTCATTTACGTTTTAGTTCTGTGCAATTCTGAATTCTTTAGTAGGGCAATGCTATTATTATTGAATTAGCAAGATGCAGACCAATGCTGAATGAAACATGTTTTCTAACTTGTAGCTCAGAAGGATTTGGCAATATTGGTATTTTCCTCTTTCTCAACTTTCCCAGATTTTTGGCTAAGGCATCTGTGTCCTCCATGTGCTCCTTGTTAGGACAATATTGCCCTTGTTTTAGGAGGAGTGCTTCGTGCTGCAGTCGGAACTATGATGTGCTTTCTTCTGGCACCATCAGGGCACCTTCCCAGAGCTCTTCAAGAAATGCATGGAGGGCCAGGCTGCCTGAGACACTGACAAAACCCCCTTTATGGGATCAGAGGAGATGGAGCATTTGGCATTTGACAAGACACTGGTTCACGTGATGAAGTCACATGGACTTTTGGAAAAGAACCCACTGCACTGCAGATGTCCAATGCCTGCCACAGCACATGAGTCAGCAGGGATGAACACTCTGAGTGAGTTCTGAAGCACAGAGGTTGGTGTGAGTTTAGAAAGAAAAGCCTGATCCTCCCACCTCGTGGGAATTCCTATTGTGGTCTCAGCCAGGTAGCATCCATACCATTTAATAGATTTATAACAGCAGTTCTGTATCAGAAACAGCAAGCTGGTCTGTGGTCACTGAGATTCATGAGGTCTCAGCTCAGTGCCACTGGATATCTGTGCACCAAACTGGGGCATAAAGCATCGGCACTGCCACCAGAAGCTATGAAGGTAGAGCCAAGATCACTGGACACCAACTAGAACAAAAGAACACCATGAGAAAACAGGGTACTCTACTCAGCGGGGGCTGCCATGACAAAGTACCAGACTGGGCGGCTGAAACAACAGAAACATATGTCTATTGCAGGTCTGGAGGCTGGAGTACGAGAGCAAGGCACTGGTAGGTTTTGTGTCTTCTGAAGCTGCCCTCCTTGGCTTCTTCTTATACCTTCTCCTATATCTTCCCATGATCTTCCCCTACATCTTCCCTGTATCTTTACATTGTCTTCCCTTGGTATCCTAATCTCCTCTTCTTAAAAGGACACCAAGTCATATTAAATTGAGCCCACCTAACAATCACATTTTAACTTAGTCACCTCTTTAACGACACTATTTCCAAATACAGTGACATCCTGAGGTTCTGAGCATTAAGATCTCAAAATACGAATTTGGGAGAAACACAATTCACACCACATCAATGAGTAAAGAGGAATTTGACACCACCTACTTTTCCTTGACCACTTCCCAGTGATGGGGAAGGGCTAAGATTAGCTTCATGCCCCAGCATGAGGCACCATAGTTGAATATAATACCAAAAAGCCGTTGAGATCAATAAGGCAACTCATACAAACACCTTCACCTTCCTTTGCTTAGCAATGGCTGTATTCCTTATTTCTATTTACGTATCTTACAGTAATTAGTAGAACTTCCAGAAAGATGGTAAATCATAATACGTACCCTTCTTTGCATCTGATTTTAAAAGCAATGCTTCAAAAATTTCACTATCACGGGTGCCCACAAATGAATTTTATTAGCTATTTCTTGTCATCCTCATTGATCATTTAATACAGTTCTTATGAGAACATATGTTGAAATTTAATGAATGCCCCTTTGATAGTTTTTGAAATTAATTTATATTATTGGCCCTTTGGCTGGTTTATTTTAGATAGTCTACTAATGGACTTATTTTTAATATATCAGCAATTTATTCCTGAGGATAATTTAGACACAGACTGTTATTCCTCAAATAAGCGACTGAATGCCATCGGTAAGTCTTCAGCTTAGAATTTTGGCCTTGCTATTCATAACTGAAGTAAACCTAAAGTTTTCTTCTTATTTTAGTCTTTTCAGATTCAGATGCCACAGTCATACTAACACAAAAAGAAGTTTGAGAAACTTTTTACATTTCTCTTCTCTTTACACAATGTAAAGATTATCCAAACCTCACAAGCTTAAAAAAAATCATCAATATTGCCACCACAGAGACATTCTCACCATGTGCCTTTACCCTCATCTCTATAACTATGATTCTATTCAGGTTTAATGATTCTTTAGTTAATCACAGTAATTTCTTTTTTTCTTCTAGGAAATAGTTAATTTTAACCAATTAATGTGGATATAGTCTTCATATTTTCTGGTAAAATTTGAAATTTATGTCTGTGGTTAGGTACCCTTTTTCTTTCTTGGTTTTTCATATTTATGCCTTCTCTCTTTATTTCTTCTTTTATACTAGTCAAGTATATTCATATAACTGGGGTTGATGTTTCCCTAACATGCCAGCTCCTGCACGTGTCTAGTTGTTAGGAAGCCCTTCAACGGCAGGGATGATGAAAGAAACAATGGGCCCATTGCTCTCTGGCTGCAGGCTCAATGAGTTCAATTTCATGAAGTTCCATGGGATGCAGACTTTGACAAGCTCCACAAATTACTCTGACGCTGTTGTTTATGAATCACATCATCCTAGATTGCAAAGAAGTATGTCACTGTAAATATGGGACACATTAGTATAAAGCCATAAATTGGTGTTAATACCCTGAATGATCTGGACAATTAAGGACAATTTTTTTTTATTGTTCTCATCTGATGAAAATAAGCAGAGGAATGGAAAACAATCCCATTCACATTGAATTGTAGAGCCATTTTTGGAAGCTATAAAAACAGTGGAAGAGAAAAGAATCACTGAGGTGGACTTTTAGGGACTTTGCTTTTAACTCAACGAGGAGCAAAGGCAAGTATTTTAAAGAAGAGTACACTCTAATGATAATAGTTTCAGTGCTGATTACTTATCATCTGATGCATCAGTCAGAACACCATAAAGGGGAGGACCTAAAAATAAATGCGTTGCTTCTGTTCGGGGAGCACTCTGACCTAGGTGTCCTGGCACACAGTTGCCTTAGTGCACATCAGCAGAGCTTTACTTCCTGGCATTTATTGTCAAGCACCTTCTGAGCCAGACCCTGTCTTGGAAGCTGAGGGCGTGAAGATGCATAAAACACAAGCTCATACTATTTGCTTCCCTTCACTGCCCTTCATCAGCTTGCAGGGCACAGTGTTTCCCTGGTGTGTGTCCCTATTTGTGAGACGTTTGCCAGGTTCAGCATCTTCAGTCCACATCCACTGTGGTCAGCACTTGTCCTGCTCCCATCTCCATAAGACATCCTACTGTCTCGTGTCGGCATTTCCCTAACATGCTCTCAGGCAAGTATCCTGACCATCAAGCTGAGAGAGGACTTTTCGCCCATCATCTTGGCTCCCCTCCTTGTTTGTCATGTTTATAATAGTAACCTGAACTGGGTTCCGGTACATAAACTTTCTAGGCTTTAGTTTCTTCATCTCTCTTTGTAAGTTTGGTGTATATTTCATGTAGCTTTATGGTATGGTAATTTTTTAGAATGCTATGTTGCCAGGGACAGATGTGGAGCTCAGTTGCTGGAGCCCTGCCAGTCAAGACTCAGGGTGCAGATGTGACAGGGCCTGGATGAGGCATCGCTTTGCTGCACGCAGATAGCAGGGTTGAGGGACTCAAGAGCATACAGGTGAACACTCAAGGTGATGAGATTTCTGATCATGATGGTGTTTGCAAACAATGTCTAGCGATGTAGCTTTGTGAATTAGTATAATCAAATGGGATTGGTGATTTAATTAATAATAATAAAAATGCAAACATGTTGGCTCTTCCCTGACACATCCATTACAAGCAACACTGCTTGGACTCAAGATTTGCGTTCCTCTCTGTGGGCTTAGGACAGTGGGCTTGACACAGGAAAAGGGCACTTTGAGTGAACTGACATCTATGAGTGGAAGAAGCTGCTTATCTCAATCTGTGATACCTGTGAAGCATTGTATCTCTAATCTCACAAGGTCTGGGAAAATGAGGGGACTCAGGATTTATGAAATAAGAATGATCACACTTAACTTACAACATTATTGAGAAAAATGATTATGAGAGTATGTTCTAAACTGTTGGTAAATTGCTGAGAAAATGTGAGGGACATGTTTTACCTCCTTCGCAGGGAAACATTCTAAATAGAACAAGACTTCTAACCCCAAACTGATAAGAACATCAAAACAACTCTTTCTGGTATATCTGGGCTGTAAATCTTTGAACTTCGGACCCAAATGAAATTCCATCTCTCACATTTTTTAATGAAGTCAAAATAAATGCAATTACCGAACAGAAGCCAAAGATCACAGGAGGTTATAAGTGGAGCGAGGGTATGGTCAACACTGTTTGTTTGCGTTCTGGCTCTGTTTTCTTGCTGAATATTTCACTAATGGGAGGCTGCCAGGGGGCAGGGATGGCCCTTTCTTCCTCCTGATGGATGTCTGCTGCTGATTAAATCTGAGCTGGGTTAGCTGCATGGTGACTGGGAAATGTGAGACCCTAATGAGGACATAGGCAAGTAGAATGTGAGAGATTGAAGCCACAACATATTCTAATCCCCCAAGTAAGGGATTTTTCCAAAGACCAGGCATTTGCTATGGAAAGCATGTTCAGGAATACCCTAATAAGCACAAAGCTTTCCATGCTCTCTCACTGCATCCATCCTCCAAAGACCTTGAAACCCACAGTTTTTTCCTTTCACCCAAGTGAAGGCCAACATACAAATGAGTAGCTTACCCCATGGGAGGTCTATTCCTTTAGCAAAGCTGGGACTTACAATTAACACTCTGGTTTGTGATTAAATCTGCTACTCTTTGCTTGTAATATCCGTATCATCGGATTTTTCACAAAATCATGATGGCTGCTAAAACCAAAGAGGCAACACAGAGAGTAAGTAATTAGCCAGGACCTATTTCAGCAAATCCGTTTCTTAGAGAAACTGTCTTGTTAGACCACAAGCAATTTCTGCTGGTGTTAAGTCGCGTTCACTTCCATTAAGCCATATCATGTATTTAGGGTAAACAGTCTTGGTGCCTCCTGCCAGGGGTCTTTGTCAATATTCAGTTGCAGTTGGGTATAATGAGTGCCCACGATCAAAAAGAAATTCAAAATAAGGCTAAAATATGAGATTTGTACCGTGAGTGCACTTGTGTTTCACTTCCACACAGGTAACTCTCCTGGCTTTGATATATTTCTGAACTCTCTGACACTCATAATTTCTCTTCAAGACAAAGAATGATGTTACTCAAGAAGAAAAACAACCAGGCACAGTGGCTCACTGCTGTAATCCCAGCACTTTGGGAGGCAGAGGTGGAAGATCGCTTGAAGCTAGGAGTTCCAGATCAAGAGTTAGTAACGTAGCAACTCTGTCTCTACAAAAGAAACATTTCTTTTTAATTAGCCAGGTGTGGTGGTGCATGCCTGTAGTCTCAGCTACTGGGGAGGCTGAGGTGGGATGATCCTTTGAGCCCGGAGGAAGAGGCTGCAGAGAGTCATCATGGCACCACTGCACTCAACAAAGTGAGACCTTGTCTCAAATTAAAAAAAGAAAAATGATAAAAAATAGAATGATTTCAGCTCATGTTTGTGCCCAGTGGAACTGCACACACTAGGCTGCTGTCATCTTGCAGACTATGCTTCCTTACCCCAAACGCAGACCACAATCAGCGGCCAAGCGACAGACCCACACCCACTGTGTTTCCAATGAGGCCAAGGTGGCTTTTCAATCCCAAAGGAAGGATAGCCGATGACTTCGGTTTTCCTGTGCCTCACTTAGACTGCCCTTGGGAAATGTGTGTGTGGGGAGTCCTTCAAATGCATCTGTTGTTTATGTTAACTTGTGAGCTGTGGGAAAGAGAGTCGTGCCCTCCCCAGCCATCCTGCCCAGCACTCCCAAATATGTGCAATACAGGGAGTAAGATACTTTTTCCTGATTTCATTGCTAAATTTTTTGCTTCTCTGCTTCACCAAGAGAAGTCTCCAAGATAACTGTCGACTTCAGTGGGTGCTGGGCAGTCGAGTCCTATGTCCATAGGCATGTTGGTCCCCTTCAGCTGGCAAAGCCACAGAGCAGTGGAGAGCCAAGGCCACTAGAAGCCCAGGATTGCCACAGTGGGCAGGACTGTCACTTACCGACGTGGATCTAATTCAGGACTAATGACCTTGCCGATGGGGTACACAAAGCGTTTCCATCCTTCTTTTTGGGCTTTGTTCACAGAAAAAAGATAGCACAGAAATACACAGGAAACCAGCTTCTAAAAGTGGCTCTCAACTCCCCCTTATTTTTTTCTTTTAAAGTAAAAGGTCTTAGTGGCAATTCGCTGAGAGTTTGAATAATGCGTACTAGGCTTCTGTGTAGGGAGCAATGAAGAAGTAAAAGACACTGTGAAGGAGAATGCTTGGCTGGCTAATGTATGTGCCTGGTAGTGTACACATTCTGATTTCAGCCCCCTAAAGCAATATGTTCATATTAGAACTCCTGCTATAAAATAATGACTGAACTGCTCTTTTTAAGAATTGAGGTAGCTATGTCACCACATAAGAACCACAAGTGAGCTGTTGCATTTTGGCACATTCCTACCCAGGACACACAGGCAAGACGTCTAGCTGCTGGGGATGGAAGTAGAGAGTTTTGGGAGCAGAAAGAAAACTTACAGGGAGGTTGCTAACTAGCTGTATTTGGTGGAACACAGCACTCAGGGTTGAAAGAAACATGGTTTTGCAGTTAATCGCTAATATTTGAAAATCCAGAAGCTTTACATAAGAATCCCAACTTTCACTGCCTCTTGGAAGAACATCTGCTTTCCCTCTGGCCCAGCGCTGGGACAGGGAAGAATGATCTTCTTTGCTAGGCATGCTCCCTGCCCAGCCCCTGCTTGCTGTCTCCCACCTGTGCACATGTGAGTCTTAAATAAACCTGACGTCTGTTGATCTTCACAGCCCACCCCTGTTATACAGCCCAGCACATAATCACACCCACCTCTAATCTATCCCATGAATGAAAGGGTCTGCACCACATAGGAGAGAGTCAGAAACTGGCAGAAATGTTCTGACTGAAACCTTGCCGGAGCATAAGTCCCTCCTGAATTCCAATCACATGTGCTTGTCTTAAAGCGCTGACCCTGGAGGCCTGGCATCCTCGGTGTCGCCAGGACTCTGTCCACCGTGTGGCAAGATGATCTGCAAACATTTCACATCTCCCTGTAAGCCTGAACCCCCAGCAGACACCGCACACCGCACTCTCCACAGAACAGCGACTGAGTGTCCAGTCCAGTGGCTCATGAGTAAGTATTTGCTGATGATATTTTTAAAGACGGATATCCCTACTCTGTCCTTAACTCATAGCTTTGAGAGAAAAACATAAAAATTTTATTCAGTCCTAAATGTTAGGAGAATAACGAGCTGAAAGTGGGTTTGGAATTATTTAAACTATTCCCCAGAATCTCCCTGGAGAAAGGCTGAAACCGAAACACCCTTAAGGTGTTTGGAAACCGTGATCATTTGAAATGCCACTTTGTGCCTAATCCATTTGACTTAGGGAATAAAAAGCTAAGTCTGGTTAAACTCTTGAGAATGAAGCCAGCTCCAAAACCAAATCGGTTCTCTCAGATAGTGATCTGCATTACTAACAAAAATGAAGAATTTTTGCTTAAGTTGGTTTGTAATTATTAGATGTTATGCAATAAAATTCTAGAAAATTTCCCCTCAGCTTATTTTACCTTTTACTTGTTTATGTTAATCTTTGGCAGGGTGTGGAAGGAGGAAGAAACATGGACTCTGCTCCGTGATAAATGAGTCTGCCCCGGGGGCACAACACACCCCCTCCATGGCCTCATTAATCACCGCTCCACTGGGCAGACAGACTGGCAGTGCTGGAATTTGATCCCCATTTCACAGATGGGGGGCCAAGGCAGCAGGAGGTTAAGTGAATTCTGGAGACCACACAGCAAGAGCGTGGGGGAGTGCAGCCTGGCCACTGCCCCGAGCCCCCAAGGTCCCCACAAGACCCCTCATGAAGAAGCAGGGACTGGCAGGAGGGCACCAGTGGGGAGCACTGGACCTGGGTGGGGCTGCAGCAGGATCCCCGAAGGCCTGGCTTCACACACCTCTCGGCTTGGGGCTTCTACCAAGACACTTCTCCAAGTGCCCCTTTCCCTGCCTTTAAAAGAGCTGTAATAATACAGTCACATTTGACACAAGATCCATTTATTAATAGAATTTCCATATGGAGAGTCTCCGGCACATTCTGGACATTCAGGAATGCCGACTCTTTGACCCTGTGTCTTGCCCACAATAGACGCCTATTACCTCCTCTTATTCCTGGACTGAGAAACTGTGTGTCCCCCATGCACCCAGGAGGCCTGGGGAGGATAGGCAGGGCCAGTGTGTGCTGTCTAAGGCTCTGAGGGAGCCTACAGGGTTTCAGCCATATCCATTTATGACACTGAGAAATCACTGTGATTATAAACATCACCTTCCCCCAAAGCCCCCACAAATCCCTGCTACTTACGTGCTCTTTGCCTGTCCACATTTATGAGAAGTGTTTTCTTCCTTTATAAAGAGACCTCCCTATACAGCAGATGAATAGCTTAGGCATTCTGCTTCCTGTTATGTCACATTACTTAGCAAAGAATGTCCTATTTCACCACTGATCCCAAACTAAACTTGAATTGCTTTTCAATATTATTCATAACAGTGAGTTAATAACTGTGAATCAATGTCTGGTGTTGGCTATTAAAAGAGAGACAGTGAAGCAGTGAATAGTGAATAGAGAGTGACATGTAAAACCCACTTGTCTGTTAAGATCGGAAAGCTTGCACGGCCTGTGTAGGGGACCCGTGGAGGTCACCTCAGTCTCTCAGCCTCCTGCTGCAGGCCCCACACCCCCTATGTCTTTCAGCCCCTCCCAGGGCCACCCCCTCCTCCTCGCCCTGCCCAAATTCTGGCTCTCAGCCTCCGTCTCCTTCCCGGGCAGTGCTGACAACCTTCCAGCTCTGACTCCTTGCTTATCCATTCCCTGCCTACCCCCTACACCATAGCCAGAGCATCTTCCACAATGCAAATCCCACCCTGTCCCCACCCTGCTTAAAGTCTTTAGTGACTGTCCTTGCCCTACAGAAGGGGCACACATCAGTCTCCCAGAGCGGGTCCCACCTCCCTACCATGGCTGCTTCCATCCTACACCCCACCTCCCTCTGAGCCCCCGGCACTCTCCCCAGCCGCTAGTGCTCATCTCACTCTAGTGCCTGTCCACCTGTCTCCCCAGCTCACCATCATGCATCTGGAGTGGCCATCTCACTGCTTCTGACATCTCTGGCAGCTCCCCTTTCCCTCCTTAGAGCCTCTCTGGTACCCCTCATCAGCGACTAATCCTCTAAGGGATCATCTTTATCACATGCCTGCTGGTCTGTAGTGCTTGGTGGCTTCACTGTGACGCTAAGTTGAATTCATTTTTCTTCATCCTTGTTGGGACGTGATATGCAATGCCAACTGAGGATTTATCATGTCTGGAAAGTTCTCAGGTGTGACAACTTTGAGATGCATCTCCTATATCCTCTCTCTTTTCTACTTTCAGGACTCCTCTTAGCCCATTAAGATCTTCTTTTGTTATTATTATTTTTTGAGACAGGGTCTCACTCTTGCAGGCTGCAGTGCAGTGGTGTAATCACAGCTCACTGCATCCCCAACCTTCCCAGGCTCAAGTGATCCTCTTGCTTTGCCTCCCAAGTAATTGTGACCACAGGCATACACCATCACACAGGCTAAGTTTTGTATTTTCTTGTAGAGACAGGGTCTGACTATGTTACCCAGGCTGGTCTTGAACTCCTAGGCTCAAGCGGTCCTCCCATCTCAGCTTCCCTAAGTGCTGTGAATACAGGAATGAGCCACTACACCCTGCCCTGTTAGGTAGGGGCTTCTTATTCTCTACTCAAACTTTGGTTTGCATTTTCTATCTCCAGTTTCTTCAGTTTGATCATGCAAGCAACAATTTGTCTTGTTTTTTTTTTGTTTATGTCAGTTACTTGATTTTTTTTTCTGGAAATGCAAACTGATTAATTTTCTCTTATTTGATTTGTTTTTCCACACAGGCTCTATTATTCCATTTCCATTTCTAGTCCTTCTTTTATCTCTTCCCTTTCATGCATTAGAACACGCTTATTTTTAGTCTCTTTCAGATAGATAGAGTATCTCGAGTTCTTATGTGCTATTTTCATGTGTGTCGTGTCTGCTAAGTCTTTCTCACAGTTGATAGCTTTCTCGTGTAGTTTGTAATTCTTATTTTAAAATTCATGTTCCAGGGGAGTTATTTATCTCTGGGTGCACTGGGCATCCTGGACTGTGGAAAGTTCCACAAAGAGTGGCTTAGCCTTTGATTTTGCAGGGCACCTGCCTAAGTCCCATTTCATGCTAATTTCTGGGGATTCCCATACCATGTGGGAATATACACTTGTGTTCCCTATGGCCTCTGTACCTGACCCATGCCTGATACTTGACCCATGCCACCCTCCAAGCTGACAGTGGCTTTATCCCTACTTCTGCTCTGAGCTTCCCTTCGTGGAAGGACAGCCCTTTCCGAGTTCCAGCTCTGAGTAGAACGTCTCAGTTCAGCTTCCAACCTTCTGCAAGTCCTTGACCCCACCTTCCGTCCCAGCAATGGCATTTGGTCCCCAGCCCCAAGCAATGAGCCTGTCTGTCCAGATGACTCTGCCCCTCTGCCGGCCAATGCATCTGACCACAAGCTTCCTTTTCTAGCTTTAAGTTTCCTTTCCATTTCTGGCATATGGAGATTTTTCTTTCTTTCTATTAAGTTCAGTTATGTGCCTGAAAAGACTTTATTTTGGTTTCGCTTATTCAGGATTTTTCTACTTTTATAGCTGGAAAGTACCACACAATGGATCTATCCTCTGTTGCATGTACTAGAACCTTCCCAATGGACTCTGTGGGCCTTCGATTAGGGCATATGGTTTATTCAGCATTCAGCACATGCCTGCAATGTAGAAGATATTTAGACTTTTAACTACTGAATAAGTAAAAACCCAAGATGAATCTCATCTTCTCCATTTGGCAGCCAGATCTTAGGAAAGCCATAAAATCCCTCTAGGCCTCAGTTTCTTCATTGTCAATTCAAATGAAAGCAACTCTTCCCCTTGCTGCCTCACACAAAGAATGGATTGTGAAAAGCAATGAAATAACGTTACAAAAGAACTTTCAAAACTTTTAAAGAGCTAAATAAGTAAAATTACTAACATAGTTATTGTAATCAGGCAAAATAATACCATTCACTTTTTTTCGCCAGAATACAGAGAACAAGAGAGGACTGCACTTCTGTGGCTTCTGCTTGGGGACATCAAATGCCTAAAGTGACATCATGAAGCAGTCCAGAGAGCTCTGGGATGCTTAGCACATTTTCCTTAAAATATAGACCCTTCAGCTGAGCACAGTGGCTCACGCCTGTAATCCTAGCACTTTGGGAGGCCGAGGCGGCTGGATCACCTGAGGTCAGGAGTTCGAGACCAGCCTGGCCAACATGGAGAAACTCCAACTCTACTAAAAATACAAAAATGAGCCAGGCATGGTGGTGTGCACCTGTAATCCCATCTACTTAGAAGGCGGAGGCAGGAGAATTTCTTAAACTCAGGAGGTGGAGGTTGCAGTGAGCTGAGATCATGCCATTGCACTCCAACCTGGGCGAAAAAAGCGAGACTCCATATATATATATATATAGATGGAGGAAGGATATATATATCCTTCCTCTGCACTTCTGTATTCAAATATTTCATAAAGCAAAGCTCAAACTTCTCCCTTTACACTTGGTTCTGCCACTCATCCTGTCTCTGTCCAGCGTTGGAGGAAGGTGAATTCAGTGTTGGCAGCCTCGCTGAGAGTCACCATCTTATCCTAAGCAGCAGTTCTCTCTCTGGCCCTTGGTTTCTGCTTCAATCTATCTAATGGCTTACTTTTTTTTTTTTTAACCACATACTTATTGAATGCCAACCATGCAACAATGAGCCAAGAGATATATCTTGTCTCACCTTTGGGGCTTAAAGGTACTGGTGGTGTGGGAAAAAATTCCACAAACGTGTTATCAGTGGAAGCCTTTGCTATAAGAGTTTTTTTCCTTAGATTCACTTGTTCTAGATCTAATCAAACACTTTTCAATAAGTCAACAGAACTCTCTTCCTAAAACACTGTCTTCCTTTTTCACCTTAACTCTGGCTTCTCTCCCATGCATGCTCCATGGCTTCCTGACCTGCTGCCTCTGCGGTGCTGCTGCTGCCTCCACCACTCTCAGGTCTTCCAAGTCTCCTTGGAGCACAAGGCTGAGCTCCTGTCCTCTGCACGTCTTCTGCCCTCTGCATTTAGTGGAGCTGGTGCCCTTCTCTTCACTTCAGCAGGTGAGGTTGTCTGTGCCTCTCTCAGCTCTTACACCTGTCAGACACTGCATTTAGTTAGGCAATCACCTTCTCCTACATTCGAAGGTTTTTGTAAACTGAGCCTCTATTTTCCCTATTTACCTTGGCATCCCCATAGAACCAAGCATAGCATCTCACTTAAAATTAGTACCTAGTAATATGTCCAGAGGTTAGTTCAATTTGGATGTATATGTGGTAAGTTTTCAATGCAAAGAGAACCATAGGGAAAGAATAAAACAATAAAATAAACAAAATGACAAAACTTCATGCAATAATAAATGAAGCAAAATCAAATTAAAATTGTTCATTAATCAGTACTACAAAGTGATCATTGGCAATTTGTTTCTTTAATCATGAGAATACCTTAGAAAGATCTTAGCCCATTGCTTTGAATCCAGGGTCCTAAGAAATTTTTTCACTGGACTCTGTACGTTCTTCCTGCAGTATCACTTTTCCTATTGAGCAGATGCACAAATCAAAGCACAGAAAGGAAATGTCATGGAGGAAACATATTCCCTGGTGACAGTCAGAGCCAGAAATAAGACAGAGGCATTTGTAACTCACCCTTTGGCCAATGGCTCACACTGCCTTTGCACAGTAGTGATTGTCATTAGCTATGAAGCACAGAAAGTATAGTTCCTGGTTGTCTGTGAACAATGAGGCATTTCAGATCAACATGGGAGGAGGAAAAACATGGGATTGATAGCTAATATGCATTCATTCATTTATTAGCTCTCAAATATTTGGTATGCATTACAATATGGGGGATGAAGGGATGAAGAGGGAATAGATGTTTCTAACAGAGGGTCCTGACGCAGGCAGTCCTTGGACCACCCTTAGTGAAATTGAACTAGATGTGCACAGTTCAACGAGGAGTGAGCCAGATCTGTTCACTGTTTTGCAACTTTTTTTTTTAACTTTAAAAAATATCTTGCAGATAGTTCCATATCAGAACATATTGGTGCCTATTATTATTCTTTATACAGCTGCAGAATATCTCATATCTTTTAGCCAGTCCCCTGGTGATGAATATTTAGGTTGTTTCCAAATGTATACTAGATTTGAAAAAGAGAGAGACAGAGAGAGAGGGATCACATTGATATTTTTGTACATTCTTTATTCCACATATGTGCCAAGAATATCTTAGAAGTGGAATTTCTGAATCAAATAACATGTACTATGTCAATTTTTAATAGATATTTCCAGATTATTCTTCATAAAGGCTGAACCTGACTATGTAGTTTTAAAACAATATATATTTACTTGCTACTAGGAATAATAATGCATTGTTTTAGTTTCCTTCCTTTTCCATTCTTTTTGCTAAGTTATTTTTTTAATTGCCTCATAACACTGGATAGAACCTTTTGAGCAATGCTGAGTAGAGCCAGTGAGACAGACATATTTCACCATTATCATGTTAGCCCCTTTCATGTCAATGAAATTCCCTTGTATTTCTAGTTTGCTGAGAGTCCATTTTCTAAATCAGAAGTAAATGTTAAATTTTGGCAAGTGCTTTTACTGCATCTATTAGGATAATTATATGTTCTTCTTTTATTCTGTTAATGTGATAAATTATACTGAATGATTTTAAAATGTTAAACCAACACACAATCCTGGGAAAAACCCTACTTGTTTACGATGTTTATATTTTTATGTCTTGTTGGATTCATTTGTTCAATTTTGCTAAGAATTTAGTGTCTGTGCTCTTAAAGAACATTGTATAGTTTTCTTTTCTTGTAATGCCTTCGTTTGGTTTTGGTTTCAGAGTTACACTGGCCTCAACAGTGTGGGGCGTGTTCTTTCATTGATTTCGTGTTTGCGTAACATTGGTATTTTTTTCTCTAACATCTGATAGAACTTATCAATGACTCTCTCTAGGCTCAGACATTTCTTTTTGTGGGGTTGACAGTGAATTAAAATGCATTTATTACTAAAGGTCGAAATAGAAAAAAATTGAGAGCTGCTCTAGAGAAACACACATGTACACAAAACATGTACAAGAATGTCCATAGAGTGATCTGCAGCTGGGGGACAGTGGAAACCCACGAGCCTGTCATTGTCAGTTTGGGCTCCTTTAACAAAGTGCCATCAACTGGGTAGTTTATAAGCAACTGAAATGCAATTCTCGCAGTTCTGGATCAGGTGCCAGCCTGACTGGGCTCTGGTAAGGTGTCTCTTTGGGGCCATAGACAACCAGCTTCTTGCTGTGTCCTCACTTAGTGGAGGAAGACTCAGAGATTTCTTTGTAGGAAAATTTTTGATGATGAATTCAATTCTTTTAATATATATGTAAGTATTCAGATTTCTTACTTTGTCTCTTGTCAGTTTTGGCACCTTTATTTTTTTTACAGAATTTGTTTATCAAGTTGTCAAATTTAATTGTTTAATATTATTCATTAAGTCTTCTAATTGTCTTTTTGATGTTTTCAGATTTATACTGATAGGCTCTTTATTATTTCTGATAATGGCAATTTGTGTTTTTGTTTTGTTTCGTTTTGTTTTCAAATCTTACCAGGAATTTACCAGTTTTATTCATTTTGCCAAAGGGCAAAGTTTGGCTTTGTTAAGTTTCTCTATTGTGTGCCTATTCTCTGTTTCATTGATTTCTGCTCTTTGTTATTTTATTCCTTGTACCACTTGGGCTTTACTTTGCTCTTCTCCTTTTTCTAGCTGGTTAAAGTAGAAGTTTAGATCATTAATTTATTATTTCTTTCTTTCTAGAATAATCATTGAAAGCTACAAATTTCTCTATAGGCACTGCTTTTGTTACATTCCACAAGTCTTGATTCATTTTATTTCCCTTGTTATAGAAGTTAAAACATTTTCTAATTTACCTTGTTATTTCTTTTTTAATTCATGAGCTATTTAAAAGTGTGTTGTTTATCAAGCATTTGAAGGTTTTCCAAAAAATTTTAAAATCAAGTTGAATCCTGTTTTGGATTTTATTATTTCAATTTTATTATTGAATAATTTTATTATTTCAATTCTTATAAATTTATTGACCATTATGACTTAACAAATGGTCTCTTTTAATGTGTGTTCCATCTGCACTTTAAAAGAGTATGTGTTGTGCAACTGTTTGATGTATTATCCTATGAAAGTCCATTAAATCGAGTGCATTCATTGTGGTTTTCAAATTATTCAAAATATCCTTGATGATATTTTGTGTTTTAGATTTTATCACTGTGTTAAAAAACCTCAAATATGAATGTAAATTTGTCTAAAAGTCTTTTAAATCAGTTTTGCTTCATGTGTTTTTGAAACTCATATTAAGTATATAAACATTAATGATTGTGGTATTTTCCTGATTGATTAATAATTTTATTAGTATCTCTCATAAGAGGTACATCCAGAATGGTGGAGCAAGACCCTCCTAAAATACGATCATCCTAAAAGCAACTAGAATTTTTATAAACTATGTCAAAATTAACTTTTTCAGAACTTTGGAAATTAACCAAAGGCCTAAAACTATGCAAGGAGAATTTACTCAAGGAAAAGAATATCTGAATCTCAGAAAAAGAGCAATCTTTGGGGTGTCTTAATTTGTTCTATTCCCATCCTTCTACATTCAGGTCCATGGTTTCCTTAAAAAGGAAACCCATAAGACTTGATACCATAAGATTGGAATCACAGTGTGTGAAAAACAGGAGCTTAGCAGACATGGCGGGGACAGAATGACTTTGGAGCTTCCCTGAAAGCCCCACTCTCAGCTCCCCGAGAGTCCCAATAGCAGATCTTATCTTCATTTGACCTGACTCAGGGCTTTCCCTGTGAGTAGAATCCTATCTCCAGGATGCTACTAAAAAAAATAAATTAGTTGCAATTAATACTCAAGCTGCCCTGAAGTAAAAATAATAAGGTAAACATATGTTTTTAAAATAGTAAGTTAATACATTTTTTAAAAAATTAAAGAAAATCTGGCAAATGAGATGTCCAGAAGTAGCTTTGAAGAGCTCTGACATATTTCTGGAATTCTAGAAGTTCGTGCACGTGGACATGGTTATCTGCACGTTCCAAAAAGACCAGAAAGGGACCTAAGTTCTTACCTCTGGCTGACCTTGTGGTGCTGTGTGATCACGAAATGAAGGCAAAGGGAGAGTCAGTAACTGCTGGAACTTTGAAGGAATGCCTTAACATACTTTGGCAAAAGGTGGAAGACTTAATTGATTCAAGGTATTTAAGGAAATCTACATCCAATATTTAGTTTCAGTTTACCAGTATGTAAACTGAGTAGAGATTTTAGTCTCCACACATGGAATACATACTTTATAGAAAAATCACTCAACAAGCAAGCAACATCAACAATAGCAAAAGACAACAAGAAACCCAAGGGGACAAGGCACAATCTGATTTGAAGAGTTGCTGTATAGTTTAACATTAGTTAAAATCAGTTAAATTCTGTGGCATTAAGTATATTTGCATTGTGTGCAACTGTGCTAAAGGATGACATTATATGAGGTAGATTCCACAGTTACAATGAAATAAAATTAGATATCAATAACAGAAGGAAATTTAGCAAATTCACAATAATGTAGTAGTTAAATGCCACTTTTCTAAGTAACCAATGGATCAAAGAAGGAATCAAGGGAAATTAGAATATATGTTGAGATAAATGAAAATAAAAACACCATATACCAAAGCTAGTATGATGAAGCTGAAGTAGACCTTAGAAATCTCAAATCAATAACCTGATCTTCCACTTTAAAAACTAGAAAAAGTGAACCAAACTCAAAAAGCAGAAGAAAGAAAATAATAAAGGTCAGAATGAAAACAAATGAGAAAGTACAAAATCATTAGAGAAAAATCAGTGAAATCCAGTTGAGTCTCTGAAAAGAAAATACAATTAAGAAAACCTCACTTATATTGACCTAAAAGATAAAAGACATAAATTTAGTAATGAATGTCTTAGTAATCAGGAATGAAAGAGAGAATAACACTGTCAGCATTACAGAAATTATATATATATATATATGAAATAAATATTAAACTGTGGCAGCTCTATGCCATCAAATTAGATAATCTTGATGAAATAATAAATTCTAGCAAGATACACACTACTGAAAACTCAAGAAAAAATAAAATATCTGAATAGCTCTTTAACACATAAAGAGAAGGAATTAGTAATTAATCACTTTCCCCCAAAGAAAAGTCTTTACTGGGAAGTTTTTATTAAACACCTAAAAAAGAACTAGTAATAGCCCTTCATAAACTCTTTCAAAATATCTAAGAGGAGCATAGGCTTTCCAGCTCAGCCTATGAGGCCAATATTACCTTGATATCAGAATCAGACAAAGACATCAAAAGAAAAGAGAACTATATACCAATATATCCTATGAATATAGGCACAACAATCCTTAACAAAATACCAGCTAACCAAATCCAGCAACATATAGAAAGAATTGGATGCTCTAATCAAGTGAGACTTATCCATAAAATGCAAGGTGTGTTTAACTTGTGAAGTAAACACATATCAATGTAATGGATGATATTACTAGAATAAAGGGAGAAAAACAAATAATTATGTCAACAGACACAGAAAAAGCATTTGACAAAATTAAAACCCCATTCACGATAAAACAACAAAAACAACAAATTGGGAATAGAAGAGTAGTTCCTCCTTCTGATAAGGGATGTCTAGGCAAAACACACAGCTAAAATCATACTTAATGATGAAATACTAGATGATTTTCTCTAAGATCAGGGGTAGGACTAAGATATTTTCTCTCACTTCTATGACATTGTATTGGAGGTTCCAGCCATGGCAATTAGGCAAGAAAATGAAATAAAATACACCCAGATTGGAAAGGAAAAAGTGAAATATCTATGTTTGCAGATGGCATGATTTTGTAAACATAAAATACGAAAAATTCCACACAAAAACTATTAGAATTGATAGACAAATTCAGCAGTTACAGAATGCAAAGGTCACTTGATTTTGATAGCAACAAAAAGTCTCACAGTGAAATTAAGAAGGCGATTCAATTGCCCTGGTGGAAAGTGTATATGGATAAAAAGGATAATGAGGAAGGCTTGTAAGAAGAGAAGCTCACAGAAGCAGAGGTGACCAGAAAAGTGGAAAAGAAACAGGTTTCTGTTTCTTTTTTTCCACAATTCTTCCCAATGTTTGGCTCATAACTCCCATAACCCTTGTTTTTTCTCAAGTGACTAGAACAATAAGTGTATCTCTCTATCTCTTGTTAAAACATTTGGCCTTCTGTTCTCGTTTCCCGAAGCAGCTTTGGAACAGCTTCAGAGTGAAAAAGGTCAAAGACAGTCTTCTGTTATATTGTTGGGCCACTTCAGGCCTCAGAAGCAGCCTCAGAAAACAGAATTTCTCTCTCTGACCTTCTCCTGTCCTCCTTTCACCTGCTCCTTTTTCTCCTCATAGCAGGACTCTAATCTTTCCCCACCTGTCTTCTTGGAACTGACCATAAAGAAATTCTATGACCTACCTTGTCTGATTGTAGGCCATAAGACCCCCATTTCAGAAGATTCTACCCCGTACCCAGGAAGAAGAAATGCTGCACAGAAAGGCTAAGGAGAATCTGGGCAGACGGGCCTCGCTGGGTTTCTGAGCCCAGTCTATTAGTAGTAGAGCATGCCCTTTTTGTCCAATCACAGTTCTACAAGGTTGTTCATGCTTCAGTCATGCCTATCCAATCAATTCTCCAGAAGAGGCCCAAGAGGATGGGGTCCGAGGAGTTTCTGGACAGCTGAATGTGTGGGGCTTGCAGGAAGGTGAATAAGAATCTCATCTACATGCCAGGAGGCTGGTGCACTGCAGCTTCAGGGAAATGAAAGCTCCTGTGCTTAGGACCCTTCCAGGCCTTGACCTATGTATGTTTATCTGCTACTTATTTGAATCCTTTAAAATATCTTTTATAATAAACTATTAAATGAGTTTTACTGTGTTTTGTGAGCTGATCTAGCAAATTAATTGAGCCTAAAGAGGGAGTTGGAAATCCAACTTGAAGTGGTTCCATCAAAAGTTCCAGAGGCCCAGACTTCTGACTGACAGCTGCAGTGAGGGCAGTCTTGTGAGACCAAGCCCTCAATCTGTGGAATATGGCACTCTCTCCAGGTAGATATTGGTAGATATCTCAAGTGTCAGAATTGAATTGAATAGGAGCTTCTGGGGATATCCACAGCAGAACTGATTGCTTGCTTGTTGGTGGAGAGAAATCCCCTGACATTTGGCCACAGAAGTCTTCTTTGTTGCTTGTTGTGGTGTGAGAGCAGAGAAAAACAGTTGGTTTGTTCTACACAATTCTGCATTACTAAGTGTCACCTGCACTCTTCAGGCCAATTCGGTCTGTTCTAAAATTATGTCTGCATTTATAAAAGTAAATCATTTCTCTTTGTCTCTGGTTCCCATCTCCAAGCTACAAATCCCCTGAACCCACGCATTTCTTTCTTTCCATCTTTTTTCTTTTCTGAGATGGAGTTTCATTCTTCTTGCCCAGGCTGGAGTGCAATAGCGCGATCTTGGTTCACAGAAACCTCCACCTCCTGGGTTCAAGCAATTCCCCTGCCTCAGCCTCCCAAGTAGCTCGGATTACAGGTATGCGCCACCACAACCAGCTACTTTTGTATTTTTAGTAAAGATAGGGTTTCTCCATGTTGGTCAGGCTGGTCTTGAACTCCCAACCTCAGGTGATCTGCCTGCCTAGGCATTCCAAAGTGCTGAGATTACAGGCGTGAGCCACCATGCCCGGCCCCCCGAACCCATTTCTAAACATCTCTGTGGGTGTCTGAAATGTGGCTTTAGCACATTCCCTGGGTGCCAACACTGTACTTGGTATTTTTACTGTTTTTTTGAACTGCTGCAGTCTTCTCTGGTGAGGTCTTTCTCTAAGGCCTCCAAACCTTCCTTAGAACTATCGATATGAACTTTGTTCCTAAGAAGATGGCTGGTGTTAAATGACTCTGCCAAGATTTCTGTTATTATTGCTTCTGAAACTGCATGAACTGCCTTTGCCATGGTGAAGCTCTCATTTTTTTTTCATGCTGGATCCAATCACTGTGAATCTTACTGATACGCTGCACATGGGCCAGAGGGACACACTGGACTGTACGCTCTCTGGATGCCCCAAGACACTGGTGAGAGTTGGGAGTTTGGTGGTGGCTTTACTTTTTCTCTCTCAGAGATTTCTGCTTGAACACATCTCTCTGATGTATCTTCTTACTCAAGCCTCCCTCTCACTGGAGAACACAATCAGGCCCATATGGGAGTTGTACTACAGGGTAAATGAAAATACCTAACATATATTTATTAAGCCCTCACTATATGCTAGGCACATTCAAAATCTTATTTGACTTTCAAAATTATCTAATGAGGCACATACTATCATTATCTCTAACATTTGATGTGATCTTACAACTTTTCTTCTTTAATTTATTGATACGATGAATTTCACTGGTTGATTTTTAAATGTTAAACATTCTTCAGTATATCCAACTTGGTCAAAGTGTAGAATCCTAAAAAGGATCTTAAAAATTTTTATAGAGAAATGCAAATCAAAACTACATTGAGATACCATCTCACGCCAGTTAGAATGGCGATCATTAAAAAATCTGGAGAAAACAGATGCTGGAGAGGATGTGGAGAAATAGGAACACTTTTACACTGTTGGTGGGAGTGTAAATTAGTTCAACCACTGTGGAAAACAGTGTGGCGATTCCTCAAGGACCTAGAAAAAGAAATTCCATTTGACCCAGCAATCCCATTACTGGGCATATATCCAAAGGATTATAAATCGTTCTACTATAAGGACACATGCACACGAATGTTCATTGCAGCACAGTTTACAATAGCAAAGACCTGGAACCAGCCCAAATGCCCATCGATGATAGACTGGACAGGCAAAATGTGGCACATATACACCATGGAATATTATGCAGCCATTAAAAACGAGGAGTTCACATCCTTCGTAGGGACATGGATGAACCTGGAAAACATCATTCTCAGCAAACTGACACAAGAACACAAAATCAAACACCACATGTTCTCACTCATAGGCAGGTGTTGAACAAGGAGAACACATGGACACAGGGAGGGGAGCACTATACACGGGGGTCTGTTGGGGGGAGGGGGGATAGCGGGGGAGTGGGGAGTTGGGGAGGGATAGCATGGGGAGAAATGCCAGATATAGGTGAAGGGGAGGGAGGCAGCAAATCATACTGCCACATATGCACCTATGCAACAACCTTGCATGTTTTTCACATGTACCCAAAACCTAAAATGCAATAAAAAAATAAATAAATAAAATAAAATAAAAAATAAAAAAATAAAAAAATAAAAAAACACCTTTTTGTTTTATTGATGTTCTCTATTTTTAAAATTTCAATTTTACTACGTTCTGCTTTTATTTTTATTATTTCCTTCTTTTTACTTGCTTTGGATTGGTTTTGTTCTTTACTTTTTTGAGATGGAAACTTAGGTATGAGATTTTCTTCATTTCTAATATGAATATTTTAGTGCTATAAACTTCACTCTCAGCAATGCTTTGGCTGTATCCCACATATTTTACTATGCTGTGTTTTCATTTTTATTCAGTTATATGTATTTTTATTCTCTTTGAGTCTTCTTTCACTTATCTGATTATTTAGGAATGTGTTATTTAATTTCTATGTTTAGAGATTTTCCTGTTGTCTTTCTGATATTTATTTCTAGTTTAATTTCATTATCATCAGACAACACAGTCTCTGATTTTATTTCTTTTAAATGTGTTGAGGTTTGTTTTGTGGACAAGGATGTGATATACCTTGGTGACTATTTCATAGGCCCCTGAAAACTTGTGTATGCTGCTACTGTTGGATGGAGTGTTCTGTGTGTGTCAGTTGAGTCCTGTCGATTGAGTTGTTCAGTTCTTCCCTACAATAAATGATTTTCTGTCTCGCTGAGAGGAAGATATTAAAGTACTTGACTATACACATGTAAATGTGTTTATTTCCTCTTTAAGCTCTGTCAGTTTTGTTTCACATATTTTGGGACTTTGTTGTTCAAGCATGCATACTTAGGATTGTCAGGTCTTCCTAATTAATTATTTCTCATTATATGATGTCTCTCTTTGTCTCTAGCAATTTTTTTTCTCTGAAGGCTATAAGTGGTTATGTTAATATCAGATATTAATATAACTACTTCTGCTTTTAAAAAATTAATGTTTCCATGGGATATTTTTATCCTGTTATTTTCAACCTATTCATGTCATGGAATTTTAAGTGAGTTTCTTTTAAGTGATTTAAGTAGAAATAATTGGATGACATTTTTGCTCCACTTAGGCAAACTCTGTCTTGTGATTAGTGAATTTAGACCATTTATATTTAAGATATTATTGATATTTAACATTTAAGTGTGCCATTTTATTTTTGTTTTCTGTTTGCTTCCTTGGGTACTTGTTCTGTTTTTCTTGCCTTCTGTGGGTTAGTTGAACATTTTTTAGCCTTCCATCTTGAGTTATTTACAGTTATTTCCAGTGTATATTTGCTACACTTTTTGCAGTGATTTCTCTGGGAATTACAAGACATGTATGTGACTTATAACTATTATATATACCAATATTATCATCTTACCACTTTGAATAACATGTGGAATTCTCACTTCCACTTAGTGAAAATAATTCCCATTATTTTCACACCATATTTGGGTATAAGATGGTGACTTATACTTTTTGCCTTAATCATCAAATATAATTTATAAATTTCACATGAAAAAGATAGTTTATTGTATGTATGCACATTTCTGACCTTTCTGACATTTTTCTCCTTCCTGAGGCTCCAATATTCCTTCTTTTATCAATTTCTTTCTGTTTGAGTTACTTTTAGCTAGTCTTTATAGATAGATCTGCTAATGAGTTTCTTTTAGCTTTTCTTTATCTAAGCATTCTTTTATTTTCTCTTCATTCCTGAAAGATAGTTTTGCTAACATAGAATTTATGGTTTACATTTCTTTTTTCTTTTTTTAATTTTTATTAATATTTTTATTGTACTTTAGGTTCTGGGGTACATGTGCAGATCATGTAGGATTGTTGCATAGGTACACACATGGCAATGTGGTTGGCTGCCTCCATCCCCTGTCACCTACATCTGTCATTTCTCCCCCGTGTTATCCCTTCCCAACCTCCCCACCCCACACTGTACCTCCCTTGGCCCTCCAACAGACCCCAGTGTGTGATGCTCCCCTCCCTGTGTCCCTGTGTTCTCATTGTTCAACACCCACCTATGAGTGAGAACATGCAGTGTTTGATTTTCTGTTCTTGTGTCAGTTTGCTGAGAATGATGATTTCCAGATTCATCTACGTCCCTACAAAGGAAATGAACTCATCATTTTTGATGGCTGCATAGTATTCCATGGTGTATATGTGCCACATTTTCCTTTTCCAGTCAGTCATTGATGGGCAATTGGGTTGGTTCCAGGTCTTTGCTATTGTAAACAGTGCCACTATGAACATACGTGTGCATGTGTCTTTGTAGTAGAACAATTTATAATCCTTTGGGTATACACCCAGTAATGGGATTGCTGGGTCAAATGGAATTTCTATTTCTAGGTCCTTAAGGAAGTGCCACACTGTCTTCCACAATGGTTGAACTAGTTTACAGTCCCACCAACAGTGTAAAAGTGTTCCTATTTCTCCACATCCTCTCCAGCATCTGTTGTCTACAGATTTTTTAATGATCACCATTCTAACTGGTGTGAGGTGGTATTTCAATGTGGTTTTGACTTGCCTTTTTCTAAAATCAGTGACGATGAGCATTTTTTCATATGTTTGTTGGCCTCATATACGTCTTCTTTTGAAAAGTGTCTGTTCATATCCTTCACCCACTTTTGGATGTGTTTGTTTGTTTTTTTCTTGTAAATCTGTTTTAGTTCTTTGTAGACTCTTGATATTAGCCCTTTGTCAGATGGGTAGATTGCAAAAATTTTTTCCCATTCTGTTGGTTGCCTGTTCACTCTAATGATTGTTTCTTTGGCTGTACAGAAGCTCTGGAGTTTAAGTAGATCCCATTTGTCTATTTTGGCTTTTGTTGCCAATGCTTTTGGTGTTTTAGTCATGAAGTTCTTGCCTATGCCTATGTCCTGAATGGTTTTGCCTAGGTTTTCTTCTAGGGTTTTTATGGTGCTAAGTCTTACATTTAAGTTTTTAATCCATCTGGAACTAATTTTGGTGTAAGTGTAAGGAAGGGGTCCAGTTTCTGCTTTCTGCACACTGCTAGGCAGTTTTCCCAACACCATTTATTAAATAGGGAATCCTTTCCCCATTGCTTGTTTTTGTCAGGTTTGTCAAAGATCAGATGGTTGAAGATGTGTGGCATTGCCTCCAAGGCCTCTGTTCTGTTCCATTGGTCTATATCTCCGTTTTGGTACCAGTATCATGCTGTTTTGATTACTGTAGGTTTGTAGTATAGTTTGAAATCAGGTAGTGTGATGCCTCCAGCTTTGTTCTTTTTGCTTAGGATTGTCTTGGCTATGTGGGCTTGCTTTTGGTTCCATATGAAGTTTGAGGTGGTTTTTTCCAGTTCTGTGAAGAAGGACATTGGTAGCTTGATGAGGATAGCATTGAATCTATAAATTACTTTGAGCAGTATGGCCATTTTCATGATACTGATTCTTCCTAACCATGAGCATGGAATGTTTCTCCATCTGTTTGTGTCCTATCTTACTTCCTTGAGCAGTGGTTTGTAGTTTTCCTTGAAGAGGTCCTTTACCTCCTTTGTTAGTTGTATTCCTAGGTATTTTATTCTCTTTGTAGCAATTGTGAATAGGAGTTGGCTCATGATTTGGCTCTCTGTTAGTGTGTTACTGGTGAATAGAAATGCTTGTGATTTCTGCACATTGATTTTGTATCCTGGGACTTTTCTGAAATTGCTTATCAGTTTAAGGAGATTTTGGGCTGAGATGATAGGGTCTTCTAAATATACAATCATGTCATCTGCCAATAGAGACAATTTGACTTCCTCCTTTCCTAATTGAATACCCTTCATTTATTTTTTTCTTGCCTAATTGCTCTGGCTAGAACTTCCAATACTATATTCAATGGGAGTGGTGACAGAAGGCGTCCTTGTCTAGTGCCGGATTTCAAAGGGAATGCTTCCAGTTTTTGCCCATTCAGTATGATATTTGCTGTAGGTTTGTTGTAAATAACTTCTATTATTTTGAGATATGTTCATTTGATACCAGGTTTATTGAGAGTTTTGAGCATAAAGAGCTGTTGAATTTTTTTGAAAGCTTTCTCTGCATCTATTGAGATAATCATGTGGTTTTTGTCTTTGGTTCTGTTTACGTGGTGGATTACATTTATAGACTTGCATATGTTGAACCAGCCTTGCATCCCCAGGATGAAGCCTACTTGATTGTGATAGATAAGCTTTTTGATGTGCTGTTGCAATTGGTTTGCCAGTATTTTATTGAAGATTTTTTCATCTATATTCATCATGGATATTGGCCTGAAGTTTTCTTTTTTTGTTTAGTCTTTGTCAGGTTTTGGTTCCAGGATGATGTTGGTCTCATAAAATGATTTGGGAAGGATTCCTTCTTTTTGGATTGTTTGGAATAGTTTCAGAAGAAAAGCTACCAGCTCCTCTTTATATGTCTGGTAGAATTCAGCTGTGAACCCATCTGGACCTGGGCTTTTTTTGGTTGTTAGGCTATTAATCGCTGCCTCAACTTCAGCCCTTGCTATTGGTCTGTTCAAGGTTTCAGTTTCTTCCTGGTTTAGGCTAGGGAGGGTGCAAGTGTCCAGGAATTTATCCATTTCTTCCAAGTTTACTGGTTTATGTGCATAGAGGTGTTTGTAGTAATCTCTGATTGTAGTTTGTATTTCTGTGGAATCAGTGGTGATATCCCCTTTATCGTTTTTTATTGCATCTATTTGATTCTTCTTCCTTTTCTTTTTTATTAATCTGGCTAGCTACCTGTCTATTTTGTTGATCTTTTCAGAAAACCAACTCCTGGATTTATTGATTTTTTTGAAGGGTTTTTTTTGTATCTCTATCTCCTTCAGTTCTGCTCTGATCTTAGTTGTTTCTTGTCTTCTGCTAGCTTTTGAGTATTTTTTTTTTACCTTGCTCTTCTGGCTCTTTCAATTTTGATGATAGGGTGTCGATTTTAGATCTTTCCTTGCTTCTCTGGTGGGCATTTATTGCTATAAATTTCCCTCTATATACTGCTTTAAATGTGTCCCGGAGATTCTGGTGCATTGTGTCTTCGTTCTCATTGCTTTCAAAGAACATCTTTATTTCTGCCTTCATTTCATTGTTTATCCAGTTGACATTCAGGAGCAGGTTGTTCAGTTTCCATGAAGTTGTGCAGTTCTGAGTTAGTTTCTTAATTCTGAGTTCTAATTTGATTGCCCTGTGGTCTGAGAGACTGCTGTGATTTCCATTCTTTTGCATTTGCTGAGGAGTAATTTACTTCCAATTATATGGTCAATTTTGGAGTAGGTGTGATGTGGTGCTGAGAAGAATGTATATTCTGTGGATTTGGGGTGGAAATTTCTGTAGATGTCTATTAGGTCTGCTTTGTCCAGATCTGAGTTCAAGTCCTGGATATGTTTGTTAATTTTCTGTCTCGTTGATCTGTCTAATATTGACAGTGGAGTGCTAAAGTCTCCCTCTATTATTGTGTGGGAGTCTAAGTCTCTTTGTAGGTCATTATGAACTTGCTTTATGTACCTGGGTGCTCCTGTATTGGGTGTGTATATATTTAGAATCGTTAGCTCTTCTTGTTGCATTGATCCTTTACCATTATGTAGTGCCCTTCTTTGTCTCTTTTGATCTTTGTTGGTTTAAAGTCCATTTTATTAGAGACTAGGATTGCAACTCCTGCTTTTTTTAGCTCTCCATTTGCTTGATAAGTCTTCCTCCATCCCTTTATTTTTAGCCTATGTGTCCTTGCATGTGAGATGGGTTTCCTGAATACAGCACACCAATGGGTGTTGATTTTTTATCCCATTTGCCAGTCTGTGTCTTTTGATTGGGGCATTTAGCCCATTTACATTTAAGGTTAATATTGTTATGTGTGATTTTGATCTTGCCATTTTGAAGCTAGCTGGATGTTTTGTCTGTTAGTTGACATAGTTTCTTCATTGTGACGAGGCTTTTTACCATTCGGTACATTTTTGGAGTGGCTGGTATTGACTGTTCCTTTCTATGTTTGGTGCTTCTTTCCGGAGCTCTTGTAAGGCAGGCCTGGTGGTGATGAAATCTCTCAGTAATTGCTTGTCCATAAAGGAGTTTATTTTTCCTTCACTTATGAAGCTTAGTTTGGCTGAATATGAAATTCTGGGTTGAAAGTTCTTTTCTTTAAGGATGTTGAATATTGGCCCCCACTCTTTTCTGTCTTGTAGGGTTTCTGCCGAGAGATCTGCTGTGAGCCTGATGGACTTCCCTTTGTGGGTAACCTGATCTTTCTCTCTGGCTGCCCTTAGCATTTTTTCCTTCATTTCAACCCTGGTGAATCTGATAATTATGTGCCTTGGGGTTTCTCTTCTTGAGGAGTATTTTTTTATGGTGTTCTCTGTATTTCCTGGATTTGTATGGTGGCCTGCAAATATGTAGGATGGGGAATTTCTCCTGGGTAGTATCCTGAAGAGTGTTTTCCAGCTTGGATTCATTCTCTCTCTCACATTCAGGTACACCTATCAAACGTAGGTTAGGTCTTTTCACATAATCCCATATTTCTTGGAGGCTTTGTTCATTTATTTCACTCTTTTTTCTAATCTTGCCTTCTTGTTTTATTTCATTGAGTTAATCGTCAATCTCTGATATCCTTTCTTTTGCTTGGTCGATTCGGCTGTTGAAACTTGTATATGCTTCGTGAAGTTCTCATGCTTTGTTTTTCAGCTCCATCAAGTCATTTATATTCTTCTCTAAGCTGTTTATTCTAGTTAGTATCTCATCTAACCTTTTTTCAAGGTTCTTAGTTTCTTTGCATTGGATTAGCACATGTTCTTTTAGGTCTGACAAGTTTGTTATTACCCACCTTCTGAAGTCTGTTTCTGTCAATTCATCAGATTCATTCTCCATCCATCTTTGATCCCTAGCTGGTGAGGAGTTGTGATCCCTCGGAGGAGGAGAGGCATTCTGGTTTTGGGTGTTTTCATCTTTTTTTGCGCTGTTTTCTTCCTATCTTAGAGGCTTTATTTACCTGTGGTCTTCGTAGTTGGTGACTTTCAGATGGGGTCTCTGAGTGGACGTCATTTTTGTTGACGTTGAAGATACTCCTTTCTGTTTCTTAGTTTTCCTTCTAACAGTCAGGACCCTCTGCTGCAGGACTGCTGGAGGTCCACTCCAGACCCTGCTTGCCTGGGGATCACTGCAGGGGCTGCAGAACAGTAAGGGTTGCTGCCAATTTCTTCTTCTGTTATCTTCATCCCAGAAGGGTACCCACCAGATGTCAGCCTGAGCTCTCCTTTATGAGATGTCTCTTTGGTTATACAGGGTCCGGGAGCTGCTTGAGGAGACAGTCTGTCCCTTATAGGAACTCCATTGTTCGGTGCAGAGCAGCTGAGCCAGTACCTTTAAGTTTGCTGCAGCAGAACTCATAACCACCTCTTTTCCCAGGTGCTCTGACCCTCTGCATTGTTCTTGCTAGGAACTGCTGTTCCTATTTGGCCATCTTGGATCGTCTGACATTTCTTTTCTTTAAGTACTTTTAAAATATTGAACACTTTCTTCTGAATTCTTGTTTCCCTATATATAATGTGTTACTTTTCCCTGGCTACTTTTAAGAGATTTTTCTTTATGTTTAGTTTTCAAACGTTTAATTATGATGCTTACCCTGTTTCAGGTTTGCACAGCTTCTTCAATCTGTAACATTATATCTTTCACCAAAGTTGGCAAGTTTTCAGCCATTATTTCTCTAAGTAGCCTTTCAGGCTCATTCTCTTTCCTTCTTGCACTTCAATTATACAAATGCTGGATCTTTTATTGTTTTCCCACAGGTCTCTGAGGCTCTGTTCATTGTCTGAAAGCCTAGTTTTTCTCTCTTATTCAGATTGGGTAGAGTCTATTGTCCTGTCCTCAAATTCATTGATTCTGTGCTCAGTCATCTCCACTCTACTATTGAGACCATTCAGCACAAATTTCTACGTTTTTATTGTACTTTTTAATTCTATAATTTCCATTTGGTTCTTTTCTTTTTTAAATACATTTTATTGAGTTTTAGGTTCTGGGGTACATGTGAAGAACATGTAGGATTGTTGCATAGGTACATACATGGCAATGTGGTTTGCTGCCTTCCTCTCCATCACCTATATCTGGCATTTCTCCTCATATTATTCCTCCTCAACTCCCCACCCCCTGCTGTCCCTCTCCTAGTTCCCCCCAACAGACCTCAGTGTGTGATGCTCCCCTCCCTGTGTCCATGTGTTCTCATTATTCAACACCCACCTATAAGTGAGAATATGCGGTGTTTGATTTTCTGTTCTTGTGTCAGTTTGCTGAGAATGATAACAGTGTGGTGATTCCTCAAGGACCTAGAAATAGAAATTATTTTTGACCCAGCAATCCCATTACTGGGTATATATCTAAAGGATTATAAATCTTTCTATTATAAGGACACATGCACATGAATGTTCATTGCAGCACTGTTTACAATAGCAAAAACTTGGAAACAACCCAAATGCCCATTGATGATAGACTGGACAGGGAAAATGTGGCACATATACACCATGGAATACTATGCAGCCATAAAAAATGATGAGTTCGTGTCCTTTGTAGGGACATGGATGAACCTGGAAACCATTTCGTTCTTAATAACATGTATTTTTGTTGAGACTTCACACTCTCATTTGTTTCAAGAGAATTTGTCACTTATTATTAAAGCATTCTTATGTTCACCACTTTAAAATTTTTGTCACAGAATTCCAGTATCTGGCTCATCTTGGTATCAGATGTCTTTTCTCCTTCAAGTTGTAGTTTTCTTGGCTCTTGGTATTATGGGTGACGTTTTTATTGTATTCTGGAATTTTATCTATTACTTCAGGAGACTCTGCATCCTATTAAAATTTTTTTTAACAGGCAGCCACCTTATTTAGGTTATCACCTAGGTTCTAGCCTATTTTCATGAGTTGCAATTCCAGTGGAAGTTTAGTTTTCAGAGCCCATGAGTGCTGTTTTGGTCTGCATGGTTATCTGGAGCCCCCTGGGGTCTTGTTGGTCCCCGTAGATGCTGCCTGAGAAGGTGGGAGGGGTTTCTCCAGGCCAGCCCCTGGGGGTCTCTTGGCAGGCAGAAGTGTGGCAGGATCCTTCTGCTGTTGTCCCCACAGCTATTTCTGGCAGGGAGAAGATAGTCTCAGGCCTGTGGAACACAGGGGCTTCCTGGGCCAGGTTGCTTACTGTGCCAGGGCCCCTTGCTGTCTCTGGGTGCAGGAGGTTGAGACTCTCAGGCTATCAGAGATAAGAAGGTTTTCTGAACCAGACATCTGCTGTGCCTCAGTAAGTTTCTCCAGTGCAATCTATCAAGTCAGTGTCTCTGAGTGGGGAAAGGGTCTCCTCCCACAGGGATAAAGGGGCTTGCTGAGCAAGCTGCCTGGGGTAGCCAGTATTCGCTCACCAGCTTTGCCCTCTAGCAGCCTCAGGGTCTCTGGTGAAGGGAACCTCAGGCCTGGCAGGAAAGGAGAGGGTCTCTTTTGGGTGCTGATTTATGCAGGGATCCAGGTCAATCTTCCTCATCGGCAGCACCATATTTGCCTGATATTGCTAGAGCAGGTGTCCCCAATTCCCAGGCCAAACAGCAGGAGGTGAGTGACCACCTCTCCTGTACCCCATAAATATATAGACCTACTATGTACCCATATAAATTAAAAATGTAAAAAAAAATTGCTTACTTTACAGAGCTTCAAGTTCCTTAAATGAGATCATCTACAAAGTCCTTGACACATAGAAGGGCTCAAAAAATTTTTTTGGCCATTATTATTTTTATCAACCATTAAAAACCTTGATTTATGCATAAGTTAGGGACAATAATAGTACCTGCCTCATAGCACTAGGAAGGATTTTGGTTATTTGTTACTGCATAAAAAACTCACCCCAGCTTAGTGGAATAAAATATATATATAACATTTTTAGTGTTCCCAGGAGATGCAGATCAGAAATTCAGAAAAGGCACAGCAGACAGGGCCTCAGCTAAGGAGACTTGAATGGGTGGGGCTGGGAAATTCTGAAGGTATCTTTGCTCACAGGACTGGCACCTACAGTTGGGGTACTCAAAGGGTGGGCTCAGATTCAGCTGTCCACTAGAGCAGGGGTCCGCAGCCTCCAAGCTATGGACCAGTACTGGTCCATGGCCTGTTAGGAACCAGGCTGCACGGCAGGAGGTAAGTGGTGGGCAAGTGAGCATTACCACCTGAGCTCCACCTCCTGTTAGAACAGTGACAGCATCAGATTCTTACTAGAGCAAATCCTGTTGTGAACTGTGCATGTGAAGGATCTAGGTTGTATGCTCCTTATGGGAATCTAATGCCTGATGATCTGAAGTCAAACAGTTTCATACCCAAACCATTCCCCACCCCCTCTGTCCATGGAAAAATTGTCTTCCATGAAACTTGTACCTGGTACAAAGAAGGCTGCAGACCGCTGTGCGACAGGGGCTTCCATTGGGTCAGGGAAAGATCCCTCTGTCGGTATGGGAACACGGCATCTGGGTGGCTTTCCAGTGCTGGGCAAGGGCTGCAGGGCACCCTGTGCAGTGCTGCTCCCAGGCCTGGGCCCACACCAGCTGAGGGCCTTCTAGGCACTATCTTTTAGAGTCCTCATCAGCTTGCCTCTTGGGCCACATCCAGGGTTTAAAGTTGTGCTTAGCAAGAAGGAACAGGAAGAAAAAAAACTCTTCATCATCTTTAAAAGAACAAAACTCTGCCATGTTACCTTTAAGAGCGAAGTGAATTTTCCTTTCTAATTTGAATTTTCCTGGTTTCATTATTGTTTTTTTCTACCACCAATGCCCATCTCCCCCATGCCCCTTGCCTCTCCTCTGGCTTTTTTTGGTCAGTTGAGAGATTAGCTGGGGTTTCTTGGCTTTTTAAAGATACTCTATTATTTAGGGTTTTTTTTTTAGACATAGAGAAGTATGCAGGCTTTGGATATTCTAAATATAGAAATGCATTAGGCTACTTTTTATGTTATCACTAGTCATAACTGTCACACAAGTATCTTGTGTGAATGTTTATAAATTATGGCATGAATGTCAAACCACAACATAAAATCATTGCAATCCAAGTTTGAAGGCTTTATAGACCTTTCCCCATGACCTCTGGTAACAGTGGAACTCTAATTACCCAAACTCTCATGGTAAATTCTTCCTTACTTTCACGCTTTACTGACTCACGTCTCTCAAGCCTTCATCAGTACCTTGACCTATATACAGGCCATGTGATCTTGAAATCAAGAACAGTTCTAGGGCCGGCTATTGATGGGTCATCTAAAAATATTCACTCTGCAGATTTTTAGAGAAAACCCACTGTAAAAGGTTCCTTGGATCCCTGTTCTAGTGAAGTCATCTCCAAGGGAGAGTACACGAGATGCTCCATTAAGGGAAATAAAATTCACCTTTCCTTTTTTTTTAAAGAATGAAAGAAAAGTTCACTAATGTTTAGTAAGTTGACATGGCATCCCCTCTCTTGGCCTGTTAAGACGTCAGCTGGAGAACCCCTTCTTGCTTGGAAAAGCCAGTCTTTTTGCTCTACTTAGGTCTTTAGCTGATCGAATGAGGCCCACCCACATTATGATGGACATGTGTCACGTGCCATGTGTGCCATGTACAGGGCCTGCTGGGGAAAGACTGGGAGGAGCTCCACACCGCAGAGAGCACAACCGCAGTGCTTTCATCTGCTCACATCTTCCCAGCAATTGTCTTGCATTGACCTTGTGTGCACTTGGTTCAGAGTGTTTTAGGGTGTTTTCTAAAGGATAAACTCATTACTTTCATACAAATAAAAAACAGCCATGTCAAAGGTTTTATTTAACTCATAATTTAATGAGAACCATAAGTGAGATGATAGAACTAATTCAAAAGAGAATTCAGAAAACACACACATATAAACCATTGATGAAACAAATGAACAATTAGATGCAGCCCTTGTCTACAGGGCAATAATCAATTACATTTTACTGGACATAATTATTTGCATTTCTATGGAATGCAAATCTTTCATTCTTACCAACTTTTTATGACTCACAGAGTTGTAAAATAGTACAATGGTAATAAAATGCTGCACTAGGCAACACACTCAATAATCTTTCCTTGCCTATTTCAGTCTTTCTCAATACTTCCTGGCAAGTGGAATTACAAATTAAATTATCTGGTTTTTAATGAACTAATGGTTACAAGGAGAAAAACCCTGTGCATTGGAGATACCAAGCAAACAACAAGAAAATGTCAGAGCTGCCATTTCTTGTTTGTTTTTTTTTTGACATTGTCACCAGTGAGAAGTATTGATAAGATATTGAACTCACATTACCTTGTTATGCATATCTCAGAATAATGTTTATGCTTATTACTACTTGAAAATTACAAAACTTATTAGACCCTCTATTAGGTCTTGTTATTCAACGCATCAATTAAGCACATCTATTACTATGGCACAAATTCACTTAGAAAAATATTCTGTTAACTATATCCACCATAATGATTTCCACTGAGTTCTCTGTGTTTTACCTCGTGCATTTCTTTTTTGTTTTAACTTTAAGTTCTGGGATACAAGTGCGGAAAGTGTAGGTTTGTTACATAGGTATACATGTGTCATGGTGGTTTGCTGCACCTATCAACCTGACATCTAGGTTTTAAGCCTCATGTGCATTAGCTATTTGTCCTAATTATCTCCCTCCTTTCCACCCCACCACCCCAGACTGACCCTGATGTGTGTTGTTCCCCTTGTGTGTTCTTACTGTTCAAACTCCCCCTTGAGTAAGAACATGCAGTGTTTGGTTTTCTGTTCCTGTGTTAGTATGCTGAGGATGATGGCTTCCAGTTTCATCCATGTCTCTGCAAAGGACATGACCTCATTATTTTTTATGGCTGCATAATATTCCATGGTATATTGGTACCTCATTTTCTTTGTCCAGTCTATCATTGATGGGCATTGGGGTTAGTTCCATGTCTTTGCTATTGTAAACAGTGCTGCAACAAACATACGTGTACATGGGTCTTTATAGTAGGATGATTTATAATCCTTTGGGTATATACCCAGTAATGGGATTGCTGGGTCAAATGGTATTTCTAGTTCTTGATTCTTGAGGAACCACTGCACTGTATTCCACAATGGTTGAACTAATTTACATTCTCACCAACCATGTAAGTGTCCCCATTTCTCCACAGCCTCATCAACATCTATTATTCTTTGACTTTAATAATCACCATTCTGACTGGTACGAGATGGTATCTCATTGTGATTTTGATTTGCATTTCTCTAATGTTCAGTGATGATGAGCTTTTTACATATGTTTGTTGGCTACATAAATGTCTTCTTTTGACAAGTGTCTGTTTATACCCTTTGCCCATTTTTTGATGGGGTTGTTTGTTTTCTAGTAAATTTACTTAAGTTCCTTGTAGATTCTGGATATTAGACTTTTGTCAGTTGGGTAGATTGTGAAAATTTTTTCCCATTCTGCAAGTTGCCTGTTCACTGTGATGATAGTTTCTTTTGCTGTGCGGAAGCTCTTCAGTTTAATTAGATCCCGTTTGTCAATTTTGACTTTTATTGCCATTGCTTTTGATGTTTTCATTGTGAAGTCTTTGACCATGCCTATGTCCTGAATGGTATTGCCTAGGTTTTCTTCTAGGGTTTTTATGGTTTTGAGTTTTACATTTAAGTCTTTAATTCATCTTGAATTAATTTTTGTATAAGGTGTAAGGAAGGAGTCCAGTTTCAATTTTCTGTATATGGCTAGCCAGTTTTCCCAGCACCATTTACTGAATAGGAGATCCTTTCCCTATTCCTTGTTTTTGTCAGGTTTGTCAAAGATCAGATGGTTGTAGATGGGTGGTGTTATTTCTGAGGCCTCTGTTCTGTTCCATTGGTCTATATATCTGTTTTGGTACCAGTACCATTGTTATTTTGGTTACTGTAGCCTGCTAGTACAGTTTGAAGACAGGCAGCATAATGTCTCTGGCTTTGTTCTTTTGCTTAGGATTATCTTGGTGATACAGGCTCTTTTGTGGTTCCATATGAAATTTAAAGTAGTTTTTTCTAATTCTGTGAAGTATATCAACAGTAGTTTGATGGGAATAGCATTGAATCTGTAAATTACTTTGGGCGGTATGGCCATTTCTATGATATTGAATCTTCCTATTCATGGGGATGAAATGTTTTTCCATTAGTTTGTGTCCTCTCATATTTCCTTGAGCAGTGGTTTGTAGTTCTCCTTGAAGAGGTTCTTCAAATCACTTGTTAGCTGTATTCCCAGGCATTTCATTCTCTTTGTAGCAGTTGTGAATGAAAGTAGGACATTCATGATTTGGCTCTCTGCTTGTCTATTGTTGGTATATAGAAATGCTTGATATTTTTGTACATTGATTTTGTATCCTGAGACTTTGCTGAAGTTCTCATCAGAGCTGACATTTCTTACACTCCTCAGAAGAGCTCATTGTCAGCTATATTAGGAAGCAAGACTATGAAGATATAATCATAGCTGACATAAAGTTAGCCAAAAAGTCATTTAAGAACATCAAGAGGCCGGGTGCGGTGACTCAAGCCTGTAATCCCAGCACTTTGGGAGGCCGAGGCGGGTGGATCACGAGGTCAAGAGATCGAGACCATCCTGGTCAACATAGTGAAACCCCGTCTCTACTAATACAAAAAATTAGCTGGGCACGGTGGCACGTGCCTGTAATCCCAGCTACTCAGGAGGCTGAGGCAGGAGAATTGCCTGAACCCAGGAGGCGGAGGTTGCGGTGAGCCGAGATCGCGCCATTGCACTCCAGCCTGGGTAACGAGCGAAACTCCGTCTCAAAAAAAAAAAAGAACATCAAGAGGTGGATTTAATATATCATTAAAATTATCTAGCAATAACCCTCTAGCCAAGTGTGTAATGGCCTTGAGATAAAGCCATCAAAATGTGACATTTAGGAAGACTATCTTGTTCCTGGTTTTTTATCTTATGTATGCCTATGGTTTTGCTTTGGGGTCTAATTTATAAATTTCCAAATATTAAGAGAGCACACTTCAAACCTTTTAATTGCTGTTGATGAGGAATTCGAAAGTTTGGAGACCATGGATCTAAGTGGCATCATCAGTCTAGCACAGAAAGTCACGTATTTTAGAAGAAAAAAAGACATTCAGAGTAGAGAGGCAGACTAGCGGGAATGGGAGTAAGGAAAGAAGCAATAATATCTGCTTTGTGGACCAGCCCATGGTTGTCAAATTGTGTCCCAGGGAGGTGCTTCTGGATTGCTGCATACCATAAAATGCTTTTTACCGAACAGTATTTGAACCACCTCTAGGACCCCTTTATCACCATGACCTGGTGTGATGGTTAATTCTGTGTGTCAACTTGGAGAGTGTTTTTGGAAGACATTAACATTTAAATCAGTAAATTTTTGGTAAAGCAATTGCCCCTCCATAATGCACATGATGTAGGTTGGCCTCCTGCAATTGACCTGAATATAACAAAGAGACTGTCCTCTCTAGGCAAGAGGTAATTCTCCACAGATAGCCTTGGGACTTTGTCCACAGGCTCCGAGCCAGACTGCATATGTTAGCATTGTGGCTCATTACAGGCTGGCTCTGTGTGTCTTAGAGGAAGCCAGATCACTTCTCTTTGCTTCAGTTTCCTCAACTCTCAGTTGCAAATGACACCAGTATTCTATTTCATTGAATTGCTATAAAGATGAAATCAGTTTGTTAATGAAAAGAGTTATTACTGTATCCCTGGCAATAGTGTGCGAAATGTATTACCTCTTATGATTATAATGGGATTTCCCCTAAACCTTTATTTAAAAAAGTTAATCACTACTAAAAATGTGTGCAAACCACTGGAATAATCCGTTTACTCAGGCTGTGGTTTTTATTTTATGCTTACTACTAAGTATTCGGTGGCCAAAAAAACAAGAGGATGTTTTTCTAAATATACAGAGTTACAATTACTTCATGTTTGTGAATCAATTCAGTCAGCAAACCAAAAAGATTCATTAGCCACCCTACTCAGAATTAGAATTCAAAATGGTGATTCTAGAGATTGTGAGTGCCCCTTTGCAAGTCATTTTAAGAACAATGGCTTGCCACTCATCAGAAGACCCCCTTCAGGTCCACATGTTAAGCAGGATCCAAGCCCTGCCTTCTGGCTGCTTGCAGTCTAACAAAGGGCTGAGAAGACACATACCTAGTTGCTGTGACAGATAGCAAATGAGCATATACGGAGTACATAGCTCTGTGTGTTCCAAAATGATTAACTGAATTAATGAAACTATCAAGTGACTTACTGAACAAAGTATCAAGGGCTCTCTCTCCTATACACGACCAAAATTTTCACTTGTAATTGCAACTGAACCTTGCAGTTCCTTCATTTTACCTCCAAACAAACCACAGTCCTTTCTCTCTTAGAGAATCACTACATTTCTCCTTCACATCTCTCCTCCTATTTCACATAGCCTGTCCTGAATTAATCCTGCCTGTGTTAATAATGCCTGGTTGGGTTCTCTATCATGAACTGCTTGTTTGCATATCAGTTTCATCCATCCTTGGATTTTTTCCTTGAACATGCCTCAGCTTTTCCACCAGATTATGATCTTCATGAGGGTAGGGATGAGAACCTTTCTAGATCACATTCACACACAGTGGATGCTGAATGTTTGCTATTCACCCAGCTAGTTAATGGAGCTCTGCACTGGCACCTTGAATGTCTTTAGGCAAAGTATGCATTTTTTAACCTGAGAACTGGGGGTTTGGGATGCAAATGCTATAAGAGAATGGGCGTCTTAAAAGAATATTTTATTCACAATCCTTGGTAATGGAATACACTAACTGTCTCAATGACATGTGTCATTCACATATTGGTGAAAATCCAAAAACAAGTTCTACTGAGAAGGATTTACCAAGACCAGCATTTGGATTTACCTGTGGCATTTGCACCATTTTCAATCAATTAACCATCAATGCAGGGTAGAACATGGTTCTTGTTGTAAAAAACTCATAAGTGACACACATGGCTTACATTTTCCCGGAGACCTTCCCAAGATAGTTGAAATAGCTGGAGACATTCAGAATAAAATGATGCAGGAGACAGTGGGTGAAGCAGGCTGTTCTCTCAGGAAGATCTCACTTGTCTTCAACAACAGGCTGGGAAGGAATTCGCTTGGGCAGGTCCTGGACACTGGAAATCATGCTTCAAGTAGCCTTGTCACTTACAATCCTGAGTAAAGAAACTTATTCAAGTACTTTCCCAAGTGCCTTCTAAGGAAGGGGGAGCTCATAAGGAAGTGGTGTCAGTTCATCCAAATTCCATTGTTGTGCTAATTTGCCCAAAGACCACAATACCTGTTTTTGCCTTAAGGGAAAAGATAGTTAAGAACATAACAAAATAAATATTCTTTTGAACTCATGCACATCCACCAAAAGTTGTTTTTAAACTAGTTTAGATGACTGAATAAATACTAAGTAGTGCATTTTGGCTAACACGGCCACTCCTGATATGCTTACCTGGCTGAAATCACATACTAAGTTACAGGAGAGTGCAGGCAAGCAAGCACCATCAGATAACAAAGCTTTTGGAAAAATTCGTGGGCTAGTTATGTCAAATTAAGAAAATTCTATTCATTACCAGAGTTTTGTTTCTTTTCCAAGTTGAGAAAATACCAGTGGTGTTTGGTTTTAGCCCATTGAGTTTCTGTGCTTTATTTACATGGACGAGGTAGGATGAGACATCATCCTTTTTTTAAATCGACAATTCCCTTTTTAAAAGAGAAGGTCTAAGAAGGAAGAACCAAGCGAAGGTATTTTCATTCCCTTAATGATTGCGGTAGCTTCCTGTTCCAGACATTTCTCATTCCTTTAGTGTCCTTCCTTAGTTTTATCCTTTCAGTTGAATTGGGCTTCCCAAAGCACACCTTCAATAGAGTGTGAACCTTGTGGTTCCTTCAGCTGTTGTTACACTAGAGCCTTGTTGGTGTGGTTGTAAGGTGTGTGTGTTAGGGGAGGCGGTACTTTTTGTAATTGCATGACTAAATCTCAGTCTGTTGTGTATCTGTGTCCTTGACCTGTGGCCTTCACAAGTGTTTTTTAGCTTCCTTCCTACTCTCTGTTTTATTATTATCATTATTATACTTTAAGTTCTGGGGTACATGTGCAGAGCATGCAGGTTTGTTACATAGGTATACACGTGCCATGGTGGTTTGCTGCACCCGTCAACCTGTTATCTACATTAGGTATTTCTCCTAATGCTATCCCTCCCCTACCCTGACCACCCCATGACAGGCTCCAGTGTGTGATGTTCCCTTCCCTGTGTCCATGTGTTCTCACTGTTCAACTCCCACTTATAAGTGAGAACATGCAATGTTTGGTTTTCTGTTCTTGTGTTAGTTTACTGAATGAATGAAGGTTTCCAGTATCATCCATGTCCCTGCAAAGGACATGAACTCATCCTTTTTAATGGCTGCATAGTATTCCCTGGTGTATATGTGCCACATTTTCTTTACCCAGTCTACCATTGATGGGCATTTGGGTTGGTTCCAAGTCTTTGCTATCGTGAACAGTGCTGCAGTAAACATATGTGTGCATGTGTCTTTATAACAGAATGATTTATAATTCTTTGTGTATATACCCAGTAATGAGATTGCTTGGTCAAATGGTATTTCTATTTCTAGATCCTCGAGGAATTGCCACACTGTCTTCCACAATGGTTGAACTAATTTACACTCCCACCAACAGTGTAAAAGCATTTCTATCTCTCCACATCCTCTCCAGCATCTGTTGTCTCCTGACTTTTCAATGATCACTATTCTAACTGGCATGAGATGGTATCTCATTGTGGTTCTGATTTGCATTTCTCTAATGGCCAGTGATGATGAGCTTCTTTTCATGTTTGTTGGCTGCATAAATATCTTCTTTTGAGAAGTGTCTGTTCATATCTTTCGCCCAGGTTTTTTTTTTTTTTTGACAGAGTCTTGCTCTGTTGCCAGGCACCAGGCTGGAGTGCAGTGGTGCGATCTTGCTCACTGCAACTTCTACCTCCCAGGTTCAAGCAATTCTCCTGCCTCAGCCTCCCAAGTAACTGGGACTAGAGGCATACACCACCACACCCAGCTAATTTTTGTATTTTAGTAGAGACGGGTTTTCACCGTGTTGGCCAGGATGGTCTCGATCTCTTGACCTTGTGATCTGCCTGCCTCGACCTCCTAAAGTGCTGAGATTACAGGCTTGAGCCACAGTACCCAGCCTCTCCACTTTTTGATGGGGTTGTTTTTTTGTTTTTGTAAATTTGTTTAAGTTCTTTGTAGATTCTGGATATTAACCCTTTGTTAGATGGATAGATTGCAAAAATTTTCTCCCATTCTGTAGGTTACCCATTCACTCTGATGATAGTTTCTTTTGCTGTGCAAAGCTCTTAAGTTTAATTAGATCCCATTTGTCTATTTTGGCTTTTGTTACCATTGCTTTTGATGTTTCAGTCATGAATTGTTTGCCCATGCCTATGTCCTGAATGGTATTGCCTAGGTTTTCTTCTAGGGTTTTTATGCTTTTAGGTCTTATGTTTAAGTCTTTAATCCATTTTGAGTTAACTTTTGTATAAGGTGTAAAGAAGGAATTCAGTTTCAGCTTTCTGCATATGGCTAGCCAGTTTTCCCAACACCATTTATGAAGAATCATATAGATACAATAAAAAAATGATAAAGGGGGTATCACCACTGATCCCACAGAAATACAAACTACCATCAGAAAACACTATAAACACCTCTATTCAACTAAACTAGAAAAATCTAGAGAAATGGATAAATTCCTGGACACATACACCCTCCCAAGACTAAAGCAGGAAGAAGTCAAATCCCTGAAGAGACCAGTTCTGAAACTGAGGTAGTAATTAGTAGCCCATCAACCAAAAACAGTCCAGGATCAGATGGATTCACAGCCAAATTCTACCAGAGGTACAAAGAGGAGCTGGTACCATTCCTTCTGAGACTCTTCCAAACAATAGAAATAGAGGGATTCCTCCCTAACTCGTTTTATGAGGCCAGCATCATCCTGATACCAAAAGCTGGCAGAGACACACACACAAAAAGAAAATTTCAGGCCAATATCTCTGATGAATATTGATGCAAAAATCCTCAATCAAATACTGTCAAACAGAATCCAGCAGCTCATCAAAAAGCTTATCCACCACAATCAAGTTGGCTTCATCCCTGGGATGCAAGCCTAGTTCAACATATGCAAATCAATAAATGTAATCCGTCACATAAACAGAACCAATGACAAAAACCACGATTATCTTGATAGATGCAAAAAAGGGTTTTCTACAAAATTCAACAACCTTTGTGCTAAAAACTCTCAGTAAACTAGGTATTCATGGAATGTATCTCAAAATAATAAGAGCTATTTATGGTAAACCCACAGCTAATACCATACTGAATGGGCAAAGACTGGAAGTATTCCCTTTAAAAACAGGCACAAAACAAGGATGCACTCTCTCGCCACTCCTATTCAACATAGTATTGGAGGTTCTGGCCAGGGCAATCAGGCAAGAGAAAGAAAAAAAGCCATATTCAATTAGGAAAAGAGGAAGTCAAATTGTCTCTGTTTGCAGATGACATGACTGTATATTTAGAAAACCCCATCGTCTGAGCCCAAAATCTCCTTAAGCTGATAAGCAACTTCAGCAAAGTGTCAGGATACAAAATCAATGTGCAAAAATCACAAGCATTCCTATACACCAATAATAGACAAACAGAGATCCAAATCATAAGTGAACTCTCATTAACAATTGCTACAAAGAGAATAAAGTACCTAGGAATACACTTAGAAGGGATGTGAAGGATGTCTTCAAGGTGAACTACAAACCATTGCTCAAGGAAATAAGAGAGGACACAAACAAATGGAAAAACATTCCATGCTCATGGATAGGAAGAATCAATGTCATGAAAATGGCCATACTGCCCAAAGTAATTTATAGATTCAATGCTATCACCATCAAGCTACCATTGACCTTCTTCACAGAATTGGGAAAAAACTTTTCATATGGAACCAAAAAAGAGCCTGCATAGCCAAGACAATCCTAAGCAACAAGATTAAAGCTGGAGGCATCATACTACCTGACTTCAAACTATACTACAAGGCTACAGTAGCTTCCTTCCTACTCTTAAGTGATACAGGACAGCTGGGAGGGGCAGTGGAGTTAGAGAATTGTCCTTTCCTCCAACGGGAGCAGGCTCCGGTAAGTCTTTTACCCTGGAGAAGGTTTTATTTTGGAGAACTCTCCGGACATACCTCTAAACAAGTACTCTTTTCTTACCTCTACCAGAGCCAGGAGGGGATCTTTCTTGGCCCTTTACCATGAGAATCAGGTTGGATTATAGAAGATAAAGCCAGTAAAAGTGTGAAGACCACCCCCCTGCCAAGACTGTGCCCCCAATAATTTCCCACTCATGCTAGTCCACATTGTTTCCAGCAATCCATCAAAATTTCCATTGCAGTATTCCCGCCAGTGTATGGCCCCAGTAGCCTCAGCTCTGGGTGAGCAGACCTTGGCTGTGGCCCTCTGGATTTGCTGGTCCCTCCAGCACATTTCAGAATGGCAGTTTACCCTGTGACCTCCATTGCCTGAGAGGTGTAAGAAAAGCTGTTGATTTTTCAATATGTACAGCTTTTTCTTGCTTTAAGAATAGAGGGGACGATTTTCAAACTTTTCACTTGTTGGATGTCCCACATTCACTTTGTACATTATTTACACACACATGAACACACACATCTATATTAATATAGGTAAATAAAGTCTTATTAAAGGAAAGCAGGGTGTTAATAAACACCAGGTACAGGAAGATGGTTAAACTAGGTGGGTTCAGGGTCCAACTTATCCATTTAACACAATAACACAACAGCACATAGGTTCCATGATAATGTTAAGGTCCCACGAAAAAGGTTTAATTTTGGTTACATTTAGAATCATAAAGAAAAAAATTAATATAATGACAATTATACATATATATAATTTTTAATAAAGGAAGGGACTCACAAAGATGAAGTGCTTAGAGCCCAACAAAGTCAGAATGAGAAGAGAGAAAGGATGGGGTGGGTTACAGTTGTGGGCTATTGGTAAGGTCCCAGTTTTTGTGCTGGACAGTATCTCGTAGGTATTACATTATCAAAACTATATAGCTAATTACATACATAAAGACATGAATAAAAGAGGGTTGTGGGTTGACCCAAGATGATAGTGAAGTGAGCCAAAAATTATGTTGTGCAGTGGAGGTGAAGGAGTGAAGAGAAGAGAGAAAGAAAGGCTCAGACCCTGAGGAGCATCAACTGAGTATGGGGAAAAGCCACAGATCATTATGGAAGAGAAGAAGACACTGTTATAATTTTGTTCCTGTTTGCTGTGGCCAAGTGCAGCCTACCATAATATGTTAGGAAGACTGTCCCAGAGGGCAGCCCACTCTGAGCTCAACCTGGAGCCAACTGAACATTGGCAACTACACATCTCATCTGTGGCTCCCTCCTTACCCCCATCTTGATTTCTGAGTTTACTCATCTATCATCACTCTGTTCTTCCTCCCGGTTACTTCAGCACTGTGTATGTGTGTTTCTGTTGTCCTGGCGTTTGACACTCTCCTGATCACAGCTTTGCCCTGTATTTCAGCTCAGGAGTTCTTATCCTTTGGAACTTACACCTCACACAGGATTGGAACTTTTCTTCAGAACACACAGGTTTCAGGATTCTGCTTTGTGACCCTACTCCCAATCCAGTCCTCTGATAGAAAGACACCAATAAGCAAGACTTAAAAATATACGTCAGTCTAAGTTTCAAGGATAAGATAAAGATATGAACAGACACTTTTCAAAAGAAGACAGATATGCAGCCAACAAATATATGAAAAAAAGCTTATCATCACTGGTCATTAGAGAAATGCAAATCAAAACCACATTGAGATACCACCTCACACCAGTTAGAATGGTGATCATTAAAAAATCAGTAGACAACAGATGCTGGAGAGGATGTGGAGAAATAGGAACACTTTACACTGTTGCTGGGAGTGTAAATTAATTCAACCATTGTGGAAGACAATGTGGTGATTCCTTAAGGATCTAGAATTAGAAATACCCAAGCAATCTCATTGCTGGGTATATACCCAAAGGATTGTAAATCATTCTATTATAAAGACACATGCACATGTATGTTTATTACAGGACTGTTCACAATAGCAAAGACTTGGAACCAACCCAAATGCCCATCAGTGATAGCCTGGATAAATAAAATGTGGCACATATATACCATAGAATACCATAAAAAAGAATGAGTTTATGTCCTTTGCAGGGACCTGGATGAAACTGAAAACCATCATTCTCAGCAAACTAACACAAGAACAGAAAAACAAACACTGCATGTTCTCACTCAAGTGGGTGTTGAACAATGAGAACACACAGACATATGGAGGGGAACATCACACACTGGGACCTAGGGGGTGGGGGGCTAGGGGAGGAATAGCAGGGGGTTGGGGGATTGGGGAGGGATGGCATTAGGAGAAATACCTAATGTAGATGAGGGGGCAATGGATGCAGCAAACCACCACCATGGCACGTGTGTACCTATGTAACAAACCTGCACGATCTGTACCCAAGAACTTAAAGTATAATAAATAATTTTTTTAAAAAAAGTGTTAAATGACATTCGATATTAAAGTTTTACATATATATATGCCTGGGCATTATCAGAAACACATAATTTTTAAACTGTGCTTCAAAGACCACAACATTGCTTGAGTTGAGACGTGATAATTCCACACAACAAGGAAATCATGGTATTGGCTGAGAGGGGCCTTGGCACATCTGGATGGTCACTGCTTCATGTTAGGAAAGAGGAAGTTCAGACCAGGGTTGTATGCAGGGACTCTGGGACCAGCCTGTCCAATCCTGGCTCTGCCATTTATTGGTGGTAAGTTGAGCCCCTGCGCTCCTTAGTCTCCTTATCTAGCAGATGGTGACACTAACAATCCAGGATTGCTGTGAGAGTGACCAAAGTCATAGGTGAGGATGCATACAGCCCTCAGAACAGTGCCTTGCTCGAAGTGAGTGATGCATACACATTGTTGTTATAATTGTTCGCGGAGCTGTCTCAGAGTCCTTTCAATTTCAGGTCATCTGACCTGTCTCATCTCAGCTCTTTTATTCCTAGTTTTCCCTAAATGAGAGCCTTTGGAGTAGAGACTCTTCCAATGTCTGTGCTTCAGGAAGAAGAGAGTGGTTGGCTCTGCAGGTCTTTGCTGCTCTACCAGAGCCTGTCTACTGTCTTCTCAAATATGATTGCACTTGTATGCACTGAGCCTGGGCAGGACCCTTTGGAGACAAGCTTTGTCCTGCCTGTGCTGCACCTTCTGGGTGCTCAGGGGCTCACAGAAGACACTTCAAGAGGGGTTCTACCCACTAACCTCACAGCTTCTCCACTGGGCTGCCTGTGGTGAGTAGCAGATGTTCTGTTCCCACAGAGAAATGCCTGAGATGCCTCGGACCATGCCCAGTCACTGACCAAACATGGGAGAAGTCAGGCCCCAGATGTGAAATCAGTCCAACAACCCCCAACCTTTGCTACTGTCACTGCACATTTCAGTGTATCAGAAAACAGACAAGAATTCTGAAAGGGCTGATAAGCCTCTGCATTGGGCTAGGAATAAGGCTAAGTTCCATGTGGAGAAATCTGGCATGAACAAGTGGCTCAAAGTGATTTCAAAAACAACTTGTTCTTGACAGAGACCAGGCTTCTGCCAACCGGATCTCCTTCTTGAGATGCGAATGGTCCCTAGGTCCATTCTATGTGGTTCTGACTCCTTTATCCTGGGCTCCATCCAGGTTGAGCAATGGCCATGGGATTATCTCATGTCCACAAACCTTTAACTCCATGCTGCCCCCAAACTTTGATAATCCTCCCAAGTGGGTTGCATAGTGTGGCCCAGTCCCTCTCACCTACCTGAAATGGACATTTTCCCAAGGTCAATTTTGAATCCCAGCTCTGCCACTTAGTGGTGGTAAGTTGAGCCCCTGCACTGCCAGCCAGTGCAGCTTCCCAATTCATGGTGTCATGACCTCCCATGGCTGCCTCAACTGCCCTCTCTACGAGTCCCCTGGTACACTCTGGGTGCTTGGCAAGCATGAAACCACAAACAGAATTGGAGTTCATGTGGTCAGCTCAAAGGGGATTTCCTTGACGTGCATTCCTTTCTAAGAACCTCATTGATTGTTCTCCTGAGGCTGATAGTGGAAAAAAACTCTGAACTCACACTAATTTGGTGGACCAAGGATCTCCTTTAGGGGATATTGAAAAAAAAAAAAAAGAGCGAGAAGAGACAAGTCAAATGACCTGCAATGGAAAGTACTCTGAGACAGCTCTGCAGCTGTTGGGAAATAACAAGATTTTAAGGGGAGAAAATGACAGCCAAGTTACCAGGCTTCCAAGGGCAGAGTCCACGGAGCAAGACAACTGACATATACGCTGGATATTTCTTTGGCCTGAAACCAGGGTACTTATATTAATCATATTATAATTAAAGTAATGCATGTACATAATTAAAAATCAAATTACTCTGCCCCCTAAAAGGCTTAAGATGAGATAGATAGATAGATAGACAGACAGACAGACAGAGAGATAGATAGATAGATAGATAATAGATACATAGATGATATATGGATAGGTACATACATAAATGATAGATACATATGTAGGTAGACAGATAGATAGATGACTGACAGATAGATAGATAGATAGATGATAGAGAGATGGAGAGAGAGAGATAGATGATAGATGGATAGATAGATGGATAGATAGATAGATGATAGATAGATGATAGACAGATGATAGATAGATGATAGATAGATAGATGATAGATAGATGATAGATAGATGATAGATAGATGACAGATAGATAGATAGATAGATAGATAGATAGATAGATAGATAGATAGATAGATATAGACATATTTCTTGTCCTTGTCTCATTTTCCAGGAAATAACCTTTGGGTCATTTTATAGATGGTTGCCACCTTTCATAAAATGAATTTGGAAGTGTTCTCCCCTATTCTATTTTCTGGAAGAGATTGAGTAGAATTGGTCTTATTTTATTTCTTTGTAAAATATTTATTCAAATTTTCCAGTGAAATTATCTAGGCCTGGATAATTCTCTTTCAGAAGAGTTTTAACTACAAAGTCAACTTGTTTTATAGAGATTGTCTATTTAATTATTAGTGAGTTTTGATAATTTTTGGTATTCAAAGAATTGGTCCATTTCTTTTTATTTATTTATTTGTTGAGACTGGGTTTTGTTCCGTCACCCAGGCTGGAGTGTAATGGTATGCTCTTGGCTCACTGCAACCTTTACCTCCCAGGTTCAAGTGATCCTCCCACCTCAGCCTCCCGAATAGCTGGGGCTACAGGTATACACCACCATCCCCCAGATAATTTTTGTTTTTTTTTTTGTTTTTGTAGAAATGAGGTTTTACCATGTTGCCCAGACTGGTCTCAAACTCCTGAGCTCAACCATCTGCCCACCTCAGCCTTGGCCTCCCAAAGCCCTGGAATTATAGGCATGAGCCACCATGCCCAGCTGGAATTGGTCCATTTCTTCTAAGTTGTCAGATTTATGAACATAAAGTTGTTGATAATGTTCATTATTCTTTGAATCTCTGCAGTGTTTGTAGCAATATGCCTTCTTTCCTCCTTATGGTAATAAGTCGTGTCTTTTCTTCTTTCATCTTCATCAATTTTTCTAGAAGTTTTTCTTTTTAAAGAATTAGCTTTTGGTTTTATTAATTTTTCTCTATTAGGTTTCTATTTTAAATTTTATTTACTTCTGATCTTATCTTTATTATTTTCTTACTTCTTTTCCTAGAGTCTGAAGATAGAATCTTAGATTATTTATTTGAAATGTTTCTTCTTCTCCAACATTTATATGTTAAAAGCTTTTAATTCTATAAGTTTTCTTCTCAGCACTCTACCCACATTCTATAGATATAATATGTTGTATTTTCATTTTTGCTCAGTTCAAAATATTTCCTACCTTCCCCTGAAATGTATACCCTGCTTTGGTTGGGCAGCAAATTTTATAAATGTCCATTAAATTCATTTGGTTAAAGACACAGTTCAGATCTTCTCTATCCTTGCTGATCCCCTTTTCATTAGTTCTATCCATTACTGTGAGAGTTGAAGTCTCAAACTAGCTTGTGAGTTTGTTTATTAATACTTTATTTCTGACAGTTTTTGCTTTATGTTTTTAAAACTCTATTTTAGTTTTTATGAACTTTGAAGGCTATGTTTTCTTGGTAAATTGACTCTTATGATTATGGAATATCCCTCTTTATCCCTGGTAATTTTTTTTGCTCTGAAGTCTATTTTCATATTAATATGGTCATTCCAGCATTAGATTAAAGCTTGCATGGTCTATATTTTTCCATTCTTTTACTTTTTATCTACCTGCATCATTATCATTATAGACAGCATATAATTGGGTCATATGTTTGTTTATTCATTCTGACAATCTCTGTGTCTTAAATGGGTGCTTAGATAATTTACATTTAATGTACTTATTTATATGTTTGGATTTAGGTTTACTATTTTATATTTGATTTCTGTGTATTATCTCTGCTTTCCATTTCTTTGTTTCCTCTTTCCAGATTTCTTTTGGGATACTTGAACATTTAAAAAAATTCTATTTTTATTTATCAGTTGTATTTTGCCTATATCTCTTTGTTTTTGTTTGTTTGTTTTTCACTTTTCTCTGTTTGTTTTAGTGGTTGCTCTAAGGATTACAGTAAACATATTTAATGTTTAAAAATCTATTTATAGTCAATGTTTTACAACTTCAAGTGGGATGTATAGACCATACTGGAATATACAGAAATCAAATAAACAAAAGAAGTACAAACTCACACTCTGAAAACAACAAGCATTATTGAAAGACATTTTGAAAGCTCTAAATAAATGAGAAGGCATCCTATGTTTATGGATTGCAAGATTACTATTGTTAAGATAACTGTATGACCAAAAATAATCTACAGATTCAATGCAATCCCTATTAAAATTTCAGCTGGCAATTTTGTAGAACTTGACAAGTTTCTAACAAAATGCGTATCAAAATGCATGGAATGCAGGATAGCAAAACAGTTTTTACAAAGGAGAAAAAAGTTGGAGGACTAATGCTTTCCAACTCAAAACTTATTACAAAGCTATAATAATAAAGACAGTGTGGTACTAACATACAGATAGACATAAAGATCACTAGAACAGAACTGAGAGACCAGAAGTATTCTCACCTTTATGTTCAACTGATTTTCAGCAAGCATGCTAAGACAATTTATTGGGAAAAGAACAGTCTCTTCAACAAATGGTGCTGGGACAACTAGATACCCACATCAAAAGAATAAAGTTGAATCCCTATTTCATACCATATTAAAAAGTTAACTCAAAATGGATGAAAGACCTAAATGTAAGGCTTAATTCTATAAAATGTTAGAAGAAAACATACACATAACTCTTTGTGACCTTGGATTAGGAAATGATTTCTTATGTAAGATATCAAAACATGAGCAACAAAAGAAAAATAAGTAAATTGAACTCTAACAAACTTAGAAACTTTTGTGCCTCAAAGGTTAACATTAAAAAGTAAAAATGAAACCCACAGAATGAGAGAAACTATTTGCAAATTATGTATATAATAGGTTACTTGTATCTGGAATAAACAAAGAACACTTACAACTCGGTAACAAAAAGACAACACAATTAAACATGGGCAAAGAATCTTAATATAAATTTCTTAAAGAAGATCTACAAATAGCCAACAAGCTTATGGCAAGATGCTCAACATCATTAGTGATCAGGGAAATGCAAATCAAAACTACAGAGAGATACTACTACACATATAAGGATGGTCGTAATTTTAGAAAGTCAGAAAACCATGCTTTGATGAAGATGTGAAGAATTTTGAGCTTTTGTACATTGCTGGTGGAAATGTAATACAGTGCAGTCACTTTTCAAAACAGTCTGGCAGCTCCTCAAATTGTTAAATAGAGTTACCAGAGGACCCAGCAATTTCACTGCTAGGGATCTAATCAAGAGAAATAAAATCATTTGTTTACACAAAAACTTGTATTATACAAACTTTTTTAATGACAATATTATTCATAATGGCCAAAAAGTAGAAACAAGCTAAATGTCTATCAATGAATGAATATATACATAAAATGTTAGATATCTATACAGTGAAATATTACTTGACAAAAAAAGGAATGACATACTGATGTATGCAACAACATGGATGAACTTTAAAACATGCTAAGTAGTATAGTCAGATACATGTATTACATAATTCTATTTATTTATATGACATGTTCAGAATCCTCAAATCTAAAAAGATGGAAAGTAGATAAGTGGTTGCTTAAAGTAGGGGAGGGAGATGATGGAGCATGGCAATAGACATAAAGTTTCCTTTTGTGGTGAAGACAATGTTCAAGTTTGATTGTGGTCCTGTATTAGCATTCTCCAGAGAAACAAAATCAGTAGAGGGGAGAGAGAGAGAGAGAGAGAGAGAATTATTCATTGATAGATAGATGATAGATAGATGATTGATAGATGATTGGTGATTTATTGGTGCATTGATGATTGATTGACTGATGCCCCAGTGTTGTCAATTCTACTGTGTTTTCTGAGCTACGTTCACCACAGAAGAAAATGCTAACTTTCAGTTAAATGTTAAATGTTAGTAAAAATAATGGTATATGTTTTTTCCCATATATATGAATATAATAAATATTTATACATATATTTAAAGAGAGACAGATAGAGATATTTATTGTGGGAATTGGCTCTTAAGATTATGGAAGCTGAGAAGTTCCAGAATCTGCAGCACAAGCTGGAGACTCAAAAAAGTTGGTGTTTAATTCCATACTAGTTTGAAGGTTTGAGAAGCAGTGTGGGGAGCAGGGCAATGGAAGACCACTGTTGTAAGTCCAGGAGTCTGAAGGCCCCAGAACCAGAGCTTAGGCATCTGAGGGCAGGAGAAGATGGATGTCTCAGCTCACAAAGAAAATATGATCTTTCTCTTTCCATGTTTTTGCTCTATTTGAGACCCAACAGATCCAAATGATGACTGCCCATGATGAAGACAGTGGGTCTTCTTCACTTTTTCCACCAATTCAAAGGCTAATTTCTTCTGGAAACACCCACATTCCACCCCCCACCCAAAATAATGTTTTTACCAGCTATCTGGGCATTCCTTAGCCTAGTTAAGTTGACACAGAAAATTAACCATTACAGGTGCTGACTGTGTAATTTTGTAAATGTATTAAAAACTATTGAATTCTACATTTTTAATGGATGAATTGTATGATATGCAAAGTACATCTAAGTAAAGCTACTATAAAAAGATTTCTTTGATGAAAAAGCCCCAGTGCTGTCAATCCAACTGTGCTTTTCTCAGTATGTTCACGACAGAAGGAAATGCTAACTTTCAGTTAAATGTTGGTTAAAATAATGGTATATTCTTCCCCCGTTGGTTTCTCAAACCCCTGAATTCAATTTAAGATCTGCTGCTTTAGAGCAATTGTTCTCAAACTTTACCTTGCACTAGAAGGCCTTGTTCTACAACAGATCTCTGGACCCCATACCCAGACTTTATGATTCAGTGCATCTGGAATAGAGTCCAATAATTTGCATTGCCAGCTGGTTCCAGGTGGTGTTGTGCTGCTGCTGTTAAAAGCCCACACTTCAAAAATCATGGCTCTAAAGGAAAGGCGAGCAAAAATATTTAACCTACATTTGCCATAGAAAGCTCTTCGAAGGGAACCATTCATTCTGAAATCTTGGCTTTCTCTGGCTCTCTCCTCTCCAAGGCCTTTTCTGGATGAGTCTATTCTATTTACAGGACCATGAATACAGACTTCCAGAATGGTCAAATTAGTCAACTGTGCTTTTTCTTGAAGTCAGAGAAAATTTAGCCAGCTCTTCTAAACACAGAGGCATGCTGGTACCGTGAGGTTTTCACGCTTTCGTTAACTCAGATACATTGGTGATTGTCACAGCTCCTTTTCACATTCAGTCAAGACTTAGGGGTCTTCTAGGCTTCACTCATCCTGCCTTGAGTGAGGAACAAAAGAAAAACCAACTTGTTCTTCCTAGTGACTTCTGCAGAGAGCTCATCTCTTCAACTACACAGGCACAGCCTGCTGTCTGGAGTTCCCTCTTGGCTTCATAGTTCCCCAGCCCCAATCCACATGCCCAAAAGCAGGAACAATTTTGTCAAGGCAATGGCAGAGAGGTGTTACATCATCCAGCCCCATTGTGATAAAAAAGAAAAATCAGACATTGCTCTTTGGCCTTTTTTCATGTGCTCTCACTCCAGAGCCTTCTTAATCATGTCCTCCCACGGGGTTTGATTCTTTTCACTCTCTCCACTTCCCTCCTGGACTTGTCTCTGCAAGAACATCACATTCTTCCCTCACATTTGCTAGGCAGAGATTTTCTCTTCCTCATGAAAACTAGGCACAGGCACAAAACCCAGGTCCTGGAAGCTCATTTCTGTCCCCTCAATAGGCTTACTAAACCATTTTCCAAGAAAAGCCAAGTCCCTGCTGAGTAAAGAATTCTTGTAACAATTGCTAAAAAAGAGAAAACATTTCTTCCATTTATTTCTTCTGAGTCTCAGAAGAGACATGTGTTTTCAGGTTCCAGGGACATTTCACTCTGGCCTTCAGCATTGTGTAAGAGGTAACAGCCCCAGATGGCAAAACCCATAATGAGTGTGGAATTTGTGGTAAGCATTGTTATCCTTCATAGATCCTTGGAGTTCCATGTGGTTCCTCTTCTACCTACTAAGAACGCATCGTGCTGGTGGATGGTGTGGGGTGGCAGGCCAGGCCCTCCTTCGTCATCTCCTCCAGGAGAACATCCTTGGAGCCAGTCATCCCCACCTCTTTAACTGAGTTAAATGGGGAATCTACATGCCTTCAGCAACTGCCATACACGAGAGCTTGTAGGGCTGTACCCCAAGTCACTCAATGGCAGTTAATGGAGGGTACCAGGGCTCATTTCTGAGGTAAATTCAGCAAATAGTCCCAGAAAAAAAGTGAGCATGCCAGGAAGAGCTCCAGCAGGGGACAGACCCTGCACTTTGTTCTCTCAGAGCGTATCAGAGGCTATGAGGATGACAGTGCAGGCAACTCTCTGTGGAGAACAAGGGTGTTCCAGGCACAGTCAAGAAGATCCTGGCCTTGACATGAGATGACCACTGTCATTGATTTATTTCACTGGTTGTATGCCACAGTCATCCAATAATTGTTACTCTTTTCACTTTAAACAGATATATTTTAGGCCAATTAAAAATAAAAAAATAAAAGATTTTCTTTTACTTTCATTTATTTCTTCTCTAATTCTCTTCCCTTCTTTATGTAGATTTGAGTTTGTCACCTATATAATTTTCCTTCCACCTGAGGCACTTGTTTTACATTTCGTGGAAGACAGATTTGCCAGTAATGTGTTGCTTTTCTTTTTGTTTGAGAAAGTTTTTATTTCTCCTTAATTTTGAAGGATAATGTTGCTGGATACAGATGAGAGGAGCTGTGCCTCTCACTGTTGGAGTGGACCTTACAGAGAAGCAAAGGAAGAGTGCAAATGACCCATGCATGGTAATAGATTATAGTTGGAAAAATCAGTATGAATTAATGTTTAACTTAATAAAGATACAAAAATACAGACATATGAGGTCAAGCATAGTGGCTCATACCTATAATCCCAGCACTGTGGGAGGCCGAGGCAGAAGGATTGCTTGAGGCCAGAAGTTCAAGACCAACCTGGACAACATACTGCAACCTTGTCTCTACTGAAAATAAAAAATTAGCCAAGCTTGGTAGAGTGCTTATAGTCTCAGCTACTCAGGAGGCTGAGGTGGGAGGATTGCTTGATCCCAGGAGGCTGAGGTAGCGGTGAGCTACGATCACACCCCTGAACTTCAGCCTGAGTAACAGAATGAGACCCTGTCTCAAAAACAAGACATGAAAATATTTATAAATGTCTATGTGTGTATAAACATGTTATTATGCACATATGTATATTTCCTTGCCCTGTCAGCTAAGAGCTCTAAAAACAAAGACATCGCAACTTCAACAAGCACACTTCAGACCCACATCTTGGTTTCTAAAACCATTCTTCAGTAAAATGATTCATGACTTCTTAGGAAAATGGTTGATTCTAAGATAGAAGAGCAATTACCCAAGAGGAGCCTAGAGAATCTTGTAGTGCCAGAAAGTAAGAAGGTGCTCAAACAAAACTACAGCAAAGGAGTGCAGCAAAGGGCACAGGAGCCAAAAAAGGAGCTCTGCATGACCACAGCCAGAGCAATGAAACAGAGCTGCATTAGATCACAACCCAAAGTACACACTAATTATGCCTGAGTGCACATTGATATAAATAAATGACTGAATAAGTAAATAAATGGGGGAAAAACAAAATCTACTGTACAAAAGAATTTCAAATAATTTGTACAGATAGCTCTCAAGGAGGTAGAGCATAACTCCCACTCCTTAAGTGTGGGCTGTGGTAGTGTGGAAGTGTGGCAGTGACTTTCTTCCAAAAAACTACAGCACAAAAGAGAAAAATGCATAACCTTATGTCACAGAAACCTGCCAAGCTTCACCTCTGCCAGGTGCTAAAGGTCAACATCAACAGTGACAAGTCATGTTGATAGCATGGCTCCCTGATGCAGTGTCATGAAAATAGTCCTTATCCCTGATGGATTCCTCTTGAAAGCCCATCACCCCATCAGTTTAATCATGGGAGAAACTTCAGACAGACCGCCACAGAAGACCAGATTACAACGTACCTGACCGGTACTCTTCAACATTGTCAAGACCATCAAAAACAAGGAAAGCCCGAGAAGCCGTCACAGTCAAGGAGAGCCTGAGGAGATCCTGTGACTAAATGTAACACAGTGTTCATCTGTGATGGGATCCTGAACACGTAAAGGGCATTAGAATAAAAAAAAAAAAAAGGAAATATGAACAAAGCGTGGACTTTTGTTTACAATCATAAATCAATTTCACAATTTATTAATTGTGCAAATGTCATATTAATATAAGATGTTAATAATAAAAACTGGGTGAGAAGTATATGGGAACTCTCAGTACCATCTTCACAATATTTTCATAAATCTAAACTTGTGCTTATTTAAAATCTAAACTTTAAGGGAGAAATTACTGAGCAGATATGCAGTTAGCCCTGGCCTCCCTTCAGAGATTCATCTCCTGGGGTCTGTTTCTCTCCTGGTCATTGCCTGGCTTGATGTTCGATGCACACCCACACTTAGCAGTTTTCCAACAGGGCTCCAGCAGTTTCTGCTCTCCAGCCTGCCCCTCCTTGGGGCTATCAAACAATGTTAGCCACATCCCCAGTCCCCAGGTCCCACAGTTAGAAGGACAGAATCTTCCTGGCTTCTTCTTTCCTTCTCCTCCTCATCCTTGTTCTCACAGATCTACCCCAGCCCAGACCTCCCTGCTCCAGACTGCCTATCCCGTCTCTGTGCTAGCTCACGTCATTCGACCTCCCTGCATTTCAAGCCTTCAAGGTGTCGGCCTTCCTCCCTCTTTGGGCTTGTTCTCCAGTGTTCCTCCTGCTCATCTGGACCCCTGGCTCCTCTGCTGCAAGGCCCATGGAGCTGTTTCCATTCCTTTGAATGCACACATTCTTCTGTCTGAAATTCGACATGACCACATCCACTGACTCTTCAATGAAAGCTCCCTTTTCCACTTAATCTCCCCTAAGTGCACACACTCAAAGTACATGACTCCCTTCTGAAGCCCCAAAGATCTGCATCTCCCTCTCTCTTCTAATACCATGTCTCAATTTCTACCTGAGTGTGTATTGTATTGTGCACACATCTTGTCTAAGCTGCCTTTGGGGCAGGATCATCTCTGCGCCCATATGTCCCGGAGGCCACTGATATTACATGGTGGCACGCAGGAAGGAATGAACAGGTGAATGAAGGAACAAATGAATGAATAGCGTCCTAGCATTAGAAGCAATCTCAGAGAGCATCAAGCCCAGTCCCAAGAACCCACATTCCATCCCAAAGATGAGGGAGACTCTCAGAGAAAGGAAACAAGCCGCTCAAGGTCACACCTCTTATTTATAGCAGTGTTAGCACTAGATGACAGCTGAGTTATTTCCAAAAGAATGTCAGGGTTGAACTTGTAGAATCAGTTTGGAATCCCAAACTATGAGTCTCTGTGATTGACACATAAACAATAAATAACAGTTAACGTTGATTAAATTACTGTCAGGTTGCATGTACTCTGCCAGGAGCTCTAGGTAAGCTATCTCATTTGATCCTCAAAACAGATTCTATAAGTTAGGGCTACTTTTGTCCCCACTTTATAGATGATTCTAAGTCTTAGACTAAGCAACTTTTCCAACTCACACACTTGTTAAATGTATGAGCAAGGTTTGAGCCTAGGTAGTCACACATGAGATCCCAAGCTCTGGACCAGCACCTTAAGTCACTCTCGACCTCAATTTCACCCTCTGGAAAAAACAAGTATAATAATAGTATATGATCATCATGGGATACAACATATATGAAATAGAATGTGCTGCATTCTCTGTCATTCAATTAAGATTCTGGACACCTGAGTATCTGTCTCAGCTCTTGCACCTCACAGTAGTTTGGTCTGAAGTACAACTCTTTGCCTCTGTGCGACGGTTTCTACATTCATAAACTGATGAGTTCGACCAGACTATATTTAAAGTTCCTCTCTGCTGTGTCCCAGGCATCTTCATGCTGGGTCGTCTGGTTTGGACCTGCTAATATTCAGTTGTTTGCTTTGTACTGGGTCATATGCTCACTGACGTGTCACGCTATTTGCATAACATACAATATTCACTGACATGGCAGGCTTGCTTCAAGCTTTACACAGGAGACCAAAGCTTCTCATAAAATGTCTCTTCAGTGTTTATTATCATTTAAGGTAGGAGTCATTCTTGGAAATAAATGTTTCTGCTTTTTTAATAAAAAATGTTATTTTGGGCCAGGTGCAGTGGCTCATGCCTATAATCCCAGCACTTTGGGAGGCTGAGATGGGCAGATCACCTGAGATCAGGAGTTTGAGATCAGCCTGGCCAACAACTTTGTCTCTATTAAAAGCACAAAATTAGCTGGGTGTGGTGGCGGGCACCTGTAATCATAGCTACTTGGGAGACTGAGGCAGGAGAATCACCTGAACCCGGGAGGCAGAGGTTGCAATGACAAGAGATTGTGCCATTGCACTCCAGCCTGGGCAAAAAGAGAGAAACTAGGTCTCAAAAAAAAAGTTATTTTGCACAAAATTGTCCTTATGTAACTAACATTAGAATTTATAAACATCTCCTTGGGATTGCTCCATGAAGTACAAATAACATACTTTATTAGATTTAGTAACTAAATAATACATATAATATTAATTTGCCTAAAATTTACTTTGCTTCTTCTACTTTCAGTTAAATATTATTTGAAACATTTTTCTTGATTCAACATAGTTTTATAATTTAATATTGAATAAAATTATATTGCACTGATATATCATAATTCATTAAACTTCAGTGTTGGGCATTTAGGTTATTTCCAATTTTCCTTGGATTTAAATACAAATTTGTAAAACATTGGCTTTCTGGGCTAGATTTGAGCATCTAAAATTGGCAGCAATGTGAAGTCTGATTTTACAGATTCTGAAAGAAAGGACACTATTATCATCCAGTCGTGAGGTTCCCGTATATGGGTTTGTGTTAGACCCAAAAGCTCAAACCTCATGGGCAATGAGTTGGTGTATAATAATTTTTAATTTACTTCTTTATCATCCATCTATTCCAATTATCTAAATATTTATTTTAGACATACTGTGTTTTACGCACTCAGCTAGGTTCCAATGACATGGGCGGAATATCTTCTCCTACATTATGGAACTTCTAATCTAGTTAGGAAAACAGTACTGCAGTAAAACGCACACGCATGAGAGAGAGCACATATAGAAGGAGAGGCTAGCTGTGTACGGATCACTTAGTATGTACTTACCTCAAATAAGTTATGTACCTTCTCCTGTACTTTAGTCTCCTCATCTGTAAATAAAAATAATAATAGTTAATATGTATAAAATGCTTAGAAGAGTTCTCGACACATATTCACACTCAATACATGTTAGCTATTTTTGTTTTTGTATTAATTTTTTGTTGCTTCACAACAAATTATCACAAAATGTAATGGTTTAAAACAGCAAGCATTTGCTATCTGCCATAGATCTGAGAGTAAGGAATCCAGAAACAGCTTAACTGGGTGGTGCCACTATCAGGGTCTCTCATGAAGCTGTAGTCAAGATGTTGGCCTGGGCTGCAGTCAGCTGAAGGCTTGACTGGGACCGGATGGTGCACTCCATGGCTGTTGGCAGGAGGCCTTGGTTTCTTATCCAGAGAGCTCTCTGTAGGGCTGCGTGAGTGCTTGAGTCCTCACAACATGGCCTCCAGCTCCTCCGGATCGGTGATAAGAGAGTAAGAGAGAGAAAAAAAGATGCAATGGCTTTTATGACCTAGTTTTAAAAGTCACACACCATCACCTCTGCCCACATTTATTTGTTAAAAATCAGCCACTGAGTCCTGCTTTCACTTAACAAGAAGATAATTAAGGTCTACTTTTTGAAGACTGTTGAAGAGTTTGTGGACATTTGTGTTTGTAAAACACCCACAGATGCAGAAGGACCACTCACAGTGCCTGACAGTGAAAACGTGTTTCCTCTCTCTACTCCTTTGTGTCCCTCCCGACACAATGGTGCATGCCAAGAAGGCACTGCAGAAAGTCACTTACTGCAATATCTTTGGTGAACCTCATGCTAGTTCTACCAATCCAGATATTCTGTGTGCATCATCAGCAGATGCATATAGTAACTCTTTTTGTTCCAGTTGTATGTTAAATCAAAACAAATATAGATTGGTGGCTTTAAATCTTTAAAACTCTTTTAAATCCAAGTCAGTTCAATCTGTTTAGTACATCTAACTGAGATTTCTTTATTTTAGTCAAGAAGTATTTACATTTGAACCCAGAACAACATGGAACTGAGGGGCACCACCCCACCATGCAGCTGAAAATCCATGTCTAACTTTTGACTCCCTCAAAACTTAACCACTAAAAACCTACTGTTGACTTGAAGCCTTGTTGATAATGTAGTCAATTAACACATATTTTATACATATTATAGACTGTATTCTTCAATAAAAAAGCTAGAGAAAAGTTTATTAAGAAAATCATGAGGAGAAAAAATATATTTACAGTACTGTACTGTATTTATCAATATCATAAGTTTGCATCATCTGTTTACAAGATGAATCTGTACAAGACGATCTATCCGAAATGATGAGTGACTGCAGCTTCAGACCTCAGTCTATGGTATATATCAAGCAATTCATCTTTTTATTGTACTGTAATGACTTTGCTGCTTGGGAGCACTTCCAGCATCACTAGTGGCACTTCGCATGGGTCCCATGGTGTTATGGGTTTCCAATATTGCACTAAACACAATGAAAAATATACAAGAACATCTAGAAATTATTTTTTTCTGCAATACGCAGTTTACTGGAGAGATGCCCTGCCCATGCTGAGATGATTAGTGTCACAGGGCATTTTAAGCGGATACTGGCAATGCTTGAACTCACTGCAATAGCAACAGAAGATGGCTGTGAAGTTATTACGGTAGTACAGTGTGTGCTACAGTTAACTTTATGCAGTTATGATTTAGTACTGCATCTTTACACTTGTTTACATTTCTCTGGACTGAGAATAGCACCTGTATAATCTGTAAGCATTTGTGTGCATGAGTTTTGACAAATTTTAACTTTTATAAGATTTGTAAATTTGATAGTAGTAAATGATAAAATGGACTAGTATCTACATATATTTTGTGCATTCATGACATAACTACATTTTTCTTGTCTTCTTCAATATTTTAAACTATTCAATTCATCTGCAGATTATTTAAATTGTAGTAATTCTCCAAAAGTTTTCCAATATATTTATTGAAAAAAAATCCTCATATAAGTGGATCTGCACAGTTCAAACCTGTGTCGTTCAAGGTTGAATGATACAACGTCCTAAGAGACACAGGTCAGCCTGACAGTGAAAATCCACAGCAACAGGCTAGAGGCAACTTCCAGGTCCACTGGGGCAGATCAGGCAGCACCTAGAATGCCCTCTCCAGCTGTCCCCTCAGCTGCACGGCTGACTTCACCTGGCCTGTAGTTTCCTCATAAACTACTCTCTTCAGTCATGTTCACCTTTTTGCCCAAGAGAATTCTGACCAGTCTTATTGTATTTTTCAATTTATATATTTACAAGGTTCCATATCCTGCATAAGTGACCTTTAATCTTTATTTAAACTCTCATAAACCAGTATTACTAGCTCTCATTGGAAAGGAGAGGACTAAGTCTCAGAGAAATCAAAGTACTTGCGCAAGATCACACAGCGACAGAACTAAGGTTCATGGTTAGGCTGGCTGGCCCCCTATCCCGTGCACCCACGAAGCTGCCATTTTTTGGAGCTTTGTTTCAGAGCCAAAAAACTACAGAACCCCATGGTGTTCCTGCAGGGATTACCCTCAGCTGTACCAGTTTCTTTCCCAAATCTTTCCCAGAAGCCTTTTCCACCCACATGCACTACCATAAGATGTCACCCACACACAGAGTTGACAGATAAAATAAAAATATCCAGTTAAATTTGCATTTCATGAAAACAACAAATCATTTTACTAATATAACTGTCTAGGGCAATATTTCCATATCCCAGAACAGACTTAAGCTACAAAGTGGTTTCTTGTTTATCTGAAATGCAAATTGAACTGAGTACCCAGCAACAAACCCAGGCTTAACCCAGACTGAGATGCATATGAGGCTGTTTCTCCTCACCAGCTCTGCAGATCCTAGCAGATTCTAATGTTTCTGATTTATTCACAAAATCTCAGAGTGGATGTGGAGCCCAGAATATGGAAGACTCCAGTATTGTGCCTCAGCCATGAAGAACGAAGTTGGATGTGCAGGAAGTTGGAGCTTTTGGTAACGCTAAGAGAAATGTCCTCGGCTTCCCCACCTCGGGTAAAGGCAAGAGTCGAATGCTTCCCTGTTCAGTTGGAGGCGTTCTGAATGGGGAGACCAGGGTCTGTATGTATTACTTGTAGCAAAGTCTTTGCCCCAAACTCATGTTCCTTTGTTAATCATGTGGCCTTAAAGAACCCCACTGCCATTGGGTGGAAGCCACGGAATGGGCAACCCCATAGGACTCCAGATAAAGCAGACTCTGCCAAAGGACCCCAGATAAAGCAAGCGCTTCCATAGGACCCTCAGATAAAAAGAGCTCTTCCACAGGACTCCAGATAAAGCAGGCTCTTGGTGTCAAACAAAGTTGGCCAGGACAGATGGACACCACCACTATCCTGCAATGTGCTTTGCCCAAATCCTGGCTTACCTCTCCATTGTCCCCTTTTAGTGAAGTGATAGCTGAAGAAGTAGGGTGCTGCACCCCGGTGGCTCCACCCAGCACTCCCTGCTCCAGCCCTGTGTGACCCCTCTGCCTGCAGGTTCTGTGCTATCCCCTGCCTGTCTCCACACAGGTCTCTCAGATCTCCAAGGCTTCCTGTACAGGATTTCCCTTCCGAGTCTGCTCTTCTCCTGTCTTCTGGGGAACACCTACTGACATTTTGGGTATTCGCTGTACCACTTTCTTATGGGTGGCCTGCACTGGGCTCTGCCCATTGTGATTGGGTCAGCTTTGCCAACCATATGCTTTCATAGCCTCTGAGAGTATGCTTAATTAACTCTTACATGATAGTCTATTTACCTCCTGACTTTCCTGGTGGACTTTTAGTTCCTCGAGGGCAGATATCAGGTGTCTTTTGTTGGTGCTGCTTCCCTAGCACCAAGAGCTATGTAAAGGCCAACACGCTCACTAAGCATCAATGGGAAGAAACAAATGGAAGCCTCTGGTGTTGCAGGCAGGCCACTCCAAAGGCCCCTCCGCCTCCTCCCCTGCCTTCCCATCACCGACCTGAGTCTCTTGTGTCAACGGCCCAGGGCATCAGTGACCTCATCTCTTCTGTCTTTGTCCTATTGCATTGGAGAATAGCCTGGAGCTGCCCATTTCCCAGCTGATATTCAATACTCAGAGAGTTGTCACTCCCTAGTTTTGCTGTGTCCCTGCTCCCCAACCTCCTTAACGATTAGTAAAGGACATTGGGTATGAAGCAAATGGAGCACACCTCTCTTCAAAATCCCAGACTGTTCTTTTTTGTTAGTGCCACCAAGTTTCTTTTGTCCCCTGAAATTTTCTCCTGATATTTGTACTTTGCCCTCTCTCTTCCAAACCATGGGTATACTCCCTGCTTTTGGCTCTCCTGTAGCATTTTAGAGCTTCAGCTGGAGCTTGTGACCCTGGGGTCAAGCAGCTTCTAGTGGTAATGAGATAACACTGATAGCACTTGACTTGTCAGTAAGTCTGATTTGTTTGTTGCACTTTTAATTTTGTTTTGCTTTTTGTCTATCAATGAGATTATAGTGTTGTATATCAAGAAATAAACACTTTAAAAAATTTCCTCTCGTCTATTATAATAAGCTTCAAATCATTTTAATATTCATGAAGTCCTTTGGATCTGCCCTGGTCAAATTGGTGGCTATGAGCTACCTGTGGCCATCTGAACTTAAATGCAAAGTAATTTAAATAAAATTGAATTAAAAATCCAAATTTCCCAGGCTCAATAGCCACTTTTCATGTGCTCCCACACTGGTGTGGGTCTGATGCATTCATTCATTGCCCTGCAGACAGCCCCGAGTGCTGGTTTTGGTGATCTGTTCAGTCCTCTCAGGGATAATTTCCATCAGGCAGCCCAAGCTCTTGCTTCTAATGGACTTACTCTTTCAAATTCAAAGTATAAAAGAAGTGGATCCATGCAAGGGTGGCTCTTTAACAATCTCCTGCAGTTAAAGTTTGCTTATCCCAGAACAATCACCTTATTCTGGAAAAGGAAGGAGCTGGAAGCTGAGGACAGTGAGATCCCTTCTTCTTACCGGATGTGTGGTGATGCTAATGCAGTCTCCTGGAGCTGTTCCTGCTATGGCCTCCTATGCTGCCTCCCCTTGACCCCCCTCACCTGGCACAGCAGACAGGGCTTTCCTCCTGGAAAGTGCCTCCTCAAAAGACTTATCCTCCACTCTTCTGCTCTCAATCACGCTATCTTGCCTTAAATCAACTTCTGTCTTTCTAAGAAAGAAAATTAAAAACTATTTATTCTATGTGCTTATTAACAGACAACTGCTCTAGAATAAAGAAATTGATGGATGAAAGAACAAATAAAATGAATGAATCTCCAGATTCCATTCCCTGGCAGGTGTTTCATCAGCAGTCAATCTGTCCTCGTATACCTGGTGACCACACACTGGGCTGCTCCCAAGCCTTGATCATATACTGCACCAGAGAGAGAATCGAGCAGCATCCGGGCCAATCTCCTGACCTATGAAGGAAATACAAGAGGGCAGAGGTGCCATTCAGGTTGCAGCTTGAATGCATCTCTATGACAGACTTCTGGGGCTCTGATCTATACTTGGGTCTATACAGGCCAAACGGGAAACATATCCTCAAATTGTCCTATTCCCTAATGTTATTCAAAAGCAATCTGTTTAAAAGGAAGCAGGCTTGGGGACTCTCAGAGCTCCACTTGCATAGCTGGCTGTTGGCCCTTCCCTACTTGCTGTCCCTACCTGTCTTTCCTAGTCTACTGCTTAGACATATGGGGAGCAGCAGAGTCTCAGAGCAGCTCCTGACCCCTGTAAAAATGCATAGGTCTGGATGTAGGGAAAGACTCTGAAAGGAGACTGGGCAGAAACTGCTATCCCCATGTAAGTCATGATTTTGAAGAATGAGAATACTAAAGGGGATGCTATTGTAGGACAGGAAGGGTGATGATCACGGGTTAAAGGGCAGAGACCATGAGTTCAACGGCAGTGACCATGGTTCTAGACTGATGACCACAGGTTCAAGGGTAGTCATTATGGATTCAGTGATCATAACCATGAGTTCAAGTATGATGATCATGGCTTCAAAGGCGGTGACCATGGATTCAAGTATAGTGAAAATGAGTTCTAGGGCAGTGATCATGAGTTCAAAGACAGTGACCATAGCTTCATGGCAATGACCATGGGTTCAAGGATAGTGACCACAGGTTCAAGAGTGGTGACCATGGATTCAAGGACAGTGACTACGGGTTCAGGGGTGGTAACCTTGGGTTCAAGGCTGTTGACCATGGGTTCAAGGGCAGTGATCATGGGTTCACTGGAAGAAGAAGGACGCCTTCTAATAGAGCTGGAGAGAAGAAAAAGAAGAAAGCCAGACAGATTTTGAGTCTTTTCTAGAGATTTAAATTAGTAGGGGCACCAGTCTGGGTAGATGGGTGCTCAGGACCCTGTGTGCAGTGGGGGAAAGGAAGACATTTGCATGGATTGAGACATAGCAGACTCCCACATTCAAACCCATGCTGTAAGTCCTTGATTTTGTTGTTAGCTAAACTGGACTCATGACTCCCAACTGCTGACGAGTGGGGAAAACGATAATCTATGTTTTCAAACATTCAAACTAATCCAAAGTTTATTCTAATCTTTTCATTTAAACAGTCCTTATGGGGGGAAGTGGGGGACAAACCTTTTAGATAGCTTCCCCATTCTTCATTCCCTGAGATGACGCCTGAGGATACGAGGTGAGGTGTGTGCAGAGAGGCCCCTAAGTGAAGATGGCTTTGATTTGGGATCCCAACACCCATATGCTTATGGGTCAGGCTTCTTGTTTTCATTTTCTTCAAAACCAATCCTCATGATTTGGCTTTTGGTTTTGTCGACTAGTGGAAAAATGCTAGAGAGCTGTTCACTCTGTGATTGGAGGTAGAGGAGAAATTAAAATTGTGTTTGCTGGGTGGGGTAGGGGGCAGGTTACTGATATGGTCTTTGAAGAAGATCAGGGTGCTGAGAGCCTGGGGCTCCCAGGGAGACATCAGGATGAAGGGTGCCCTCCTCTGCTGCCGCTGCTCTTGTGTACAGATTCCAGTTTGTGGCTCTGCTCTTTCTCATATGCTTGGAGGCTCCTTGCTCCTTCCATCACTGGGAAATTTGCTGAAACCCTATCAGCTTATGGCCTGCTCTACCCAAGTTCATTCCATCCTCTTCACTGACAGATCTCTCCTCTTTGGGATTTCATTGATGAAATGGAGGGTAAAAACAAAAGCAGTGTATTCTGGCTCTCAGTTTTCATCACGTCTTACTAAAAACTTTGAAAGTTGTAAAATATGCCCCTGGATGCGCTGGCTTCAGCCCTCAGGTTTAGCTGTTTAGTGCTATAATTGCTGACCTTCAATTTCAATTTTTACTTTTGATTTAAACCACGAATGTGATATAAAGTTGTTTTCATTTTAAATTTATATGTAGGGTTTTTTGTTTGCTTTGGAAGAGAATGAGAGGTGGGAGTAGATTTTTTAAAATACTTTTCAAAAATATATAATTGTGTTGCAGTCAAAGGATACGGATCAAAGTTCTCTGCCTTGGGGATTTATGGAGATGTCCTTTGTGTCCTAATCAGAGTCTGTTTATGAGTATTCCTGGGGTGTCTGAGAAGAATGCATACTAATCTGTATATTTTATTGTGAAAAGCTTTCAAAATCCTCCCTTCGAGGGTTCTGCTTCTGAGGCCATGTTTAGAAATGCCACTCCCTCATAATTAGATAAAGATTCATTTATGTTATTTTAGCACCTAATGTTTTCAGGCTTTGTATTTAGAATTTTAATTAACTTCAAATTAAATCTGGCATGAGATAGGAGTCCGCATTCATTTTTTTTTTTTATCCAAATGTTTATCCAGTCAGTTATGGCTTCTAAATGATCAAGTCCTGAATACAAGAATAAATCTTGTCAATACACGTGTGTCTATTTCTGAGCTATACAACATATTTTGCATCTATTAATACAGTTCTTCCTCATTACTCTTATGTAACAATTTCATAGCTGGTAACATTTATGTTTTTTTCATTAGGTAATAAAAATGTAGTCAACTGACACATTTGGTTGGAATTGTTTTAATTATATGGAAAAATAAAGAGAATCAGCACCCTCAATAATGTCTTTCGTTTGAGACATTTAATTGCAAGTTTCTAATCATTGATGCCTATACATAACACTACCTCCAGTGTCCCTGAACAAATGTGTTCTATAGAAACATTAATTTTAGACAGTGATGAAGGAAGAATGTGTCCTCTACATACTGCCTCCAGTTTCCCTAACAAATGTGTTCTATAGAAACATTAATTTTAGACAGTGATGAAGGAGGAATGTGTCCTCTACATACTGCCTTCACCTTACATTTTACCTAAGCTCCTTTTAGATAAATTGGAACTATTTTCTCATTAATAGTCATAAATTTGAAGTGAGCCCAAAAGATCAGTTGACCTTGTATCCGATTTCAACCCCAAAAAATGAGTTAAGATCAACTTTTCTAAACTCCAAAATGTTAACCACCTGCCAACATTTAATTGACTTAGATCTAACACTTGTGTTCTGCAGGCCAATTCACTTAGTTACCAGAATGTATATTTTTGTAACTAATGTATCTTGGACGTTTCATTAGGAAATGGCATCGCTTAAAATTAATCGTTTTCTGGATGAGTTATTGGAAGGTTTTATGGTCATGGGGAGTGACTGTAAATACTTACTCAGAATGTTTCCAACATCACTGCAGCCACACTTCATGGTTCAGAACTCTGAAGCTGCAGCCCCTATTTCTCCTGTGTTTCAAGCATATCTGAGCTGTTTTCTTAATCCTGCTCAAATGTGATTCTTTGTTCCACTGCTGAGTAAGGACTGAATGGTCTTTTTTTCAGGAACAAGTATTTTCAGGCACTATAATTTTCTTCAAGACAGGCCAACCCACCATTTGTGTTTTTGAACATTTCGATCTAATCTCCTTTGGGACACACATCAATTTTGCTCCAGGTTTTTCCATATTATCGCCTTAAACTGTTTCTCAAAATGTGCCCCAAATGCTATGGTGAGATGTGTTTCCTGGGCCTCTGTTGTCTTACATGATTCCGTTGTGCAAATTAAACAAAGGAGACCCGCTGGATGGTCTCCACAAAAGCATGGCTTGGAGAGCAGACTATACATTTTTTAAAAATTGTGGTAAAATACTCAAACATAACATTTAACATCTTAATCACTTTTAAGTGTACAGCTCTTAGTGTTAAGTATAATCACATGGTTGTGCCACCAATCTCCAAATTCTTTTCATCTTGTGAAACTGAAGCCCTTTATCCATTAAAGAACTCCCCGCTTACCCTCTACCCAGCCCCTGGCAACCACCATTCTACTTTTTATGAACTTGACCACTCTAGGTACTTTATTATAGGTGGACTCATACAGCATTTGTCTTTTTGCTATTGTCTTATTTAACTTAGCATGATGTCCAAAAGGTTCATCCACATCATAGTGTATGTCAGAATTCTCTTCCTTTTTAAGAATAAATAATATTCCATTCTGTGTATATGCCACATTTTGTTTTTCTGTTCATCTGACTGTTGCTTCCACCCTTTTGCCATTGTCAATAATGCTTTATGGACATAAGTGTACAAATATCTCTTTAAGACCCTGCTTTCAAATCTTTTGAGATCCTGCTTTGAAATCTTTTGGCTATATATTCAGAAGTGGTATTGCCGGATCCTATGGTATTTCTGTTTTTAATTTTTTGGTAAACCACCATACTGTTTCCTAGCAGCTGCACCTATTTCCATTCCCACCAAGAGTGCACAAAGGTTCCAATTTCTCTGCATCCTCACCAACACTGCTTATTTTCTGTATTTGTTGTTTTATAGTAGCCAGGGTGTGAGGTGACATCTCATTGTGGTTTTGTTTTGCATTTTTCTACTGATCACTGATGTTGAGGATCTTTTCATAGGCTTGTTGGCCATTTTGTTTCTTCTTTGAATAATGTGTATTCAAGTTCTTTGAACATTTCTTAATCAGGTTGGTTGGCTTCTTTATCATTGAGTTGTAGGAATTCTTTATATGTTCTAGACATTAACTTCTTATTAGGTGTATGATATACAAACATTTTCTCCCATTCCATAGGTTATTTTTTTACTCTGTTGATTGTGTCCTTTGATGAACAGAAGTTTTTAATTTTGATTTAGTCCAACGATTTTTGCTATCTATTTGTCCGTGTTTTTGGTGTCATACCCAAGAAATTATTGCCAAATCCAACATATGATGCATTTGCTATTTCTTCTAAGAGTTTTGTAGTTTTAGCTTTATGCTTAGGCCTTCAATCCCTTTTGAGGTAATTTTTTTTATATGGCATGAGGTAAGAGTTCAACTTCATTCTTTTGCATATGAATATGCATTTTTCCAACAAACATCATTTGTTGGGAAAACTGTCCTTTCTTTCATTGAATAGTCTTGGCTTCTTTTTCAAAAATTATTTAACCATATATGTGAGGGTTTATTTCTGGGCTTTCTATTCTAGTGCATTGGTCTTCATCAGTTTGATGTACCACATCACTTTGATTACTGTAGTTTTGTGGTAAGTTTTTAAATCGGGAAGTATGAGACCTCCAACTCTGTTCGTTTTCAAGATTGTTTTGGCTAGAAGGGGAAGACTGCATTTCTAGCAAGTGGGAAAAAGGCAGGCTTTCCCTCTGGGATGCAGCCCTGCCCTGGAGTATCCAGCACACTGGACAGAGCTTGTCCCTCACCTGAGAAACCGGGGAAGAGGTCCGCCTGCACATCCAGATACGGAGGCCTTGCCACTCAGCAAATGCTGCGTGAGGACGAAGGACACAGTCATTCTTCTAAATCTGGTCAACTCTTCCTTTACTGATGCCAGATTATCAGAGTTTTTACCATTCTGATTAGACATTGAAATATACAGAGTTGCTCTGATGTTGTATAGATGGGCTTTGATTTCTCTTACTTTTCTGTGGCTCCTGTAGCTTATGTGGAGGTAAGCTGTAGAGGGCAACTGGCAGCATTTGTCCGTTATTCTTGCTGTAGGAGGTTGGCGAGGAGGTGGTCTCCTCACCACGACCCAAGGAGAAGCTTCTCTCTGACATTAGCGCCCTGGAACAAATACCATCCCCAAGCACTGTTTTTATTCATGAACTGATCCTCTTTTGCTTATCTTGTAACAAATGCTCTTTACGTGTTTCGATCGGCTCTTGAAAGACTTCTAGGTAAATCTTCAACCCAGCTTAAGGAATGTGCAGGACTTTCTGGCTTATCTCTTTGAGTGCCAACTTTAGCCCTGTTATATTTATAAGTGGCATCCATACTCTTTAGAGTGACAAGAGATTTGCACATATACTTCATTTCTTAAAATAGCTGTATTTGACAATTAAGAGAAAAATGTATTGCTAAGGGTCATTTGGTTGCATCTAACAAAACCTGACTCAAACCACTTTATGTAAGAAATGGGGTTTTATTTGGTCATAAATCTGGGAGAAATGGATGGATGCAGGGCCTCAAAAGATGTTATCAAGGCTGTCTCTCTCATTTCCTGTCTCTGCTTCTAGCTTTTGTTTCCTCTGTGCTGGCTGAATTTACAGTAGGCTTTTCCCTCAGGTGGCAAATTGGGTCCAGAAGGATGAACTTGTAGGCCACCTTCTTAGAAATCCCAGTGAGTTAGCAGCATCTCCTTCCCAGTGGCTCCAGCCTAAGCCCTAGATAGGGTTCTCGTTGGCCTATCTTGATCCATGTGTCCACCCCGGGGCCAGTCTTGTAGTAAGAGGAGGCAGTGTTCTGGGTAGCCCGGCCTGAGTCACGTGGCTCATACGTGTAGGGGCAGGGTCATGACACTAGACTTCATAGGCTGGACATGAGGGCTGGGAAACTGGGATGCTATTGACGAAAAATGTAGAAAGGGATGTTGAGCAGGAACAAATTAATTACTGATTTTCTCTACAACATACCTAAAAAAAAGATTCCTGAAGAAGAGCAACCTCATTTCCCTTCATACAGGGAACTCTTTTACAATATTCTTACCAGATGTTTTATCTAGTTTCCCTTTGAACACATTCCAGAATGGAGACCTCAGCACCTCCAGTTGTCTTCTATTCCAATGTTAAACAGAGCTGCTTGTCAGAAAAATATTCCTTATCTCAACCAATCTGAGTTTTCCTGCAATTTCTAAGGAATTGTCCTAACTCAGCTCATCAGAACCTTATAAAATAAAATTATAACCTCATCTTCCCAAAAGGGTAATCAAGCATTTGAGTCCAATTTCAGCATGACTTTTATATTTCACCTTCTACCTTCTGAAGACTTCTGATACAATCTCCATCCCCACCAAGTATATTCTTTTCACCTCCAATGGACTCCAATGGTCTTTTGCACTTCACCTGCCACCAAGGCTTCTTCCCTGTATTTATTACAACAATAAATTATTTCATGGTTCATATGTTGGAAATAGTTTTAATATACTGGTTACAATCTGCTTCTCACTCCCATAGTAACCCCAAAAGGAGGGTTGTTTTTACAAGTCACACTACAGTTTTGGTTAATATTAAGCTTAAAACACTAGGAGCTACCATTTATTGATTTCCAGATTCTTTATAAAATGTATCTATAATCCTCACAATAACTCTCAATATTTATTATTGTTATTTATTATCATTATCATTATTATTATTGCTATCCCATTTTACAGATGAGAAAGCTGAAACTCAGTTTCAGTAACTTAGAAAGTCAAATTAAGTCAGTGGTCAAATTGATATTTGAGCTCAAATATCTATGACTGCAAAACTAAGTTCTTCTATCACACTCCCAACTCCATGGTCGATGTCCATGGAGACCATCAATCTGTTTCCTGTGAAGCACTGCCAATTACTTCATCCATACCCTTTGCTTGTGCAATGAAGCTGGTGCTCACCATAATATAGGCTGTGCAGAAAAGGGTTAACAGAGCAGGCCTGAGCCTGAGACTGCGCTCCTTAGAAAGGCTTGTTTGCAAGGCTGGCCCTTGACAGGCACCTGGAGTCTTGGATTTCAGAGAATTTCCATTATTCCCTTATAAAAATGGCTCACTGTGATTAAACTGTTTGTTCAAACAATATGGTTAATGTTGAATATGTGCTTTCCTTCCTGGTGTGTGGAATTTTGGTATGTGTTAGACAGAGGGGTGCCTATATGACAAGCCCACAAGCAAAACCCCAGGCACTGAGTCTCTAATGAGCTTCCCTGGTAGACGTTGAACACGTGTTGTCATATCTTAGGGCTCAAGGAATTAAGCACATCCTGCGTGACTCCTCCGGGATAATACTCCTGGAAGTGTGTGCCTAGTTTCCTCCAGATTTCGCCCTATATGCCTTTTCTCTTTGCTGATTTTACTTCATACCCTTTTGCTGTAATAAATTATAGCTGTGAGTATGACTACATGCAGAGGCCTCTGAGTCCTCCTAGGATATCACTGAAGCTGGAGGTAGTCTTGGAAACCCCCAACACAGGGACTTTATATTTGTTTCTGTTAAGTGTAATCCTGATACAGTCATTTCAAAATCCCTCAATTTATTTTTTAAATATTTAGCTCTACATGTATTCCTTTAAGGTTTTAATTTTATTTTTTGATAAAAATATTGAATAAGAGAGAGGAAACATAGAATAGAAGTTGTCTCCTGAAGCCTCCCTCTGTGTTGAGACTAAGCTATTAATCACAATGTTAGGACATTTTCCACAAATACTATTAAAAATCATTATTTTGATTTCCAGTATTTCCTAAGACTTTTGTCACTTAAAATACTAGGCTGGGAGTGGTGGCTCACACCTATAATCCCAGCACTTTGGGAGGTCGAGGTGGGTGGATCACGAGGTCAAGAGATCGAGATCATCCAGTTCAACATAGCGAAACTCCGTCTCTACTAAAAATACAAAAATTAGCTGGGCATGGTGGCATGCACCTGTAGTCCCATCTACTCGGGAGACTGAGGCAGGAGAATTGCTTGAACCCAGGAGGTAGAGGCTGCGGTGAGCCAAGATCGTGCCATTGCACTCCAGCCTGGGTAACGAGAGCGAAACTCCATCTCAAAAAATAAATAAATAAATAAATTTTAAGACATGGCCAGGTGCAGTGGCTCACACCTATAATCCCAGCACTTTGGGAGGCTAGGCAGGCAGATCAAGAGGTCAAGAGATTGAGACCATCATGGCCAACATGGTGAAACCCCTTCCCTATTAAAAATACAAAATTAGCCAGGCGTGGTAGCACACACCCGTTGTCCCAGCTACTCTGGAGGCTGAGGCAGGAGAATCACTTGAACTCAGGAGGTGGAGGTTAAAGTGAGCGGAGATCGCCCCATTGCACTCCAGCCCGAGCAACAGAGGGAGACTCCGTCTCAAAAAAAAAAAATTAAGACATACAGGCCAAAACATTCTCACTTTTTTTCCCTCATGTAGTTATGTTACATATATTATTGAAAAAAATAACTAGCACTATTCCAATGTTACTTACTCTTCATTTCCCTCTTGTAATAATCTCATTGTTACTGTAGATGATAATTAATTAGTTAGTTATGTGCTTTTTTGAATTATATCATGACAGAATTTGTACCTTGTCATTTTTAGAATATGTTGATTTTCCTCATTTTAATACTCAAGCCATTTTCTCACCTTATCTTTTGCATTTTTTAAAGAAGTGCATTTTATCTAAGTTATCAAATTTGTGGGCATAGAGCTGTTCATAATATTCCTTTATCACCATTTTTATATCCTTGGGATTAGTAGTCATTTCCCCTCTTTCACTTCTCACCCTAAAAATGTGTGTCCTTCACTTCATTTCTTGGTTAACCTGGTTGGAAGTTTATTGATTTTATTGATCTTTTCAAAGAATCTACTTTTTGTTTTGTTAATTACCTTATTGTTTTCCTGTTTTTAATTTCATTGACGTTCTAATGTTTATTATGTCTTTCCTTTCAATCACTTTATGTTTAGATTGCTCTTCTCACTCTATTTTCCTAAGGAAGAAACTTAAATTATTGATTTCAGATTCTACTTCTATTCTAATATATGCATTCGATAAAATAAATTTCTCTCTAAGCATTCCTTTTGATGAATCCCCCAAATTTTGATAAGTTGTATCTTTATTTTCATTTAATTCAAAATATTTATAATTTCTCTTGAGATTTCTCCTTTGACTCATGTGTTATTTGCAAGTTTGTTACTTAATCTCCAAATATTTGATGGTTTTCCAGCTATCTTTCTGTTATTGATTTCTAGTTAATTTCATTATGGTCCAAGTGCATACTTTTTATGAATTTTATTTTTAAAAATTTGTTCTATGTGTTTCATGGCCCAAAATGGAATCTATCTTGGTAGGTATTTCATATGAGCTAGAGAAAAATGTGCATTCTGCTTTTATTAGATGAAATATGAATGGTCCCTGACTTACGATGGTTCAACTTACAATTTTAGATGCTGTAAAAGCAAAATGCATTCAGTAGAAAAATTATTTCCAGTAGCGTATAGTCATCTATTTCTCACTTTCAGTACACTATTCAATAAATTATATGAGATATTCAATACTTTATTAAATAGGCTTGGTTAGATAGTTTTGCTCAACTGTAGGATAAAGTAAGTTTTCTGAACACATTTTAATTAAGCTAAGTTATCATATTTGGTAAGTTAGGTATAGTAAATGCATTTTCAACTTTGCATATTTTTAACTTACAATGGGTTTATCAGGATGTAACTTCATAGTAAGTCAAGAAGCATCTGTAGTCTATAAAGTTGGTTAGATCTAGTTAATTGATGGCATTGTTCAGTTAAACAATGTTTTTACTGAATTTCTGCCTGCTGGATCTGTCCTCTTCTGATAGAGGAATGTCGAAGTCTTCAACTGTAATAGTGGACTAATCTATTTCTCCTTGCAGTTCTACCAAATTTTGCCATATGTATTTTGATGCATTGTTGTTAGACACATACACATTAAATATTATTAGATCTTCTTAGAGAATTTACCCTTTATCACTATATAATATCCTTGTTTATCCTTGATGATAGCATGGTATATCTTTCTCCATCCCTTCACTTTTAATCTATCTGTGTTTATATTTAAAATGGGTATGTAATAGACAACATATAATTTAGTCTTTTTTTTTCATTCTATCATTTTATGTCTCCTGGTTTGTATATCCATATTTTTGACATTTAAAATGCTGATTAATATAATTGGACTAATATTTATCATATTTGTTATTATTATTTGTTGTGCTTATTTATTTTTATTTTTTCTCTCACTTCTGCCTTCTGTCAGTGTTAACTGAGCATTTTATATGATTTTAGTCTGTCTCCTCTCATAACATGGTAATTCTATTTCTTTCCCACCCTCTTTTTTAATGACTATTATTGAATTTGCAGTAATCTAAGTCTACTTTCAAATAACACTATACTTCTTCACATGTAGTGTGTACCTTGTAACAGAGTAGTCCCGATTTCTTCCCCCCACGCCTTCAAACATTACACTACCTACCCATCAGCCAGTCACCCAATGCACTGGTGCTATTGCTATGAGAATAGTTATTTATTAGAACAATTAAGAATAAAAGATAAAATCCTTAAAATTTTACCTGTACTTATTCCCTTTCTAATATTTTATTTCTTTCTGTAGATCAAAATTTATGACATATTATTTTTCAACTTCTCTCTGAAGAACTTCTTTTAACATTTCATGCAACACAAGCCTACTGGGGACAAATTCTCTCAATTTATGTTTGCCTGAAAATGTCTTTGTTGCTTCTTTACTTTTGAATAATAATTTTGCAGCACACAGAATTTTTCTGCTCCCAGCAAGCTGTGATTCTCTGCATTCAACTGTTTCTTCAATTTGGGGAGCATCATTTTGCTCTGTGAGCTCAATTCTCTGGTGACTCTAAAAAGATATGTTGATTTTATTTGGTCATCCTTTTTCATTATGACTCTTCAAGTGACAATAGGCAAAACCTTGCTCTAAGGTCGTGCCCCTAGTCTTTTACTACACTTTCAGTAACATTTACTTGTATCTTAAGATACATGCAAAATGATCATGTATACTGTTTCTATGTTATTGCTATAGGCTAAAATGTCTCCTTAATGCCCCTTGCTCTACCATTTCCATGTTGTCAGATAGCCTGTGACTGTCATTGAACGTGGGGGTGGGGGTTAGGAAACAAATGACAGAAAAACAGGTTATAGGAGGAGAAATTTGACCTGTGATGGATCCTGCTGGGGCTTTTTATTTAGTGTCTGTCATCCCTACTGACCTATAGAGGTAGTCATCAACTCGGAGGCCTACTCCTAGCTTTAGTAGCTATGCTTTAAGCATAACTACTAAATTCTGATTTTTAAAATCAGAAACCCAGCTAGGGAGTCCCTTGACAATTCTGGATGAGTTCTGGTATCTAAAGAGTATGCTATTGGCTATAATTCTTACTTTTCATTAGTAAGAATCAATTTCTTGTAAAAATGATTAGATTTCTCTGATGTCCAGACACAGCCTGGAGCAAACCCTTGAAGACAATGCTAGCCAAACCATTTGGCCCAACGAGATAGAAAGCCCAGGCTGCCTGGGAGTGCCTTCTGACCCTAACTCCTTTCCCAGCCTGTGGGAAGCACAAGAATTGGATGTAAGTTGCAGCAGAGGTGGAAGCTGGGCCTGTGTTCCTCTCAAGGAAAGAAGCTGATGACCATGAGACAATTAGCTCATAAAGCAATCAATTAGCACCTTTGGTTGTTGGCTAAAAGTCTGGAATCCACCCAGGGGTGAGTATTTGGGCTTTCCTTCTCTGCTGTTTGGCATATCTCTGCTTCTGCCTCTTGGCCCGGGCTGTTCTGTCTGCTTGGGATGCCTGGCATGCACTCCCTGCCCAGGCTTTCTCCTTCAGTACTGTGCCCAACATCCATGGACCTGTGACACCCTTCCTGGCCACTCAAGCCTGACTTTAAACTCCCTCAGAAAAGGATAGTGACCCTCCCGATCAGGACCGTTTCTCCTGTGTATAAAACAATGCTCAACTTTTCCTAATCAGCCGTGTTCTTTGGATGAACTAATGAAGTAAATGTCTTTGAGCTTATACTCCTCAGAGAAATATTTGCCCATCTGTCTCACTAGATGAAAAACTCTTTGAGAACAAAGACTATGTCTCTTATCACAGTTTTCCCACAACCTAGCCCAGAACCTGGCATTTAACAAAGGCTCAGTACAAATTCGTCGAGTAAATACAAAATGAATGAATGAGACAGTGATGGGGTACTTTGTAGAAAACCTCATCTCATAGGTCAGCCATGGAGACACTCACTGCTACCCTGCTACTTCTGCCTCTTTATTAGGACCAGGAAGCACTGATCCTCACTTGTTTGTCAGCAAAGGGCCAGTGGCCAAGACTATATTGCCAAGAGCTTAGGAAGAACAAGAAGTCATTGCTGGTGTTGTGGGCTCCTTCACCAAGGAAGTCACCAAGACAGAGAGTTTCTGTATTTCAGCTGAGCACACAGGAAGAAAGAGAGGCCAAGCTTAGAGTAGTCGGTGAACCACAGGCAGCATCTTCTTTGCTCAGTTGCCATTGACTGTGGTTGGGCCCCTCGTGGCCCATGGGGCCCAGTGCTGTGCTGTGGGAGTGCTGTCGCCTGGTATTAGTCAGTTCTCACTCTCTAATACACACATACCCGAGACTGGGTGATTTATACAGCAAAAGAGGCTTAATGGACTCATAGTTCCATCACGGCAAAAGGCAAAGGAGGAGAAAGACATGTCTTACATGGCAGTAGACAAGAGAGCTTGTTCAGGGGAACTCCCATTTGTAAAATCATCAGATCTCATAAGACTTATTCACTATCACAAGAACAGTATGGGGGAAACTACCCCCATGATTCAATTATCTCCACCTGGCCCCTCACTTGACACATGGGAATTGTTACAATTCATGGTGAGATTTGGGTGGGGACACAACAAACAATAGCACTCCCAGATGCCCCATGAGAAATGTGAATGTAAGTGTCTAGATCAGAGCAGCTCATCCATGGTTCCAAGCAGATACGCACACACAGGGCCAGAACCTGGGGATGCCTGTTCATGCCTGAGTTGTTATGGCCCCAGATTACTCTCCAGTGTTCCAGTTTGGATGATGAATTACATGGCCACCCTATGCACCTCCCACATATTCTTTTTACCACCACCGTTATGCACTGGAACATTTTTAAACCAATCCCAGATACCACATTTTATCAGAAGCTGCTTCCTCTTTTAATGTCTAATAGATAGAAACACAAAAAATAACTGCAATGTCTTTATACTGTTTAACAAAATAATCAATAATTCCTTCATATCATCAAATATCTCCTCAGTGTTCAAGTTTTTCCAATTGCCTCTAAATGACTTGTATCAGTTGGCATCCAAACAAGGCCACACATTGCATTTGATGAGTATGTCTATTAAATCCCACCCGCCCCTTTTTCATGTTTTACTTTGCCTCTTTCTCTTGCCATTTATTTATTAAAGAAAGCAGGCCAATTGTCTTGTAAATTTTCCCACACTGTAGATTTGGCATCCTTTGGTGACATTTAACACATTATTCTATCCCTTGATTTCCTGTAAACGGTAGCTAGCTCTAGACATTTAATCTGGTACAGGTTCGTAGTTTTTGGAATAATATTTCATGTGCACTTCTTCTTATTGTATCACATCAGGAAACACTGAATGCCCAATTGTCTTTCTTTTCATGATGTTAGGGTTGCTGAGTGGGTTCAGGTGTTGGTAGCCCCATTCCCCTATCAGACGACTCCCCACCAAAATTTCTCTTAGAGATTTCTATAGTATAGCCATTAGATCATTGCCTAAATCCATTATCTTATGAAGGGTTATAAATGTGCTATTTTCTGTGGATCTCATTTCTTCACTTCCATTAGCCAGTGTCTTCTATAAAGAAGCAATTATTTGGCTACAGTTTGTATAGGAAATGCAGGATGAACATTTAATTTTTTTCTTTTAATTATAAATTTTCAAAATAATGAATTGATTATATAGCAGTATTGAAACACCATCAATAATGGTTTGCTTTTTTTTTTTTTACTATAATTAGAACTCATAAAAATGATAAACCTATGTATTGGATTTTAATCCATTACAGCATTACTACTCTGGGTGTCAAGTCATCCCATCTCAGGCCAGGAGTCCTTCAAGTTAAAAGCACTTAAAAGCTTATCTTTTACATTTTCTGTTTCAAACCTGGAATCACCCATTTCTGCAAGAATTTCTGAATTTTGTTTTAATGGGAAATATAATTTAAAGTTCACACATTGGATCCCCAAAGTGCTAATTAAGATGGACATTGTCATTGCTTCTTGATGTTTTCAGTGGACAGAGTTAGAAAACACATCTTCTTTTTAGAAAAAAAAATACATCGTTAGTTCCTGCTGGTATTTTTTACAAATTTAAAATCAGAGAGTTTGTATTTAAGTTCTTTTGTTTACGTATACATTTCAAAAATAAAAGTGTAGGACGATAAAATGGATTCTATATTAAGATTCTAATATGCCAATTGCTTCTTAACACTTAGAAAAAAGAATGGTTATCCGAAGACCCAGCCTACACTCTTAAACAATAGGTATGATGAACTAGTTTCCTTTACTTTAAACTCGATTACTACCTTTTGGTTCAGGTAATGTGGTTAGGTTCGTTACGGTCCTAAAACATTATAGGATCATATTTGATGAAATCCCAATGATAGCCTTGTGAAATAATGATTTGATTCAAAATTGGATAGGTGAAAGAACTCTTAGATTGTACAAAGTTGTACAATAAGCAATACAAAGTCTGACATCTAGTTTCACAGAGTGGGTTATGTTATCTTCATGTCACACAAAAAAACCCTTAGGATTTTTTAGACTCTGCTGATACCAATGAAGGAGAAGGATTAGGGCCTAATCACAGGCAAATCTACAAGAATAAAATGGACATCTGGTGCAAGGGGAGCTGAGGCCATCCCATGATCAAGAAACGAGAGGCAATAATTCAAAATAGATAGGCAGCCGATGTCCGTTCATGACAAACTCTTTTGGCAAACTAGAAATAAAAAGGAACTCTTTTAATCACACAAAGGGCATCTATGAAAAACCTACACCTAACATCAGATTTTGTGATGAGAAATTGAACACTTTCTCCCTAAGATCTGAAACAAGATAAGGCTTTCCACTCTTCCCTTTTCTATTCAATGTTATTCTACTGGAAGTTCTAGCAAGGGCAATAAGGCAAGAAAAAGAAAGTAAAGACCAAAGATTTAAACAGAGTAAGTAAAACTGTCATTTTTAAACAGAAGACAATTATGTACATAGAAAACTCTATTGAATCTATTAAAAAAAAAGAAAAGAAAACTGCTGGAATTTGTATGCAGTGAAAAATTTAGACCTCTCCATTTTGTTGATGTAAATCATACATTATCAACAACCACCGACAATATAACAGGCCAAAAAAGTGGCACTTATTTTGTGTTTTGACAAGTGAATATGCAAGGATATGGATTTGCAAGTTTGCTTATAGAGCTAATCTGTAATAAATAATAGTAACATTACTTAAGAAATTAAATTATGAAAAAATTATTTAATGGCTGTAGTGCCGTTCTGAGTCACTGAGAGATATAACATTGATACATCATTTTTACATGAGTTCACTCTTAAGTATGTAAATAAAACAGATGCTCTTAGCAAATCAAATTCCCTAAAGTGTAGCACCTGTAGACAGTAATAAATTTAACCTCTGAGGTGATTGATAATTTAACTTCTAATATCAATTTTCCACAAATGTGTGTGTAAGAGAGAGTGTGTGTGAGTGTGTGTGTGTGTGTGTAGTGAGAGCAAGAGCTAGAAAAAGAGGATAGGAAGGGGAAGAAGCCAGGGAGAGAGGGAGGGAGGGGAAGAGAGAAAAACAGAAACAGAGAGAGTGTCATGGTAAATGCAGAGCATTTTAAAACCTATCTCTGTCATTGTCATGCATAAAAAAACCACACATGCATGCTGCTTTTGTGCTGCCAAACCTGTGCGTGAACATATATGAACAAGTGTGCAAACCCCCTTTTCAATACAGTGCTTTTCACTTTTTAAGTGTTTTAACATAAATAGCTTCATTCTGTTTGATAGAAGAAAAATGTTGATACACTTGCCCAGAATCAAATATGGCTTGAATACAGAATCTAAATTTCACTTGCAGGTCCTCACCTCCTTAGCCTATTCTCCCTGGGCTTCGCCATTCACAGGGAGACAGGACTTGGGGTACAAGGAAACCAGAAGCTGCCTGCTGCCACTTCTAGCAATGCAGGATGGCAAGGCACAGATATTAACGAAAATCCTCAGGAGAAGGAAAGGCAGATTATACTTGTGACTTATGTCATTTGTGAGCAAGATATAGTGTTTGTTGATGGGAACGTAGGAGATAGAGATTAGGAAATCTAATTACAAAAAAATAAAATGCCAAAACATGTTCCCAAAGCCCTCATTCAAGACAGGGAAAAAAAGAAAACACCTGTGAAATTCTAATCATCAAATGAAAATTCCTGATCTAAATTCCAGGAGGTTTCTCCTCCACATTTGGGATCAGTTAAATTCGTAAACATACCAAAAGGCATTTGCACTTTGCAGCATGTTCTGCCAGTGACAGCAGAGAAGGCGAAGAACACCGAGGGATTAATCAGGGACAGAAGTAATTAGAGCCAGAAGGGATCAAATGGCCCACAGGTCAAGGGAATTAAAATCTGAGCACAACTGTTACATAAGGGGGTAAAAATAAAATGCACATTGCTGGGACATTTAACTGCAAATATACTGCAGTTACTAGACAGGTTTGAGCAAAACTCCTTGGTCTACAAATCTTTGGAGAAAGGTTTGTAAATGAAGGCAACACAGAGAGCGTGTCCTGCCTTCAGGCTCCATTGTCCAAGTGTCGACTAAGTTTTTTCTCAGTCCACAAAAACGGCAAACTTCCTAAAGAAAGGACGTGCATTTCTGCATTTATTTCTCTATTGGTTCTACATGGCGCTTTATAAACCTGACTGCATGCCTGATGATTATCTCAATTCAGAATTCTTTGCCACATTCCGGTGAGATAAGCAGTCCCTGCACCCACTTTGTGAATGATAAGGATGAGATTGCAGAAGTCATTTTTCTAGACTGCCCGGCCTGGCACTCTGAGCCTGGGAACTGGGAACCCTGCCCAAGCCTCCAGGCTGCCCTGCCTCACTGCCTGGCTTGGAGCCCTCTCTGAGAAGCCTGCCTTTCTCTCCATCCAGGTTCCTTGCCTGCTGTCAGGGACCTCTTCGGTCTCCACCCTCTGCATAGACCAGCAAAGTTGTTGAGAAGCCAATAAGGCATGTGCCTTCCACCTGTCTCACTCAGGTCCCAGTGTCACAGCCCAAGACAGGCAGGTCAGCCAAGGAGAAAGATCGCTGCCGACTATCAAGTGGTCAGCACCTGGTACTGGCCCCTTGGCTTAACAGTTCTCTGTTTGTTGTGACTTTCAGTTTTCTCTGCCACAGTGTTGGGGTAATGCTTCCCCTTCTGATTGCTCCGAATACTGTGAGAAATACAAAGGTGAAGTAGAAGGGAACTGTAATTGTGAGGTATTGGTGTTTTCCCTCACTCCTTACCCACCTCTCCAGCACGCGCACGCACACACGCACACACACAAACACACACACACACACACACACACACACACACACACACACGGCTACCACAGGTTACCAGAAATTCAAAGCAGTAAACAGTAAAGCCATTTTCAACTTCAAAAAGCACTTCACAAATTTCACTTCAGTGGCTGGGAAAGGCAAGCTGCTACCTCCAGCTCCACCCTCTCCCATCCGCCCACATCCTCCTGGACCCTGCACTTGGTCTCCCACCAGGAACCTGCCCCTTCTGCAGAAAGAGCCCATTCTAGAACTCCACTCCCAGCCCCTGTCCTGCTGGGTAATTGGAGCATGATGTCCAAGGGGGAACTATGGGTGGGGCATCAGTGTGCAGAAATTTAGCTGAGGCTCCTTCCCCTTGCCCTTGAAGGAGTGCTGACCCTGCCCCACACATTGGGGGCATTTTCTTGGATGCCCGTGAATTGACCTGCTCATTTGAGCCTTTCACAGGGGAGTGAGAAGGCATAGAATGGTAGAAGGGTCAAGGTGGGCAGGCCAGGCCAGGAAACATGCCCAGGGGCAGCTGCAGTCTGCACTGGCTCAACTGGGGCATAAGGAATGGCCAGGCCCACTGGCACAAGCCAGGCATCAGGGCCTCCCACCTCAGCAGGAGGGTCCCTCGGAACACCTGCTCTGCTCCTTCCCTCATACCTACGGTTCGCAGGCTGATAATTTATCGAAAGTCCTTCACTGAGCGAGTGCCAAGCATGGGGCCAGCAGAGATGGTGACTGCAAATTTCATTTGAGTCACAACTTGTGAAATGTTAAAATACTTTCCAGAAGACATCACCAGGTCTAACTCAGATGGCAGGAAAGCTGGCTCACTTGACTCCACTGCTTATGCTGGGGTCCTGGAGGCCTTGGAAACCCTATTGCCTCACTTTTTTCCATGTGGGCCTTTCTGTGGGTCTGGGTGCATGCTAAATCTCTTTAACAGGAAAGTTCATTTTTCAAAACATGAAAATTTCCAAACAGAATCAGACTAAGTTGTCCGGCATTAAACAAAATTGTTGATCCTTTTATTTGGACTTGGGGAAGCCAGCAAGAGGGTGAGCACATGTGTACAAAAATAGGCAGAGGAGTTCACTCCGGGTGTGTAAGCAATCCTTAAGGAGTTTATAAACTGCTCTGCACCTTCAATCAGGCTTCCTATGGGAGCTGCCCTGGTCCCAACCAGGCACCCTGGCCACACAAACCTGCGGGTATGAAGGTGGACGGGGGCGTGGGTGGAGGAAACACTCTGGAGGGTACCAAAGGGCATGCACAAGGCAAAGGATTCTGTTCCAGGAAAAGCTGAGCCCTGAGAGAGGTACTGCCAGGCTGCCTCCCATGATAATAGGGAGTTCAAGGAGCCCATATCTGTCAGGGAAGGATCCAGAATCTCATGAACTGGGACTCTCGCCAGTGTGGGGTCTTCCCAAATGCCCTCGTCTGAAGCCACATTACATCTGCACTTGCCTCCAGGATCAGCACATAGGTCATGCTTTTAAAGGCTACCGATCCTGATTCTCTGACTTATCCCCAGGTCAGACCTGCATCCACAGTGGGCTGGACCTCCCTGTGGGAAGGTTAACGGCATGATGACGTGGCATCTCCACACTCCTAACGCACGGCCTGTCATTCCCGTGCTCAGGCAACACCCCTTGGTATTACCTGCGGCTCCTGGCTTCCTCTCTCACCCACATCCGGCCTCAGCAAATCCTATTGGCTCCATCTCCAAAACATAGCCAGACTCTGACCACTCATGGCCCCTGCTGTCCGCAACTACTCAAGCCATCCTCTCTAGTGTGTTATTGAACAAGCCTCCAAATTGCTCTTCTCATTCCTGCCCTGGCCTCTTCTCCATCTGCTCTCAACACAGCAGCCAGAATGACCATTTATGAAAGTTAAATTAAGACTCACCCCCGCTGTCAGGTTGCTGATGGCTTTCCGGCTCACTCACCGAACTCCTCTGTTCTCATCTCCTGCCTGACCCTTCCTTGAACCTGTCAGACATGCATCTGCCTTGGCCTTTGCACTCAAGTGTTCCTTCTGCCTGAAATGCTGATTGCTTTACTTCCTTCAAGTCTCTATTCATAAGTTCCCTTCTGAATGAGACCTGTCCTGCCCACTCTGCTGGGAATTCCCAGCCCTCATCTAACACTTTGCATCCTCTTTTCCTGATTCATACCTTGTTATCAGCATTTAACAACATATCTAATAAAATATATTTTTTGCTTATGTATCATGGATGTTTTCTTATCTACTCTGCAGAATGTGAGTCTCCAAGACAGGAACTTCAACTGCTTTGTTTATTTCTATATTTGCACTTTCTAAGCAGTGCTCTGAACAGAGCAGGTGCTCACATTTGTGGATGAATGAATGAATGAATGAATGACTCTCTCTACCCAATGCTCAGCAAGTCCCAATCTTGGGCTTTGGCCTGATTTATTCTCAGGGATCCAGTCCTTATTTCAATTTCCCTGAACCCCAAAAGTCTATGAGAATAAGACTTCCATTTTCCAGGAAGATGGAGTAGACATATTTTCCCTCTTCCTGCTAAGTATAATGAAAAACCCTAGACATTACATATAAAACAAATGTAAAAAGACTCTGAAAGGTAGCAAGAAGAAGGCCGAGCAGCCAGAGACCATGGGACTTAAGGAATAACCTGACAATGAGTTTCTTATTGCCTCCTATATCCCAGATTGGGTATTTGGAAAGTCAGCAACCTGGAACTGCTAATTAGTGAAGACAAAAAACAAAAAAAAAGGCCAAAGAAAAGCCAGTTCTTTCTAGCCAAAGAACCAGGAAAGGGAAAACATGCCAAGATAGAAAACTTTTAGGAAAAAAAATGCCAGCCAAACACAGAAAAACCATGGCTCCACCTCCACTCACACCAGCCAAGGCTAAGTAGGGACTTCTGCCCTTGCTGTGTTGTTATGAGGCATCCTCATCTCCCTTGCCAGGTGGTAAAAATAAAGGCTGAGTTGGGAGCCAGGGTTTGCATCCCTACTGGGCAGTAACAAGTCCCCTGCCCCTTCGTGTTTGTGGAGACAATGTGGAACCTGAACTCCATTTCTTCCCAGCAGTAACAAAGAGCCCTTCCCCCAGCTCAAGTGTCAAAAAAGGTCAAGCGGAGAACCTAGTTTTCCATCCCTAACTGGTAATAACATGGCAGTGCCCCCACCTCCTCATCCACTGGAGACATGGCAGAAGAAGCCTGCTAAAACCCATTATTTAAATAAGATTCATAGTCTTATAATACCCAAATGTCTGTATTTCAATCAAAAGTCATTCATACACCAAGAACCAAAAAGAACTCAAGATGAATGAGAAGACAATCAACAAACACCAACACAGAGATGATACGGCAGTTAGAATTATCCTTCAAGAATTTTAATGCAACCATTATGAAAAGTGCTGCAACTGGCAATTAAAAACAAGCTTGAAACACAGGAAAATAAAGACGTTTCAGCAAAGAAATCCAAAAATCTCAAAGAAGACAGAGGGTAAAAAGAAGACTCAGATGAAAATTTTAGAACTAAAAAAAATGCAAGAACTGAAATACGAAATATGGGCACAACAGCAGAATGTAGAGGACAAAAGAAAACAAATAAATAAAGATAGAACAATAGAAATTACTCAATCTGAACAACAAAGAGGAAACAGACTGAAAAAAATTATCAGAGCCTCGTCTACATGTATGACTGTAACAAAACACTTAACTTGTCATCGAAATTCTAGAAGGAGAGGGGGATCATGGAACTAAAAATGTTTTCAAAAAACAATGGTAAAATTACCAAATGTGGCCAAAATAACATATAAATTTAGAGATTGAAGAAGCTGAATGAATTTCGAATGTGATAGATTCAAAGAAATTCACTCCAAGAGACACCATAGTAAAACTTATAAAAACTAAAGACAAAGAATCCCAAAAGGAACAAGAGGAAAACAGCACATTGCCTACATGGGAAAAATAATTTAAGTTACAGTAGATTTTTTAATCAGAAACCATGGAGGCCCAAGGGAGGGGCAAAACATTTTTCAAATGATGTAAGAAAAAAAATTGTTCACCCAGAACTCTATACTCACCTGAAATATTCCTAAGTAATAAAGGAGAATTAAAGATTCTCTCAAAGGAAAACTAAAAGAAAGGAAATAAAAATTACATTGGAAATAAAAATTATAATGCAACATATCAAAATTCATGGGATGCAATTATTCAGTTCCAAGACTAAAATTTATACATTACATGCTCATATTAGAAAAGAGAAAAAGTCTCAAATCAATAACTAAATTATCATCTTGAAATGAAAATAAACCCAAAGCAAGTAGAAGGAAGGAAACAAAGACCAGAGCAAGGATCAGTGGGATTGAAAACAGAGAAACAGTACAGAACTTTAATGAAAGCAAAAGCTTGCTCTTTGCAAAGGAAAATAAAATTGATTAATTTCTAGCAAAACTTGAAAGAAGACAGTCCAGTATACCAGTACTGGTTGAGTATCCCTTATTCAAAACGCTTAGGACCAGAAATGTTTTGGATTTGGGACTTTTTCAGCATTTGAACTATCTGCACTACACTTATAGTTCAAAATCCTTAATCTGAAAATGCAAAATCTAAAATGCTCCAATAAGCATTTCCTTTGAGCGTCAAGTCAATGTTCAAAAATTTTCAGATGTTGATGCATTTTGGATTTTGATTTTTTTTATTAGAGATACTCAAACATATTAGAAATGAAAAGATAACTATAGACACTGCAGACATCAAAAAGATAATGAGCACTATGAACAACTCTACATATGTAAATTTGACAAGATAGATAAAATGGACAAATTATTCAAGAAGTACAAAGTAGCACAACTCCTCCAGTGTAAAATAAATAACTTGAATAATCCTAAAAACAATTAGGAATATTAAATACATAATTATAAACCTCCCATAAGAAAAATCTCCAGGCTCAGAAGTTTTCACTGAAGAATTCTGCCGAATGGTCTGATATGGTTTGAGTGTGTGTCCCCACCCAAATCCCATGTCAAATTGTAATCTCTAATGTTGGAGGTGGGGTTTGGTGGGAAGTAATTGGATCATGCAGGCAGATTTCCCCTTTGGTGCTGTTCTCATAATCGTGAGTGAGTTATCAGGTTATCTGTTTGTTTAAAAGTGTGTAGCACCTCTGCCCTCTGTCTCTTCCTCCTGCTGTGAATGTGAAAGATGTTCCTGTTTCCCCTTCACCTTCTACCATGATTGTAAGTTTCCTGAGGCCTCCATAGCCATGCTTTCTGTACAGCCTGCAGAACGTAAGCCAATTAAACCTCTTTTCTTTATAAATTACCCAATTTCAGGTATTTCTTTATAGCAGTGTGAGAAGGAACTAATACATGGTCTAAGAGAAAGCACACCAGATCTATACAGTCTCTTCCAGAAAAAAAGATAATATTTTCTAAAGTATTCCATGAAGCCAGTATTACCCTGATACCACAAAGAAAAAAATATTTGCAAGTAGAATTTAGCAATATATACAAAGAATATACACCATGACGAAGTATGGCTTGTTCCAGGAATGCAAGGCTGGTTAAATATTGGAAAATCGATCAGTGTAATCTACTGTATTAATGGATGCTAAAAAAGCATTTGACAGAATTCAACACCTGTTTATGACAAAAACTGTCATAAAATAGGGGTAGAGAGAAACTTTTGCAACTTGATAAAGAACACCTACAAAACAGCTAACATTGTACTTAATGGTAAAAGACTGAATGTTTTCCCCCTAAAATTGTAAATGAGGCATGGATTCCACTTGCATGTGACACTGCTACTCAACAGAATACTTGAAATTCCTAGCCAGCACATTAAGGCAAAGAAATGAAGTTAAAGTCATACAGATTAGGAAAGAAGTAAAACTGCTCCTATTTGTGGATGACATGATAGCCAATGCAGATTTAAAAAAAACAACAACGAAAATAAATTCTAGAATAAATGAGTTCAACAAGATACAGATTCACAGATACAAGATAAATATTTAAAAATCAATTGTATTTGTATATATTACCAATGGACATATGAAAATGAAAATTTTAAATGCAATATTGAAACCTAAAAAAATACTTAAGTGTAAATCTAAGAGAATATGTACAGGACTTTATGCTGAAAACTACCAAATGTTGATGAAATAAATAAAAGAAGACCTAAATAAATGGAGATGATACTGTGTTCGTGGATTAGAAGGCTCAATATGGTGAACACATAAACTCTCTGCTGAACTGATATACAGGTTTATTAAAATTTCAGCAAGGTTTTTTGCAGATACAGACAATTTAGATAGACATAATATAAATAAGATTGTTCTCAAATTTATATATAAATCTGTATGGAATAGCTAAAACAATTCTGAGAAAGAAAAATAAAATAGGAGGAATCATCTATCTGATCGCAAGACTTATTATACAGCTAAAGTAATCATGACTGTTGTGTATTACTCAAGGGATATACACATAGATCAATGGAACAGAGTAGAGAACCCAAAAGTAGACCCACACAAATGTGTTCCCCTATTTTTTGACAAAAGTACAAAAGCAACTTCCTGGAGGACGGACAGTCTTTTCAACAAATGGCTCAAGAGCAATAAAAACAATACACCTTGGCCTAAGCCTCACATCTTTTATAAAAATTATCTCCAGATGCATCATACATTTAAATATAAAACATAAGAACTTTTAGAAAAAAACAAAAGAGAAAATCTTTGAGATTTAGGGCTTGGTGAAATGTTCTTAGACATGACACCAAAACACATTACACAAATGACCAATTGGACCAAATCCAAACCCGAAGTGTTTTTCTCTGATAATGACCCTGTTAGAAGAATAAAGGCAAGTTACAGACTGGAGAAAATTATGTACAAATCACACATCTAACAAAGAACTCATATCTAGAATGTAGGTCTCAAAATTTAAGATTAAAAAACACACGAATATTCCAATTAGAAAATGGGCCAAAGATGTAAAGAGACATTTTATCAAAGTGGATCTATGAATAATAAATAGACACGTGAAAATGTGTTCAACATCACTGGCCATTATGAAAATGCAAATTAAAACCACCATGACATATAACTCCATACATATTAGACAGAAAATATAAAATAAACACACGCATATATGGCCCAATGAAGACCTTTGACAAGGTGCCAAGACTATATAATGGGGAGAAGATAGTCTCTTTAACAAATGGTCTTGGAAAAAACAGATATCCACACACCAAAGCATAAAATTGGACCCTTTTATTACAATATACATGAAAATAATTTCCAAATGAATTAAATACTTAAACTTCAAAGTTGAAACTCTGAGAAGAAAATATAGAGGAAAAGCTCCATGACATTGGTCCTGGAAATGGTTTTTTGCATATGAAGTGCTAGCAACAAGACCAAGTATAGACAAGTGGGATTACATGAAACTAAAAAGCTTCTGCCCAGCAAAAGAGAAACCAAGGTGAACAGGCAACATGTGGAATGGAAAAAAAAATTGCAAACCATATATGTAATAGGCAGAGTCAAAATCCAAAATATATAAGGAATGCCTACAACTCAATAGCAGAACAACAAAAGCCTGATTTTAAAATAGGCAAATGACTTAAATAGAAATTTCTCAAAAGAAAACATACAAATGGCTTATAGATATACGAAAAGATGCTCAACATTACCAATGATCAGGGAAATGCAAATCGAAACCACAATGAGAATGGCTGTTATCAAAAGATAAATGATAATGAGCATTAGCAAAGATGTAGAGAAACTGGAACCCTTGTACTCTATTGGTGGAAAAATAAAATGGCATGATGCTGTGGAAAAAAGTATGAAGCTTCCTCAAAACATTACAGATAGAACTACTATATGATTAAACAATTCCACTTCTGAGTGTTCATCTAAAAGAATTGACATCAGGATCCAGAAAAGATATTTTTACTACTATGTTCATTACAGCATTATGAAGCTGAGATGTGAAAACATCCCTGAATGTCCATCAACAGATGAATGGATACAGAAATTGTGGTATACACAGACAATGGAATATTACTCAGCCCGAAAAAGAAAATCCTGCCACATTTGGCAACATGGATGAAACCTGAGGACATTATGCTAAGTGAAAAAGCCAAACACAGAAGGACAAGTGCTGCATGAGTCCACTTCTACGAATTATCTGAAATATTCAAGTTCATAGAAGCAGAGAGTAGAATGATGGTTGCCAGGCTAGGGGTAGGAGAAATGAGAAGTGATTGTTTTGAGTGGGTACAGAGCCTCAGTTATGCAAGATGAGTACACTCTAGAGATCTGCTTACGACATTATGCCTTTAGTTCACAATATTATATTGTACACTTAAAATGTGTTAAGAGGGTAGATCTCATGTTAAATATTCTTACTACAATAAAACAAAATAAAAAACAACACAAAATGCAAGTGAGAATGTGGAGAAATTGGATCACTCATACATTACTAATGGGAATGTGAAATCTTAGCCACTCTGGAAAAGAGTTTGGCACTTTTTTTATAAACTAAATATCTACTTGCTGTTTGAGCCAGAACTGCACTTCTGGGCATTTGTCCCAGAAAGATGAAAATGTTTGCGTGCAAAAACCTATACACAAACATTCAAGGCAGCTCATTTTATAAGAGCCAAAACTTATCCCAGATGCCCTCCAATGGATAAGTGTGGTTAAACAAACTGGTGCCACAGAAAATTATTCAGCAAAAAAATTAACTTGTTGATACATGCAACATAGATTGATCATAAGGGCATTGTGAGTAGAAAAAGAAAAGCCCATCTCAAAAGGTCACATACTGTATAATTCCATTTAGCTAACATTCTCATATTGACAAAATTATAGAAAAAGAAACTAGATTGGTGGTTGTAGGAGTTAGGGATGGTGGGGAGGAGTGGGTGACAGAAGGGAAATATGGAGATCTTTGTGGTGAGGGAATAGTTCTGTATCTCGATGGCAGTGGTTGATATACAAACTACACACACTCTGCACCGATATCCAAGTCCTGGTTTTCATGGTATACTACATCTCATAAGGTATAACCATGGGGAAACCTAGTGGAAGGGGACACAGGACCTCTGTGTACAATCTTTGCAACCTCCCATGAATCTACAATATTTTTTTAAAGCCCGTGAAAAAGCTTTAGATTTGGTCTGATACATGCTGTGAAGACTAAAAGGATTGGGCTATTTAATTATGAGCTCTAGGGGCACACTATTTGAAAACGTTTGAACATAACAAAAGTAAAAGGTAAAAATAAAGAGAAGCTAGTTGTATAAAAGAAAGAGATGCTCTTTGCCTCCCGAGTTCCTTCCTAGAGCCACTGTGCAAGAACAGCCAGGCAGCACACAGTCCTCAGGACCACGATGTGCGTGCTGCTTGGGGTCAGGGACTCCATGTCTGACCAAACCTCCCTGTGTCTGTGCAGCATCTAGGGACAGCCGGCCTCAGCTCCCTCCTCTGCACACAGAGGCGATGGAGTGACAAGGCTCCGCGGTGACTTCATCCATCTCCTGGCTTCCTAGACTCACTGCAGCAGCACCAAGGGGGCCCTGAGACACTGGCTATGCAGAGATGATGCCCTGCCCCTGGGACACAAGCCTTGCTGCAATAACTGCACATGGTCAGCATTGTGTGGCTGGGCTGGAAAGCACAGTGCCTGATGTCTCAGAACTGGGCTTGTGTAATGCATTTCCTCTGCTTGGCATCTCCATGCTACATGGGAGTGAGAGCAATTCCCGACACCTGCCAACACGGGGCTTGGCACGTCTCCTCAGAGCCAGGGAGCCAGCAGACTCTCTAGGCAGAGGCAGGCCCAGCTGAGTACGTCTGTGTAGCCTTCCCCAGAGGCACGGGCAGCCCATCACCAGCACATGCAGCTGATAGTGCAGATTCAGGCCAGATGGTGGGGGCTTCCAGGAAAGTGCGGAGATGAGGAGGACGGGGTGAAGAGTGAAATGCCCTTACCAAACAAACAAAACAGTATCCTGTGGAGTGAACATCAGAACATTCCTTTTTTTCAAAATTTTTGTAAAATACACATAACATAGAATTTATTAGTTTAACCATTTTTAAGTAAGCAATTCAGTGGCATTAAGAACATTCACATTTTTGGGTAACCATCACCACCATCTATCACTGGAACTTTTCATCGTGTCAGAGTAAAACTACCCCTTAAACAGTAACTCTCCATCCCACTTCCCCTGGTCCTCGCAACCACCATTTTGCTTTCTGTCTCTATGAATTCGGCTACTCTAAGTATTTAATATAAGTGGAATCGTGCAATATTTGCCCTTTTGTGTCTGGCTTATTTTACTTAGCATAATGTCTTCAAGGTTCTTCCATGTTGTAGCGTGTGCCAGAATTTCCTTTCTTTGCATTCCTTTCTGGGGCTGAATACTATTCTGTTGTATGCATGTACCACTTGCTTTTCCACTTCTTCATTGAAAGGCATTTGGGTTGCTTCCACCTCTTGGCTACTGTGAATAATGCTGCTATGGTCACAGGTGTATGAATATCATTCTCTTCCCTGTTTTTAATGTTCAGGACATTCTTATCACTCCCCTTATAAATAAAGGCCAAGTTCTGCCATGGCCAGACTGGGTTTTCCAACTTAAGGACACTTCCAAGATGTACAGGGGCTCTAGGGAATACGAGAGATTGCTTCCTTAATCTTTCTGAGACTCAGGATCTAACCTCTGAAAGGGAAATCATGCCATAGCAGGTATCAATAGCAGGAGAAGAGGAAAACCCCTTAGCTGTCAAACCAGTGAAGGCTCATTCAATCCCCTGCTGCATCCCCAACGGGGAGGAGTGCTTTCCGAGAGGCAGAGAGCATGTGCGTGCAGGGGCCACGTGGGTCTGCCTGGTGGGAGTGGAGAGAGCAGTGACTTGCTTGGTGTGAAATCCAGGTGATTGTAGGAGGCGCGTCGGACAAAAGTCAAAGGGCAAGCACCAGTGGGCACAGTCCAGCTTGAGCTCAGACGTGTATGGCACACCAGGATTTCACAGCGGGCTCAAGGGTCAGACAATAGATTGTTAGAGATCCCAGGGTTCTGGAAGAGAGGAGAAGGGGCTCAGCTGCTGGGCACAGAACAGGCAGAGCTTTCGCAGCCACCGTGGTGAGGACTGGGGTCCGGGAAGGACAACCCAGGGCCCCACTTCTGGAAAACCTCAAATATTAGAAGGTGGACTGTATGGGCCCTTTTGCCCCAAATAATCCTAGGTTAAGCCTGCTGTTCTGGCAAAATCACTATCAAAAGCATCACATTCTTAATGTGGAAGACAAATTATAGGTTACCCTAGGGTGGTTACAGATGCAGGGGCCAGTGCGAGGAATTAGGTCAGAGGTACACAGCAAAGCTGGTGTCACCCACGAAGGCAAGAACACGCTTGGACAAAGTGGGGAGCAGGGTCTGCCTGGATGGTGCCCCCTGCCTGAGGCCCTGTGTCCTTCTTCCCTAAAGTTAGCCAGCCACAGAGCCTGGGGCACACTGACCTTCGCCGTGACTGTCATGGTGGGGTTGAGGGGATGAAGGCAAGTACTGATAGCTGAGGGATTGCATTCCTGCAGAATGCTTTGTTTCTGTTCAATGAAAATTGCTGAAAAATTTTAATCTCGATACAAAAGTATAGAAGAGTGACTTGTTTGGTTTCTCTGTGGGTCTGCCTGGCATCTAGCACTGAACTCAGTCTCAATGCCTTGGTTGAGACCTTCCCCTAAGAACTGCACAAAGCTGTGGCCTTTTATAATTGTTTGCTTGTTTTTACAAGAATGGAATGATCCAGATGAGAACACTCAGGTTTGTCCTTTTCATTCTGTGTTTTCCGTTTTCTTTTACCATGTGATCCCATCCTGTCAGCACGGTGGCACAGCAGGCTTCCTCAGTGGGACCTGGCCAGGATAGCCCCAGAGAGCCGGAAACTTCAGGCAATCCTGGGTTTGCCCACTGCTCAGGTGAAGGCTCAAATTGTGCATGCTCCCTTCCTCCTCTTGTTGCAAAAATCCTTGACAAAGTATCAGCAAATCAAATTTAGCAGTATATAGAAAGAATATACTCCATGACCAAGTGGGGTGAATTCCAGGAATGCAAAGCTAGTTCAATACTAAAAAAATCTATCTTTGTAATCTACCATATTAATGGAGAAAAAAATTACGTGATCATATCAATGGATACAGAAAAAAATACCATTTATATGAGGAGTAGAGGGGAACTCCCTCTACTAGATAAAGACTAGATAAAGAGTATCAACAAAAAGACCTACAGCTAACATTATACTTAACGGCAAAAGGCTGAATACTTTTCTCCTAATGCTGGGAATGAAGCAAAGTCTCAACATCACCTGCAACTTCTAGCCAGTGTAGTAAGGCAAGAAAGGGAATGAAATGCATACATCTTTCCACCTTGGGAATCGGCCCCAGCGTATCTTTTTGGCATCAATGACTGCAGGGCCTAGCACCCAAGCCCTTGTTGAAGACTTTAGCTGAGGACGATCGAAATAAGGAGGCAAGGTAGCAAAGAGCTCATCAGTCTCTGCTTTGCCACGTACACATAGCAACTGTCTGACTGTGTGCAAGTTACTCGCCTCAGTGTGCCTCAGCAGTTTCATCTGTGAAATGGTGTAACAATAGTACCTGCATCACAGGGTCCTTCTGAGGCTTTAAGGAATTACATCCTCAAAGCACCTAGAGCACTGCCTGATCACATGGCAAAAACATGCAAGTATCAGCTGTTATTATAGATGGTAATACTCTGAACTTCTTTTATAATGTGGAAGAAACTAAAATGTCATCAATCTCAAGTGAAGCTGTGGAACGTTGAGGGTGGCTGCTCCCACCCAGGCTATGGTTCTTGACAGGGATCCTGCCTCTTGACTCCGCACAATAACCATGACGGAAAGGCAGTTTCCAGAGGGGCAAAACTGGAAAATGACCTTCTCTTCATTCCCCCATCTCTGAATCCTGGACCATAATCTGGGGGAATAAGCTGTGTCCTCTATCCCACCTTCTCATTATCCACTGAAGGCATTTTTCCCACTGCTCCTCAAATGCCTTTATTTCCTCCCTAGCTCCTTCCTCTCACTCAGGCCTCTCCTCTCCCTCCTCCTCACATGCCTATCATCTTGACTTTTCCACATTAAAACCCTCTTGTAACTGACACAGACCCCTGTGAAACTCCAGGCAATTAATCGAACTCAGCAGAGCTTTTGTAAACCTCTGTAAAAAAAGGCCACAGGCTCATGTTTCTCTCACATTCTGTTTAAGTGGAACCTACAGAGATCCATGTCGGGCAAAGTGGTCAAGAAAACTATCTTTCATTATTTTATTTAAGGAAGAAATTAAAAATTCAGCTCATGTAGACTGGAAAAAAAAACCCACTTTCTACCCTTAAACCTTTCTCCATGCTTACTGCCCACTATAAATTCTTTTAAAGGCAACCAACGCAGTAAAACCACCACAACAAAGCTGGAGCAAATATGCGAGCTGAGCAGAGGCCAGATTTACGGTCAGAAATATGGAGTGTGTCTCAGCAGGGGCAGGTTGTGAAATCGTATGAGCTAATATCAGGGGTGTGAAAACAGGCATTGTTGTTTAGTTAACTAAAGTCACACAATTAAGCGATTCTCAAAAATCAATTAGCCATATGTTATAACCAAGATGACATGTTTTTATAACTTCTCCCTGGATGTTTTATGGCCAGAGGATGCTCACGTGGGCACTAGAACAAGAAAATAAACCACCAGCCCAGAGTAAAAGTGCAAAAATTCAACCACAATTAATTAAGAGTCCAATCTGGACATGATGGAGTCGTGGAGCCCGCTGCATGGTGTTGGAAGGATTCCTTCCCTGCACCCCCATTCTGTTGCAAAAAGCCAAAGGTCATTTTATTTCTTTCTCTTTGTTTTTCTGTTCTTTTTAATTTAGCACAGGCACAGCTGTGAAAACTGGATATTCCATTTGAACTCCATACTTATGCTTATAGCTGATGGTTCCAAGGAAACGTCATTTTAAAAGCTTTCCATGGAAAATGAAAAATGCATTTCTCAGGAGGACACCGGTGGCATGCTGTTGTTCACGATAGATTTTGTCTTCTTGGCATCTACGGAGGAAGTGACAAATGAGAGGCAGAGCGGGCCTCCTTGTTGAGCCAGGTATATGGGATAAGGACACTGGAGTACATACAGCGGCTCTAATGCAGAAGACGCAGTAGGGTCTGTTTTTTAAATAGCCACAAATTCCTCCGCCTCCTGTACCCAACCTTTGGATCTTGGCCATTCTAGCGTTTTAATCAACAGAACAGGACACGAGCCATGTGTACTAGATCCAAACCAGGTCCTCCACACACCACTAGCATTCTGCCCTCGTTTCTGAATCCGGCAGCCGCTGTGTGAACAAGGCTAGGTCGCCTGCTGGATTATGAGAAGCTCGTGGCCCTGGCTCCCCACCTGTCAGCCAGAATGAAGCCAACCTCCACACAAGCATGGAGGGCCCCAGACCGGCAGACCCCACCTGACCTGTCAGCTGACCCCAGACCTAAGCAAGCCAAGCTTCCATCAGTTAGCCTGACCTCAACAGCAGAACTGCCCAGCTGGCCCATACACTGGCCGGCACTGATAAATAGTTGTATAAGCCACTCCCTGATGGGGCAGTTTCTTACCTGGAGGAAGTGAACAGATGTAGTCAGTCACCCAGAGCCAGCGGTAGCTATGAAACTTCCAACCACACTGTGCTGCAAGATTGTCAGCCCCTACACGTCGTGCTGGGCAGCCCAGGTCTTGCTGCCTTGCAATGCCCTCGGGGTGGAATTTAAGCATATCGAAGGAACTCCTTGCTGTGTAGGGTGGCAGTGTTGCCGGGCCCACATCCTGCTCTGTCACTAGCTGTATGACTTTACATCTCAAATTTGAGCCTCAAATTTTTCATCTTAAATTTATCCTAATTCTTTAAAACTATACTTCTTAAAGTGGGGTCCCTGGGCCAGACGCTGCAGCCTCACCTGAAAACTCAGCAGCAATGCACCTTCTCACACCTCAGCCCACACCTGCTGAATCAGAAACTTAGGGCTGGGGTCCAGACAGTTGCGTTTTAAGAAGCCCCCACGTCATTTTGATGGGCCAGCTCAGAATTTGAGAGCCCTGGTTTAATGTATGACTGTGAGAACAAATTGCTAGTAAAGCATCTAAGACAAGGGAGACACTCAATTCATAGTCATTCTCTCTCTCCTTTCCCTTTACTGAATAGATTTAATAGAATGCATGAGTGCATTTAGGTGTACAGATAATTAAGACAAATTAATATGGGAAATATATATGATAGATAGAGGTAAAACAAAGATACAAGATTGGACACACACATTGCCACTTATCCAGGTGGAGGTTGTGAATTCTATGAAATGTTCTATAAAATGGACAGCAGATAAGACCCTATCATTCACTTTCTGCCCTCTGTCACCTGCACCATCAACACGTCGGTGGGGTCTTTGGAGGATCTTCGGACAGGTAAAGCCACAGTCATGTGGATGTGGTGCCCGGCTGGTGCCTGAGGTGGGGTGTTGGGAGTGTGCGGTCAGGACACACTAACTCCACTCAGCCTCCGCGGGGAGCTGCTCCCACGGAGCCTGGCATCTGGCTGTGCTCCCTGCTTTGTATCTACCCAGGAGCAAGGGAGGGGAAGCAAGACGGGGCTGGAGGGAGGCCAGCTGTGGAAGAGAAGACAAGTTAGAGACCACCTGAATTACCTGGGGAGATGAGCAGGATGTTCTCCGTGCCCTGGACCCCTAATTATCCTAACAATGCCCTGAATTTTGGGATGTCTTGTGAGGTGCCACGTTGGTGCCTGGGAATGCTGCAGGCATGAGTAATGTATGTTCATGAGCCGACACACAAGTGCTGCTGAATCCATGGCACATAGGTGTCACCTGATGCATTTGGCTTCTTCTGTAGGAGCTTGTGAATATGCAGAAGAGAGAGTGAAACCAGAGATGTCATCACTGAAGAAATCAGCACAGTGTGTGCCTGGAGCCACAGAGGCACGTGGGCAGGGAGGGCTGCCCGTGCAGAGATGAGGAACATGAGAAGCAGAGAGCGGGTCCCAGAGGCTTCCCCTAACCTGGTCTCCGCCTCTGTGCATTTCCATGAATGATGTGATTCTGGGAACAAGCCAACTGCCCCATCCAGAACAGCCCTTTGAAGGCACTGGAGTCTGCCAGGAAAAGTTCCAAATGCTGAGGCCCCAGGACCAAGGAGGAGCCGAGGGCATTTGGTCTTTGCAAGGAGTTGTTGCCTCTAAACACAGAGGCTCAAGTCCAAGTGCGGTGGGGTCAGTGGGATGTCTAACTACAAAAGGGCAACTTGGCTAAACTCCACCTGAGCTGTCAGAGGCCAGTGACAGTGCTACAAGGCGAGCAAGTGGCTGCTGGGACCCGCCAGACTCAGACTCCCTTATTAGAGAGAGCCTGGGCCTTCAGAGTCCCTCCCAGGACATGGCCCATTGGCAGAGAGGAGACTCACCTTAGCTTCTGGTGGCGGCAGTCCTGGGGGCTGGTCAGGGAGGATGGGTCTATTAAGGACCTGAACTCCGCTAAATGCAAAGCAGTCTGGAGCTGCAGGGACACAGATGCTCCCGGGATTTCTCTGGCTATGGAACTGCAGGAGACTCCGTCTGCCAATCTGGCCCAAATTCACACTCTGGACTCCATATTCCAGCCCCACTCCTTTTGACTAAAAACTAGAGGAGATGAGGAAACAAACACTTGCCTTGCACCTGTCTGGGGCTACTTCTCACCCTGCAGTGCGAGGCCTCGAAGTCCATCACTTTACTCAGTCCATAAGAACTCCAAAATCATGTTTCATTACCACATTTACAACGAAAAAAACTGACGCTGGGAACCACCTCCCAGACCTTGATCTAGAACCTCTGCATCCCCCGGGGGTCCCCTGTTCCCCTCCCATCAGTCTACCCATGGTAATCACTATTCCATCTCTCCAGGCAAGGTTTGCTTGTGGAACCAAGCAGTAACTACTCTGGGGTGTCCCCTGTGCTGTGTGTATGTGTGGTCACCGAGGGCGATGCACACGGCCATCATGTATTGTGTTGCATTGCTGTGGTGTGCTTTACTGTATGGACACACCATAATTTGTTCATCCATTTTCTGTTTGTTGAACATTTTGGTTCTCCCCAGGTTTTGACTATTCTGAGTAAGGTTGCCATGAACATGTCTGGCATGCCTTTGGAAGACAGATATTTCTTTCCACTGGAGATACATCCAGGAGTGAAGCTTCTGGGCTGGGCCATGTGTGCGTGTTTAACTTTAGAGATAATTGCAGCCCTTCTAAAGCAGTTGTCCATGTTACCCTCCCAATAGGAAGGGATGGAGTTGGGGTCGCCCTGCACACTCACCAGCACTCACGATCATCAGTCCTTTCCATCTTAGTTGCTCTGGCAGGGGTGCAGTGGCAACTCCTTGTGTTTTTAATTTCCATTCTTTTGAGACAGGATCTCACTCTGTTGCCCAGGCTGATCTCAAAGTCCCAGCCTCAAGTGATTTTCCCTTCTCAGCCTCCCACGTCACAGGGATTATAGGCGTGAGCCTTAATTTGTATTTCTCTGATGGGTGATGAAAAGCCAGTTTTTGAACTCAGTTCTATTTAATTCCAGACCCAACTCTCCTCACTGCTCCACTCCGTAAGATTCCAGCAATGTTTGACCATCTCCCTTCAGCCTCCTTAGCACAGCTCACCCCAGGCATCCTCACAGTCCTTTCGCTACCAAGAGGCCTGCAGGAGTGCAGGGAGTGGTGAGACCACCCAGGCCTGGACACGGGGCATGGCAGGAGGGGTCAGGATGCCTCAGCAGCAGGGCAGACAGGCACCAGTTCTGACAACCCTGATGCAGGGGGCTGACACCTGAGCATGGGAGGGACATACATGGAACATCTCAGGACAGAGCTTGGGATCCTCATGTGTCACGACTTCAGGGAGGCCAGGGGACTGTGAACCAGGGGAGGCTGTGCTGGCTTTGGTGCCCACCTTTCAGAAGGTACCCCCAGCTTCTGAAAGTTTCACCTTCTCAGTTGTGAGGATGTCCCCGGTTTCTTCAAGGGAAAGCCCTTGTTTCCTTCTCACTAATACAGGAACAATGAGGTTTACCCTCAGGCCACGGTAAAAGTGAGTTAGACACATTTTAACACAGGGATAAAGGTGAACAGGAAGCCAGGCTGTGAGATTATGAGAGGCACAGTCACAGGTGGGAGGGCCGGCATCTGTGCCTCCGCAGGTGAGGGCGGCACCAGAAGCCTCTGTCAGGCTACGGGCAGCACCAAACCCCCTTTTAGGAACATTTTGGGGTGGAGGATCCTGAGGGCCAGCCTGGATGGGCTTCTTTTCCTCTTTTTTGGTATCCTTTGAAAAATGTGTGATAGGCTTGTGGTGAGCCTAATCATTTTTGTTTGTTTGTTTGCTCAAGCTTCTTCCCACAAATCTCTTCAGATCCCACATCAGTGTGCCCAACAGAGTACAGGTAGGACACGTCGGGAAGTGAGATGTGAGGGGAAACACGGTACCTGGCACATATACGTGAGAAATGAGAAAGAACTTCTTTCAAAAGAGAGAGAGAGAATGAATTAATAAGGATAAAAGAATGCAAGAGAAACTCCAGATTTAACCCATTTAGCCTCCTTTGAAGAGATCCAAGACCTCACATAGGTCCTGCCAGCCATCAGTCACCTGCCCCCAGTCCTACCCCAACTCTGCCGTCAGTCATGTGTCCCCAGTCCTATCTCAACTCCACCGTCAGTCAAGTGTCCCCAGTCCTACCCCAACTCCGCCGTCAGCCACGTGCCCCTGGTGCTATCTCAACTCTGCACTGGCCTTAGCTCTCACATCTTTATAATGAGCTGTCTGCAGCCCTCAATTGTCAGTCCCACTTCAATTTCCCTGTTTCAGAACATTCCCTGACTCCCCATTGCCTGCAGAAGCAAATCCAAAGTCTTCAATGAGGCTTACAAGTCCTCTATGTTCTAGGTTCCACCAGCCCCCGACCCTGCCCACGCCCACCCCTGCCCGAGGTCAGGCAGGGGAGTGTTCTTGTTTTTCATGCCTCAGTGCAGCAATTGCACCTTTTCCAAGTTCAGCTGAGAACACCCTTTTCTCTTTTTCAGCCTAGTGAATCCTCTGGTGAGTCCTGGCCTCATCAGCAGCCCAACACAACAGCCCCCAAGTGGCTCTTCCCACCCTCTGCTGCAATTGTTTGTTTATGAGCCTCTCTCTAACTGTGGACTTCCTGGGAGCAATATAGAATATGATTTCTCTTTAAAATCTTTCCTCCTGCTTCCACTTAGTGTCTGACATATAAGAAGTGCTTCATAAAAGTTGATTGAAAATGTTAAGTGTTTTCCTTTTGAAATAACAAGAAGAAAAACAAAGATGAGGAATAAACTCTACACCCACCCCCCCCCCCCATCTCTTACCCCTGCTTTGCTTTTCTGGGGCAGAAAGAGGCATGTTGGGCCAGCACATCTGACGATATGGCCTTGAGTACAGTCCAGCAATTAATCTATTCATGCCTATTTGCATCTGGGTGGGACCTGGCAGGGCTTTAATTGGATGCATGCACTTTCTGGGTGGAGAATGCAGCCCTGGGATTTCCTTTTCTGCAGCAATGTGACTACCCACCCCTCAGCGCCCCTTCTCAGAGCACGTGAGCCCCCACATGCACACACAGGCGCAGAGGGTCATTAATCACTCCTACCACCTGATTAAAGGAATTCTCTAGACCAGGGAAAAAGCTGTGCTATAAAAAGACTTTGAATTATAAAGTCCCTCTGCACCAATACTTCCAAATCAGGCAATTTATTGCAAACAACCAAAATCTCATTCTCAGGCCATTAACTAAAATAGGAAAAATATCATCTTAAATTCTAAAAATAACGAAGGACACATTGTAATAGGGTTCTAGTTCTGGACAAGTGGATGGGTACTTAGCATGGTGAAAACCTCAAGAACTAGAGTACGATTTTTCCTTTCTCAAACCCTCCACCTTCGAGGCCACAATCTCAAGTAGGACCTAGCGCTCTTAACCACTGGCATTTTGTCCTTAATCTTTCCCATTTCACAGCCACAGTATCACCCTGGAACCAGAGGTTCTGGAGTAAAACACAAAACAAAATCATTTTTTATTCAAATTAGGTAACTGAATGGATTTGGTTGTTTTGATTTTGTGCAACTCTAGAGAGTCACAGAAGAGCCAAAGAGACTGGACCCTGTTAGGATCCCTGAAGCCCCCATTCCTGAAACGCTCTCCTCAAGACCACCAGCACGTCTTTAACGCCAAAGCCATTGACCTTCTTGGCTCTCTGTAAGCGTCAGAGTCTGTTCATGGCTTGGCCCTGGAGCTCTTGATGAGGTCAGAGCAGCAAGGACACTTGGGTCTGAAGATCAGTGTCTGGGAGCCACCACGTAAGGAGAACAGGGTGCAGCCTGGCCTTGAACTGATGGAAACCAACCTCCTGCATCTCTGACCCTAGATACACCGGAGGATGCACAGTCCAGGGAGACCTGGACAGCCCATCCTCAGGTGCAGGCTGCCTGGGGTTTAAGGACCTGATCCCACCCGTCATGAACTCCCTGGGGATCTTTTTGACCCCAGCCTATTAGAAACACCCAAGCAACTCCTCTGGCAACTTTGACACCCTTGTCTCTCTAGGACTCCCAGGGACACAGCCTGTCCCTGGGGTCCTCCAGCCCCTGCTCAGTTACCTTCAAAGAGTGCCCACCCTGCTACGTCCCCAAACTCAAAATTGACCTACTTCCTTCACATCTATTAACCCAACCAAGATCCTTCATCCCAGGGTGGAACAGAGCTAAATCTTTAGGAATTAATTGATCCAATGTCTTTTCCCTGAGGAAGAAGTGGACGCTGTTGAACACTGGACTCTCTAGGATGAGTAATTCTCCACAGTTCAGGCATGTCTTTTTTGAGGATGGATTGATTTCAGTGTGTGTACATTTGCCCTCAACAGTCCCCATGTAGAATTGTGTTTCTTACTTTCTAAAAGGCTGTCACATGCATTATTCTATATAGTTTATTGCAATCATAGCCTGAGAACTAGGTGTCAGAGAGCTAAAAGAAAGGAGGACTTGCCCAAAGTGCACCCAGCAAAAGTGGCCAGTCGTGCCTCAGGAAGCCTGGTGTCCACCAAGCCCCTTCCCCAGCTGAAATCTGAAGCCTTGGATGTCAGGCATTTCTGACCTCAGAGCTGCCCAGCCAGGCACCACAGAGAAACCAGAATAGGAAGAAAGGCCTTCAGGGTCTGGGACCCTCTGAGGCATCCAGCCACACTCAACAGCATTGTGGTTTACTGGTGCTTATAGAAGGCATTGTGGGACCTTTGCGTGCTTGCCCGAACACTCTGAATTGACCATGGACAGGCACCTGTACAAATGCTCATACGCCACCATGCAAAGCTGGTCACAGCCTTCACCACCATAATCAGTACACCCAAGCTCTTCTGCCCATGCATGTGTACATATACACATGTATATTTATGTGCATACTCATGCACACACACACATGCACACACACACACGTGCACATACAAGCACATCTCTGAGATCCTCCCATACCATTTCCAGCCACAGCCCTCACCTGAGATTTGAGCTTGACATCCTTCACACCCAGACTCCCAGGATTGCCTTAGCCTCTCCTTTTGGATGGCCCTCGAATCAATCTGAGCACCTTCTCTCAGGCACCAGGTTGGGAATCATTTTATGGTCCCAGACACTATGGTGGAGAACCAGCAGCAAAAATGGAACAAATGAAACATTCTCAGGCAAATGGCCTTGCTGCTAATGCCTTCTGAAGGAAACAGCAAGCGTGAGCAGTGATTCGGCACCTCTGACAGAAAAGACAGAGTAATAAATGCTCACAGAGCAATGATAGGATTTGCAGTCCTCATAATGAAATGGAGAGGGTTAGATCACAGAGGACTGTTTTAACCAGCAGGGGATCTTTTCATCGATAGATTATCTACTGACTGACCGACTGCCTACTTGTTTGTGTGTCTATTTGTCTGTCTGTCCGTCCGGGGAGACTGCTTGAGGCACAATAGCCTGTCAGTTTCACTCTAAGACAAGACAGAGAAGCCGCACGTTTTCGGACATTTAATAGGGCATATATTCTCTTCTGTGTTTTTTCCTTTAAGGGAAGATACCCTGGATAAGGCAGGGAGGGGCTCAGTTGGAACTGCCAAGGAGAAGGGGCGGCAGGGAGGGGCTGAATCAGGAACAGCCCAGGAGAAGGTGCCTCCTGATGGGTAGCAAACAAGCAGGAAGAGTTGCTGACACTTATTTGGGTTTTATGACCTTGGGCACACCTGGCCATGCTGTTTTCCTTCCCATTAAACTTCTCTTGGCTGAGCTGGCAGACAGAGTCGTTGATGGTCCTGGGACAATGGGTGTAATTTGGAGGAGGTGGCCAGCTCATTCCCACGCCATGGGGGAGGGGACCATGCGCTGCCTTTGGATGATGAAAGCTCTAAGCAGCGTGCTCTGTGGCCCCTTTCTCGGGAGGGGTCACGCAGGCAGGCTGAGCTTTGAAAATGCAGGGGGCTGTCTGCCCTTGGAAGGTGGGTCCAGCCACCAGGGAGACAAGCCATCTGAAAGGATCCCCCAGATCCCACACCAGTGAGTGTTCCCCGGAGTCCTCTGAAAACTCAGACTACAAAAGATGGTGGTGGTCTGACTTCTGTTGCACATTCAGGACAAACATTCATCACATCGAAGGCCCAGGGAGGCTGGGTTTTGATCTTTTGTTTACATAGTCCTTTTCTCTGCAGCGTTCCAAGAGATCCGTGTCCCAGCCAGTTTCGGGGACCTCCTGGGGCCGGCATCACCTCCTTGTGCCTGTTCCCGCCACATGTGTTTGTGCAGCTTTTGCCGCCTCCGCTCACGTGACTCGGTGGACCTTGCTCTCGCTGGGTAGCAAGTGCTCTTGCAGTCGGAGAATTCAGGTCCCTCACATCTGCACCCAGCGGGGAGTGAGGCTGCTCACCCAAGGAAGGCTTCCCTATTCTAAACAGTACTCTGGATGGGGTTTTTTTTCCTTCTTTCTTTTTAAAAAGGAAACATCCATCCAGAGTCATTTTGTCTTCCCAGATGGAGCAAGCCAGAGTTAAGTTGTCAAACACCAATAGCCAGAGGTGATGGAATGGTTAAGTGCTGGGTACAGCACTAAACACTTTGCTGCAATATCTGAGTAATCCTAGACTCTGAAAATGAGGAGTCCTACTCGGGCAGTGAGTGGTGTCTCCAAGATCACTGCTCAAGTCTGATTCGGATTCTCTTCCTTCCCCTTCATTACCATGGTACCCTCCCTTTCACAGCCAACCCCTGCTCCTGTTAGTTCCTCTTTCCCAGAACTCCTGTCCTGCCTGCTCCATTTTATTTGCTCTGACAGAGGCCTGCGTGGACTGCAAAGGCCTCCACGTGTGGGGCCTCTGAGAAGGAGCGGAGCTCCAGACAGAGCTCCAGTGTCTCTCCAGCGGCCACAGGGCTTAGCTGGTGTCCCATTGTGGGAATGTCCAGACCTGCAGACAGGCTTAGTATTTCCTCCTTCAGATGGCGTCGCGCCCTAAGCCCTGGGCTCGGAACCCACTGCAATCAAAAGCAGATGTGCTATCATGGAATCCGAGGCGTGGGGGCCAGAGATGACCTTCACGATCACATCCACCTCATCCCGCAGGACCTGACTCCAGGCTATTCCATGAAACCTCCCCCACCTCTTCATCCAGCCGAGTTTTAAATATCTGGATTACAGGCATTTCTGCTGTAGCCCGAAAATGAGGAAATGCTCTCATTCCCCTAGGACTCTGATCACTTACCATCTTCAACCTGATTCTATGTCTCTTTGAACTTTAATATCCCCTGTGCACCATGGGGGTCTGTGTGTTCAGGAACATCATTAAAAGCTGAAAGCTGGGGGAGTTTGAAAAGGTTCGGGATTCCTTTGAAGCATGAGTCTTTTTGATAGGTGCACACTTGTTCCTGGAAAATATAATGAGACTTCTGTACTATTTATCATCTTCATCACCAGCCAACATCTACTAGCTACTCATTTCAGTAGTAATGAGTCCACTCACTGGGTGGACAGGGTGGTACAAAAATACGAATATATTTGTTAGATACAGTGCATGGCCTCAAGAAGCACTGGTGCAAAACCCCAGTGTGATGAGATTGCAAAAGCAGCCATGTCCATCCCGGAAGTATAAAAGAATTCGTGGAGCCTTTCACATTCCAACTGAAGATGACTTTTATTTCTTCTTAAAGCAGCTTTGTTAAGGTATGACTGATATACAAAGAACTATACATATTTAATATGTACAATTTGATGGTCTTGGTCATATGCAAACATCTGTGAGACCATCACCACCTCAGAGTAGTAAACATATTCAGCACTTCCCACAGCTTCCTTATGCCTCTTTCTTTTTTATTGTTGTTGTTGTTTTTTTGAGATGGAGTCTCGCTCTGTTACCCAGGCTGGAGTGCAATGGCACAATCTTGGCTCACTGCAACTTCTGCCTCCTGGGTTCCAGAAATTCTCCTGTCTCAGTCTTCCAAGTAGCTGGGACTACAGGCGCACACCACCAGGCCTGGCTAATTTCTGTATTTTTAGTAGAAACAGGGTTTCACCATATTGGTCAGGCTGATCTTGAACTCCTGACCTCAGGTGATCCACTCACCTTGGCCTCCCAAAGTGCTGGGATTACAAGCATGAGCCACTGCGTCCAGCGGCCTCTTTCTTTCTTAAAATTATTCAACTTTTAATTTAGATTTGGGGTGGATGTGTAGGTTGATTACACGGGAATGCTACGTAATGCTGAGGTTTGGGGTATAAAGGATTCCGTCACCCAAGTGGTGAGCATAGTGGCTGAAAGGTAGTTTTGCAGCCCCTGATCCCTCCCCTGTCCCCCTCCTGTACTCCCCAGCATCTGTTGTCCTTTCTTTATGTCCATAAGTACCCAATGTTCAGCTCTCACTAAGTGAGAACATGTAGTATTTTGTTTTCTGTTCCTGCGTTCACTTAGGACAATGCCCTCTAGCTGCATCCACGTTACTGTAAAGGACATGACTTCATTATATACCACATTTTCTTTATCCATCCCCCCACTGATGGGAACCTAGGTTGATTCCATGTCTTTGTGGAAGGTGACTTTAAGAGGTAGAAAAATCACTCATGGAGGAGGACGCTTTCCAAACAGGGAAAGGTCATGACAGCTCAGCACACAGTGGCCAAGCAGTTGAGAACATTCTGCCATCACCAGGAATTAGAAGACATGACTGCAACTGGGAGAGGATACGGGAGAGAGACGTGAGGCAGCTGAGTGGTACCCGGGCTGCAGAGAGCCTTGTGGTTCAGGGAGGAGGACCTTCACCACTTCCAAACTCCCATGTTGGGCCTGTCCAGAACGAGGGAGCTGTGGGAAGAGCGGTCCAGGCCACCTGGACAGCAGCAGGGAGGCCACAGCTTCTTTTCTTGGCTAAATGTTCATCTGGGTGAAGAAGGAATCCCTTCTAGGCACATCCTTCCCCCTAGTCACCTTCTGTATCTTTTTTAGAGCTGCTTAAAGCACAGCTCTCCCTAACCCTCCATGGCTGCTCTTCTGCCATGTGCAGTGCCAGGCTTCTTTCTTTCCACTGCCACTCGCAGCCTGGATGTGTTTCCAAGAGAGCATTTAACCCGTCTCCTGTGGCTATGGATGCGCCGGTTTGTCCCTTTCACTTAAGCGAGGGATGGTTCCTCACTCATCACATCATACAGGTCTCTTAGGACAGTGCTAGAGACACCCACCTATTCACAGCCACAGATCGAGTGCACGGGAAGCACACAACACGCATGTGCAGGTGGGCAGGGACAAGCGGGTGGGTGCGCCATTTCCAACGAGGTCTCAATGCCATAAATGCGAGCAACTGCTGGAGGCTCAGGGAGGCAAAGAGCTGAGATAGGGAATGGCTGTTAAGGGGGTTCCTGCCCTTCTTCCTCTGGCTTTCCAGTGGAGATAGGACCTAAAAGTACATGTGACTATGCTTCACAAGCCAGAGAGAAACACCATGGAATTAAGGTCTGGAATCTCAGCCTGAGGTAGCTTCAGTGGCTTGGTAGGGTTGCAAACATCCAGCTAGTACTTTGTGGATAAAACAACAGGCAGCCTTCAGTGAGAGGTGGGAGGTGAATTAATCAGGCCCAGAGGAGGTGAAGTCTCCATCCCCAGGAGGACAGACGGAGCCCTAGAGAGTGCCCAGGAAGGAGTGCTTGCCTCCAGCTTGGGAGAAAGAGTCACGCCCCAAATTAGGGCAGAGTAGGCTGGAATGTTTTGAAACCATTCTCCCCTGACATCATGACACTATTCTCTGGGAATGACTCTGTAAAGTGTGAGACTCAATCTTAATTCTAGGTGGTAGATTGATATAAGTGAAACTAACATGACATACCCATGGAAACATTTCCTGACACACACTCTTAAACCAGGGTTTCCTAACCTCTGCACTACTGACTATTGACATTTTGGGCCAGGTGACTTTCTGTGTGGGAAGCCATCCTACACATTGTAGAGTGTTTAGCAGCATCCCAGGCCTCTACCCACTAGATGCCAGTAGCACCTCTCTCCACAGATGTGGCAACCGAAGCAGACATTACCAAATGCCTGGGAGGTGGGTAGAAATCACTTGATTTAGGGTTGAGAGCCACTGCCTTAAACCCAGTCAGCCATCATGTCCACCTCTCCAGATGCCTCCTCTGCTCTTCTAATGCCAACTGCACCCCTCATCTGCCACCCACTGCAGCTTAGAAAATACCCAAGCACAGGAGAGGCTGCCCTCTGCAGGCGCATCATCCCTCAGATGTCTCCCCACCCAGACATGACAACCAGTGGCCCTGCACTCGCCCAGCTCCCTGGACAGCGTCCATGTGCATCCTGACGCCACCATCCCACTCAGAGGGAGGTCCCCGCTCTCATCGCCTGCCCCTTGTGCTTCCTCCCTTGGTGTATCACCCACGTAGAGGGGGCCTGTCCCCTTCGGGATGCCTCCCACACCAGTCCCAGCTGCTTTACCTTAACAAGAAATACATTCCACGTCTCAACTTTTCTCATCTATAAAACAGCAATGTAAAAGATCTCACCGTCATTCTCAGCAAACTGACACAGAACAGAAAATCAAACACCGCATGTTCTCACTCATAGGCGTGTGTTGAATAATGAGAACGCATGGACACAGGGAGGGGAGCATCACACACTGGGGTCTGTGGGGAGGAACTAGGGGAGGGAAAGTGGGGGCTGGGGAGTTGGGGAGGGATAACATGGGGAGAAATGCCAGATATAGGTGATGAGAAGGAAGGCAGCAAATTACATTGCCATGTATGTACCTATGCAACAATCTTGCATGTTCTTCACATGTACCCCAAAACCTAAAACACAATAAAATATATATTTTTTAAAAAAATCTCATTAAACTCATATCAAAGTAGTTCCTGACTCTAAAGACAGCAAGGGAGGGAGCCAAACTTGCTGTCCCCAGACCAGATCATCCCCTGCAGCAGCTGCTCTGAGCGACTGAGCTCCCTGGGAAGAGGAGTTTCCAGGGAGTCTTCTGGGCAGTCCCTCCAAACAGAGAGGAGACTTGAACCTCAGACTGCTACTTCAGAGCGCCCAAGGATCCCACAGGTCTACTAGGTGCTTAGACTTGTAACAAGCTGATTTTTATGCTAACATATGAAAGAAACAACACTAGGTGGAAGTCTATGTATTTTTACAGCGGTGCCAGGCAAAGCCTCAAACTGGTTTGCTGCATTCATCATTGGTTTTGTTCTATCAAACCTCCCAAGCAAGAGAAGCTATGCCTTTTGTCACACTTTTGACATTTCAATTGGGCATGGAGATGGAAAGCCCTCGGTGTGTTTGCCAAAGACAGAGATTCATTTCACAGATCTTAAGGGGCCATGAAGAAAGCACTCAATAACCCTTAAACATCCCACGCAGTATTAGATGAAGTCTACAGTGTGCCTTGGAGTTGAGTCACTAGTGCTTACTCAGCTGAAATGAGTTTAGCACTGTGAGTGCCAGAAATAACAAAGCATGTATCATCTTTTAAAAAATTCCCACTCTCCTCCATTTCTCCAGGTGAATAGCTACCAGAAGCTGCGGACCCCATTCTCTAAATGGCTGACTGGGTTTAAGGCAGTGGCTCTCAACCCTAAATCAAGTGATTTCCACCCACCTCCCAGGCATTTGGTAATGTCTGCTTCCCCGAGGCTGCTGCTTCTGGGAGCCCTGGTGTGTCTGAACGTGGAGACCATCAGTACTCCCATGCCAAGAAGAAGCAGTGACTCAGGTCGTACTGGGTAGTCCTGGCCTGATGCCTAGGGCATCGGGAATGACAGAGAGTAACAGAGGATTGACGAGCAAACAGAGCCAAGTGGGTCTCAGGTAGGTTCAAGGCCATTATTGCAAATGGAACTTAATGTTCTTCAAATCTCGATGACATCACCTGGGAAATGGGGATCATGCCACTGTTAATAATAAATTTCCACATCACAGAGTTGTGCGATGATTGAGATGCTACAAGTTTGATGTGTTTATAATGATAAACACAAGTGTATAAGTGCTTAGTGCATGCACAATGTTTTGAGATGCAGAGTGCTCCTAAAACTTCTGACACAGTTCATGTTCTTGTTTGGGACCAAGCCAAAGCACTTTCCAAGCAGAAAGAGCAGATCCAGCAGCTGCCACCCTCGCCAGGCACACACAGCATCCTGGGCCTGCAGACTTAACCCAGGTGTGCTCTGCAGACACACAGAGGCAGACTCGCCAGCTGGTTTTTTCATCAGAATAAATAAACTCTTTCTGCTGTACCCTTGCTCTTGTTTTGGGTCATCATTAAATGGAAACAGAATAGAAACTATCCCTGTTTCTTTGTTGTTCCAGGTTGGGAGTGGTGATGACCCAGTTCAAGATGAAATTGAATCAATCTTACTTCCCTGTCCCAGATACGGTTGGAGTTTTGTTTTTCCTCACCCCAAGTTGGGAAAGTTGCCTGAATGATTTGTGCCTGAGTGCTCTTATCTAGAGTGGAATGTAAAATCGTAGCTATTTTAATTGGGAAAATAGGTAATTTGTCTGGAGGGGAGTACCCAAGTTCCAGACTTGAATGCTATGTGCCTTTTATGTTAACTTCCTCACCATGGAGGGAACCCTCAGGAATAAAGTCTCCCATTCCTCTCCTTCAAGACAGCTCCTGAAACCTCACTCTTTTCATAGGACCTTACTGATATATACTAAAGAAATAATTTTCGAAGCTTTCAGAGAAGCATAGAGATGAAAAAAGGGTCTAGAGATACTGATGGTTAAAATTCAAGTGCATGAAATTCACCTATGGCAGCTTGCCAGACAGGGGACATAAATGCTTACCTGTATGGATGATATTAATGAGGAAGAAAGATACAGTCTGGGCATAGTGTTTCAGGCCTATAATCCCAGCACTTTGGGAGGCTGAGGCGGGAAGATCACTTGAGGCCAGGATTTCATCAACCTCGGCAGCATAGTGAGACCCTGTGTCTACAAAAAAAATTTTAAAAACTTAGCCAGTCATGGTGGTACACACTTGTATTCCAGCTACTAGGGAGGCTGAAGTGGGAGGATCACTTGAGCCCAGGAGCTTGGGGCTGCAGTGAGCTATGATCATATCACTGCACTCCAGCCCGGGCTATAGAACAAGACCCTGTCTCTTAAAAGAAAAAACAAGAAGAAGTTTCTGTCTTTAGGATGGCCTGTGTAGATGCAAGAAGAAATTGATGAAGTTTAAGAAAGCAAATAGTCAGGTGCTAGGATGACAAAGAGATGTCTCCAAACCTCTCCCTCTGTGTGGGCTGACCACAAGCAGTGCTGAAGGGTGGGTGGACGGAGCTACCAAGGCCTGGCCACCAGGCACAGAGTCTTCTGTGGGGGTATGGGGAGGCAAGGAGTCCAAAGGCAGTCAGTTTTGCCCATTAGAAGCTTATGAGCCAGGGTTCTTTAGAGCCCATAGGAGCACACATGGATGCAGAGAGTTAGCATGGGAATTGGCTCATGTGACTATGGAGGCTAGAATCCCCCAGACCTGCAACAGTAATCTAGAGACCTAGGAGAGCCACCGGGGCTGCAGCTGGAAGGCCAGCTGGCTTGGGAGACAGGAAGACCTTGTGTTTCGTCTGAGTTCAGAGGCAGGAAAAGCCAGTGCCCCAGGATAAAGACTGTGAGCAGAAGGTCTCTCTCACTGGTGGCTGGTGGAAGGGCCAGCCTTTCTGTTCTTTCCAGGCCTTTAACTGATTGGATGGAGCCACCCACATTGTCAATCTGCTTTACTTGGTCCATCAATTTAAATGCTAATGGCATCCGAAAACACTCTCATAGAAACTCCCAGAATAATGGTTGACAAAATATCTGGCCATTGACACATAAAATCAACCATCACTGAGGCCAAAACACAAAATAAGCTGTTAGAATGACCGAGCTACACTGAGGTAAGTGTGAATAGTTCTGAGCAGACAGTAGAGACAGAGCCTCAAGCCAGCAGGCCCAGCTGGAGGAGCGGTGAGAGAGCCCTGGTGCCCAGCCCGTGAAGGTGTGTGAGCATTCACACAGGTTAGTGTATTCCTTCCATCCACATGGGAATCCCTCCACCCAGCCCACATCCCTGGCTAGAGGAACTCCACCAGGCTGTCTTCTCTCCCTGTCACAGGAGCTTCTCAGGCTGACATGTGGCAACAGCCCCACTCTTCCCCTCTGCTTGTACCTGGATGGAGGCATTTGGGATCTAGGACTCCAGGAGAGTTGAGGTTGTTCTGTCCCTTGGAGGGACAGATGCCCTGCATAATCCCAGGTTTCCAGTTGGACCTGCCTGGAACTAAAAATCAGAACAGAGAGCCTCCTACAAATGTCCCTAGCCTCAAAACATGTTTTGATTTAAAACATAACAATAATAACAGGGCCCTGGGAGAATACTATAAGAATGTGATCCAACTGAGAAGGGGTGAATATCAAGAGAGTTTCCAAAATCAAGGAGCGCCCTATGGACACTGGAAATGTGTGCTCCCATTCAGCTTCTCTATTTTCCTTTTTCAATATGAATTCCCTAAAAATACACATTAAAATGTAGCAGGGATAAGTATTTGTCACAAAAAAATCAATTGCCAAAAGTATCACATTGGATATGGCACAAGGTCACAACAGTTTAGGGGCTTTGAAAGCAACCTAAATTCTTAGGAAATGGACTGTGTTTGCTCTAAGGATGTCACTGAGACCTACATCACGTAGTGTCCTCTATCAGGACCTATGGGGAATATTTCTCTTAGCTCTAAGTGCCACAAATAGCTATGCTTGTCCTGAGCCACTGGCTTGTGCTTTCTTTATGACATGCAAACGATGTCACCCCTTTCTATTTGTTGCTAGGAAACCCAGCCACATGTGTGGCTCACCTATAGCAGTGTTACAGGACATCCTGGAATGCATTTTATGGCCAGTATAAACTTTTGTATCTCTGTAGTTTCCCTATTCATACTATCCTTTTGCTGGTTTCATCAGTTAATATCTTTACATATGGCATCATATTTTGAAAAGACACCTGAAATCCTTTTAGGAATGAGGACAAGAAATAAATTGTTGAATAAAGAATACAAAAATGGTTTGTATTTACAAAACAAACAAAAGGGGACCTAAGAATGTGTAAGTTCAATAGCGTCTGCACAATATGAGTTCATGGCAGGGGAAGTTTCTCACAACACTGTCAGATCCCTGTCTGGAAGCTTCCAGCCCATTCCGGATGCAACATTTTAGGAGTGATGACCACCAACCTCGGACACATCGAAAGAAGAAAAGATGGGCGAAGAGTCTGGGAGGTTTGGGAAAGCACTGAAGAAATGTGGTTAACCTGGAAAAGCGCAGACTTGGGAGAACATTCTAGAAGTCTTTGGATTTTTGAAGACCAATCATATGGAAAAAAAAATGCACTTATTCTATTGCAATTCAGACAACAGAACTAGAATCAGGGACTGACAGCTAAAGATTGGGACAGGTTTGATATTAATGTGGAGAGAAGTTCCAACCACAATGTCTGTAGAACAAAGGCACAGGCTTGAGGGGGAGACAGGGGTATGTGGAAGCAGGATTGTATCCCAGGGGCAGGCCTTCAGTGCCAGGTGATTGGGGTAGACTTTCGCAAAATTCTCTTTCCAGCATGTCTTCATGCCAAAGGAGCAGGGTGATGCCCCCAAAATCTTGGCATTTGAGGTGTCCCTTATTCACAGTTAACTGTCCACTATGCAATGTATCTCTTTCTAAAGGAAAGGTTTACCCAGGAAGAAAGGCCAGTTTTACTAAGTAAAGCGCCATTGTGAGAACCAGACCTTCCCAGGCTGGGTGATGGATGTGCGTTTGGCTGGTTGTGCCTGCTGCTGTGCAGGCTCAGCTTCTCCACTCCACCAGGAGAAGGAAGGAAAACACGTCCCTCCATGCCACATTGCAGATCAAGACAAAGTTCACTCCTAATTGCAGCAAGACCGACTTGGTGTAGGATGGGCTGGGGGAATTAGCAAAAACAAACCAAGTGGCAACTCCAGCAGCACACTGGTGAAGAAACTGAGAGGAAATGAAGCCAGCAAGGGCGCCCGCGTGTTTATTTCAGAGTCAACAGAGCATGGGCCTAACCGGACAGAGCTTCTGATTTATAAAGTATTTTTATTATATTACCTATTTTATATTATATTGGTGGCTCTGCTCTTTGAGTCAGAAAAACAAACAGCAGCCCTGCAAGAGCCTTTGGTCTAGAGAGAAGAATATAAACACTACCTTCCTGCTCTGAATGGAGATTCCTGCCAAACGTTGTTTCAGGGTTTTTCGGCTTCTGAGATTGGCCTTTGTGTTTAGGAAGGCGAGGTTCACACGAAATATAAACGGTCCTATTATCTAAGTTTTGAAAAGGCAAAGAGCTTAAGGTTTGTTTGATAAAACCAATAGAAATGCACCATTGCCTCCTGCTATAGGAAATGTGTGTTTCCTATTTTGTCTGTGCAAGGGCTAAATAGCCCTAGCCCCACATTGGCACAGCCAATTCCACAAGTGGGCAGGACTCTATAGGCCAATATGATCCTGAGCCTCCCCGCCCTTTGCCCTTCTTTAAGGAGCTGGAGCCTGACAGATGTGCTGGGGAGGCAGGTCTGCCTCCCCTAATGCACGTGTTTTCTTTTCTCAAAGAAATAATTCTTCCACCAGAGCAGATGCCATTTCCAACAGAGAGCTCACCGGGAGCCTTTCTGGCTCCTGCAGGCTGAGCTGGGTCATTGTTTACAGTGAGTTAGTAAGGTTTTATGCTCGTGTTATCAGCTCCCAGTGTGCCCCTCCCTCGGTGTATACCTGGAAGCATTCCTGCCTGCTCTCCAGCATGGGTACCCTAGTGATGAGGAGAGGCACATGGGGACCCTATGGCAAAGATGAAGTAGCAAGGAGTTTCTGTAACTCTCCCTACAGGGACATATGCACACACAGGCACATGCTCTCTACTCTTCAGACTCATCTATGAACAAAGTACTATTTATCTTCCGTGAAACAAAAGCTCAAAGTCAGAATGTCTGCAGCCGTGTATGGAGTGAGTGCATTTCACACTCAGCATTCCTTTCAGTCTGGAACCAAGGATTTCACTGCATTTTCATAGTGCAGTGCTGGTCCCAAACCTGTTCCCTGTAACAGCTTGTGAACGATGAAGAAAAGAACAAACAAGTGAATTAAGGAAGACCTCACGGATACAACTGGATCACGATCCAGCTCATATTGAAACCAAAGCATGTACCAAACTGACCAAGCTGCAGTTCCCATCCCTGGATATGGGTCACAGTGAGGCTTGCCCTTTGTTTTATGCCAGAATCATAAATGAGGATTCCTGTAGAGATGAGAACTTACAGGGTTAGCATTGCCACCGAGATGAAGTGTAGAGCAGTGGGTTTCTCAGAGGCTACAGAGCTGCAGACGCAGAAGCCTAGGGACATTTTCCATACCCCTCAGGGAAATGGGCTGGCTGGCCTCAATCCTCCCCAATATCTTTTTAATTGTAGTGAAAAATGAACCATCTTAACCTTTTATAGTGTACAGTTCTGTGGCATTAAATACATTCACACTGCTGTGCGACCATCACCACCATCCATCTCCAGAACTCCTTTCATGTTGCAAAACGGAAACTATCCCCATTAAATAAAAGCTCCTCCTTCCTCCTCCCGCAGTCCCTGGAAATGCCATTCTTTTTGCTTATGAATTTGACTGCCCTAGGAACCTCACAGAAGTGGAATCACGCAGCACTCGTCCTTCTGTGATGGGCTTATTTCACTGCACACGATGCCCTCCAGGTCCACCCATGTGGTGTGAATCTGCCATCTTTTTCGTGCAGGATGGAATCAGAACCTCATGCACACCCCAAGAGGAGCCACCACCACCCCAGGACCTCCATTCCTCCCAGCAACCTGGTCCTCATACTGGAAGGAAGCCCAATTCGCTTTTTTTGGATGGCTCAATGGGGCCTCATTACGCTGTAAGCTAAACTATGCTTATAAAACTGGGATTTTGCTATATAACTATGGAAAATACAAGCTTAAGCAAATAGGCATTTCCCCACTCATGTTAGAAGGTCAAGTTGGTTAAAAGAAATAAGGCCATGTGGATCAGCTGGTGGCCCAATTAGAAAGCTCAGAGACAGTCCAAGCCCTTGTTTTCATTCTCCCAAATGAGGAAACGTGGCAGCTGGAGCTGTGTGTAGCCCCAGGGCCTGGGAACAGCACTCGGGCCATCTGGATTCGCCACTAAGGGAAGGTTCAGCCTTTTAGTCGCTGAAGCTGCAGGACTGAGGAGATTCGCAGAGGAAATGTGTGTTTTTGTGGTCCTGGGCCCCTCCATCGCCTACCCAGCCACTTGGGGCCCAGATAGGAATGACGGTCAGCGGGGCACATTTCCTTCTAACTACATTCCCGAGCATGCTCTCTTTTTCGTTTTCTTCTTTGTGGGGGAGTCTTTAGATTTCTGCTAGCTGAGGTGGCAAAAACTCACCCTTAGACTGCTGCTCTTGCTGGGCAGCTGACCGAGGGCGGCATCGCTGAGCACAGACAGACAGATGGACAAGCAGGTAGAGGAAACTCCATCCAACCCCAGCCCCCTCTGGGCCTCAAGTGGCCTTTCCAGCCCCGGAGCTCTGAGAGTCACAGTGTTTAAACACCAGGGCAGCAAGCTCTGGTGCAATGGCCTGACCTGATGTAGTCCCCGGCTCCTCTTTGAGACATCCCCAGGGGACAGGCAACTAGTGCCTAGGCCTCTAAGACCCAGGGCCCTGCTGTCCCCCTTGTTTAAGCTTTGAGTGAGAGGATGACAGGAGCAAACACCAGAGGGAAAAGCGAGGCAGGGAGCACCCGCCTGCCTGTGCCCAGGGAGGGATCGGGAGGAGGATAGCAGCCCAGGCCCTCTTAGCCCGAGGCTTTGTCTACTGAAAAAGCTGGGCCTCCCTTGCTCCCCTCAATCAAACTCACAAATCAAATCATGCTGAACTAATATCCTCTAATAGCCAACAATCCATCAACAAAAGTTAGGTTTTTGCTTGAACAATCTTCCCCCCGAGGGAGTGGGTGTGTTTAAAAGTACTTCATAAATTATCTAAAAGGAAATATGAGTGTTTCTAGTTGTTGGAAGTGTCTTACCAAGACAGGAGAGCATGCCCAGTGTCTCTGTGTGCCTGTGTGTACTTACGGATGCTTCCCTAGGCCTGTCCCGCTGGTCAGCATTTCAGGGGAAACCTGACCTTCCCCTTGGCCATTCCCATCTCCTCCTCCCCACACCAAAATTCTCACTAGGCAAATTTGCAGAATCTTTTTTCTATGATTGTTTTCTTGATAAACAGTCCATGTATAGTGTTTGAATGTTTCATGGTTTCACTGCTTCAGAGTTCCCAGGAAAACAATGTCATAGGGGGTGCCTGAAAAATGAAGCTAGAAATAATTGTGGAATGAATAAGGAGTCTGCTTTATTCTTACTCCCTGAATTCCAGGAAAGCGGGGATGTGGCACAGCCCTGTGTGGAGCGGGTGCCTGGCAGCCGGCCCAGCATACAATGGGCCTGCAAATGTGCTCAGCTCCCTGGATGAGAGCAGGATGATGGGAGCCCACCACCCAGGCCCTGCAAAAGGTGTGCCCAGCCTCTGGCAGCCAGCAAGATAGACGTGGGCTCCCCTGTTTCTTTCACCCAGAATCAGGGCTCAAACAAGATCCGAGCAGGAGGGCCAAACTAAAAGCCAGGTTTTTGTCAGAAGATTGGCCACATCAGCCCCAGAGAGTTTTGCTCCCCTATGTAGAGCAGATCCTGGGCCCGGGCAGGGGAAGGCACAGAGAGAAGCCCTGGCATGCTCTGGGAGGGCCAGAGCCTGAGAGGCAGGAGCCCTGGCCTGGGTCCCCACCTGTGCCTGTCTCTCACAAAATGCATCACTGGCACCTGGGTCCTCTTGTTTGACCCAGTGCCCTCACCTGACCAACAAGGTGAATAACTGCTCTGAGTCATGGAAAGAGCATGTCAACAGTGAACTCCCTGAGGACTGGGTAGGGAGGTGGACAAGGCTGAATCAGAGGCTCCCTGGGCTGAGCTTTCCCTGGAAGTCAGGCACACTGGAGTCATGGGAGTAGACGGCTCACCTAACACAGACCAAAGCATCCTTTCCTTGGCCACACTGAAGGCCCCAAAATGTGGGCCCACCTCTTCATTGGTATGTGTTTTGTTTCCTGCAGATTTAGGTCCACGCCATGCCAGGAACAGAAGACAGCGTCAGAGCAGAAACTGCTAGGAGGTGGCATCACACGAGTGAACAGGGGTGATTCCTACCTGTGCATTCAGAAGTGGGGGCACAGGAGCAATGCAGCCACAAGTGTCCATGTGAGGCTGAGCACTGCTGGGACCAAAGAGGGACAGGGTGGGGACTGAAGATATCACCTCCAAATAGGGTCCTCCAAATCCCCAAATCTGTCACTGAAACTTCTCTGCATCCCTAAATTGATGCCTACCTAGTATTTCAGCTTTTCCCCTTATCTTTAGGGGTCTGACAGGAGGAAGGAAGGAATACTCGGAACCAGGTTTGCTTAATAGGTCTGGAATTCTTGTCCCTGAGCCCACATCATTGGAGGGATCACCAAGCCACAACACAGTGAACCCACAAGAGCGAGAACTGGGTCTGTCCTATCCACTGCTACTCTTCTAAAGCCCCCTGCAGCACTTGGCACAGAACTGACGTTCAGTGAATGTTTGCTGACTGAATGAATGGGCACTACAGGCTACTCCTCTGGTCTCACAGCAGGCAGCAGACACTGATGTAGCCAACCCTGCCCAGGCCTTTCCAGATGAAGCTGGAATCTGACAAGTACTGTCTTTCCACCTTCACCCATCAGGGAAAGCAGGAGATTTCGGCTTTTTCTCTGGGTTTCTACTGACACTCTGCTTAGTATCCCAGCTTCAGCACCGGAGTAGGGTGAGGATGCTGCCCTGTGGGATCTAGGAAACTTGGCTCTGAGGAGGTTAGACCCAGACAGACTGATAACATCGCAGATTGGCCTGTGTTTGTGAGCCAAGGGGAACTGAGGCTGGGAACTGCCAAAAATGTACTCTTTCACACACGTTCACTTCAGCTTTTATGTAGTCATGCTAGCCTTGTTTTCGGGGAATAAACAAAGGATCCAGAACCTCTGTCCCTGGCTCTCAGGAGCTCAGTGTAATGATGGATAATAGTTCAAGACCCTTGATCCAGAGTATGGAAAGGTATGTTCCCTGGGGGCTGGCTACTCCTGTGTGCTTCAACTTAATATTCACCACATTCTGTGCACACAGCACATAATGTCCGTTTTATATGTGTGTGGTCTGATGTTCAGAATAATTGGTGACTTGACCTACCTGGAATCAGCTGCAAGATTTGGGTCTTTTTGCCTTGATTTGAATGTCACAATTCTTCAAATCTCATTTCTGAAACAAATATTCATTGGTCCAGTCTGAACACAGCCCCCAAATGTCCCAATCATCCAAAAAGCCTTAGCACATCCATTGCCTTTGCCAGTGACTTTTCTATAGGAAAAGGTGTTAGACTGAGCATCAGAGGATAAACGTTTGATTTCCCATTCTGAATTTTACTGTTTCTGTGATCTTGGGATAGTCCTTTTATCTCTCTATACTTTATGAACTCACTTTTTTGTTTGTTCGCTTTTTGGGTTTTGTTTTGAGAGAGAGTCTTGCTCTGTTGCCCAGGCCAGAGTGTAGTGGTGCAATCATAGCTTACTGAAGCCTTGAACTCCTGCACTCAAGCAATCCTCTCATCCCAGCCTCCAGAGTTACCTCACTTTTTATGCAATATATGCCTTCTCATCCCCACCCCACAATATCTCCACCTAAAAAATCAGGTCACGGAAGTTAAATGATATATTGAGGCATAAGTAAATTCATGTTTCACGTCCTGGCCTTAACAACTCCAAGCCCATGCTCCCTTCCCAACACCAGTGCTTGTTGACTTCTCAATAAGGAGGCTCTGTTCTTTTTAAAAAAGAGTTATTCTCTTTATTTTTTTAGTTTAGGGAGTTTTCTTCCAGTTCACTAATGTTTTCTTTTTTAATGTATATAGCCTTTTCTTAAGTCTATCTATTGAACTTTTCACTTCAAATATAATAACGTTTTAGTCTTAGAATATCTATTTGGTTTACTTTCTAGTTTCCATGTCTCTGATCCTGTTCCCCTTCTGCTCAACTATTCTGCTTATTTTTTCATTGAAATCTTTCAGTACATTTATATTAGCTGTTTTAAAGTCCATGCCTGCTAATTGAAAAATTTGTCTCATATTTGAGTCTGTTTATATTGACTTTTCCTACTTCTTCTCATACCTAGTAATTTTCAATCATATGTTATTTGTGTGTGTGTGTGTTTAATAAGCATATTTTATTTAAATAAATCCTCCAGTAGGAAATGGAGAATTTACTGCCTTTACTTAGAAGGCTATGTAAATAGCTATCTGTCAAATTTATATATGCAGCTCACCAATATTCCCTTGTTGGAAACATCAGTATTTCCGCATCACATCACAGTTCCCCAAAAGGACTTTAAAGTCTCAAAATTTTGTATCTCCTTTGGCTTGCTTCTCTCTCGATTCTACCCAGGCTTTATTAATGGTTCGCTTCATATCATCTTCTCCATCCTCATAAATTTTCTTTATAACATTCATCAATCCCTCACTAGGATCTGTCTCAGTGTCATAGGAGGGCTTCTCTTTTTCTTTGCACTCATTTTCAACGTGAGTCAGGTAATCCCACCTTGCGTTTTCCACTTTCTTTCTACATAAGATAAGAACTGTATCAGTCTTGACTTTTTTGGAACTGCCTTCCGCAGAGATGGGTTTCAAGAGATTGTTCACAATCATGGAGTAACTCTTCCCATTTAGATTCCTTACCAAAAGATCAAATGACCTCTCTGTGAAATCACCTGCACATTCTCAGTGGGAACTTGATGAACTCCAGTTAAGGTAATGCAGATTTTCACAAACTTATCTGACTGATCCCATCCATAATTACTAATTTTCACTGCAACCACAGCAGCTGGCTTTTCATTGTCAAGAAGTTCTGCTTTCTTCTGTGATTTCTGTTGCATCTTGTACTTGATTTCTGTCTCAATCTTGGATTTTTCAGCTGTAAGAGCATCACATATTCTTTTCCTAGTAGCCTTTTCCAGCAACACCTTTACCTCTTCTAGATCTTTCTGTAGCAAGCTTCGGAGTCCAAGTCGGAAGTTCACTACAGAGTCACTTACTTCAGTCTGCTCTAGGACAGCAGACCCGCCAGGCGGCTATGTTGTGTAAGGCCAGTCTCTCAGCCTCCACAAGAAAAAGGGGGAGAAGGAGTAGCCTGGTTACATTCCATTTTCAATCATATGTTAGTTACACTGTTGAGAAATGAATTTCGTTTTCTTCCTTCAAAAGGTATCAATTTTTGTTGTGACAGGCAGTTTATTTACTGGTGGATAAGCATCAGTCTGACAAGGAATGATCTCAGCTTTGTTAAGGCACATCTAGAGTAGCCCTTATTCCAGGGCTAACAGAGCCCTACTCTGAGGCATTGCCCATTTGGGATCTCATTCAGTGAGCTCATTCTGATCTTGCTGGTTAGAACTCCAGCATCTCTCAGAACCATATGACCTCAAAAGCCTCCTTCTGACTCAGAGCCCCAGTAGCTGCAGCTCTCAGCTGCCTTGTGTACATGAAGTATAGTGCTCAGCCAAAGACTCAAGGTATCTCAAATATTTTTGGTGCCCCCCCTTTTTTTTAACCAATTCCCCATAGTTTTCAGTTTTAATTTTTTTAATTATTGAAAAGTTATATATGTTATGGTATATGTCATGGTGTTTTGAAATATGTGTACATTGTGGAATGGCTACTGGTTCCCTTTTCTAAGTAGTTCCATGACAGTGGCTAGATGCCCCACACTCTCATGGCCCCGAACATCCAGCTGCTTTACTGATGAGTGAGACTGCAGCTCTTTACGGAGCTCTACTTCCTCATGTCACAGTTTGAAAAGTGACTCCATGCAGAAACCAGAGAGAACACAAAGTTCACCTCATGTTCTCATCTCTCAAAAATCGTAGCCAGCTATTTATCATAATTATTGTCATTACTCTTAAAATAACTATTGGTGCTTGTTTTCTCCCTGAGTCCTTTGAGCCTCCCAGGCTGCCATTCAGAATCCTTGCAGCCATATCTTTCTGAAGTCTATATCAGTGACATGGAAACAAAACACTCAAACAAATACCATCAGTGCCCACCTGGTTTGTGTGGAGATGGGGCCTCTGCAGGTTCAGATCAGACAAAAATTGCCATCTCTTCTGCCACCTGGAAAACCATGATTTAGTGATGCACAGCCCCCTCTGAAGCTGGATACTCTCATAATGATCCTTGTTTTCATAACAAAATTGCACCAGTGGATTCCAGTGCACATGAAGCACACAAATGCACTTACCTCTGTGTTTAAGCTTCACATAGGGGCCAAATGTGAAGGAATCTCAAGGCAATTCACTTGGATCTGAAATATATTTGCTTCTGGCTTACTGAGTCTTTGAGGTTTTACTTCTCTTGAGGAAGAACAAAAGAATGTTATTCTAATATCTCTCAGGACAATACAATCACACATCAGCTCTAGGATCTGCTGGTTACCTTGGCAAGCTTCTGCTATTTCCTTTGGAACCTCCATGACTGAACTTGGATTGGACAAATTGAGATCCACATTTGAATCAATGAATAACTCAATGAAGGCATGGCAGAATTAAAATGGAATCAATCCAAGTGGTGTGATAAATGAAAAGAGACTTGAACTAAGCATATGAGCTATGCTTATAAAATTCTACTTTGTATTGTTTTATTTTTATTTTCCCTAATGTGTGTTTATCATTTATACTTTACTTAAAATAAAACTTATTGTTATATTATTTAACCTCTTGTCCATTTCTGACCTCATAGAATTTTGTAGTTTGGGATAAGATTTTAACAAAACTATGCCTGTCACTGTTGTCACAACTTTTATTTCAATTTTAACTCTGTTAGTGTTTGTAGAATATAATTTTAAATTTTTATTATATTTTTAAGTTTGTTGAACTTATTTTTTTTTTCTATTGCTTTAATCCTTGGAAAATTCTCATTTCCATACTCTTTGTATTAAATGTATTTTCTAACTTTAGCAATTTTAGTTTTATTTTATCTATTTTGACTTTGTTTTACAATATATTAAACATGAATCTAAGTTAATTTTTTCACATTGCTACAAATTACACCCAACATATTTTTTAATGTCTATCCTGCATTGTTTATAATATTGTTTTACATATTATATTTGTATCTATAGAAAGTCAATTTTCTGGGTTCCTTATCTGTGCTATGGTCTATATCAAATTTCTTAACAATTAAAAAACTAATTAACTTAGTTTCTTAAAATTCTAATATCAGTTGTATTTGGTCAAACATTCATATGTCATTTTAATTTCAGAATATTATCAAAATCTTCTCAAATTTATTTCTCAGACTTCTTTTAGTATAATTTTAATAGCCACAAACAATATACCACCACATCTGACCTAGTTAATGTGAATAAATATTTATGTTCAAAGATATTTATAATAGTGTTATTTTTAATGAGATAAAATTTACCTAAATATAAAGTAGCAGTGCAACAAACTATACACCAAGGCTAATCATTAAAGCATCATTTAAATATTCTACATTAACATGTAACTGCATGGGCAAAGTTCTCATTGTGAGCATAAGTGAAAATAACAGAATGCCTTGTTCTTTTTATATAATTATCCCAATTGTAAAGTATGTGTTTATACTCATTCTCTCATTTAACAGCTATTTATGAAACTTCTACCATGGACCAAAAACTATTTAGAGGGTTGAAGTTATAGCAGTTAACAAAGCATGCAGAAACCCCTGCCCTCAAGGGACACCCTCATGGGATGTCTCAGTGTGGGGACAGTCCGTGGAATCTTAGAACTGGCTCAAACAGGTTTGCAAGACCAAATTGTGAAATTCTCAGGGATTTTGCAAGCTGGTTGTTGAACATAGCCATTCTTGCAAATTAGCCCTTGTGGGAATGTTTACACCACTGGCAAGCACTACCCATCAGGGCATCCCCACCCCATCCTGCTGTGAACAGCCAGTGGTAAAACATTCATCAGAACATGATTGGAGGAGTCAAACAAAAAGATAAGTAAGTTATCTCTATTAAAAAGTGTTTGTGAGTGTGTGTGTGTATACATATATTTTTTAATAGTAATGTGAGCTAAAGAGAAAATTAAAGCAGTGAAGAGGAATAAGGCATGGTCAGTGTTGAAAGTACAACAGAGTTTCCCGTAAGGTAACCAGGGACGAGCTCACCAAGAAGTTACCTTTTAAGTCAGGCCCTGAAGGGGCTGGTGACAGAGGCACAAGTGTGCATGGACCTGTGTGAACCCTGTGGGCAGGGGCTCCAAAGAAGAGTGTAGAGAAAGGCCTACCCACTGGCCCACAGACAAATCTCCCACCTGCTTAGGGAAGGGTGAGTGAGGTGTAGACAGTGGAATGGGAGCTACCTAGTCACCCCAGGAATGCAGCATTTCATGAGCAGGCAGAGGTGTAGGGACTGGAGAAAATGTGGTTTCTTCCACAACTGAGGAGAGTTATTCAGGAGGAGAGCGTTTCCTGAAGCAGAAGGTTAACAGTCTAGATGACTCCCCAAGTGGGGGCTATAAGAACGTCAGATCTTAACTGAACGGCATGTGGATTGGAGATTACCAGAAAATTGGGTGAGACCTAGAAGCCAGAGCAGAGATGCAGCAGGATAACAGCATCCCCAGATGTCATTTCATCCCAGGAGACCCAGGCATCAGGTTTGGAGCAGCAGAAAATACAGACACCCTCAGCTAGTCAGTGGCAGGGCAGGAAGAATTTCTAATAATTCAGAGCCTAGGAAGATTTGAGTTCATGTGAACAAGAGCTAGAGCTGGCAAGGGGTCTGCTCAGCCTCCTTCAGAGTTTCTAGATGAGCAATGACGCCAACAAATCCAGCGCTCCATGTCACCTTTGTCATAGCACTGCAGGGATACCTTGTTCTACTGTACTTTGCTCTAGTGTTTTTACACATTAAAGATTTGTAGCAATCCCATATCAGACAAGTCTACGGTCACCATTTTTTCAACAGCATGTGCTCACTTCCTGTCTCTGTGTCACATTTTGGTAATTCTCACAATATTTCAAGCTTTATTATTATTATAATATCTGTTATAATATAATTCTATTATATAATAATGATCACAGATATAATATCAACATATATTATTATATGTTATTTATATTATTATACCTGTGATCATGATTATTAATCTCTGATGTTACTATTGTAATTAGGGAGGGTGCATGAAAAACCACAGTCATATAAAATGGCAAACTTAAATCAATAAATGTCGGTGTTCTGATTGCTACATTGACCAGGCATTCCCCATCTCTTTCCCTCTCTTTGGGCCTTTCTATTTCTTGAGACACAGTGCTACTGAAATTAGGACAATTAATAACCTGCGATGGCCTCTAACTGTTCAAATGAAGGGAAGTTTTACATCTCTCCCTTTCAACCAAAAACTAGAAATGACTAAGCATAGGGTCCAGCACTAGAGGGTCCTTTGAGCACCTCTCTGCTCATGTGGAGACAAGAAACTGTGGAAATAAAAGACACAAGACACCAGGAAAGAGAAAACAGAGTTTGCGCCCAGGGGTCCACTGGCAACCAAAGTGCAGAGTCCAGCAGTGGCCCGGAGTGCCTGGACACTCTGACTTTTATTGAGTACAAAGCTGGGGAAAGGGTAGGTAGGATGACGTAATGGTGGTCAGTGATAGGGTCAGGTAAATAACGTGTCTTGGAGACAGGGGCCCAAGACTTCAAAGAAGCCACGGCAAGGAGAAAACCTAAGGCATCAGCACTTTTTTCATACTTGTCAAGAAATAACAAGGTCACTAGGATTTATGTTACTATTACTAATTCTTATCTTCTAAGAAAAAGAGGAACCAGGTGCAGAAGCGGAACTTGAAAGTAAACATGGAATGTGACCCCTGAAGCACAGCACCACATAGAGACAATTAAGTCCCCGATGTCTGTGGGCCTTGCTGACAGCCGTCAGGCCTACCGCAAGAGCTTGGAAGAGTGGAGTTTTCTCCTCACTCCCCCTTCCCTAGCTGGCTAAACAGCGGGCGCTTTCACAGCGCTGACGCTATGGCACAGCCGAGGCGTCCTCCAGCAGCCCTTATGTGGGCATGACAAAGGACTTAGAGCATCTTGCCTTAGGGTCACCTCTTTCCCAATGCCATTTCAGTCCCATACTTCTTGACCTGAGATTATTAATAGGATTAAAGATTACATGATTATATATGTATATATTTATGATTACATATGAATAGCTATGTGATTATTTATGATTATATATAGGAATAACTATGTAACTATATCTCTTATTCTTTTCTAATTCTATGTTTACATGAGAACATGCTGAGGCTTCAGACCCTTGCCTCGGATTTTGCAGGGTTCCCCCCACCTCAACTAAGCTTAGTGAGGAAGGCATGTCAAAAGCTGAGACAGGACAAAAGCTGGGCCTCTTGTGCCCGTCAGCCAAGGTGCAAAAGCAAAGGAAAAGATTTTGAAGAAAATTAAAAGTGCTACTCCAGTGAACACATGGATGATAAGAAAGTGAAACAGCCTTACTGCTGATATGGAGAAAATTTTAGTGGTCTAGACAGACGATCAAACCAGCCACAGCATTCCCTTAAGCCAAAGCCTAACCCAGAGCAAGGCTTTAACTTTCTTCAATTTTATGAAGGCTAAGAGAGGTAAGGAACCTGCAGAAGAAAAGATGGAAGCAAGTAGAGGCTGGTTCATAAGGTTTAAGGAAAGAAGCCATCTCTATAATGGAAAAGTGCAAGGTGAAACAGCAAATGCCGATGGGGAAGCTGCAGCAAGGTATCCAGAAGATCTAGCTAAGATCACTGATGAAGGTGGCTACACTAAGTAGATTTTCAATGTAGACAAAGCAGCCCTATATTGGAAGGAGATGCCATCTAGGACTTTGATAGCTAGAGAGAAGTCGATGCCTGGCTTCAAAGCATCAAAGGACAGGCTGACTCTCTTGGGGGCTAATGCAACTGGTGACTTTAAGTTGAAGCCAGTGTCCATTTACTATTCTGAAAATCCTAGGGCCCTTAAGAATTATGCTAAATCTACCCTTCCTGGGCTCTGTAAATGAAACAAGCCCTCAGTGACAGCATCTCTGTTTATAGCTTGGTTTGCTGAATATATATTTTAAGCCCACTATTGACTTACTGCTCAGAAAAAAAAGATTTTCTTTCAAAATATTACTGCTCATCGACAATGCACATGGTCACCCTGAAGTTCTCTGATGAAGATTTACAAGGAGATGAATCTTGTTTTCATGACTGCTAACACAACATTTATCCTGTGACCCATGTATTAAGGAGTAGTTTTGACTTTCAAGTCTTGTTATTTAAGTAGCACATTTTATAAGGCTATAGCTGTGGTAGGTAGTGATTCCTCTGATGGATCTGGGCAAAGTAAATTGAAAACATTTTGGGAAGGATTCACCATTCTGGATGCCACTAAGATCATTCATGATTCATGGGAGGAGGTCAAAATATCAACATTAATAGGAGTTTGGAAGAAGTTGATTACAGTCCTCATGGATGACTTTGAGGGATTCAAGACTTCAGTAAAGGAAGTAACTGCAGATGTGGTGGAAATAGCAGGAGACCTTGAATTAAAAGTGGATCCTGAAGATGTGACTGAATTGCTGCAATCTTAGGATAGAACTTGAATGAATGAGGAGTCTCTTCTTATGGATGAGCAAAGAAAGTGGTTTCATGAGATGGAATTTCCTCTAGACAAAGATACTATGATCATTGTTGAAATAACAGCAAAAAACTTAGGGTATTCCATAATCTTAATTGATAAAGCAGTAGTAGAGTTTGAGAGGATTGACTCCAATTTTGAAGGTAAAATGTTATCAACAGCATCATTTGCCACAGAGACATTTTTTGTGAAAGTAAGAGTCAGTCAATGTAGCAAACTTTATTGTCTGACTTTTTCAAATTGCCACAACTTCTTCAACCTTCAGCAACCACCACTCTGATCAGTCAGCAGCCATCACCACTGAGGCAGATAATTGTTAGCATGTTTTAGCAATAAAGTATGTTTAATTAAAGCTTATACGTTGTTTTTCAGACATGATGCTACTGCACACTTAAGAGACTACGGTATAGTGTAAATGTAACTTTTATATGCACTGGGAAACCAAAAAATTGGTGTGTCTCAGTTTACAGCAATATTTGCTTTATTGCAGTGGTCTGGAACTGAACCCACAATATCTCTGAGGTATGCCTGTATCTATGCAGATGTGCAGGGAGTAATGCTTAACCAAAAAAAAAAAAAAAAAGGGAAGAATAAGACTTGCAAACCACAGTTAGTCATTCTCCCTTTTGGATTTTGGACAAGGAAATCCATGGCTGATCAAAGTTTTGCTGACAGAAACCTGTGAAATACACATTAAAACATTAACAGAGCCAGATATCAAAATATGTACTTTATTGGGAATACACATAAGATAATGCCCTTGAATATTAAACAAATAAAAACATAACAACAACAAATTGGTGAAGTGGGATACCTGGCCAGATCTCCACTTTGCTTTCTAGGCTTTATCCCATTTTCTGATAGTCTCTGAACCACAGGCCATTGCTTAAAACCTAACATTTTTATTCTAGTGCCTATCTTGACTTCTAATGAAGATCAAAGCTTTTGAATGAAATATTCAATGAAATGATTTCTAAATGAAGCTGAACTTGCAGATTAGAGCCACCCTAGGCCTCCCTATTACCAAAGCAGGGCTGTACTTACAGGGCAGGCCTACAGGCTCTTAAATGTTTTCCATAGGGAAGCACAGCCTGGTGGGGTTTGGAAAGGCATCATCCCACACTTCTCTTCATTCCATGTGCTCAACTAATTCATACTGCTGTATTTGCCACATCAACTCTTCTGTATCCCTCTCTCTGGAAGTGTTTACTTAATATTTTGTTTTAGGGTCTGGGTTTCCAGTTTTGCTCTTGCTTTTCCATGAGGTCTCTAGTCTTCCCCTGGCTTCCCAGGAAGGCCCTTGATGTCCTTGGGTGGTGGAGACATGCAGTCTTTCTACTTGGCCCTTGTGCAATGCAGTTCCTTTACTGCATCTATTTCCTAAGGGATTCAAGTGACTCCCTGAGTTCCAGCTGTGGTTCGGCCTTGGAAATGTGGGAATTTCTCAAGATGCCCTGCTTTGTACTTAATTTAAGTTGCAAAATACTTTATTGGGCCCATGGGTTCTGTGCTTTGCTTTGGGTTTATTTTGTTTGTTTTTCTAGTTGTTCTTAAGTTTTTTTTTTTTTTTTTTTTTTTAATGTTTTTGTTTTGGTGTCTCCTAGAAGTCTCTCCTTTGACATCTGACCATTTTCTTTGAGTCTCTGGGCAATGAGATTTTCTCATGCAGGATGCCAGTAAAGACAAGGACTGTGTGCAAGCCATTTTTGGTATGCCAATCTTTGCGGAGGTCTGGTTTTTAACACTGGGAGAAGCATTTGAACATAAGAGTGATGAATGTATAGTAACCAGCCTGTAGCAGCCGCTCACTAAATATTTGCAGAATGGGAAAGTGTTTTGTGAGTTTCAAGATGCCTTTACAACTTTGGCTAATAATGCTCCATTCCACTCGCACAGCATCCCCTGCCCCTGCCGTTGTGGCGTGTACCTTCTGTGCTGCAGCTAACGATGGACTTCTCAGTATCATCAAGCAAAAGAGGTGCCTGAGCTATGCGAGGCAAGAAAATAGCCTTTGGTCCTGGTCACATATCCCCTACACCTACCTTGAGCCAGCAAGGAGCAATAAAAACAGTCATGTCCACAGCAATACTATAAAAAAAGATCTGTAAAATATAGTCTTTGAGAGAATCTGAAATATCTCGGCCACGAAATTGAGTTACTACTTCTCTGAGTAGCCCAGCATTTTTTGTTTCCTTTTGCCTAGCAAGACATTTATGGTGTTACTCTTCACGGAGCATTACCATGGAGATTTTCATTTAAAGATCTTATTTCCAAGGGAGAGAATTATAAACATCACAAGGTGAAAAGATCTCGTTGTATTTTATGAATTTGCATAATGGTCTATTTCCAGAAACCGGTAGGTTGTTTACCAAAGGAATCCACCAAGAGGAAAAGTGTCATTCGGATTTGTTTGCGCAAGATTCCACACAAATCTGTCCCACTCAGTAGCTATCAAATTATCCCATTTCTATAGAGACTTATTTTCCTAGCCACTATAATGATCACTTTCTCTAAATCAAATCATTGTATGTATTCAGCCAAACTAATCTGGTTACTAAAGTGATGTAAAACATTCTGCCCGATGTCGAAGCCCAGACGTACAGCTCGTCGGGAAATCAAGGAGAATAATTGGCTCCAAACATTCCTTGTCTTCTAAATATTTTTTCTTCTTCCATCACTTAACATTTTCTCCTTGACATTACTTGATTGAACTCATGCAGATTCTGTTTCTCCAAGGAAACAATTCACATAGGCAGTGTGAACTCTGAAAGGTCACATCTTTTGGAGTTATCTGTTGCCAAAATGAATGGCTTCCATTTATTTTTCAGGTTGAAAAAGGTTTTTTTCTTGTTCATGAACCTCAAAAATGCCCAGAGTAATTTAAGTCAGACTGACCAAACAGAAAAAGCACGTTTAAGCTCTGATAGGGCCTGGAATGTCTGAGTCTGGAAGGAGAATTATTTGGAACTTTCTTTTGGAAGCTGGGCAGCCAAATGATGGATTTTGTCTCAAAACCTGGGCTATGCTTTTCTACTGCAATTTCTGAAGCAAAGAACCTTGGTATAGAAAGGCCAGAAATCTCTTAGAATGGATAAGTAAGATAAGCAGCAAAAGTCTAGAGCAGTGGTCTCCCATCCTTTCTGTTTGAGTTCAATCAGCCAAATAAAAGAAAAAAAGAATATGGGCAACTTTTTTCCCTATTTACATGTCACAAAGTGTCACACCGAAGTTTTGAAGTCCCTCTGGTGCTCAAATTGCAAACTGGAACACCACCACCAGAATTTACAAAGAAAATTTCCAAGAAGTAGCTTCATTTTGAGCCCCCAAACCAGACCAAAAATCAAAGGGTTTAGAGAGCAGGGAGGGGAAGGGCATGCTGACCTCACATCTTGGCAGAAAGCTGCAGTCCCACCTGGTGAGGGGCAGATGGTGCTGATTCTTCATGTGGTGCCTTGAATTGCTTCCTTGAAGTTGGGAGGCTTTTGGGCTGCCTGCCGGACTCACTGACATGCCTACAGTGAGAGATGAGACTCGGGCAGGGAAAGCCCACTCCCAAGGATTTCAGGGATCAGGTGTTATCATGCTTCCTGGCAAACAAATGGGGTCACCAAAAAGACAGAGCAACAGTAGTTGGGTTCTGTCTAAAGGGCCACTTGAAGGGAGAGAGGGACCCAACAGCAAGAAACTCCTGGATCCTACATGCTAAAGAAGTATTCCAGGAAACCATCTGGATAAAGGTACATCTGTCTTGGTGAAAAAAACCACATCTCCAGCTAGGACTCCCTGAAGGACTCTCAATGACATCAACAAGATGAAGAATCTACTTTTATCTCATTCTAGACCCAGAGACAACACAGTCTCCGGCTAGGCAGGAGCTATCCCATCTCAGACCTCTCCTCCCTCATCCTTCTCCCTCCCTCCTCTGAAACAGCTCTTAGTGGATGGGAAAGATGGGGACAGCGGCAGTGGGGGGAGTGGAACTGACCACATCCTCTCCCTGAAGCAAGCCCCAGCATGGGAAGCCTCAGAAATCTCAATTTCTAAAGAAGAGGGAAGATTTTGAATAATATCCCCAACTGAATGATTTCTGAACTGAGCTGTGTTTGCATGTTGAAGCCACCATAGTCCTCTCTGTTGCCTGAAGCAGGACTGGTTATCAGTGGACAGTGGGCGCACATCAGCACAACCATTCTTAATGTGAGTCCTAAGCCCCAGCCCACCCAGGACCCCCAGTGCAGATCATAGAGTCTGCAGATCCAGTGCAAAGAAATTGCTAAATACTGATGTCCTGGAAGCAAAGAAACGAATGAAGATACAGCCATCACCCCTGTGCTGTGGGGTCCTTCTTGAGTATTTGTGAAACCCCATCTCAGACACAGGGTCCCACAGCAGGAAACTAGGATCATTCCACAGATGAAATATTACAAAGAAATGGATTTCTTTGCATGAAACCAATACAGACTGATAGATTATCCTGAGTACCTCTGGATACATGCACCCCATCTTTGGAGACCACTAAACCCCGTAATAGAGGCTAGAAACTTCACAGTGACACAGCAGAGCCATGTCTCTGCGTGTGTGCCTCGATCACACACATGTGATTGTGTTTATTCTGTGTACCTGGATTTGACAAGCAGAAGACCACAGAATGCCCCCCTGCCACTTCCTTGGTTCAAGCCCTTACTGTCACTTGCCTTCAGGCTGGGCCTTGCAGTGCCAAGTGCCTAGCCTCCTGCCTGATAACACCTGTCCACAGCTCCCCATGTGTGGAGGCCGCTGTGTGGACCTGGCATTTTACAACATCCCACCACTTAATCATGCCAAAGTAGTCATCCATTCATTTTCCTGACAACACACTGCAGACCCCACCCTCACCCCATGCCATGCTCCTTTCTCCCATTCCCCATGGCCTCTCTGTCTCTACACTGTCCAAGGTCCTAGGGACACCCCCTTGCTCTAACTGTCCCAGGCACTCAAAGGCACTGGGTGCAGGATTGCCCTGAATGAAACCTTGTTTACACCCATAACAGACCTTTGGGCCCAGTTGCCCAGGGGCATGGCCTGGTCCTTTTCCTTCTGCTTCAAGCCCCCAACTCAAGTTCTCAATTCTAGCAAAAACCCACACCATTCATTCTGGTGAAAATGGAGGCTCCATGAAAATACGTCTTGCCCTGTCCTGATGTGGAAAGAGGTCGTCCAGACTGAGCTCACACCAGCATCTGAGCAAAAGCAGCAGGTCACTTGGGCTCTTGAAAGGCAACATTTCAGGAGAAATCTTGAAGTTTTTATCTAATGAACTTTTATCATCCTGGAGGGCAAAGTCAAGGTTTTTTTTTTTTTTTGGTATTATATACAATTTTATTTAAACATAACATATGCAGAAATTTTCAATCATTCTTGCCAAATATGTAAATACATGTCTTTCTTTCTTTTGTTTTTTTTTTTGAGACAGAGTCTTGCTTGGTCGCCCAGGCTGAAATCCAGTGGCATGATTTCAGCTCATTACAACCTCTGCTTTCGGGCTTCTAAGTCAGGGTTTTACGTGAAAAATTCTGTGTTAAGATAGAAAGACACTTTTCAAAGAAGTCTTTCCTTAGTTCTAATCATACCATAGTGTTGTGTTTGTAGGGTTGAGTTACTTCGAGTAAGGTTAGGATGTCCCCAGACTCTTGAGTTCCTCACTGCATTGGGATGACAAAAGCCACATGGCTACTATTTGCCTCTGCAAATTTCATCATCTGTTCAGTAATATGTGGAGTCCTTATTACGTATTTCTGAAATATTTTGCTTCATTGTTTTACTAATGCAGTTTCTTCGAAATAGCTTCATCTATTTTTCTGGGCCTCCTCACTTCTCATGTGTTAGTAATAGCACCCTAATTTTATAATAAAACACATTGCAAAGACATCTTAACACAAAAGATGTTCATAACACAAATATTTAACTCAGAGTTCAGATTCTTGAAACAAGATAGTAGAATAAATTCTTGAAAGAAGGCAGACAGATAGATAGAACACAGTTACTTTAGAATATAGTAATACATTCAAATAATTTGACATAGGAGGGAGGACATTAAAATAATGAAAATGAAAACAGCTAACTTATTGCATTCTTACGAGGAGACAGACATGGTGTTGGGCACTAAAAATGTAGTGTCTTACATTATTCTCACAACAGCCCTAGGATGTAGACGCTGCTATTAGACCCATTACATAGATGAGGAAACTGAGGCTCAAGGAGTCTAAGTGAGTTTTCCCAGAGTCACAGAGCTAATCAACATGAGGCTGGGAACTAATCCCAGAAATCGCTGACTTGGGCTGTGGAACTCTCATCTTACCTCACATACTTGTCTCATTCCAACATTCCGTCACACACACTCTGCTTTCCCCCTCCTCCCCCTGCTAAGTGTAGAGACTTTACTTTTAGGTCAGGCTGCACCATCACTGCTTTTACTGGAATTAATGACATTTATATGTGATGGTTTTTAAAACTAGATTTTCAAAAAAGAAAAACAAAAATATGTTCACAATATTAAAAAAACAACATGTTCTTCCATTGTCGGGTACAGAATTCACAAAGTATCCTTTAGATCAAGCTCATTAATACATTTTTCTGATCTTACCCATCCTTAATACAACTTCTGGCTAATTCATTACTTTTCCCCAACTGTGACCATAACTTAATTATTTCTAATTGTAATTCTAAAAGTTCTTGCTTATAGATTCAGATACTATGTTGTTAGTGACATGTAGGCTGAAAATCCTACTGAAAATACATGTTTTATTAGTAAGTAATAAATTGTTTAATCTCTAAAATGCTTTCCCTTAAATACTAGCTAGGTTTTGTTTTGTATTATTTATTTGTTATAATCAAATGTAAAAATCCTTTAATTTATAATTCAAATTTAGTGTTTACGTTGCAATCACCCATATTTGTGCTTACTTTTACCATATTATTTGGTGTTTTCTCTGTACCATGTTTTTGTTCATTATTTCTATGTTTCTTTTTTCTGTCTTGTATAGAACTGCTTAGGTTCCTTTAATTCATCTTTTCCTCTAATGATTTTAAAGTTTATACTCTATTTTCATTTTTTTAGTTACCTTCAAATTTCTAATTTATGTACTTAAATAGACAAATATAAAATGAATCATTCTTTTACTTTCACGCTGAACAATGCAAAGATATTGATGCATATCGCTTCTGATTTCTACCCTTCTACCTATCATGCTATTGCTTGTTAGTACCTTAGCTGCACCTGTTTTAAACCTTCCCCAAATTTCCTTTTTGCCCCCAGACACTGCTCTTTTTTATTTCCTAACATATTTGTCCTTTTTTGGGTCACCATTGTTGCTGGCAACTGACTCCTACCTCAGGTTAAATTTCCATCTAACTGCAGCTCATCTTTTAGTAGTTACTGTTTAGTGGGCTTATGTGGGAGAAACTTTCATCCCTATTTTTCTGAAAAGGTGATTATTCCTTTATTTTGACATCAACCATTGTGAAAAATCTGTAAATATAATTGCATTTGTAAGAAAGAGTGTCTCTTTCTGTAATGTTCTCTGGTGTTAATACATTTAGCGCAGTTCTATTTTTATTCATTCTTCTCTAGAACTTTCATGCTTCCCTAAAATGAAAATGTGTATTTTCTTTAAATCTGAAGATTCTCAGCCTTTATCTCTTTAAATATTGCTGGTCTTCCTTTTACTTTGTTCTCTCCCAGAATTCCTGTTTCAAGGACCCAACCTCCGTCCCCTCCATGTCTCTCAGCTGCTGTGTCTTTTTCTTTCTGTGCCGCATTCTCTTTCACGTCCTCAGAACCATCTTCCTGTTCACCAGTCCTTCAGCCGTGCTTCATCTGTTTTACTCTGCCACTGAGTTATTTTTCAATGACTATACTTTTCACCTAGAGAACTTCTGTGGCCCTCTTTCAAGTCACTTTCCACACTGATTAATACTTTGAGTATGGTTTTTATTTATTCTCTTGTGTCTTTCATACTTCGAAATCTTTTTATTTCTTTGTTCTTTTCAGAAGAATGGATGCTTTGCAGTTTTGAAGGTGCTGATTCTGTTTATTGCATTTGTTGACTCTCATGGCGGTTCATTTTCTTGGCGGTGGGTTTATAATTCTGATTGTCAGCTCATCTTCAATGACGTTGTTTTTTCTGTGGGAGTCCCATGACCTCTGGGCTGTGAAGTTTCCCTGCAGCAATAATTTCACATTTTCTTCTGCTAAAAATACAAGACTTTAATGGTCTTGAACAGTTATTTTAATTTCTCCACTTGGAATTCCCACACCAGACTGATTGTACAAATTTGGATTGCACATCTGTGTGTGTGCAACCTGGCATTTCAATTTTTCAAGGATGACTTTCTATCTCCTCTCCCCCAAACAGTAAAGTTTCTTACAGAATTCTTGAGTTTTTGATTTTCTATTTAGAGTAAGGGACAGCTTTATGAAGCTCTAGACTTTATGCACCAGCCTTAGTTTCTACTCCTCCTTTACTGTGGTCCAGTACCCCATCCTCATCCTACACAGGGGCGAGACCCCAGACTCTGCCCCAAAGGTCTCTCTGTCTGTCAGCCTCCTCATTTGACCCTTGGAGAGTCACTGTTTTCTTTTTTGTCTGAGGTAAGCTAAGTGTCAAATTTTTTTAGGTCTACCTTATGAAACATAGAGTGCCTATTTTACAGAAAGCAAAACTAAGTGTCTAAGTGGTTAGAACCCTCACCTAAGGTTGCTGAGTTAGCTCCGTGCCCTTTAGGTCCAGCTCTGACCCATCTGGCTCTGTACATACCCTTTTCCCTCTCGCCCCTGTGTCTCACTGTCTTATTCATCTGTCCCCGATGCCTGGTGTCAGGAACACACCAGGAATTGTGAGTGCCATGGAGCAAGGGTGGGTGGGGGCCACTGCTGCACTGGACCCAGACACAGGTCAGCATGTGCGCAGAGACTCTGCCCAGCTCTCCAAGGATGGCCCCTCAGCAGCACCAGTGTCTCTGGGGGCTAATTGGAAATGCAAGTTCGTGGACCCCACTCAGACTTTCTGGATCAGAATCTACAATTAAAAAAAAAATCCTATATGATTCCATGATTTGCATCACAGTGAAGTTGGAGAAGCATTGGCCTAGAAGTAATCTAGAATTTATATGTTGAGAACCTGGATGTGGGATTTAGTGACAGGCCTGTCTGGAAGAGGAATTCAAGGCTCTCACTTCTCTCTTCCAAGAGCCACCTCTCATGCACATGAAAGGTTTTCCCTTTGAGGGACCCACATGCCAAATGTTAATCAACCTCTGTCTGTTTCCAGGCTTAAGACTCTGGCCAGTTCCCCAAACTAAGCATTCCTGAGACCTCTGTCCCTGCAAAGGCAGGTTGTTCCTCATTCTTCCCAGATATCCACTGTCAGCAGAGAACTTCCTGAGGAAGTCCTGATGAGGGAGCCCTTTGTGGCCTTCCTGGGTTGAGATTTCCTTGTGACTCCAGGGTTGAGCAGAGAGGGGCCCCACATTAGTCAACTGGGGTTGCTCTTGCAAATGCCCAGACTGGGCAGCTTAAATGATAGAAGTGAATTTCCTTGATGTCCAGGAGGCTGGAAGTCCAAGATCACGGTGCCAGCAGGGTTGGTTTCTCCTGAGGTCTCTTTCCTCAGTTCAGACGGCTGTTTTCTTCCTGTGCCCTCACATGGCCGTCCCTCACATGAGTCTGTGTTCTCATTTCCTTTTCTTGGACACCAGTCATACTGGATTTGGGCCCACCCTAATGGCCTAATTTTAACATAACCACCAGGCCGTATCTTCAAGTATAGTTACCTTCTGACGCTATCCTGGGGGCTAGGGCTTCAACATAGGAATTTGGGGGGAAAGAATTCAGCCCATAACACACCCTACTTTCCATAGAGGGAAGGTTTGAAAAGTCGTTTTTCCTCTACACACAGTGTGCCGCAGTGACCATTCTCTCTGACGCATCACCTGCTATGTTCTGCCAAGCCTGGTAGGTGGGAGAGGAGGTGGGTCAGGGAAGTGGGGAAGACAGAAAAATGTACAAAGATGTAAATATGTTTTCCTTTTAGTCAAAGCCAGCATTTTTCTCTGAGAAAGTCCCTGGTCGTCCCGACTTCTGCTCTGGTGTGTGTTTGCAGCTGCTGCTGCCACAAGAACAAGACCTTCTCTTTAGCTCAGGGCAAATTTCAGTTCAGTTTCTTTTTTGTTGTTTTTAAACTAGAAAGCTTATTTTGACCCCATATGCAGTCCACCAGCTGGAATTCAAATGCCTCTGAAAAAATGTTTCAAAGACATATGTTTCCAAAACCCGCTGTCTGTAAGTCCCCTGCGAGGACCTGTTACTGCTTTTGAAATTCCTAAATCCATTATGTTCTCAATCTTGCCTAAATGAGGGGGTTGGGGAGGTTTGTTTTTGAAAGGATTTTGAAGTCTTGAAGTATACCTCCGGCTAATTAAAAATATGAGAGAGATCTCATTTGTAGTTCCTGAATGCTCCAAGTTCTAATGACTATCAAATGCTTTGATCAAGGATTTCGTCCTTGTTCCTCCTCGTTCCCTATACAGATTGAGCATCACAAATCCCAGAATCCAAAGTCTGAAATGCTCTAAAATCAGAAACTTTTGAAACATCAACATGACACTCAAAGGAATGTTCATTGGAACATGTCAGATTTCAGATTTTTAGACTTGGCATGCTGAACTGGTAAGTCTAATGCAACTATTTCAAAATCCAAAATATCCAAAATTCAAAAACACTTCTGGTCCCAAGCATTTCAGATAAGAGATTCTCAATCCCTGTTATTTATTAGGATTCATTGTTACAATAGACAGTTGCCCAGAGAGATTTAAAGGGACTGAGATTAAGCCCTGCAGCAAATTAAGACAGATACAGACAAACTGGGCAGAGTGGGATTTATAAAACGTGTGAATGGGTAACTGTACCCTGAGAGGAAAAAAGACTGGACTGGTCTCCAAGATCAGGGAAACACCTTTGTTACTCTAGCCTCCAATTTGCCATCCGAGCCTCTCTAAGCACTACTATCAAGACAATCGTGTGAAGTCATTCCCAGATGGCAACTGAACAGAAAGCTCTCCCAGCAGGTAGAAGCCGGAGGAGGTGAAGCCCCAGCCCCACCTTGCCCCAAGATGTGCCTTACAAGAATGTGCAAAGTGACCACACCAGCCTTTCACAGACAGCACCACCTTGTCAGGGACATTCGTCCACAAAAGGAGGCACATACTCTCAGTTACCCCACTTTGATTCTGTCTCTAAAATAAATGTAGAATTTGATTAGACATGCACAGAAAAAGAGGGAAATATAATCAAACCATGTCAGACTTTATACGTGGTACATAAAGTTTATGGGAACCCATTGTTTTAGACTGGGCACCTGCTCTCGGCCCAACAGGCCAGACCAAACCAGAATGGAGTCCCTTGTGCTAGGTGCTGCATAATCAAACCAAACCTAGAAATAAAGATTCTGAAAAACTCACAGCAACCAATCAAAAGGAACCCAGTCAACCTGACCCAGCATAATAAGGAAGTACTCTCAGCTTTACCACATAAGGAAAGCAGCTTTGAAACACCAAACCCATTTTTTGTAATCCGTTTCTGCTTTCTTCAGTCTTTTCTGCCTATAAAGCTCACCCCCTCTTCTCAGTTCATTAGAGCACCTATTTTTTAGATAGAATGCTGCCCAATTCATGAATCACTAAGAAAAACTAATTAGATCTTTGAAACTCAATTTGTTGAAACGTTGTTCTTTGACACAACAAGTAGGCAGAGAACAAGGATGGGCTGGTGTCAGGACACACCCCAGAGATGTAAGAGGAGAGCTCCCCACTCACTCCTCCCCATAGGCTTCCTTGTTTACTCATGGGGATGCACCAGCTGCCATTTTTCTTCTTTCACCCCTGCATTCAGTGAGGCTGCTGACTGCTGTGGTCCCAGGCAGCTTTACAATTAAAACGAGACACTTGAGGAATTATCTTCAGGTCTTTTCTCACAAAATCCTAACTTTTGATTCTCACAGAATCAAACCTAAATTGAGAATCTAGGGATTCCCTTCTCCTTCGTCATTAGAGAGACTGAGGCTCTAGCCTGATCAAGGGTCTCTGATTCAAAACCAAATATTCTGGACATACTTGGAGGCCAGTGGAATTAGATAACGATTCTTTCCCCAACGTTGATGTACTACCATGAATTTTGAAAGGGACAGAGGGTCTCCAGGGAGAAAGGAACTACACAGATGAGCCATTCTCCCCATCCATTGAGGTTGAAACTGTAAAAGTATGGGTGGTAGACCAGGATGCCCCACCCAAGGCTGGGTTGCCAGAAGGGAAAAGACATTCCTGAAAGGTAAATCACCTTACACATGAGGACCCTTTAATGGTCACTGGGGGTGGCATCTTATTATCAGCTTACATTAGATCCCATCTTGACACAACACATGTGGCAGCACGTGTGAACTCAGAGGGGAAAAATGTGTCTTTTGGTAAAAAAAAAAAAAAGTAGCAGTAGTCTTTCAGGGCTCAGGCAGATTGTCCTTGAGATAACCCTTTAATGATGAATCCAAGGTGTCCCCACACCTGAGGGTCAGACAGCATTGACTGAGGCCCCCCTGCCCAGTGGGAATACAGGGAAGCCCAAGGGTCCTTGGGGAGAAGGCAAAACAAGTGTCCTTGTATTGTTATCAGAGGCAGAGTTGTGCAGCAATTTATATCACTACAGCTGCCAGAGAGGGAGGAATTTCCCATGCTACCATCTGTAAGCCAGTTTCTGAGTCTGACCTCCAGGGGCAAGCCTAAGTCTCCAGTACCCACCCCAGACAAGCTGTGAGAACACCCTGGCCTGACACCAAGTCAAGGGTGTGCTCCCTTTTGAAATTCCTGGGAATGTCTATGGAGAGAAGTCCCAGGGCAATGCTAGAACACTCGCTATGCAGGGGAGCTGGGGGGTGTGCCATTGTCAGGGAATCTAGTGTTTATGGGATACAGTATAAACGTGACCGCCTTTGCCCTCTCTAGCTGATAAAGTGTGAGACTGACTGGATCAGTTACGTAAACATTGTTTCTACTAGGCCACACTTTGTTACTCTTCTGTCCTGTGTGATATGGCCCTGGGCATGTGGATGCCTGTGTTGAGGCAATGAACATTGAGCCTATTGTATTAAGGTTGTCTATTGTATTAATAACCATCGAATATGGCTATTACAGGGAGGCCTGAAAGGCAAGGTGGTTACATGAGAATTCTTCTAAAGGGGATAGGGTGGGTGGGCATTCTTGATATCAATAATTGGGAGAAAGAGTTTATCAGAAAGGAAATCGAAACTTCCTTTTTCCACTAAGGCAGATAAGGGACCTCTCACATCTTACTCTGCTTTCTGGATGTGGGAGATTTGATCACTAAATGTGGGATTCTGGCTGGAGAGCTCTGAGACAACCACCATGAAGTTGAGCCACATCAGTGAACTTTATGCCACTCTATTTTTTTTTTTTTTACATTATCCCCAACTCCTGCAAAACCTTGTCTAAATGGCATAGACTTGCCTTGGTTTTGCTGCTAGGGAAGGGGCATCTTTCTTTGCTTAAGCCTGAGTTGTTCAGGACATGCAGTCCTCCCAAGGACAGGAAGTAGGGGCAGTCACACAGAAATCCCAAGGCAAAGGTGAATCTTGGCACAGGGATATGATTCTCCCTCTGCAGCCAACCTTGGGGAGGAGCTCTGTCTGCCCTCAAGGAAGCCTCAATTTTCTTATAGCTGAGACTGGATCTGATAAGTGACAGATAATGGAAAGAACTGAAGGCTCTGTTAGCAGATAGGGGAAGCAGGGTCCTTGAGCTTGCTGTTCAAATTGACAACAGCATGTGCCAACTTAGCCATCCCCAGAAGCTGGATGCTGATAATAGCTCTAGAAGATGCAGTTCATCCATGTAGCAACATGTGAAATACAGCCAGCATGTTTCCTGGACAATCCTCTGTTTAATTCAGCCAGCATGTTTCCTGGACAATCCTCTGTTTAATTTTGTTAATAAAGTGTTCTAGGGACTCCTGGGGAGAGAGTTGGCTTGGGAATTTGGGAAATAAATAGTGAAGATAAATATTTCAACAGAATTTCTCAGAGGCACCAAAGAAATGTAATTGTGTCCAGGAACTGAAAATTTACTTTGACCATATCACTGTCCACAAGAGATTTGTCACAGGGGAGTGTGGCACATAGATTGATAGGAGATGCTGAATGTAAGTCAATGGATCATACAGTGTGTGCTCTTTTTTTGTCTGGCTTATTTCACTCAGTATAGTTCATTCTTGTTGCCAAGTCATAATCCATTGTATGTACATACCACAGATTGTTTATCCATTAATCTACAGATGGGCATTTAGATTGTTTCCAGTTTGGGCTACTGCAAATAAAGCTACTGTGAACATTGATGTGTAACTCTTTGTATGGATATATGCTTTCACTTATCCTAGATAAATATACAGGAGTGGAACAGATGGATTATGTTACAGGCATACATTTAACTTTTTCAGGAGCCTACCAAATCATTTTCCAATGTGTAGAAGAGTTCCAGTTTCTCCACATTCCTGCCAACACTTGGTATGTTGTCTTTTTCGTTTTAGTCGCTCAAATAGCTGTGTAGCGGTATCTCTTTGTGGGTTTCTTTTACATTTTCCTAAAAAGTTAAGCATAATTCCATGTGTTTATTTGCATCTTTATGCCTTCTGTGGTGAGATGTCTGTTCACACCTTTTGCACATTTAGCTGTTTTTCCTTAGTATTGTGTTTTGAGAGCTCTTTACATATTTAGGGTACAAGTCTTTTTACAGATATTTTATTTGCTAATATTTTCTCCCAGATTGTGGTCTGTCTTCATTCCATCAACAATGAAGAGCAGAAGTTGTAATTTAATGCAGTTCAATGTACCCGTTTTATTTTTATTTTATGGATTGAGCTTTTGGTATAGTACCTTGAAAAAATCTTAGACTTACTCAAGATCATGAAGATTTACATCTCCATTTCCTACTAGAAGATTTATAGCTTCTGATATCACATTTAAGTCTAGATTCATTTGAGTTAAGCTGTTGTATATGATGTAAGATATAAATTAAAATTTCATTTTATTTTGCATGGATATGTTCATCGTTACAGTCTTTTGTTCAAAACACTTATCCTTTCTCCACTGAAGTGCTTCTGCACTTTTCTTTCTTTTTTTTTTTTTCATGGTTTCATAGTGGACTTTATTGGGAAAAGTTACTGTAAAAAACATTCAAATTCATAAAATTTAAATAAGATAGTAAATTATGCCTTGTAGTTATAGTAATCACTATAGTTATCACAAATAAGGTAAAGTCTAAATTATTGCCTAAGCAAACACTATTTTGTCAGGGTTTTCTGCTGCAAGCCCAAGGCGGCAAACGTTCCAATTATTAGAAGTGAGCCCGATGATGAATTTGCATTTGAAGCTGGAAGAAAGGGGAAGGTGTGTTCTGATTATGGCACCACGACACTCTAGCCTGCAAGAAAGCAACTTTATTAATGTCCTGCAGCAGCATACATTAGTAACTGTAACCATGCATTAAAATTCTCATTTCATATCATAAAGAGAGTAATCAGTTTTCTTCATGATACATTAAGTTTTACCAAGCTTGTCCCTCTAAAGACCTTTCTTAGAAGATTCCTTCTCCATGGGCTGCTTCCTAAGATGCCCAGGTTGCCTACTGAAGGTCATCTTTGGTCATTTAAAAGCAGTCAAGCTGTCTGGACTGCATCCTCTTAACTGAGGTTGAGCCAAATTCCCTTCTCAAACCCTAACGCCGCCACCACTAAGAGAATGGGCATCTGGGCTTGGTCAGAGCATTACTAACAACTTTATGTGGGATTCTCTTTGGTTATGGAATTTTTACTTTTACTTAAGCAGATTAAAAAATACAGCTAAATGCATTCTAAAATGCATTCTAAAAGCATTTTTAATCAACGTAAACACAAGTATGTCCTTGGAAAATTCACCACCTGGACTGGTTCACAGTCTGCCCGTTTCCCCATGGAATCTAACATCAGGGTCGTATTTATCAAACTGATGTGAGTGATGAACTGTAACTGATCTTCAGGAGCCCCAACGGGTAGGGGCAGCTGGCCTGGACAGACCTGGATGCTGTCCATGGCTTTGAAGTCTCTGAGGGCCTGCACCAGGTTCATGTGCTTCTTCTGAGCTGCCCATTTAATCTTGGTCTGTGTCTCATCCTGTTTTTCTCTCTTCACCAAGGGCTCTTTCTCTGGTGCCTTCATCTTCCATGATGCACCAGGAAGACTGAGGGAAGACATACCCTGAGACTCTTGGTATTTGGTAGAGGCGACGTAAGATGCCTTCACTGTCTGGACCATCAAGTTCTTGACTGCCTGGATCAGGGACATGGCGCTGTCCACCCCAGAGACAACGAGCTCCCCGCTGAGATTCTGTACCTCGGCCTTGACCTTGCAGCAGATATTGAGCTGGTGGCAGTAGAGGGCGATGCGTTGCATGTAGGCCAGCAGGTCCTGCTTGCAGACTGAGTCGGGGCAGTGGTCTGCGATGCTGTGGCCAAGCTTCTCCATCCTGGATCCTGTCTCAGCAATTTTCTTGGCAGCACTGATGACATCTGATGCATTTTGAGTGGCCCTTTACCTCGGGCAAAGTCAGTCATCTCCATCATAGTCATGCACATCTGCTTGGCCAGCACAATGATGTCATTGCCACTGTCGTCCCATTTGGACACTTCGGCATCCGGCTTTCTTCCTGGAAGCTGGCCACCTGTTCTGCAACCTTCACTTCCTTCTCCTGGGGAAGCTGAACTATGATCGCCCAGGCACTCTGGCCAGCTATCAGCTGATCGTCTTCTGTCTGGATGCTCATCCTACTTCTGACATCGAAATCTTCCATCTCAAAGCTGGAGTCATCCAACTCCTCAGGGGCCCTTATCATCAGCACTGCTTTCCTGATGTCGCAGATGCCATCATATACCAAGTGGGAGACATCGATAAACTCATTCTCATCCATGGGCTGGGCAGGGTCTGAGCTGAGGGCTTCCACGGCCACTTCTACTTGCTCAGTAAAATGTGGCATGACTGTGTTAGAGAGCAGCTTAGTGGCTTCCAGAACCTTCTCTGTGTAGATTCCTGGCTCATAGTTGTCCATCTCTGAGGTGACTACGTGAATGATCCAGGCTGCCTGGCCTCGAATTGCACCAGCTGTGCAGTCCAGGCCATCCACATCCTTCTCTTGGAGAGCAAAGACACATTTGTTCACATCTTCCAAAATGTGATTCCCTGAGACAGCCAAGAAGTCATCAATGGAAGTTATGTCATCGACAGCATCTGTGAGAACACAGACTTGTTTTTCCCATTGTTCTTTAAAAAGATCCATGTTCTCTTGGGCCAGTTTACTCTGTGGTTTTGCTGCTAAAGCCAATGCAGCATTGATAACCTAAGGACTGAGGACTTCTAACTGGCTTGCAGACATTCGAACAAGCTTTACACCTTCTTTATTATTTGAGATGGAACAGGCCAAGTTGGCAACCTCAATCAATTTGTTGGCCTGTCCACGAAAAACTTGGGCATACTCCTTAACTTCTTTCTCATTTCCATTCTTTGCAGCTTCAATCGATACCAAAAGTGGAACATTGGTTTCCAGAAAAGAATCTGAAACATGGTCCATGATAGCTTTGCGGAGCTGTCTATACAAGTCCCTGGTCTTCTTGGTCATTTTATCTATTGCAGAACTGAGTTCATCACTTCTTTCTTTATGTCCAGCATTGCCCATGTACTCCGAAAGCAGGTCCTGCAGGGCCTGGCGAACAGCGTTACATTCTGCCACAATTCGCTCATGACAATCATCACGAGTGCAGGATGAGTCGGCCATCAAGGCAACCCTGCTAATGATGCTTTCCAGGCGCTCCTCCAGGGAAGGCCTAAAGCACTCCTCACTGAAGCTCAAGGGGTCCACAGTGATTTGTTTTTCAAAGTTATTGAGTGCATATGCCAGTTCTCCTCCTCCTCCCCACTGGTGCTGGGAGGCATCGTCTGAGGCAGTGGCCTGGGCTGCATTGGAAATGCCTGTGACCACCTGCTGCAGCTGCTTGTATATCTGGTCCCTGTTGGCCTTATAGGCTGTGACATCAGAATGCTGTAGGCATGCCTGAGATGCGGTATAGAGGATCGGAACGTTCTTCTGCAGGATTCCTCTAGCTGCAGCCATCTGATCACGATGGCCAACATCTTTCAGTTCCTGTTGCCTTTTGGCTGCCATAATGTCCAACTTATCCACTTCAGGTTTTAGGGTTTTATACTGTATTCCTAAGTCTTGTTCATTGCCAGCATTCCTCAACTTCAAGATACCATCTTCCACAACTTTCAGCTAAACAAGTAATTTGTAGGCATCTGCCATGTCAGCCAAAATCAGCAACTGGGTAACAGCAGAGAGCAAAGCTCGAGCTGCCCGAATCATGTTGCCTCGCTTCACAGAAGAGCAGGGATCATCTGCGAACTCTCCCGCAGCAGTCTTCATCAAATCACCTTGTTTTTGAACATCTTCTACAGCAGCCACAAGCTCCTCCTTGAGAAACTGGCTCTCCGCAATTTTATCCCCCTTGTCCAAGAAATTCTCAGTTGCTTGGTCAACAGATGCAGCCAAAACATGGGCCTTCTTGGAACGACCTCACTTATTATTAGAGGGCCCCTTACTATTGGTGTTTACCAGGGTTGTAGCGTGTGTAACAAGGGTCTTCAACAGCCTCTCAACTGCCAGAGTCCTGATCTCTAGACTTTTGGGGTCCACTTGACGTTTATGTTGCCTGCATGAACAGCAGTCATTTCTGCGGTGAGTAGGGTGAGCGCTGGATTCCAGAGGCCCGAAGCTGACGGCCGCTGCTTTGTCTCCCTCCAGCTTCTGCACTTTTCTTGAAAATCAATATCCCATATAAGTGTGCCTGTTTCTTGACTCTTTATTTTGTTCCATTGATCTTCTTATCTATCTTAATGCCAATACTACACTATCTGGATTACTGTAGCTTTATAATAAGTCCTTAAATCAGGCGTTGTTGGTCTTCCAAGTTTGTTCTTTTTTTTTTAGTTGTTTTGGCTACTCTAAGTCTTTTAAATTTTATTCTAGGTCTTTTGAATTTTAGAGTTAACTTACATTTTTTCTTAAAAAAAAAACCTGACATTTTTATTGGGATCCTATTGACTCTATTGATTTAGGGAGAATTACATCGTAATAATGTTGCATCTTCTAACTCACGAACAACATATCACCTCAATTTATTTAGGTTTAATTTAATTTTTCTCAACAACATATTTTGTTGTTGGTATAAGTAGAGGTCTTTCACATGTTTTGTCAGATTTATCTCTAAGTATTTAATATTTTGTGCTATTATAAATAATATGGTTTCTAATGTTAGTTTTTGGGGGGGTTGTTGCTGTATTATATTAAAATAAAATTGATTTTTGTATTTGATTTTGTGTCTTGCAACCTTGCTAAACTCACTTGTTAGTTCCAGTAGCTTTTTTGTAGGTTCCATCAGATTTTCTACATAGGCAATCATGTTGTCTCCAGGTATACTGAGCTTGACCCTGGGCCAGGCTGCAGTCAGCAGAAGGGCATCACTGCCTGCAGGTAGGGACTGAGAAGAAGAGAGAGCACAGAGCACAGAAGCCAGAGCCTGCCTGGGGAACCTGGGGAAACCCAAAGCTAGGGGTCATCTGAGAAGAGAGACATCTGGCAAAAACCAAAATCTGGAGGAAACAAATCCAAATTGGAAAGGAAGAAGAGCCAGGATTAGTTTGGGATTATTTCCCAAAGCATAGTGTGAACAACAGGCAATTCTCCAGGGGTAAGCTCCTCCACTGCACCGCAACATTCTCACATTGAGGAGCGTATCATCTAGCTCTGTAGATCTCGCGGTTGTTTTTGCTTTTTTTTCTGTTTTGGTGGCTAGCAACTGAGAACAATCACGGCTCATGAAAGCAAAAAAGTTTTGAATTGGAAGGCTATGAGAGATTCAAATAATAGAAATAGAAGGACCAGACTTCCAAACAGACAGGACTCGGGATAGTTCAGGGATATGGAGAAACTGAATTGATAACTGCCTGCTACCCTGTGCCTTCAGGGTGCAGTCACTGGGGCGAATGGAAGCTCAGGGCAATCACACTTCCAGTTTCTCCTCTCAGACAAACATTCCAAGGAGGGAACAGTGGATTGACCTGACTTGGGTCAAATCCTCACTCGCTGGTCAGCAAAGATGGGAGCAGGTTAGGACAACTTGGCTGACAGCCCCACTAGAAAGCTACCCTATCTAGAGAAAGGGCCTCCAGCGCAAAACTGGGAAGCCCTTACCAGAAGATGAGGTGGACTCCAGGCAGGCAGAAGCAAAAACAAACACCAAAGAGAAAAATGCAAACAATTGAGGATGTTTTTGATCACTCAAACAATAAAAAAATCTCCAAAAGTGGGTACAAGTGATCTTTATATCTTATCCAACACTTCTTCATTACCCTTTGCCCCAGTGAAACTGGCTTTTTCCAGTGCAGGAAGCAGCAGGCCCACATGTCTGCAGGAGCTTTTCTGCACCACCACTCCCCACGCCTACCCATGAGATTCTTGCAAGACTGGCACCTTCTGGTCGCTCCCAGTCAGCAGGCTCAGATGCCATCCCCTGAACCACCTGTCTCCTCCCGCAGGCCATCCTTGCTGCCTGCTACAGTATGCCAGAGAGTGGCTGGGCCATTCACTCCTGCAGAGAAGCTAGGTGCTCTCCTCACCTGTGAACCCCTGTCCCCAGCCAAGGCCCTGGCATCATGCCAATGCCCAGGGAACTCTGAGAAGGGAAGGTGGGCAGGGCCACTCCCAGGCCACAAAGTAGGTGCTTTGCATACACATTTGCTCACTTGTGCCACATTCAGACGTGTTACCTCATTTGAAAATAACCAGCCTCTAAAACTCATTTCTGAAATATTGCATTCTAGTCATTGATCAAATTCTGGCTTCCAGAGCAGCCAATACGGCCCGTGTACCTGGGATATAAATTCATCAAGGCAGCCGGGGAATGGAATATGCCACAGATCAGGGTCAAGAATGTGGCCTCTAATGTCTGCCTTGTAGCTGTTCACTCTGTGGCCAGACACTCCCTGAGGCTCCACTTCTCCAAGGACAGGCAGAGAGGCTGCCACCCCCGGTCTCTGTAGCAGGAGGACAGAGGTCCTAGAGGCAGCTACTCCCAGGTGTAAATCATGACTCTCTCTCCTACTATCTTTGGAACCTGAATAATTAATTTAGCCCCAAACACCACTAATCATGAGGAGCTCCTGGTCAACTCTTGGAAATTACAGATATTTTAACTCCAGAAATGTTGATTCAGGAAGTCTGGAAAGAAGCTCAGAAATCTGTATTTCAAAAGCTTCAGGGTGATTCTGCTGACTAGCCAGGCTGAAGAGCGACTTCCTCAGTTGCTCTGAGCCTGTTTCCTCATCTGTAAAATGGGAATAGAAACAGTGTTTTCTTCAGAGGATTTTTAAGAGGGCTCATGAGATAATGTGTGCACATTTCTTGGCAGGCACAATCGGTCACTCCCACTCCTGTGGGTGGTTCGTCAGTGGTGGCTGGGTCAACAGGGATGCCTGAGACCTGTCCTACAAGGCACTTTGTCCAGCACTGGACAGAGTGATGGCCATGGCAGTGCTTTCCTGGCCCCAGGGAGACCATGGGCCAGAGCAAGGGAGACAGACAGCACACAGGACACCGAGGAGGCATTTCTGTTTGCCGTTCTCATTCTCTGGGTCTGCCACTAAACCCTACCTGGGCAGTCACTGTGAGGGCAGCCAAAGTGCAGCAGCCCCAGGACACAGCCTGGCTGCTGAGGACAGGCAGGGCTCGAGAGGCAGAGAGAGACCACATTCTGAGTGGGGAGAGGACAGATGCTGATGTAGGAAGAGATGAAGAGGCACCTGGTGGGAGACAGGGGCTGTGTGGGAGAATTCGCTGGGGGCTAGGGTGTCCAGGTAATGGGGAAGGTGCAGGTTCAGTAGGTGTTACATCTTGAGGGCAAGAGAAATGGACATGGCTCTCCATTCCACTGTCATCCCCACTGAGCAAGTCAAGCTCTGAAGAGGGGGTGGGGCTGCTGTGGGATTATTTCAGTCCAGGAGTAGCACAGCAGGGATGATTCAGAGGAAAAAGACTCAGGACAAGTTCCCAGCTCTGCTGGGAACCCTCGGCTTCCTGGAAAAGTAAACCACTATGTCCCTGGTCCCTAATGAGTGCCTATGAGGAGGGAGGGGTACAAATCTAGGGTATGGACTGAAAATTTGGTAGGGTTTAGAATAATTGAGAAGAATAAAGATTTCTAGATTTCTTGAAGAGGGAGAAAGGAGCTATGAAAGAATAGGTCCTTTCGTGGATTCAGGATTTCATGACCAACACATGGCTCACTTAAGGAAATCTGTCTGGCAGGAAAAGTAAGGACAGCTTTGGGTTTCATCCTAAAAGGGAAGTCAAGAGGAACGGGGAAAGCAACCACCAATGAAAAATATCTAAAATTCAGGCCAGCTGCAGGGAGGCATCTTTCACCCTGTCCTGGGCAAGTGTGCCCTGCACCCCACCCTGCACCCCACATGGAGATCTGACTTTTCTCTTCTCTGCATCTCCCTTTGGTTGCTGTCAATCAAATGCCCCTAAGCCCGCACAGGCCCTGCTGTCCGAAGGTGTCTGCTCACAGACTCTCCCTGTGAGTCATCTGGCTCTCCCGGCCCAATGTCAGCATCCCTGTGTGTCTCATTTTCAAAATCCAGCGGAAAGACAGTGTAACTGGTCAATATGGTGCCATATGGAGCTACCCAGCTGGGCAGAACTTTTGCAACAGGCCACTGACGGAAGACCTAAAGTTTTCAGCAGGCTCAAACCCACAGTCCCGTCATTTATAGCAACATCATGCAAAAAAAAATATTTTTTGACCTTCAATGGTCAACACACTCATTTACACTTCTAGCTATGTAGGCATTGAGCATTGGCAGACATGGGCGTGCAGGGAATCAGTCATTAGACGGACAAGAGGAAAATAAAGAAAAACCACCTCCTGAACACATTAAAGCTCTGTTGGGGTCATGTTGCACTTCATGAATCCAGATGTATGGCAGAGAAGAGTTTGCCATAGCCAGTTATAAATGGTTTCTTTTACAATGTTCTTTCTTATCAGCAGTTCACAGGAGTAGTGTCTTTTTCACAACCCACCAGGGCAGCTCCATGCATGAAGTCAGCATTTAAACATTGGCCAGGGATGCACTAGACCACCCAGGCTCCCACAAGCTCCCAACACTGCGCCCACACTGGCCAGACCTGTGCTGGCTGGAGCTCTGGTATCTGGATTGGGCTGCTGAGATGCTTTGAGAGGTCTGACGTTACCACTTATTTAACCACGGTGTTGAGGGTATGGGGCCAGAGTGTGATCTCCATGGCAACTGATTGCACCATTGCACATATCTGGAGGGAGAAGCACATTTTTAGATGGATGACAGAGGAGGTGGTTTGAGAAAAATGTTCAGATCTTGTTAAATTCTTTTGTGGCATTGAGGAACTTATTTAACCTTCAGCTTTTCTTCCACAGAAAGGAACTACAGATGTGCACATAATGTGCACATGGATTTCAGTGGAGACTGGTAAGGGCAGCCTAGAATAGTATTTACCCACTAGAATAGAGGAGGGTAATTTGGCAAGGGGTGGCTTCAGTTTCTGAAATTGGCTCCAGTTTTAGAAATGTTAGAAAGCAAATGAGATCATCCCGGTGGCCTGACAAATACCTTCAATTTATCCCATTATTCCACTTAGCTCTTTAATCTTAAACAAAAGTGGCTAAAACTGTGACTTTCGTAGAGTTGTTCCACGGTAATACTATTGTATGGCTCACTCCATTTCCTTCCTGGGCTAGTAAATACCTATGCTTTTATGGTGAGGACTTCTGCCAGCTGTAATGAGCTCCCCTCTGTTCCCCTGGGCTGAGAGCAACTGTGTTGGCCCCTCGTGACTCAGCTTCCTGTGCACCTGGTTTCAGGTCTGGGCCCTCAGGGAGCTGGCCTGAGGGAAATAGCACCTCCATCATGAGATCAGCCACGAGGGGCAGGCACCAAGACCCTGCTGAGATTGTCTACTCTGAGCTCACAGAAGGCAGCCCTGGACTGGCTGAGCCGGCCTCATGCCCCGTCATGATCAAGTGAGCACAGAGCTTGGCCCTCCATGACAGGGACAGAGGGCTGCTGTCAAGAGCTAAGTCCTGGCTGCTGTCACTCTACAAATGGAGAGGAATGGTGTCCTCTTCCAGCCCATGGAGGCTGGGAAATCTAGCAGATTTCAGACGAGTTCCTAGGACCTAGGGAGCTGACCACTGGGGCTCACAGCTGCTGAACTGAGCTCCCAATGAGAGCCCCAGCCCAGGATGGTCCAAGAGTGAAAACAAAGCCGTTCAGAAGACCTAACTAACAGGGAGCTTGAGGGAACAGGCCAAACCCTACAACACCCTGGAAGTTAGTATCCAAAATACATACATCATGTTAAGAAATAGCTAAAAGCAGTCATGTATAATTTAAACCTTATCTCACACCTCTTGGAGTAAAATCAAGGTCAGATTTTACTCTGACTTTACTCTTAGATTTTACTCTTCCTGCGTCTTACAGCAGAGGGAGAACTCTCAATGGGCTTAAAAGATACAGAGGGATATGACTGATCAGGAATTTGGCAGAATGTTCCTAAGGTCAATTGCATGCATTGCATTGAAAATGCTAAGTTCTGGAGTGGAACTGCCTTATTTCAGAATATATGATGCTTGAGGGCTCACAATATTTGAAAGAAAAACCCCCAGAATAAGATGTCAACAACTTCATTTTCGTAACCCATATTGATGACTGTGAAAAACTCCTTGGCATCAATAAAACTTGAGTGATTGCCTTTTCCAATTGTCCAAAATGAGAAGCAGACCTAAGCAGGCACATTTCTGCCAAGGGAGATTTCTCTTAATTATCCCTGAACCTCACTGGCTGCAGGGCTTGGTAAACAGCCGCAGCCTCTGCTCTCTCTAACGTGACCTCCTGTCCAGCACATGCTCACGTGCATAGGCATCTACACATACCTGCACAAAACGCACACCTATGAAGAGAAACCAGCAGGACCAAGCTGGCTTGAAAAAATAACGATCAGACTTGCTAGGTAAGATTGCAGGCAGAGCACAGGGCAGATAACAAATCTTTGCCTAAAGCTTTATAACATGGGACCCGGTTTGCTAAGAGGTCCTCAGCATCTGTGTTTGGATAAACGAGGGTTTAAATTACTCAGAGTGACTTGCCTTCTAAAACCACACTGAATTCTTTTTTTTTTTTTTTTGCAATAAAACCTCAAGACTCCTAAGTCTCAAAGAAGCAAAAAGCCATGTCCCTTAGGACTAAAATAGAAAGAGAAGGAAGCAGCAGCCAAGAACATTATTTCCAGCTCGCATAGGACCACCCCTCTGTTTGCATACCCGTTATGACTTGGAAAGGAGGTTAAGGGTCCAGTTTAACTCACCAACATTAATATTTTGAGGCCAAGTGGCATCTTCCTGGAGAGGGGGCTGAACAGGCCCATGGAGAGCGTGCATTCTTTCTGAACCACAACAAGCCTGCCGTGCCCTCGGTGCTTAAATCCAAGGAACCAAAGATAATTTCCAAAAGACTGTGCTTTCTAAGGGCAGAAGGTGAAGGGAATAAACGATGCTCCATCTCCCTGAGGGCTGGGAAGATTATTAGGTTACCATTTCAAGACAGGAACGTTCTGACATGATGTAGTATTTGGACTCGAGAGTGGAAGGCTGAACCCAAAGCAAATCAGTTAAGCTTGGATGTTGGGGAAGTGATTTCTCTTCTCCCAACTTGACTGTTTTCTTCCTGTACTGATTCATTGCATCTACAAACCTTAACACTTTTACCACATGACTGCTATTTTTCTCTCTATCTTCCCAAGTCCCCTCATTGGGAGCAACGGTTGGCCAAACATGCTAACGAGCGGGACTGTCCTGGCCAAGCCACAGGAGAGGCAATTACAGACTTTGACCGCAGGCCACACACTCACTAGTTCTCATCCTAACCTCCATTCTCTTTCTTCTTTATCCTCACTCTGTTGGGGTGAGCATTTGGCATCAAATGACCTAGGTACAGTTGTGCCCACTCATTAGTGCAAGAAAACAACTTATGTTTTCTCAGACGGGAGATAAAACCCACTGGGGTGAGAATTAAATAAGATATTAATAAGAGTAATGCCATTAACCCACCAGCACTGAGCTCCATCACACTAGTCCTTTAAAAGCAGAAAGCTTGCTCTGGCTTCCCTGTGGCATAGGTGGGTGCAAAACTCCCAAGGGCTCATTTCACCAAACTTCCCCACAAAGCCCTGCATAAAAGGCGCTATTAGGGCCCAGCTCCATCTGAGAGAGCCTGTCAGGACAGCTCAACAGCTTTGTTTCCAAATAAGTAGAAATATGAAATAGGCTGGCATACTTTTGTTTAAAGGCTGACCTCTTTTTTAAGATGGCCATTGTTTTCCTAAATTCACTTTCCTTCCTTTGCTTCCTGTCCATAAAGAAAGTTCACACTCTCATGCTCGAAACACCTCAAAGCACCAAATGCACATGATGTCACCCAGGAGGACCTCTGCGGGGGAATTCCATGTCAGAGCCATGCCACCATGAGAAGTCACCGCCAGTCTTGGGCCGTGTGAGTCATGGTTGGACGTCGGGCGCTGACCCTCCCACTGCCCTCGGCAAGTGCACACACGCCTCTGGGGGGAGTGGAACCCTGTGAGCCCGAGAGCCAGAGAGACAGAGAGAGAGAGAGAGAGAGAGAGAGAGAGAGAGAAAGGGGCCATAGAAGGCTCTGTCACTGATGGGCTTTCTAGATGGTGATTTAAATTATTCTGAGTTGTCTGAGATAACATTGCCCTTATTGTTTTTATGTTTCTCTTATAGACTTTTTAATTCTAATAGATAAAGGGCTTTTAAATGATCTTCCATAAAGGTATAAAATTACCCCTGGAAAGAGAAAAAATATTAACACATATAAATAAATGTATTCTGTTTACAATTTTTTGATTGAAGGAGAGGTCAGGGATGCTTTGATTCCTTTGCAACCCCCTCTCCCTTTTCTTTAGAATGTGCCTTCATCTTCTCCTTCTGCTTCCTTCCACCTTTGAAATGCTCCCATATCACCTCTTTGCTGATGATGTTCCCTGTTCTCCTCTTCCCCCAGGAAGAATTTGTTCTTCCCTATTGATGGCTTTCTAATTGTTTTATTTACTCCAGCTACAGCAATGATTACTCCCCAGTTATCTGCACAAACTCTGCTTCTCAAGTCACTCAGCTACTTCGTGGAGACCAATAATGCTAATACCATAGGAAAGGGGCTAGTCGTGGAAATTAAAAAGCATAAACAAAAAACTGAGCCCAGAAACCACACAGAAGGGAAAATGTAGAGTGTGGGAGACAGGGCTGGTGATGATGTGGGTTGATCTAGGCAGTGGGTGAATGAGTCTTTCTCAAGGGAGTTGGTTGAGGGATTTGGAAAGCAAGCACAGGTGTCTCACTGGGTATTAGGTATGCATGTGCAGTTGGTCGCCTTGGTCTTGTGGGGTAACACTCCTTGCATCACACTGGCCAGGAATAAGTGGGAATTACCTTCTCAGTCTGGAGCTCTTCATAAATGTTTGAATTATTCTTTCCATGACTGGTACAAACATTTTTTCCATTTGTTCAAGCTAGCAAGGAAGGATAACACCGTGACCCCTAGAGGCAGCCTTTCCTGGGAAGAAACTTGAAAGAGAGGGGTTCTCTGGGGCTCCCTGCAATGATCTCTCCATCCGTCCAACCAACTTGAGTTGAGTCAGCACCTGCTGTGGGTTAGAGATGGGGGTTCTAGGAAGGGAGGCAGATTCCCAAACCTCTTTTCTAGAGGAATATGAAAGAGGTCTTGTTGAGGGGTTTCCCAAATCCAAAGAAGAAAGCACAGTGAAAACAAGTGAGGTGATGGGGAGAGGACCCCTAGCAGCGAGTCTCAGTTTGTCATAGGGCAAGAAGGGCAGGTCCCCCTGGCAAGCCCTGACTGGGGTTTCTCTGGGGGCAGTTCCCAGGAATACAACCAGGAAATGATCATCTCACAGTTTAACCCTAAATGTGGACCCCAGCACTGTGACGGAGAGGGAGAGCCAAGGCCACTTGAGTCAGGTGTGACATTTGTACATAGAGTCACCACTGGGGGACTGTGCAGGCAGGGAAGTGCCTTAGCTAGGAGCTGGTTTTCCCCAACCACAAAATGTGCACAGTTGGGAAAGAATTCCTCCACAGTGCTTATGATACAAAAGCCAAAACACTGACTTTTTCAAAATGAATGTATTGGGAAGCCGGGAGAGGGAGAGACGCTGGGGACATGAGAGAGAGGAACTGATTCTACTCCATTTGGGAAGGAAAGAATAGAGGGTTCAGAGAGGAAAAAACTGTGTTGCTGAATCTAGAAGAGGATATGTGTGTGTCACCTGGAAAGGGAGGGGGCAAGAGCAACCTTGGCAGAGGAAACTCCATGAACACCAAGTGCGTGTGCGGTGCATGAAGTGTGGCCAGAGCACAGGCTTTGAGAAAGCTGCTGAGAAATAAGATCAGACATTTGGAGAGGCCACACTTCTGAGGGCCGGGCAGGATGCACTGGAATGCTGTGTTTCTTTGGATAGAATGATCTCCCTTAACTTTCAAACTCTTTAAGGAGCCTGATCTCAAACCCTTCGGTCATAGCCCAAAGGGAACCCCTGTGCACATAATTTATTTTAAATATTTTTAAATATTCCAATTTTATCTTCTACTCTGTAAATAGGTTGATATTTGTTTTAATATTTAAAAATAGTTCTAAGCTTCAAGTAAAATGGGTGCTCCAGAATAACACACGACATCTCCCAGGAGTCTTTTTGTGCCCTGGAACCCAGGGAAGTGCCCCGGGGGGCCATGAAGCTCAGCCTGAGAAGAATGGTTACATGCAACTGGGAGTCCTCGAGGCGTTGTAAGAAATAATCTTAGTAAATTTAGAGGCCACCTAGGTTATGAGATTTGGGGCTGATGCGCAGTGGGACAGTACAAGAGGTATCAAGGTGGAGACTGTCGGGGCCTCGTGGTGGGAAGTGGGGGTGCAGGAAAAGGATGGGAGAGAAAGGGGTGAGAGATACTGGCCTTGCTGCCCTTGGCTTGGGTGAGGAAGGCAGGAGAGACACAGCCAGCCCCAGGTGGGGCAGCTGGCGGAGCTGCCTGGCTTCTGCTTGGAGACGCTGGGTCTGCTGAGCCTCCTGAGCCTGCTGAGCCTGTGGCCCACCTCACAGGAGAGACTGAGGAGCAGTGGGTCCCTGTTTAGGGGAGTCTGCGCTACAGATACTGGTTGGGAGCCTTCTGCCTCGCAAGGGACCTGAGGAAAAGGGTGGGAGAAAGGGCTAAGGAGAAAAGCCAGTGTATTTGCGCCTCCCAAGTGGGTTGGGGCCGTAGGGCTCAGTCAGGCGTCTTCCTTTCTCCTGCAGAGTTCACGTGGTCTCGGAGGACCTCCTTAGAACCGTCTGTGGGAGGCGGAGGCAAGCTGGGAATGCTGAGGGAAGCCACTGAAACTGAGGCAAGAAGGGAAAAGTGGAGGCTAGCTTGGGAGTGACCAAGATGTTCAGAAGAGCCTCATGAGCAGGGCAAACCCAGGCCCAGGGCTCAGAGGAATTTGCCTTCAGGAAGGCTTTCACAAAAGGCGCCTGGCAGCAGTGGAGAACTAGGACACAGCTGTAGAAAGGGGAGGGTGAGTTTAGGGGCTGGTGCCAGGAAAGGGAGGCGTTTACATTACCACTGTGCCTGGCAAGGCAGGCACCAGCCAAGCAGAGCAGATGCCAGCTAGGGCACCATGCCGGTGTGTATCAGCAGCGAGCCCAGGCCTGAGAGTCCGAGGTGGAGGGGGGGTGACGGGTGGGGGGCGGGTAGGGAGGGGAGACACCCACAGAGTGGCCGCAACACTGCAGGTTTCCCGCGAGCAACGGAATCGAAATGCGAGGTGCAGGTGGCCCCTGCAATGCTAATGGTGTGATGCTGGGGAACGGGAAAAATGACTTCTTTAGAAAACGTAGCTCTGCCCTTCACACGTGCTTTCGTAGGACCGAAGGGAAACACCAGGGGTCTCAGGCTCAGCGGCCTGGCGGGCCAGGGCACGCGGGTCACCGAGAAGCAGCGCTGGCTCCGACGTCCGCTTTTAAACTCGGCACATGTTCACGCTTTGCACAGGCACCCTCCGTGACTGCGGGGCCTTTACCTTACTTTTCTGTAGCGGTAAAGCTAACCCAGGAATATAAAAACAAAAGAAAATAAACAGTTCGTTTCCCATCAGCCCTAAACGCTGATGGGAAGGGAGGCGCAAAAGCCTGTCGGAGCCCTGCCCCGCAGCTTTAGGGTTCAGCAGCTGCAAATTTACCCTGGGCCCAGGGATCGGGGACCACCCAGGCTCCTGGGCTTCTGCCCCAGCACAGGTGGGAAAGGGCCTGGGCCTGTGTGCTTTCACCCACGGTGGGGGAGCAATGGGTGCTTGCTACCCGACGTCAATCAGGGCCTCACGTGCTTTTGCCGCGTTCATCTCCTGCCCTCTTCTTCCTGGTCCCTGCAAAATGTAAGCTCAAGAAGAGGAAATCCCCACCAAGCAGCAGCCCAGCCTCTGCTTAGAAACTCCCGGCCACAGGGACTTCAGTTCCTGCAGGCAGGGCCCGCAGTCTCTGGACATCCCTGCCTCTGATTCTCTTCCTGCATAGCTGCCCATACTCCCTTTGGAGAAACCGAGGAGCAGTGCGGCTTCCAGGCCGCTCCTTCCGGAGTTTTCCTAGTGGCAGGATGCTGCCAATGCAGGGACCCTGGAGGATCTCCACACAAAGGCAGGTGGGGCAAAACGAAGCCCCTGGCTGTGGACACCGACGTCATCTCGGAGCCTTTCCCATTCCAGTGGCTGAACCCTCTGTTCCTACTATTGGTTTCTGTGGCAGGCGGAGCGTGTGCATGTGTGCGTTGTAGGAAATTCTCTCTTCCAATTTTGGTCATTTCTCCTCTTGGGCAAGCAGGTCAACTAGTAAGCACCTGTAATGCTAATGATATAATATCAGCAAACGGGAAAAATGACTTCTTGATAAAACGTTGGATGGGTCTATGCTAACTGATTTCTGCTCATTGGACTTGCATCTACAGATGCAAAGCCGACTCCCAGGGCATTTTCCCCATTTCTCTTTTGCTCCATCCCCAGTCACTCCTCCTGATTAGAGAAAACCTAAATGGAAGGGCCATATGGTCTCCCCTTCAGCCAAGCCTTCCTGATTCCTTTTCTTTTCTTTCTTTCTTTGTTTGTTTTTTTTTTTGAGACAAGAGTCTTGCTCTGTTGCCCGGGCTGGAGTGCAATGGCATGATCTCAGCTCACTGCAACCTTTGCCTCCCAAGTTCAAGCAAATCTCCTGCCTCAGTCTCCCAGGTAGCTGGGACTGCAGGCACCCACCACCACACCTGGCTAATTTTTGTATTTTTTGTAGAGATGGGGTTTTGCCATGTTGGCCAGGCTGGTCTCTAACTCCTGACTTCAGGTGATCCGCCTGCCTCGACCTCCCAAAATGCTGGGATTACAGGCGTGAGCCACCACACCTGGCCCTGATTTCTTTTATGCAGTGAAAATGAACCCCAAGCCATCCATAACGCAGAACTTTCTCTCCAAATTGAAAGCTGTTGGTAAGGCTATCATCGTCTCTCACCTTCAAGGGCTCTCTTCCCCTGCATTAGGACAGATGCTCACCTTGCCTTAGTAGCCTCTTCTCATTTGGTCTCAAACTTACTGCATTCTGTACATACTCTTCCATTCATTATAGTGGTTGAGTTGTTTCTTTGCTTCACCGATGACCAACTCTTTCTCTATATTGGGGTATTTTTGTTCATGGGGGGCATTCTAACAGGGAAGTTTTATAAATATGTGCTTCATCTACAAGCTTCCTAGGAACTCTTGCTTTATTTTTCATGGTGTCTTACTTGACACATATAAGTTTATTCTTATTATTTCTTTATTGCTAATTGTACCTTTCATTAATAATATAACTTTCCTCTTATTTGTTAATTTTTTCTTTCACTGAATTCTACTTTCCATGAAAGTGACCTTTTTGGAGAGGAGCTGCTTGTGAGCAGCAGTGGGGAGGGTACCGGTTCGTAGCTTTGCTTGGCATGATTCTATATCTTTTTAAGTGTTTTCTTTCATGTTAACTGTAGTTGATTCTATTTCTTAATTTAAGCTGAGTGACTTAATATATATTGTTCTTAATTCTATCATCTCATTGCATGCTTTCTACTTAGGTAAGCTTTTACTGTTTCTTTTGTGATGTTCTTAAGGACAGCTCCTTTGTTTTTATTTTCTTCAGTGATTTGGAAGCACATATCCTGTTTCTAATTTACTTTTGGTATCCTTTAAGATTTTCCAAAACATACATCTTTCTTTGTTTTCTCTAATTGTCAAATTCAAGAAAATTTAATAATTTTTGACCCCCCCTTAGATGAAAATAGTTTGCATGCTTTTATTCTTTTACTTATGCCAGAATGACTTTTGTTACTTTACTATTTAAATGTCATGATTTAATATATTTTATTAAATCTGATTTAACATATTTTAATATTTTTACAAACAAGTTTGACTATTTACAAAACTATTTAATATCTGGCTCTATGTGTGTAACTGGTAATATTTTTTTGGAGGCAGAGTCTCCTTCTGTCGCCCAAGCTGGAGTGCAGTAGCATGATATCGGCTCACAGCAACTTCCACCTTCCCAGTTCAAGTGATTCTCCTGCCTCAGCTTCCCAAGTAGCTAGGATTACAGGCATCCACCACCACACTCAGCTAAGTTTTGTATTTTTAGTGGAGATGGGGTTTCACCATGTTGGCCGGGCTGGTCTCAAACTCCCGATCTCAAGTGATCCACCTGCCTCAGCCTCTCAAAGTGCTGGAATTACAGGCATGAGCCAATGCGTCTGCCCACTACAGGCGTTTTGCATTATAATCTCCCTATTCTTAAATATTTGCCTTTGATGTATTTCTTACTCTACCAGTAAGTTTCCTGAGAAAGTCACATGGGTCTTGGACAACCAAACACGTCTTTCTTCTATGCTGGAAATACAAATTTTGAATCTCTGTATCTTTCCCCAGAAAAATGTACAAGACTCCCTGCAGTATTCTCTATTGCTCAATGTCAGAAGAATTTTCTAAAATCTCTGGAAGACTTTTTTCTAAATATTTTTCTTGTGATTTTTCTTTCTTCCTACAAGTGTGATTTTGGGCGGTTATTCTTCATCACTGAAATTAAGACATTTGGGCAAAGTGTATCTGCATGCAAATTTCTATTCACAAGATGATCCATTTTATTGGAAAAGTCCAGATTTCCTATTATAAGCTCAAAAGCTTTCTTCCAGGTGATGATTTTTTTTTTGCCACATTTCTTTTAGCTTTTGTAAGCAGAATGCCATGTAGTCATAAACCAGATTTTCCATTATTGATATCTATTTTATTTCCTTTCATCATATTCCACTTAGATATTCATTCCACTTTCTTAGCCTATGTGGTTTGGCCTCCAGATAATTGATTTTTTTTTATTGCCAACTCCCTTTTTCACGCTTTATGGTACAGATTTTATTTTGTAACAGAGTCCTTGCCATTCCTACCTTTCTTTTACTTTTTATCCAGTATTAGTCTGTACAAGTTAGTTTTGATAAGCTATTGGCACTTCCTTACAGTAAATCATCAAGCTTTTCACTGTGACAGTATTTTCCCACATACATCACAATCTGGAAGCAATATGCCTTTCTCAAATTGTCATTTAGTGTTTTTTCCCAGCCCCTCAAAATAGAGAAATAGGTTGATATCAACTAGCCATTATGAAAGCCATAAGATACAGATATTCATAAACATTACACAATCTACTATTGAGGTACCCAGACAAACACTACCAACGTTTACAAAAAAAGATGCTGGTTTTAAAAGTGGTTAGGACTAGGAGTTACAATACACACACTATTCATGTCCTTCTGAAACCAAAATGGAAAAAAACCTTATTGTCATTCTGCCAAACATCACATAACTAAAAACGCTTCATAAAGGGTCATGAATCTAATATACATATCACAGGATTAAAACTCCAGTTAAACGGCTGAACTAATCCTTGAAGTAAATGAAAAATCTCCAACTTCTTAAACATATCAGTGCTATTTTAGAATGATCATCAGAACAAATAGAGATTCAATTATAAATTGTCCTGGGCTACATTCTGTAATGAGAATTTTGCTTGGTCTAAAAGAGAGTCTCAAACATCTTAGAAAAGCTGTAGAATCACAATTTTGTTATTCCTAAAAGGAAATTTGCCAGGTTTGATGATACCTGCATACTTCCCTGTGGTTCTAGGAGCTCCACATACCAAATGATTCAATACTCCTTGAATACTCATAGGAGTATTCAAGCAAAAAGAATACCAAAAGCAGATCTTCTATCAACATACATTGAAGATATTTCATGCACAGTGGTAGTACCTAGAGAGGGGGAGTCCCTATTGTTCCTACTGTTTCCATCATCTCTTCTGTTGAGTTCAATTTTGTAATGCAGTGAATCACTGTGTGAGCACTTACACTCAAGTAACAATGTGCTTAATAGATGTGACAATGGAGAAATTCTCAATTGGATGGATAGGTATGGAAGTGGTTGGGTAAGGAAAAACTTGAGCATCTCAAAAGCAAATCCTCTTACTAGGAATTGGTGGCCAGGCTTTCCAGTTGACGCCTGGGACCAGATCTTCAAGGTAGAACCACACAGATGGAGTAAAGGCAAACAGTCTCCTTCCTGCTTCCTCCCCAGTATGGTGATACCCAAAGCTTTGGATATGAGCTGTATATAAATCACTTACGGGAGTGCCACAGCTGGGCTCAGTGATCAAACCACTGGTTTCTAGCACCGGAGGTTTGGCATCTTTTTGTTTATTCCCTGAGAATTCCAGTGGAAAGTGGGAGAGACTTATTCAGGCATAGGTAGCAAGTTTCATTCATACACAAGGCGACTTCCAGATTAATTATTTTGTTTACCAAATGAATTACCTTAAATGTAAACAAAATAATTAAAACTAAACACATAAGTCTCTGAAAACTAAGCCTCTAGTACTTGATAAAGCCAGAAGCAATTTTCCAAAACACTTGACCATATCTAAGCCTTATAATTTTAGTGTAATACAAGCTCTGCTGAGTTCCGTTAGATGTTTCCATTGAGTAGATAATCGAAGTTTGCCTTTTGCTTGGCTTGTCAACAGCTTACTTCACCTGAGCATGTCTTCCTAGAGACATGTTCTGAAGGAAGACAGGCAATTGCAGTCCTTGCTAATTCACATTCAAGGTTACTCAGCAAACTGGCAAGCAGGGATTGCAATGCTGAGCTCTTTGTTCTCATATCTATGCTGATCTACAGAGAGGTACGGAATGTGTCTCTTTCAAAGGCTGACCAAAGAACAGTAAATGGACCTCTCTGCAGCGATTGCATCAGGCAAAATGCATCAGTGGAAGGATCCTGAGCCGGCTGCTCTACAGTGAGGGCCCTACACATTCACTGGCCGCTTCACTGCCGGAGAACTCATCTCCACGTCTCTTCTTCAGAAGACACTGAATACATCTACTAGGTGCAGTGAGTTCCCTCTCTGCAAAGGCTCTGGGCTCCTGACATCAAAGGGAGCCTGAAACCACAACACTGGCATTTGAAAAAGAAAATGCTGAAGCTGAAATGGCCTTTCTGTCCCAGCTTTTGCTTTGGAATTCACCAAAGCCAGACCCATGGAATGTGATGACATCCTAAAAGCCTGTGATTAATTCGTGCTGGTCCCCAAGCCTTGCCCCTCAGTGCCACATGGTGAAGCAGTTACCACCACCTGGTTTTCCTCCACAGCCAGACAGCACTTCCAAGAATTCCAGTCATCACCCGGACAGAGATAGGCTGGAGTGCAGGTTTCTCTAGTGCTATGTCGCACAGATCTCTCTCCTCCACACCCTCACTGAGATTCCCTTGCGTAAGCACCCCTGCCTACAGGTAGATGATTTACACGTATCACTGACTGCTTTTTTTAATGACTTGTTTAATTTGGGATATTTAGCTCCCTGTTCTATGTTTTTGTACAAGTAGGAGGCTCAGGTAGCAGGAAATGGCAGCTCCCCAGAGAAGTCACAGTGATAAATGAGGCCATGCAAGGCTATTTACATATAGGAAACAATAAAAATAAAAAAAAGAAGCAACTCCTCAAACTTCTCAAGTTGTTTGAAATCAATAGTGCTGGGGCTGGGGGTTTTAGGGGGGGTTTTGGTTTTGGTGTTTGGTTTTTTTGGCCAAACACAAAGTTTTGAAAAATATAAATTATTTCCTTTGGCTTAAAAAGAATTAGTATATATGAGAAAAGTTTATTGTAACTGTTCAAAGCATATGTATAATATGTGTGTATATATAGCCCCTCATACACACATGTATCTGAATGTGAGTTTTTCTGCTGCCTAGATCAGAATGTTACAGGATTTTTATTAAGATCTGGAAAATAAGAATGCAGCAGTCAATGCCACAGTCAGGAAATCCTCACAAAAGGCAGAACACACACAGCAACTGTTCTCCAGGGGAGAGGACAGTGCTGCTGGGATCACACATTTCTGGACGACTCTGTGCGGCCTTGGTGGTCTGTGAGATGAAAAGTTGGGCCTGAGATTATGGTTGTCTACTAACGACCTCACTCTCTCAACATCTGAGGCTTGGCCAGGATACTGAGAAATTTAAGGTCAAAGAGCACGGCGGCAGAGAAGCCTTGACCTGGTTGGTCCCTGGGTTTCACTGTAACACAGCAACATCATTTCTAGTCCGAGTCTACGGCAAACAGGTTTTCCCAGAGGATGCTCTGTCTGCTCCACGCCGACAGGAGTGGAGTAGCATCCTTTTTTTTTTCTTTTTTTGAGATAGAGTTTCGCTCTTGTTGCCCAGGCTGGAGTGCAATGGCATGACTTAAGCTCACTGCCACCTCCGCCTTCTCTGTTCAAGTGATACTCCTGCCTCAGCCTCTGGAGTAGCTGGGATCACAGGTGCCTGCCACCACATTCGGCTAATTTTTTGTAGTTTTAATACAGATGGGGTTTCACCATGTTGGCCAGGCAAGTGTTAAACTTCTGACCTCAGATAATCCACCCACCTCAGCCTCCCAAAGTGCTGGGATTACAGGCGTGAGCCACTGCACCTGGCCTGGAGTAGCATTCTTTAAGCTCTGGCTGCAGGAAGGATCCAGGGCTCTAAGACTGAGCTTCATCCAACTGTGTAGGCTCTGGGTCATCAGTGAGGAGTGTGGTGTTATGAACTGCAAACACAATTGCTAAGAAATAGATACATCACCCCAAGCTGCAACAAAAGGCATCAGGCCCAGGACTTTACTCTTCTTAATCAAGAAGTACTGATGAATAAAGAGCCTTCATCTGAGTAACAAGAACATCCTGGAATCGGGTACCCATGGGTCTTCACCACAGTTTAGGTTCCAAATGTAACATAGCCCACATATTTCAACAGAGTTCAATATGACTACCTGAGTTAATACAGCCCAAGGCCAAATTTAGATCTTGCTAGAGTCTTTGAGTTGTCTTTTTAACTGGGTCTGTCTGCTGCAGGTCCCCAGAATTTTTCCTGCTTTCCTCTTAGAGTCCTGAAAACAATAGATGGCCTGTGTGAAGGCGCACCCGAGGCAAGCCCACGTTCTATGTACCATCTAAATTATGCCAGGGAAAGGACGAGACGAGGTGAACTGATCAGCTCGTCTCTAGTTTCTGGACACAGAGGCCATGGAGAGTGTCTGGATGTTGCCATGGAGCAGGGAAGGCCTCTGAAGGGTGGTTCTCCAAGCACTGACTGTGCAGCTCACCTGCCTCTTACTCCTCTCCTCACTCTGATCGGTGTCCTTCCGCACCGACCCACCCTCGCCAAGCTTCAGCAGGGCTTCCTGGGCTCTGTGTCCTCTGGACACTTTCCAGTCCTCCTGGTGGATGCCCCCCTCTTCCTGCACCCTCTTCAGATCCATGCTTCTCTGATACACAGCCTCTCATTCTCCTCCTTCCTTCCTCTCCCCCATGGGCTTCTCTTCCTCTGCCTGCCTACTAAGTCTCAGCATCTCTCTGCTCTGTCCTGAAAGCTCTTTCTGTCTCCTTCACAGTTTGCTCAAATGGCCCCACACATTCTCACTTCAGATACTCTGAGGACTCCTGAGTCCATATTGCCAGGCTAGACGTGAATGCCCTCTGGATGAGCATTCCCAGTTGTGTATTTCAAATGGATGAATTTTATGTGTGTGCATTGTATCTTTATTTTTCTAATACCATCAAGAGTACAATCCTGGTCAACATGGTGAAACCCCGTCTCTACTAAAAATACAAAAAAATTAGCTGGGCACGGTGGTGTGTGCCTGTAATCCCAGCTACTCAGGAGGCTGAGGCAGGAGAATTGCCTGAACCCAGGAGGCGGAGGTTGCGGTGAGCCGAGATCTCGCCATTGCACTCCAGCCTGGGTAACAAGAGTGAAACTCCGTCTCAAAAAAAAAAAAAAAAAAAAAAAAGAGTACAAGTGGTTTTTACTTACAAGGATGAACTGTAAAGGAGTGAAGTCTGAAATTTTAGCACACCAATCATCCAAGCAGTATCCATTATACCCAACATGTAGTTTTTTTAAATCCCTCACGCCCCCTCAAACCCTCCCCATTTCTGAGTCTCCAGTGTCCAACACACCACTCTCCATGTTTTTGTGTACCCACATATTAGCTCCCACTTATGAGTGAGAACATATGGTATTTGGTTTTCCATTCCTGAGTTACTTCACTTAGAATAATGGCCTCCAATTCCATCCAAGTTGCTGCAAAATACATTATTTTATTCTTTTTTATGGACTAGTAGTAGTGAATTGTATTATAATAAAGACATTAAAAAAGAAAAACTGCATGTCAGCCCATTGATGTGCTAACCTACCACACACTGCAGATTAGCCACTCCATCCTCTGGCCAGAGTTTCAGCTCCAACTCTCCCACCATTGCAGCACACTGCATTTCAGATACAGCAATTCATGACCACATTTAACAGTTAAATGTTTATACGTGATTTGTACATGCTATTTCCCATCTCTGGAGACACCTCTCTCCAATCCCTTGGTTTTCTGATGAATGACCACTCATTCCCCAGCACCTCCCCCAACTGCAGGTGGCATTTGATCCTGCCTTCCTCTGCACACAGGTCCTTTATATCACTTAGCTCATGGCACTGTCTAAGAACGCAAGCTTGGAGCTTTTCCTAAATGCCAGGAAGTAGGGATAAAGGAAAAAGAGAGAGGACTCTGGAATCAGATAGCCCTGAGTTCCAATCCCAAATATGCCACTGTATTTTCCCAACCAAGGGAATTAGCCTTTCTGAGTGTCAGTTTCATGTTTATAAAAACAGGATTAACAAATACACCTGATAAACTGCTTTGGGGAGAATTCCATGAGATGAGGTATATAAGGTGGTTGACACATTCAACTTTCCATTTTTCTTCCTGTACCTTGATTATTTCTGCATGTTTGACCATAACTGAATGAATGTCTGGCATAGACAATTCACAAAGTTTTTATTAATTGAATGAATAAACATTTTTTTCTACTATCATTTGTGGGACCCACCTTTTTGGGTAGTCACTCATTCAGAATCGCTCTGATTCTTTACATGGGCAGAATAGGGTTAATAATGTAGGGCCTAAAGTGTTGAAATTGCTATCACTGGTGCTACTCCTCTCCTACTACCATTGATAATGATGATGATGATGATAATGATGATGATGGAGATGATGAGGAGGAGGATGATAAAGATGATGATGGTGAGGATGTTGATGAGGATAATGGTGATGGTAATATCGGTGATAGTGATGATGACAGTGAGGATGATAATGATGGTGAAGAGGTGGATGATGGTGATAAGGATCACGGTGAAAGTGTTGAAGATGATGAGTAGTAGGAGGAGAAGGAGGATGGCAACGATGATAGCATGAATCAACACTGTTTAGGGCTTGATAAAGAGCTTTCGACCAAGGCAATCATTCAAATAAAATATAGTAAAACCATTAGAACATCAAAAGGATTTAGTAAACCGCCTTCAGTAAAATAGCAGTTTGTAAACATCAAAAAGTATTTTAAGCATAAACAGCAAGTATTTAGAAAATAAAATATTAAAGGACATCCCATTAGAGTTGCAAAAACAATAGTAAAAATGTCTAGAATAAACTAAACAAAAATATGTGAAGGATTTTTATGAGGAATACTTTACATTTCTGAGGAACATAGGAGACCTAATACATGGAAGTTATATCCTGACCTTGAGTGTTACAAAAAGATCAACTTTCATCCCTCATATTATCTTATTCTAAAACCGTGAAGCCTATTTTTAAAGTTCATCTGGAAACACTATTATGCACGCAGAGTCAGGAAAATTGTAAGGAAAACAAAAGTAGTAATGAAGTCAAGGCCCATCTGATACTGAAACATATTCTACCGCTGTGGTCATCAAAAGTTTTGCTCTACAATAGAAATAGACAAATTGATCATTAGAAGGAGAGTTCAGAATGAAATACATAGAGGATTATAACATATTATAATGCATCATATCGAATCATTGGACAAAAATTGATTGTTAAATAGGTGACAAGGGACAACTGCATCATCACAGGAAAAGCAAACTCAGTTCCACCCTTCCTGACAAATTTACATGAATCCTATGAACCAAACCTCAAATGTTTTAAAAAGGTAAACGCAAATATATTAGGAAAAAAACAAGTAAATTAAACATAGTCTTTTGTTAGAAACAATATTTTAAGCAAGAAGCAAAAACTAGAGCCCATAAAAAAGACTGATAAACAAAATATCATGATTAAGATCAAAATGTCAACAAAAAGAAATTGCCAAAATGATAGAAAGAGGGGGAAAAAATCTTAACATATAAAAGCTTTTTGCACATCTACAAAATATAATAAAAACAGTGGAAAAAGAAAAATGGTGGTTTACATTAATAAAATTCAGGTTTCACATAAATAACTGAAAAGAAGCTCAACATACCTCTTAATTAAATAACTGCAAGTTAAGATGTTGTTTTTCCACTGTTACCCTAACAAAATTTTGATGACACACAATTGGAAGTATATATAGAACCCCAGCTGATCTCGTTAGAAGTCAATGTGTCTTTTTTTTTTTTTGAGGCGGAGTTTCGCTGTTGTTACCCAGACTGGAGTGCAATGGCACGATCTCGGCTCACCGCAACGTCAATGTGTCTTAATCTCAACAAATGATAATTGCTCAGATGCTATAAGCCTGCTAATCAATGGATACAAACAGCATTTTGCATGTGCACAAGGTCTAAGTAAAATGATACCAACTTTGTCTTTAGTGGCCATACAAGAAATGAAACAATCAGTCCATCAATGGATAACTACTTAGATCACAGTGTGGTCCCAAAATGAAATATGGTGCAACCAAGTAAAAGAATAAATTCCATCTATGTGTCCTAACACAAAATAATATCTAAAATTGATTACAAAATGAAGAGGAAATGAAAATACTCTACAGAGCACGCCCAACTACATTTTTTAAAATGATGACTGTATATGACTTTATATGTTTAAAATATTCCTTCAAGGATGTGTAAGAAAATTCTAGGAGTAGTTGCTTTAGGAATGATCCTAGGGGGAATGGGGTCTCTGAGGGGACAGAGAACTTGTCTTCCTTTTATTATCTTTTGTAGGTATTGGAATTGTCATTCATATACATAAATAGTTTCTTGATAACAGCTCTAGCTATTTTAAAAATAACATTGTAGAAAGAAGTCAACATTTCTAAGGCCTTTTTCTCTTCCAATTAATATAAAATTTATCAGTTGGCTTATAAAGTATGATTTTTTACAACAGAAGATGATATTCTGATTACTTTTATAATATAATCTTTAAAATACATTCATATACATTATTTACAGGTTTCAGTCACAATCAGCTTTGGACATGAATTTAATCTTCTATTTCATTGGAGAGGCTGACTTTGCCAGCTTGTTAAAAAGCCGTACCACTGATTATTAATGCTAAGTTCTTCTGTGTTGTTTCCCACACACCGCAAGACCCCATTTCAACCCACAAGGCCTCTGGCTGCTCTTTAAGCAGGAGGTAAGGGTGTCTGAAACGAGTGCGTCCTCTTTCACTCAGCTGGGTCCACGGCCACTTGCAGCATGAGGTTAGCATGTTTGGAGCTAATGGGTCCACCTCCCCATGTGCTCAGAGCAAGCTTTCTTTGGTTTCATAGCCACCCAGCAACACAAGGCCAATGATCCCAGCTGCTCATATCATCACATTCTTGCCTCCTCCCTGGCTCCCGAAGGCCATATGTCCTCCGGCCATGATGCTCTGCTCCTTCCCTACCTCATCCCTCCATTCCTGTCATGAACACTGTGTCTAGTGCATTCCTTTAGTCTAGACAGTCTCAGCTGAGGCTTTGTCCTCTTTGCAGAACAGAGGATTTTTGTAGAACAATCAGTTCTCCTGCTTGTTCTGAAATGTGACACGCTCTAAGAAACCCACCTCCCCATAGTCTGTTCTCCATAGGTGAACAGAGAGGGGCCCCATCCACTTCAGGCAGAGACAGAAGACTGACATTCTCTGCGCTCTCTTTCATTCTGCTCATTTGTCTTCCGTTTTTGCAGCATGTTACCTACTAGCTGCCATCATCCCTCATTCTACTATTTTTCCCCTCCACGTTCTACAGCCCATTTACTTGTGCAGTGAAGAGCAGATTTGCATCGTTGCCTGTCTCTCATCACTTCCCATCCCATCCACCACCTTCACCTGCCTCAGTGTCCATGCAGGCTACACGTGGGTCCTGAGGGTAAGGGTCTCCTGGCCATCCAGAGGGGAGTGCCCTTACCTGGCACAGTGTCACCTCAGATACTTTAATCCCAGCATCCAGAGAGAAGAGGACAAGCTTGAAAATTTCAGGAGAGAATTGAAAGCTATAAAAAGCAATGTGACAGATTTGAGAAGTAACAAATATCAAAACCAAATAATTTAAAGTTAAGAAAAGAAATAAGGCTATCTTAGAAGGGACAACCTTTTCGGCAGGAACGAAGGAATGTAGAAGACATGGAATGATTTATTCACTATGATGAAAGAAAGTAATTATCAATCTTCAATTCCATATTTAACAAAAATATACTTTAAGAATGTGAGCAGGAAAAATACATTTTCATGTAAACACTGGGGTATTTTGCTACTAGAGTGTCTATATAGGTAGAATTATTGAGAGGTGTTCTTCAGTCAGAAGATATAAGTTTGGGGGTCAAATTTAATAATAAAATAAAAGTTTCAGCTTCACCTGACCTTAAATGAGGTTGGCTGCAGAATTTTCCTTATACCTACACTGGAGGTGCTGAGCTCTGCTAGTAACTCACATAAGCATGAAAACTAACACCAATAAAATTTTTAGTCTCCAACTTTGCTTCCACAATACCCCCCATTTTCTGGTCCTTGGAAAATTTCTTTATTTAAAACAAAACGAATTCTAACTTTCACCACTCTAAGTATTCTGGACACTTCTCCTCCTCCATTACTCCCATGACTAACTAGTTTACATGGAAAACAAAGTGTGGAGTGGAGACCGTGGTCTGCAATCCAGGCTCCGTTCAGGGCTGAGGCATTCATTGTCCCAGCTTCTAGGAATGTTAGCTGCTGATGGCTGTCAACTGAATTCCTCTCTGGTAATTTCCCACATGCATAAAGAGCTCCCTCACCCAAGATCATGCCTCTCCCCAGAAATAGCCTGAGCTGTAACTGGTTGACGTGAGTATAAAAGCATGCCTCTGTTTCAAGACAGGATGACTCTGAAGGGTCATCCCAGTCCAGAGCTCCCTGTAGGATTGCCTGAGGCCTCTGTTGTAGCTGCCTTGCAGCTCAATATCTGCATCTTTTCCTGCTTCCTTCACTCTTCAAGGTGTTGTTCTTGAAGTCACACCCAAAACCCTGCATGCAAAGCTTCATCATCAATGTCTATCCCCTGGAGAATCTGATGGATATAGGGAAGGAACTCCCTCAACTTCCTGTCCTCCCTTCTTCCAGTTCATAGCTTAGCTAAGAAACAACTTTTGAAAATAAATTCTTCTACTTGTTTTCTGGACACCAGGCAGAGCACCCTCCCTGACTCTCCGACCCAGAATGTGTTTGCTTAAGAGGCTGGTTCATAGATTTCCTCTCCCTCTCCTGTGTTCTCAACATCTCTCTGGCAAGTCATTCCCAGTGTCACATAAATGCATTCAAATCACACTGATCTTAAATGGGGACAAAAGGTCTTCCGTCTTCTTTCTCCCACCTTATCTACTGTCTTTTTCCTCCCTTCACTGACCACCTTCTTAAAGAATGTTCTATCACTCCTTAACTCATTTCAGTGAACTTCCTACCTCAAAACACCCCCAAGACAGTTCTCTCAAAAATTATCAATGATCTCTTAGAAGCTAAATCCAAATGAAGCCTTGAAATAAAGCAACATTGGACACCTATTCCTCCTGCTGCATACAGAGGACTCTCAGTCTTCACAAAATAGAGATCTTCTCCACCCATCCTTCGCCCTCATGCCAATATGTGTCAGCCTTCCATCTTTCATCTTTGTCTCGTCTTTACAACTCACCCTCCCCATTGCCCCTACCTGGAGGCTGATGATCCCCATCTGTTTCTGGTCTACACCTATTTTCTGGGCTCCAACTCTCCATATTCCAGTATGTCTCTCCCCACCCATGAACACTGCTACGAGCCCTCTGCCTTCATGCCCTTTAGGTGCTAGTCAGACTGCAGGCATCCTTTTATGCTCCCAGGCCTTTGCACATGCTAAGACTGCCATCTTGAAAATCTTTTCTCCCTTGCTTCTATCTCAAAATTGCTAACTCTTACTTATACTTGAGGTCACAAATTGGATATCAACCCTTCTGGAAATTGTCTCTACTTAGTCAATGCTGAGTTAGGTCTTCCTTTCAGTGTATGCACATAGCAATTGGTGCTTACGCCTTTCTTAGCAACTAGGGCCAGCATGCACAGCTGTACAGGCTGTGAACTCTACCCCAGGACATGTATTTATAGACTGCAATATGGATAGAATCCTCTGGAATGCGAAATGCAGAATTTCTGCTCGTATCCATTATATCATATTTAAATTACCTATCTATTTCTAGGTACATTCTGGGCTCCTTGAATACAAACACTTTGCCTTATTTTTACTTGGCCCCATTGCCTTTAGGATAAAAATCTAAAACTCAGAGTCCAGCTTTTGCCTCTGTCATCATCTCATCCTTCATGCTTCCCGTTCCTATCTGAGGATCCAGCGGTGCAGATCTACCCACGGTTCCCCAAGACTCTTGCAAGTCTCCATGCTTTGAGTATATAACTCCTCTTGATTGTAGGATCTCCTGCCTTCCCCAGTTTCCACCTGACCAACCCCCACTTTCCTTGCAACACTCAGCTCTGTTGTCACCTAAAGAAAGCCATTCATATTAAGGATGGGAGACAAAATAGAAAAATGGTTATAATTTAGCAACTATGCCATTGTAAAGTTTTGCTTTACATTTTATTTGCTTTAACATGTGCTGGACCTCTATGAAATGATGCTCATGTTCATTGCAGCAATGCAGAATCTGTGGAAAGAAGAGGCGCAATAACCTTCCCACCTAGGGAATGGCTGGTAAGGCTGAAGTTTTTAAGAGGTCTGTAAGTCAAGTACAACTTGGGGTCAGCTTCTGACCATAACAAGCCTTAACAATCCTGTTTATGACTTGAAGGGAAAAAAACAACGGTTTACAATCAGGATGAAAACAGATTTTTCTACCGTGCTTAAATAAACCAAAAACCACTTATATATTTCAGGCACCTTCCAGATAAGTATCCCTTCCCACCTGAGCTCTCTCACCCAAGTCAAAGTGGATAAAGCCTGGAAACTATATATATGCTCAAGTTCCTTAAACTTCAGCTGGATCTCCTATGAAACTTGGGTAGCAACAGAGAAAGAGAAACCATCTAATTTTCCCACAGCAGAGGTCGTGGGGCTTTTCCTCTGCCAGAAGAAACACCTCTGTCAAGAAACATCTACTTCAGAACTTGAGCCCCGAGGTGTACACAGAAGCTCCCAGCACCTTGGGCAGCCTTCTGAGATAACTACTTGGGTCCTGCAGGCGGCTGAGACCAAGGAGAGCTCCACCCTTCGGGACCTGCCCTGGTCCTTTATGCCCAGGCTTCTGAGGCTTGTCTCAGCCTCTAATAACCTGCCATTAACATCTGAGTCTTCAAAATACCTAGATTAGGATTCTTAACTAAACCACAACTGGAAAAATCTATACAATCCATTTATTTCTGTCATCCATAAGGAAAGAGTTTCCTAGGCAATGATACCTGGAGTCCATGTGTAGAGCTAGACAACTTATAAAGACATGTTACTTAATTTGGGTATGTTTGAAATACATCTTGTCTCCTCATTTTAGGACATGCATTTTGTATAAATTGTCAGTGGACCGATTCCACTATGTTGAAAAAATGATACCAAGCATGGTATTTTATGTCTTGCTCACTGCCTGGATTCCTTTAACTGCATCCACCCCCTACCCCAACCGACTCACCTTTCCTGGATATGCAGGGTGTGTGTTGAATTATACTACATGGAATGCACTGTCTCAGGCACGAGCTGTCAGCATGGTGAGGCTTCTCCCCAAAAATGACTACAAGGAAGGCTGCATCTCAACACCACCTTCTCCTGTGAACTGGACTTGCTGTATATAGGAGACCCAGGTTGATTTATGGCCTACAGACCAAGAAATATAAAAAGGGCTGTCAGGTGGATAAATTAGAGAATCCATTATGCTTTCATCATACGAACTGAAAGATGAGGAAGAGGGTACTTTTCCCTGAAATACTAGTGTCTAGAAGATTACTTTTTGGATTATGTTAGGAGATCAAGCATTTCTCCTCCAGGCCTCTGGGGAAGTGTAGAAGCGAACATCTAACACAACTTAGTGATTCACTGTGACAGGAAATCACGGCTGCCATGGAACCTACCCTAGTCATCGATCCAGGAGGCTTCCTTCTAGAGATCCAGGCCAGTGAGAGTTTCGCACCCTCCTAACCTGGTAGGCTCCCCTAAGCTGCCCACTCTGAACCTCCTGGGTATGCAACCGCCTCCTCCTATGTGCTCAGATCCAAGCTACTTTCTCATTCCCTCCCTCCCTCCTTCTTCCCATCACTCTTTCGGGAGCACCTCCTCTGTGTAAGTTACTGTGATTAGGTGATGGTGATATTCCATTGATCAGGACACCAGACACCCCTTCAGGAAACAGACCCTATTGGAGAGGATGGTCACGGGATAGGACTGGTGATTACAGGGCATTTGACATGTGCTGTACCAGGAATAAAGACAGGGCCTTTTGGGAACACACAGGAGGGAACATCTGACCCAGACCAGGGCAGTGTCCGGTAGAAATTTAACGTGAGCCACAAAGGTGAGCCACATACATCATTTTGAATTGTCTGTGAATTGTCTTGTGACTACATTTTTTTAAGTTTAAAAATATGAAATTAATTTTAATAATATATTTTAACTAAATATATATAAAATATTGTTATTCAAAATTCAATATGTAATGGATATAAAATTGACATTAATCTGCCACATAGTTTGCTCTCAGTTTAGAAATTCCCTTCTTCAATGGCACTGGTCACATCTCAGGAGCTCAGCGGCCACAGGGGCCTGGAGATTGCTGTTTTAGAGTCTGGGAGGTGGGGAGGTGCTTCCTAAAGAAGCTCAGCCGAGGCTCAAAGGTGAGGGGGTTGGAAGGTAATGAGGTGGGGGAGGAAAAGACACTGCAAGGAGAAGAAAGCACATGCGCAGAGGCTCCCACGCAGAACAGGGAGTCTGGTGACTCGGGCCACAGGTCACTGGTCTCCGTGAGCTGAGAGACCAGCAGACAAGGTCAACACCAGAGTGTTTGTGCAGAGGCAACTGCACCTCTTCCTGGGGCCCAGGAGTGTGTGATAATGGGGTGACTTCATCAAATGAATGTCTTTAGAAGGATCTGGAAAGATGCCCACAATACATATGGTGGGATAAAGGGCTGCAGATAGGACTTAGGGGCAGGAAAGTCACCTAGAAAGCTGTCACCATCATTGGCTGTAGGTTAAGGTGGCTTGAACCCAGGCAGCAGCCGGAGGGTCCGAGACATGAACTCAGGAGAACATAAAGCCGAACCATGGAGTGACTGCATAGATGCAGGGGACAGAGGAGGAAGAGACGTCAGGGGCTTCCCGGCCAGGAAAGCAGGCATGTAGTGATGCTGTCAGTGACAGGGAACGCAGAAGAGGGCAAGTTCTGCGGGAGAAACCCTCAGTTTGCTGAAGAAGACGATGCATTTTAGGTTGACTTTGCCACAAAAACCACTGCAGGCTGGGCGACTGAAACAGAAGACATTTGTTTCTCACAGTTCTGGAGGCTGGAATTCTAGATTCAGGTGTGGATGAGTTGGTTTCTGCGAGGGCTGTTTTCTGGCGTGTAGATGATACCTTCTCACTATGCCTTCACAGAGAGAGACGGAGAGAACATTCTGGTGTCTCTTCTTTTTATTTTATTTTATTATTTTATTTTATTTTACTTTATTTTATTTTATTTGAGACAGAGGCTCACTCTGTCACCCAGGCTGGAGTACAATGGCCCAATCTCTGCTCACTGCAATCTCTGCCTCCTATGTTCAAGTGATTCTCCTGCCTCAGCCTCAAGTAGCTGGAACTACAGGTGCCCGCCACCACACCTAGCTAATTTTTGTATTTTTAGTAGAGACCGGATTTCACCATGTTGGCCAGGCTGGTCTCGAACTCCTGACCTCAGGTAATCCACTGGTCTCAGCGTCCCAAAGTGCTGGGATTACAGGCGTGAGCCACCTCCCTTGGTCGGTTTTCCTTCTTATAAGGACATAAATCCTATGGGGTCAGAGCCCTGCTCTCATGACCTCATTTAACTCTATTTACCTTCTTACAGGCTCCATCTCCAAATGCAGCTGCACTGGGGTTAGGGCTTCCACACATGAATATTGTGGGGACTCAATTCAGTCCAGAGCAAGGTTCTTGGAACCCATCTAGGTGGAGGAGCTGCAACGGAGGATTTGGGTCCCAGGCTGAGGAGAGGGGACAGGGGTCCAGGCTGGAAAGCCACACCCTCCCACACCTGCGCCATCTGCTGTTTACAAAAAAAGTCCTCAGACTGACATTCAAAGCCCTGACAATCTGGGCCATTCTTCCCCTCAATCCTTAAATCATAAGCACAAAGTCCTTCACCTCATCTCCAAAGCCAGCTGCTCCTTCCCCACCTCTGTCCACCTGAAGTGGGACTCCCTCACTCCTCACTCCTCCAGGACAGGACCCTTCACCAGACCAGAACTGGCTGCCACGGCACTTCTTCACTGCACCATTATGCAGGGAAGGGAGCAAGGGCATTTCATGTGGTTCCACAAGGCAAAACTCAGACCCAGGCTAAGAGTTGGAGGGAGCAGATGCTAACTCGGGCTACAGCAGCCACCTCAAGGAACTGCTTCTCACTCTGCAACGTGCATGCACAGCTCTGGGATTTGCAAAGAGGGAGATTCCTTCTCCTTAGGTCGAGGATGGGCCTGATGCTCTGCATTTCTAAGGAGATCAGGCAGATCTGTGGCCTGTGGACTCTGCTTTGAGTCGCAAGATGTTGTGAGTGGTACAAAATGAGAAATAACCAGGTCCATGCATGTGTGTGTCTTTCCACAGTGTCAGGCTTTTATTGAGGCTATTTCAATCACAAAAGCCATAAGCTACACAAAGTTCCCAAGGAGGCAGTTCTCTGTCTTACTTCCCGTTCACTAGGGAGTCATAGGCACATAGCCCTGGACACACAGGCTCAAGCCACCTGGCAAGCCATCAGTACTGCACACCATACATCATAGTATGCTCAATCAATATATGAATATTATAGGCTAAATATTCTACAACAAACAAAGTAACATTTAGCACCACGAGTCTAAACAGATAGAAGAAAAAGTTAACAAACCAGTCCAGGGGGAGCTAAGAAGACTGAAGGAGCCCTGGTCTAGGCTGGGTGGTCCGTGGGTCTTGCAATGCAGAGTCTTTGATGCAGCAGAGCCTTTGGACGCAGGTGCTAACCTCTTATCACAAGTGACTGCAAGACGGTGTCAGTTAGGATGGCCGATTTCCGGCTGCTGAAGGCCTAATCTTTTCTAGTCACAGAGTCCTCTGGTGAGGACGGATAGAGAAGAGTGTGCTTGTTTGTGACCTTATTTTGTCGAATGCAGTCTTTATTTTTTTATTCATTTATTAAACAAAACATCTTATCCTTGTTGGTAAAGTGCCCTGTGAACATAAAATGGAGTCATTTTCTAAAATGGAGTTTGTTAAGTCAAGGGTGCTCTGTATACACAGCTTTTCAAGACATGTCCAGAAATGTCACAGAAGTGAATAAGCGCCTGGTCATGGGAGGTATTCAGACACAGTCTGGACAGCCACAGGATGGGGAGGTGCACTAAGGGACCATGCTTGAGATTCAGAGATCTATGATTCTGCTGGGTGTACATAGTTTAGGCCCTGAGGACAGCACAGAAGGTCTCTATGCCTCGGCATGGAATTTTGCTGTGGGAAACCTGCTCAGAGGGCTGAGGACACCCTACAGAAGTGCTCCTTGGCCATCTGCCTGTCTTCCTTTGGGACTGTCTTGTCACATCTGTGCTGGCCGAGAAAAGGCACCAAGGATGTAGATGGCCCAGGTCCGCTGCTGCTGGGAAACCCAGGCTGCCCTGGGAGAGAGGCCACACTGCCCAGGGGTGGCTCCCGCTCACCAGGGTATGGCTGGGAGACCAAGGCCCAGCTCCTGGAACTGGGGAGTCTTCTTTCTGGGGCTCCTGGAATCCTCAGGGTGTCCAGCACACTCCCCCCAACTTTCTCTCTCCCTGAAGTCCAGCTTCCTGTCAGCTGCTGCCCTCTCTTCCCTGTCACCCCCATTTCCCTATTTCCCTGAATAAAATCCTCCCATCTTCTGCTCTTTTCCTCAGGGGCCCCTGACTCATCTAATGACCTTCAACAATTTGCTTTAGGAGTCTAAGTGCCTTTCTTAGAGAGCTCTGAAAATGCACCAACTAAACCTTATTCATCTTTGCTGCAAACATTTCTCTTAGTTTGTTATGTACTTTTATTTCTGCTCATGGCACATTTTTTGTTGTTTTCAGAGGTTTCTAATTTTTATGAAATACAAATGAATTCCTCCCAGGGTATCTTAACCCCACCAAAATCTCAAATTCCCTCCCCTCCATTTCACAGTGCCTGATATTTGTTCCTAAACCATCTACCAGCTCTTAGCAGAACATGAGGTCAGCTCATTAGCAAGGTCCCCAGCTTTCTGGAAGGCAGTTTTGCAATTCCTTTGCCCTTCCTAAGGGGACCTCGCTCCCGCTCAAGTGGCTTATCAGGCATCTTTTCAGCAATTACCATGCTCTTCCCAGGGGGGCTTCTGGTGAATTAATTTTCCCCAAAGCATTACAATTACAAAGCCCATGTTCATCCTGGAATCTGATAAATATTCATCTCTCTCCATCTGATTGTTTTCATTTCTTTGCTTTTACATTTGACTCTTCAAGCCGTATGAAATATCCTTTTTTGGGGGAATACTTTGAAGTACCATCTCAGATGATTCTGTAGTAAATAATTGCCAACTCATTTATTTTTCAGTTCATTTATTATTTTAGTATTTGTCATGCCATTTGTTATGTCCCCAGCAGAGAAGTACGAACACCTGGCTTGCTTTTTGCTTCCTAAGCTGTGAGTACAAGAAGGCAGCATGATGTTACAGGCCTGGGTCAGGCATCCATCAAGGTTGGCAAGCAGGCCCTGGAGGAGTGGGTTGGCTCAGCCAGTCAGCTAGACCTTAGCATGAGGACAGGTGTTTATCAGCAGCCCAGACAGAGGCTTGGCAGAGTCCAGGAGCAAAGCTCTGCAGGACCAAAGAGCAGTCAGTAGACAGGGATCCCAGCAGACAGGTACGGACTCCAAAGAGACTCACTGTCAAGAAGGAGCCAAGACATCACTGCACACCCATGAGGATGGCTACCAGGAAGAAAACAGAAACTAACAGATGTTGCAGGAATATAGAGAAATTGGAACTCTTGTGCATTGTTTGCACAAGGAATGTAAAATGGTGCAGCCACTGCAAAACAGTATGGCGGACCCTCCAAAAATTAAATACAGAATTAACATATGATCCTGAACTCCGCTACTGTGTGCATACCCAAAAGGATTAAAGCAAGGACTTGAAGAGACTTTTGTATATCCATGTTTATAGCATCATTATTCACAACATCCAAAAAGTGGAAGCAACCCAGTGTCCATGAACACATAAATGGATAAGCAAATGTGGTCTATACCTACAATGGAATATTATTCAGCCTTAAGAAGGAAGAAAATGCTGACACATGCTATACCAAGGAGGAACTGTGAGAACATTGGGCTCAAGTGAAATAAGCCAGTTACAGAAAGAAAAATACTGGATGATTCCACTGACATGAGGTACACAGACTACCTCATAAAATCATAGAGACAGAAGGAACAGTGGTTGCCAGAGATAGGTGGAGAAGAAAATGGAGTCTTGTTACTTAATAAGTACAGAGTTTCAGTTTTATAAGGTAAAAAGAGTTCTGGAGATGGATGGTGGTGATGGGGGCACAATATTATGAGAATATTTAATACCACTGAGCTGTATACTTAAAAATGGTTAACATGGTCAATATCATGTTTTGTGTATTTTACCACAATAAAAACAAAGAAGGAGCCAAGATAGGGAAGGGAACAGAGAAGACTGTGTCCCCAACAAGTCTGGGAAAGCCCCTCCATTAGGAGAAAATAAAACCTACCCAAAGATGTAGAAAGCATTTCAGAAAGTGCTGTGCATGTGGTGATTAAGCATAGCTGGATTCTATCTTGCGTCAGACGGTTCTGGGAAGTGAAGGCACTTTGATAATCAGTGTCTCTGCTTCATCAGACTTTTTCTGTGTCGCAAATTCACTTAAAGAAGTTAGAAGAGGAACTGCCACAGCTGGGACCATTTTATCCCTTGGTTCCCAAACCAATGATCTCTGTATTTATTTGGACTACAGTGTTTTCCACTCATTGAAGCCTAATCAAATTTTGTGGGTTTATCTCTGTAATAAACTTTTATATGCGGTTACACCAAGAAAATTTGGATCCTGAAAGAGTGGAAAAATAGAGTGGAAAGTATGAACATTAACTTCGTTAAACCTTAGTCAAGCAGAACTATGGGACATCCTTTGGTGCTTGTCTGAAACAATTTTGGGGTAACAGAAATTCTATGCAGCAGTAACCAACCTGTCCAGCAGGCCTGGAGCCCAGCCCTGAGGATGAGGCCTCATTTACACTTGGCTGTGTGATCTTGGGAAAGTGACTGTGTCTCTCGCGTGTTCAGTTCCCTTTTTGTGATTAGACACGTGTTAGTTGGCTAGTTCATGGTGCTCCTCCTTCACAGGTTGAAGGGGACGCAGGAATGGTATCACAGCAGCTCTATCACCAACAAGCATGGGATCCAGCCAGTGCTTGATGTACGAGAGAAAATAAATGATCCAATGTGCACAATCGTTATTTGCTCAAAATCTGCAAGTGGGGCTCACTCGGTGGTGTGGTTGCCCTGCCCTGCACGGTGTGGAGGTGTCTGCTGAGGCTGGAGGTCACGATGGCTCCATTCATGTCTGGAGCCCCTCAGCTGCGTAGCTGGAGTGGGCAGGAACTGATCAGGCCTCTATCTCCCATGAGGTGTTCAGACTTCCTACACAGCAACTGCTTCCAAGAGGGCAAGGGGGCCTCACTGGAAACAGGCAATTCTGATTTCGGCTAATTCTGCCACATTCTGTTGATAAAGAAAAGGAAATGAACTCCACCCACTGATGAGAGTAGCAGCAGATGTGTGCAGGGCAGACAAAGAGCTCGGATGGAGGCATCCCACTGCCCACCGCTCCAGGTGACCCAAGCGTCTGTATTCCTACATAATTTATAATCACAATCTCATCTGTCCTGAAAGCTTCAGAAATCAGGCTTTCTGCTATGTTATTGTGTTAGTTTCCTCTCACTGAAATAACAAATTATAGGCTGAGCATTCCTAATTTAAAATATTTAAATAATTTAAATAACAAAAGTTTGAAATATGTTAAATAATAAGTTAACCTTGAGGCTATGTGTACAAGATGTATATAAAATGCAAATGAATTTTATATTTAGACTTGGATCCCATCCCCAAGATATCACAATCTGTATGTGCACATATTCCAAAAGCTGAAAAAAATTCGGAATCCAAAATCTGAAAGACTACTGGTCCCAAGCATTTTGGACAAGAGCTATTCAACTGGTACCGCGAACTCAGTGGCAACACACATTTTTTATCTTACAGTTCCCAAGGTCAAGGGTCTGAAGTCAGCTTCACTGGACTGAAATAGATGTGTGGCCCAGGGAGAAACTGTCCTTGCCTTATCCAGCTTCGAGGGGCTGCTCCTCTACCCTCAAAGCCCACCAAGGCTGGAGCCCTCACTCACAGCACGGCACACAGAGCCTTCCACCTCTCTTTCCATTGTCAGGACCTGTGGCTGCATTGGGCCCACCTGGAGACTCCAGGATCCTCTTCCCATCCCAGGTCACCTGACTCACAACCTGCATTTCATCTACTGCCTTAGTTCTCTCTGGAAACGTAACATGACACATTCACAGGTTTGGGGAATTCGGATGTGGACGTTTTGAGGGTCCATCATGCAACCTACCACAGTCATCATTTCAGATTATTTTTAATGTTTTCATTACTTTGGGTAATATTTTGTAAAAATAATAATAATAATAATAATTTCCATAAAGATGTAGTCTCTTTCCTCCACTCAAATCTACTAAGTTGGTTAATATGTACAAAAATTTTTTAAATAGGCCATGAGAACCGAGGGACTCTCTTCTGCAGAATGTTCATAAACTTTACTCTGGGGAAGTGAGATGCAGGACCTAGCAGAAGTTGTTGTGACTGGAGAGTGGGAGAGGTGTAAGGAGCTCCCAGAGCCCCATCATGGGGACGGGCTGGCCCTTCCACCCGATGTCTGTATGTCACACTCCCCAAAGCTGCAGACTGGTGCATCAACACTCTGGGGCTGGCAGCCACGTTACTTAATACGGTATCCAGGTGGGAGGGGAGTCCGCGGAAAAACTCCAACCTATCCGCACGCTGGGGTGGAGCCTCAAGAAGTTCACACTGTTTGCAGTAGAGCCTGGCCCCTCCTCTTCCTGTGCAGAACCTGGAATTCCAACTCTAAGGCAGCAAGTGCTCTAGCCAGGACTGCGGCCTTGCGAGAGTCCCCGTTTCCACCTTTTCTTCCTTTCACCCAGTAAAACTCTGCCTTACTCACTATTCAAGTTGTCTGCAAGCCTGAATTTTTGTGGCCGTGGGACAGAGAGCCCCATCTGTAGCTGAACTAAGGAAAAGTCCTGCAGTATTAAGAGGCTGAAAATGTGGCAAATGGAAGACCAGAAGAAGCCATTTTCCACATTCAGGGGCAGCACATGATTTCCTGAGACTTTACTGATAATCTTTTGAGTTTAAAGGTTGTAATGGAAACTAAATTTCCACTCCTACTGCATTCCTATTACAGTAGCCGCCCTTCCCCATACATGGAGATACATTCCAAGACCCTTAGTGGATGGCTGAGCATCAGATTTTAGGGAACTCTACATACACTATGTTTTTTCCTGTACAAACAGACCTATGATAAAGCTTAATTTATAAATTAGGCACAGTAAGAGATTAACAACAATAACTAAGAGTAAAATAGAACAATTATGACAATATCTGTAATAAAAGTTACGTAAAATTGGTCTCTCTCTTGAAATATCTTATTGTACCATACCGAGGGTAACTGGAACCCTAGAAAGTGCAACTATCAACAAGGAGGACTATGGTATGAGGGATAAAAAGAAGCTGAGAGTCAACTCAAACTGATCATTTAATGAAGTCATTAAAGAGAGAACTCAACTACTGCACTGTGTAGAAAAATGAGCAGGAAGTCACACAAGCACTTAATGTTGCAGATGAAACTGCTGCATGTCTAGCGGTGAAAACAAAGTAGAAAAACTATTTGGTTGTTTTCTTTTTTAAAAAAGGGGTGGCTAGAGTGCTCTTGCCAAGCAATCCTGACATCTCACTCGTCTTCCCAGAGCTGAGAGTTGATGTTCCGATGCACACCGACGTTCATCATAACGTGAAGAGAACACTGACATAGATGGAAAAACGACTCATGGAGTCGGCTTCACAACTACAGCTGGGAAGTTGGCCTTGCCATCCAGGGAGGCTGGAGGCTTCAGAGCAAGGCTGTAGGTCCCCGGGACCCCTAGGCTGAGAATTAGCCTGCAAATCCTGATCAAACCTTATCACGCTCTGGGAGGCAGGGCTCTGAGTCTTCATCTGACCTTCTGATTGGAGAATTCTGTGAGATCTGTTGGTCAACTTCCCAGGCCCAGGGAGGGCAAACAACTCTTAGACTCAAGTGTGTCCATTAGCCAAAGTGCCCAGGGGTTTCTTCTGTTCCCTCCTGCTGCCTTTGGCTCCATTACCCCAGCCTAATGTAAGCTGACTACTACTAACCCACTCCACACACAATCTCCCACTGGAGGTAACCCCAAGTTCGCAGTATTCACAAGAAAGTGCTTCAGTTTGTACTAATGGTAATGTCCTACTCGAGGATATACCACTGCAGCACCAATGATAAATCAGGAAGAGAACTAATGCCTGGGCAACAGAGTTATGATCCCTCCAATGCCAAATGCAAACCAGATGTTCTCAACCCACCAGTATGCTCCCTCCATCCTCGCCCTTCTCCCATAGTTCCCAGGCCAGAAAACGAGGTACAGCCCATTAACAAACATGCTTTATTGGTAGAGCTGAGGTTGATCATCTGAAATTCTGAAGTGGTGTTCCTACCATTCCTTTAATCAAATCATATGGGAATTATGCTGAAAAGAAAGAGCAGTGGCTTCTGCATGAGAAGTTTCAGATTCTCATCCCAAATCAATGCCGAGTCCATTTCCTTGTCTATTAAGTAGACATAAATAACCGTGGCCTTGACTGCTTCCTTCACAGTGATTGATGAGGATGAATGAGATAATGAAAATGAACATTTCTTCAAAAATGAAAAGGGTCAGTATGTCCTTCATTGTAATAAGTATGTTTTACTTACACATTAGCAGGTGTAACAAGAGGAAGGAAAATCACACTGAAGAAATAAGAAAAATAATTTGCCTCCATGGTTTCAGGCTCTGCAGTTGACCAGAAGGCCCATAACTAAATCATCCCTCAGGAAGATTCCCTGAGTGCTGGAAGCTGGCAAGGATTCTAAGGAGAAGTGTGTTGATGTTCTTGACACAAACTTCAAGGGGCACATTGGCTATTCTGTAAATGGGTTTAGCTAAGAAGAACATTTTTTAAGTTGATTTAGCTTGCTAGTTCCAGCCAAGGTGAAGCAACCCACTTCATCCCTAGACATCCGTCTTGAAAATTTTTTTTTAAATGCTGGACATAACATAAAAGTCAAATATAAAAAATTAAACACAGAATTACTAGATGACCCAGCAATCCCATTTCTGGGTGTTTACTCAAAAGAACTAAAGCAGGGACTCAAACAGAGCTGTGTATACCCACATTCATAGAAGCGTTATTCACAATAGCCAAGAGGCAGATGCAACCTGAGTGTCCATCAACAAAGAAGGAAATAAACAAAACGTAGCACATGCAATGGAACGCCATCCAACCTTGGAAAGGAAATCCTGACACATGCTACAACATGAATGAACCTTGAAGACATTATTTCAAGTGAGATAAGGACCAGTGCAAAGAACAAATACCTCAAAAATCATAGCAACAAGAATTAGAATGGTGATTGCCAGGGGCTGGTGGGAGCCAGAAATAGGGAGTTGGTGTTTAATGAATCAGTTTTAGTTTTGCAAGATGAAAAGCATTCTGGAGAAGGATGATGGTGATGGGTGCCCCACAATGTTAATGTACTTAGTGCTATACTAAGTATTCTTAGACCCATACACTTAAAACTGGTTAAATTATACATTCTGTGTTATATATATTTTACTACAGTAAAAACAGTCAAACCTGGGAAGACTCTGAAAGGCAGAAAGAGCAAGGTGACTCCTTGGAGACCTTGGGACTTGAGGTGTAGCACCACGGTGAGGTGCCTGGATTTTCTTCATGCTTCCATAAAATTCAGCCAAAGCACTGGAGAAAGAAGCCCACAACCTGGAACCGCCAACCACTGCAGACAGACGCGTCCCAAGAAAAGCCTGCTTTCTGCAGCTGCAGGACTGGGGAAATGGCAGTCTAACACAACAGAAGGTCTTTTCAACAATAACTATTCTACTCCAGCCAAACATCCATGGAAAACGTCCTGCCAGCGTTCAGCAGGGCAGAACGGGGAGCCGAACCTCTCTCTAAAACCTGTAAGTCCGAATCCTTCCTTGCCTCATCCTAGCTTCTGGTGGTTTTCTGGCTACCTTTGGCATTCCTTGGCTTGCAACTGCATAACTCAGATCTCTGCTTTTCTCGCCCCATGACGTTCCTCCTGTGCGGGTCTGTATTCACATGCCGTCTTCTTCTAAGGATGCTGGTCATATGGGATTCGGGCTGCCCTACTCCACTGTAACTCCATCTTAACTAACAACATCTGAAATGACCCTGCTTCCAAGGATCACATTTTTAAGTACTGGTGGTTAGGACTTCAGACACACAATTCAAGCCCTAGCGTGCACCAATATCGTTTTCCTATCTGATATTGTACTGTAGTCGTATAAAATGTCACTACTGGGGAAAGCAGGTAAAAGGCATGGCACTCTGTGCACCATTTTTGCAACTTCCTATGAATCTATAATTACATCAAAATCAAAAGCGTTTTAAAAATTATTATGTTACTTAAATGGAAATCAAGTGGGGACTCTTACTCCATTTTCCATGTTTATTGACACATGTTCAGGCTTTACATCTCCAACTGTTTTTCATAAGGCAATAAATTTTATCCTGTGTTTTTCCTGTGGTTTGCCCTAAGTGTTGCTGAATATACTGCATACTTTTAAATAAGCTGGTCAGCAGCTTTGAGACTTTGGTGATACTTCTCTTCTCATTGCAATCCCTCCTAAGAATTTCAGAAATAAATCTCCAAGCCGCTCATGAAATGACAATTTCTCAACCCTGCAGATAGCAGAAGGCACTGTAATCCTAAAAAAATATTCACTCCTCTTGAGTCTCAAGTTACTGTGGTCTGAGCTTGGCGCAATGGTGATATTTCTTTGTCTTCTTTAGGGAAGGCCTGGGTTTTGCGGTTCCTGTAAGTTCCTAGAAATGACCTGATGGGAACTAGGAACAGAGCCATGAAGAGTAGAGCCCACTGAAAAAGGACCATGGGGGCCCAGTGCCTGCCCCTTCCTCCTGCTCACTGAGGTGCATGGGGCAGAGGGGCTTATCCTGGGATAAACTGCAGCCCATGGCTTAGGGCTATCACCCATACTGGGATGTAATCCTTAGGACGAGTGTGAAGGATGGGATTCCAGTACGCAGGCCAATCTAGACGTCACACAGTGGCAGAGACAACAAGGAGCCCTACTAGCTGTGCTAAAAATCTGACCTGCGTGGGTAAGGGGAGAGGGAGATGGGTGCACTGTGTTAGTTTCCCGTTGCTATGTTACAAAGCACCATGAACTCAGCAGTTAAAACATGATGTGTTCACTGTCTTACAGTTTCTGTAGATCAGAAGCCTGAGCAGCGTCCTTGGCTGAGGGTCTCACCAGGCTAAAATCAAGATGTCAGCAGGGGTATAATCCCCTCTGGAGCTGGGTCTTCTTCCAAGTTCACATGGTTTTTGGCCAAATTTAGTTCCTTGCAATGGAATGACCAAGTCCCAGCTTTCTTGCCAGGCGATGGCCAGAGGCAGCTCTCGGTACCTAGAGGCCATACCTGCTCCCAGCCACACCGAGAGGCCACACACCTCCCTCCCTGGGTCCACCCAGGCAGGGCCTCTCAGGACACAAGGCTTATTACCCCAAGACCAGCAGGGCCATCCCTCTCCTGTTTGGAATCTCGCTATGAAGAGCCAGGGATATTTTAAAGGTTCAGGGGATCTCCCTTTTGATCATCTCAAAGGTAACTCATCAAAGAGCTTCATTATATCTGCAAAGTTCTTCACCGTTGCACCTTCATCACTGGCGAGAAGGCCATCAGATTAGCAGTGTGGCCTCCAACCATGGGGAGGGGATTATATGGGGCATGTAAACCAAGGGGTGGGAATTGTGAGGGCTCTCAGCATTCTGCCTACGACTGGTGTGGGGACTTTGGAGGGCCTACAGTGCCTGACCAGCCCAGGCTGGAGTCCAGGACAGGGTGCTGCAAGCCTGTCCAGCAGAAGGCAAAGCCCATGCCACATTCAACCAACACAGAACAGGGCTGGGACAAGCTACAGCTCAGCCACCCTGCACACCAGGGGCCACAGGCAGGCAGCACTGATGGACACCGAGGGCTATGTGGGAACCCATGAGCCCTGGAGGTAGCAGAGCCTCAGCAGATTCTGAGCCTTGAGAATATCTGAACCATGCTAGCATTTCAAACATAAGTCACCAAGCCTCCTGAGAAAGGAAATCCAGCAATTTCTCAGCCGTGCAGTTGAAAGAAGGTGCCATCACTCTCAGAAACTGCCACTTCCCTCTACTTGCCAGCTGGTGTGTCGTGGACTTGGAGAAAGCATGGCATTTTCTGATCCTGGTTGGGAAAGACAGCTGCTGTCATCCCTTCACACCCTCAGGCTGGGCTCAGGCACAGGCAGTGAGACCTGCAGCTGGCAGAGTAGGGCAGGCACTATGCAGACTCAGATCCCCTGGGAACTGATCAATACAGGCAGGGGAACACCAGTGAGGTCAGAAACAGGCTTCCCTGGAAAGAAATGCTGTATTGTCACAGATCTGGGGAGGCACCTTCTTCACAGGGCATACAGAGACAGAAAGATGTGCTGGGCCAAGTTCCATGGTTCTGGTGAGCTGGGGAGATGCCATGGCAGAGGCCAGGTGGATGGGGCAGTGGTCACACCGGATTAGAAATCAGCATAGCTGTGAGAACTTTGGGAGAATAGACTCTCCTCAGATCTTAATTTTTTATTTATAAAACAAAGACGACAATACCTGTATTAAAATTTTTTTTTAAATGCTTGAAAACGTGGCCAGGAAGCCATAAACCATCCTACAGTGTCAGGCATGGTTGCCCATTTATTCCTGCTATCACAACTGTGGTATAAATGGGCAGCTTTGATGAACAGAGATGCTTTCACCTTCCCTGCAGACAGCTTGCGCTCCTGGGCCTTTGGCTGCATAAGCGACTGAACTCAAAGCAGGCCAACATTTGTTTTTTTCCATGTCTTGTGCAAAACGTCAAAGGCTGACAAGTGCAATTTGCTGTCTCCAGGAATGAAGATGAGAAAGACAAAGAAAGACCCTGAGTCAGTGACATCCACGTTCAAGCACGATTCCCCACAGGTCTGTGATGGGGGCTGCCCTGGGACCCCGGCCCTCTATCTATCTCCCCTCTGTGCCCCACCTTGGAATTGCTGGGCTGAGGCAGGGGCCAGGAGGGAAAAGCAGGGACAGGATCCGCTGCCCCAGTGCCTCTCTCCCCGCTGTCCCCACTCCCATGGAGGAAATGGCAGCCCAGGTGGTTCCTGCTGAGTGGAGGCAGCTCATGCAAGATGGAGCCACACAGCAGCAGTAGTATCCAAAATGTGAAGGTAGAAGGCTGGAAACACTGAGGAGAATCACAGAAACCGCGGAAAGGGAAGCGAGCCATGTGCGTGCACCATCACTGGGCTAAGTGAGCCATCACTGAGTGGGCACCAAATCCACCAAAGCTGTAGGTGGGACCACTAAAGGGAACCAAGGGGAATTCAGTCACCACCGGATGTGGTTTGGATGTTTGCTCCCTCCAAATCTCATGTTGAAATGTGACCCCCAGTGCTGGAGGTGGGCCTGGGGGAGGTATGCGGGTCATGGGAGCCAGTTCCCCATGACTGTCTTGGTGCCATCTGCATCCTCATGGTATCAAACTCTCACTCTTTTAGTTCCCATGAGTCTGATGGTTAAAAAGAGCCTGCTGCTTCCTCCACTGTCTCTTGCTTCCTGTCTCCCCACGTCATGCCTTCCTCCATAAATGGAAGCTCCCTGAGGCCCTCATCAGAAGCAGACGCAGGACTCTGTGGTCATAGGCAACAGGCCCCGCTCAAAGCCTTGCTCCACCAGGTGGGTTAAATGGCTGCTCCATCTCCTCCTGCCCACCTCAAAGCCCGGATCTACAAGGATGTCCAGGCCAGTGCAGTGTCACACAAATGACCCTGGGCTTCCTTCTCTCCATTGTTTCATAAAGTTCTGTGATGTGCATGTTACTATGGTTATAGATCCATCAGAACATCGCTCTCCAAGTGATCAGAGACTTTCTGCTTCCCAGTGGCTTCCTGTTACTTTAGAAAGGGCCTCGAATGTCTGGAGCAGAGAGGGGATGTGGGTAGATGTGCTCCCTCCAAATCTCATGTTGAAATGTGACCCCCAGTGCTGGAGGTGGGCCTGGGGGAGGTATGCGGGTCATGGGAGCCAGTTCCCCATGACTGTCTTGGTGCCATCTGCATCCTCATGGTATCAAACTCTCACTCTTTTAGTTCCCATGAGTCTGATGGTTAAAAAGAGCCTGCTGCTTCCTCCACTGTCTCTTGCTTCCTGTCTCCCCACGTCATGCCTTCCTCCATAAATGGAAGCTCCCTGAGGAGCTTCTTGTACAGCCTGCAGAACTGTGAGCCAAATAAGCCCCTTTTCTTTATTAATTACCCAGCCTCAAGCATTCCTTTATAGTGACACAGATGGACGAAGACACCACCTGTCCTAGTTGGCCAGGGCTGCATAGCAAAGCACCGAGGCCAGGTTTGCATTTTTGCTGCAGTTCTGGGGGTGGGAGTCTGCGATCAGGTTGCTGGCAAGCTTGGTTTCTTCTCACGCCTCTCTCCATGGCTCATAGATGCTGTCTTCTCTCTGTGTCCTCACAGGGTCTTCCCTCTATGCATGCTTGTGTCCTCATCTCTTCTTACAAGGACACCAGTTGTATTGGATTAGGGCCTACCCCGATGACCTCATTTAATTTTAATCACCTCTTTAAAGATCCTATCTCCAAACACAGTCATATTCTGCAGTAGTGGGGGTTAGGGCTTCAACATACAAGTTATGGGGGAACACAACTCAGCCATAATGCCGCTTCAGCCCCAAAAGTGCTAAAACTGGAAGTACAGACCATTCAGTGGTTGTCTCATGTCTGCCCACATCCCCTCTCCGCTCCAGACATTCAAGGCCCTTTCTAAAGTAACAGGAAGCCACTGGGAAGCAGAAAGTCTCTGATCACTTGGAGAGCAATGTTCTGATGGATCTATAACCATGGTAACATGCACATCACAGAACTTTATGAAACAATGGAGAGAAGGAAGCCCAGGGTCATTTGTGTGACACTGCACTGGCCTGGACATCCTTGTAGATCGGGCTTTGAGGTGGGCAGGAGGAGATGGAGCAGCCATTTAACCCACCTGGTGGAGCAGGGCTTTGAGCGGGGCCTGTTGCCTGTGACCACAGAGTCCTGCTTTGTCCTCAGGCCCTGGGAACAGAGCCAAGTAATGGGTGCTGATGACATTTGGATGTCATTCTTAAATTCAACACAGCAGCTCACACTGGGGATTTCTAACTCAGAAATGACCCAAGTAGGAGGATGGTTTGCTGCCTTCCCCCCATCCCGATTGGGTACCCCATAGTCAGCAGAGAAATGTGCTGGGGTGGGGCAGAGAGCATTCAGCGTGGGCAGCAGCACTAGAGGCAGCATGATGACTGTGCTGAGCCAGTTCTGGGAGAAAACACTGTCAGCTAGGCCTAATTGCATCATAGAGACTTCATTGTTAGAGTCCACTAACCAGGCCAGCAATCACTGTCTGTCCTCCTATGGGAGAGCCTGGGGACAGATCCCAAAGACCAGAAACACAGAGACATCCTTGCCGAAGGGAGCCAAGAGGAGAGAGCCTTTCTGGAGCTCCAGGGGAGTGCAGCACAGGCAGCCTGAAACACCGCATCGCCCGGAGTCACGGCCGTCAGGATCCTGTCTCCAAGCACCTGCCTGAGAAGTAGTCCCGCCATGAGGGGAACCAAAAACCCAAACAACCACTACCAAAAGGCCTCTTCCAGCTGCAGGAAGCCAGCCAGCCCTTGCTCTGTTCAGACACGCTAAGCCAGGGTCTGCAAGGCTGTCTCAGCCAGCTTGGGTACATCAAGACCCCCAACCAACCCACGTTCTGTGAGTGCCTGTTCTGTCCCTAAACTTGCCATGAGAGAAGAACCAGAGCTGACCCCTGGCCGTTCCTGAGAGGGATCTGGGCAGCTCACAGGTGGGCTTCAGTGAGGGTCCAGTGGCAAGCAGGACTGCGGTAGCTGTACAATAATACATTTCTTGCAGGGGTTTGGCCTCAAGCAGGGATTTGGTTCCTCAGGCTGTGGGGCTGCTGCTGCTGTTTCTGCATCTGAGGCTGTGGCCCAGAGCCTGCAGGGCAGGGCAAGCATTGAGGGAGGATGACAGATGTCAAGTGTAGACAGCAAGACCAAGTGGCCCCCGCAGCTGCACGGGACCCACAAGGACAATTGAAACCACTTTGATCTCTGTAGGAGAGGCTGGAGAAGGGGCTGCAGCAGGACCCAAAAGGGCCACCAGCAGCTGCCCCTCACTGACCAGGTGAGCCAGGGGGTCAGGCACAGCGGCCTGCACAGACCTATGAGCAGGCAGGCTGCTCCTCTGCTGCAGCCTTCTACATCACAACGTGTCCTTCAGGCTGCCTTGGAACTATTCAGAGAAGACAATTCTGAGGAACGATGGCCAGCTCAGCTAAGACGACCCGACATAAACCCACCCAACAGGTATCCAGGACGCAACCTAACAGGTGATCATTTCTCCTAGAAAGACAGAGTCTGAGAGCTCCAGAAACACAATTGCAGGGGACTCGGCCGATCTTTTAAAATGAGGTCCAGGGATCAGGAAGGGTCCAGGGAGGTGGAAACATCTCAGCTCGTTTTGGGACTCAGGTGAGATCAGGTCATGAGGGCTCAGAGGAGAGAGTTCCCGACAGAGGGGATGTGGGAGCTGAGGTAGGGCAGAGATCACAGAAGAGGAGACCGTGGCAGGCAGCACACGGGCCTCGCAGAGAGCCATGGGCAGCGGCAGAGCAGGCGCAGCGGCGGCAGCAGCATCTGCTGCGGAGCTCAGAGGGAACGGGACGCAGAGATGAGCCTCGGCTTCCTCCCCTAGCGCAAATAACCAAACGTAAAAAACGTTTTACAGGCCATGAAGTTTCCTACTCCCTTGTGTGAAATTAAAGTCCTTGGATTGGAATCACAGTATCCTTTTTTTAGATTATGTTTCAGATGCTCCGGTTTAGGTCTTGAACTCCCCATGACACTCTATTTTTCCAGCTTTTTACTACACTAAGTCAATATTAAAACATAAATGAGGTTTGGACCTCCCTTTATTACTCATCGACTATAGCTGGCTTAAAACTTGAGGGGATTAGCTTTTTCCTACAGCCCAAATGAAATCGAGCCTCCCTTTCTTTGTCTTCTCACCCTCTCTACCTCTTTCCCTCCCCACCTCTTCTTTCCATCAGCCCTTCCTGAATTTGCCTCTTCTTCTTTTAATTGATTCTTACATCAAAAACCAAAAAGAATTATGACACTAATGAAGGACGTACAACAAAAGAGAAGGAATAGATACATCACCACTAAACTGTGACAGAAAAAACTGTGTCTGACCCACACCGCCCTGACTCCTGTCCACAGGCATCCTTATTTGTTCCTGGTGGTCCCAGCAAGGAGTAGAATTTAATAGTTTGCTTTATTCACTTGCTAATATCATGTTTTCCACTTTGCCAAATCAGCTTCCCTATTATTTCCCACAAGCCTGTGGCTTTCAGGGCATGTACTAAAGCTCATGGCAAGGAAGCCTTGGCTTGTCCCTCAATCTTGGTGGCTTTAGGAGAAGGTGCTTCAGGCTGATTGTGATCCACAGAGAACTGCCCTCTGGTCCTCATGAACAGTGATGGGCAGGTCTGAAGAGAATTTCTTTGCCAATCGGATACCAATCTCTTAATGCACCTGAAGTAACTTGAAGCGAATGATCTAAAGAGATGCAGGTAAGGGGAAGTGGTAGCTGAGGGACTACTGGGCGTTTACCTAATAGCAACTCATCTCTTCTACCAGAAGCATGTGAAACTCTATCTCCCTTCCTAACCCCTTCCCAGAGCAACTCAGCAGGACCTGAAAGGTGGAGAAGAGGTGTTTGAGTTCCTCCTACAGAAGACCTTGGAAGAGATTCACACACAAAAGAAAGCAAGCAAAATAATACTTTATGCTATTAAATTTTGCATTCCAAAACCCAAATTTTGTAATATGCAGCTTTATATGCCAAACTTGGATCAAATAACACATGAGACATAAAGAAAAAAAGTAAGATGGCGGACATAAATCCAAACCTATGAATATTAACATTAAATATTAATGGATTAAGCAGCACAAAAGACAGAAATTATCGGATGGGATAAGAAAAACAAGATCCAGCTGTATGTTTGCTATAGGAGACACACTTTAGATTCAAAGATATAAAATGGGGGCCGGGCATGGTGGCTCACGCCTGTAATCCCAGCACTTTGGGAGGCCGAGGTGGGTGGATCACGAGGTCAAGAGATCAAGACCATTCTGGTCAACATGGTGAAACCCCGTCTCTACTAAAAATACAAAAAATTATCTGGGCATGGTGGCACGTGCCTGTAATCCCAGCTACTCAGGAGGCTGAGGCAGGAGAATTGCCTGAACCCAGGAGGCAGAGGTTGCGGTGAGCCGAGATCGCACCATTGCACTCCAGCCTGGGTAACAAGAGCAAAACTCCGTCTCAAAAAAAAAAAAAAGATATAAAATGGGCTGAAAGTAAAAGGATGGAAAAGCAATAATCATGCAAACAACAACTGTAAGAACACGAGTGGCCATATGACATCAGACAAAACAAACTTTAAACAAACGTAGTTATCCAAGATAAGCAGGGACACTTTATCATAACAAAAGGGTCAATTCATGAAGGAGATATAACAATTACAAACACGTTTCTAACAGAGCCCCCAAAATACATGAAACAGAACTGGTTTAAATGATGAGCGAAACAGACCAATAAAAATAGTTGGAAACATGAAGACCACACTTGGAATCATGGATAGAACAACTACACAGGAGATCAACAGGAAACAGAAAATTTGAACCATAATACAAAACGCAAAACCTTCATCGGTGAAAAGATCTCTCTATAAATGCTTAGAAGAAAAATAGCCTTTTGAGGGTTACGTGGAGCAAAGGGAAGAGGGAAATGGGTGTTTATAGACCCACCTCGAGTACTGCCAAGCCAGGCACTAGCTGGGGAATTTATAATCATTTATCAGAAGCTTCTGAGTCTTAAAGTTCCTCATACATAAAATGAGGTAAAAATGCACCATTCATGGGGTCTTTGTGGGGATTTGAAAATGAAATACATAAAGGAAATTGATTCCTAGGCTGTGGGATGCTGTCCAATGGAAGATGTGCCAATCCTGGGCCTGTCTGCCCTCAGAGCCAATCCAAGCCCTTTCCCTCTCTGCATTATGGGAATGGGCTTCAGGGAAGGAGGACTGAGCCTGTTAGGCTGTGATTCCTGGCTCTGGTTTCTGGTGGGATTCACCCCAGAGAGAGGTGCTGGAAGAAAGGGATAAGAAAGGGGAAGCCAGGGTATTTCTCCATCACCATTTCCCCCACACCTAAGCACTATCTCCAGCAGGCTTCCCTGAGGGTCAAAATTTTGCCTCTGGAAAGAATTTAATTCTGGGTCTAGCTCCTGCCAGGGAAGCCAAGTCACCAGCTTCCAAAGGGTGACCTTGTGCCTGGGCCCCATAGCACCACTAACTTCCTTAGTCCCTTCAACCCAGGGAGGGTTGCAGCTCCCTCCAAAGTCCCTGTGCTCTGGCCTCAAAGTCTTCCTATCACCTGGGTGATGAGAGTCGTCTGTTACAAATACTTAGAGTAGCCTCTGTTTTCCTGGTTGAACCTTGGACAATTAATAGGATTTTTCTTCTAAACTATGAAAAGTGCATAGGCAGAGATCCTGTCTTCAAGCCAACCAGCACTGATTGGGTTTCTGTAAACTGTTAGGCCTTTAGACCTTGAACCAAGCTGCAGAGATGAAGCAGCAAGACAGGGCCTGCTCTCCTGAACACAGGGCCTTAGCCCTCTTCACCCTGCATGGAGCTGGTATAGAATAAGCACCAGTGCGCACCTGTTGCTGAAAGCCCATTTCAATTGAGTTAGCATGTGTATCGTGTGAGCTGTGCAGCAGCTTCTTGGCCTGTTTTGCAGACACATTGTATTTGATCTGCAGTGAAATCCCATGAGAAATCATGGCAGCTCACACCATGTGGTGCAGTGCTGTAAGCTTTGCCATCCTGCTACCGGCTCAAACCCTACCAGGGGCACAGCTGGCCAGCAGCCTCCCCATCAATCTCCTGCAACAACCTCCCCAAAAGCAAAGTAGAATGGAGATTGGAGAATGGAATGTCAGGAACATTTATTCAGGATCACTCTTGCATTCTGAATGTACGACATGAATGTCTCCGAGGTGCGGTGTAGATGCTCCTCAGCCCCCAGATGAACAAGGTGTCTACCTGGATTTTAACTACAAGGCTGCCCTGTTACACTTTGTAACCTCCAGGCACAGAGCCATGGACAAGCATTGTAGGGCACTGAATCTGTCCAGTGTGACTAACAACTTGGGACATCTGAGAACATTTCTGTATTGTTTACACTAAAAGAACATGTATTTTTATTTCGTAACACAGAACTGACATTTGACATGTTAAGTCTATGTAAGTCACTGGTGAAGTTCCTGAATTACTGGGGAAGAGTAATTAGTCCCTAGGGGCCTGTTGCTTCAACAATTTGCTATTTGTCTTCTTTCAGACGACGGTGTGGGTTTTTTAAAATTTAAATCTTAAAACCCATAAATACCTCTCCACCCCCACTGCATCCTTCACTATAGACATGCCCGATTCTCGTCCACCTCTAGGTTCAACCAAGACCTTGTGGTGACAACCCTAACTGAAGCCTTGGCTCTGATGACACTGCTGTTCCTGAAACCCTCTTGGGGCCGATCTTCTCTGAATCAGCAACTTGACTTTATTAACTGATAATTAACTCTGCTTCACATTCTAGCTTATTCTTGTGTTGTCCGGATCATCCACATGCTTTAACTTAGAGGGAGGGAGAAGTGACATTTTTACCAGATTGGAGTGCACTGCAAAGGCCAGTCTGCAGGGTCACATGCACAGCGGTGTGACTTTCCCATTCATGTAAAAAGGAAACCAGCTTTTCCTGGTCCTGGCTGTAAAGGCTCAGGATACCATGGCCGGGACGGGAGTTGCCTCAGTGATTCGTGGAATAGGGAGTGCTTTCCTTTCCAATCTAAACAATACGTTCCACTTTTTAAATGGCTCTTGGGTTAGAATTACTGATAAATAAGACAGAAATGTAAAAACCTCAAGTATGTGATTACCTTAAGTCTCGAGGACACTTAAATAGAATAAAGTAACCATTTACTTTATTTTAAGATTTGTGTTTCTTGTTCGTGGGTGATGTGTAAAACATAGTCATTGATTTTAACTTTCCCATTCAATAAATTTACCAATTCAGACAAATTAAAGACAAGGACAGTTTAAATCAACTTAATTCTACAGGAAAGAGTATTTTGAGTATTTCAAATATTTCCAAGTACACATAGTAACTCAAACCAGGCTGGCAAAATGTTTCCTTCATTAGAACAAAGGGAGCTTTGGTGGTGATTTGTGGATAGCTTTGGGGTTCAGAGCCCAGAGGAGTTACTCAGATTCTGAGGCGGTTTCTGACAGAAGGAAAGGTGAGAGCCTAACACTGGGGCGGGTAGTTTCGTTAACTGGACATGTGGGGAGGTTGTTGGAGATGAACATGGGGACATTCAGAAAGACAGAAGCAGAGTGTGGGGTTCCTAGGAGGGCAGAGTTTCTGACGTGGTGAACAGAAGAGTAGGTAGAAATGAGCCAACAAAGGAAGCTGGGACCAGGACATTTTTCTCACGGTCACCCTGGTTATGTTAGGAGCACCTTTAAGATGGGGAAAATGTGTCATGAATGCCATGCAACCTGCGGTCATTTCTAGAGCTCAATTTTCTTTTTTCCCTTGGAATTTACTAAGACACTCAGGTGCACAACCCTGAGAACACAGGCAGAAGTGAAGCTTGGCCTCGCACCTAAGCATACCGGACTGGGGCCCTGTGGCTCCAGTGTTGAAATCTGCACGTGGTTCCTCCAATGGACCTGGGCTGGGGTTGGCAGTATTAGGGATGGAAATAGGCTCAGAGCAGGGCTGAGGAGACAAGAGGAGGTCAAAAGGGAGCGACAGGTAAAAGCATAAGGGTGCCCAGGAGGACCCGGCGCAGGCTGGCTTCCAGGACCCAGCTCTCAGGGTGGAAGGAGCTGTTCTCTGACACAGAGGAGACCCAACCTTTTAAAGTGGCTGGAAGTAGGTGTCTCTGCGTCCACTGATGACTGAGGGACTGGACAGAACAGGACAGAGGCTGTGACCTCAAAACATTAGCCCCAGGCTCAGCTGCTGGAAGCTCCAGGAGCCGCAGGGATGCAGGGCCCTCATCAGGACTCCAGGCACGGACCGAAGCTGCTCCCGGATCAGCAGGGAGCTCAGCCAGGCTGAGAAGGTCATGGGCTCCAAAGTCTCATGTCCTCTGCCTTCTAGAATGGTTCTCCTCTATGGAGGCAGCCTTGGCTACATTCTGTGTTTTGTTCGCTTACTGAGAGCATCAACACAAAGAGAGAACAACAACGCCCTTCCCCATCCCACGCCAAAGAACTACCAGAGTGACATGCCTGAGACGTACCCACACCCTCTGATTCATAACTTGCCATAAAAACCACCTGGGGGAGTGTCAACCACACTGCCAGGCAAGGCTGAGCGCTGAGAAGTGAGGGCCACTCACTCCGGCCTCAGTATCACAGTCAGTCCCCCTGTTTTCCACTTCAAATTCCAGACACGGTCCTGTGACTGTGGGGTGGGGGGATGGGTGCAATCTTTCATTTCATTTGTGAGTTGACAGTATTGAGATTAAAAAGCTACTAAACTCAAAATGTGGGCCAAGATGTCAACATGTAATACCTGGACGCTTTGGGCCTCTGTGGACTTGAAGTATCATCAAGACATATCACTTCTGTGGCCAACCTCAGGTCAGCAGTTAGCCCTATCTTCATAAGTTGCCTCTCCCACAACACAATATTTCTGTGCCTTCATAGCTCTGTTTGTCCTCCATAAATCAACCCCAGGCCTGTTTAATTATCCCTCGGCAATTTTAAACAACATTTTTAATGAGGCAGAGAATACATGAGGGCTAGCAAACGGGGCTTAAGGGTCTGTCGTGGGTCACTTTGTGTATATTTTTCAAAGCCAGGCGTTCCTGAGATAAGTCACATCTCACCCGGATCTCGAGACTTGGCCAATGGGCATTGCACTGTGTGACCAGGGGGACTCGACCATTAGCAGGCTGCTTTCTGTCAATGGCCTTGAAGTGTGTTCATTATTATAAACACACATGATAAATGAGTGTTGTGGTTATGTGAGGAATTTGGTCACCTTGGCTCTGACTGTGAAAGCGGCAGAGCTATGGAGGAACTGAACAAAGGGCCATGCACTGAAGCCCAGACAGCTGGTGTTTGAGCTTCATTAACATGGAGATCTATAAATCTCTCCCCCTGGTTTCCAGGTCAACGGGATTGTCGGGTGGAAGAGCCCCAAGCCCTCGCAGTTATGGGAAACATCCCTGTGCCTCTGTGGGAAGGTAGGCCTGGCCCCGATGTGACACAGCCAGCGGGATACTCTCGAGGGAGTGACCCAGGGGGTCCCACCCTCCAATGGACCTGGGCTGGGGTATAACACTCAGCGGGGCTGCAGGAGGGGCGGAGCACTTGTTGCCGGGCTGTGTCTGTGCAGTGCTGGTGCTGGAGGCCCCACACAGACCCAAGCACCAGCCCTGGCACCCAGCTGAGTGACCAGCCCACAATCCCAGAGATGGCAAGGGTGGGCAGGGACGGGGAGAGTGAAGGGGAAGCAGCAATTGGGCACCAGGCCCTGGAGGCGCTGAAAGACTGGGTGGCCACTAGAAAGGCACAGGGAGCAGATTCATGAGGGCCTATCTGCAAATATTTATTCTTCTTTTTTTGAACATTCTTAGGACCATAGAAATGGGAGCAATTTCAAGAGAGCAGACAAGACTCTGCCCGCTGCCCCACCAACACCCACAGCCATAACTGCCTTTCCTCCTCCTCCCCATCCTCCTTTTCCATCTCGCCACAAGCCTGGATGCCGTGCTGAGCCCTGCATATGAAGTGTCTCATTCAACCATCATAACAACCTCATTCTACAGAGAGACACCGATGCATTAAGAACATGAACAACATGCCCAGAGGTACCCTGTTCTTCCACAGAGCTGGATCTAGACCTGGTTCAGGCCTGTTACAGAGCCCAGTCTCACTGCGTCTAGGGCATGACGGTCCCTGACCTGGCATGAAGAACATGAGAGTCGAACCTTCAAAGTACATCTTTCTGCCTCAGCCAAGCTCTCTGATCTGGAACCACAAGAGGTTGTTTCTAATTGAGAAGGTGTTCATGCCTATAATCCCAGCACTTTGGGAGATGGAGGCAGGTGGATCACGAGGTCAAGAGATTGACACCATCCTGGTCAACATGGTGAAACCCCATCTCTACTAAAAATGCAAAAATTAGCTGGGCATGGTGGCATTTGCCTGTAGTCCCAGCTACTCGGGAGGCTGAGGCAGGAGAATTGCTTGAACCCAGGAGGCGGAGGTTGCGGTGAGCCGAGATTGCGCCATTGCACTCCAGCCTGGGTAACAAGAGCGAAACTCCCATCTCAAAAAAAAAAAAAAAAAAGAAGAAGGTGCACAGATAGGAAGCTGGACTCTCAAATCCAGTGCAGTCACAGGTTCTCAGCCACATGACCTCAGACACTCGCAAGCTGGAAGGAAGTTACGGAGGTCGCTGAGGCACAGCCCTCACAGGAGAGGTGGGCGACAGGGACACTCAGGAAGTTGGCTGTTATCAGTCATTATTCCTTGACGCCCACTCTGCCTGTTTGTTCCTTCAAATTTCTTGCAAGAAAACTGTGAAGAGATTGGGATTCTTGCCAATGTATGGTCATTACTGATGATGTCACAACTGTCCACTTAGGGCCCAAAGACCTCGAGACAAGTTAGAACCCTGCACAGGAATCCAGGAAGTTGTTACTTTAATCTTTAATGCTAGGGTTTTTTTTGCCAAGCTAAACAACCCCTATCGGCCCCATAGTATGTTAACATTTTGGGAAAGAGTTTATGAACTGCCCTAATCCCTTTTTAATAAAGCCCATTACCTCTGAATATATAGTCAAGATTCCAATTAAAGCTCTCCATTAGAGAATGAAAGTTATTTGCTAAACCAGAAGAGAAAAAAGATCATTTTTCATAATTTCGGAGTTTATCTGCCTGAAACCAGCAGTGTCCTCCCAGCCCTCAGGCAAGTGATCAACTCATTCAATGTTTCAGAGCATCACAAAACAGAGAACCTTCTGGGAATCTGGACAACACAGTGCCTCCCCCCAAGGGATCTCAGTCACTAGGGTTTGCACACACACATATGCATGCATACACACACTCACACGGTTACTCTAGGATCCCAACATTTGTAGTCAAGGAGGTCCAATGGTTTTAGGAATAAAAATAAATCCCAAGTTCTTCCACTTTGGAAGCTCATAGAAGGCAGGCTCTATAGGAGAAGTTATTTCCACTGGATCCTCAAGTTTGTTATGGTTTTGCTGGATAGAAATGGATGGGCAAAGACACAGAGGTTGAGAAGTGGGTGGGATCTCGATGCTGAGGGCCCAGGAGCATCTGTGTCTGGAGATGGCAGGCAGGAGTGCAGAGATGGCACTAGAAAACTTGCTAGGCCTTTTTTCTGATGGGTGTATTTTACTTCTGACAGCTCTCTGCAAAACCTCCAGCTCCTGCCTTCCTGAGCCTTCGGAATCCAGAACCATATGGGAGCCATAGACAGAGGGCCAGGGCAGGAGGCCTCTCTGGGCACTGAGTTGCCCAGCCTTGGGCCACATGCCGTGCTTCTCAGCACCCATGGTTGTGTCACTCTCATTGGCGGTGCTGGCTTTAGGAGGATGTTGAGAACTCTTTCTGACTCTCCTTACCAAGGTGCCCATATTCTTTATTAAGGAGCCATCTCCTCTCCTGGGCTTCCCTCTGGCCTCCCAATTTTAGAATGGTGGGACTATCTGATAAGCTAAGCTTTCCAGGGCAGCCCAAGAGGGAAGGCAGTGCATGGCTGCACAGAACCTTGCCTGGAGATGCAGAATGAAGACACACAGTCACACGGCCTCCCTTCACTCAGGTATTTCCAGTAGAGAAACTATTCATGGAAGCCCCCAGGCCTGTGCACGAGAACAAAGCAACAAAGAAATAACATTCCGTTCTAGGATGTCTGACGTCTGCTTAAGCGCAAAGGGGCATTTAATTTTGAGATGGGAACTGAGGACCCAGGGGCCCTGTCCATTGCAATGACCCTTGGCTTCTGGAAGTGGAAGACAGCCTCTACCCAGCTCAGGCATCACAAAATCCTTAGCCAAGCAGCTGGGAGCCTTTAGAGACATTGTTGGTGCTGTCCTGCTGCCGGCTCCCTGGCCAGGTTGGAGCCCAGAGCACCATGCCAGGTTCTTGAAGGCAGACCCTGCAGGCTGCTGAGTAAGCTGAGGAGGGTGAGATTCCTCCACTGACAGCGCTCAGCTGGACAGTGAGCTCCCATGACCTGGGAGGAGAAGCCCAAGGCTCTGCCCCCCGTAAATTATTACATGGCCACCTTGTGGCTCAGAGTGCCCTACCTACAATATGAAAATGACGCATGTTGAATGATTTATTTATGTCTTTAACAATCATCTATTGAGCACACATGGTCACGTGGTTGCTTCCCTTGAGCTCACAATCTAACCTGGCCGTCATGGTGAAACTCCGTATCTACTAAAAATAGAAAAATTAGCTGTGTGTGGTGGCGCACACCGGTAATCTCAGCTACTTGGGAGGCTGAGGCAGGAGAATCACTTGAACCCGTGAGGTGGAGATTGCAGTGAGCCAGGGCGGCGCCACTGCACTCCAGTCTGGACAACAGAGCAGGACTTCGTCTCAAAAATAAATAAATAAATAAAAGTCACTTTAGTGCAGTCTAGTGCACACAGTACCAGCATGTCCACTCGACAAGGGTTGTAATAAAGGGATACAGGATTCCCTTCAGGCAAGCAGGGACATATTGAGAGAAGCTGGGTAAGCCCCCTCAGCGAGGCAATGCTCTAGACATCTGGGCAGGAGTCTGCCAGGCAGGTGTCTGCAGACTAACTCCAGCAGCAGGAACACCTATTCCATTGTCCAGACTCAGAACACTGGAGAGGGAAACAGGATGCTGTTACTAATGATAATCAAATGAGAGGCATAAACCAGTGTTGTCCCCAGACATGTGGGACACGTGTTCACCCTGTGTCTAAACAGAGTGTGCACAGGCATTGGAGGCATGAACAGCGGCTATTGAATGTGGGCTGCTAGTAACAAAAATCCTTGCTAAGCTTGTATAACTCGAGTCCAAGTCGGCCTCCAGGTGAGGTGCCATTCAGCAGCTTAACGCTTCCACCAGGGACCCAGCTGCCTTCTCCCCATGTGTTTCACTGTCCTCACTGTCAGCTGTAGCCCCAGAGGTCTCAGGGCGGCCAGCGCCAACAGGGTTACAGGCTCTGTTATTCACACCAGCAAGACAGAGAGGCAGTCATCTTCCCTTCAGCCTGTCTCTCTACCCCCGGTCAATTACACAGGGGATGCTGTGGGCAGAGACAAAGACAAGTCGCCCTCCTCCCGGGAGCTAGGCTGGGAGTAATGGGACATGAGGAGAGAGGAGGAGAGCAGTGCAGGGTGGGCGGTCAATGGTGCCCACATCCAGGACAATTCCAGATTCCCAGATCTGCAGGAGGGAGAGAGATTGTAGCAGAGGGTGGAGAACATCAGAGTAGGGGGAGGAGGGAGCAGATTCTGAATGGTCCTGTCTGCTTTTAATGGAAAGTCAGGTTGAATTTAAGCTTTACACTTTTGGAGAACTGACCCTTGGAATAACATGGAGGGTGGACTAGCAAAGGACACTTTATAGGCAGGGAATCAACAGTCATGCTACAGCAAAATTAGGGTGAAGTGTGGTGTGGCAGGAACATGGGAAGCCAGAGGAGGGCGAATGGAGAAATATTCACCTACTTCCCACATCCAAAAAACTGCATGAGGGCTTCAAGGATGATCCTCTGATTTCTGAATCAGGGAGCTGGGTGAACACCTCCACCATTAACAAAGTTATAGAATTCAGATCAATGAGCACGTATCTTTGGTATGAGAGGCTGCAGACTGGACAGATACTGAGTTTGAGGCAAGTTGAGCTTGAAGTACTTTGGGGTATGTGCAGGGACAGAGCTAGACTTTGGGAGTGAGCTGGAGCTGAGAACATTCTCCTGGGAGCCATTGTCTTGCAGAGGGCAGCTGGAATATGTGGCTAGGGCATGAGGATGGCTATTGGGGACCATTGGCCTTTGAAGCTGGCTTTGTCTCCTTGGCCATGTTGGGAACAGGCTTATCAACTGAGACTGAGGCAGAAGGATTAATGCCATGAGTATTTCCCTAAAAGGTCTGAAATGACCTTTTAGGGAGTTGGGAGAAGGAGCTTCCTCACAGTAGGACCCTATAAGAGCAGCAAATCAACCAACTTCAGACAGAACCTTCTGGGGTCCTGTTTATCATCCCTGCACTGAGGGCTCTGCATCGAGGCTGACTGCTTTCTGCTCTGGATCCCAGATCTTAATGTATGAACATTTTCTGGGCATCTGCTTCTTTGCACTGTGAGGAGGTTCGAGTCAGGATCTATCTTTCCCCACCTCGTTGTCCCTGCAGTAAGCAGGTGACTGTGCATAAGGTGGGTTCTTGGTAAATATCTGATGCTCAAGTGAATGATAAAATGGGTGCCTCTGATAAGGGTCCTGTTCACCCAGCCAGTCTGGCAGGCAGGCTTTTCTGCTCTGCAAGTCTCAAGGCTGCCGTTCTCTGTGGCCATGTTGAAGGGCACAAAGCCATGGTCTTAGAGAGCTTCCCTTCTCCCTAGGGTACTGAGATAGCAGCCTTCTCCACGACCCGGGCATGTTTCTGGTCACAGGCTTAGGAGAAAGACCAGGATCTTACAGGGTTCACAGCCCTGGTAACATCTGACCCCGGCAGTGAGAGGGCACAGTCTAAGCACAGCTGCTGCTCCTCTCCATTCGGGATGGGAGGTCCAAGGCAGCCCTAAGCAATGCCAGGACTCAGGAGGCAGACACAGTGAGCGGGGTCCTGCCTGCACAGTGTGGCAGCATCTGGAGGTCTGATACCCATCTCTCTTGCTCCCTGGATGACCCCAATCCTTGAGGACTTCAATGAAGAGTATCACATTCTTTCATGTGGTATCAAGGCCCCCTGAGGCCTCACCTCTGATTACCACAGGACTCATGCTACCATTCCTTGCTCCCCATGGTCCAAATCCAAGAAGCCCATTCCCTGGCCCACTCCAAGCCTCCCTTCATGATGCCAAGCTCCTAGAATCCTCCAGCACCTGGCTTTGTGGTCACGTCCTCAAGCAAGAGCCCTCCCATCTGGGTTAGCTGGCTGCCCCCAGAAGTCTCCACACACAATGCTGAACTCAAAGGCCAGAGCCTAGGAGGCTGCAGGCTCCATGGGAACAGCGTCCTTGCCATGCTTGGTCTGTGCTTAGCCAACGTTAATAACAATGAGCAGGTGAAAGGATGGCCCTGTGAGATGGGAGGGTCCTCTGCCCTAGGCTCAATGTCTAGGGATTCCCCTCAGCCTCTATCTGACACCCTCCAGTCTTAAGGGACCAGGCATGGATTAAAGGTTCACCAATGATAACTGTACCCCAATCACATGGACTCTTCATGGTGCAATGCACAGAGCACTGGAGTAGAGCCATGAGGCCTGACTTTATCACTACTGAGTCACGTGACTATTGACAAGTCTTGTAACCACTCTGATCCTCTGTCTCTCCTCTTCTGTGTAAGGGATCATCGTGCATTGCTCATAGAGTTGCACCAGCACACACATAGAAAGACTGGGCTTTTACAGGATGTGCCGTATCACCCAGCAGTGAAGCCTCCTCGTTTTCTAAAACCCAGGCAAAGACACAGGTCAAGCTTGCCTTGTCAGCACAGTTGCTCAGTCCTCCCAGTCTACCAAAAAATGGGTCCTAACTGGATGGAGATCATGCCAAGTTTTAGGGTACGTCAATGGAGATATTGTTCTTGGAAGGATTCTGGAGTGAGCCACTTCTTTTTGGGGGTCCTAAGATGAGGGTACTCCATATTTTAAGAGGACCTGGACTGAGGTGTAAGGTCTTTTAGGCTGACTGATGGCGCCACTGATGCTACAGCAACCCCTGTGACCCGCACATACACCTCTGGAGGGCCTTCCAGAATTAGAAAACCTGAAGTAGCTGGAAGATCATGAAAAATGGAAGAACGATCAACCCCTGGGGTGCTTAACGAACCTGAGACGTTCTTCTATTGTTTCTTACTCTGGCCTCAATTGACAAAGCCTTTGGACTTTGTAACCAACCTTGGTCAACGTCGTGCCTCCACACCCTATGACCCCCTCCCAGCTTGCAAATCACTGCCCTAAACTGTAACTTCTGTAATTTTCCACTGCCTACCCCAAACCTATAAAACCAACTCCTATCCCACCACCCTCCACTGACTCTCTTTTTGAACCCAGCCCACCCACACCCGGGTAAATAAACAGCCATGTTGCTTGCACGAAGCCTGTTTGGGGGGTCTCTCCATTCAGAGCGCACTTTTCAACATGAGACACTTTTCCTCAGGGACTTCAGTGGGCCACTCTTCCTTTGGAGACTGTGGAGTGAAACATTCTTCTCTTGGATAGATGTAACCTATTGTTACAGATCTCTGGCAGATGAAACACCACCCCCATGGAAACTGCTCTACCAAGACCACTGTTATGGGTTGAACTGTATACCCCCAAAAGATAGATTGAAGTCCTAACCCCTGGCAGCTGTGAATGCGACCTGATTTGAAAATAGGATCTCGCCATAGTAATCAAGTTACAATGAGGTCATTAGAGTAGGCACGTAATCCAACGATTGGCATCATCAGAGGAAGAGGTGAAGAGACACGGTCACAGACAGACAGGACCGGGGCACTCCATGGCTGCAAGGATTGGCGTGATGCTGCCGCAAGCCAAGGAACCCCTGGGCTACCAGAAGCCGGAAGAGGAAAGGATCTTTCCCTGGAGGCTTTGGAGACAACATGGCCCTGTCAACATCTTGGTTTTGGACTTCAGGCCTCCAGAACTGTGAGAGAATAGTTTCTGTCATTTAAGCTACCCAGATTGTGGGACATTGTTATGCAGCCCTAGTAACCTCATACAACCACCTGCAATTAAATAAAACTTTCTACCCATTACGTGCAGGCACTCTCTGCTCTGTCTGACAGGTTGAGCAGCCCTGCTGGAACTCCTACACTGTGGGGCAGCACTCCATCCACTGTCCCCCCACTCCCTGAACTCTGACAGCTTCTTCTCTGCCATGCCCTCCTCCCCCATGCCCTGCTCAGGTACAGCGCCTCCTTGGAGAGCTGCTCCAGCTAAATTAATGCACATGGCCCTGTAATGGCTGAAAGCACAGTGGAGGGTCTGGTCCTGGTGTTTTTAAGTACTGTTACTTCTCTTATCACCATTTAGTCTCTCAACAAATATTTCACTGAGCACCTGCTATGTGACTGTTGCTGCCCTGAGCCCATGGGACTCAGCATGAACAGGGAAGACATGTGGAGCTGATGCTCTGGTGACTTCGTTGAGGACAGGGAGGTGGAAGAAGTGGCGGGTCAGGAACAGAAAAGACATCAAACATAAACAACTAAGATTGTCTCTGGTTGTGAGGAGTGCTATAAAAAATAGCATCTCAGGAGGTAGAGAGTGGCACATGTTAGGACTGCTCTCTCTGAGGGTGTAACCTTTGATGGGAATGGCAGGGCCTCCCGGGAGGTCCTCTGCAGGCACAGAACAGCTTCATCAATGGCCCTGAGGAAGAACCAGCACGTTTTCCTCAAGGAAAAGGAAGAAGACCCAGGGGCTGGAGTCCAGAGCCTGAATGGAGAACCTGAGGGCATGCATTTGAAGCCATAGGTATTCGTGTTTCTTACTATTTTTAATTATTTCATTCATTATAAAAACTGGAAATAAAAACTGCAGGAAAACACTAAAAATCAGCTTCAGTGATCTTCCCCGAGGGACGGCAACTAGAACCATTTTAAGAGTGTTGTTCCCTTCTAAATCAGTGGTTCCCAATGCGTGCTTCCTGGACCAGCAGCAATCAGCACCACTTAGCAAGTTCTTAAAAATGCAGATTCCTCCTAATGTTATCCCTCCCCAATCCCCCTACCGCCTGCTATCCCTCCCTAGCCCCCTCACCCCCACAACAGGCCCCAGTGTGTGATGTTCCCCTCCCTGTGTCCATGTGTTCTCATTGTTTAACACCCACTTATGAGTGAGAACATGCAGTGTTTGGTTTTCTGTTCTTGTGTCAGTTTGCTGAGAATGATGGTTTCCAGCTTCATCCATGTCCCTGCAAAGGACATGAACTCATCCTTTTTTATGGCTGCATAGTATTCCATGGTGTATATGGGCCACATTTTCTTTATCCAGTCTATCATTGATGGGTATTTGGGTTGGTTCCAAGTCTTTGCTATTGTAAACAGTGCTGTAATAAACATGCATATGCATGGGTCTTTAAAGTAGAATGATTTATAATGCTTTGGGTATATACCCAGTAATAGGATTGCTGGGTCAAATGGTATTACTATTTCTAGATCCTTGAGGAATCACCACACTGTCTTCCACAATGGTTGAACTAATTTACACTCCCACCAACAGTGTAAAAGTGTTCCTATTTCTCCACATCCTTTCTAGCATCTGTTGTCTCCAGATTTTTTTTTTATTATTGCATTTTAGGTTTTGGGGTACATGTGAAAAACATGCAAGGTTGTTGCATAGGTACACACGTGGCAGTATGATTTGCTGCCTTCCTCCCTTTTACCCATATCTGGCATTTCTCCCCATGCTATCTCCCCCCAACTCCCCACCCCCCACTGTCCCCCCCACTCCCCTGCAACAGACCCCAGTGTATAGTGCTCCCCTCCCTGTGTCCATGTGTTCCCATTGTTCAATACCCATCTATGAGTGAGAACATGCAATGTTTGATTTTGTGTTCTTGTGTTAGTTTGCTGAGAATGATGGTTTCCAGGTTTATCCACATCCCTACAAAGGATGCGAACTCATCATTTTTGATGGCTGCATAATATTCCATGGTGTATATGTGCCACATTTTTCCTGTCCAGTCTATCATCGATGGGCATTTGGGTTGGTTCCAGGTCTTTGCTATTGTAAACTGTGCTGCAATGAACATTCGTGTGCATGTGTCCTTACAGTAGAACGATTTATAATCCTTTGGATATATACCCAGTAATGGGATTGCTGGGTCAAATGGAATTTCTATTTCTAGGTCCTTGAGGAATCGCCACACTGTCTTCCACAATGGTTGAACTAATTTACACTCCCACCAACAATGTAAAAGTGTTCCTATTTCTCCACATCCTCTCCAGCATCTGTTGTCTCCAGATTTTTTAATGATCACCATTCTAACTGGCCTGAGATGGTATCTCAATGTAGTTTTGATTTGCATTTCTCTAATGACCAGTGCAATCAGGCAAGAAAAAGAAATAAAGGGTATTCAATTAGGAAAGGAGGAAGTCAAATTGTCTCTATTTGCAGATGACATGATTGTATATCTAGAAGACCCCATCATCTCAGCCCAAAACCTCCTGAAACTGATAAGCAACTTCAGCAAAGTCTCAGGATACAAAATCAATGTGCAAAAATCACAAGCATTCCTATACACCAATAACAGACTTAAAGAGAGCCAAATCAAGAACAAACTGCCATTCACAATTGCTACAAAGAGAATAAAATACCTAGGAATACAACTAACAAGGAACGTAAAGGACCTCTTCAAGGAGAACTACAAACCACTGCTCAATGAAATAAGAGAGGACACAAACAGATGGAGAAACATTCCATGTTCATGGTTAGGAAGAATCAATATCGTGGAAATGGCCATACTGCCCAAAGTAATTTACAGATTCAACGCTATCCCCATCAAGCTACCAATGACCTTCTTCACAGAACTGGAAAAAACCACCTTAAACTTCATATGGAACCAAAAGAGAGCCCGCATAGCCAAGTCAATTCTAAGCAAAAAGAACAAAGCGGGAGGCATCACACTACCGGACATCAAACTCTACTACAAGGCTACAGTAATCAAAACAGCATGGTACTGGTACCAAAACAGAGATATAGACCAATGGAACAGAACAGAGGCATCGGGGGGAACACAACATATCTACAACCATCCAATATTTGACAAACCCGATAAAAACAAGCAATGGGGAAAGGATTCCCTGTTCAATAAGTGGTGTTGGGAAAACTGGCTAGCCATATGCAGAAAGCAGAAACTGGACCCCTTCCTGACACCTTACACTAAAATTGACTCCAGATGGATTAAAGACTTAAACATAAGACCTAACACCATAAAAACCCTAGAAGGAAACCTAGGCAAAACCATTCAGGACATACGCGTAGGCAAGGACTTTATGACCAAAACACCAAAAGCATTGGCAACAAAAGCCAAAATAGACAAATGGGACCTAATCAAACTCCACAGCTTCTGCATGGCAAAAGAAACAGTCATTAGAGTGAATCGGCAACCAACAGAATGGGAAAAAATTTTTGCAGCCTACCCGTCTGACAAAGGGCTGATATCCAGAATTTACAATGAACTAAAACAGATTTACAAGAAAAAAACAAATAAGCCCATTCAAAAATGGGTGAAGGATATGAACAGATACTTTACAAAAGAAGACATACATGAGGCCAACAAGCATATGAAAAAATGCTCGTCTCCAGATTTTTTAATGATCACCATTCTAACTGGCATGAGATGGTATCTCAATGTGGTTTTGATTTGCATTTCTCTAATGACCAGTGATGAGGAGCATTTTTTCATATGCTTGTTGGCTTCATAAAGGTCTTCTTTTGAAAAATGTCTGTTCATGTCCTTCACCCACTTTTTGATGGGGTTGTTTGTTTTTTTCTTGTAAATCTGTTTTAGTTCTTTGTAGATTCTGGATATTAGCCCTTTGTTAGATGGCTGGATTGCAAAAAATTTTTCCCATTCTCTTGGTTGCTGGTTCACTCTAATGATTGTTCTTTTGCTGTGCAGAAGCTCTTAACCTAATATAGGTGACGAAGGGATGGATGCAACAAACCACCATGGCATGTGTATACCTATGTAACAATTCTGCATGACCTGCACATGTACCCCAGAACTTAAAATATAATGAAAAATAAAGAGAAATACAGGTGAATCACAGGACGTTCTATATTCATAAGGGGTAACATAAATAAGACAGTATTTTATTATTGTAAATAAAGTAACAATACTTTATATATTTTTTATATATTAACAAAGTTTATATATATTAACGTACACACATATATATAAATCTTTCAGACTAAAAACACCAATAAGCAACATTTTAATCTTTCCCTTTGCCATAACTCTGGTTGCAAAACCTATGATTAGGTCAACACTTTAACTGTCTCTGATTTTAGAATTTCATGTAATTAAAATGGATTTGGACATAAAGATACCTGAAATCTGCATATTCATATTGGCTGATAATATCTGAAAGCTCTCTATCTTTCTGTTTTTCAACCTACACTAAGCAGTTTAATAACTTAATCTTAAGGATATCAGACAAGCAATCATTTTGTGACAAATACACCTTCAGAGGAATTAAGCCATTGTAAAATTATTTTAAGTCGTATCTATGTGAGGAAGAAATACTTAGATAAAACACCAAATTATCTGCTTTTAAATTTTGGGGTTTTAATAGTCTCCCACAAATGTTACATAATTTAATCTTACAATGTGTTTTAATTTTGTAATGTCACTGTATCACAGGAGTGCATAGCTATTTCAATGATGCCAAAAATTACCATGTATAATATGGAAAGTTAAAACCAAAATGTTATTAAAATTGACAAAGATTAACTGACTAAGTGGCCCTCAGTTGAACAGAGTTATTTTGGAAAAGTCAGGGAAAATCTCTTGTGGGTTCTGGTTCTGTGGCATCCAGTGCAAAGGAAACATGCCTGAGAACCAGACAAAAAAGTCTTACTTTGGAGAGAATCTACCTCTTTATTCTATTCTGTCTTGCTCTCAGGTAGAAATTTGTCACAAGTCAGAATTTTAAACTTATTTTCCCTGTCTTTAAAGAACTACAAAAGTAATTTGTGACCACTTAGGGCAATTTTAGAGAACGTAAAAGGATTTCCTCCCCTAAGTTTCAGACTTACTTGGTGCTTTGCAAACTCACACATTTGTACATCTGAAAACATGCATATTTCCAGCACAGGAGTTTCCTATATGCATCCAGTATTTGCCTCTGATTTACTTTTCTATAATGATGAGGTAAATGTCTGTGTCGTAGACATTTAAAAACCAAAATCTATAAATCATGGCATCAATAAAGAAGGTGTAAATTGTTGTGGCCAGAAGAAAAAGACATTTCAAATAGTTATCTGTGCTTTATGACTGTCAACAATATGGTCTTATTTCTGTTTTGTAAATAAATTTAAATAGAAATAGTGCTCTTCTATTACTATCGTAGTTGGTATTGTTTCTAACAGTATCTTAAAATTAAAGTTGTTTACAAGTAGACAAAAAAAAAGAAATAGTTTCCTGTTCCTGACCCCGCCTCAGACCTACTGAATCAGAAACCCTGGGAGTGGAGCCCTGTAATCTGTGTATTAAAGACACCCCCACCCCTCCGCCCCCAGGTGATTCTGATGCCTGCTGGAGTTTGAAAAGCACTGATTGTTTCCACCAGGTCTCCAATAACTGCAGCTGGGTTGCACATTGGCCGAGTAGGTTGGGAGAGGCCGGGGCTTAAAACATACCTTCCAACTGAGGTTACACGCTCACTGGCCACCAGACCAGCTGCAGGAAGGGACTTATGTAGGACCACAGGAGACAGTCACAGCAAGGTGGTACAGCACAGAAGACCGACGAGACCCTACAGAGCAGAGCCGCGTGCAGTTGGACAGCTGGCAGTGAGCATTAGGAAGGCTTGTCATCAAGGGCCCGGGTCCAGATTGGGGTGCTGTGTATGCAAATCTCTCACAAGGACACAGGAAAGGTGAAATACCACTCCAGGGTGTAGACGCTCTGAGCAGCAGTTTTCCATAGCAATATTCAGAGGCAGAGAAAATGCAACAGCTCAGTTATAAGAATCAGGACATTCTTGGCCTTGGATGAGACTAGCTGCAAACACAGTGCTGATCTCTTTGTGTTGGGTGCAGATGCTGGCCTTCTTCCTGCCTCACCTCAGGACTGGCTGTCAGTCCCTGCAAACATCCCTGGTAAGGTGCTCCCTTTCTATGCTAAAATAGTAACGCTCTCACAAGTTTCTTGACTGCCTGGCTCTGTCATCACTGCTGACACTGGGAGCAGCCTGCCAGGTCCCTTGTGTAGCACCTCTCAGCTCCCCATGAGCCCCCTGTCTGGAAGGCCATCAATGCCAAAATAAGCAGGACTCCACAGGGCTCTCAGTAGTCTTCATGGAATGACATGACCCAGAGCACCCGCCCTTGGTTTGTTGAAGAATTCTCCAGGCTTTCAGTCAGAATGTTTTTACTGTGATTGTCCCACAGTTCTGATAATCTTCCAGGCAGCCTTGAATCAGAAAATTAGAGAGCATGAAAGATAGTAACTACAGACACAGGCTGCCAAGAAAATACAACAGAAATGGCTGACTGACCAAAGGCAAGAAACTGAAAAGCTAGAAAATCCAAGCTAAAAAGTTCTGGGGCCCTATGATGTGAGAGAATAAACCTTCATAACGTTCAGTTGTAGAACTGTGTTGTGATGGGTTTTGAAGGATTAGAGGAGGGCAGATTTTGCTCCAGCTTCAAAAGGATCATAGGGTGGTGCAGATGGGGACATGAAAAGGGGTGTTGGGAGGAGCTCAGCAAACCCTCCCACCAGCAAAGCAACTGTTTAACTGGAGAACGTTTCACAAAACAATGATTTAAAGTCTCTGGGAATTGTCCTAAGGGCATATGGTAGATAGGGAACATTTGTTCAAGAAAATCTACTAAATCTCAGTAATAACAGTGAAAGTCTGTGGCATCTGAGCCACAACTAGCTCCCATGCCCACCCTCAGCTTGGGATGGAAGCTCTACTCTAGGTGGGTGTGGCCCAGAAGGTGGGGTTTCCTCTCCCGCAAGATCCAAGTCTAGGGCTGTAGTTTAACCCAGGATGGGGAGGTTATCAGCCAGTCTCACAGCCCTCCCCAACTCTGTGCCCCTATATAGAATTGGGGCTCTATTCCAGGCAGGCATGCCTGAGAGCACCAGGGCTCCCTTCCTGTACTCAGGCCCCACGTATAAGGCTGAGAACCTGAAACCCTGATCACTCCTGCCCCAGCTCACTTGCAGGGTGGTGGCTCAATGCCAGGAGAGGCAACGGGAGAAGCTCTCCCTCATAGAGCAGGGATATCTCTCCAGGAGAAAAGGGCCACTGTCCCCACCCTCAGCTCTGGTTTTTGTGACATAAAGATTATGCCCAAAAGGAGAAGGGAGTTTTAAGAACAGGAAGACCCTAACTCTCCTTAAAGGGATGGACACTGTTTATTACATAGTTTGGGAGGATCATGTCTAAGGGCATTGTTAAAAGCAATGGAGATTTTAGTGATAAATAAGAGGAGGCTGTCTCTCCATGACAGTAGTAGCAGCAAGTAAGATGGTATACCAGCTAGAAGTTTAACAAAAGAACCAGGGAAAGAGACTGCTTAGAAGAGCCCTCCTTGGGTCAGTGCAGGACATGAAGATGGGAACACCTTGCCCCTGCAAAAAGACATGGCTTTAATTGAATTAGATGATGAAGCATTATACACCAAGGTATTTTTTTAAACAATAGAGCAAATAGCAACTAGTGGAGGCTAATATCTGTGTGAGACACAAATAGAGGCAGACCAGCCAGAAGCTTAACAGGCAGATCAGGGAAAGAGAGTCAAAGTGCACCCAAATAAACTACAGACCGATGCTGCCCAGGGAGACTGTTTGCCTTCTCGAGGCTGCACCCTCAGAGCGGAGACATCAGAGGCTCTACGCTGCAAGGAAATAGACATCACTAAACTAGTCAAAAGGCAAAAGCAAAAAGAAAACCTTGAACACGGAACAAAAAAAAGTGACTCATCACATGAAAGGGAACCCCAAGAAGGCTAACAGCTGACTTCTCCTCAGAAACAATGGAGGTCATAGGTAGGCGGATTCAAAATACATAAAGAAAAAAATTGTCAGTCAAGAACCTTACAACAAGGAAAACGCTTTCACACATGAAGGCTAAATAAAGAAATCCTAAACAAATTTAAAAATGAGAATATTCAATGTTAGATCTTCCTTGAAAGAAATCCTAAAGGAATCTCTCAGGCTAAAAGCAGATGACTTCAGGAAGTATTTCAAATCCACACAATAAAACAAATATTACCAGTAAAGGTAATTATGTAGATAATTATAAAAGGGAGTATAACTGCATATTTTTCTCCTTTCTTCTCTTGGTATATTTTTAAAAAACAATTACATAAAAAGGGTATAATTGTATCATTGGAGCTATAACACATACAAATGTATTGTATTTGAAAATACCAAAACAAAGATCAATGGGGAAAAAGCTGTATGGGAAAGGAGATGACACCAGATAGTAATTCAGATCCACAGAAAGAAACGAAGACAATCAGCAATGACAGTCAGGAAACTCTGTAAATATATACTTGCTTTATTTTCTTTTCTCAGCTTCTTTAAAACACAAAAAATGTAAAATAATAAATATAACAATGTATCCTTGTGTTTCTATTAATAACTTATATAGATGTTATAATATATGCAACAATAATAAAAGAAATGACAGGAGGAAGGGAAAAAGCCATACAGAAGTAAAGTTTCTGTATCTTACTGAAATTAAATTAATTCAAATATAAATTAGATTAGATAAGTTAAGATGTATGTTGTAAGCACCAGAGCAACCATTAAGAAAATAATTCAAAAGTAGTTTAAAAACTTGTTAAAGGAATTAAAATATTAAGTAGAAAATATTCATTTAATGAGAAAGAAAATGGTAAAGGAGGAATAGAGGAAGAGAAAAATAAATGAGACATAAAAAACAAAAAGTGAAATGGCAGACATAAATTCAACTATATCAATAATAGCATTAAATGGAAATACTTTAAACAATCCAATTGAAAGGCAGATATTTTAAGACCAGATGACAAACAAAATCCACGGGATCCACGAAATCCTACAGGAGTCACTTTAGATTCAAAGACACAAACAAGCTGAAAGTGAAAGAATGTAAAAAGTCATGCCACACAAACAGCAACAATAAGAGAACTGGAATGGCTATACAAATAGCAGATAATACAGACTTTAAGGCAAAAAAACTTCCTAGAGATAAGAGAGAAATTCTATCACGATAAATAAGGTCAATCATCAGAATACTGTAACAATTATAAGCACAGGCACCTAACGACAGAACCCCAACATAGATGAATCAAAAACTGACAGAACTGCAGAAAGATAGTGATAATTTGCTAATATCAGCTGAAGACTTTCATACCTCATTTTCAGTAAAGATAGGATAATTAGACAGATCAAAAAGCATATAGAAGACTAGAAATCACTACAAACCAGCTAGACTTAAGAGACATCTATAAAACAATCCAACCAACAATAACAGAATACACATTCTTCTCAAGTGCACATGGAACATTCTTCAGGATTTGCTACACCCTAAGCAAGGATCAATAAATGTAAAGAGATTTAAATCTATACGAAGTATTTCTCTAATCACAATGATATAGGAAATCAATAGAAATAAAGAAATTTAGGAAATTCACAAATATGTGGAAATTATTAAATAACAAGTAGATCAAAGGAGAAATCACAAGGGAAATTAGAAAATACTTGAGATAAATGAAAATAAAAACATAACATAGAAAAAACTTCTGGGCTGCAGCTGAAGCAGTACTTGGGGAAAGGGGGGATTTATAACTCTAAATGCTTGTAAATTGAGAAAGAAGAAAGATCTCAAACCATTTATTAAACCAAGCACCCCTGGTGGTCTAGTAGTTAGGATTCAGTGTTCTCAAACCATTAAACTAACATTCCATCTTAGAAACTAGAAAGAAGATACACTAAACCCAAAGAAAATAGAAGAAAGGAAATAAAAACATTAGAAAAGAAATAAATAAAATAGAGAATAGAAGAATAAACAAGAAAAATCACTAAACCCAAAAGTTGGTTATTTGAAAGCACCAACAAAGTTGACAAACTTTTTGCTAGACTGACCAATAAATAAAGAAGATTCAAATTACCAAAATCAGAAATAATTGAGGGCATCACTACTATTGGAGAAATAAAAAAGATTATAGAGGAATTCTATGTACAATTGTATGGCAACAAATTAAATAACCTAGATAAAATGGCCAAATACTTAGAAACACACAAACTACTAGGACTGACTCAAGAAAAAATAGAAAATATGAACAGACACAATAGCAAAAACATGGAATCAACCCAGGCATGCATCAATGGTGGACTGGATTTTTTTTAAATTTTTATTTATTTATTTAATTGTACTTTAAGCTCTGGGGTACATGTGCACATCCTGCAGGATTGTTGCATAGGTACACACATGCCATGGTGGTTTGCTGTGGATTGGATTTTTAAAATGTGGTGCATATACTTCATGGAATACTATGCAGCCATAAAAAATGAAATTGTGTCCTGTGCGGCAACATGAATGCAGCTGAAGGCCATAATCCTAAGTGAACTAATGCAGAAACAGAAAACTACTACATGTTCTCACTAATAAGTAATAGTTAAACATCGGGTATACGTAGACATATAGATGGGAAGAATAAACACTGGGGACTACTGAAGGGGACGTGGGGAGAGAAGGCCCAAGAAACTACCTATTGAGCACGATGCTTACTACCTGGGTGACAGCTTCAGTCACACTTCAAACCTCAGTGTCACACAATATACCTTTATAACAAACCTACACATGTACCCCTGATTGTAATATAAAAGTTGAAAAATAAAAATAAAATGTGAATAGATCTATAAAAGTAAAGATATTGAATTAGTAATTTAAAACTATCCACAAAGAAAAGCTGAAGCTCACATGGCTTCAATGGTGAATTCTATCAAAGAATTTAACGAAGAATCAACACAAGTTCTTCACAAACTCTTCCAAACAAATAGAAGAGAAGAAAACACTCCAACATATTTTACAAGTTCAGTATTATCTTGACACCAAAACCAGACAGAAAACATCACACACAAAAAGAAAACTATAGACAAAGCACTTACAAATATACATATAAAAATCCTCAACAAAATAATAGCAAATGAAATCTAGAAAATACATAAAAACAATCATATAGCATGACTAAGTAGTGTTTATTCAAGGAATGCAAGATTTAACATCTGAAAATCAATTCAAATAGTAATTCATATTAATAAAGACAAAAACCATGGGATTATCTTAATAAATAAAGAAAAAGCACTTGAAAAATTCTAAATTTTTCATAAAAAGACTCAATAAATTAGAAAAGCAGGGAATTTTCTCAACCTGATAAAGATTATCTATGAAAAACTCACAACTAACTTCACAGTTAATGATGAGAAACTAAATGCTTTTATTCTAAGTTCAGGAAGCAAGACAGAGATGTGCATTCTGACCACTCCTATTCAGCATTGTACTGGATTCTTGCCAAGACAATAAGAAAAAAAGAAATGAATGAATAAATGAATGAAAAGATGCTCACACTGAAATAAAGTAAGTGAAACTATATTTACAGATGACATATCTTGTATATGGAAAATTCTAAATACACTCAAAAAAGATTAGATCTAATAGACAAGTTGATCAAATTTGCAGAATGCAATATATACAAACATTGAGCCATACAAAAACAAAATTTTTAAAAATAATTCCATCTACAATAACATTAAAGAAGTGCTTAGGAATAAAGCAAACAAAAGAGGTGCATATTTTGAACTTGAAATCTACAAAACATTACTGAAAGAAATAAAAGACAAAAATAAATTGATAAATGCCTTGAGTTAACATTGATTAATTCTATAATTAGTATTGTCACTATCAATATTAATTCAATATTAACCAATATATAAGTCAATATTAACCAATATTGGTTAATATTCATTTAGAATACCTAACCCATCACCCACAGATTCAAGGCTATCTCTATCAAAATACCTACTGGCTTTTTTCTAGAACTGATAAAATAATACCAAAATCTGCATGGAAATGGCAGTGACCTGGAAAGCCTAAAATAATCTTGAAAAAGAAAAATAAACATGGAAGATTCATACTTCTTGATTTTAAGGCTTACTACAACACTACAGTAATCAAGTCAATGTAGTACTCCTATAAGAACAGATCAATGGAATAGATCTGGGAGTCCAAAAATAAACCCCTACATTTATGGTCAATTAATTTTCAACAAGGAAAGCAAGCAAGACAATTTAATGAGCGCCGGGCGTGGTGGCTCACGCCTGTAATCCCAGCACTTTGGGAGGCCGAGGAGGGTGGATCACGAGGTCAATAGATCGAGACCATCCTGGTCAACATGGTGAAACCCCGTCTCTACTAAAAATATAAAAAATTAGCTGGGCATGGTGGCTCTTGCCTGTAATCCCAGCTACTCAGGAGGCTGAGGCAGGAGAATTGCCTGAACCCAGGAGGCGGAGGTTGCGGTGAGCGGAGATCGTGCCATTGCACTCCAGCCTGGGTAACAAGAGCGAAACTCCGTCTCAAAAAAAAAAAAAAAAGACAATTTAATGAGAGAAAGATTAGTCTTTTTAACAAATGGTGCTGAGACAACTGGATGTTCAATGCAAAAGAATGAACCTGAGGCCCTACCGTACACCATACTAAAAAAAAACCTCAAGTTGGTCATAAATTTAAGTGTAAGAGCAAAAATTATAAAACTCTTAGAAGATTAGCTTAGGAGCAAATCTTCATAATCTTGGGTTAAGCAATGGTATCTTAAATATGACACCAAAAGCACAAGTAAAAAAGTAAAATAGATAAAGTGGACTTCATCAACATTAAAACACCTTTGCAATTCAATGGACATGATTAAAAATGTGAAAAGACCTCAGAATGAGAGAAAATGTTTGCAAATCATATATTTGGATAAGAGAGTTATAGCTAGAATATATGATATGCTCTTGCAAATCAATAATAAAAATACAGGGGGAGAGATCCAAGATGGCTGATGATTAGCAGCTTGGGCACGTACCTCCCAGTGAAAGCGCAAAGAACGAGAGGATGCCACACTTTCAGACGAATATTAGTTGCTTACGGACCAGGAGATTCCCAGTGGAGGAGCTCCACGGGTCGCCAGGGTGACTCTTGTGGCTGGCGTGGCGGTTTTGCTGGTGCCTTAGCACGCCAGTTCTTGGTGCAGAGTCCGGAGATTCCCGGGCAGAAAAGCACCATCAATCTTAACACCGCTGTTTTGGCCGGCTCAGTGGATTGCTCAGATTTCGGCACAGGGAATCAACAAGTTGGACGTCAGAGACCCAGTTAGAAAGTCGGTAATTATAAAGACGACAGACGGACAAATATATAATGAAGGGAAGAAACCAGCGTAAAAAGGTAGAGAATACTCAAAATCAGAATGCCTCTCCCTCTACAGGGGATTGCAATTCCTCATCAGTAACGGAACAAGGCTTAATAGATTACACGTGTGTTCCAATAACAGAAGCAGGTTTCAAAATGTGGGTGATAAGAAACTTCTGTGAATTAAAAGAACTTGTTCTAACCCAATGCAAAGAAACTAAGAACCTTGAAAAAAGGTTTGACGAAATGTTAACGAGAATGGACAATTTAGAGAAGAATATAAGTGAATTGATGGAGCTGAAAAACACAACAAGAGAACTTCGCAAAGCATGCACAAGTTTAAACAGTCGAATTGATCAAGCAGAAGGAAGGATATCAGAAGTCGAGGACCAGCTCAGTGAAATGAAACGAGAAGACAAGAATGCAGAAAAAAGGATGAAAAGAAATGAGCAAAGTCTCCAGGAAATATGGGACTATGTGAAAAGACCTAATTTACGTTTGATAGGTGTACCTGAATGTGATGAAGAGAATGAATCCAAGTTGGAAAATACTCTTCAGGATATCATTCAGGAAAATTTTCCCAACCTGGCAAGGCAGGGTAATATTCAACTCCAGGTAATACAGAGAACACCACAAAGATATTCTTCAAGAAGACCAACCCCAAGGCACATAATCGCCAGATTTATAAGGGTTGAAATGAAGGAGAAAATACTAAGGGCAGCCAGAGAGAAAGGTCAGGTTACCCATAAAGGGAAACCTATCAGACTTACAGCAGATCTCTCAGCAGAAACCCTACAAGCCAGAAAAGAGTGGGGACCAATATTTAACATCCTTAAAGAAAAGAACTTTCAACCCAGAATTTCCTATCCAGCCAAACTAAGCTTTATGAGCGAAGGAAAAATTAAATCTTTTGCGAACAAACAAGTACTTAGAGAGTTCACCACCACCAGGCCTGCTTTACAAGAGCTTCTGAAAGAAGCACTATACATATAAAGGAACAACCAATATCAGCCTTTCCAAAAATATATCAAAAAGCAAAGAACTTTAACACAATAAAAAATTTACATCAACTAATGGGCAAAACAGCCAGCTAGCATCAAACGCCGGTATTAAACTTATATATATTTTAATTGGATAAAAAGCCAAAACCCGTCGGTATGCTGCATCCGGGCCCATCTTACATGCAACAATACACAAAGACTCAGAGAGAAGGAGGAAGATTTACCAATCAAACAGAGAGTAAAAATAAACTAATAAACAAAAAGCGGGAGATGCAATTCTCGCCTCTGATAAAGTAGACTTTAAAGCAACAAAGATCAAAAGAGGCGAGGAATGACATTACATAATGGCAAAAGGATCAATGCAACAAGAATAGCTAACGATTCTATAGATCAACGAGATAGAAAATTAACAAGGATATTCAGAACTTGAACTCAGACCCGGAACAAGTAAACTTAATAAACATTTATAGAACTGTCCACTTCAAATACACAAAACATACATTACCACCTCACACCTATTCCAAAGGTGACTCTATAATTGGAAGTAAATCACTCCTCAGTAATCGCATAGCATTTTATAGGTTTAAATTAAATATTGGTTGGCTGTTTGTTTGCTATCTTCTTCCCTTATTCCTTCCTGACTACATCATTAAGTATAATTATCAGTATAAAAGAGGTTTTCAATACCCATTACTAAATTGCATTCTAGCCTGGGCAAGAAAGCAATACTCCCATTCTCTCTCCCTCTTTCTTTTCCTTCTCCCTCCTCCCCATTCTCTCTCTCTCTTTCTCTTCCTTTTTCCTCCTTCCTATTCTCTCTCTCTCTTTCTCTTTAAAAAAAAAAAAAAAAAGAAGAAGAAGAGTCTAGTTCCCCTCCACATGAATATGGGGCATCTTCCTTGACACTTGAATGCAGCAGAAGTGATGTGCTTGGGCTTCTGAGCTGTCAAAAGAGGACTTGCTGCTTCTTCCTTGGACTCTTAGAACTCTTGCTCTTGGGACACTTCCCCTAGGAAGCCCATAAGAAAAAAAAAAAAAAAAAAAAAAGACAGCTTTGTGTAGGAGCAGTGGGGTAGTGATTGGGAAGAAGTATAAGGGTAACTTCGGAGATGTGGAGAAAAAAAAAAAAAAAACAATTATTATGTTCAACTCAAGAAAAATAAAATAAAAAAATAAATAAAAATTAAAATTAAAATTAAAGATGGACAAAGGATCTAAATAGACACTCCTATAATGAAAATGTGCAAATGGCCACATGAAAAAGTACTCAACATAATTAATCGTTAGAGAAACAGAAACCAAAACCACAGTGAGATGCCACTTTGCACCAACTGGAATAGTTATAACCAAAAAGACAACAAATAACAAGTGTTGGCAAGGAAATGGAGAAACTGAAAGTCTCCCATATTGCTAAATAAAGAATTTACTCAACGGATTCTAGTGTAAAATGACTGCTGAATAAAGAAGTTACTCAACAGATTCTAGTGTAAAGTGACTGCTGAATAAAGAATTTACTCAACGGATTCTAATGCAAAATGGTGCAGCAAAATTTTGGCAGTTCCTCAAATAGGAAACATAGTTACCATATGATCCAGCAATACTAATTCTAGGTATATAGTCAAAAGAAATGAAAACACACAACATGAAGTCTTGTACATGAATGTTCATAGCAGCACTATTCATGATAGTCAAAATTAGAACAGTCCCAATATCCATCAACTATTGAGTAGACAAATAATATGTGATGTATCCATAGAATGGAATATTATCTGGCAATTAAAAAAGAATCAAGTAGTGATATATGCTATAAAATAAGTGAACCTTGAAAACATAATGCCAAGTAAAAGAAGCCAGTCACAAAAGACCACGTAATCTATTATTCCTTCACATGAATTATCCAGAAGAGATAAATCTATGGAGACAGAATTAATAATGTCCAGCACTTGGGGGTTAAGAAAGATCAGGAGTGACTGATAATAACTATAGGGTTTCTTTTGGGGATCTCGAAATGTTCTAAAATTAGATTGTGATGATGGTTACATAATTGTGAATATACCAAGTCATTTAATGTACACTTTAAATGGGTGAACTGTATGGCATGTGGTTTATATAAAGCCATTAAAGATGTAGAGATGTGTGTTAGCTTTTTTATGTTACTCATAATTTTAATTCACTTTTTATTTCTCTAAACCTATGAGATACTATTTTATATTCTTATATGGTAATTCCAATGTCACAAGTATGTTTGTGTATTAACTTTAGTTTCTAATTTCTGATGATTCCATTTGTTTTACCATGTCTTTGTGGTGTTTTTGATTTTGAGATTATATTCACTGAGACTTTATCTGAGGGATTTCTTTAGGTCTTGGTTGTGAGATAATTTCCCAGAGAAGATTTGTCTTAGTTTCTGCAAGGTATCTTGGGCCCTTATCGTCCAGGTCTACTTTATATTTTTAATCTTTTCCCCCTTGGCCACATAAGTAGTTTGAATCCATGTCCCAAGCATTTATTAGTTTTCTTCCATATAATTTTTTTTATTGTTGGAAACAAGAATATTTTCTTGTTATCCCTCATTTCTTTCTTTTTGTTTTACTAGTTCAGAATTTCACTTGGAACTATTCCCTTTCAAGTTATCAATTGTATGCAGGGGTCTCCAAACTAATTTTTTAAAATTTCACATCTTAAAATTTTATATAATTTCAATTTTTATTTTAGAGGTAGGGAGTATATGCACAAGTTTGTTACATGGGCATACGGGTGATGCTGGGGTTTTGGATATAAATGCTGCGGTTAAACGGGAAATGAAGGAAGAGGCAGACCTCAGCACTGTATCTTAAATAATTCCACGGTCAGTCACCAAGAACTACTTTCCAGGGGGTGGCACAAAGCCTGCATCTTTGCAGTGATGGTGGTGAAGTCATAACTGACCGAAGGTAAGTCACTATTTGTGATTTCGTTGAAGCGGCCACACACTTAATCCTGTCTGCCCCTAATTGGTGGGACAGCATAAGCCCCAGCTCCTCTGGGGAGTGATGTCAGAACGTCGCTGGACATGAGCGGCCACCTACTGAGAAAGCAATAGCTGCAGTGCCTTCTCCCGGTACATGCAGGGGTGGGGAGGGCCAGGTTAGTTGGAGTTGACTTCCCTGGGGTCCAGACTGACCCAGCACCTCAGCAAGGGGGCGGGTGGAACTGTGCTAAAACAGTTTCCAAGAAGGATGTGTCACTGCTAACTGGAGAATAATTTCTTCCCAGCTGTATTTGCCTAGGGATTTGTGGCTGGGAGATGGACAGGATCCCTGAGTGGGAAGATTGTCGTTAGTCTCCCCAGAGTGGAAGCAGACACACTTAGGGGAGGTGATGAATGACAGGCACTTTCTGGTTCACAGATGGCCTCCTGTTAGTGTGTTTTTCCCTAATGGCTTTCTCAGTGTGGGTCAGGGGCAGACGCTGAGAGCTCTCTCTTTCTCCCTCTCTCTCTCTCCTCTCTCTCTCACACACACACACCCACACACACATGACATGATGCTTTGGGTTGTCTAATTTATTTTTACTTTCCGATTTGGCTGCTGGACTAGGTTAAAATATCTGTCACCTTCACAACTGGTGGGTGGGGGCTGAGGCCTCGGAGAGCTGGGATCCTTCACCCATGCCACGTCCCTGTGCACACAGCGTGCCCTCAGTTTCACAATCACAGGCATGAAGATCACCTAATTCAACCCATCCACTTTCCAGCTGACACAAGTTCAGTCCAGAGAAGGGAAGTGTCTCAGTCTGTTGTTTCAACGCTGCTGGGCGTGAGTCCACGACCGGACACAGGAGGGTCTCCTGCCCTCAGAAACACATGCTCTCTCCCATGCCCACCATACCCCATAGGATCTGCTCCCTGGCACCCAGGAGTGTCTGTGGCAGCTTGATTAGCCATAAATACTCTCCTAATAAACCTACGCTGTTAAGGGCTGTTTCTGTTAGGAGGAATTATTACTGCCACAACATAAATTACCTAGAAAAGATATGGTCGGGTCACACAATGTAGCCTATAATGAGAACCGGGGTAATAAAAGAGCCAGATAATTTATGTGTCTCTCTGGGTTCCCTGTGCTTATCTCTAAGGGAGGAGCCAAGATGTTGAGACAAACAGAGAAGCAAATGTGTGTGGCTGGAAACACACTGTAATTTGTCTGGTACCTGTTTTGCAAAGGCGTTTTGAGCATTGAAGCTGCCATGGCTAATGATGAGCACCGTTCCTGTGGGAGGAGGGCAGCCATCCTCCAGCCATCCTCCATCCTTACTGAGGACAAAGGAAGTGGGAATAAGCCGCTAGAGAAGTCACGTGCACTTCCTAACAAGGCAGGATCTTGTCTGTGAAGGGTTGGGTTCCCAGGCATTTTAGTGTGGAGGGGAGCCTGGGACCTTCCCTCTGTGCTCTATTGATGCACATGCACCCTGCGGCTTAGAGGGTGGGGCATGCAGTGTGGCCTGGGGGGCCAGTTGCCGCCTCCGCCATGGGGCATTTCCCTGGCAGATGTAGGCACGCCTGTCCCTGCCCCACGCCAGACTCCAGGTTGACCCTAGACAAGGGGATTTAAAGAGCACAAAGGCAGCCATGGGGCCTCATCTGGGTCCCTCCCGCTGCCTGCCAGCCAGGGCCATTTACTGAGACAGAGCATCACCCAAGGCCTGGGCATCTTCCTGGACCGTGAGTTGCTTTCAGGCCCAGGACTCTTCAAATGCATCCGATGCTTCCTGTTGGACAGGAGTGGGACAAGCTGTCAGTTCCTCTCTGGGCACCTCAGGGCCCAAATCATGCTGACTGGTGAAAAAAGAGAAGCAGCATCCTTTCCTAAAGAAAGTGCCTCCAAAGGCACCAGAATTCAACCAGAACCTTCTTGATTGACTGGGGCTTAATTTATTCAATGCGCTTCTGCACAGGCAGAGCTTGCCATGCTCCACAGAGCCAGGAATAGTGGCTCAGCTGCAGAGGGACCCCCTCCCCGGGTCCTGCCATCTTCCCCAACCCCACACCTGCTACCTTCCTGCCCTCACTTCCCCACCAGGCCACCCCCATGCCCCACCCCCATGCTTCTTCATCCCCACACTCCCAAACTCCCACCCACGCTTCTCCATTCAGCTATCCCCATGTTCCCACCCATGCTTCCCCACCTGGCCACCCCCACAGCACCCCATACCCCACACCCATGCTTCCCCACCCAGCCACGCCCACATCCCACACCCATGCTTCCCCACCCAGCCCACATCCCCCACCCATGCTTCCCCCACCTGGCCACCCCCATGCCCCACACCCATGCTTCCCCACCCTGACACTCACACATCCCCCACCTACGCTTCCCCACCCGGCTACCCCCATGCCCTTTCCCCAACCCAGACTCAGCAGCACACCTAGATTGGTCGGGCATGGGCTGGTGAGGCTGTGCCAGCTCCTGCTATGATGTGACACTTGTGCTGACAGTTCTTTTAGTGTCTCCAGTTTGCCATGGTATATATTGGCGGAAAAAAATAGGTGATTTTTCCTCCATTAAGAACAGAGCTAGCTCTGTGTTCTCTCCTATCTCATAACAGAACGGTTAATCGTTCCCATTCCCCCACCCGGGGTGGCACTAGGCTATGGGAGGACACAGGATGATGCCACCCTCTGCTGGGTGGCACTTGGGCTTATATTCTTGTTAGCATATGGTTGTCACAAAGCCTTTCCACAAAACAATGATTTTCAAACATAGAGCAGCCAGCATAACTGTCCCTAACTAACCTTACTCGGAATCCACCCTCCATGATGTGGGGTCACCTGGTGTCTTGGGGTTCCCTTTACAACCATCAGTTTTTTTTAGTTTTATTTTGAGTTTGCTCGGAAGCATCATAAATGGAAGACAGTAGGATGTTTCTGCCTGAAGGGATCCCAAAAGAAACACCATTTGGCAGGAAAGGGTTATGACTTTTCCTTGCTTTAATTATGAAAAATGTGTGCACACCAAAAAAGCGTCCTGCAGCTGCTGATTTGAATTGGTTACAAGAGTCTACAGCAAACACCCTTCTATGAGAAGCTGATGAAATCAGCATTTGAAAGCAGCTTTGAAATTGGCTCCTGTCTTAAAGGCGATAGCCTTATTCTTTCTATGAAACTGAAGATGCTTCTCCTTAAATCACGTGCTCACCTAGGTGTGCTAAGGAGGACATGGCCAGAACCCCAGCCTACTTGAGTCTCCACAGCCCCTCATGTCTAGCCCAGGCCACTCCCTGGTAAAAGGCACTGCTCTGGGGAAGTCCCAGCTTCCAGCAGGCACCCTGAACTGCAGGGCCTCTCAGAGCTGCCTGGGCCCACAGGACTCTCCCGGGCACACTGAGCTCTCCCAGAAAGATGCAGAGCAGAGCAGCTTTCAGAAATGCAGGGCCTCACGGAGCTCCACGGTGATGGTGCTGCAGCCCCCGTTAGCTCACCCACAGATAGGTGAGCCGGGACGCCTGCAGCTGCACCCTGCTTCCCGCAGTTTCACCTTCTCTAATCCACTGGCATCCACAGCTTCCCTCGGTCACTCCGCTAATCAGAATCCTTCTACAGCTTCTGCTGCTGAAGAGGGAACTCAGCCATTAGGTTCTCTTCGAACTAGGCATCAAACACTCCCTTTGGTTTTAATTTCCATCCACCTCCCTCACTCCATCCCTCCATCTCCCTGTTGCATAGGATGCTACCTCTTCTCTGCCCACTCCGTGCATAGTCCCCCTCTGTATTGTTACCCATTTTCACCTTTGCCTGGAATGCCGTTTCTCTTCTTTTTTCCCCATATAATGAGCTTCTCATCATCCTTCCAGGCCCAGCCTGCCTTCCCTGGCTCCCCTCCCATCCCATCATTCTGTCTCATCAGTTCCAGATCAGCTGCTCTTTCATCTGTGTGCCCATGGCACTGTGCACATGCCTCTCCAGGTACTGTTTGCAATGCTTTGTGGACTATCTCCCCCATGAACCAAGAGCCATTCCAGGGCAGGAGCCACATCAACTCCGTCTTTGCACCCCAACTCCTAGGAAAGTCCCTGGCACCTTCTAGGATCTGAGTTAGTTAATGAAGTGCACATTCCAGTTAGCACTGCCAGATTCTCCCAGCGTTATCAGAGGAATACAAACATGCAAGGTCTGGCTGAATGTGCCAGCGGGGCATGCAGCGGGGCTGGGGCTCCTAAGGTCAGCTGGTTTTTGGTCTCTTCTGGAAGTCAAACATTAGGAAGCTCCTGGAATGGAGCGGCAGGCTGCAGGACAATCTCACCCAGACATCTGGAAGCCCAATGGTGTGATTTGCCTCCAGAGATGCCCAGGAAGGCAGAACCTCAGCATCCTGCTCTGCTCTGGCTCATGCACATTTATACAAAAACATGCAATCAATGAGCCCCAAGTTGGCTGTGACAGCAATATTCTTGTCCATTGCAATGCAAAACACCAGCTGCAGTCTAAATGCAGTCCTCACTACCTAGTTAATGCTGAACCATCAGCGCCTTTACCTACACAGCATCTTCAACCTGAGGTGTGCATAGCTTTGTAAGTACAACATCTTCACATGTCCTTTATTGCCTCACCCCTGAGAGATTCCGGAGGGAGGAGAGCCACTGTTCAGACACCCCACACTGCAGGAGAGGGTGTGAGTCTTGGGTGAAGGGAGGTAGCACAACCTTGCTCTTCTTCCCACAGCCAGGACAGAGCCACTCATTTCCTGGTGAAGAGTGAGGCTCGGCCACATCTGAGAACAAGCTAGGGAAGGAAACCCTGAACAGACTGATGAATTGAGATATAAATTAACAAAAAAATGCCAAAAACTTGGCAAAATTATACATGCAAACAAACAAATCCACAACCCAAAGGGAGCTGGGAGCATCAGGAGGCACTCTGGAGAGCTGGGAGTCGGGAGATGCATTTTATGTGCCAATAGAAGCTGGTGACTGGTACTGAAAGTCACGGCGACCTGTTGGAAGACATGTTGAGAAATCACCGTAGATGGAAATAAAAAAAGAGAAAGTCAGACTATGCTAATGATATCTTCTTATTGCTCACAGGCCAGAACTGAAGGTCATAGTCAATGTTTAGCCTTCCATTCTCTGATTCCAGCACCCACAACCACATTCACCTTTTGCAAGTGATTTCAGTTTGTAACCTGGGCTCTGGCAGCTATTAACACACACACACATGCACACCACACACACACTATGCACTTCCATGCGACCTTGCTTAAAAAGAGAAAACTATCTGTTATCATCCTCACTAAATCCATCTGTGTCCCCTGGCTCATCCCTGGAAGGCATCCAAATGACATTTATAGGCCTCCCAGCTGGTGAATGTCCTAAGCCATTCCTGACTGCCGGCTCCAGGCGGGCCCCATGCAGTCTTCCCTCCCTCACTCACACTTGTGAGAGCATGTAACTTCCATGTGCCACCCTTTGCAGTCTCATCACCATCAATATGCTACTTCACCCAGTCAAAGTAAAACCCTGCCTCAGCCTCACACCTCTGCAGTTACTCTCATCCTTTCTCCTCTCATTCACAGGCAAACATGACCACACATTGCCTCTCCTGCCCCCATCCCTTGGCCCACAGTACTCCCTGCCTCCACCTCCAGTGAAACTTCTCCAGCCACAAGTCAGCACGGGCCCCAGCACAGGCCTCTGGGTCACTGACGCTAAGGGCCTCTTTGCAGTCTTGTCTTCTGTGACACCACGGGCACTTGTGTCTTCACTGGAACTCGCCCATCCCCTCTGATCTCACACTCTCTCCTTTCTCTTTCTCTGGCCCCCTTGGCTGTTTTTGTTCAGACTTTCCTTATGAAAAACCTGTGGAGTCAAAGTTACTCAGGATTCTCTTTCTATCCATGCTCCCTCCCCTGTGGCTTCACTGCCACACAGCTGCCTTCACTGTATGTGCAATGAATGAGCCCCAAATTGGCTATGACAGCAATATTTTTGTCCATCGAAATGCAAAACACCAGCCTCAGTCCAAATGCAGTTCCCAATACCTTGATAATCATGCTGAACGATCAGTGCTTTTACCTATGCGGCATCTCCAACCTGAGGTGTGTATAGCACAGCTGGGGACTTGCCTCTCTCTCACTCCAGCCCAGCCCCATTCCAGGCCCCAGGCCCCTGAGAAACTATCTGCCCATTTGTCATTTCACTGGGCATTTCTCAAATGCCCATTCAACTCAGCATTTTTTAAATGCCAGGACCATTCCTCTGCTTTCTCTAGAGTTTTTCCTCAAGGGTCCCATCTCCTAGAATGCCACCGACTGTCCTCTCAGGAACTTGACCAGTTTCCTGGAAGTCATCATGGGTTCCCTGCGTCCCATCTGTACCAGTTAGCAGCTGAATGCCTCTCAGCTCCAAACCTATCTTTCATTTCTTGTTCTGCAAAACATGAGCTGTAAGCATTTCTTGTCTGCAACTGGCACCTGGTTCACTGTCAACAGAGGAAGCTGGAGGGGCGCAGCAGCAGGAAGGGGCTGTCTTGCTGGTGCTGGTCCATTCCACCTGCTACTGAGTGGCACAGCTTCAGAAATGACATGCAGAGGTGGGGATGGGGGTGCCCAGCAGGACTCTAGCCAGCCGCACTTCTAGGGAGTGCCATCTTTGTGCAACTCATAGCATTGGACAGCCCAGCAACGCCTGACCACTCCTTTGTGACGTGTAATGGGCAGTAGCCACGCCCTCTCCAACTGGGTCTGAATCCCAGCCTTGGTGAAGGGCACTCCAAGTTTTCACCTTCTTTGGGTATTTTTACTCATCCCCAGAGTATTCTTTAAAGTTAGTTTTGTCCTTTGTAGTTATTCCCCTGTTACAGTGAAGAATTGTTTTGTTTTGTTTGAGACGAAGTTTCTCTTTTGTCGCCCAGACTGTAGTGCAATGACACAATCTTGACTCACTGCAACCTCCGCCTTCCGGGTCCAGGAATTCACATGCTTCAGCCTCCTGAATACCTGAGGTTACAGGCACACACCACCATACAGGCTAATTTTTTGTGTTTTTAGTAGACATGGAGTTTCACCAGATTGACCAGGCTGGTCTCGAACTCCTGACCTCAGGTGATCCACCCGCCTTGGCCTCCCAATGTGCTGGGATTACAAGCATGAGCCACCATGCCTGGCAAGAATTCTTTATGTTAAACTTTTTCAGTCCAAATTATTGTGTGACTTCTGCCTCCCGATCAGACCTGATGCACTATCAAACACCAAATCTCATTCGTTCTACGATCCACATTTCTGTTAAGCCTCCAAGATCTTCATTCTATCTGCTTCTTCCCTTATGAATGCCGCCATCATTTTCTGCTTGGGCCTCTGCAGTCCTCTCTGTAACTGGTGCCTCCCATTAGTCCAACTCACTCCTTCCCAACCCACCATCCCCTCCCCCATCCATATATTTACTATCTACTTAAAAACTTCTAAGGTTTCCCATTGCTCTGAAATAAAGCCCCAAATCTTTGACATAACGTACAAGTTCCTCAAAATCTGATCTTTCCCAGCCTGTTGCAATCTCAGAATCCTTCTTCTCTAATATTGGTGATCTCTGCTTTCTCTCCTTGCGTCATCAAGCTCACTGGTACAATGTACCATTCTATAACTTGGCTTTTCAAAACCTAGCTTTTGGTACAAATGTGTGTGTGTGTGTGGTATGTGTGTAGTTGTGTGTGTGATACACACAGCTTCATTAACTTTCTCTTTTAATTATTTATTTTCTTCCTACTTTGGGATTATTGTGTTTTTCTGTTGTTAACTTTTTAAAACAGCATACACACTTAAAGTTTCCGGTATTCCCCTAAATATGGCTCCAGCTCTATTCCATGGCTTTTGATAGGCAATACTTATATTGTTACAAAATTCTAAGTCTTTGGTAATATTCATAATAACTTACATGGACCCATAAAATTTTCAAAGGAGTCTTTTTAGTTTGCTATGCTTTGTTATTTTTGATGTTTGCTTAGGGGTTTTTTGCCTTCTACCTATTGATATCTAATTTTATTCCATTGTGGTCAGAAAATAGGGTCTATATGATAATGATGCATTGGTATTTGCTGAGATTTCTATCTTTATACATTTCCCAAGTGGTCAAAAATCATGACTGTTTCCTAGTTTGATGCAGCGCTGTCTCCGTACAGCTATTAGATTAAGCTTATTCAGTTAACTTAGCTCATCGGTTATGACAGAGGTCCATGAAAATCTCCTGCTGTATTACAGGTTTATCAATCTCTGTGAAAAATTTCATCAAATTTGACCAGATTCCATTTTATCTATTTGATACTATGTTTTTTGGTTTTGAGAAATATTATCTATTATTTTATTATTTTGCCTTCCTACTCAATATTTTCTTTTTCTAATTGAGTAATTATGCTGTTTATTCCTATTAGTGCTTTCAGGCTTAACAATATATTTTGTCTAATTTGAGTATTGCTTTATTAATAATTATGATGAAAACATACTTCTCTTTACTTTCATTCTGTGCTTTATGTTTAGGTTATCATCTTGTAAAAGCAATATAAATAGATTTAAAAATCTAATTTGAAAAAAGTTGTTTTTCTCTAGAAAGATTCACTTTAACTTTATCGTAAATGTTGATATATTTGGACCTATTTTGTCATTCTATTTTTTATCTTGAATTTATTGTACCTTTTCTTTCTTTATGTCTTCTTTTTTACTTGTCATTGTATGTATCCAGGTTTAATTCATCCTCCTCCCTTGCTCTCTATTAGTTCAGAATTACACGTTCTATTCCTGTTATTTTTATTAGCTACCATTACATTTTAACATGCATGCTAGACTTTACAAAGTGTAAAGTTAATAGTTTAATTTCTTCTCAGACGATACAAGAATTTTAGAATGGTTTCTACCCTAAGTATATCTCCACTCATCTGCCAACTTATCATGTTGCCTAGTGTTTCAGTTCTACTTTGGGAGGCTGAGGCAGGTGGATCCCCTGAGGTCAGGAGTTCAAGACCAGCCTGGTCAACATGGTAAAATTCTGTCTCCACTAAAAATACAAAAAAAAAAAAAAAAAAAAAAAAAAATGTAGCCAGGTGTGGTGGTGCATGTCTGTAGTCCCAGCTACTCAGGAGGCTGAAGCAGGACAATCACTTGAACCCGGGAGAAGAAAGTTGCAGTGAGTTGAGATCACACCATTGCACTCCAGCCTGGGTGACAGTGAGACTCCCTCTCAAAAAAAAAAAAAAAAATGGGTGACTGGCAAGATGGCCAAATAGGAACAGCAGCGATCTGCAGCTCCCAGCAAGATCAATGCAGAGGGCAGGTAATTTCTGAATTTCCAGTTCAGGTACTGGGCTCATCTCACTGGGACTGGTTAGACAGTGGGTGCAGACCATGGAGAGTGAACTGAAGCAGGGTGGGGCATCACCTCACCCAGGAAGTGCAAGGGATCAGGGAACTCCCTCCCCTAGCCAAGGGAAGCCTTGAGGGACTGTGCCAGGAAAAATGGTGCATTCCAGCCCAGATAGTATGCTTTTCTCACCATCTTTGCAACCTGCAGACCAGGAGTTTCCTTCGGGTGCCTATACCACCAGGGCCCTGGATTTCAATCACAAAACTGGGCGGCTGTTTGGGCAGACATGGAGCTAGCTGCAGGAGTGTTTTTCATACCCCAGTGGCACCTGGAATGCCAGTGAGACAAAACTGTTCACTCCCCTGGAAAGGGGGCTGAAGCCAGGGAGCCAAGTTGTCTAGCTCAGTGGATCCCACCCCCATGGAGCCCAGCAAGCTAAGATCCACTGGCTTGAAATTCTCGCTGCCAGCACAGCAGTCTGAAGTTGACCTGAGTGGCTCCAGCTTGATCAGGGGAGGAGCATCCACATCACTGAGGCTTGAGTAGGCAGTTTTCCCCTCACAGTTTAAACAAAGCTTCCAGGATGTTCAAACTGGGTGGAGCCCACCACACCTCAGCAAAGCAGCTGTAGCCAGATTGCCTCTCTAGATTCCTCCTCCCTGGGCAGGGCAGCTCTGAAAGAAAGGCAGCAACCCCAGTCAGGGGCTTATACATAAAACTCCCATCTCCTTAGGACAGAGCACCTGGGGGAAAGGGCGGCTGTAGGTGCAGCTTCTGCAGACTTAAACATTCCTACCTGCTGGCTCTGAAGAGAGCAGTGGATCTCCCAGCACAGCACTAGAGCTCTGCTAAGAGACACATTGCTTCCTCAAATGGGTCTCTGATCTCCATGCCTCCTGACTGGGAGACACCTCTCAGCAGGGATCAACAGACACCTCATACAGGAGAGCTCCAGCTGGCATCTGGCAGGTGCCCCTCTGAGACAAAGCTTCTGGAGGAAGGAACAGGCAGCAATCTTTGCTGTTCTGTAGCCTCCACTATTGATACCCAGGCAAACAGGGTCTGGAGTGAAACTACAGCAAACTGCAATAGACCTGCAGCAAAGAGGACTGACTGTTAGAAGGAAAACTAACAAACAGAAAGTAATAGCATCAACATCAACAAGAAGGATGTCCACACAGAAACCCCATCCGAAGGTCACCAACATTAAAGATCAAAGGTAGATAAATCCACAAAGATTAGGAAAAACCAGCACAAAAGACTGAAAATTCCAAAATCCAAAACACCTCTTCTCCTCCAAATGATTACAACGCCTCACTGCAAGGAATAAAACTGAATGGAGAATGAGTTTGACAAACTGACAGAAGTAGGTTTCAGAAGGTGGGTAATAACAAACACTTCCAAGCTAAAGGAGCATGTTCTAACTCAAGGCAAGGAAGCTAAGAACCTTGAAAAAAGGTTAGAGGAATTGCTAACTAGAATAACCAGTTTAGAGAAGAACATAAATGACCTAACGGAGCTGCAAAACACAGCACGAGAACTTTGTGAAGCCTACACAAGTATCAATAGCTGCATTGATCCAGCAAAGAAAGGATATCAGAGATTGAAGATCAACTTAATGAAATAAAGTGTGAAGACAAGACTAGATAAAAAAGAATGAAAAGGAACAAACAAAGCCTCCCAGAAATATGGGACTATGTGAAAAGACCAAACCTGTGTTTGATGGGTGTACCTGCAAGTGACAGGGAGAATTGAACTAAGTTGGAAAACACTCTTCAGGATATTATCCAGGAGACCTTCTCCAACCTATCAAGACAGGCCAACACTCAAATTCAGGAAATACAGAGAACACCACAAACATACTCCTTGAGAAGAGCAACCCCAAGACACATAATCGTGAGATTCCCCAAGGTTGAAATGAAGGAAAAAATGTTAAGGGCAGTCAGAGAGAAAAGTTGGGTTACCCGCAAAGGGAAGTCCATCAGACTAACAGTGGTCTCTGCAGAAACCCTACATGCCAGAAGAGAGTAGGGGCCAATATTCAACATTCTTAAAGAATTTTCAACCCAGAATCTCATATTTAGTCAAACTAAGCTTCATAAGTGAAGGAGAAATAAAATCCTTTACAGACAAGCAAATGTTGAGAGATTTTGTCACCACCATGCCTGCCTTACAAGATCTCCTGAAGGAAGCACTAAATATGGAAAGGAAAAACCAGTACCATCCACTACAAAAACATACCAAATTGTAATGACCATTGACATTATGAAGAATCTGCATCAACTAATGGGCAAAATAACCAGCTAGCATCATGATGACCAGATCAAATTTACACATAGCGGTATTAATGTTAAATGTAAACATGCTAAATGTCACAATTAAAAGACACAGACTAACAAATTAAATAAAGAGTCAAGACTCAGGGGTGTGCTGTAGTCAGGAGGTCTATCTCAAGTGCCAAGACACACATAGGCTCAAAATAAAGTGATGGAGGAATATTTACCAAGAAAATAGAAAGAAAAAAAAAAGCAGGGGTTGCAATACTAGTCTCCGATAAAACAGACTTCAAACCAACAAAGATCAAAAAAGACAATAAGGGCATTACATAATGGTAAAGGAATCAATGCAACAAGGAGAGCTAACTATCCTAAACATATATGCACCCAACACAGGAATACCCAGATTTATAAAACATGTTCTTAGAGACCTACAAAGAGACTTAGACTCCCACACTATAATAGTGGGAGACTTCAACACCCCACTGTCAATATTAGACAGATCAACAAGACAGAGCATTAACAAGGATATTCAGGACTTGAACTGAGCTCTGATATACATCTATAGAAGTCTCAACCTCAAATCAACAGAATATACATTCTTCTCAGCACCACATCACACTTATTCTAAAACTGACCACATAATTGGAAGTAAAACACTCCTCGGCAAATGCAAAATAATGGAAATCTGTAAGAAACAGTCTCTCAGACCACAGTGCAATCAAATTAGAGCTCAAGATTAAGAAACTCACTCAAAACCGCACAACTACATGGAAACAGAACAACCTGCTCCTGAATGACTACTGGTAAATAATGAAATTAAGGCAAAAATAAATAAGTTCTTTAAAACCAATGAGAACAAAGATACAATGAGCCAGAATGTCTGGGATGCAGCTAAAGCAGTGTTTAGAGGGAAATTTATAGCACTAAATGCCTACAGGAGAAAGCAGGAAAGATCAAAAATCGACACCCTAAAATTACAATTAAAAAAACTAGAGAAGCAAGAGCAAACAAATTCAAAGGCTATCAGAAGACAAGAAATAACTAACATCAGAACAGAATTGAAGGAGATATGGACATGAAAAACCCTTCAACCAGTAGCTGGTTTATAGAAAAGATTAACAAAATAGATAGACTGCTAGCCAGACTAATATAGAAGACAAGAGAGAAGAATCAAATAAACACAATAAAAAATGATAAAGGAGATAGCACCACTGATCCCACAGAAATACAAACTACCATCAGAGAATACTGTAAACACCTCTATGCAAATAAACTAGAAAATCTAAAAGAAATGGAAAAATCCCTGGAAGTATGCACCCTCCAAGGTAGTAATTAATAGCCTACCAACCAAAAAAATAGCCCAAGACCAGACAGATTCACAGCTAAATTCTACCAGAGGTACAAACAGGAGCTGGCACCATCCCTTCTGAAACTATTCCAACCAACAGAAAAAGAGGGAATTCCTCCTAACTCATTTTATGAGGCCACCATGATCCTGATACCAAAACTTGGCAGAGACACAACAAAAACAGAAAATTTCAGGCCAATATCCCTGATGAACATCCATGCAAAAATCCTCAATGAAATAGTGGTAAACCAAATCTAGCAGCTCATCAAAAAGTTTATCTACCACGATCAATTTGGCCTCATCCTTGGGATGCAAGGCTGGTTCAACATATGCAAATCAATAAATTAAATCCATCACATAAACAGAACCAATGACAAAAACCACACGATTATCTCAATAGATGCAGAAAAGACCTTCAATAAAATTCAACACCCCTTCACGCTAAAACCTCTCAATAAACAAGGTATTGATGGAACATATCTCAAAATAATAAGAGCTATTTAAGACAAACCCACAGGCAACATCATACTGAATGGGCAAAAGCTGGAAGCATTCCCTTTGAAAATCGGCACAAGACAAGGATGCCCTCTCTCACTACCCCTATTCAACATAGTATTGGAAGTTCTGGCTAGGGCAATCAGGCAAGAGAAAGAAATAAATGATATTCAAATAAAAAAAGAGGAAGTCAAATTGTCTCTGTTTGCAAATGACATGACTGTATATTTAGAAAGTCCCATTGTCCCAGCGCAAAATTTCCTTAAACTGATAAGCAACTTCAGCAAAGTCTCAGAATACAAAACCAATGTGCAAAAACCACGAGCATTCCTATACACCAGTAATAGACAAATAGAGAGCCAAATCATGAGTGAACTACCATTCACAATTGCCACAAAGAGAATAAAATACCTAGGAATACAACTTACAAGGGATGTGCAAGATCTCTTCAAGAAGAACTGTAAACCACTGCTCAAGGAAATAAGAGAGAACATAAACAAATGGAAAAACATTCCTGCTCATGGATAGGAAGAATCAATATCATGAAAATGGCCATACTGCCCAAAGTAATGTATAGATTCAGTGCTATTCCCATCAAGCTACCATTGACTTTCTTCACAGAATTAGAAAAAACTACTTTAAATTTCACATGGAACCAAAAAAGATCCTTCATAGCCAAGACAATCCTAAGCAAAAAGAACAAAGCCAGAGGCATCATGCTGCCTGACTTGAAACTATACTAAAAGGCTACAGTAACCAAAACAGTACTGGTACCAAAAGAGACATATAGAATAATGGAACAGAACAGAGGCCTCAGAAATAATGCCACACGTCTACAATCATTTGATCTTTGACAAACCTGACAATAACAAGCAATGGGGAAAAGATTCCCTGTTTAATAAATGGTGTCAGTAAAACTGGCTAGCCATATGCAGAAAACTAAAACTGGACCCCTTCCTTACACATTATACAAAAATTAACTCAAGATGGATTAAAGACTTAAACATAAGACCTAAAACCATAAAAACCCTAGAAGAGAATCTCGACAATACCATTCAGGACGTAGGCATGGGCAAAGGCTTCATGAACTAAAACACCAAAAGCAATGGCAACAAAAGCCAAAATTGACAAATTAGATCTAATTAAACTAAAGAGCTTCTGCACAGCAAAAGAAACTATCATCAGAGTGAACAGGTAACCTACAGAATGGGAGAAAAATTTTACAATCTGTCCATCTGACAAAGGACTAATATCCAGAATCTTCAAAGAATTTAAACAAATTTACAAGAAAATAAACAAACAAACACATCAAAAAGTGAGCAAAGGATATGAACAGACACTTCTCAGAAGACATTTATTCAGCCAACAAACATGAAAGAAAGCTCATCATCACTGGTCATTAGAGAAACACAAATCAAAACCACAGTGAGATACCATCTCACACCAGTTAGAATGGTGATCAGGAAACAACAGATGCTGGAGAGGATGTGGAGATATAGGAACACTTTACACTGTTGGTGGGAGTGTAAATTGGTTCAACCATTGTGGAAGACAGTGTGGCAATTCCTCAAGGATCTAGAACCAGAAATACCATTTGACCAGCAATCCCATTACTGAGTATATACCGAAAGGATTATAAATCATTCTACTCTAAAGACAAATGCACATGTATGTTTATTGCAGCACTGTCCACAGTAGCAAAGACTTGGAATCAACCCAAATACCCATCAATGATAGACTGGATAAAGAAAATGTGGCCCATATACACCATGGAATGCTATGCAGCCATAAAAAGGATGAGTTCATGTCCTTTGCAGGAACATGGATGAAACTGGAAACCATTGTTTTCAGCAAACTAAGACAGGTACAGAAAACCAAACACCTCACATTCTCATTCATAAGAGGAAGTTGAACAATGAGAACATCTGGACACAGGGAGGGGAAGGTCACACACTGGGGCCTGTTGGGGGGCCAGGGGCTATGGGAGGGATAGCATTAGAAGAAATACCTAATGTAGATGACAGGTTGATGGGTGCAGCAAACCACCATGGCACATGTATACCTATGTAACAAACTTGCACATTCTGCACATGTATCCCAGAACTTAAAGTATAATTTTTTTTAAGTAAGACATGATTCTGTCATAAAAACACATACATGTGAATGGTCACTGCAGCACTATTTACAATAGCAAGGACATGGAATCCACCTAGATGCCCATCAGTGACAGATTGGATAAAGAAAAACTGGTACATATGTACTACGGAACATGAAGCCATCAAAAAAGAACAAGATCGTGTCTTTTGTGGGAACATGAATGGAGTTGGAGGCCATTATCCATAGCAAACTAACACAAGAAGAGAAAACCAAATGCCACATGTTCTCACTTATAAGTGGGATCTAAATAATAAGAACTTATGAACACAAAGGAGGAAACAACAGACATTGGGATCTACTTTAGTGGGAAGGGTGGAAGAGGGAGAGAAGCAGAAAAGATAATTATTGGGTACTAGGGTTAGCACCTGGGTGTCCAAATAATCTGTACGATAAACCCCTATAACACCTGTTTACCTGTGTAACAAACCTTCACCTGTACCCCGAACCTAAAACAGAAGTAAAAAGAAAAAGAACAAAATTAAATCAAATTAAAAAATAAAAATAAGTCTTTGAAAAACAAAATCCTCAGTATTAGCATATTTTAAATGGCCAATAAGTTTACTGTTTTTTCTTGTGAACTTCTATTTCTTGGTAAATCTGCCTTCTGATTTCAAAGTCTCCTTACTGAAGTATATTCTCTGTTATGTCTTTTACTAGGTTTTGTAGAATCCATCACATCTTAATGGACTATCATGCCATCTGTGAGTACAGGTAGCTTTAATTCTTCCTTTCCACTCTGGATGACTTTTTTTTCCTCTTTCTTGCCTAATTGCCCTGACAAGAACACTCAGTACCATGCTGACTGGAAGAAGTGAAGGCAGACGCTTTGTTTCGTTTCTGATCCTAATGGGAGGCATTCAGTCTCTTGGCTTGAAGTAGAACGGTTAACTATAGGGTTTTTTCCTAACTGCCTTTTATCAGCTCAGGAAAGTTCTCTCTATTCCTAGTTTTCGGAGAGCTTTTATCAGAAATACATGTTGAGTTTTGTCAAGTACTTTTTCTTTGTTTGTTGAGTTATGTTGTTTGTTTTTTGTTTCTTTTGTTTATTGAAAAATGTGAGTTTTTTTTCAATTTGTTAATGTGGTGAAATGCATTGACTGATTTTTAAATGTTAAATAAACATTGTATCCCTGCAATAAATCTACTCAGTGGTGATTCATTTTATATATTGTTGAATTCACTTTGCTAAAAAAATGTTTTTAAGAATATTTCCCTCTATGATGGATTGAATTCTATGCCCCAAATTTATATGTCAAAGCCTTAACCCCCAATGTGACTATATTGGGAGATAGTGAGACAGGATAGTTCCCTTGACCCTTTTTGTGGGCAGGAACTGGAGTGATTTGTTTCACTCAACCTGCTGTTGGCCACTCCTTGAGAAAGGGAGCATGTGAGCAAGCAAGTGCAGGAACCAGAAGTGCTAGATCCAGCCAGTCACTCCACTCTGGCAGGAGCAGGCTCTGTGTGGGCCCCGTGGTCGTGTCCAAGCCCCTGCCTTCTCAGCAGCTGGGTTCTTGTCTGGCATCCAGGAGGAATCAGGTCACACAAACAAATTGAAAGGTAGTGTATGCAGAGGATTTTATTGGGTGATAAAGGTGGCTTTCAATGGGATGGGGAATTGGAAATGGGGTTGTGCGGGAAGAAGGTGATCTTTCCCTGAAGCCACCCCATCTGAAGTTAGCCATGTCTATCCTTAGTCTCCAAAGCTCACTTGCTGCTTCTCTGCTCACCACTCAGCAGCTTGTATTGCTCTGCCAGCTGAACTCTTTTTGTGGGCACAGGATAGGCTCATGGCAGGCCAAAAACGCAACATTTGGACAGAAAAACAAAGTCAGCTGTTTTTACTTAGGGCCACAGTTCCAGGCTTAAGGGTGGGGTTTAGCCAGGAGCCCAGTGGTTCTGTATCAATAGGGCCTTTAATTCAGGGCAGCAATATAGTATAATTTGGTAAATGTCTTGAGTGCACTTGAAGAGAATATGTGTTCTGCTTTTGTCAGATGTGTCGATTATTTCAAGCTGGTTGACAGTGCTGTTCAAACCATCTATATTATTGATTTTTTGTTACATAGCATATCAGTTATTGAGAAAAGGCTAGTAAAATCTCTGATTATACGTATAGATTTGTCTATTTCTTCTTCAAGTTCTCCCATGTTTTGCTTCATTTATTTTGAGGTTCTCTTATTACATGCATAAAAATTTAGAATTGTTGTGTCATCTTGATAAATTAATGCCTTTGTTATTTTGAAATGACCTTCTTCATTTCTGGTAGCATTTGTTGCTCTGAAATCTACTTTGCCTTGTATTTAAAATAGCCACTCCAGGTTTCTTTTGATCAGAGTTAGAATAGTTTTTTTTAATTCTTATACCTTTGCTTAGGCAGCATATACTCAGTCTTACCTTTTTTTTGAGACGGGGTCTCACTCTGTTGCCCTGGCTAGTGTGCAGTGGCACAAGCAATTCTCATGCCTCAGCCACCCAAGTAGCTGGGATTCCAGGTGTCAGCCACTGCACTTGGCCTTACTTCTTTTAAATTTACATTATAAATTTGGCACATCTGATAACATCTTCTTTTAAATTGAGATGTGTAACCCATTTACATTTAATGTAGTTATTGATTTGAATAGGAACAGGCAACAAAAGGAAAAAAATGGACAAATTGAACTTCAGGAACATTTAAAATTTTTGTGCATCAGGAGACACTATTGGCAGAGTGAAAACAAGTCACAGAATGGGAGAATATTTGCAAGTCATTTACTTCATAAGAGATTAATATCTAGAATGTATATAGAAATCCTAAAACTCAACAACAAAAACTAATAACTCAATTCAAAAATGGGCAAAGGACTTGAGAAAATATTTCTCCAAAGAAAATACACAGATTGCTAATAAGCACATGAAAAGATACTCAGCATTACTAATTATCAGTGAAACGCAAATCAAAACAAGATACCACCTCACACCATTAAGAGGGCTACTATTTCACATACTTTTTTTAGTGAAAAGTAACAAATGTTAGCAAGGGTGTGGAGAAATTGGAAGCCTTGTGCACTGTTGATGGGAATGTAAAATGACGCAGCTACTGTGGAAAATGACATGTCAGTTTCTAAAAAAAATTAACAATAAAATGATTTTATGCTCTAGCAATTTCACTTCTGAGTATATATCCAAAAGAATTGAAAGCAAGGTATCCAAGAGATATTTGCACACCATGCTCATAGCAGCATTATTCACAATAGCTAAAATGAGGAAGCCACCCAGGTGTCCATCAGTGGATGAATGGATAAGGAAATTGCTGTCTATACATGCAATGGAATATTACTCAGCCTTAAAAAGGAAGGAAATTCTGACAGGTGATGCAACACAGATGAACCTTAAGGACTTTATGCTCAGCAAAATAAGCTCATCATCACAGAAAGATAAATAGTGTGTGATTCCTCTTACATGAGGTACTATAGTAGTCAAGATCAGAGAGACATAAAGTAGGATGGTGGGTGCCAGGAACTCAGGGTGGAGGGGAGGGAGAAATGGAGAGTTGTTTGAGGTGTACAGCTTCATTTTTGCAGGTGAAAAGAGTTCTGGGGATGGATGGTGGTGATAGCTACAGAAAAATGCAAATATATTTGGTGCCACTGAACTACAAATTTTAATGTGTATTTTACTACAATAAAAAGGATTGGAAAAAAATTTAAAAGCCCTTGCTTCAGATACATTTGTCTGGATCAGGTTGGTGCCCTGGGCTTCACTTTCTGTACTGGAGCTGGAGTGCATTCCAGGCACCCTGCTGGCCAAACAGGAGGGTGAGTGTTGCTTCCTGTGCTGCCATTCAAGGCAGCCATGTCTGTCCCTAGGGCCCTACCGATCCCCCAGGGGGAAACAGCAACCAGACTGAGCCCCTCTGAGAAGCATACACCCAAGACAGGAAACTGATGACTGGGGCCGCATCAGCTATTCCCAGCCCCTGAGGAAGGAACTGATTGCCCAGATCGTACTCAAGGATGAGTCAGTTTTGCTGAGGAATGTCTAAAATTGCCGGTCATGTATTCATTCACTCAACAAATATTTATTGGGTGACTACTCTGTGTGAGGGATTGTTTTAACCATAAGTGTAGCAATGCTTATTACTTGTCTTTGCTCGTATTACTCCACATTTGGGAAAATTCATGTGCTAAGGGGACTGTGTCCAGGACCATTGAGTCCAGTGTCCCCTTTTTCAGAAGGCACTGGAATCAGTTTAGACATTTGAGACAGGAGGCCCAGGCAAGTGGAGACAAGAGCACAAAAGGACATCCACAGACATTCCTGAGAAGAGGGAACTGGAAGCTTTTGTGGAAGCTTAGGCTGTGCTGGGAAACTCCCGGACTCTCCTTCGTGGCCCATCTGCAGAGTGGTGCTCCTTTGGGAGCTGACCTGGCCTCCCTCTCCCACTTCCTTTCTCTCCCTGGGCAGATGCACCAACAGCCCAGGTGCAATGCACACCTGCGGGGGCTGACTGCTTCCACAACGCAGACCCTCTCTGAGCTACCACACTGCCTATGGGACGCTCGGGGGTTCTCACAGGGACCACGGACTCTGCCTCTTTAACATGGGACTCATGCCTTTTCCCCTACCTGCAAGCCTGCTCTCCTGGAGGGATGCTGACCTCAGATGGCCAGGTCCTCCACACAGCCCCAAGCAGGGAGCTGACCACCACTCCTCCTTCTCTGCTCTCTCACCCTTCCCTAACCTCAGCCACCAAAGCCTGGTTCCAAACATGTGGAACTCCCTGTCAGCTGTCACTCTTCTGCCACTGCCCAGGATCAAACCACCTTATAGATAAATTGCAAACACCGAACTTCTGAAACCCAGGTGTCCACTTCCCTTACCCTCCCCACATCCCCCCCACTCCCTCCCAACATGGAGTCCACTCTCCACTCTACAGCCACGGCGTGGATCCAATCGTGCCACTTCTCTGCCTTTCAGTAGCTTTCCCTCAGACTACATCTTAGTCTAGAGCCAGCTCCTCCCCGGGATGCAGTCTCTGCACCTCTCTCAGCCTTCTACCCCCAAGTTTCCCAGCAAACCCTATCATAGGACTTGCTCAGAAGCACCTCCTCCAGGCCTCCGCGAATCCCGCTTTCTCAGCCGTGGCCCGTGCTCCTGCGTCTAAATTCTACCCACCTCTGATACTCACTTTAACCCTCCCCTGCCAAGCACCCAGCCAGCTGAGGCACCACCCATCTCCCCCTAGGTAACTCTGTGCTTACCCCTCCCAGGTGCACACTTGCACAGTCATGTCGGAGAACATGAGGATGCTGGACTCTGAAGCGAAGCTGTGCGGATGACTCCTCGGTCCCTCCCTTCCTCTGAGCTTCCTTCAGAGGTCTTTGTGCACTGATAACGCTGGACTCAAGGAGACCATGAGACTGGAGGAATGAGGTCTTGCATTTCTTCTGCATCTTCCCTCAGAGGCTAGAGGACGGTGGACACTCGCCCTCCCCTCACGGCTCCACACTCTCCACAGCGGGCTCCACACTCTTTACAGGAAGAAAGCAGGGGCTCTTCTGATGTCCAAACATCTCTATCAAAGGCGCCATGCTTTACACATTGTCAGAATCACTAGAGGACTGCATTTTTCAAAATCATCAGGAAATTATAAAGAGCTGCAGAATGTTTGGAAACTAGGGCCAACCAAGTCACACGGCGGCCTGCTGACTCAAGGCTATAACGTGGACTCTCAGAAGAGACGGGGTGTCTTAGCAGCTGCTTTCTAAGTCAGTGGGAGATGTCATTCAGAGGAGTGCTGGCCTTGCTCATCCTGAGTTCCCACAGAGGAGCAAGTACCTGCAGGAACGCCTCCGCGGGTGGGGCTCCCTCGGGAAGACTCAGCGGCTAAAAGGAGTCTCCACCCTGAGTCTGTGCCAGGGGTTCCTTACCAAGGTTGGCCAGCAGCTGGGTCATCTGCCTGCTCCTTTCCATGGACGCCCACCAGGGGCCTCCTCTGGAGACGCTGATAGGCCTGGGCTGAGAATGAGCAGGACTGGCTACACACTGCACAGGACCCAGTACACAATTAAAATGTGGGGCCTGTTGTTCAGAAATTATTAAGAATTTCAAGACTGTGACCAGAGTGTTAAGCCAAGCCCAGGGTTGTTCTGAGCACAGACCCATGAAGCCAGCAGTGTGTGAAACAGAGAGGAGCACTGCAAGTGTGGAAACAAACTCAGTCTGATGCCTTTGCTAGGCACACCTTGTCCTTTGGCAACCCCATCCTTTTCCTTCTGTCTTCCTTTGTCTCCTGCCAAGCCAGTGTGGAGCCTCACGATGCCACAGACCCTGATTTCCAGGACATGGCTGCTCTGGAAAATCATTTCACCTTTCCTACTTAACATGCCTAACCCTTAGTTTCCCACGGACCCAGACCCTTGGGTCTGTGATGTGCACTCTGGGATTGTGGCTCCAGTGACACCGATGCTACCTCTATGCCTCGGAACCTCAGCTGAATGCCATGACACATTCCCCTGGGGCAGGACCAAGGAACATGGAGCCCAGAGCCCCTGTGACACTGCAGAACAATTCTGGAGGGTCTGTCCACCCCAGCTTTCCACTACACAGACAGTAGCCTCATTTTACTCCTGATGCCTTTTAAACTATATGTTTAAGGGGATCTAGAGCCATCTGACATGGTTTTCTTTTAGAATCATTTTTCTCTTTGCTGTCCCACTAACAGTTTCCAAATCACCTGCTGGCAATGGGGCTGGAAGGCAGGAAAGAGTAAGCCCCTTCACCCGATCTCTGGGGCTCACAATGGAACCATGAGAGGGATGGTGAGTGCCCACAGTGCTCTAGCCTCTGAGGAAAGATGCCAAAGAAACGCAAGACCTCATTCCTCTATTCTCATAGTCTCGTGAGTCCAGTGTTATCAGCGCACAAAGACCTCCGAAGGAAATGGGCTGCAACTCTACCAAGGAGCTCAGAGGAGGGCAGGGGCCCAGGAGTTATGGGCAGAGCTTCACTTCAGAGCCTGGCGTCCTCATGTTCAAGGAAAGTGTGGCCAGTGTGATGACAAGCCATGTCCAAAAATAGCATGTGAGGATCTGTCTGGAGCATGTTCCAGCAAACTCTGGGTAAAGATGCCATTCATTCGCTTCAGGTCCAAGCACCTCTGGGACAAGCCTGTGGGGAGCGTAGGCATCACACATTCCACCCCTGGCATATCTGTGAAACTGTCATCCGGAGCAGACACTGTTGAAGCCATTGCAATAACCTTGTGAAGTAGGTAATGTTATTATTACCACTCTACAGGCAAGAATGTTGAGATTTAGAGGGCCATGTGACTTTTTGTGGATGATATAGCCATGGGCAGAGCTGAGATAAAAGCATGTGAAGGAGTTCAGGATGTGCCACCCCAAAATATGCCACTTTGATATACTGATTATTTTGAGTTGAAGGCACTTAAAAAACAGCAAATACAAGAAGAAGCTCTCTCTGAACTCTTCTTATCTGCCTAAAGAGAGATCTTCCAAAAGCAACTCCAGTCACGAGTCCCCTCCTTGGGAGTTTTATCAGCCGGGAAGACTGACTCCCACCACAAGAGTGTAGAGCAGAAGCTAGTGCCACACCCAGACAAGCTTCGTCTCACATCGCCCATCTGCTCTTCTAAGCACCCCTCATCCTTCCTAAAAATCATTATCTCCCCTAAGTGACCTGCAGCTCCTCTCCCCTTTCCCCTGTGAAGATGGTGTATAAGCTCCCAATCTCACCACTCTTTTGGGTCCCCGTGTTTTCCCCCTGTGATGCCTCTGTGCACACAGTAAGTGCAGCTGTCTCTTCTGTTAATCTCCATGCTGTCCATTTATTTCATAGACCCAGTGACCAAAACTCAGAGGATAGAGGGAAAGTCTTACCCTCTCCCAAAATTGGTGCTGGAAATGGATGCCTTCAGCTACAGAAAGAGGAGAGGTTTCTAAGTGGAGTTCATGCATCTGTGAAGAGAGAGAAGTTACCGCAGGACACACGGCACAGTGCATGTGCTCCCTTGAGCTGGCTCGGAGCAGACCCGTTACTGCTGCTATCTCACTTAATGCTCACAAGAACTCTGTTAGATAAGTACCATTGTCATGACTTTACAGATGGGGAAACTGAGGGTTGGGCATGTTAAGTAGGAAAGGTGAAGTGATTTTCCAGAGCAGCCTTGTCCTGGAAACCAGGGTCCGTGGCATCATGAGGCTCCACACTGCCTTGTCAGGAAATACAGGAAGACAGAAGGAAAAGGATGGGGTTGCCAAAGGGCAAGGCATGCCCAGCAATGGCATCAGACTGAGTTTGTTTCCACACTTGCAGTGCTCCTATTTCACCTACTGCAGTAGCTCCCCTGGCAACCACACTTGAGTTGGAGAAGGAAATAAGGATCAAGTTAAAAAGAAGCTTAAGAAAACAGTCCCGTTTTTGCCTCAGCTCCTCACCGGATAGTACCTACATCTAAGAATGGGACTGTCTGGCTTCACTGTTGGGGAGACAGGCTGGAAGAACACAGCTTCACCTGAGCTGCTCCCAGCCCAGTGGGAGAGAAACCCAGCTCAGGAGGAGGGTGGTCTGATGGAGGGTGCCGTGGATCCAAGAGAAGACTCAGGGGCAGGGGCTGGGCAAGTGAAAGACCCAGGAGATGGCCCTGGAGTGAGTCCTATGGGCTGAGACATGGGGAGTGTCCTGCAGACAGAGCGGCATCCGTCTGACGGGGATGCAGGTGCTCACTGGTGATGGAGTGCCAGGTGGACATTCAGGAGCTTGCAGGGGGCCAAAACATGGATGAGAAATGTGGAGCAAGAAGTCTGGCCCCATCTTCAGTGCAGGAGAGCCGTTCCTCTGGGGAGCACCACAGCACACTTCCACAGGGCAGGGACAGGGAAGGTGTCCTAAGGGTCTGCACCTCCTGCCTGCCTTCTTCAGTCCTGGCCACGGTCCACTCCAACTTCCTATTTCGGTGACTTAACTATGAGTGACTTCCCCACAGGGTGTCCACAACAGGCTTTTTTAATCTTTCTCCATTTTAGGGCTTTAGGAATTGCATTGTAACACTGCAGACAAGCAGAAAATAATGGATACCTCATCTATTAAAAAACTGGATTATTTTCAGGCTTCATCTGGTCCAAAATACCCCTGTGGTCTCTGTGCCCCAGTGGAGGGAAGAGTTCATGCCTCCTAGCAGGTCCTGTGCCCTCTTTGCAGCAGCTGACTCTACCCCCTCCCCAGCACCCCCCCACACACTCTGGTGGGGGTAAGAAGAGGAGGGAGTGCAGGGCTGCCCACGCTGTCTGTTCTCGGCGTCAGAGGTCAAGTGTATGCCTTTTATTTTTTGGTTGCCTTTGACTACTCTAAGAGTGGCACAAACAGCAAATATATATAGACATATGTTTTTCAAGGACTCGGCACTGAAATTTCTGATGGTCAGGTCCATCAATATCTATTTGAGAAGGTTGGATTTCTGCTCCTTTCAGAAAGGCAGAAAAAGAGACGGCGGCAGGAGTTTGATTTGGAATGTGAAGTACTCCCACGTGCTCTGGCCTAAGCCAGGACAGCATTCCCATGAGAGCTTCATTCTGGTCGTTGACATGTAGCCTACTGACTACTGAAGTTGGTTTGGTTTGGCCAGAACCCAATACCATTATACAAATTACAAAGAAAACATTTAGAACAACTGCAGTCAGTATCCAGTACCCAAGCCCCCTACAAATTTCTGGTTTAGGTGAAAGTACAGTTTCCCAGGGTCTTGGTATGATCAGAAGCCCTCCCTGAGGCAAAAGGCCATCTAGGATGAGGAACAAGATAAAGAGGGAAGCCAGCAAGTCCACGGCGTGCCACAGCTGCAGGGCTGCAAAGCACAGGTCTATAGCCCGTTTTGCATCTGTGAAAATCGTGCTTCCTGGTGCTGAGTCCTCGGAGCAGCAGGAGGACCCACTGTATCAGTACAAGGCCAGCTTGGGTACTAAAAGCCACATTATGCACTGAACACTTGTGCTCCCCCAAACACACCAAAGTCTTGTATCAAAATCCTAACCCCTAGTGTGATGGTGCTGGGCAGTGGGGTCTTTTGGAGGTAAAGAAATAATGAGAGTGGATCCCTCTCTCTTTCTACCATGCAAGGTCACAGCTAGAAGACAGCCATCTGTCTGTGGTCATTGGTTACAGCAGCCCGAGCTGGCTGAGACTACCTTTGTCAAAGCTCATCTTCCCTGACAGCCTGCCTTAGTGTGCAGAGACCACCATCTCAGGGACCAAAGATGTGCATTCCCAAAAGCTGCCCATCAGCAGATCCAGCCTGAGGGACAGTTACCAAAAGAGCTAAAGTGTGATGTCCCCAAATCCTGTTATGAATCCACACGCCTCTGCCTGCCAGGGCTCAGACCCCATTCTCTGATTCCAATTCTTTTCCCTATGAAAACATTTTATTTAAGTATTCCCTGAGCACCCAACGGAGAGAAAGCCCAGTGGGAGAGAGGCGGGACAGACTGACATTTGGAAATGAAGAATCTGACATGGACCAGCCTCAGGTCACTTGCAATTTAATTCCTAAGGCGAGCACACCTGAAAAGCAAACCCCAAGTGCCAAGGACCAGGAGAGCAGCACAGCAGGAGGCTGGAGGAGCTTCGGCAGGAGCGGCAGGAGGGACTCATGGTGGCTGCAGTATTTCTCCCTAAGGAAGAAACCAAAAGCCCACACACAAAAATCCCCCTCTGGGTGGAAAAAGGCTTCTACGTTTATTTGGACCAGTGACAATGGCTGTCGGCTGTGTTTCACCTGCTCTGCTCTCTGAGAGCAGAAGAATGTCTCACCACAGGCTGTGACACCCAGGCCCTGGTCAAGAATCACTTTGCAGGGTCTGTAAGAAGTCTTTGTACTTGCTGTTGATAATTTGTCTTTTCTGGAGAGCTGCAGTGTACCCTCCCTGATCTGACACAGATTATATTCCATTTCACACTTGGGAAGACGGAGCCCAACATGAACACCGCATTGCTAACTTACAGTGTCCTCAAACTAAAACAAAAGTCATCTGGACACAGTCCCAAAGTTTCCTCTGAGTCAAGGGTCCCTTCAAAGACCCACGGTCAATGCTCTTTGAAAACCTCAATGTGTGAGAACAGAGCGGCCCATGGGCCAGAATCCTGGCTCATCCCCAGGCTTCCAGGCCCCCATGAAGCCATGCCCACCCATTCTTTCATTCATTGGCCAGAACCATTTATTGAACTTCCACTGAGGACAAGGAGACAAAAGACCCAATCTCTGCCCTCAACAAGCTCAGTGTCTGCTGGGGACAGAAGACAAGTAAAAAGACTAAAGACTATGCAATTTCATTTATGCAAGTTCAAAAGTGCACAAGCCGGGTGGATGGCATCAGCAGTCAGTGGTTCCCCATGGGGGATTGGTGCCTGAGAGGGGGAGGCGGGGGACTCCTTGGGGGCTGGAAATGTTGTGCTGTATCCACATTGAACCTGCTTTAGGTTCTCCTAAAGGTCCAGCCCATTCCCCTCTCTGGAGCCATCCTGCCCCATTGGTTGGAGTATTTTTACATCCCCACTGGTGAACCTGATTCTTCCTTTCTTCCTTCAAGGGAAGAGATCTCCCAAACCAGCCTTCTAGAAGGTCTTCTGACCCCTCAGTCTGGATGTGGCCTCTCCTCCTTACTCACATAGCACTTGGACCTGACCTATCTTCATGACCACAGTCCTCACTCCCCTAACTGGCCTCTGCTGTTTGCTGGTACCAGCAAATAAACTTCTGGCTAGTAATCTTTAACACATACTCCCCAGTGAATGACTGGCCTGAATCTTGAGTATAAGGTGGCAGGTAAGGAATGAGATAGTGTCCTAAGCAAACAGCATCGATGTTCAGAGAAATAAGAGGCAGCCCTGAAGCATGGAGTAATGAAGCTTAGTCCCTTAGGATGGGAAGTTAGGGTTGGAAGGGACAGGCCGGCGGGGAACTGGGTGCATTGGTAAAGGACTTGGCTCTCCTCACGCTGAAAGGCAATAGAGAAACTCTGATGTTAAGTTTGTGTGTGTCTTCCACTTCTTCATTTTGTGGTGGTGGTTATTGCATTGGCTAAGCAGTAACGTGATTTGATTTGCATTTTAGCAAGTATCCACCGAAGGATGCTGCTGAATGCAAAGGTAGAGAGAGAAGTGAAAGGCTTGTCAATCATTCAGGGGGTGAAAGATGAGGACCTGAAATAAGCTATGGGTGTAAGAAAGAAGAGAGGGGGTGTTCTTCAGGACCATCTTTGCCACGACATTGCCAGGGCGGGCCTGCTGTCTGCTTGTGGTCTACATAATTTGCAATTACTTTCACTTCTAAAGTGTCCCTGTTTGATAGTAAATTATGGGATCATTCTATTCCCAGTGATATTTAAGATCCAGGATCGGCAGGAATTCGTAGTAGTTGGTGAAATGAGATGGGGAAGGAGGGTTCAACAAAGAGGTGCAGGAACTGGCAACTGAGTCTCCATCCTGGAAGTCAGGGAGACAGGGGAGAAGGAAGCAGCAGTTTGGTGGGGCTGGGAAAGGGTGGGAGGGAAGTGATTTTCCAGCCCTCCTGAATTCATGTGCTCAGGCTGCCATGACGAGTGTTGCAGACTGGGCGGCTTGAACAGCAGAAATGGTTTCCTCACAGTCTGGAGGCCGGAAGTCTGAGGTGGAGGTGTGGCCGGGCTGGTTTCTCCGGAGCCTCTCTCCCGGGCTTACAGATGCCTGCGTTCCCCTGCGTCTTCATGTGGCCTCACCCCAGTGTGCATCCGTGTCCTCATCTCCTCTTCTTATGTGGACACCATGGATTGGATCAGGGCCAACCTTAATAGCTTCATTTTAGCTTAATTATCTAATCTAAGGCCCTATCTCCAAATACAGCCAAATTCTGAGATGCTGGGGGCTAGGGCTTCAACGTAGGAAATGTGGGGTGCAGGGGACCCAGTTCAGCCCATAGCCCCCTCCCATGCCGTCATAGCCCCTACTGTGCCCCAGCCTCCATCTGCACCTTGAGCCCCTGCCTCGGGTCTTTGCGGCCCCCGCCTCCTCACCACGGCCCGCTGGGTGAGGAGGCTCCACTCGCATCAGTGCCCTCACGAAGGGCTGGGGTCGCCTCCCAGACATTCTCCCCGCCTGCCACTTCCTGGCGGCCCCTGGAGGAAGTCTCAGTGCCTGTCAGGCCCTCTCAGGTCATGAGGAAGTTCTCTGATCCCTTCTCCTACTAACACAGCCCCCTTCCGGGCATGAAGTGCCTGTCAGCTCCCACAGCCACCACTGAGAACGTCCCTGGCTGAGGCCTGTCCTGAGAGTGCCCCACGGGTTCTTCCACTCCCTCCCCTCCTCTGCTTGCTAGGTCTTCACTCCTCTGTGTTTGGGGAGGAGGGGAGGAAGAGTGAGGGCCACCAAGGTCTCCCTTGATGGGTCCTGCCGTCTGCAATGCTTCTGTCCGTGGTCTTGTGTGGTGATTTGTGAGCACCCCACAGGACCCTGACTATGGGGACCCTCTCTCTGGCCCCTGGACCACCTCAGGCTTTGGCAGCCACCGACACAGACACCCTCTGCTGGGACACTCCTGCTCTTGCCCTTTGCCTCCTGGGCAAAGTCCCTTGAAGCCTGGTGTCTCCAGGCTAGGCTCCTGTGGTGCACTCATGCCCTTTATCCTGACAACATGTAAAACTCCAGGCCATTGCTGAGGCAGCCAGGTGTGGATCTGCCTTCAGAACTACAGACCATAGCAGATTCAGAGTCAAGACCGCTGATTAATCTACTGGAAGGTCCATCCCTGGCTTGAGGAAGATGAGGACATGATGAGGGAGGGGAGATGCAACCGCTTGCCGGTGTTTTCTGAATCTTCGTAATCTCTGTTCGCCTTTTTAACTCACTGCTTCTGTGAGGGGAGTCTGGCTCTGGAATATGAGAGGGTAACATCCTGTTCCACATTCCAGGCCCTTCCCTGGTGCACACGCCTGTGGGACTCAGGCTCAGATCCCCACCCCATCTCTCCAGACCAACCCCAGCTGCAGAAATGACTACAGTTTGAATGTGTCTGCTTCAGAATGCAGGTGCTGCCAATGTGCTGTATTAGGAAATGAGCTCCTTCCGAGGTGACTAGGGGGCTGTAATGCCCATTTTACAGATGCGGAAACCAGGGCTCACACTGGCGCCCACCCACAAAACCGGTTAGTGATAGAGACAGGGCTTGAACTGAGATGTTTGACTCTGTGGAACAGGGGTTGGCAAACTCTGGCCTGAGGTCCCACATGTTTACTGCTTGATGTGTAAATTAAGTTTTGCTGGGAATGCTTATTCCTTTGTGCTTTGCCTGCACCAGCACCATTGAGTAGTTGCATGCCTACCGCCTTAGCAAATGTATCTAGGCTATGTGTCCCCTAAAGGCGGGTGGGATGGATAAAAAGCTTTGTATAAAAATAGAAAGAATAGCATCTGAAGTGGGAGCTCTAAATGCAAAATTGTTTTGTTACCAAAACATTAAAAAAAGTTTAGTAAACAGATGAAATTTTAATTTTTTTTTCAGTTCTGGTTCGTAGAACTTAACAAAAATGACATACACAAAAAGGATATTAAGAAATACATTCAGTAAGATCATGGCAGTTTAGTAGATGCAGCAAATACAAAGGCAGTTCTGTAGAACTCTGCGGCTTCAGAGCAAGCAGAAATCAATGAACCAATTGATATTAATGAGGAAAACAGAAACCTACAATGTGTACCTTAAAACAATTCTGTATTTAAACATTCAAGTTAACACAGTCATACAAACTGGTATTTAAGAAATCTTCCCAATTAGTCTATTTTTCATTTTTCCATGTATTTCCAAGAGAGATCACCACAAATAAGTCGAGTGTATACATTTAAGTCAAAATGATTGGTGCCTTCAAGAGTAAGACCCCTGAATCATGCAAGGAGCTTCACTCAGAAAGAAGACCTTCATCTCTACCTTCAGAATGTTCTTCACCGCACTGGAACAAGGATGGTGATGATGATTGTCAAGGCTCAAGCTCAGACCCTTCCCTGCCATGTGCCATAAATCAGTGCCCAAAGGGACAGGAAGCAGAGGAGCCAATGAGGGTGGCCATCTCCAGAACAGATGCTCCCCATTCAGCCACACTTGGCCTGGATGTGCATACCAGATGTGAGGCTATTGATTCAAATCTGGGTTAAGGAACCCTGCTTCTCCAGGGCTCTACATGAGGACTAGCAGGGTACTACCCTCAGGTCAGGAAGTGGCTTGGAATGGGGGCCGTTCCCACCAACACATCTGACACTGCGGATCTGCCCCAATGCCCAGGAAGCTGCGGAGAAGAGGACAGGCTTCGGTGGGTCAAGACTTGACCTGAGGGTCAAGCCCAGGACACAGGCTTTGAGGCAAGTTAGTTTAGCTCTGAGCCTCAGTGTTTCTCTCTGAAAGTGGAGTTAGCAGTGTCTTCGTCTAAGACTTCCTGTGAGAATTCAGTACTACATAAAAAGTGGCTCAAAGGATATAATTAATTATTGCTCATTATTTTTATTACCTCTAAGCTACTTCATTACATTGATGGTCTTTCCGTAATGAATAGCATTTTATATTAAAATATAAGCTTAGGCCAGTCACGGTGACTCACGCCTGTAATCCCAGCACTTTGGGAGGCTGAGGTGGGCGGATCACGAGGTCAAGAGATAGAGACCATCCTGGCCAACACGGTGAAACCCTGTCTCTACTAAAAAATACAAAAATCAGCTGGGCATGGTGGTGCACACCTGTAGTCCCAGCTACTCGGGAGGCTAAGGCAGGAGAATTGCTTGAACCCGGGAGGCGGGGGTTGCAGTGAGCCGAGATCATGCCACTGCACTCTAGCCTGGCACCTGGTGACAGAGCGAGACTCTGTCTCAAAAATATATATATACATATACATATATATATATGCATATATATATAAGCTTATTTATTCATGTAGCAGGTATTCACTAGGCAACTATTATGGATCAAACTTTAGACTAGTTCTGGGTTACTGAAAAGTGGATAAGACTAGGTCCTATCTTCAAAGAGCTAGCAAGATAGTAGAGAAAATAGATGCATGCAATTGCCTAAAATAATAATCAGAACAACAGTAATAACTTGAGACCCCCAGTATGTGCCAGTTCCATTGGTGTGTGGGCTATGGATTGCCAGGGTTGTCCCAGAGAATACAGCTTAGGGAATCATATTTCTTTACTTTTTTTTTTTTTTTTTTTTTTTTTTTTGACAGAGTCTCACTCTGTTGCCAGGCTGGAGTGCAGTGGTACAATCCTGGCTCACTGCAACCTCCGCCTCCCAGGTTCAAGCAATTCTCATGCCTCACCCTCCCAAGTAGCTGGGACAGATCCCCACTCCCTCTCCCCAAACCAACCCCAGCTGCAGAAATGACTACAGTTTGAATGTGTCTGCTTCAGACTGCAGGTGCTGCCACCACACCTGGCTAATTTTTGTATTTTAGTAGAGATGGGATTTCACCATGTTGGCCAGGATGCTCTTGATATCTTGACCTCATGATCCTCCCACCTCAGCCTCCCAAAGTGCTGGGATTACAGGCTGGAGCCACCATGCCCGGCCTATGGAATCATATTTAAACCTCATGATGATTGCCAGGTGTCTTAGCAGCTCAGGCTGCCATAACAAAATACCACAGACTGGGTGGCTTCAACAAGGGTGATTTGTTTTCTCATGATTCTGGAGTTTGAAAGTCTAAAATCAAGCTTCCAGCAGGGTTGGTTCCTGTAAGACCCCTCTGCTCAGCTTGTAGACAGCTGCCTATGTGCTGTGTATTCACAGGACAAAGAGAGCGAGCAAGCTCTCTGGTGTCTCTTCATATAAAGACACTAACCCCATCATGAGGACCCACCCTCAAGTCTTCACCTAAACCTAATCACTCCCCTAAAGGCCCCATCTCCAAATACTGTCACACTGGGGTAAGAACTTCACATAGGAATTGGGGGAACACAATTCCATCCACAGCTCAGAGGAAACCATTACTGTTCTGACTTTCTGCATGAAGACACTGAGATTCTGACAGGCCAAATTGCCCAGGGCCTGTCATGACTTGCCCAGAGTCACCAGCAGATATGGGACAGAATTGGAACTCAAATCCAGGATTTGTTTCTATAGAGAAATGGCCAAGAAACCCTTAGAATCCCAAGACAAAGGAATTATTTTTAAGGAGGCAGAAGCACTGTGGCCTTTTGAGGCTGAGCCTCTGATCCTGACCTTGAAAGATGCGAGAGGTTTTCCAGGCAGAGAGGAAGGAGAAGGAAGAACTGGAGCATCAAGCAAGCAGCTTGAAGGAACCACCGCTGGGGAAGCAATGAGGGGTGGGAGGGTGAGCACAGAGAGAGAGATGAGGTCAAGGCAGGAAAGGTGGGCAAAGGCCAGGGTCAGAACCTGGGCTGCAACCTTGGGCAGCTGGGAGTCAGCCAAGTATGCTCAGTGGGGCTGGAGTGATTAAATTCACACCCAGTAAAGTCACTGTTCCAGCAGAGGGAGAAGCAGGAGTTGGGAGAGAGGAGAGGCCAGCCAGGAAGATGTAATAATAGCCCCATGGTAACAATGCACCTCTGAGTTCTGGAACAGCCAAAAGAGGAGAATGACAGGTAGGGGCAGTGACAATCCAGGGAGGTAGCAGATCCTCAGGAAACACAGGGCAGGCTCATGGTGGTAAAGTGTGCCAGGTGATGCAGACCTTGGGGGAGAAACGCCCAGGGCAGAGAGTGCTGACTCAGGGGCTAGAGGACAGTGCCATGAACTGTTTGCACCCCCCTCAAGCATCCATATGTTGAAACCTAACCCCCATGTGATGGTATTTGCAGATGGGATCTATGGGAAGTAATCAGGTTTAAATGAGGTCTTGACAGTGGCACCCCATGATGAGATTAGTGCCCTGAGAGATCCCAGAGAGCTCTAGCATGCTTTTCCTCCCATGTGAGGCCACAGGAGATGGTGCTGTCTATGAACCCGGAAGCAGGCTCTTACCAGACACAAAACTGCTGGTGCATTGATCTGAGACTTCCCAGCCCCCAGAACTGTGAGAAATACATCCTGTTGTTTATAAGCCACCCAGGCTATGATATTCTTTTATAGCAGCCTGGACGGACTGAGACACCAGGAGAGCACAGAGTTCACAAAGGGCCTGCTATGGTTTGAATGTTTATATTGTTCCAAAATTCATCTTTGAAACTTAATCCCCAGTGCAGTAGCATTAAGAGATGTGGCCTTTGGGAGGTGATTAAGTCATGAAGGCTCTACCCTCATTAATGAGATAAGCACTATTAAATAAAATTTGTAGGAGGCCATTGCTTTGAACTAAGCTTCTGTATTGGGCCCAACAGACCAAGTCAATATGAAATCATTCATGCTAAATAAAACTAATTAACTTAGAAATATACTCTTGTGAATGGCTGAGCTTCAGTCAGTTTCGGGCAGCTGAGCTTCAGTTAATCACAGAAGGCTGGCTGATTCAAATGATGTAAACTGTTGGGCCATAATTAATTAACCAATTAAGCTGCAACCAATTAAGTTGTCTCTGTACCTCACTTCTGTGTTGCATCTAGGAATGTTGTCTGATCATGTTACTGCCTGAAGTCTTCTGAGCCTGTTTCACTTTTGAGGGTTGCCTAATTTATGAATCTTTCTTGTTTCATTTTGCTTTGTTTTGTTTTTCATTGCTCAAATAAACTCCATGAAATTTAATTAGTCTGAGTTTTTTTCTTTTAACACCACTTACCCTAACCAAAGGGCTTGAGATTGAAGAGAGCAGTGCCTTGCCTTTCCGCCTTCCTCCACGTGAAGTTACAGCAAGAGGGCACCATTTTGGAAGTAGAGAGCAGCCCTAGGCAGACACCAATGCCAGCAACTTGCTCTTGGACTTCCCAGTCTCCAGAACTATAAAAAATAAATTTTGTTCTTTATAAATTACCCAGTCAAAGACATTTTATTATAGTAGTACAACAAAAGACAAGGTCACACCTCCCAAAAATAATAAGTGCAATTCTTTGATCCATTGAATCACAAAGCTGTGCCTCTGGGCCTGCCCCTGATGGGTCTCTCAAGCCCACGTGGCTTGCAGACTACATGGCCCTTGAGCTCTTTAGAACTGAGACCCTTGGTTGGCTGTTCCTGGCTACTCAGGTTCTTCAAACTACTTCTCTTCAACGGATCACCTGGAGCTCAGAGACAAGGGAGGCACAGAAAGTGCAGCTTCCCAGTGTGAAAGGAGGCTGAGGAGGGAGCCAACTCCTCATCCAGTTGTCAGAGACACTGTTGAGTGTTTGGGGCTGGCTTGTTTTAGGGAGGAGACCAGTAGACAGGTGGTATTTGGATTAAAGGGGCAGGATTAGAGAAGACACTGCAATATCACAGTCTGAGATGAAGCCAGCCAAAACCACAGCATCTCAGTGTTCTGGCTGCCATGAACAGAAAGCTCCCAGTTCCCAGGTGAGGAGTCCGTTCACAACAGGTGAAACCAGTCTACTCTCTGAGGTAGGCTCAATTCATGTCTGTATAGCACTGTTTTCAAACTTTTTTATTATTAGTGTAAAGTGTCTTTATGTAGAAAACTGGAAAATACACAAAGCATGAAGAAAATTCACCAAAAGAGACGTGAGTAATCCTGCCACCTAGAGGATGGTATCTAAACATGATGGACTGGACCTCAGAACCTGGGTTCGATGTCCAGCCTCATATTGCCCAGGCATGTGGCCGTTCTGAGTTCTCCTGTGTCCAGGCCCCTCTCTGCAGAATGGGAAACTGGTGGGGCCCCACCTCTCAGCCACAGATTGAAGGAACTCACAGAGATGAAACAGCACACCTTTAAACACCCTACACTGAGGAGCAGAAATGGAACCCGGGTAGAGGTTTGTCACAAAGCCCTGCATACAGCAGAGAACATCTGCAAAATCTTCTGCTACCAGTTTAAGGAAGACAATAGAGACTGGGGGGTCTGTGACCGTTTCTGTGAACTGTAAGGGTTATAGCCGAGTTTAAAGTGAGGAAACTGAGACCAGCATAAGTAGATTAAATACAAATTTATTGGGCAAATTTCCACGTTCCAGGAAAGGGGCCAGAGAAGTCGCGCTGACTCCGCTCAGACGTGGGGTTTTATAGGAGTGGAGGCGTTCCGATTGGCTGCGGGGAAACCGAACGTGGACGTAACAAGTTGTTATTGGCAGGTAGGCGGGATTTCCGGCAAGCGGGCCGCTCAGTGGGAGGGGGACCTGGATGGGGCAAAATGCTATTGGGCAGCTTTGGGCGGGGCTTCTTTTAAATTTTGGCAGGGTTTTTTCCAACTGCGGGCTAGGTGCTGAGTGCAGAGCCTAGTGTTCAGTGCAGATTTGAGTGCTGAGTGCAGAAGTGGGCAGGGGAAAGTTACGTGGCAGAGCTAGGTGCTGAGTGTGGGGCTTGGTGCTGGGCGTGGAGTGGTGAAGTAGTTTCTAGGCGCAGAGAGGGGTGGGTGTGTCCGAGCTCCTGGCAAGGCGACTGGCCTTATATGAACTATGCAGCTTTATCAAAGGCTCCTCTATCTGTGGCCCCCCCAGAGAGGTAGACGCCAATCCCCTTGGCTTCCCACAGAATGGGGAAGGGAACAGCGCTGATGCAGCCCCCTCAGTCCAGTGATGTGAGCACTGGATGAGAGCAATCCTCCAGGGCACGAGCCTTCATCTCTGCACCTCTGCTCAGATGGTAGCTCCCCAGGGAGCCCAGTGTAGGCCTGGAGGACCCCAGAAAGTCAGGAGGGGCCCAGAACACCTCTTCATCTCAGCCACGTCCCTCAGCCCTGGGAGTTTCTACGCTGGAGGACTGAAACTTTTGTCCACCTGAGTGAGATGCCGCTCAGCTTCCCTCAGGTCATTTTGAGGAGTCCCATTCGTTAAAGATGCTTCATGTCATCATTTAGGGGAAAGACTCAATCTTGTTTCTTAAAGAGGACTCAACAGTGTCCACCTGGTACTTCAGAAAGCCATGGTGCTAGCAGTGCTGTAGCAACGGCCTGGGGCGTCTCTCTCCTCCGAGGTAATCCAGATCCACTGGAGCTTTTTAAGGGAGCAAATTCTGGCTCTTCATGGCTCACCGTGGGCTTAGTTCCTTAAAATTAAAATTACAGAGTTTCCCCTGAGTCAGATTAGAATGGAGCCCATGCCATGTATTGAAGGAAATATTTTCATGCTTTTTCTCCATTATCTACTTATTAAAAACAATCTACTAACCTTGCTGGTGACTTTGTCTAAAAGCACGCCACTCCTGTCAAGGAGAGACATGTGTTCTCCTCATTTTATCCCTTGTTGGCAGCCCTGGTAAGAGAGTCACTTATTATTCCTCACATAGCCAGGGCCACAGAGGGTTTTCTGAAGTGTCCCGTCCGCCCAGCTGGGGTTCTCCTACACTGTGCTTATGAAATGCATTTCTAGAATCTGATTTTAGAATCTTCCATTTACTCCTGCAAGCTTCACCTTGTTGATCTCAGCTCAATTTACCATTTTTTCACATTTATTTCCACTCATGATTTTGTCTTCTATTTCATATGCGCTTTCATATTAGTTACTGGAATGTTAGGTAAATATGTCTTGCATGTCATTCAACCCATTGATTAAAATGAAGAAGATAGTTCAACGACAGAGTTCTGTGACCATCTCCTAGAGACCACCCCAGCTTGACAAACAGTCAAGGTTTAACTTTCTTAGACATAACTGTGCTCTAATCAGCTGGAGCTAAACTAAAAATCTAGTAGGCCAGGAATAATTTGAAAAAGACGCAGAAGGCTGGGCCTGCAAGCTCCCACCTCCATCCCAGTGTTTCCATTTCCAGCACTGGACGCCCTGGGTTCCCATCATTAAATTTCAGATGCACCATTCTAGGCCAGCACTCATCCTGCTGATCCAGAGCCAGCTCAGAATCAGCCCAGCCCATGGGCTTGGAGCGCCGGAGCCTTGACCAGTCCCCACCAGACACAGCTCTCCAAAGCAGGCATTTTTGTTGCTTTTAATCTTGTTGCTTTTACTTTTGCTATAAAGAGGCACATAATGTCTTGCCAGTTACCCCTGGCAGCCTCTTGGGAAAATCATTTTGTGTGTGTGTGGGTATGAAGTGTGTGAAGACAGAAGTCCTGAATTCCCCCACTAACCAGGGCTCCTCCCATCCTTCTTTTCATAGCTAATTTCGTTAAGTGTTTAAACAATGTAAATCCGGCAGCCCTCCTTCATTAAAGTTGTGAGATTGAGGGCAGCTGCCTCTGAGCTACCGGCCCTCCAGGCCAGCCTCGGAGTCGAAGCGTCCATCAGCTTTCCTGAAATAGAGAGGCTCTGCTTCCTTCCCTGCCTCCCCTGGAATGACCCCAGGGGGAAGGATACTCCATTTCCTACGCCCAGATTGCTTTATGTATGACCATCCAGTGAGTCCATATTTGGAGAAAAAAATATTACCACCATGTGGAATGAAATCATGCAGCTGTAAATAACTGATGTCAGTGTTCAAATTAAAAGGAGCTCAAGATAAGATTGTGTATGTATGGAACAAGGTATAAACTTCTCAGGCGGGGAGTACGTGAACTGGACTCCGTTCTCTGACAGGCAGGGTGACCTAGGACAGGACAAGTGGGGCTCTGACAACTTCAGGGACTTTATGGCTGAGGAGCTTTTCAACATCATTCCTGGTCAGATTCTGGTGAAACTGGATGAAAATGGACAAGGAGTTCAGCTCCTTAAAAATACAAAGTCACCACCGAGTCAGATTAGAATGAAGCTATGTCACATGTTGAAGGAAACATTTTCATGCTTTTTCTCCATTATCTACTTATTAAAAACAATCTACTAACCTTGCAGGTGGCTTTGTCTTTAAGCACACCACTCCTGCCAGGGAGAGACTCGTGGTCTCATTTTATACCCTGTTGACACCCCTGGTAAGAGAGTCAATGATTTTTCCTCAGAGGTACACATAAATACATTCTAGAGAAGTCATGTAAAAACCTAATTTGCAACACACCAGCATGTTCAGTATTTAAGATCCCTTGAGTTAATTTGTACAGTGAAGAATCACCTTATAAGCAATTAATTACCCTGTGGGCCTGAAATGTTGCTTAAAATGAAAACTACTTACCTTGGTTTCAAAGCTTATTATTTCCAGAACAGTTTAGACTTCACAATGAAGATCACTCCTTCTAAAACACGACCCTTCCAGGGCGAGTCATTCTTATTCCACCATAAAGCATGTATGCCTCAAATCCAAATGGTGAGAGTCAGTGAAAGTCACTCACTTTCTGTTGGAAATGGAAATTACTCCAGAGACACTAGAGTTTGGTTCCACCATTGGCTAAGGCTCAACAATTGCCAGCTGGATGATGAACCAATGCTTGGGAGTCAGGAGATGGTGTATTAACAACTGACCAAAGCCTGGCTTCTTTTCTTTTCTCTTGAATGCATGGCAATGGCCTCCCCTGGGCTGCCTGTCTGTGGCACACTGCAGGGACGCATGTGCATCGCAGGCTCTTGATCAATATTTTATGATAACAATAGCCATTATTGTGAGGATTCCCCAACAGCACTGGGTGTTTTACAACACAACCAAAACACTGGGCACTTGTGCAAATTTTAATTGCTAGTTGGAAAATGTGTTGTTTTTTATAATCAATTTGTAATCAATATTCTAAGTATATTTGGAAAAGTACATTCTCCATTTGTGCCATACAAATACGTGACATGGTTTGAATCCTCTACTCACTTATTGGCTGTTGTCCAGGTGATTTGTCGCAACATAAATTTTGGTGCTTTCCTCATTTTCTTTTTCATTGCTAGAACTTTTGCTAATTACATTTGATGCTTTTTTATCACCATAGAAGTGTGCAAAATTGTCATACTTTCATTGTGTATTTTTTCTTTTAGCTGTTTTAGCCTTGAGTTCCACTTTGTCTCCTGTTCATATTCATACTGCTGTCTCTTTTTGTTTGGATTCATCCACTATATCATTGCCCATTGTTTTATTTTTAATATTTTTGGATTAACTGGGTACACTAACACAGTATTTAAATTTTACTCTTAACCAAATGTGAGTCTGTGATTCAAAATAAGAGTTCATGCTGATTATTTTATTAACATGATTTATATGCTTAGTTTTATTTCTGCTATTTTGTTTTATGGTTCTCTTAACAGGCCTTTTATATTGAGGTTACTTTTTTAACCTGACTTTTCCCTTGTGATTTAGAAATTGTATCTACTATTTTCATTCTATTAGGAATGGCATTTAATAAGTATGCATTGGAATCTGTTTTCTCTAATCTTCATTATCAAAATAGGCCCAGCATAGTGGCTCACACCTGTAATCCCAGCACTTTGGGAGGCTGAGGCAGGAGGAACGCTTGAGTCCAGGAGTTCAAGGCTACAATAAGCTGTGATTGCACCACTGCTCTTTAGCTTGGGCAACAGAGCAAGACCCTGCTTCAGAAAAAAAAAAGGCAATATAAATTCATCTTTCTTTATGTGATATGAGTAATATACTCTGCTTTTACTTCTTTCTTCTGGCCATTCAATTCCCAATTTTTAGTGATATAGTAGGTACTTTGGACTAGATCACTATTACTTAATTAACATTTTTAACCATGTGTCCTCTTTTGGAAGTTGTTTCTGGCATTCTCGTTGTGTTCTAATGTCATATTGACAATTACATCAATTTTGTTCTATAGTTTATGTTTGTTTTGGGGGAAGACGTTATTTTTTATTAGCATTTTATATCATGAATTCTCCATTTTTGAACTTGATGTTTTGATTCCTGACTCAATTGGCTTAAAAAAATGATTCATTAAGATGTTTTTTCTTTGAGTTTTTTTGTGGGTGTTGTCTGTCCAGACTGTCAGGTGGGGTCTGAACTTCCAAGCTCATGTACACAAGAGAACACAGCTCTTCTGCACTGGGATCTCAATGTCCACACGGCAGCTACAGGAGCCAAAATGGGAGAATTCAATTTAAATTTCAGATAAACATGAAATAACTCTTCTGGTATAAGAATGCCCCCAAGATTGCCTGAGCATCATGCATTTTATCTGGAAACCCCATGTGGGTCACCATCCTTTTCCTGGTCACAGTTCCACAACTGTTAATCACTGTCTTCGTGTTACAAAGAAGCAGGAACCAAGTTTTATTACCTGAACCTCACTGAATTTGTTTTTTATTCTTAAAATTCAAATACATTATCAGGGTAAGTCTAGGCAATAAAAACCCTTCATTAATTTTGTCTACATTTTCGAAAACTCGAGTCTGTGTTTAGCTCCAGAAAATTTCCACCAAATAGTTCTTTAATGAGAGCTCCACTTTCGGTGGTTCTCTTTCTGAAATGCCTAATATTTATCAATTAAATCGTCTTAGTCATACCTTTCCTATATTTTCTCTCATTAATGTTCTCTTATCCTCTTCCTCTGACTTCCGTGATGTCAAATTTGACTTCTCTCTTATAAAATCTTTCTACTGAAAGGTCTATTTTGCTCTCCCCTTCCCGTTTCCATTTCTGAAATGAACACTTTTTAAATCTCCTCACAGCCTTCCCCACACTGTTTGTTTTTTCTTTATGGTTCTCTACTCAAATTTCACAGAAGAAATGTTCATTTGAAGTTTATTGGAAACACAAATCAGAAGTGTTCTCAAAATGTTCCCATCTCTTGCAGAAACTATATTTTATAGGAAAATATTTTCCCTGATTCCTCAGAGTGCTTCCTCCTTTTGAACTGTGTTATCTCCTCATTCTCCTGGTGCTTTTCCTCTGTGTGCTCATCATTACAGAGGGAGTGCAATGTTTGTCCAGAATCAGTAGTTGAGATCCCGGTCTGAGTTATTCCGACCCAAGGGAAGGGGCAGGGAAGAAGAGATAGGGTTAGACTTACAGAATTCTCTGTGCTGATTCAGCTGCCCGGGGAGCTGGGGAGCCAGCTGTTCTGAGAAGACCTGCACGGAGCATCTCTGCCCTCGGTTCTTTGTCAGTTTGGAAGACATCAGGAGTTTCCCAGAAGTGCCCTTGTTCTCTGCTGAGTACCAGCGACGGTCACTGCGGTTCTTGGCCTGTTCATGGTTCACAGCCCATGACAAGTGTCAGCTGGGGTTAGTGCCTCCCTGGCTTTGTGAAAGGCAGAATTTCTACCTACAAATCCTACAGTCTCCCTCTTCCCCTCCCGGCCTCTTTCCCCGACGGCGCACATGCCAAGAAAAGCTATGCGACATTGGAGAGAGTCATCTAGATCTTCCCCGTGTCCTTCCCAACTACAGCGTTCCTCCTTTACGTGTAAGGAACTACGCTCAGGGAACTCTGGACATTTCCATCATGCAGCTGTCACCCTGCCCTTCCTTCAGCCGATTCACATTTCCCGGGTCATACAGTAACAGAACATGTCAGCATGGAGATTGCTTAGGATAATTTCTCAGATTTCACAGTATGAATATTTTGCTGAATTTTCTCATTTGAAAAGAGTCCACTTCTCCTTTTTCTGGAAGAAATGATATGCAAAAAGCTGTGTGAGCCCCGTTTTCATTTGGAAGCTGTTCCAAGGAATATATTGTCCAACTTAACAATGGGTCCCATTGTCAAATTTATTCTCAATACCAAGGCCAGCCATAGATTATCAAAACTTGCAGGCTGGTCAGCGTTCTGTGGGCTTCTGGTGAGACGTTTTCTTGATAACATTTTGTGTAGGAAGCAATCGTGGCTTCGTTCTATGATAGGCAAGGTGCCAGGAAATGCTAGATCAAGTGGCAATCGAGTCCCTAAAGAAAGTCATTTCTGATTTATGGTGATAGCTCCAACAATTCTGCTGAACTTTTTACACATTGAAATGACTACTGCGTTATGTTTTCCATTAGCGCAGAGAACAGCTGGCCTGCCAGAGACCCAGCGTGGCAGCTGGAATGCAGAAATCCTCATACCGTTAACCCCAAAGCCTGAGAAAAAGATTTCTTATTCCCAAAATGTAAGTGCTTGTTTTCCCCCAGCATGTCTGGCACCTTGAGTCTGTGGTGGCGTTTAGAAGGTGGAAGCAGCCTGGACTGGGCTGGAGGCAGGGGCAGGAACAGGAACAGATGAGCCAAGCGCGCTGGTGCAGTGGGGACTGAGCACTAGCAGGAGCTCCCCAAGGGCTGGGGGTGGTCTGTGTTGTATTTTAATTCATGGTTTCAAGAGATTTCTCTAGAGCAGTCTTGTCTTCCCGCTGCTGGAGCTGCCTGAAACTCGTGTGTGTGTGTGTGTGCGTGCGCACACATGCGTGCACACGCACATGTATGTTTTCTTCTGTGTTCATATATTTTGCTCCTGGAGCTTTAAGAGGAGCCTAGATTAGTATTGTCCAATAAAGTGTGATACAAAGCACACGTGTAGTTTCAAATGTTCTAGGAGCCACACTAAAAAAAAGAGTAAAAAAAAGGGTGAAAAGAAATTATATTAAATGATTAAAATTATTTAATATAAATTATTTAACCTAATACATCCAAAATATTATCAGTTCAGCATGTAACCTACACACAACTTACTAATGGGATCGGTTGTTTTCTCCTCCTCAGGCCAGGCCATTGAGCTCGTGTGTGTCTGCCATGTGTTTCACACCCACAGCCCACCTCCTGTGGATTGGCCATATGCCTGGGTCTCAGTAGCTCATGTGCCGGCGGCTGGGACCCAGCAGGCTGGGCAGGAAGAGGAACAACCTCTCCTGTTCTAACTCACTCAGTTCTGCTCCGGTGTATTTCCCTCATCCTGAAGCTCGTCCTCTCGGAGGCACCCCTCTACCGGCTCCTTGAATGGTGTGTGAACTGTCACTCTTAGGCCTGTGCTACCAGCCCACCTCACTCTTGGTTCGTGCAGAAATTTGTGATTAAAATCGCAGGACCTGGAAAATACATGTGTGGGAGCTCCCAGACATATCAGAATCACACTGGACTCTCAGGAGAAGGTCCTATCTTTTCCTTGGTCTTCCCTGACCCTTCCAATCTTTGTCTCACCACTATTTCTCCCCACACTCTCCGGTTTCCTCTCTGCTCTCCCTTTCCAGATTGAGCAGGATGGTGGTGCGGATGCCGGGGGCATTTCTGGGTCCTCTCCTGGGGAAACAGTTTGCAGGGGGGAGTCAGGGAAGGGGAAGGGCCACGCTCACTGCACTGTGAGTCCTGAGGCTGAGTCTGAAGCTGGACCACTGCCTCTGCATGGAACCAGGCTGGGGGTGCTCCCACAACGGTTCCCAGATGCCCACAGCCCAGGCAGGCGGTGCACCTGAGTAAAGCAGTCCGGGTATCAGATGGGACTGGTGGGCCTGGAAAACACAGGTCCCACCCAGGACATTTAAATTCACCTTTTAATCCAGTGCAAGCCATGCAAAACCGGTCAGAGCCCAAGAGTCGTCAGCTTGTGATTCCCAAGAGAGGGACATGTCCTGGGGACTCTGGTCACAGCTGGTAGGTATCTGAGGGATAGCTGCCTCACCTCCTGCCCCATCCTTTTAGGGATCTGCTGTCTATAAACTGCTGGATGTCAGGTACCTGGTTCATCATCTTCACCTTCATTCACATCAACAACCACATCGCTGACCTTGCAACCAACCTCCCAGCCTTAGCAACCCTCAGTCCTTGCCTCTGATGGCCCTAAATTCCATCCAGAATCTGACCCCCAAGTGGAGTGAAATCCAGCATGTAACTCGGAGAGTGGCAGGTTGTCTCCTCTGAACCGGTGTCAGGTGCTGCTTTCTCCACAGCACTAGGCTGTAGGCACTCGGCAGCCCCAGAATCTGCAGGCTTAGCCTTGCCATCTGGCGAGCAGTCCCTGCTGCTGCTCGTGGGGATCCTGCAGTCCGAGGTGAGGCTGATGCCCTCACAGTCTCTGCACTGTCAGAGTCCGCTGAGATTGGCCAGGTCTCCCTGGTCAGAATGCAACATGTCCATCTCTGTGTTTTGATTTGCATCCAGCCCACCCTCAGGGCCTGGACCTCTACCCAGAGGTCCAGGTGGAAGGACTGATGTCCTGTGCAGTCCTGCCCAGACCCCTTCTGAGGTGAGACTCTGCCCTACACATCCAGCAATGTGCTAAACAAATCAGGTGGAACAAGAATGTCATTGCCTCCTAGTCCACCTGCACGTACTGGAAACTGCTGCCATTGCCCAGATGACCAGAATAGATTTCCCCTTGGAAAGTGACCCTGACCTGGATCCTGCTGCTTCTGCCACACCTATTTCCTGCTTCCTCTTCCTCCCGGCCTGCTCCAGAAGTCCCAACGCCATGTCCTGCCAAGTCACACAAGTAATGGCCATGCCGGCTTCTTAAGCCATCCATTTTGTTTCATGTCTTTTCTTTCTTGGGAGGCTAAAGTGAAGAGAGTAAGTGCCTTTGAGTCTGAGGAATTTCATCTTGAATTTTGGCTCCAAGATTTAATAATTCTGTAATTCTTGAGCAAATTGCTTACCATCTTCAAACCTCAGTGTTTTTTCATCATTAACATGTAATCAGTCCTACTCCATAAGGGTATCAGGATGATCAAAACAGATCATGTAGGTAAGAAACTTAGCACATAGCAGACATGGCTACCTGCTGGCTACTGTTCTGAGCAGACCTGCACTTTGCCCACGTTGTAACCACCAGCCTCTTGGCTCTTCCTTGTTCTCAATCGCCATTAGGAGCCTTTGACTCCCTTCGATCTGGTTCACAGCCTAAATCCCACGAGTTGCTATTTTCCAATGGGCTTGTGTAGACAATCCGGCAACAGCCCTGCCCGTCCCCAGCTGCCTTGTCACAGCCTCTGCCTGTGGCTGAGACTTATCTGAATCTTTTGCACGTCCCTCACCACCTCCTGCCAAGAAGCCACGCTTGATGTTCTGGACGTCTGGATTGCGGGGGCATGAGGATCAATCATCAAGAGGGCCAGAAGGCGATGAGGGAAGAATCCAGTTTCCGAGGGTCTCCAACATGGCATAAGCCACTGTAGGAAGCAAAAGATGATTTCTCCAAACACAAGCTGGGCAGATGCAGTAAGAGCTCACTGTCAGGATGGTCTTTCCAGCGGTGCCTCTTAATGGGTCTAATGTTTATTGAAGCCCTATCTGAGCTGTCTGCTCTGGCGGCTTTTGGATATTGTTCCCTCATTCAAGAGCTGAGACCTTTTAGGTAATAGATGAACATCTCAGAATAACTGACACTCGACTAGCTCTTACAACCAACCCCTGTATCACAGTTGCAATGCACAAAAGTTTATTTCTCACACAGTATTTGATTTGGGCCAGGCAGCTTCCTTCACCTTGCTCTATGTGACCTAGGTCCATGACCTCCCAGGTCCGAGCAGCAGAGACAAAGGAAGCTCACGGGCTCCCACCTGCTCAGCGTGGAGGTGACTGTTCTCACAGACACTCACAGGTCACTGGGCGGAACATCTGACCTGACTGCAAGGGAGATGCGGGAGCACAGGGAACGAGGATGAGCTGAGAGCTCTGCTCTGGTGTTCACGTGCGAGAGGGTGTGGGTGTTTACAGGCTGCGGGTGCGTGTGTTGTATGTGTGTGCTGCTCTTTTCACACTCCTAAAGTGTGGTGGCTGCTCCTCTACCATTTCTCTGCTCCTTTGAAGTCCTTGTGATGGTCCAACCCCCCATGTCTTGCACAAAGCAGGTGCTCTATAATGTCGTTTGAGTCAACTCACTCAGCCTTCGATGAAAGTTTCTCATAAGAAGAAAAATAGAAATAGGTGTCATTTATCAACTCTCCTCAGTTTTAGGCTCAATTTGAATAAACACATCGTGTGTATTAGTTCATTTCTTTCTTACAGGTGCTCTTTGAAATAGGTACTAATTTTTTATTCTCATTTCACAGGTGAAGATACAGATTTAGAAAGGGGATATAACTTCCCACGGTCAAAGGCAAATAAACAGGACCTTGGGCATCTCAGCCAGCCCATCTGCTCAGAGCCCTCTGCCTTAAAGCCACATCACTCTCTGAGATGAAACACCAGCCAGACAGGATGAAGACAGGAGCGAGCTCCAGGTTTACAAGTGATAGGTTTCCTGTGGATTTCTTGTTCAGTTGAAAACCCATGAAATTTAGAAAAATATGGGGATAGTTTACAGACGTGAAATTCTGCTTTTATTGTGTATGTTTCACTTACAACGCAATACACAATCTTTCCATTGAGACATCAGCAAACAACCTTAGCCCTGTTTGCCATTGTACCATGGAGCTTTTTCATGCAAACTAACATTGCAGTATGATACAGAGAAAACTGTTTCTTGTTAAGATATTACAATGTGATTGGGTTTATTTAAATAAACTCCATTTTATACCAGCTCTAGAATTGTCATTAATTTTAAAAGGCAGTAATAGGCCATCAAATTTGTTCCTAATCTTTTACAAGTGTATTTTTCCTTGTGGTTTTCATTTTATCATTATTCTCTCCAAAAGTCTGCAAATTAATTTTGGGGAAAATACATAGATATACCACACTAGAGTTGCAGACACATAAATGCCCATGAGGACTTACCTTTTTTATGCAGGCCAGGCCTAATGTTAGCTGCACAAAACCAGAGGCTCAGTCCTGGAAAGAAGAATGTTTCCACTTTCGCTCCTAGTCCTCCCTCACGCTTCAGGTTCTGCACGAATGTCCCTGTGTGCTTTCGTAATCTCACATTATCCTAGTATTGTGCTTCAACAGTTTTTTCTAATTTCTAAGTTTTCTTTTTAATAAATAACTCTTGTCCTGGAACTGCTGAATTTTTATCCAGGACCAAGAAAAAATAAAAATCCACACACTGACAATAAAAATTGCTTTGAGATTGCATCCCATAAGTCACGCTTGTTCGGTGTCCAGGGATACTGCTGTATTTCTAGTGATTTCCTTCAATCACCCCCAAGAGAAAGGCTTGGATTTCCAGCATACTTTTGCTCGAGAAAGCCAGGTGCACAGGGAAACAGCTTGGCCCCTGACCGTCCTCAACTCTGGTGCAGCCCTGCAACACAGCAGGGGAGGCCAGACAGAACTCACTCCTGAAGCCAAACCCCCCAAGGTTTGCTCCTGGTGCCTCTTCCTGTGTCATTGTCATTAACCTGTTTTGATGCTCCAGTTGTCTTCCCCAGAAATCCATTCACTTGGTCATCTGCGTCCAAGTCAAATTGCTTGTCTGGGGCACACCTTCTACTCAAGGGAAAATGAAACCTCAGGAAAATCCGATCCATCCCAGACCACGCTCCCAGCCCAAAATAGTGTGCTGCTGCTGAGAGGGTCTGGACAACACCTTGCCTTTTCTTCAGAGGTCTGCTCCAAGGGCCTGGACCTGACTGCCTGCTTCGTGGAGTGAGCAGGTCACTCATGTAGTACGTGGAGCTCAGGAAGTGCTTGGCCATCTTTCCATTCAAGGTGAGTTTGGTTACAGCTTGGGGAAGTGTAGCCCCACCTAAGAGAACTACCGATCAAATAATTAGGGCTTGGAAATGCTCCATTTCAGCCTTCAGTCGTCCATCCCAGGTCACCAGCCAAAACGTAGAGGAAGGTTGAGGACAGGCTCACCTGGATGGAAGCATGCTCCTGTTTGCCCTGTTCGCTTCATTTTCAGGAATTTTCTGGCCCTGGGCTCTGTGGCACCTATAACTTATGCCTTCCTCCTTTTTCAAGCCTCCAATAGAGCCAAAAAAAGAAGCAATGAGACATCTAGAACAGGATAATAATATCAATCATTTGATGTTTGCCCAATGCTTTACAGTTGACAAAGTGCTTCCTGTGTATTTCCTCTTTTGACCCACTTAATAATACTGGGAGGATTATAGGGCAGACATTAGTAGTCCCATTCTTCGGATGGAAATAAATGGATTGGCCCTTGAGAACCCTAATGCTGGAAATCACAATTCGATTGGCCTTTCAGAGGCACCCAGTGCAAGGTCCTCTGACTTGGAAGCATGATGTACTCTTCCAGCACATGTAGCCCAGAAGGTGGAGGCAGATCCCAAAGCGGTTTTGCCAACTGCAAAGTTCATAGGTCTGGTGGTCTGGGTGATGCTGAGATGTTTCCTCTGGGGTGAAAGGCACGTCGTTGCATCTTGTACCTCCTACCACTAAGAAGGCGTCTGGCTTTTGCCAGGCCTCATGGATTTCCAATGCCACATAAACCACACCTGGAAATACTCATCTGATCTATTTATCACATGATCTAGTTGGCTGCCAACTCTGAGTGGGGCTCAGAGCCAGAAAAGGCTCACTGCAGGCTCCGGCTGTGTGCAGTTTGCCCCTGGGCCACACGGCATCCGCTGGAGCACGCCTCTGCTCCAGTCTCCGGAAAGCCCCAGTAGCCGAGCTGCCGCATGGGCCCCTAGGGATCTGGGCAGGGCTGCCCTTTAGTCGCAGGGAACTACTCACATTTGAAGAGCAGCTCCAGGCACAACACTGAGCCCTGGTCCACAGGAGCTCCCAGGCAGGGGCTGCATGATGTCAGATGCCCCCTCTCCCCGTGCCATAAGTTTGGGTGATTATGGCAGCAATCCTTTGCACACAGGAACTGGGACGCTCAAGATCCAGCCCGTGCAGATCCAGGGGAAGAGAAAATGATGTGCACAGATGGCGCAGGCTCCTGCACCCCCACCTGCCGCACTGATACCTCACCCTCAGCTCACATCGGCAGACTCCAGGGCTTCTCTCCAACCAGCTGCCAGGGGGACAGAACTAGGCCTGGGCCACATAGGGCAGCCCTGTGCATCAGCACCAACCAGCAAAGGTAGACTGCCCAGGCCTGCCACTCAGGGGTCCCTGGAGGACAAAAGTGAAGGAAATTCCTCCTCGTGGGCAGAGCTACGACTGCCCTGAAGGTTGACCAATCTCTATGGAGAAGCCACCTGAGATGTGCCCCTGCACAGACTCCTGGAGGAGCCAAGGGGCCAGGCGGGCTGGGCAGGAGCCTAGGAGAAGCTGACTGGAAGACCGCTGGAGGTTAAGTAAGGTGGAAGTAAGCCCAGCCCTCAGGCCACTCCCATGACCCCCGGGGAATGTGTGCTTCCTGCTGCAGCAAACTTAGGCTTGGGCTGATCAAAGGTCCTGGGTCTGGGGTGGCAGAGGGGGTGGAGGTGGTGGTCAAGAGAGAAGCTTCCACTAAGTGAGCACAACAGGGCGTCTACTCAGCTTGAAGTCATGATTCTCACCTGGTCACTTTTGGGCCAAAAATGCCACTGAATCCGCAGGCAAGAGGGAACTGGAGAAGGGCCTGGATCCCGATGGCTCTGAGGAGCTAGAGTTTCCACTTACTAATGCACTCAAGGAGGAGTCTTACATGGAGTGCAGTGATTTCCTGGGGTACCCCTTGTGGCCTTCACATCCAATGAGGATGGTGGACAGGCAACTGCAGCCCCTGACAAGGGCAAGACAACCAAGGCCTTAGATATTCCACGTAAGAAGGTCAAAGGTCCCAAATCCGGAAGCTATCCAGGCCAGCCTAGCGCTGGAGGAGAAGTCCGTGACACAGATTATTGCCACCCAGCCTGCTGCACTAGTGGAGACAGGAGCTTGTTTCACTGATACTTTTAAGTTAAATGTTTGCAGAGGTTATAGCCAGCCACTGCCTTGAGACTGATGCTATGGCAGATTGGACTCAACAGATGGTGTGAGTGGGTGTGACTGTCCCTGGGTGGACTGCGAAGAATGTCTCTGGGGCACCCCATCAAATGCCCTCAGCTGCACCTCTCACTCATTCCAGCCATCTTCTGTGGGAACTGGCAACTCCACACAGGTATGACCTGGAGACAGCTAACTTCAACTCCATGCCACATGCCTCTGGTCTTCCACTCCAGAATTTCCCTGTGAACCTGCTTAGTGCCCGCAGGTGCAAAACCCAGAGTTTAGGGGGGTTACATCCTATGCAGGGCTCTTTAACCAATAAGGGATGGGAGCTGGTGGGTAAACATTTCCTTCTTTCTCTTCCATAAGAAGTCCCTGAGACCCCCGTCACGTGGCTCCTTGGCTGTCCCTGGGGTCAAGCACACAGTTGCACGCAGCAGTGACTGACACAATGACAGACTTTACACAGCTCTTCTTCTTTTCCTGCTTCACGCCCCCGCCTTGCTCCTGCACTCTGGACACCATGCTCCAGGACAGCGCTTTCACTCCTGCCTCTGTTTCCAGGCATGCTTTCTGGGGAAACCAGGTGTAGTCATTTAATTTTAGATGTCAACTTGACTGGACTAAGGAATGTCCAGGTAGCTGGTAACATGTTTGTAAGTTTTGTTCTTGGGTTCTTGCCACGTTTAAAATGAAGAAACTGAGGCCAGCACGAAGGTAATCCAATGCGAAGGAATTTATTCAGGCTCCCAGGTGAGGTTCTACGGTCCTGACAGGAGGGGCTGGAGAAGTCACGCAGACTCCTCTTGGGCATGGGGTTTTATAGGGAGTGGAGGCGTTTGATTGGCTGTGCCCAAGGTGAGTGGGACAAAATGGAGGGGAGTGGGACCCGGATGGAACAAAATGGAGGGGAGTGGGGCCCAGATAGGACAAAATGGTAGGCAGGGAGTGGGGCCCAGATAGGACAAAATAGTAGGCAGGAAGACAAAATGGCAGGCACGGGGTGGGGCCTGCAGAAGACAAAATGGCAGGCACGGAGTGGGGCCTGGATAGGACAAAATAGTAGGTAGGGAGTGGGGCCTGGATGGGACAAAATGGTATCAAGTAGGTCCTGATGGGGCTTTTTTCCCAGGCTCCGGTGGGGGGTGGAGGGGGAGGTGTGTCCGAGCTCCCAGAGAGGGAAGAGGGTGTGTCAGAGCCACTGGCGAGGCAACCGGCCTTACAGTGTTATTTCTGGGGGTGTCTGTGAGGCTGTGTTTGGAGAAGATTAGTATTTGAATTGGTGGGCTGAGTAAGCAGAGCCACTTCACCAGCATGGGCAGGCACCAGCCAGCCTCTCTGTTGAGGGCCCAAATGGGACAGAAATGAGGAGGAAGGGCATTTGCTTACTGTTTAAGCTGGGAATCCCACCCTCTCCCACCCTCAGACATCAGTGCTCCTGTCTCCTGGCCCTCTGGGCTCAGACTGAATTGCACCATTGGCTTTCCTGGCTTTTCAGCATGCAGACAGCAGATCAAGGGACTTAGCCTCCACAGTCACGTGAGCCAGTTCCCATAATAACTCTTCCTATATGTGTACATTTATCTTCTAGTTTGCTTGTGTTTCTCTGGAGAACCCGACTACTCTACCAGGCTAAGTCATGTTACCCATTCCTAACTACCAGCAAATGTGACGTTCAAGTCCTACACCTTGGATTCTCCAACCCTCGATCAGCTCATTTCCAGTGCCTTCACCTCCATTCCACTTTATCAGCTTGCTTCTAGTGCCTCCCAGAGCACTGTCATCGCCAATGACTGCCGTATTCATGAGTCCAAATGTCAACATCCCTCTCTCTTCCTCAACCTTCCCTCAGTCCCTTTCAGTCAGTCACTCCCTCTGCACCAAAAGTTTAGCATCATCAACACTTTCTGGCTTGGGGACCATCTCCTTTCTCATTATCTGGCAGCCTCCTCTTGTCTTTTGTTTGTTGTTTTTTTTAAGTTTTTTAGGTTAAGATTCCAGAGAACGATATATCTGAAATGTTTCCCAATTTCCACAATCCTCTTACTCTCCTATCTCATTTCTTGACAAAATCTCCTCAGAATTAATACAACTGCTGTATTAGTCCATTTTCATGCTGCTGATGAAGACATACTGGAGAATGGGAAGAAAAAGAGGTTTAATTGGACCTACAGTTCCCCCGGTCGGGGAGGCCTCAGAATCATGGCAGGAGGCAAAAGGCACTTCTTCTATGACAGCAGCAAGAGAAAATGAGGAAGAAGCAAAAGCGGAAACCCCTGGCACACCCATCAGATCTCCTGAGACTTATTCACTATCACAGCAATAGCATGGGAAAGACCAGCCCCCACGATTCAATTACTTCCCCCTGGGTCCCTCTGACAACATGTGGGAATTCTGGGAGATGCAATTCAAGTTGAGATTTGGGTGGGGACACAGCCAAACCATACCATCTGCCAACTGTTTTGTGCTTACATCCCAGGTGTTAATCACTGTTAGAGAAAAACCACAAAGCTGAACAATTTGGAGCCATTATGATAGCTCACCTCGCCGCATCTATTGAAAGCGTAATCCCCACCAGACGTTATTCAAAGTTCATTACATAGATTATCTCGTCCTGTGCCCTGCATCCTGCTGGAAAGCTGCCCAGAAACCCTGCCCTCCCATCTCTGAAATGCATTCTCAGAAAGCTTTCTCTCCTGCAGTTCAAGAAAATAGAAGTCATTAATTGAGAACTTGGCAGATACCTTCCTTCACATTTCACTATCATTCAATGATGATTCTTTGCTTTAAATCCAAAGACTCTCTTTGGCTCCCTTAACCCCATCCTCCATTAATTTTTCTTCTGCCCCTTTGACACCCTTTCAGTTATCTCCCCTATCCTTCTGCTCATGCTTTCTTTTATATTTTGAATGTAATAATATTGAGGGGAAAAAACTTAGTTTCTCCTCTACTTTCACAGTGCAGAGTACTTGTGACACCAGGTTGTGTAGGGGATTTTTCCCGCATACCAGGCAAGTAACCAGTCCTGCAGCAGTGGACACCAGCTGTGTGTCCTCCAATTCAATTCTAACACCCTCTTCCTAGAGGTAACATCAGACCCCACAGGGTGAGGGCTCAGTCCCACAAGGTCACCCCCGACTTCTGATGCTGAATACAAGCCCCAGGTTATTTCACCTGTGCTTCTGACAGATTGGCTATAAATTGGAGTCCCCATGATCCCTTTCTCAGTTTAATTTTCTAGAATGGCTAACAGAAATCAGGGACACACTTATGCTCAGCAGTTTATTACAAAAGATATTTTAAAGGATACAGATGAAAAGATGCATAGTGAAAGGCATGTGGGAAGGGATGAGATGCTTCCATACCCTCCCCAGGCACAACCCTCCAGGAACCTCCATGTGCTCAGAAATCCAGAAGTTCTCCAAACCCAGTCCTTTGGGATTTTTATGGAAGCTTCATTGCATAGGCATCACTGGCCATTGGTGATGGACTTAACCTTCAGCCCTTCTCTCCTCCCCAACGGTCATGTGGGTTGTGGCTGAAAGTCCCAACACTCTAATTATGCTTTGATTTTTCTGGTGATTGGCTCCATCCTGAAGACATCAGCCAATCATTTGCACATGAAAAGTATGCCTTTAGACATTCCAAGGGTTTTAGGAGTTGTATGACAGGAGACAGGATGAAGAGCCATATATATTTCATAGTATCACAGTGGTTCTTAGGATAGTTGCCTCTCTTCTGGATCATTTTTTTTTCTGTTGATTTATTTCATTGCATGGATTCCATTACCATCTCTTAAGAAAATTATTCTCTGATAAGTCGATAAAGCTGGAGAACAAAAACAAAAAGGAAGAAAATGATTCTCCAATTAGATGTTCAACCTATATATATCTCTCCAAAACTCAGACTCACTCAACATTTTCATTCACATCTAAGAAACCCATATCAGAAAACAGAATGATCTTCCCACATAAACTGCTTCTCAGTCTCTATCCACATCTAACAAGCCCTACAAGTCAGCAACATGACCTCACCTTTGACTCTCCCTCACCTCCCCCTCTATCTCCTTTCAATCACCTACATCTTAAATATCTTTGAAAACTAATCTTCTGTTCATACTCTTTACCATTTCTATAGTCTAGATCATTGTCATCTCCCTGCCTGATGACAAGAAACTTCTAGTTAGTCTCTTGCCTTCATACATGGCTGTGATGGTTAATATTGGGTGTCAACTTGATTGGATTAAAGGACGCAAAATATTGTTCCCTGTGGCGGCAGCGGGGTGGGTTATCCATGAGGTTGTTGCCAAAGGAGATTAACATTTGAATCAATGGACTGGGAGAGGCAGACTCACCCTGAATCTGGGTGGGCACCATCTAATCAGCTACCAGCATGGCTAGAATAAAGCAGGCAGAAGAAGGTAGAAGAAACTGACTTGCTGAGTCTTTCGGCCTCCATCTTTCTCCTATGCTGGATGCTTTCTTCTCTCGAACATCAGATTCGATTGCCTCGGCCTTTAGATTCTTGCACTCATATCAGTGATTTGCCAGGAGCTTCTGGGAACTTCGGCCACACACTGAAGGCTGCACTGTTGGCTTCCCAACTTTTGAGGACTGGCTTCCTTGCTCCTCAGCTTGCAGATGGTCATTGTGGGACTGCACCTTCTGATCCTGTGAATCAGATCTAACAAACTCCCCTTCATATATACATCTATCCTATTAGTTCTGTCCCAGTAGAGAACCCTGACTAATGCAATGCCTGTATTAAATTTAAGTACTTTTTTAGGCTCATGCCAAGCCTTTTCTCATGTTTATCAGTATATTTTGACATGAGTCATTAGGATTGACTGCTCATCCCTGAACTCACCCAGAACATGCTCTGCCGTGAGCTTATTTTCAGTAAACTTTTGTTGAATAAATAGATGACCATTAAATAAATTAAAGAATTACTCCATCAATGAATAAGTCAATCATTGTTGTTTACTTTAAACTCCTTGATACTGACTTAATTTCCACATTTTATTTACTTCCCATCATAACACCAAGGATTAACTTGAAATGATAATCATTATTGAATTGATCAACTGACTGCAAGCATCTTGGGTCTAGATAATAATCCTAAAGTCCTTAGGCGTATTTTCGAGCCCACCAGACCAGAGGTTTCTATGCTCAAATTTGTTGGACTTCAAAAAGGCAGATACCCCATATATCTTCATCTTCATTTTGTTGCCGTAACTTGAGTTTTGTGGCCTACAAAAAGGGTGAAAGTAGGGCCTGAGTATCCTGAGACAATGAGTTTAGAGGCCTGGATTCTGAGCATGTTGGCTGAGCTGTATCACAGACAAGATGTGAGGACATGTCCAACAAGCATGGCCAGCAGCAAGGGCATGGCCACAACAGTCTTGGGGCTCTTGAATCTAGAGTCCTAGATGTTAAGGAGCAAGAGTGAAGGGCCATAGCAGAAATGAGAGGACCTTGGAGGAGAGGCTGAGAACATCAAGTGTAGAGGCTAGGGGGCCTTAGGTCTGGGTTTCCTCCCTAGGATGACGGTGCTTCAATCTCCACTCAGGTTTTCACACTCCTGAGAGTGAGAATGTGATTGGCTGAGCTTGGCTCAGGCTCCTCTCCCTAGAATCAATCAGCCATGGCCTGGAGTGGAGTGGGTGAGCACCACTCACACCCTGCAGAAGTGAGCTGGACAACGCGCCACTTTCTGTATTCTGCATATCCCAGAAGTCTTAAGTTTTAATTGAAGCTTGCTTAGCCAATTCAAGCCCAATTTCAGTGATGCAAATCTCACATCTATTATATGCAAATAATGTATGGGTCCCTTTTCTGTTGATGTATTTAGTCCTCAGAAACACAGGATCGTGGACCAGATCAAGCAGTAGCAAATGAGTATTAACACTAGAGGTTCAACCAAGCTCAGAGAACAGTTACGAGAAAACAGGATAAAGGCGAAGACTTTGCTCCAAAAGAAGCTGATGAAGGAAGATGTTGCTGTCTGCCATCCAGCATGGAAAAGGGCCAAGCTGGGAGCCTGGGAGTCTGATCTGTCTCTCACATGTGCAAGTCTGCAGCAGTAAAGAATCCAGAGCATTCACAGTGACACCAGATCAGCCTGTCGCCATTTAGCTCTGACATGTCTGAGTGTGAATTCTCCATAAAATGTCACAGTGCAGAGGGAACAAGAGTAATAGCAAACCTGATGACCTCCCCAAATCACACACTGCCCATCTCTGGAAGCTGCTGGGAGGCATGGGCCTCTCAGTGGAGCACAATTTAATGCACCTTATGAGATCTACTCCCACACAGCAGCGTAGGAAATGTTTGGGAAAGGAGAGCTTGGTAGTGAGTGTCCAGCACAGATGTGTTACATCAGAGGCAGCACTGCCAGGGGACTTCCCTCCCCAGTCTGCACTCTGAAGGGCAGACATTGTCTGTCTAGGCCCTGGAGTCACCCATTCCAGGAATTCGGTCACAACCACAGACTTCTAATTTGTAATAACTGTCACTGTTTTGTAGCCATGCAACAGAACCCAAGTGCACACGGCACAATTTCTTTTGGATAAAAAGTTGTGGTGTCAGATGTTTTACCAAAAAGCAATGCTCTGCAGCTACCACCTTCACTAACCCTGAGAACCTCAGCCCAGGGTGTGTGGAGTGGTTGATAATGCTCCAAGTAGCTTTTTTACTGTTGTTAAATTTGTATTTTTAATTTTATTTGACATTAGATTGGGAAATACCTGTGCAGTTTTGTTACATGGGTATATTACATGATGTTGATTTGGGCTTCTAATGAACCAGCCGCCCAAGTAGTGAACATAGTACCTAATAGGTAGTTTTTCAACTCTTCCCGCTTTGGGAATTCCCAATGTTTATTGTCCCCATCTTTGTGTCTGTGTGTAGCCAATGTTTAGGTCCCACTTATAAGTGAGAAATGCACTTGGTTTTGGTTGGCATTTGATTTTCTTCTTCTTCATTAATTCACTTAGGACAACAGTTTCTGACTGCATCCAGGTTGCTGCAAAAAACATGATCTCCTTCTATTTTATGGCTATAGAATTCCATGGTGTATGTGTACCACATTTTCTTCATCCAATCCACCCTTGATGGGCACCATGATTGATTCCATGTCTCGAAGTGGCTTTAATCATCTCACCTAATCTTGCACTTCTCTGTGAGACAGTCAGGGAGGCATTCAGTGGTTCGCCCACTCAGTCGGCAAACATTTAGCTAGCATCTTTGTGTTGCCTCCCTGGTTCTCACCTGAAGTAGAATCAAGGCTCTAGGTTCCCTCCCTTGCTCAGCATGCTCTATGCCCAAACACAAGGTCTAACACATTCATTTAACTTATGTCCTAAGGAGATGCTCAGAATGATGGTTAGGCAAACAGAACTGACCCTATTCAAAAGCAAATACAGACGTTCCTCAGTATACACAGTGGGGGAGAACTGGTTCCAGGACCCGCCACATATACAAAAATCAGCACATACTCAGGTCTCCACCACTAGCCCTGCAGAACCTCCTTCTAGGAAAAGTCAACCCTCCATATACTTGAGTTTCCTATTCTGCAAATATTGTATTTTAAGATCTGCCTTTGGTTAAAAAAAATCCACATATAAGTGGACCCCTATAGTTCAAACCTATTTGTTCATGGGTCAAAAGTATATTTAAAATCATGTCATTCAATATTAAGTGAAACTTGAACTAAAGAAGGAAGAAGAATAGAGAGAAGAAGAGAAGGAAATACAGGATGATTAGGGAGGAAAAGGAGAAATAGAAGGGAGGGTGAGAGAAAGAAACACATCCTAGGTTCCAGAAGATAGTTGAAGCAAACACTGTAGGAGATTGACTCCAGGAAAACAAAGAAGAAAATAAAATTAATGACAAGAAAGACAAAGGAATACAAATAAAGGAATAAAAGTGACAAGGGTGAAAATAAAAGAGACAAACAGAAAAGAAAATTGGAAATTTAACATAAAAATAATTACATACCTAAAGAAGAGACTAGAAAACATTGTAAGACATAAAATTCAAATAGGATCTTTTCCACAATGAAAAGAATACAATTCAAAGGTTCACTGTGTCCCGACAAAAAGAATATAGGATTAAATACACCAAGATTTGTCCAACAAAGAACCACAGATGGTTTGAAAAAGTAAAAGCCAGTATCCTAAAAGGAAGATTGTTAGCTGACTATCATACTTTCCTCAGCATTTTCTTCTTACTAAAATGCAATGAAACAATTGAGATTTGAGGAAAGTCAGACTAAGAGCTCTATTACTCCTCAGTTGTTATGTGTCTATGGCAATAGAAATATTCTAAGATAGGTAAGAATGGATGAACCACAGTTTACAATAGCAAAGACCTGGAGCCAACCCAAATGCCCATCGATGATAGACTGGACAGGAAAAATGTGGCACATATACACCATGGAATATTATGCAGCCATTAAAAATGAGGAGTTCGCGTCCTTTGTAGGGACATGGATGAACCTGGAAACCATCATTCTCAGCAAACTGACACAAGAACACAAAACCAAACACCACATGTTCTCACTCATAGGAGGGTGTTGAACAATGAGAACACATGGACACAGGGAGGGGAGCACTATACACGGGGGTCTGTTGCGGGGGAGTGGGGGGGACAGCGGGGGGGGGGAGTTTGGGAGGGATAGCATGGGGAGAAATGCCAGATATGGGTGAGGGGAAGGGAGGCAGCAAATCACACTGCCATGAATGCACCTATGCAACAACTTTGCATGTTTTTCACATGTACCCCAAAACCTAAAATGCAATTAAAAAAAAAAAAAAAAAAAAGAATGGATTAACCACATCACTTCCTGAAAATTACTCTTGAAAACATAATCCAGCAAAAGCATATTAATCAAAATTCAGTCTTAATTAATTGGGAACATAAGGGTAAAATGGCTGACAGTGATTTAACCTATTTAAAAGGTCTTTCTCTGCCACCCAGGCTGGAGTGCAGTGGCAAAATCACATTTCACTGCAGTCTCAACTGCCCCAGCTCGAGTGATCCTCTCATCTCAGCCACCTGGGACCACAGGTTCGTGACTCTATGCCCAACTAATTTTTTTTGGTAGAGCTGGGGTCTCCCTATGTTGCCCAGGCTGGTCTCAAATAGCATGATGATAGTTTTAAATCTATCATATCAATAATCACACTTAAAGCAAGTGATCTAAATCCTCAATTAAAAGGCAAATGATGTATTAATAAAATATGACAAAAAAAACAGGCCTAAGTATATGCTGCTTATAAGAAAACACTTAAAATAAAATGATACAAAGAGCTGAACAGCTAAAGACTGGAAAAAGATATGTAATCCTAACATCAATCAAAAGAAACTAAGAATAGCTATGTAAATAAATATCAGACAAAGTAGATTTTGAGCAAAGAATAGCAGTGATAAAGAGCGTCATTTTATAATGTCAAAGAAGTCAAACAACCAAGAGATTCTCTGTAACTAACAACATAGCTTCAAGATACATGAAGCAAAAACTGCTAATAGAACTGAAAAGAGAAATAGTAAAAGTCACAGTTAGAATCTAAGATTTGCAAATTCCTATCTCAATAACTAGTAGAACAAGTAGAAAATCAGTAAGGATGTAGATTTGAGCAAAGCTATCAACCAGCTTTAACCTAGTTGACACTGATAGAACACTCTACCTGACAAGCACGCACATCCTTTTCGGGTGCACCTGAACATTTGCCAAGGCATACTCTTAGCCATAAAGTCTCAATAAAAGCAGTAAAAGGGCATACAAAGCTTGTTCTCTGACCGCGTGAAACTACTTTAGAAATCAGTAAAAGAAAGGTATCTTTAAAATCCCCAATTATGTAGAAAAATAAGTAGCACACTTCCCTAAATAACTCAGGGATCAAAGAAGGAATTAAAACAGAAATTATAAAGTATTTTGAAGTAATTATAAATGAAAATGCAACATATTGAAATTCGTGATATGTAGCTAATGTAGAATTTTATAGCACTAAATGCCTCTATTAGAAAAGAAAGGTCTCAAATCAATAACCTCAGCTTCCACTTTAAGAAACTAGTAAAAATATTTCAAAATACATATTGTATACAATAAATATATACAATTTTTGTCAACTTTTTAAAAATAAATTTAGAAAAATATTAAATAAATTAGAAAAATATTAAATTAGAAAAAATATTAAAGACAATATTTTTAGTGTTGTTACTTTTTTGTTTGTTTGTTTTTTGTTTTTTTGTTTTTGAGACGGAGTTTCGCTCTTATTACCCAGGCTGGAGTGCAATGGCGTGATCTCGGCTCACCGCAACCTCCGCCTCCTGGGTTCAGGCAATTCTCCTGCCTCAGCCTCCTGAGTAGCTGGGATTACAGGCACGCGCCACCATGCCCAGCTAATTTTTTGTATTTTTAGTAGAGACGAGGTTTCACCATGTTGACCAGGA